>NC_137895.1:22733924-25133924 GCF_963455335.1 Martes martes
TTGCTAGGGCTGCTATCACAAAATGATTAATAAGGTTAACATTACCTGCTCTACCTCACAAGAGTATGATTTCGTACGAATCAGGTAACATGTTTGGGCCAAGCTAAGATCAAGTGAGTATTTTTACAGATATATGCTATACATGTAAAGGTTGCCAGGGGAGAAGGAATATAACTTCTGTTATGGGCAGAATTGTGACCCTTCACAATTCATATGTTGAAGCCCTAACCCCCAGTATTTCAAAATGTGACTTTATTTGGAGAAAAGGGCTTTAAAGAGGTAATTAAGTTAAAATGAGGCCATTAGCGTGGGCCCTAATCCAAACTGACTGGTTTCCTTGTAAAAGGAAACTTGGACATCAGCAGGGATGTGCACATCCAGAGGAATGACCATGTTAGGATACAGTGAGAAGATGGCCACCTATAAGCCAAGGACAGGTCTCAGAAGAAACCAACCCTGCTGTCACTTGGATCTTGAACTTCTAGGCTCCAGAACTATGAGAAAATAAATTTCTTGTTTAAGCCTCCCAGTCTGTGGTCTTTTGTTATGGCAGCTCTAGCAAACTAATATGAACTACTTTTGTAATTGAATAAATCAGACCCCAGGGATATTAAGAGACAGTGCTTGACTCATGGAAGACATTCATATATATCTACTGCCTTAAAGTAACATAGCAAACTTTTATTTTTGAAGAGCCTTCTTTATGAGGCCTTCTTGAGCTACCCAAGGCAGAGTTAATGTCCCTATTTTAGCATCTACATACCATTCTGTTCATGTTACTTTCATGGCACTTAGCCCAACATAGTACAGTGTTTGGTTACTCGGTGTATCCCTCAGTGCTGAGCATAGTATTAGGCTCATCACAGTTGGTGGTTCATATCTCTTGAACTGGTCTAATCTCAATCCATCCAAATAGGAGAAAGAAGAACAAACTACACAAAGTGAAAATATGATGTCCAGCTATACTGCTGTATTAGGTTAAATCATAAGAAATTAGTACTTGATATTTTCAAAACACTGAGCAGAAACACTCAGGGACTTTTATGGAACATGGCCAATAAAGATCTAAAAATATTTCTCATCATCTTGCTATTCATTTTTTGTACAACAAATGTTTGACACATGCTTGTCAGGAAATATTCAGTACTAAGAATTCTGGAGCTCACAAAGGTTGACTAAGCTTTGCTCACTATTAAAGAGATTAATTGAAAGTGATATCTGACTTGTCCCCACTCATATGAATTGGTGAAAATACAAAGGGGGCATTGATAATATCACTTAGGCCCAAAGGCTTCTCGCACGTTCTTTCAACAATTTCCCCACCTTTATTATAAAACTTAGTAAAGACAAGGATATGTAGTAAGTTACCTTGTTTGGAAACTTGGGTGACCCTTGGCAGGTCCCTATTCCTCTGACACACAGAGGAATAGGGACTGTAAAAGTGGGATACTAATCACACGTTTTAAGATTGCTTATTGGCACACAGGCTAAGATGTGTGAAGTGCAGCAATATTCAAAGTTAGAAATTTTACTCTATTGTCCTTGCTTTCAAAAGGGCCTAACACCATTTTTGGGAAAACAGCTTGCACATTTCTTCTGAAGGAGGGTTGGACTGATATGCCCACTAGTGCACAGTAGTAATAGTCCACATTTCTATGTATTATGCACATTAAATGACAAAAACTCACTTTACAAATCCAAACAGTACAAAATGATCAGCGTTAAGACTCTGCGATATAAAGTCGGCCTTATCTTTTCGCACCCTAAGGATTACAATGATTACTATGATTACACCCTAAGGATTACTATGATTTGAAGAAGGAAGATTTAATCTTAAAATTAAAAGATTTTCGAAAAACGGCGGGAATAATCCTGGATCTCAACAAGCCAGTGTTTTTTTTAAAAGGTTTATAAAAGCCCATGACCCCGACGTGATTCGAACACGCAGCCTTCTGATCTGGAGTCAGACGCGCTACCGTTGCGCCACGAGGTCCTGCTGGGCTGTGGCTCGCGCAGTTTCTTAGGACTCAAGTAACATGGCGTTTCTCCCGGACACGCCTCTTTTCAATTCTTTCCTTGCCCCTCCACCCGGTACACGTTGAAGCTGGAGACTGATCACTTTAGCGCCCAAATTTTACTGATCGCCAGCCCTCCACTTAACTTGAGACGGGACCAGCGAAGGCGGGAGAACTGAGTTTCCCTTTCAGTCGGGTCCCCAGGGTCAAGGGAAACAGCTCCTTCCTCTTCGACATCAATTTCCGTTCTTAGCCGCCCCTTTAGGGGCGGAAACTCCGCCTTCTCTCTCCCCTCCCCCACCTGCGGGTTCGGCGCCAAGTTCATGACCTCAAGTTGGAATTTGGCGGGCGTCGCTGCGCAGGCGCACGCCTGTGCCAGCTCGCTTCTGGTAGCTAGCGCGGAGGAGCGTGTGGTTCCCTTTCTCTTCCACCAACAATACGGAGCTTTTAATGTCAGGATAGGCTTTTATTTCAAGGTGAGCATTAAGCTTAAGAGGCACCCGTGGTAAAAGACACATCTGTATATTGTATTTGTCAGCAGGTCTGACGCCATGGAGTTGAATTACAAGAAAAAGAGCAATTGGATTAGTAAAAAGAAACCATCTCCCCGTCGGGGAATTGAACCCCGGTCTCCCGCGTGACAGGCGGGGATACTAACCACTATACTAACGAGGAGCCGCTCGTCGGGCTTTCCAAACAGCCCTTCAAATGTAGGAAAGATTCCCTCCCCCGGCTCATTTCCTTTCCGCTTACCACCCGGAAGTGTGGAAAATGCGAGCACTTGGACCGCTCTTCCTCTCACTATCCCCTCTGGGCACTTCGACTTGTCGTTGGTGGAAAGGGTAAATTATTTAGAATAAGTGAAACAAAATGCGCTTCCAGTTTGAGTAGTGATGAATTAATGAAAATTGTTTTCCGGAGCTCTATGCTTTCCAGATGATTTAGGTTTCTGAAGGGAGGTTTTTAATTTAATAGTGACCAAGGGAATGTGACTTGAAGCAGAACTTTACCTTCACAAATTTTTATTTTCATTCTTTAGTCGAAGTTCAAGGGTATCATATGGTTGCCAGATGTCCAGGGCAGTCAGGGTTGTCCCACAATACAGTGCCTCTTCAAACAATTTTTAAGCTTTTGTGACACAAAGGGGCTCATGCATTGGACCAGCTGTGGCCAAATGCAATTCTGTTGGCTGATTTTTTTTCCCCCTGTATTTCGGTCTCTTTCCTGAGGCGTCTACAGTTTGCTTGAAAATGATAAACACATAAGTGGCAAAATAATAATACATTTAAGTAACTCAATAAGGATGTACCATTAATTAAACAGAGGGTTAAGGAGGTATGCTAATAGAATAAATTGTACCATTGTTAACTTTTTCATAAACAGGATCAAACCTGTTCCAAGGACGACCCCCCACATAAACTTTTGACATTATCTCTAAATAAGCAAATTTGTAGAGTCACAAACTGACAGGATTGAAAGTTTTCATTGTCGAACTTGAATTTATGGAATCCATTCCTTGTACTATAATAAATTAACACAATTTGGGGGGATCATGGGTTACATGGTGTTTTCCATCTGGTGAAAGGGATTATTTAATGCGGACTTTAAAAAACGGCAATTTTTGAGGCCTGTTTTGGCATATATTTTCATTCTTAAATACACCAAAAACCTCAGTAAAACTCGATGTCCTGTGGTCTCCTTCTAAACTTCTAACTCTCTAGTAACTCTTATGAAGTGTAAAAGGCACTGTGATGACTCTGATGATTTCGTTTTCCTTGTAAGAGTTAAAGAATTTGTCCCAGGTGTCTCTGTTGGCAAAATTCCAATGGCAGTTGGAACCCAAATTAATTTAACACAACCTGTCTTCACCCTCCCCCACTCCCACTGGGGAAGCTTGATCCTCCTCCCTCAAAAGAGACATCGTCCTCTCCACCTAAGCTGTGGTAAAGCTATGCCAGTGTTCATACATGTGTTTCTATGCGGTTTTTTTCCTCCCTAGGGAAATGAAGAAGCAGCCTGAGTCAGCAGAGATCATGGAGCAGGAAACACCACCTGCTGCCCATTTTCCTAAAATGGAAAGGAAGAGAGGATAATTAACCTGAACAGGGTAAGGGAGCTCAGAGATTCCTCACTGTCAGCACTGGGTGAAAGTAAAGGTTAAAATCTGACTGGCAGTAGAGAGGGCACAGAACTCTCTTTGGAGGTGAATAGCATGGTGACAATCAATGTTATTTAAAGTTTCAAATCTTGCTCTACCTAAATAATTGATTGTCTAGGTTATCACAGCTTGCAGAACCATTCACATTCATTTCATCTTCTCCACAGTCCTGGGAGGTTACAAGGGCAGGTGTTTTATCCCTATTTTACAGGAGGAGAAAGAGAATCTTGTAGAGTCACACAGATAGGAAGTGGTGAGAGGCCAGGACTAACTCAAGCTCGACTGCAAACCTTGTACAGAATTCACCCTGCTGTACAGTTCCACATACTTGTACATTAACAAATCATGTGTTATGGAGAGAAAATTCTTTATCACTAGTATCAACATACTGTGTCACACTCATTCCTGTATTAATATTTACTAGTCTCTAATTGCTTAGGCACTGTAGTTATTCATTCACTATTGAACCTACAATGTGCCAGACATTGGTTTAGATACATGGGGAGGTTTTAATGGATACATTTTGTTCTTGTGGAGCTTATATTCTAATAGAAGGGAGGTAGACAATAAACAAGGGTTATAATATATGAATATGCCAGATGGTGACAAGAGTGGAAATAGAAAAAAGTAGCATTATAAGGGACTTTAGAGAGTAGCAAATTAAATACAATGGTCGAAGAGGCCTCATTTTAATAAGATAGCATGTGAACAGACTTGAAGTAAGGGGTGTGGTCATATGGTTATCTAGAAGACTTGTGGGGCTTTAGAGGTTATTGTAAAGACTTTGACTTTTTTTTTTTTTTTAAAGATTTTATTTATTTATTTAACAGAGAGATAGAGCACAAGCAGGCAGAGGGAGAGGGAGAAGCAGGCTTTCCACTGAGCAGAGAGCCCAACACGGGGCTCAAACCCAGGACCCTGGGATCATGACCCAAGCTGAAGGCAGCTGCCCAACCGACGGAGCCACCCAGGTGCCCCAAGACTTTGGTTTTTGTTCTGAGGGGAAATGAGCTATTGTAGGGTTTTGAGCAGAGACGTGACCTGGTCTAATTGATGTTTTAGAGTTTTGGGCTACTGGGTTGAGAATAGACTGTAGAAGGCCAACAGCAGGGGCGCCTGGGTGGCTCAGTGGGTTAAAGCCTCTGCCTTCGGCTCAGGTCATGATCTCAGGGTCCTGGGATCGAGCCCCACATCGGGCTCTCTGCTCAGCAGGGAGCCTGCTTCCTCCTCTTTCCCTGCCTGCCTCTCTGACTACTTGTAATCTCTCTCTGTCAAATAAATAAATAAAATCTTAAAAAAAAAAAAAAAAGGCCAACAGCAGAAGCAGGGAGATCAATGAGGTATATTGTAATAACCCATGTAGGAGGTGAGGTGGTTCAGGCCAGCCTGGGAGTTGTGGAGAATGTGAGAGGTGCTCAGATGTTTTGAAGGTAGAGCCTTCCTGACAGAACTCCCTGACAGCATGAATGTGAGATGTAAGAGTAAAAGAGAAATGAAAGATGCTTCCAAATTTTTTGGCTTAAGCAACTGGAAGGATAAAGTTGGTATCAACTGAAGTGGAGAAGAGTAGTGCACGACTTCAGACGGCATCATCGATATTGATAGCCTCTGTGAAGGGAGCAAGAATTCCTGTCCCCTTTAAGGTCCTTCTTGCTAGACTGAGAATCAAACTGACACGAGACAGATTTCAGGGTTGTGAGATTGAGCCCTACGTTGGGCTCTGTGCTGGGCATGGAGACTGCTTAAGATTCTCTCCCCCTCTGTTCCTCCCCAACCCTCTTAAAAAAAGGAAAAAATTAAAAAAAAAAAAGGAAAAAATTGATATGAGGCATATTAATAGGAAAAAAATTAAAATTTAATAACATACATACAGGGAATCCATTCAGACATGGAAATTCCAAAGACAGGCAAAATGAGGCATATATGTCATTAGGAACTGAGAAGGGGTAGGGGTCTTGGTCTTCAAAGCGAAGGCATGTGTTCTTCAGGCGGAATGAAAAAGAGTAAATACTTAGTAAAGGAGTGTGTGCTGGGCTACTCAGAAACAGTGGGACAAAGAGAGGACTTTAACCAAATAGGCCGTGCTAGGTTTCTCCCTGTTTACCGTACTTAGTTCATACTGTAATGTAGTTACTTATATCTCAATTCTTTTAGGCAGCTGTGGATTGGCTCATGAGCTCTTTCTGAGTCAGCTCGGTTTGGCTTGCTTTTTAACTCAAAATAACATTAATGCCAACATGGCCCATTTTGGGGCAGCCTTGCCTTGGCCCCCAACAAGAGCACACTGGGGAGGAGGCAGGGCACCATTCACACAAATGCTGTGGATGGCCCTCCTTGGAAGTGTACAACATGGCAGCTCTGCATGTGGAGCAGTATTTGGGGGGGATAATCAGCATTTCAGTTTCGGTTGTGTTAAGGCTGAGACATGGAGTAGGTAGTTGAACATCACTGTTGATTACTCATTGTATAAGCCACGCATTGTGCTCTGTGCTGGAGGTGCCGGGAAGAACAAAGACCCTGATCTCAAGGAACTTTCATTTGAGCGAAGGAGACACATATCATTAACCAAAGAATAATAACAACAAGAAAGTAAAATTACAATTGTGACAGTTACTAAGAAGAAGATGCAGAAGGAAGAGCTTTCTTGGTAGATAGAGTTGTATGTGCAGAGGTTATAGGAACTGAGGAAGTGTGGTGAGTAGAGGGGTTGAAAGAGGGTGGAAGTGGGTGGGGATCCTGAGGAGGACCGTGGGAGAGATGAGGGTGAATGGCCCATGGCAGCAGGGTGGGCGATGCAGTATCTCTCAAGCTGTGTTAACCTTTTCTTGGCCTCTTGTTCATTTTAAAAATAAATGTGTTTTTTGCTTATTTACTATTTTAGGGTTTGAGGAATAACTTTTTTTTTTTTTAAGATTTTATTTATTCATTTGAGAGAGAGAGAGAGAACACAAGCAGGTAGAGGGAGAGGGAGTGGCAACTCCCCACTGAGCAGGGAGCCTGACACAGGGCTTGATCCTGGGACTCCGAGATCATGACCAGACCCAAAGGCAGGCAATTAACGCAATGAGCCACCCAGGCGCCCCTGAAGTATAATTTATATCTAGTAAAATAAATTCTTTTTTAGGTGTACTGTTCTATCAGTTTTGACCACAATCAAGTTATAGACTATTTCCATCACTCCTTTCACTCCTACCACAAACTTCCCTTAAGTTCCTTTGCAGTCAATCCCTTCCTTCCAGCCCCAGGCATCACTGATGTGATTTCCATGTCCAGAATATCATATTAATGGAAAGGTACAGTTTGTAATCTTTTGAATATGGCATCTTTCAGTTAGCGTGATGCTTTTCAGCGTTTCCTGTACCAGAGAGATTTTTTTTTTCCCATTGCTGATTAGTGTACCACTGTATGGATGTTTATCCACTCACTAGCTGATGGAAGTTTGAGTTGTTTCCAGTCTTTGACTATTATAAATACAGCTATTATAAACATTAGTCTTGTTAAAAAGAAACAAAGGACCAAAACAGAGTCACTTTGCTACACTCCACCAAGACCTGTTCGCAGTTTCAGCCTCTCTGAGAGGAGTGAAATTTTATTTTATTTAGTTTTTAATTTTTTCAAAAGATTATTTATTTATTTGACAGAGAGGTAGAGAGCACAAGCAGGCAGAGTGGCAGGCAGAGGGAGAGGGTGAAGCCAGCTCCCCGCCGAGCGGAGAGCCTGATGTGGGACTCAATTTCAGGACCCTGGGATCATGACCTGAGCCAAAGGCAGCCGCTCAACCGACTGAGCCACCCAGGCACTGGAGGAGTGAAATTTTAAACCAGTCAGTCTGGAATTTCCTTGTCCACACTTGTGGGGTAATATAGATAAGACCACCTGCTCTGCCCCTTAAGGGGAAGGTGAACTTTCCTGGAGCAATCTTTTCTTTTGCTAGCAATCTTCCTGTTTCTGCCTATAAAATTCTACTCAGTACAGTTCCTTGCAGCTCCTTTCTCCTTGGAAGATGGGATGCTGCCTGATTTATGAATCGTTGAACAAAGTCAGTTAAATCTTCAAATTTATTCAGTTGAGTTTTGTGTTTTAACAGCACACAGGTTTCTGTATCTTCATTTCTCTTGGGTCAATACCTAGGAGTAGACTAGCTGGGTCTTGGCATGCGTGTAAGTTTGTCTTTATAAGAAACTACCAACCTAACTAGAATATTTTGCATTCCCACTGACCGTACATGAGCATTCTTGTTGTTCCTCGTCTTTGCTAGCACTTGAGATCGTAAGTAGTTGTTGAGTCATTCTGATAGGTGTGTAGTAGGATCTCTGTGTGGTTAATAGGTCTTTCCCTAATGATTAATGATGTTGAGCATATTTTCATGGGTTTATTTAAGGATCTTAATATTTTGCCCATTTTTCAATTGGATTGTTTTCTTACTGAATTTTGAAAGTTTTTTTTTTGTATATTCTGATTACTTGTTTTTAAATATCTGATATATATCTTGGGATATATCAACACATATATGATATATCTTGGGAGACGCATTTTCTCTCAAGCTGTGCCTGGTTTTTTTCACTCTCTTAAATAATTTTTTTTAAAGATTTTATTTATTTATTTGACAGAGAAATCACAAGTAGGCAGAGAGGCAGGCAGAGATAGAGGGGGAAGCAGGCTCCCTGTTGAGCAGAGAGCCCGATGTGGGACTGATCCCAGGACCCTGAGATCATGACCTGAGCTGAAGGCAGAGGCTTAACCCACTGAGCCACCCAGGCACCCCTCTCTTAAAGAATTTTTGATTTTTAAAAATTTTAACTTGTATAGCCTTATTTTTTTTTAATTTAAATTCAACTAGCCAACATATAGTAAGTACATCATTAGTTTCAGATGTAGAGCTCAATAATTCATCAGTTGCATGTAACACCCAGGGCTCATCACATCATGTGCCCTCCTTAATACCCATCACCCTGTTACCCCATTCGCTCACCCACCTCCCCTCCAGCAGCCCTCAGTTTGTTTCCTATAGTGAAAAGTAAAGAATTTTTTATTTTATCAGAGCATAATGATCTTGTGTTTCTTCCCTTTTTTTCTGTATTATTTTCACTTCCTCAACTTAACCTTTGAACACAGTGTAAACAAGAGCTTGGGCCAGCTCACTACTCAACATTCTTTTTTCCCTTTCCTCCTCCTCCATAAATATAGAAGAGTCTAAATTGCTCCTGGTAGTTTTTGGATTCTAGAATCATTCATTCACAGAAACATGATTTACATTTATTAAAATGCAACACTTCTATGCAAATATGAAATGAACCCTCCATAAACATTAAAATTCAATATAAAGGTGAATGTTTATGATTTGGGCCTGGAAGACAGACTTAGGTGGGTACAAGTTTAGATTATTAAAGGAAAAAAGTTTCTATTGAGGATGCTCAGACTTCACCATCTCCCAGCCTAATTATCTAAATAATCCAGGGTTAAAACTGAGAGGCAAATCTCCCCCCAACCCAGTCCAATCAACACTGTAGTCTCTTCCTTCTCATTAACCACCTCCCCCCCCAAAACAACAAACTACAACAAAAAACCCAACTTCGTTGATCTAGTATTTGTGCCAGGTATGGAGATAGACAATGGGGACAAAGATATGAGTAATATTCACTTCCTGCCCTCGAAAAACTTATGGTCCACGAGGGAGGTGGACCCTCTTGCTGATAGTTTGTTAAATGCTTGGTGGGAACATTGTCCATCTTCCTGAGAGCCTACCATGAATAGGCTCTGTTTTAAGTGTTTCACACAAGAAGAAGAAAACTATTTAATGTTTGTTACAATCCTGTAAATTTGGTACAGTGATTCTTCCCCTTTTACAGATGATGAAACTGAGGCACAAGAAAGTTAAGGTCACAAAGAAACAAAGTTAATGCATAGTAGGGCAAACTGCTGTGGGATCCCAAAAAAGGAAAGACTGGGTCTGCGGGGGCAGGGGGAGGGGAGGGTTTCAAAGAAAACCACTTTCAGCTGGGTCTTTAAAAGATGGTGGTGAGGTTTGAAAGAGAAGGGAAAAGATTTTCCAGCACTTCTGGAAGATGGAAGCCCTAACAAAGGCTCAGAGCTTGTGAAAGAGTATGTGGGATTTCGGAAATGCCAAGTCGAGGACCTGCTGCTGTTGGGATAGGGTTTTGGGAGGCAGGACGTCTTCACTGTTCATTATAATACACAGTTGGGGATAGTTAAAAATCACAGACTTTGAGGAGCTGGCAGGAACCTTACAGATCTTTTCAACCCTTTCATTTATATTGGTAAGGAAACTGAGGCCCAGAGGGCTCCAGTGACTTCCCTATTTCTCAGGGTGGAAATGTCATCCCCTTTCCCTTTATTTGTTGCAGTGATACAAGGGAATCCAGGGCATCAGATCTTGGCATCACCTTTCCTGTGGCTAACTCTTCTTGGGCTCTTCTCAGGTTCTTTTCCTTTGAGGAAGGTAGCTGCTGACATTGGCTACAAGCTTCAGAGTCATTGATTTCCTGTTCCTGACTTTTCGTGCCTTGCAGACCACCTGCTCTGGTTTGCTGGTGTTAATAATGGCACTTGTTGATCTGTCTGGCCTTGGGGCAAGCACTGGCCCCACTGGGAGGACCACTGGGTCCTGTTGACCCGCACTCTCTCCTAACCCTTTGGAGATCAGTTTTGGGGTCAGTTTTCAGACACTGGAAGGACAAATGCATTCAGCTTATTTGGGGTGGGATGAAATAGTGTCTACTTCTTTACTTTGTCTTTAGCTCTTTCTTCTAAATGCAAAGAAACAAAAATTCCTGCCTTAAATGCTCAGGTCTGGCATTGAAGTTGCCATCTTAGGAAAAAAGCTGCCTCTAACACTTTTGAAATTTCTTCTATTTATAGGTGAGTCACTCATGTGATTAGCAAGGTTATCAGAATTTATTGGTAAAAATGAAATTGATAATACAGTAAATGAGAACAAAACTAGCACAAAATAGTATGCAGAATACTATTTTTCTATGCATTTATAAATATTTTTAAATCTTTTTTTAAAAGTTTATTTATTTAAGTAATCCTTACACATAAGCTGGTGCTCAAACTCACAACCTCCCACCCACTCCCAAGATCAAGAGCCTCCTGCTCCTTGGACTGAGACAGCCAGGAACCCCTGCATTTATAGATGCTGAAAGAAGTCTGGAAAGAAATATGTGCAAATATTAAAAGTAGTTATATCTGGGTGAAAGCGTGCTGATGATCCCTATTCTTTTTGCTTTTCTCTATTTTCCAAATTTTCTACCCTGGGCATATATTATTCTTGAACTCAGAAAAACAATAACTTTTTTAAAAAAAATTACTAATACCAAGCAAAGCAAACAGCATAAATGCACACCTGTGATATAGTCTTCCCTAGAACTATAATAACAACCTATTCTACTCTGATTTTCCTTGTTAGTTGAAGATTTCATTTTGCAGTTTAAATTGTTTTACTTCCTTAAGGTAGGGACGTGAAGGGATGAGGAAGCGAACTTCAACGTCAGTAAAACTGGGTGTGCAGCCTTTTTTCCTTGTCCCTTTGTCTTCCGGCCCCTGCGTTCCCAGTCTTTTGTTGTTCTCGACAAGGATTTTGATTCAGGATTTAAAGAAAAACAAGTGCCGGCCCTCCGCGCGCCCTCTGGTGTCCCAGTGAGGTATAACTAGACATAACCCACGAAGATCACGGCCATTTTCACACAACGCTCACCGCATATGATGATGCCTGGAGACGAGAACGTCTGGCATTTTAGAGGAAGAAATCACACGTCAAAAAGCTTGGCAGGTTTCGTCTTTGAAACTATAGGTGTGACTACTGATTTTTTTAAAAACACTTAAAATCACTATCTGCATATTTAAAAGAGATCTAATAGTAAGTCTATTCTGAAAGTAGTCAGCTTAGGTTTCTGGCTTCTGAACCTAAGAAAGCCAAATTTAGTTCTGTAATTCTAGCAAGTCAATACTTTGGAGTAATTGCCAACACATTAGGTGAAAGAGGTCTGGATACTTAGACTTTAGCTTGACTCCTGATAATGATTTCTGCCACTTTTAGGTTTATCACAATACTACAAGAGTTGATACTGAAAGCCCTTTTTGTTTGTTTATGTATGTATGTATGTATGCATGCATATATGCAAGTAATCTCTGCACCCCACATGGGGCTCAAACTCACAACGCTCAGATCAAGAGTCATGTGCTCTTCTAAGCCAGCCAATCACCCCTGAAAGTCCTTTTCTAATGTAATTTAATCATATTGCATTTTTCATCAAACTGTGTGTTTTTAAAAATTACATTTCCACTGAAGAAATAAAACAATGAAAACAAAAAACCCCACAAAGCAAACCAATATAGGCAAATAATATTTTTGTTTTAAATATTTATGAACTGACAAGATCCCAGGCTTTAAGCTTTATTTGAATGGCCGTTGAGAAGGCAAAACTTTACCTCTGTTCTCTTAGGGATCTATACTGGGTCTGAGAATTAATCTGACATAAAACAGACTAACAAGAGAAAAACATCTAGTTTTTACAAAATGTGTGTGTAGCCCCCCTCCCCCCACCCTGGTAGGAAAATGAAGGCTCAAAGAAGTGGCAAAACCTAAATGCTTGTATTATCAGTTTGAACAAAGAGAGCCAATTTTGGACAAGAAACCAAAATATATGGGGAGGCTAGAGGAAGATTAGAGTTATTTTAACAAGATCTGTTTGTACAGAGCTGTCTCAGCCTTGAAACCCCATCTCTGGTGATAAGCATAGTTCTTTCCTTTTGGTGTAAGAAGGATACTTTTCACATGTGAGTTTTATCTCCTCCTTTTGGGAAGGAAAACCTGCTGCTTTCCAAATTATTTTTGCAAAATAATTCTTATGTCAAAGTGGCATATTTTGGGGTGGCATGTTCTGCTACCTTTCATAGGTGATTTGTGCACAAAATATGAAATTCAGTAAGTACCAAAGTAATACAGAAGAAAGTCTCTCTTCCATCCCAAGTGATGTGAGGATTCAGTAGCTCACTGAGGTCATCAAGAGCTCTGGGTTCTTCTTTTTCCTCAGGTGTGTTTTGTCTACAATCCTATACAAATCGACTTTTCATGATTGTCCCTTCATGGTTACAAGCTGCAGCTCCAGACATCATGGCCGCTTTTGAGGTTGGAGCATGAGGTAGGAAGCAATTTGAGCAAATGCTCCTTTTGAATCTGTCTCTTTTAACAGGAAGAAAATCATTCTGGAAGCACTCTGAGGTTGTTTTCCTGTTTCTTTAGCCAGTATTGGATCACAAGGAGATTGGGAAAGTGACTATCTGGCAAAAGGAAATGAGTAGTGATTAAAATATCAGTTTTTAGTATTCTAGTCTTCTTTGCTATTTTTAAGAACTGAAATTTGTTAGCATAACACTGTTTTTCCTTAATTTAACAATAATGTTTTAATCACTTTTATGTCTGGAGATATGCCCAGAAAATTATATAATTGCATTAACATTTAAATCAAAGGCATATGTTTTGAAAGCATTCTGATCACATCCTTTCTTTTTTTGAAATCCTTCCAAGTCTTCTTACTGTTGATTTAATTCCATTTTTCCTCATTATTAATGAGTATCTTTTCATAAGTTATCTGTCATTTGTACTTTCTCTAAAACTAGTTTGGGTCCTAATTTTCTTCCAGAGTGGACTGGAGGACTCCACGTGGAGTCATGTTAGAATGGAAGGGCATAGTTTAGAACAGCAACTGAACCAGTGGTGGTATCATCTTTAAGGATTACTAGAGATGACCATGTTTCCCAGTTTGCTTGGAACAGCCCCAGCTAGCACTTTGTTGTCCCTGTGTATTTTTTTTCTTAAGATTTTATTTATTTGTTTGACAGAGAGAATGATCACAAGTAGGTAGAGAGGCAGGCAGTGAGAGAGGGGGAAACAGGCTCCCTGCTGAGCAGAGAGCCCAATGTGGGGCTCAGTCCCCAGACTCTGAGATCATGACCTGAGCCAGAGGTAGAGGCTTAACCCACTGAGCCACCCAGGCGCCCCTGTCCCAGTGTATTTTATTAATAGCACTCCACTCACTCTCAAAAGTGTCTTAGTTTGGATGAAAATTATACAGTCACCTCTTACTTGAAATATACATCAAAATCTGGAATCTCCATTAGTTGGTGCAGAATTATCATGAAGACTAGGGTTTGGTCTGCTTCCTTCAGACTTCTGTTGTATCCCCAGAGCTAGAACAGAAAATTCTTAAATATGAATGAATCAATAAATAAACTCATTACTTGGAGCTTGGCATATTGCCACCTGAGCAACTGGATTCTGTTAGCAGGGAATCTGGAGGAATGATTTTGGGGTCTACAACTAATGGTGCCTGCCAAAATATGCATTTCAGATTTTGATAGGTATTGTCAAATTGTTCTCCTCAGGGGCTGAGCCAGTTTATAATCCCACCAGCAATATGTGAGAGCATCTGTTTTCCTAACCTTCATCTACATGGTGTTATCAAAATTTTAATCTGACAATCTGGTAGTTTTAATTTGCATTTCCCTTATTATGGAGAAGATTGAGCATATTTTCATATATTTAAAAGCCATTTGAAATTCCGTTTCTGGGACTTTTGTTCATTTCCTTTGCCCATTTTCAATTAAGTTATCGGTCTTTTTCGGATTGATTTGTAGGAATGGAAATTGTTGTTCCTAGTTTTTTATGTCTTCTGAGTTTGTTTATGTTTTTTTTTTTCCCTAAGTAGGATTTTTAAAAAAATGTATTTAGTGCTCGCTTCAGCAGCATATATACTAAAAAAAAGTATTTATATTTAGCTTCTTTCCTTTTATAGCTTCCATGTTTTGTATTATGCTCACAAAGGCTTTCCCTACTCCCAGATTATAAAATAATTCTTCCTTATTGTATGCCTGTACTTTCAGGTTTTCAGTTTTCCACATACCAATCTTGATCCATCTGGGATTTATTTCTGTGTAAGTTTTGAGGTATGAAGTCAATTTATTATTGTTTATCAAAGATCCCACGTTTTTACTACTAATGGGAACTCTAAAAGATTCCTGATTTTCAGGGACTCCATTTTTTTCTTTTTTAAGATTTTATTATTATTATTATTATTTTCTTTTTTTTAGAAGATTTTATTTATTTATTTGGGAGGGAGACACAGTGAGAGAGGGAGCAGAAGAAGGCGGAGTGGGAGAAGGAGAAGCAGGCTTTCTGCTGAGCAGGGAGTCCAATGCGGGGCTCGA
This sequence comes from Martes martes, assembly GCF_963455335.1. NCBI lineage: Eukaryota > Metazoa > Chordata > Mammalia > Carnivora > Mustelidae > Martes > Martes martes. The sequence continues at coordinate 22,749,327 of NC_137895.1, forward strand.
TCCCAGGACCCTGAGATCATGACCTGAGTGAAAGGCAGATGCTTAAGGACTGAGCCACCCAGGCGCCCCTAAGATTTTATTTTTTTAAGTAATCTCTACATCCAATGTAGGGTTTGAACTCACAACCTTGAGATCAAGAGTTGCATGCTCTACTGACTGAGCCAGCCAGGTGCCCCAGAGACCCCATTTCTTATGACTAGTACTTTTTTTTTTTTTTAAAGATTTTATTTATTTTTTTGACAGAGAGAGAGAGAGAGAGAGAGAGACAGTGAGAGAGGGAACACAAGCAGGGGGAGTGGGAGAGGAAGAAGCCCGCTTACTGTGGAGCAGGGAGCCCCATGTGGGGCTCAATCCCAGGATCCAGGGATCATGACCTGAGCCGAAGGCAGATGCTCAACAACTGAGCCACCCAGGCACCCCATACTTTTAGTACTCTATTGAATTCTAAGGAAAGGAATTCAAGGGCAGAGGAGTCAGGATGAAAATTTAATCTTTAGTTTTATGTCTTACACTTCTCCATTTTACAATTAATACAACCTTTTGCTAAGCACTTTTGTGTTGAGTGTAATACACACAGAAGACTGTATGAAACATCTGTAGAATATAAAGAATAATGGTAGAATGACACTCATGTACCTGTTACCCAGGTTCAGAAGTGAAAATGGCCAGTAACCTGAAATTCCTTCTTGTGCTGTACTTTAATCATATTCTCTGCTCACCTTCTCGAAAGGTAACCTCTATCCTGATTTTTTGGTAATTATTCCTTGCTTTGTTTTATGCTTTTACCACCTATCTCTATCCTTAGAAAATACATTGTTTGTGCCTGAAACCAATATTACACTCTATGTTAACTAACTAGAATTTAAAAAAAATTTTGGAAAAAAAAAAAACGTTGTTCGGATCCTTGACAATTGAGTGGCAAACACAACTGTAGCCGCAGGCTCTCAAAAGACAGGCTGAACAGATCTCCAAGACAAGTCTAGCCCCAGCGTTCTTCAGAGAATCCACAAACTCCTCTGGGAGATCAGGGGTCAGGATCAAGAGTGAGTTCTGGGAAACACGGGCTATATACCACAGTTGGGACACCTGGTAAAGGTGTAGTTTGTATCAGGTATTGTCCATCTGCAGAAATATAGTTGGGGTGGGCAGCTTTCTAGCTCTCTGTGGCCTCTCCGCTGTTCTCATGAGGAAGTCAAAGCTGACCCCTTCTATGGGGTGAAGTAAAGTTCTTCAGCTCACCCAGACAGCAGTCTGTGGTGGGTATGTTTTCTGTTGCCGAGTAACAAATGTAGTGGCTTAAAACAACACCCACCTATTATGCCTTAGTTTCCACAGGCTAAGAGTCCAGTCCTTTTTAGCTGGCCCTTCTGTCCAGGGTATAGCAAGGTTGAAATCAGGGTGTCTATTAGTTGTGTCTCATCTGGAGGCTTGACTGGGAAAGCTACATGTCCATGCTTCTTCAGGTTATTAGCAGAATTCATTTCCTTGCCGCTCTAGGACGAAAGTCCCTGTTGTCTTGCTGGGTATTGGTGGGGACCTCTCTCAGCTTTTAGAGGTGGCCCTCAGATCCTTGCTCAGCAGGTGAGACCAAAGGCAGTGGCTTGTCTTAGGATGCTGAGATGTTCAGAGGTTTGCAGATGAAGTCTTCTAATCACCTGCTTCGATGGCTTCTCCCTGACCTTCATACCCTAACCCTTGGTTATATAAACCTCTATTCCCTCTACTCAAACCCTTCCTGTTTATCTGCTTAGAGTAACTTTTTTTTTTTTTTCATTGAGTAACTTCTGTTTTCTTGGATAAACCCTGACTTGTACAGTTGTATTGCTGTGTGGAAATCTGAAACAATTTTGATTCTTCATATTTTATATGTTCTCCCTTTATTCTCTCTGCAGGCTGGTAGAATCATCTCTCTGACCCTCAGTCAGAGGGTTTTTCTGTAAATGCTTATAAATATATATATATAATATATATGTATGTGTGTATGTGTGTGTGTGTATATATATATATATATATATATATATATATATACTCTTCATCAGGAGTGAGACAACCCAAGGTTTCCAATCATCTGAGAAAAACCCAAAGCATATGTAAAATATATATATAAATATATATATATTTATATGTATATATGTATATACATATATATTTATGTATATCTATAAATATATATTTATATGTATATTTATATATACATATATATTTATATGTATATATGTATATATACATATATTTATATTTATAAATATATATTTATATGTATATTATATATGTATATACATACATATTTATATATATAAATATATATTTATGTGTATATTTATATATACATATATATTTATATATATATTTTATATATGCTTTGGGTTTTTCTCAGATGATTGGAAACCTTGGGTTGTCTCACTCCTGATGAAGAGTAAGCACCCAAGAGGCACTCTGCACTTTTGAGAGTGCAGGTAAACCTTGTTCACTTTGGGAACCTCATTGTGTAGGTGCCCTGAGTGACCATTCTCTATTCCCATGACTCTCTTTAGTTCTTTCCTCGTGAGATGTTTATCTCAGAGAGTGCTTCAGTTATCTACCTGGAGGATTCAGATCCTGTTGCCAACATTTCGGGAGATAAATTAGGAAAGAGAACTGAGGGTCTCAGCATTCAGCCTTCTGTGAACACAGTTATTTAATACACCCAATTTCAGTACAGTATCCGTGATGTCACTGAACCCTGAAGACTGTTGACTAGATGGCAACCAGTAGGCAAGAGCATATCAAAAGTGTTTTGAGGACACCAGTCTTGCTCAGTTGGTTGGGTATCTGACTCTTGATTTCTGCTCAGGTCATGATCTTGGGGATGTGAGATTGAGATCTGCGTCAGGCTCTACGCTCAGCGGGCAGTGTGCTTGAGATTCTTTCCCTCTCCCTCTCTCTCTCAACTAAATAAATGTCTTTTTTAAAAAGTGTTTTGAATGCTTTGCAATTATGTAACATCATTTAGGGTGCAGTGATCAATCTGTCAGTAGAACAGAGGTCAAGGATAAGGATGAGCAAAATTTTTAGAGTTTGGCTTTAGGAATAAAGTTAAGGCAGTGTAATACAAATTTGAAGAAATTCGCAATTAGAACCAGGTATATCACATTAGTATCAATTGCAAAAAAGCCAAGAAAGAAAATATTTCCAAGGGGATAAAAGTATATTTGAAGTTTTTTTGGGGTTTCCATTCATAAAAGAAATGGTTCTCAGTTGGTGAAAAAGTCAGTGATCTGTTCTATGTAGCTGAGGAGGTTAGTTAGTCCCACTGCTTTTGATGAATTATTAGAGAACTCATCCACTTAGAAAAAGTTGTGTGCATTTAATTCTTAATTTTTTTGAACTAGGCTCCACACCCAATGTGGGGCTCAAACTCATGACCCTGAGATCAAGAGTTGTATCCTCCACCAACAGGGCCAACCAGGTGCCCCAAAATCCATGTGCATTTAAAATAAATGATTACTAATAAATTTAAATGTAGCTTGTGAAAAACAAAACAAACAGGACTGTATAGTTCCTTTTGAAATATTTGTTGAGTTCTGAAGGTATTGTGCCAGTTGGGTTCTTAGTCCCACGTAACAGAGCTTAGTAGCTAGTTTAGCAGAAACAGAATTTATGGAGGACTGACTGACAGCTCAGAGAAACTCTGAGAGGGTCAGAGTCAGGCTTGGGGCCTCACAGCCAGAAACACATGACATGGTGGCCACACCAAAGGCCCTGTTAGAGTGCTCTGTACTGCTGTCCACGGTGAAGACCTCCACTGGAACATCTATCCCTGCTGCCTCCAGAGGTTGGCAACTCCACTGGCACCTTTCCCAGAAGACACTGCCTGTTGTCTCCTCTGGTTCTGCAAGTTGAATTTTCATATGGATGCATCTGATTAGTAGAGCCTTGCCTAGGGGCAAGACAGGCTGAGAAAGCAAGTCTCTGATTTCTGCCTTTGAGTGTGGGACTCGTTGTGTGAGAAATTCTCCAAACAGGAAGAATGTACAATAGATGCTGGGCCACGGTGAAGACAGCACATGCCAAATGGAAAGAGAACCCAAGGGGCTAAGAGCATGGATTTTGGAGTCGGATGGGCCTTGGTTCAAGACCAGCTCTACAGCTTCTCCGGAGTCACTCTGGGTCAGCCATTCAAGCCTGTTTCCTCATGTATAAGTTACAGATAATAAGGTGGAAATACCATAGAGGTGCTATTAGTATTAAACATGGTAAAATGTAAAGCATTTAACCTAGTGAACACTCTCTAATTATAAGCTTATATTATTATCCTTGATGTTGTTGGTATTATAGTTGATATTAGGACAATCAAAGCTGAGGATATAAAATTGAACCTTCATAGAAACCAATTGATGGTTTATGTCCCAGGAGTTATTTTAGTGTTAAATTCAGATCTCCCTTTTCTGGGTAAAACACAACAACAACAAAAAATAAAAATCAAGAGGGGTTATTACCAATATCCTGATAAATTATAAATGCCTCTGTCAAACTCACTGTCTTCCCATGTATTCTCCCCACTTTATTTGTCCACCGTTACATCACAGAATGGCAGTAAAAACTCAACACATGCCCTTATAGAAATCAAAAATAGAAAAAAGAACAACTCAGAGCATGTTGATGTTGATAATGTTATTTTTGGTGTTTCTTGGTGGAGCGGGTCTTTTATATGTGTACATGCTGACAGACTGGCTTGATAAACATTTTGGTTGAGAAAAGGATATGAACTATGTAAATGTAACTATATAAACACCCTATGAAATAGAAGATGAATGGCTACATTGCCAGAGTATACCATCACAAAAAAGAACTAGGGATGAGGCCGTGGGATCTTCTCCATGATCATATTTCACTGAAATCCTCCCTCTGTTTTTAGGGGAATGGTGGGAAAAGCTGATTTATTATGGTGTGTAAGCTTTCCTGCAAATGCTACACAGCTAACTCTTGAATGGAGTGGGCAGAGCCTGGTGTTCTGGAGTCGAGGGTTGGCATTCAGATCTCTGCTCTGCCATGTATTAGGTGATTAAGTGTTTTGAGCCTCAGATTTATTATCTGTAGCATGAGGGTAAAAATACTTTTCTTACAGTCCTTGCGAATTAAATGAACTGTTTAGTATGTTTGGTGTTTAGTAAAGTGTCTGACACACGCATTGGCCACACATGATGAAGCCACACATTGACAAGGGGGAAATTTGGCGGAGAGAATCCAAAATAAATTTAAATCCGGGCTTGACTCTTATTGTACTCCATTAGATGTTTATAGAGAATTTGCTTTTTTAGTTAGTTTTTAGGCTGGCAGCATTTGTTTTCCCTGGGTCTTAGTCTGTCCAGACTGCTACAGCAGAATACCATAGACTGGGGGCTTAGAAACAATAGATATCTAGTTTACAGAGGCGTGGAGGGTGGGAAGTCCAAGATCAAGATTATGACAGATCTGGGGTCTGGTGGGGGCTCTGTTACTGGTTCACAGATGGTTGTCTTCCCCATATGTTTTCCCATGGTGGAAGGGATAAGGGCGCTCTTGGGTCTCTTTCATAAGGGTACTACCCTGATGACCTGATCCTCTCCAAAATGCCCCACCTCTTAATACCATCACAGTGGGGGTGGGGTGGGGGGACCAAGATTTAATATATGAATTTTGGCTGGGATACATTCCGTCTGTAGCACCCTAGATACTGTTGGACTTGTGGCCTGGTTTTCTTTCTTTCTTTTCTTCTTATTTGACAGAGAGAGAGAGATCACAAGTAGGCAGAGAGGCAAGCAGAGAGAGAGGGGGAAGCAGGCTCCCCACCAAGGAGAGAGCCTGATGCAGGGCTCGATCCCAGGACCCTGAGATCATGTCCCGAGCTAAAGGCAGAGGCTTTAACCCACTGAGCCACCCAGGAGCACTGTGGCCTGGTTTTCAATCACTGCAGACCTAACCACTGTAAAATCAGCAATTTAAAGGAACAGTTTTATTATGCTTCCAGATTTTGTGGGTCAGGAATCCAGTGGGGGCGGTGGAGATTGCTTGCCTTTTCTCCACAATATCTGGTGCCTCAGGTGGGAAGACTTGAGTAGCAAAGGATGATTTAGAAGGTGAGGGGCTGGAATCATCTGGAGACTTTTTACTTACGTGGCTGGTGCCTGGGCAGCATCCTGAAGGCTGGACTTAACTGGGACTGTTACCTGGAGCACCTACGTTTGGCCTCCCTGTGGGGCTTAGGTTTGTTACAGTTCGTTCCAAGAGAGCACATTCAACCAGTTGTGCAAGGGTACCAGGGGAAGCTGCATGGCCTTTTCTGGCCTCATGTCAGAAGTCACAAAGTGGGGGGCGCCTGGGTGGCTCAGTGAGTTAAGGCCTCTGCCTTCCGCTCAGGTCATGATCCCAGGGCCCTGGGCTCTCTGCTCCGCAGGGAGCCTGCTTCCCCTTCTCTCTCTGCCTGCCTCTCTGCCTACTTGTGATCTCTGTCTGTCAAATAAATAAAATATATATAAAAAAAAAAGAAGTCACAAAGCGGTCACTTTTGCTACAATTTTTTGGTATAAGTAGGTCACCAAGGCTAGCCCAGATTTCAGGGGGGTGGGGATTAGTCTCTTCTTCCTGATGGCAGAGGGCCAGGTCCCATGGCAGAAGAGCATGTGGGATAGGAGATGTTGTTGAAGATTCTTTGGAAAATGCAGTCTCCTGGACCCCTGGAAGGGTGTAGTGGACTGAGCGCATTTCAGCCTGGCATTGAAAGTTTGGGTTATGTAAAGAACTTTCAGGTATGTTATCAACAGAGAAAAGCAGATTATAGAACAGCATGTACAGTGTGATTCCATTTACAAAAAATATTTAAAGCTGTATCTCTCTCTACATGTATAAGTGCGCACGCACGCGCTTGTGTGTGTGTGTGTGTGTGTGTGTGTGTGTATGTATAGAGGGTATGATCTATCAAGGTCACAAAAAATTGGGTGTGCTAAAAATGTGACTTAATTATATTCTAAAACTCAATTTATGACTACAATTCCCAATTCTCACCCCTAGTTATCTGCCCATTCTTCCTGATCTAGAAAATGGTACTTAGCTGCTTCTGATAAACACACTTGGCCTAAGTGGTTTCTTAGTCATTCAGTCTTTGAGTCCTGCCATAGGCTTGTTTCCTCTCTGTGTTCCTCTTGTCCTCCTGGAGTTGATGCTAAGCCCTGGGGAGTGTTAAGAGATAAATGGAGGCATATTAAACATTTCAGTTTATCTGAGCAAAAGTCGATTCCAATGGGGGCTGTGCCAAACCAGAAGAGGCTAGGAGTGCTCTGTGGACAGGAATCAGGGGAAAGACATCTAGAGAAGGCACAGAAGCAAAGAAAGGAAGTTACCAGATCGGCTGCAACTTAAAGCCTAGAAGGATGTTTGTGTTGATTGTCCTTAGCATTTTGATTTTGTAAATTTGGGACATTTTCAGGCTTAGAAGTTGGTTTGCTTATGTAGGCTCATCACGGCTTTAAAGCCATATCAGTCTAGTGGCCTCCTTGTTTCATGAACTTCACGGAAGCTTATGTAAACACCACTCTGGCAACAGGGCAAAGGGGGTGCCCGCTTTTCCTCTTGTGCATGACATTCTGCATCAAACGTCTCCCTACCCACCTGTCGGTCTTCAGGCCCTGGCTTGTCTCCAGCTAATTTCCACTCTTTGGAGACGGGGCCTCATCCTCAACACTCCCCAAGTACAGCAAGGCCATGTCTTACCTTTTGTTGTAGTGATTTCTTATCTGGGCTGAAGGATGATCTTATGGTCCAGGCAGTTCCTTTCCTCATTTAGCTTACTTCTAAGCACCATTTAGACTCTGGAAAGCTTCTGGATGCTCTTGCAGGGCAATCTGGGAACCATGGAGATCTAGGAATCACCAGGCTCTTTTAATATGGAAATGTCCCTCTCTTCTGCTTTATGACTGCTGCTCCATGAGGCTGTCAGGAGACTCTATACATCCTCAGCTTATGCTCAGCTTACAGATCTCTATTCTTGGCTCCCCAAAGTTTAAAGGTGTTCTTAAATTTCTACCCATTCTGAAACTCCACTCCAAGGATGCTTGTATATGCCAGGAATGCATTTGATTGCAAGAAACTGATAATCTAACTAACTGTAATTTAATAATGATTTATTTTTTCTCATAAGCTTCAGTGGTGCAATGACTCCACAATGTCATTCATATTCTAGAGCAGTGCTGTCTGGTAGAAATAGAATGTGAATCACACACATAATTTAAACGTTTCTAGTAGCAATATTAAAAAAGTAAATAGGTAAAATTAATTTTAGTAATATATATCATTGAACCCAATATATTCCCAATAATGTCCTTGCGATACGCAGTTAGAAATAAGATTATTTCAGAGTTGTTTTACACTTCCGGGAGGTCCTAATTCTTCAAAATTTGATGGGATTTTATGCTTATGGCACATCTTCCTTTGAACTGGTTGCATTTCAGTTGCTTAATAGCCTCATGAAACTAACAGCTACTGCATTGGACAGACAGATCTAAGGCTTTTATCTTTTTGTTTGCTATCCTTTCTTAGCCTGTTAACTTGCTGCCTCGTGGTAGCCAACTGGGTATCAGTTCTGCATTTAAGGAAGAAGGAAGAGATGGTGTCTATGTAAAAAAAGCAAAATATTTTCTTAAACTTTCTAGCAGACTTTTGCTCACATGTAGTAGGCTAGTATTATGTCACGTGGCCATACCTTACTGTAAGAAGAAGGCTGGGAAAATGGCACCTGAACAAATCTGAGGTTGTAGAAGTAAGAAAGAAAGTGGAGGATGGATACTGGGTCACAGCATAGTCTGTTTGCAGGGCTCTACACTCTACACTCTGCTCGCTTGACCTTGCTTCTTCTTTTGACTCTCCTCGAATTTTCCAGCTCAGAGGGTCTTTTTTTTTTTTTTTTTAAAGACTTTATTTGTTTATTTGTCAGAGAGAGTGAGCACAGGCAGACAGAGTGGCAGGCAGAGGCAGAGGGAGAAGCAGGCTCCCTGCCGAGCAAGGAGCCCGATGTGGGACTAGATCCCAGCACCCTAGGATCATGACCTGAGCTGATCATCCCAAGTCCATGGTTTACATTAGTCTTCACTCTTGGTAACCCTAGGGTTACAATCTCAGTGGTTGGAGAAATGTGATGGTATGTCCCCACCATTATAGCACCATACAGAATACTTCCACTGGAGTGAGTATATTTAAAGGAGTAGAATTAGAAACCACTCGAGTCTCTGATTAATTTTATCAGAGGCTGATTAAGTCATTGGAGGAAGAGTACATGCTGGTTTAATTCAGAGGCAGCCCATGGTTTAGAGAAGCTTCAGTGGGTGGATTTTAACTTGCCAGCTCCTGAGTCATTCCAGGTCAGAAGAAATCCTCGTGCCTGGCCCGGAGCAGTTGGTTTGCTCTGGGCTAGAAGTTTGGATCCTAGTTTGGATTTCATATCTGGTTCAGGTTGACTCAGTGAGTGAGGGAGGGAAGATAGGGGTGCTGTTTTTCTGGACAGCCCCATGGCAGTTGTTGAACAGAGCATGTTCTTGCTGCCAGACTGACGTGCCCATCCAGCATCATCTATGAGGGCGTGCTTGGCATTCCTGGACAACCAAACAGAGAGAGAAAATGAAGACTCTCTTGGAGCTGCCAACCTCCTTGAAAATAAACGAGATTATTAGAAGAACTCTGGAAAGGAGAGTGTGTGTGTGTATTTGTGGTTTTGATTTTGTGTTTTAAAGCAAGTTGTAACACTTGGAAAGCTTAAGTAAAGGGAAGGTCTGAGCTTCCAGACTGTTGAAATCAGTACAGTACTAGGATTTAAGCCATAGAAATCATCTGGAAGTGAAACCTTTTAGAGAGGAAAAACAGGTGATGTGTTTTACTTAAACACATCCTATTGATGCAATAGGAACCTAAGACCTGCCTGCCAAAACAAAACCTAAATAACATTTTGATTTCCAAAGGTTTATGTTCATTGATTGTTTTTTAAGTTTCAATAATGAGGAAGGTAGAAAAATTTTTATTCTCATAAAAATCAATTGCAAGAAGTTATATTAAAATAATTTCCTTGAAGTTTGTTAATATTTTTCTCATACCAAATTCCTGAAAATATGGAAAGCTCAACCAATTTTTATTGTCTCAGTAATAAAGGAATAGAATTCTGAATAAGTCTACTGAATTTTTACAGAGTTCTAAAGTTTTGATTTTATAAGATGACATGGCCTAACATTAAATAATTCAAAAAGATTTTATTTATTCGTTTGACACAGAGAGAGAGCCCAAGCAGGGGGAAGAAGGGAGGGAGAAGCAGGCTCCCTGCTGAGCAGGGAACCTGATGTGTGGCTCAATCCTAGGACCCTGGGATCATGACCTGAGCTGAAGGCAGAGCTTAACCAACTGAGCCACCCAGGCACCCCTAATTCAAGTATTTTTTAGTACTCATGCACTTCTATTACTTATTTATTTGAGAAAGAGAGAGAGAGTCTGAGGGGGAGGAGCATAGGGAGAGGGACAAGCAGACTCCATGCTGAGCTTGGAGCCCGACATGGGACATGATCTCATGACCCTGAGATCATGACCTGAATCAAAATGAAGAGTCAGATGCTTAACCAACTGAGTCAACCAGGTGCTCCAATACTCATGCACTCCTTAAATGTGCAGCATTACGGAAACATAAAGTTGAACGAGACAGTTGTCTTGTGTCAGTGTAGGTCCTGAGGGGAAATTTCACTGAGGTTCCCTGTACCTCTGTTAACTGTAGAAGAACCCCCCCCGCCCCCCCCCCCCCCCGCCGTTTTCCAGTGAGGCAAGGACTGTCTCCTTTCCACTGTGTTGGAGCAGAGGGATTGCTTTAATCCCATTTTTTTTAGTTTTGACAAAAGAGGTTATAAAACATGACTCTGAGAGACAAAAGCACACATGACTCATGTCAAGTTTGGAAAAATGGTAATTATTTTCTTTTGGCAGACAACTTCCAACTTCTCCAGATGCCCTCTAGCTCCAGTGTCTCATCATGAGAACAGCATAAACAAATGTAACATTTTTTTCTTTTTTCTCTACAAGGTCATTCTGGCCTAGTCTCAAACTGGGTTATTGGTAGGAAGTCTTGTAACAGGAATTATGAATAATGTAACTAATGTCAACATACTGGTCAGACTTTAAGAGGGAGGTAAAGACCTTCATTTGGTTTAGTGTTACTAGAATTTAAAAGAGGTTTTTTTTTTTTTTAATTTATTTATTTGTTAGAGAGAGAGAGCGAGCGAGCACAGGCAGACAGAGTGGCAGGCAGAGGCAGAGGGAGAAGCAGGCTCCCTGCCGAGCAAGGAGCCCGATGTGGGACTCGATCCCAGAACGCCGAGATCATGACCTGAGCCGAAGGCAGCTGCTTAACCAACTGAGCCACCCAGGCATCCCAAAAGAGGTTTTAAGCCAAGTGCATTATTTCAAAAAATTTAGAACTGCTAATTGGAGTTCAGTGCATAGAACAATACTTAGATGTCAGCTCTCAGCTGGCCAGGTGAATCCTTTATCTTTCATCAATATGTTTGAAAGGAAAGATACATGAACATAACGAATAAGGAATATGACTCTAAATCAAGACCATCAAGACACAGCACCCAGCCGCTATTACACAGGAAGAGAATTCTGTACCAGCCATTTGTGTATCACTGCGTTCAAACGCTCAACTCTGAAAATAGAGAGAAAAAGAACATATTGGTAATTGTGACTCTTAGACTATCGACTGTTTCCTAAATGAAGTTCATGCCCTCTTCAAGGATTTTAGCAACAAGTTGCTGATGGAAGTGGTTTTGTTTTGCCGATCGGATCTTGTAGCTCTAATTGACTGCCTGACTGTTAAGTTTGGCCTGGAGAAAATGCTTCAGGGTATTGAGCATTTAAGGCTCGTTGTTCACTTTTCTCTATGACTTGGTTTTCTAATTGGTAAAATAGAGATAATAAAGTAGTTGTGGAAAGAGTAAGTGAGATAATGCAGGAAAAGCCCTGTGGAAGAGATTGCTATGTTTGCCTGAATGATTTCCTTTTCTTTCCCGGCACATGGTTGGGCCATATTTTCCAGTCTCCTCTGCAGTTAAATGTGGTCATATGTTGAGTTTTGCCCACTGGAATATGGGCAGAGGTGATCACCAGCATGCTTGTTCCATAAAATCCCCCAGGGACCATCTTCAGTACTAGTTTCTTCTTCTGCATGGCTGGTGGAGAGACATCCACCAGTGTTGACTTCGGGTGCTGTATGTTGAAGATGCTGATGTCACAAGAGGCAGCCCCATCCCCAGATCACTGATGGAGGATGATTGCCCCTCAGTTACACTTGCATTGATCTGTGATGTGAGTGAGAAATAACCTTGATTATAATATGATGCTGAGAACTTAGGGTTTATGTGTTATAGCAGCTACTGTTAGGTAAAATAAGCCCAGTGTCTACCTGCTTGCCCGAAAGTAAGTTTGCAGTAGAAGGCCGGGTGAAAAATGAAAAGAGAGCCTTACTTTTTTGTGTCTTGTATCACACCACCCTCTTAACCTGTGTAAGACTGACTCTGGATTTTAACCTGAGACACTACATTGTGATCAGGAAGCTCATCCTAGCTCTGATAAATTCATGAACATATATTCCTGGTATGTAAGTAAGCTGGACTTATGGACCTGGATTTAGAAATATAGATATGGGAGTCATCAACCTTTGATGATATTTGAAGGCCCAATTGTGGGAGACTAAGCAAGAGCAGAAGGAACCCTGAGGAATCCTGAGGAAATACAATATTTATGGGAAGAAAAAAAAGGGGGGGATAGGTGAGTGTGGGGTCATGAAAGCCCAGATAAGAGAGATGGGTTTTTCTAGGGGTAGGGAGGTGACCCCAGGTGTAGAGGATTAAGCCAACTGTACCCTGTAGTTCATGGCATACTATGAACAACTCATTGGTCTATGAAAGACCTTACTTGTTTATTCCTTTTGCCCCATTACCATGTGGGAAACCATTCTAATGCATTTAAAAAATGTATATTGATGCTTTGTGTATATATTTCTAGTTTGTATAAGTGATGTGTTAGAGGTCTTTTTCCATTGCTTACATTTCTCACCGAACATTATGTTCTAAAATCCTTCCATGTCTGCTGTGATATATATACATCTAAACAATAGTTTTTAATGTAAATACTCCATGTTGTACATTGTTAGAGGGAGAGCTTCTTAAGAAGGCAAGAGTATTTGACAGATATGGCAGAGAGCGTCAATAAGAAAGGTTAAAAATTAGGGGATTTGGGAATGTGGAGACTTTGCTGGGGCAGTTTCATTGGGATGATGAAGGCAGAATCCAGAGCAGTGAGTGGATTGAGAAGGGTTTGATAGGAGAGCAAGTCGGGACAGTGAGTATAGATAGCCTTTGAGAGCAGGGAAGGAGCAAGAGGATGCAGAATCAAGGAAGTGTTTGGAATCTTTAGGCTTTTGTTGTTCAAATAATCCATGTCCATTGTAGAAAAATTACAAAGTTCAAATGAGCAAGAAGAAAAATAACAGAATGGGAAGTGGATTGGTTTCTTAGGGCTACCATAACAAATTGCCTCAAACTGGATGCCTTAAAACAACAGAAGTTTATTCACGTGATTCTGGAGGATGGAAGTCTGAAATCAAGATGTTGGTAGGGCCATGGTTGCTTTGAAGGTCTTAGGGGAGGATCCTTCCTTGCTTCTTCCTAGCCTCCAGAGGTTGCTGGCAATCTTTGGCATTCCTTGGTTTGTAGATATAGCCCTCCGATTTTTGCCTGTGTCTCACATGGTATTCTCTCTGGGTGTCTCTTCTGGGTCTCTGTTTTCTCTTATAAGAATACTGGTCATTAGATTAGGTCTCACCCTAATTCGGTATGATCTCATCTTAATTTAACTAATTACAACTTCAAAGACTCTGTTTCCAAATAAGGTCACATTCTGAGGTTCCAGGTAGACATGAATTTGTGGAGGTGGTGGGCACTATTCAACCTGATACAGGAAGGTTGTGTTTTCTATTTCTCTCCTTCTGTTTTCTCCTCCTCCCTTTTCTTTCTTTAGGACGAGGAGCAATTTGAGCATGTTTATAGATTAAGTGGGAAAATCAGGAGAAAAGAAGTTGGAAATAAGGGGAAAATCACAATACTATGTGGATCAAGGTCCCAGCAGAGAATGGAGAGGTGAACTGGAGGGCACTGGTGAGGAACATGGGACCAGGGCCCAGAGGGAGAAAAGGCCTGCCTGGGTTCCAACAGCCCTGCCCAGTCTCTGGCTCACAGCCTGATGCAGAATTATTTTCCTCGAGTGTTCACTAGGTACAACCTTTCATTAGGCCAGTTTTATCAAAGGCTGTAATGTAGGGGAAGTAGAACACGCCCAGAGAGGAATCAAATGCAGGGCTGTAGGAGAGAGTTCACTAGAAGGACACATGCATCCCACCTTGCTTCCAACTTCCTGGGGTTTCAGGAAAACAAATGACTTTATTTTCCTATAAATGTCGAAGATTTTTTTTTCCTTCCTCAAAAACTCCCTTCTAATAAACTGGACAAACCCAAGAAACTTCTAAATTCTCTACAGTTCAGTAGAAGGTAGTAGCCTCTGTCAGTTTCCAACATTTAAACTTGGAAGTGAGTTCAGCTAGTAAATTTTTATTTGCTTATGATTAAACTACACTTTAAATAAAGCATACTAGATGTAGCGATTTTAAATATAGCTCAAATCACAAGGCATTTTTTGCTGCTAAGCTTTAGAATTACTACCTCCATTTCAACTATTCAATGATTTTCTGTCAACTCTGGGGTTCTAAGTCTACCCTTTTGAAACCAGTGGGTTTATACCTACTGAGGGGCAGGACTGAGAGACTGTGGAAGAGTCCTTCCTATACTAGAAGAGCATCCCTATGGTTCTGCCCAGACTCTAGCATGTGGTGTTTGCTAGTTAGCCCTTGTGTATTGGTTCATACTTTTTAGAAATTAAGTATCAGAAAACTGAATGTAAACTCTAACCTCTTAGAGAGTTTATTGGCTTATGTCACTGCCAAATCCAGAACAGGCCAACAGGTTAGTTTGCTCTAGGAGCGCAAAGACATCACTCAGGACTCAGTTTATTAAAAAAAAATTTTTTTTTTTTTTTAAGTAAATCTACCCCCAAGGTGGGCCTTGAACTCTAGGACTCTGAGACCAAGAGTCTCATGCTCTACTGACTTGGCCAGCCAGGTGCCTCAGTTCGTTTTCTTCCTTCCTTCCTCCCTCCCTTCCTTCTTTTCTTCCTTCTTCTTCCCTCCCTCCCTCCTTCCCTCTTTCCCCTCTCTGCTTCCTACCTTCCTTCCTCCCTCCCTCCCCTTCCCTCCCGCTTCTGCTTCCCTCCTTTCCCTCTCCTTCCTTCCTTCCTTCCTTCTTTGTAACTCTGTGTCCAATGTGGGGCTTGAACTCACCATCCAGAGATCAAGAATTGTATGCTCAACTGACTGAGCCATCCAGGTGCCCCTTCCCCAATTCATTTTCATTTTCAACTCTGCCTGTCATGCTGCCAGCTTTATCCAAAGGCTACCTGCCCGCATGGGTGCAAGATGGCTGCCAACAGCTCTTGGGTCTACGTATTTCTTCCATGTCAGAGAAAGATAGATTTTTGTCCTCCAAATATCAAGGAGCTGGGCTTCAGTCTGATTAAACCAGTTTAGGTAATGTGCTCAGTAGGTGCTGTGATCAGAGAAATGTCACATGATGATTGATCCCTGAGGTAAAAGGTGATTGGTTCAGGTTCTTTGGGTGTGGAGCTAAAGGGGTATCACTTCCATCCATAGCTAAGCATAGGGGACCAGTTCCCCGAATGAAACTCTGGGTACTTTTAGAAATAGGAGAAAATGGGGAATGAATTTTAGGTAGTCATTCAACAATTGCCCACCACACTTTGCTTCTTTATCCTCTGCTAACCACAATTTCTTAGTTCCTTCTCTTGCAGTTGGAGGCTCCTGAACTTGATTCGTAATTCCTGTGCTTTGTCCCATTCCTAGCTCTTATTTTCTTCATATACAAGGTCTGTTCTTAAAAGGATGGTCCTATGAAAGGCAGAATTTTCCCTGAAACTCATTCTTTCCCACCCAAAGCAATGGGAGAAAGAAACTCATTCTTTCCCACCCAAAGCTAAAACGCTTTTTAGCTTCATGCTAAAAAGCCCCTTCTAGACTACTGAGAGCAAAGACCAGAGGAATAATAAGATCTAAGGGTCAGAGCCTGCTGGAAATATAGCATTGTCATGATAAAACCAGCTCTGGCCTTGAAAGCTATCTGGTCAGCATGGTTCTAGCTCAGCACAGACAAGATGCACAGTAAAAACAGGATGATAAGACTGGTGGCCCTGGGCATGCAGTCAAAGGTAAAGCTTCCTGGGTGATGGGAGGCCTAGGACCTCTAGTATCTAAAATGCATTGCTGATCAGGGATGTGATGTACTGCTTACAAAGGAGTCATTGGTCCCTACAGCTGACAGCACAGGGAGAACCAAGGCCAGGACAGAGGACTTCAGGGCCTTGAAGACAAGGGAGTAAAAATAATCAAGATTTAGCCAACTAGTGGGAAGAAGAGCATCTCCCACTGAGTGCAGGGAGCTCCAGTCATTCATAAAATATTTAGTGAATTCTGACTGTGGATCTGGAGATGAACAATTTGTCTCCACTCACATGGAGATTACAGTAGGTAAGGGCATGTATTAGTCAGGCTTCTTTTGGCTTTAGGAAGCAAAATGTCCTTGCAGGCTTGTTGGAAGAATACTAGAGGTTCTTAGAGAATTCACAGGGACTAAGGCAGCTTGGGGCACCTTACTAGCTGGAGGTTAATCTCCTCCTCCGAGAGTGTTCTTGTTAGTGTGAAGGGGTTTCTGTGTCCAATCTCTTGGCTATCAGTTCCAAATTCCTAAAGGGAGAATTTGATTGGTTCACCTTGAGTTACTCATCTATGGTTCAGGCCCCAAGATTGTGAAGTACAGACACGATTGTTGGAATCTTACCCTATCTGTTGAGTGTAGTTTCCAGAGAGGGGCAGAATGCTGTGAACATGAAGATCACTGTGGACAGGGAGGTAGATAAGCAATAGCAATTACAGCCTAGTGTTACCAGTGCTGTGTTAGGGGGAGTGTATCAGTGGGAGTGTATCAGTGGATCAGTCAAAATTCATTTGGAGGCAAGACTTAGAAAATCAAGTTAAACCAACTTAGACAAAAAGGGGATTTTAAAAAAAAGATTTTATTTACTTATTTGAGAGAGAGCGAGAGAGCGAGGAACAGAGGGAGGAACAGAAGGGGAGGGAGGGGGAGGGGAAAGAATATTGAGCAGATTCCCTGCTGAGCATGGAGCTGGAAGTGGGGCTTAATGTCACAACTGAGATTATGACCCAAGCCAAAACAAGAGTTGGACACTCAACTGACAGAGCTGCCCAGGAACCCCCCCAGAGGGGAATTTATCGGAAGGCTCACACTGAGAAGGATGAGGAGCAGATCAGTGGTCACTAGAACTAGGGACCAGAATGCTGCCAGGTATTTTTTTCCTCAGTCTCTCAATCCCACTTCACTCTGTGTTGTCAAATTTTTTCTCTTAGAAAATCTTTCTTTACACAGCATGAAATATGGCCACTGTCAGCTCCTGAGTCTCATCTCTCTTATCCTCACCACCAGAAAATAAATCTCTTTGTTCAGGTTCAGTTACAAAAATCCTAAGGAATGACCCTGATTGGCTTGGCTTTAGGTATGAGTCCATCCATTAAATAATTAGCTGTGTCTAGAGAGGTAGAATAATATAAAAACATAGTCTACACTATGGCCTCATGCTTATTAAATGACATACCAAAATGATTGATACCAAATGCTTTAGGTTAATAGTCCCTGTACTAGTTATCTATTGTAACACGTTACTCCCCAACTTAATGGCTTAAACAGCAATCAGTATTTATGATCTCTCATAGTCTCTGTGGCTTGAAATTCAGGACTGGCTTAGTCGGTTGTTCTGGCTCAGGATCCCTCCTGAGGTTGCAGTCAAGTTGTCAGTTGGGGCTGGAGTTATCTGAGGTCTTGACCGGGGCTGTAGGATTCACTTCCGAGATGGCTTGCCCACATGGTGTTCAGTCCCTCCACATGTGGACCTCGCCACAGGTAGCTTGAGTGTCCTCATGACATGGTGGCCGGCTTTTTCCAGAGTGAGCAGTCCAAATGACTGCAAGGTGAAAGCCACAATGTCTCTAATGGCCCAGCCTCAAAGGATGTGCTCTATCATTTCTGCAGTATCATTTTCGTTACACAAGTTGAGTCTTAGTAAATGTGGGAGGGGAATACACAAAGATGGGAGTACCAGGAGGTGAGAATCATGGGGACAGCCTTAGAGCTGTCTTAGACTACTATATTCCCCAAAACACATCCTGTAGAACTGGGATGTTACAAATTGTTACATGGAAACAGAGATTTGTAGTTAGGTCAGTTTGAGAAAGGATGGGCTGAACCAAGTTAAAGAAAGTTTTCATAGAGCTTTCAGTACATTGATACCTGCTTTAAATCCCTGAAAGGGGAATAGAGTAAATAACACCAAAATTTTTTCTCATTCTCAATTTTTCCTCCAGTGGGCTCTTCTCCCTTTCCCCATTTCGCCGCTTCCTACTCTGTCAAAGCTTATCAGAATGCTGCCTGTCACCTGTTAAAAATGTACATTTTGGTGGGCACGTAGCTGGCTCAGCTGGGAGAGCCTGTGATTCTTGATCTTGGGGTTGTGACTTTGAGCCCCACATTGGGTGTAGAGATGACTAAAAAAAATAAACTTCTAAAAAATGGACATTTGGGGCACCTGGGTGGTGCAGTTGGTTAAGCGTCTGATTCTTGGTTTCGGCTCAGGTTGTGATCTCTGGGTCACGAGACTGAGCAATCAGCATGGAGTCTGCTTGAGTTTCTTTCTCCCTCTCCCCCTGCCCCTCCCCCATGCTCATACACTCTCTCTCTTTCGATCTTTCTAAAATAAATAAATAAATCTTTAAAAAATGTACATTTCTGGCAAAGCACTATTTTCATTTGGAGATGTGCTTGTCCTTGACCCTCCAAAGCCTTCCTATTCATTTGGCAACTCACATCATGAAAACCTGGGAATGATTAAAACAAAAGAATACATTTTCTTGTGAGGTGAGTGGTCAGTCTCTAAGGAAATTCTGCAAAGAAGTTTCACAAAGCTCTATATGTTGGCCATAGTGTTGGGTGATATTGAGTCATATTGTGGCAAATATTGTTTGAAGGCCAGTATCCATTTATATGTGAAAATTTGGGCTGTTTCAAGATGGAAATACAAGGTATGGATTAGTAACATCTTGTACTTTGAGTTTTTACCAACAAATACTGAGCCTCTCAGTTTTGGGAACTTCTCCACCTCCTCTTGTCTAAGTGGGTTTTGTTGTTATTGTTTCTTTTGTTTAGGTTATTTGTCATGGCCATAACCCAATTTATTTGAAGTGTTTTTATCACATTTCTGTAAGCTGGTTATACCATCTTGAATTATTTAACTTGTAATAAACATTAAGGTATGTATATGAAAGCTCCTACACCATATGTGTTTATGGAAATGTGCTTATTTAGATGTTTCCAGGCATAGCATCTGCTCTTATGCATCTTTTATAATATTTTGCATGGAGCCCTTATAATTGATCTTCACCATCTGATAATTTTTCATTAGAGAGAATTTCTCCTCTTATGTTTTTGATAAATGGTCATTTTTAATATTTTGGAGCAAAAAGGGATCTAAACAAAAATAAAAAGTGATCAATAAAAAAGGCTTTCTTGAGACCTTTAATTTTCATTATCTAATGCATACTTTTTAGAAAGAGTTGATGTCTGTGCATTTAGAAGAGTAAGGTTGTCTGAATATTATCTCAGATGGAAAAACCCAAATTTATTCAACCTATGATTCATATGGAAATCTAGGTCCATAAAGGCTGCTGAAAATAAATTCCCCTTTCCCTCCTTCTTCTCTGGACTGAAAATTTGGGCTTGCTTTGGGTTCCTGATTATAGTGTTCTTAGGCAGCCTGTCTTCCTACACAAAATGGAGTTTCACAATATCCAGTGTTACCTAATGGCCTCTTTTAAATTGCAAATCCACCTTATGATTCTCTGGTTGTCTCCATGGAGAGAAGACTTAATAAATCCCCAATACAATCCCACAGAGACCTGTATGTGCACAGCTACTAATTTCAGAAAATAACGAATCATGCAATAAGCTACATCTACCTTCTTGAAATAGCACTTGAAACAACCTGTTATTAATAACATTTCCTGAGTTCTCAAAACCAGAAAATCAGGTCTATCTAGGAGAACATCTTCTTGATTTACTGAAACATACAGTGGTTCAAATGCAGTAAAGGAAATGCAACCATCTTGACTGTAAAATTTCCTGCTTTTAAAACTAGGAGAGGTGCCCAGATGATTTTAGGTGATACATGGATAAACTTTCAAAAAAAGTATAATTATTTTTTTCTTGTTGTAGTGGGTCCAGTAGTGGCTTTCTCAAAGTTCATGTCTACCCAGAACCTCAGAGTATGACATTATTTGGAAATAAGGTCTTTGCAGATGTAGTTAATTAAGGATCTTGAGATGAAGTAATCCTAGGTTTAGGGTGGGCCTTGAATCCAATGACTGGCATCTTTATGAGAGAAAGGAGAAGGAGATTTGGACACTGACATATAGAGAAGTGGTGATGTGAATATGGAGATAGAGGTTGAAGTGATGTGTCTACAAGCCAAGGAACATCAAGAAGCTAGGAGAGGGGTGTGCGACAGTTTTTCCCTCAGAAACTCCAGAAGTAACCAACCCTAATGACACATTTATTTTGACCTTCTGGTCTCTTGAACTATGAAAGAATACATTTTTGTTGTTTGAACCCACCTACTTTGTCATAATTTGTTATGGCAACCTTAGGAAATGAATAAACTTTAAAAGATGTATTATACAATATATGCATAGTGTATAAAGCCTGTGATTTCACAGCTGATACTGTTTAGACTAGTATTCTCTACATTTATTTAGGTAGAAAACCATGCACTGATTTAAAAAAAAAAAAGTAAAATTTAGGAGGCAGGAAGATATTACAAAGCTGAGATGAGTAGCATGTGGTTGGAGGACCAGTTTGGGAGCGATTGCTGTTGCTGCCCGTAAGCTACTTCCGTCTGGAGTGGCATTGTGGGAGAGCAGGGTCAACACTCATCTCCACCCCTAATCAACTCTGTGACTCTGGGTAAAATACAAATAGAGGCCTCAAGAAGCCCCACCTTCCTCAGCTGCAAACTGGGGACAAGAATAAATATCTTACAAAGCCTATGGTAGGGATTATGAGTTACTTTTCCTTCAGCCTTAAAATACTGAAAACTTAGTTATCCAAACCAATTTTGTTAAGTGTGGGAATGGGGGAGCTCCTGGCAGCTGGGCTGATATATAAAAGAACATTTTGTAATCAGTGCCCTCAAAAGTGGGTTGCAGGCGATAGACAAATAGGGCTGAGCAATATGGGAAGTGAATTGTGGTATAGCAATAGGAACTGACACGAGTCACGCTTGATGAGTCACAGCTGTCAACTTTCTGTTATTTCTGCATCTTATGCATTTTATGAGTTATGATGTCCTTGATTTCTCCATCTTTTCAACCCTATAATCCTGGAATTCATAAAAGTGAGGAAAAGAACTCTAGATAGAATCTGAGATATCTTAGATACAGGAAAACATGTATTTAAGGAAGTTCAGTAAATTTGATGCAAAACCCTGGAAATAATCTAGGATGATTTCCTAAGCAGACTTGGCTGGAACCAGCAAGGTGAATTGGAGTGGTAATTACACAGCTAACATCTGTTATATACTAGTGAATGGGTAGGTACTGTGTTCAATGGTTATCTCATTTAATCAATCCTGAAATCTCTGAGGTAGGTATTGCTATTAAAATTCTCATTTTACAGATGGGGAAACTGAGACTCGGAGAGTTAAGTAACTTGTCTCATATCATATAAAGATTAACTTGTTCAAGATCATCAAACAAGGCAGTCTGCCTTGGGAGCCTGCACTCTTAACCTCCTCATTATACCGTGTGAAGGCTAAAAAAATGTAGAAATACAGGAAGGGGAAGAATGCCCCTCCATTGTGCAAGAGATAGAACTTGGTCTATGGAGTCAGGCAGATCTTATTAAAACCCTGCCTCTGCTACTTAAACAACTATTTGACCTACTACTCAAACTCTATGAACCTCAGATTTCACATTTGTAAAGTGGATGCAGTATAATATAAACATCACAACATTCCTGTGGGCATTAAGTAAAATGTTGTCCATCCAATACACTGTGGGATGCATGGGAAATAAATAGCCTCAATTGTACCAACTATTTCTTTTTCTTTTTCTTTTAAAGTAATTATTTTATTAACATATAATGTATTATTTGCCCCAGGATACAGGTCTGTGAATCACCAGGCTTACACACTTCACAGCACTCACCATAGCACATATCCTCCCCAATGTCCATAACACAACCACCCTTTCTATAACTCCCTCCCCCCAGCAACCCTCAGTTTGTTTTGTGGGATTAAGAGTCTCTTATGGTTTGTCTCCCTCCCGATCCCATCTTGTTTCATTTCTTTCCTTCCCTACCCCTCAAACCCTCCACTCTGCCTCTCAAATTCCTCATATCAGGGAGATCATATGATATTTGTCTTTCTCTGATTAACTTATTTCACTCAGCATAATACCCTCTAGTTCCATCCACGTCATTGCAAATGGTAAGATTTCTTTTGATGGCTGCATAGTATTCCATTGTATATATGTACACCTCATCTTCTTTATCCATTCATCTGTTGATGGACATCTAGGTTCTTTCCATAGTTTGGCTATTGTGGACATTGCTGCTATAAACATTTGGATGCATGTGCCCCTTCAGATCACTACATTTGTATCTTTATTTATTTATTTATTTTACTACATTTGTATCTTTAGGGTAAATACCCAGTAGTGTGATTGCTGGGTCGTAGGGTAGCTCTATTTTCAACTCTTTGAGGAACCTCCATGCTGTTTTCCAGAGAGGTTGCACCCGCTTGCATTCCCACCAACAGTGTAGGAGGGTTCCCCTTTTACCGCATCCTCTCCAACATCTGTCCTTTCCTGACTTGTTAATTTTAGCCATTCTGACTGGTGTGAGGTGGTATCTCATTGTGGTTTTGATTTGTATTTCCCTGATGCTGAGTGATGTTGAGCACTTTTTCATGTGTGTATTGGTCATTTGGATGTCTTCTTTGCAGAAATGTCTGTTCATGTCCTCTGCCCATTTCTTGATTGGATTATTTGTTCTTTGGGTGTTGAGTTTGATTAGTTCTTTATAGATTTTGGATACTATCCCTTTATCTGATATGTCATTTGCAAATATCTTCTTCCATTCTCTCAGTTGTCTTTTGGTTTCGTTGACTGTTTCCTTTGCTGTGCAAAAGCTTTTGATCTTGATGAAGTCCCAATAGTTCATTTTTGCCCTTGCTTCCCTTGCCTCTGGTGATGTTTCTAGGAAGAAGTTGCTGCGGCTGAGGTCAAAGAGGTTGCTGCCTGTATTCTCCCCTAAGATTTTGATGGATTCCTTTCTCACATTGAGGTCTCTAACCCATTTTGAGTCTATTATTGTGTGTGGTATAAGGAAATGGTCCAGTTTCATTCTTCTGCATGTGGCTGTCCAATTTTCCTAACACCATTTGTTGAAGAGACTGTCTTTTTTCCATTGGACATTCTTTCCTGCTTTGTGAAAGATTAGTTGACCATAGAGTTGAGGGCCTATTTCTGGGCTCTCTATTCTGTTCCATTGATCTATGTGTCTGTTTTTGTGCCAGGACCATACTGTCTTGATGATGACAGCTTTGTAATAGAGCTTGAAGTCCGGATTTGTGATGCCACCCACTTTGGCTTTCTTTTTCAACATTCCTCTGGCTATTTGGGGTCTTTTATGGTTCCATATACATTTTAGGATTATTTGTTCCATGTCTTTGAAAAAAATTGATGGTATTTTGATAAGGATTGCATTAAATGTCTAGATTGCTTTAGGTAGCATAAACATTTTCACAGTATTTGTTCTTCTAATCCATGAGCATGGAACACTTTTCCATTTCTTTGTGTCTTCCTCAGTTTCTTTCATGAGTACTTTATAGCTTTCTGAGTACAGATTATTTGCCTCTTTGGTTAGGTTTATTCCTAGGTATCTTATGGTTTTGGGTGCAATTGTAAATGGGATTGACTCCTTAATTTCTCTTTCTTCTGTCTTGTTGGTGTATAGAAATGCAATTGACTTCTGTGCATTGATTTTATATCCTGACACTTTACTGAATTTCTGTATGAGTTCTAGCAGTTTTGGAGTGGATTCTTTTGGGTTTTCCACATAAAATATCATATCATCTGCAAAGAGTGAGAGTTTGATTTCTTTGCCGATTTGGATACCTTCTAGTACTATGTTGAATAGCAGTGGTGATAATGGACATCCCTGCCATGTTCCTGACCTCAGCAGAAAAGCTCTCAGTTTTTCCCCATTAAGAATGATATTCACTGGGGTTTTTCATAGATGGCTTTTCATAGTCTATCCCTACACTTTGAAGAGTTTTGATCAAGAAAGGATGCTGTACTTTGTCAAACGCTTTTTCAGCATCTGTTGAGAGTATTATATGGTTCTTGTCCTCTCTTTGATTCATCGTATTAATTCTATTAGTTGTATTGTATCACATTGATTGATTTGTGGATGTTGAACCAACCTTGCAGCCCAGGAATAAATCCCACTTGGTTGTGGTGAATGATCCTTTTAATGTACTGTTGGATCCTATTGGCTAGTATTTTGGTGAGAATTTTCACGTCTGTGTTCATCAAGGATATTGGTCTGTAATTCTCTTTTTTGATGGGGTCTTTGGTTTTGGGATCAAGGTAATGCTGGATTCATAAAATGAGTTTGGCAGGTTTCCTTCCATTTCTATTTTTTGGAACAGTTTCAGGGGAGTAGGTATTAATTCTTTAAATGTCTCGTAGAATTCCCATGGGAAGCCGTCTGGCCCTGGGCTCTAGTTTGTTGGGAGATTTTTGATGACTGCTTCAATCTCCTTACTGATTATGGATCTGTTCAGGTTTTCTATTTCCTCCTGGTTCAGTTTTGGTAATTTATATGTCTCTAGGAATACATCCATTTCTTCCAGATTGTCAAATTTGCTGGAGTATATTTGCTCATAATATGTTCTTATAATTGTATTTCTTTGGTGTTGGTTGTGATTTCTCCACTTTCACTCCTGATTTTATTAATTTGGTTCCTTTCTCTTTTCTTTTTGATAAGTCTGGCCAGGGGTTTATCAATCTTATTAATTCACTCAAAGAATCAGCTCCTAGTTTTGTCGATTTGTTCTACTCTTTTGTTTTCTTTTGGTTTCTTTTTTTGGTTTCTTCTTTTGGTTTC
This sequence comes from Martes martes, assembly GCF_963455335.1. Lineage (NCBI taxonomy): Eukaryota > Metazoa > Chordata > Mammalia > Carnivora > Mustelidae > Martes > Martes martes. The sequence goes on from NC_137895.1 coordinate 22,774,784, forward strand.
TATTTCCTTGATTTCTGCTCCAATCTTTATGATTTCTCTTTTCCTGCTGGGTTTAGGATTTCCTTGCTGTTCTTTCTCCAGCTCCTTTAGGTGTGGGGTTAGGTTGCATACTTGAGAACTTTCTTATTTCTTGAGAAAGTCTTGTATTGCTATACACTTTCCTGTCAGGACTGCCTTTGGTCTGTCCCACAGATTTTGAACTGTTGTGTTTTCATTATCATTTGTTTCCATGAATTTTTTCATTTCTTCTTTATTTTCCTGGTTGACCCATTCATTCTTTAGTAGGATGCTCTTTAGCCTCCATGCATTTGAGTTCTTTCCAACTTTCCTCTTGTGATTGAGTTCTAGCTTCAGAACATTGTGGTCTGAAAATATGCAGAGAATGATTCCAATCTTTTTGTACTGGTTGAGATCTGATTTGTGACCCAGGATGTGATCTATTCTGGAGAATGTTTCATGTGCACTGGAGAAGAATGTGTATTCTGTTGCTTTGGGATGGAATGTTCTGAATATATCCGTGATGTCCCTCTGGTCCAGTGTGTCATTTAAGGCCTTTATTTCCTTGTTGATCTTTTCCTTGGATGATCTTTCCATTTCAGTGAGGGGGAGTGTTAAAGTCCCCTACAACTATCGGATTATTGTCGATGTGCTTCTTTGATTTTGTTATTAGTTGGTTTATATAGTTGGCTGCTCCCATGTTAGGAAAATATTTAAAATTGTTTGATCTTCTTGTTGGACAGACCCTTTGAGTATGATATAGTGTCCTTCCTCATCTCTTATTATAGTCTTTGACTGAAAATCTAATTTATCAGTAAAAGGATTGGCACCCCAACTTTCTTTAGATGTCCATTAGCATGGTAAATTGTTTTCCACCCCCTCACTTTAAATCTGGAGGTGTCTTCAGGTGTAAAATGAGTTTCTTGTAGGCAGCACATTGATGGGTTTCGTTTTTTTATCCATTCTGGTAACCTGTGTCTTTTGATTGGGGCATTTAGTCCATTTGCATTCAGGGTAACTATTGAGAGATATGAATTTAGTGCCATTGTATTGCCTGTAGGGTGACTGTTACTGTATGTTTTCTCTGTTCCTTTATGGTATGTTACTTTTAGGCTCTCTCTTTGCTTAGAGGACCCCTTTCAATACTTCTTGTAGGGCTGGTTTGGTGTTTGCAAATTCTTTCAGTTTTTATTTGTCCTGGAAGCTTTTTATCTCTCCTTCTATTTTCAATGATAGCCTAGATGGATATGGTATTCTTGGTTGCATTTAGTGCTCTGAATATATCATGCCAGTTCTTTGTGCCTGCCAGGTCTCTGTGGATAAGTCCGCTGCCAATCTAATATTTTTAACATTGTATATTACAGACATCTTTTCCCGAGCTGCTTTCAGGATTTTTTCTTTGTCACTAAGCCTTGTAAGTTTTACTATTTGATGACGGGGTGTGGACCATTTTTATTGATTTTGATGACAGACATCTTGTCCAGAGCTGCTTTCAGGATTTTCTCTTTGTCACTAAGCCTTGTAAGTTTTACTATTTGATGACAGGGTGTGGACCATTTTTATTGATTTTATTGATTTTTTGGTTCTCTGTGCCTACTGGATTTTGTTGCTTGTTCCCTTTGCCATATTAGGGAAATTCTCTATTATAATTTGCTCCAATATATCTTCTGCCCCCCTCTCTCTTTCCTCTTCTTCTGGAATCCCTATTATTCTAATATTGTTTCATCTTATGGTATCACTTATCTCTCGAATTCTCCCCTTGTGGTCCAGTAGTTGTTTGTCTCTCTTTTGCTCCGCTTCTTTATTCTCTGTCATTTGGTCTTCTATATCACTAATTCTCTCTTCTGCCTCATTTATCCTAGTAGTAAGAGCTTCCATTTTTGAATGCACCCCATTAATAGCTTTTTTGATTTCAGCTTGGTTTGACTTTAGTTCTTTTATTTCTCCAGAGAGGGATTTTATTTATCCAGACAGGGTTTCTCTAATATCTTCCATGCCTTTTTTGAGCCCAGCTAGCACCTTGAGAATTGTCATTCTGAACTCTAGATCTGACATATTACCAAGGTCTGTATTGATTCGGTCCCTAGCTGTTGGTACTGCCTCTTGTTCTTTTTTTTTTTTTTGTGGTGAGTTTTTCTGCCTTGTCATTTTATCCAGATAAGAATATAGGAAGAGAGAATAAAATACTAAAAGGGTGGCAAAGACCCCAGAAAAATGTGTGCTAACCAAGTCAGAAGAGACTCCAAATTTGGGGGAGAAGAAATGGGTAAGAAGAAAAAAAAAGTATGTATATATTAGACTGGTGAATAGAACAGAGCTACCCACTTGATTTTGGGTGTATTTTGGTCTCCCTCCCTCTCTCTCTTTTTTTTTTTTTAAAGATTTTTATTATTTATTCAACAGAGAGATAAAGAGCACAAGTAGGCAGAGTGGCAGGCAGAGGAGGAAAAGGAGAAGCAGGCTCTATGCTGATCAGGAAGCCTGATGTGGGACTCGATCCCAGGATCTGGGATCATGACCCTAGCCGAAGGCAGCCGCTTAACCAACTGAGCCACCCAAATGCCCCTGTATTTTAGTCTCTTAGAAGAAACTACCTCCCCAAATTTTAAAGAAAGAAAAACATATATATATGTGTATATGTGTGTATGTATATATACATACATATACACACATACACACACACACACACACACACACACACAAAATAAGGGTAAACTTGATAAAGGGATGGAATATGACTGTAAACATGAAAATTTAAAAAAAATTCTAAAAAAGCAATCAATAAGTTGGTTAGAAAAAGAAAGAAAACAAAAAGTGGAGAGAATGTGCTCAGGCTGGAGACTAGAACAAAGCCCTGTGCTAGATTTAGGGTATTTTGTGATCTATTAGAAGAAATTGTATCCTAAAATTTTTTAGGAAAAAAAAAAACAAAAACAACCTAAATGTATACAAAAAATAAGGTTAAATACAATGAAGGATAAAATATGACTATAATAATGAAGGTTTAAAAAGATTTTTTCAAAAGAAAGGTATTGTTAAGATAAACTAGTTAAAAAAAACATTGAAAAAGGAAGGAAAAAGTTAAAAAAGTAGAATAAGAAAATTAAAATTAAAAAAAATTTAATTTAACTTTGCAAGACTAAAGGATCCTGGGGAGAACGTCATGAATTCCATTCATTGCTTTCCCCTAACGCTGAAGTTCCGCTGTTCTTGATCAGTAAGTTTAGTCTTGGCTGGATGTTCTTGCTGATCTTCTGGGGCAGGAGCCTGTTGCAGTGATTCTCAAATGCCTTTGCCGGAGGTGGAATTTCACCAACCTAGCCAGGGACTGTGCTAATTAAACTAGTCTGGTTTGCTCTTGGAGCTTTTGTTCCCTGAATGCTTTCTGTAGAGCTCTGGAGGACGGGAATGAAAATGATGGCCTCCCAATCTCCAGCCTGGTGGATCCAAGAGTTCAGGGCCCCACTCCTCAGTGTGCCCTCAGAGAAAAGGGGTCGATCACTCCCATCTCCCTGGTCTCTGGCTGCGCTCCAAGCTCACCTGGCCTGTGACTGAGCATTTTTGTCTCTGGCACAGAGCCCCATTTGGAATCTCCAAACACAGCAGATTTCTGTAGCATGCTTCTCTGGAGGAGAGAGGTGAGTCTCCCTGGATCTGCCATTTTGAGGTCTTGGCTCGAAGAGCGGTGGCCTGCCTGTGCCACGGATCACGGTTTAAGGTAACCCCGAGCTGAGAACTGACTCCTCGGCTCTGTCTCTGCTGTCGGCTTCCCCACTTCAATGACTGGGAGCTCTGCCACACTCAGACATCCCCGGTCTTTCTGTGATGCTGCGGGACCTGAGACCACACTCTCCCCACAAAGGCTCCACCACTGCTTAGCCTCTGGAGCGACATCCCTCCACGAAGCAGACTTCTAAAAGTTCTGATTTTGTGCTCCCTTGCTCCACCGCTTGTGGGGAGCCAGCCCCTCCCCCCACGATCTATCTTCCCATCGCTTTGGATTCACTTCTCTGCATGTACTACCTTTCAGAAAGTGGCTGATTTTCTGTTCCTAGAATTGCTGTTCTTCTTATTTTTGATCTCCTGTTGGGTATATAGGTGTTTGAAATTGATAACTACCTAGCTGAACTCCTGCAACTTGATGTCATCTCAGTCTGCTACTCCTCCACCATCTTGCCTCCAACCTGTACCAAGTATTTCTTTGGAGGTGACTTACCTAATCCTCACAACAATACTTTGAGATAGGTATTTTTATTATCACTCCTATTTTACAGGTAGGAAAATGAAGGTTTAGAGCCATTAATTTTCCCAACATTACATACAGTAGAGCGAGAATTCAAACTTAGGAAATCTGATTCCACAATGCAAGCTCTCATCTGATTCCTTCCACATGTGAAAAGGACCTGGGAATTGGGTTTAAAGACAAGCTTGAGAAGGTTCTACAAGTACAGCAGCTGGAGAAAAAGCCAGTTCATATTTAGGATACGTTCATGCATCAATAGGGTCCAATATGTATGCTATGTTCTATGCTATTCAGATTGCATCTGTAGTGGAGTGTTCAAGTTTGGATGATACATTTTAACAGGTACTAACAAACTGAAAAGGATTATGATAATGACAGGGGTTGAAAATGATCTCAAGAGAGAAACAGCTGAAAATGTTTCGGTTTGATGAAGGTGTGGAAGGGGTCAGAGAGATAGATGTCTTTGGGAAAAACTGCTATCCAGCAGGTTGATCATACCTTGATATAATCACTATAGATCCTCACTCTGTTCCTAGACTTGAACATTCAAGGTTTTTACTGTAGCAATTAATCAATATTCAGAGTTGATCATACACTTGGCAACTGACTCATATTAATCAAACCTCGAAGAGACTGATACATATGCTGGAACATAAACATGAAACAGATTTCATACATGTATTAGCTGATCAGAGCACCTTTTTGTTTTTAGAGGGTGTTAAAATATTCTTCTGTCAGAATGTGTATAATATTGTTGTAAGGTAACTTACTAGCTTGCAAGTAGGATAAAATTGCAAGCCCTTGATATTTTCTGACTTAGGGTGATGGTCAAAAATTGACATCTTGTGGGGCACCTGTGTGGCTCAGTGGGTTAAAGCCTCTGCCTTTGGCTCAGGTCATGATCCCAGGGTCCTGGGATTGAGCCCCGCATTGGCTCTCTGCTTGACAGGGAGCCTGCTTCCTCCTCTCTCTCTGCCTCCCTCTCTGCCTACTTGTGGTCTCTGTCTGTCAAGTAAATAAATAAAATCTTTAAAAAAATTGATGTCTTGTTATTTTATTAACTGAACTTATTCATAGGAATAATATTCTGTATGTGCTTTTGAACATCTGTATCTTGTCTGCAAATTGTTTTTATTTTTTGCTTGTTTTGGGTCATTTTTAATTGGATGGTAGATTACTATTGCTTTTTCTTTTTCTACAATGTACACTGTTTTTCAAAATTATGTGTAACATTAGGGAAAATTATTTAAAGTCCATACATTTTTATTTAAGGAATTTTATATGTTGTGTTTCCTTCCATTGCCCATCAAGTTCACAGCAGTTCCTCTAAAGCTTGACTCAGGTTTTATCTTCCAGATGGGTCTTTTCAAAAGAACCTATGCTTAATTCATAGTTGTATTGTGTTCAGTCAATAATTATTTTAGTTGGGCTTCTTTTATTTCCACTTGACTATGGACGTACTGATGACATACTTCGAACATTTCCCCACCTGGAATCTTTGAGATCTAATCTCTTCAAGTGATTTACTTTAGGGCCACTTTTAGGGTCAAATCATAGTCCCTCCCCATTTATCATTCCCAAGTATAGTACAGACTGTGGGATATGCCAATAGCTTAGGTCAAAATATTTAACCATTCGGCCTTTCATAGCTTTATAACTCTGTCTTATAGTTCTTTCCCACAGAACTAAAAAAATAATTCTGTTAGGAAAGCAAAACCACATCATTACTCGATGAGGCATTTTCAGTGACGTGGGTCTACAGGAAAGCCCCATGGGGATAGACCTCAGTTACCTATTGGGTTGTTTCTTATTGATTGATATAATATAACATAACATAACATAACAACATAACATATATAATATATATAATATAAAATAAAATAAAATATAAAATATAATAAAATATACATGTATGTGTATATAAAATATTAATCTATGTTTAGATAATTCAGATAAAATGAGATTGATATGTATATGTCATAAAAATGAGTTAAACATTTTGATGTATCAGTTACAATATTGTCTGTCATAGTTCACTTGCTTTTTGACTTTCTATTTTATTTTATTTTAACTCTGGTGTAGTTAACATACAGTATTATATTAGTTTTAGGTGTAAATATAGTGATTTAATAACACTATACATTACTCGGTGCTTATAATAAGGGTACTCTTTAAGTTCCATCACCTATTTCACCCATTGTCCCTACCCATCTTTCCTCCAGTAACCATCAGTTAGTTCTCTGTAGTTTTTTTTTTTTTTTTTTTTTTTAAAGATTGTATTTATCCACTTGCAGAGAGAGAGAGAAAGTACAAGAGGGAGAGCACAAACAGGGGGAGTGTCAGGCAGAGGGAGAGGGAGAAGCAGTCTCCCTACTGAGCAAGGAGCCCAATGTGGGGCTCGATCCTAGGACCCTGGGATCATGACCCAAGCTGAAGGCAGACACTTAACTGGCGGAGCCACCCAGGCACCCCATTGTCTGTAGTTAAGTGACTTTCTTTATATGTCTTTTGCCATACCCATAATGTATCTGAGGTTTATGTTTTATCAAAACAGCTTTCTTTGGGGGGAGGAGTCATGATGGCGGAGAAATAGCAGGCTGAGACGACATCGGGTAGCAGGAGATCAGCTAGATAGCTTATCAAACCATTGCAAACACCTGCAAATCCAACAGGATATCAAAGAGAAGAAGAACAACAATTCTAGAAACAGAAAATCGACCACTTTCTGAAAGGTAGGACCAGCGGAGAAGTGAATCCAAAGCGACAGGAAGATAGACCGGGGTGGGGAGGGGCTGGCTCCCGGCAAATGGCGGAACAATGGAGTACAAAATCAGGACTTTTAAAAGTCTGCTCTACTGGGGACATCGCTCTAGAGGCTAAACCGGGGTGACACCCACGTGGGGTCAGCGTGGCTCCAGGTCCCGCGGGGTCACAGAAGGATCAGGGGTGTTTGAGTGTCTTAGAGCTCACAGGTATTAGAACGGGGTAGCCGGCTACAGAGACAGAGCCAAGGAGTGAGCTCTCAACTTGGGGTTACCTTGAGCTGTAATCTGTGGCACAGGCCACTGCTCTGTGAGTTGGGTCCCCACAAGATCTGGGGAGACACTCCCTGGAAAAGCTCAGGGGTCTGCAGGGCTCAGAGACTCCAGGTGGAGCTGTGTGCCAGAGACAGAGACACTTGGTCACAGGCTGGGTGAGCTTGGAGCGTGCTGGAGGCCAGGGAGACGGGAGTGATTGAGTGATTGAGTGATTGAGCGCTTTTCTCTGAGGGCGCACTGAGGAGTGGGGCCCCGAGCTCTCGGCTCCTCCGGGTTAGAGATTGGGAGGCCGCCATTTTCACTCTCATCCTCCGGAACTCTACAGAAAGTGTTCAGGGAACAAAACTCCTGAAAGCGAACCCGAGCAGATTACTTAGCCTGGACCCTGGTAAGGGCAGTGCAATTCTGCCTCGGGCAAAGACACTTGAGAATCACTCAACAGGCCTCTCCCCCAGAAGATCAACAAGAAATCCAGCCAAGACCAAGTTCACTTACTGAGGAGAACAGCGGAATTCCAGAGGAGGAGAAAGCAAAGCATGGAATTTATGGCTTTCTCCCATGATTCTTTAGTCTTGCAGTTAATACTTTTTTTTCTTGTTTCTTCTGCTATTTTTTTTAACTATTACCCTTTCCTCTTTTAATGTTTTTTAACTAGTTTATCTTAACAATAGCTTTCATAAAAAAATAATAATAATCTTTTTTGAATCTTCGTTCTTATAGTCATATTTTATCCTTCATTGTATGTAACTTTATTTTCTGTATACACATAGGGTTTTTTCTTCTAAAAAATTTGGGGTACAACTTCTAATAGATCTAATAGATCAATTAAATTTTAAGCCAAAGACTATAATAAGAGATGAGGAAGGACACTATATCATACTCAAAGGGTCTGTCCAACAAGAAGATCAAACAATTTTAAATATCTATGCCCCTGACATGGGAGCAGCCAACTATATAAACCAACTAATAACAAAATCAATGAAACATATCGACAATAATCCAATAATAGTAGGGGACTTTAACACTCCCCTCACTGAAATGGACAGATCATCCAAGGAAAAGATCAACAAGGAAATAAAGGCCTTAAATGACACACTGGACCAGAGGGACATCACAGATATATTCCGAACATTCCATCCCAAAGCAACAGAATACACATTCTTCTCCAGTGCACATGGAACATCCTCCAGAATAGATCACATCCTGGGTCATAAAGCAGGTCTTAACTGGTATCAAAAGATTGGGATCATTCCCTGCATATTTTCAGACTATAATGCTCTGAAGCTAGAACTCAATCACAAGAAGAAATTTGGAAAGAACCCAAATACATGGAGACTAAACAGCATCCTTCTAAAGAATGAATGGGTCAACCAGGGAAATTAAACAAGAAATGAAAAAATTCATGGAAACAAATGATAATGAAAACACAATGGTTCAAAATCTGTGGGACACAGCAAAGGCAGTCCTGAGAGGAAAATATATAGCAATACAAGTCTTTCTCAAGAAACAAGAAAGGTCTCAAATACACAACCTAACCCTACACCTAAAGGAGTTGGAGAAAGAACAACAAAGAAAGCCTAAACCCAGCAGAAGAGAAATCATAAAGATCAGAACAGAAATCAATGAAATAGAAACCAAAAAAACAATAGAACAGATCAACAAAACTAGGAGCTGGTTCTTTGAAAGAATTAATAAGATTGATAAAGCCCTGGCCAGACTTATCAAAAAGAAAAGAGAAAGGACCCAAATAAATAAAATTATGAATGAAAGAGGAGAGATCACAACTAACACCAAAGAAATACAAACAATTATAAGAACATACTATGAGCAACCCTTTGCCAACAAATTTGACAATCTGGAAGAAATGGATGCATTCCTAGAGACATATAAATTACCAAAGCCGAACCAGGAAGAAATAGAAAACCTGAACAGATCCATAACCAGTAAGGAGATTGAAGCAGTCATCAAAAATCTCCCAACAAACTAGAGCCCAGGGCCAGACGGCTTCCCAGGGAATTCTACCAAACATTTAAAGAAGAATTAATTCCTATTCTCCTGAAACTGTTCCAAAAAATAGAAAGGGAAGGAAAACTTTTAAACTCATTTTATGAGGTCAGCATCACCTTGATCCCAAAACCAGACAAGGATCCCATCAAAAAAGAGAATTACAGACCCATATCCTTAATGAACACAGATGTGTGAAAATTCTCACCAGAATACTAGCCAGTAGGATACAACAGTACATTAGAAGGATTATTCACCACGATCAAGTGGGATTTATTCCAGGGCTGCAAGGTTGGTTCAACATCTGCAAATCAATCAATGTGATATAATACGTTAATAAAAGAAAGAACAAGAACCATATGATACTCTCAATAGGTGCTGAAAAAGATTTTGACAAAGTACAGCATCCTTTCTTGATCAAAACTCTTCAAAGTGTAGGGATAGAGGGTATATACCTCTATATCATCAAAGCCATCTATGAAAAACCCACAGTGAATATCATTCTCAATGAAGAAAAACTGAGAGCTTTTCTGCTAAGGTCAGGAACATGGCAAGGATGTCCATTATCACCACTGCTACTCAACATAGAAGTAGAAGTCCTAGCCTCAGCAATCAGACAACAAAAAGAAATTAAAGGCACCTGAATGGACAAAGAACATTGAAACTCTCACTCTTTGCAGATGATATGATACCATATGTGGAAAACCCAAAAGACTCCACTCCAAAACTGCTAGAACTTGTACAGGAATTCAGTAAAGTTTCATGATATAAAATCAATGCACAGAAATCAGTTGCATTTCTTTACACCAACAACAAGACAGAAGAAAGAGAAATTAAGGAGTCAATCCCATTTCCAATTGCACCCCAAACCATAAGATACCTAAGAATAAACCTAACCAAAGAAGCAAAGTATCTATACTCAGAAAACTATAAAGTACTCATGAAAGAAATTGAGGAAGACACAAAGAAATGGAAAAAGGTTCCATGTTCCTGGATTGGAAGAACAAATATGTGAAAATGTCTATGCTACCTAAGAAATCTATACAGTTAATGCAATCCCTATCAAAATCCCATCTATTTTTTCAAAGAAATGGAACAAATTATCCTAAAATTTATATGGAACTAGAAAAGGGCAGAAATAGCCAGAGGAATGTTGAAAAAGAAAGCCAAAGTGGGTGGCATCACAAATCCGGACTTCAAGCTCTATTACAAAGCTGTCATCATCAAGACAGTATGGTCCTGGCACAAAAACAGACACATAGATCAGTGGAACAGAATGGAGAGCCCAGAAATAGGTCCTCAACTCTACAGTCAACTAATCTTCAACAAAGCAGGAAAGAATCTCCAATGGAAAAAGGACAGTTTCTTCAACAAATGGTGTTGGGAAAATTGGACAGCCACAAACAGAAAAATGAAACTGGACCATTTCCTTACACCACACACAAAAATAGACTCAAAATGGATGAAGGACCTAAATGTGAGAAAGGAATCCATCAAAATCCTTGAGGAGAACACAGGCAGCAACCTCTTCAACCTCAGTCACAGCAACTTCTTCCTAGGGACATTGCCAAAGGCAAGAGAAGCAAGGGCAAAAATGAACTATTGGGACTTCAACAAGATCAAAAGCTTTTGCACAGCAAAGGAAACAGTTAACAAAACCAAAAGACAGCTGACAGAATGGGAGAAGATATTTGCAAATGACATGTCAGATAAAGGGCTAGTATCCAAAATCTATAAAGAGCTTAGCAAACTCAACACCCAAAGAACAAAGAATCCAATCAAGACAGAGGACAGAGGCAGAGGACATGAAGAGACATTTCTGCAATGAAGACATCCACATGGCCAACAGACACATGAAAAAATGCTCCACATCACTTGGCATCAGGGAAATACAAATCAAAACCACAATGAGATACCACCTCACACCAGTCAGAATAGCTAAAATCAACAAGTCAGAAAATGACAATGCTGGTGAGGATGCGGAGAAAGGGGAACCCTCCCACATTGTTGGTGGGAATGCAAGCTGGTACAGCCTCTGGAAAACAGCATGGAGTTTCCTCAGAGAGTTGAAAATAGAGCTACCCTATGACCCAGAAATTGCACTACTGGTTATTTACCCTAAAGATACAAACGTAGTGATCCAAAGGGGCATGTGCACCCGAATGTTTATAGCAGCAATGTCCACAAAAGCCAAACTATGGAAAGAACCTAGATGCCCATCAACAGATGATTGGATAAAGAAGATGTGTATATATATACAATGGAATACTATGCAGCCATCAAAAGAAATGAAATCTTGCCATTTGCGATGATGTGGATGGAACTCGAGGGTATGACGCTTAGCGAAATAAGTCGTTTGGAGAAAGACAGCTATCATATGATCTCCCTGATATGAGGAAGTGGAGATGCAATGTGGGGGGGTTGGGGGGTAGGAAAAGAATAAATGAAACAAGATGGGATCGGGAGGGAGATAAACCATAAGAGACTTTTAATCTCACAAAACAAACTGAGGGTTGCTTGGGGGGCTGAGGGTTGGGAGAGGGTGGTGGGGTTATGGACATTGGCAAGGGTATGTGCTATGGTGAGTGCTGTGAAGTGTGTAAACCTGGCGATTCACAAACCTGTACCCCTGGGGCTAATAATACATTATATGTTTAAAAAAAAAAAAAGTTAAAAAAAAAACAACAAAACAGTTTTCTTCCCCCAAGATTGTTTTCCCATTTTTTATCCTTTAAAAAATTTACATTTTTTAATACAACTTGAATTTATTTTATAGTGTAGCATGAAGAAGGCATTTTTATTTAATTTTTTCCTTCTTCTAACATCATTTATTAAACACTCCTTCATTTCCTGACTTGTTTTAAATGCCTCATTTATCATATACTAAGATCATCTGTATGCATATATATTTTCTGGATTTTTAATTCTGTTCTATTGACCAACTTGCTTTTTTTCACAATGCACATTATTTCAAATATTGTGACATTATGGTACATGTTATCTGTTTAAATAAGTCCTTGTTTTGGTCTTTTTCTAAAGAATCTTAACTTTTTTTGCCACATCTCAAGGATGAACTTTAGAATTAGCTTGCCAATTCTAAAGATGCCCTGTTGGAATATTTATTTATTTATTTGACAGAGAGAGATCACAAGTAGGCAGAGAGCCAGGCATAGAGAGGGGGAAGCAGGCTCCCCGCTGAGTAGAGAGCCCAATGCGGGGCTCCATCCCAGAACCCTGAGATCATGGCCTGAGCAGAATCCAGAGGCTTAACACACTGAGCCACCCAGGCTCCCCACCCTGTTGGAATTTTGATTAAAATTGCATCACATGTATTATTTAATTTGGAGAGCATATCTGTATAATATTGAACCTTTTTATCTAGGAATATCTTTTAAGGCTTTCATTAAAATTATATGGTTGTCTTCAATACATCTCACAGTTTTATTTTTTTTACATAATTCAAGGTTTCATTGAAATTGAATTATAGCACTCTATTATATTTTCAAATTAGTTGTTGCTGATTAGGAAAAGCACGAGATTTTTATACGTTAATCTTGTTTCTGTCTTTCTGAACATTGTGATTAGTCCATAGAGGTATTATGTGATTGCCTTGGATTTTCTGGGTATATATATCTACCTTGCCAGTATATTTATAAATATTTCCTATTTATTTCTTTTTTTCTGATCTTTTTGTGTTAGTAGTAACTCTAGGGCAAATTATTGACCATGAAAGTAGGCATCATTTTATCTTGTTCCTGACTTTTATGGAGACGTGGTATTTTACTCTTAAGAATAGTTTACAGATATTTTACTTTTCAGAATGATATTTGGAAATTGGCAAAATGTTGATAAGTGTTGAAGATGAGTGATTGGTACACAGAGCTCATTCTTTCTGTGTGTATGTGTTTGAAATTTTCATAATAAAAGGTTAAATAAAAAAATAGAGCTGAATAAAAAAATAAGAATTGTTTTAGGCTTTTGGGTGGAAATCCCTTTTCAATTTAAGAAAGCATCTTTTTTCCCTACCTTCCTATAAATTTTCTATTTGGGATAGGTACAGAATACACATCTTCAAAAAACTATTTTTGAAAGAGTAACTGTGACAGGGCCCTACCCAAATCAAAAGACCAAGGAAAAGCACGAGAATCTCAATATAAAAATTTGAGAACTCACAAAATATTTAGATTGGCTTCTCTCTCTTTTCACCAACTGACAGTTTTCAATAAAAAACGAGATGCCTCGAGGGCCCTCGCCCATTACTGAAAACACAGAAGGGACTAAATAAATCATGTATCATTGTTCAAGGGCTTTTGGGAGGAGAGAGCGGTAGCTCATGGTAGCTGTGTTGTACCACCCCGGTCCCCCTCTCAGGACCGAAGGACTTATCCCCCCAGCTGCCCGGATTATAGTTGGCGGACACTTCTCAGCTTTCCCTTTCCAGGAATAGCCGGTGGCTAGAAAGAAACACCCTGCTCGAGCTTCTGCGCCCTTCCCAGGAGCAGCTGCATCCAATGGCAGGCCTGCTTGGGGCTCTAAAACCCTAGCTTCCTTGCCCAACTCAGAACAGGTTGAAAGGGCTTTCCCAGCTTCCAAGCTCCTCGCTGGGTAGCCGAAGTGTTAGGGCTGCCAGATAAAATAAATACCGATGCCCAGTTAACTTTCAGTTTCAGATAAACAACAATTTTTTAAGAATCAGTGTGTCCTATATATTGCATGGGACATATTGCTGCTAGAATCCTTTTCACTGTTCATCTCAAATTCAAAGTTAACTCTGTGTTTATTTGCTAAATCTGGCAGCAATGAGGCATCGGGGCCTGATTTCTTCTCCTGGAAGCGTGCATTTTTTCCTTATTCTACAGCTGTTGATTCTTGAGAACAGCCCCAACCAGCTCCCTGCATGCTAACTGTTGTCTCAGAGTCGGCTTTCTCTGTAACGAGTCTGCGATAGAGAAAACACTTTTCCTCGCCCTGCCCAAATTTCAGAACTCATTGAGAGATTGGCACACGTGTCAAAAAGACAGAGATCTCTCTAGATTGATTATTGAAGAGCGGAGACTAGAGAACGTGGCCAGGTCAGAGTCTAACGGGTTTGCTCATCTGTCATTCCCAATCGAATGTACTCAGAGAGCCGCATAAGCTTTTTTTTATAGCTGTTCCCGTCACCTGTTCATCAATTCGGTAAGTCATTCCTCTTCCTCCTGGGAGCTGGAAGGGGGTGGGCAAGGAGCCAGGACTGTTAACTCTTGCTACCATCACTCTACATGAAAACAAAGCCAAGGGAAAGAGGTCTCTCACTAAACTCGGATTTGTGAAGGATAAACGCAGCCGTGTTCAAACGGTCAGTGCAAACGATCATGTATAAGCCTGATGCAAAATCGGCTAGACCTTTGAAAGTATGGATTCTGTGTCTTTTGCCTCTTCTGACTTTTCTCCTCTAAGTGAGGGATTTCCTCGGGACTTATGCTTGTCTCTCTTCTTGATCTGTGTGATCTGCTTTGTCAAGGTAGCTAGTCGTAATGTAATACTTTCAGAGGCGTGATCTTCAAGTACACACGTGCTTTGGCCTCTCCCCTGAGCTTCATTCGGTTCTGTATTTCCAGCAGTTTCATCCTCTACCCCTCAATTTTCTGGAAATACCCTGAATACAGTCGGTTTTTGCCTCAATCACTCTCCTGCTTGGGTGTGGACAAATTCTCATTCAGGTTGCCAAGCGATTAGGGGTGTGTTGCGAGGAGAACATACATGGGGACCTGGGAAAGCAAACATCAAGGCTTCCAGAAGAGCAGGGACTGGAGGATGGGACAAGACACGAATGGCTTTCGTTTTAAATGTTCAAAGGACCTGTTTCTTGAGTGCTTACTAGGTGCTAGGCAAGGAAGGAATCCCAAAACACCCAGTAAAGGACCTCAGCTGTAGCTGTTGGTAGATTTCTACTCTAGTGACTCATTCTCAATGGACCTCACTTTCTGCATGTCTTGCTTCCTTCTATCTTAACTGCTGGCTTGAGTTTTCCCTTTGTCTCACAGCTTTAACATCTTCATTTTACTTATGCTTTATGGTTCTTCTTAAGTTTATGACTCTTCTTGGTGTCCTTTCAGGGTCACCTACATATAACAGCCTGATTTCCTTGTATGTATGTGGGTTTTTTCTCCCCAGACTCCTGAGACAAGTAATTTGATTGGCTGGGAGCAGGTTTTTGAGCCAGGGCTGGTCGTAGGTCCCTGATCAACCTGTAAGTTGGCTGCCTCTGGGTCAGATGTTGACACCAGTCTAACCAGTTATGGCTGGAGGGATTATGTGGTCCCTGAAGATTGTCCTTTATCCCTCTTGCAAGCCCCAAGTCAGGGCAAGCACAATGATCAGTGTGGGTCAATCTCTTCCCTTTTGTTAAAGGAACAACCATCTTGTATTCCATTTAGTTGGAAAACCCTGGTCTCGTATTTGAATCCATTTTTCTCTTGATTTCCAATTTGTACCTGCACAATCACATTGATTCTTTGTAGACTGTCAGCTCAGGCTTCGATACCCAAATACTGTAGACTGGATGGCTTAAACAACAGAAATTTATTTCTTACGATTCTGGAGGCTGAGAGCCAAAGATCAAGATGCCAACATTGAGGGTCAGGTCCTGATAAAAGCTGTGTTCCTGGCTTGCAGATGGCCACGCTGTGTCCTCACATGGCAGAGAGAGTGAGAGAGGGAGCAAGCAAGCTCTCTGGTGTCTTTTCTTATAAAGGCATTAATCCCATCATGAGAGCCCCACCCTCAGAATCTCATCTAATCCTTATTACCTTCCCAAAGATCCCATCTCCCAGTACCATCATGTCAGGGGTTAGGCTTCGAGTATGAGTTTTGGGGGGACACAAACATTCAGTCCACAACATGGGCGATTACTTGTTACCTTGTCTTCATTCTCACTGTAACTGTTCAAATCCAGAAACTCCTTATATTCTTTCTCACTTATAATAACCTCCTAATATATGTTTCCCTATTCAGCTGATTTCACATCCTGCTTCCAGACTAACTTTCTTAAAGTTCATTTTTTGTTACTCTGCCACTCAAATAACTTTAATAGCTCCCTGCAGTTAACTGAATAAAGTTCGAATGTCTTCACTTGGCATTCAAGGCCCTTCATGATGTAGGCTAATGGATGCTTTTTAATATGATCTCCAATCATTTTTCTTTTTTTAAAATTTTTTTAAGATTTTATTTATTTATTTGAGAGAGAGAGAGAGAAAGTGAGAGAGAGAGAGAGAACATGAGAGGAGAGAGGTCAGCAGGAGAAGCAGACTCCCTGTCAAGCAGGGAGCCTGATGCAGGACCTGATCCCGGGACTCCAAGATCCTGACCTGAGCCCAAGGCAGTCGCTTAACCTACTGAGCCACCCAGGAGCCCCAGTCATTTTTCTTTTTTTGTCTTTGAGTCTGTGTTTCTTAAAGAGTTGTCCTCAGGACATCTGACCCAGATTTATGTGGACCTTGTTGAGAGCTGTTTCTTAAGAGCCTCACTAGAAACAGTGAATGATATCTCTGTGAGAGGGGCTCAAGAATCTGTACTGAAAACAGAAACCCTAGCTCTTTCTTATACGTGTTAAACTTCAGGATTGTACCCCGTATAGTCAGGAACGGTGAGGAAAGGAGAGTCCTTATTTTGGTGGATACTCTGGAAGGAGAGATCAGAAGTGTTTTTCTCTTTCTTTCTTTTTTTTTTTTTTTTAATGGGTTAAGGTAGGGATTAGGCTTCTCTGGAGGTTTCACTGCCATTAAAAATGGCCAGTTCATCCTATGCATCAAAAGGCTGGTGATTCTAATTCATTTCCCTTTCTTTCTTTCCTTCTTTCCTTTTCCTTTTAAGAGTTTATTTATTTATTTGAGAGAGAGAGCAAGTGCAAGAGGAAGGACAGAGGGAGAGGGAGAAGCAGGCTTCCCGCTGAGCAGGGAGCCCGATGCGGGGCTTGATCCCAGGACCCCAGGATCATGACCTGAGCCGAAGGCAGATGCTTAAGGACTGAGCCACCCGGGTGCCCCTAATTCTTTAAGGCAGTGTTTCTCTCTCTCTCTCTCTCTTTTTTTTCTTTTCTTTTCCCTTCTCTTTTCTCTTTTCTCCTTTCCTCAAGGCAGTGATTTTCAATCTGTGCTCTGAGGAAAATCAGAGGCCCACAGAAGTGAGGGGCACCTGATTTTGAGATGGGCTTCATAACTTCATTTTCTCTACTTTCACTAAAATAATTGCATTTTTATCTGCTTTACATTTTCAGGTTCTGTCTAAGATTATATCTGGTTTTTGTCATTTGTTTTTATTTTTGTGGGGGGTTTGCTATTTATTTATGACAATATTCCGCATCCATGATCCTCTTCAGGCCAGTCGGAGGATGAAGTCATCAGACTCACCCACTCTTCTAATGGCCCCACAGATAGTGTAGGTTTTAAAATTGGCCATTGAATGTGCCCGCCTAGCTCAGTCGGTAGAGCATGAGACTCTTAAAATTGGCCGTTGAGGGTGCCTGCGTGGCTCAGTTGGTTAAGCGGCTGCCTTTGGCTCAGGTCATGATCCCAGGATCCTAGGATTGAGTCCTGTATCAGGCTCCCTGCTCAGCAGGGAGTCTGCTACTCCCTCTACCCTTCCCCCCTGCTCATGATCTCTCTCTCTCAGTCTCTGTCAAATAAATAAATAATATCTTAAAAAAAATAAGCTGGCCATTGAACCTACCTGGCATCTTGTCAACCTTAGCCATGTTCATCTGCATGGGTGTGTGGTCCTTGGTGCCCATGATGGCAGTTGCTGGCAGAGCATTTCTGCAGCAGGGACAGGTCCATGGACTCACCAGCCTCGTTCTGCATGCTGAGGGCATGCCGGCAGCCACTGCCACGAGTGCAAGCACAGAAAGAAAATTAAGAGATCTTTGAAAGAAATGTTCTAAGGTTTTCTAAGTGTCTCTGTTCTGGGTTTTCTTTTTCTTTCTTTCTTTCTTTTCTTTTTTTGGGTTAAATTCAAGTTAGTTAACATATCCTGCATTATTAATTTCAGGGTAGAGTTTAATGATTCATCAGTTGCGTATAACACCCAGTTCTGTTCTGGTTTTAATCATACCTTTTCGTCTTCCAACTTTCAAACCATTTGAGGAGTAAATACAGTAGTCAGATGGAGAGTTAAAAAAAATCAGCTTTATAATTAGTAATGCTCAATTGGGGATTGCAGCCTGGATCCATGGCAACAATCAGTTTTTCCAATACCATCTCTCCAAGACTCAACTTTAGGATAACTCACCTATAGGACTAATACCTTTCTCTGATAGTCCTCAGTTTTTAAAAAAAAAAATTATTTATTTATATGAGAGACAGAGAGACAGACAGAGAGAGAGAGAGCGAGAAGAGAGATTGTGGTGGGGAGGGGGAGAGAGAGAGAGAGAACATCACAAGCAGATACTCCCTGCTGAACATGGAGCCTGATGTGGGGCTCGATCCTAGGACACTGAGGTCATAACCTGACCCCAAATCAAAAGTTGGTTGCCCAACTGACTGAGCCACTCTGGCACCCCAGTCCTCAGTTTTTAAAAAATCTGTTATTAGTTCTTAGTGTTTTCTATGTCCAGTGTGGCAAATTTCCTTGATTTGAGATGGTCAATTTTTCCAGACAGTCCTACTTCTTTCTTCCTGAGACCACAATTCTAATACCAACCACAACTCCTCTGTGGATTATCTTTTGCCATGAGAAGGCTCTGAAATGGGACAGAAGAGGAGCCTGGTGGTCAGCATGGCTGCTCTGCATTCTTGGCACGGGTCCCCATTCTGTTTCTTGTTTCAATTCATGCCCAGCTATGTTAGTCAGAGAATATCAGAAGTCAGGCAGTGAGCAAGGATGACAGCATTAAATTTTTCAAATAATATAATGTCAGCCATATAAAAACGTCCCCAAATCAAAAGTCCAATAACTAACATTTCTTTCCTTTATATAAATTTAAGTACAGAAATTAGAGCTCTTACTAACTTGTCATTCTGCTCAATTTCAGAGGGGTCTCACTCAGACTCTGGGTAGAATCAGTTTCAATTTCTTCACCTTTGGCAGCCTTGGCATTTCCCCACTGGAATAGATACTGTTTCCCGTAAGAATTATCAGCACCATAAACTAAATATTTGCTCTTTCAAAGTACATGATTGCATTTTACTTTGGCAACAGCCTTTGAAATTAGGCCTTGTCATGTGACTCACATTGACCAGTGAAATGTGAACTGAAATGACGTGTTACCTCCTGGTGGAAAATTTATAAGCCAGTGTGTACTTTGCTTAGCTCTATACTTCTGCCCTGGCACTTGTGGAAGTATTGGGTTGAGTTGGAACATACAACAGATGAGGTCTCTGGTTTATTATGATAAGCAGAATCCCCTTGCTGAATGATAATAGACATGCATTGTGGACTGAAAAATAAACTGTCACTATGATCTAAACTATGATTTGGAATTCCTTGTTACTACATAATAATCTGGTTCATACTGACTGATGCACTCAGGAATATTGAAACTGAATTAATTCAACCTAAAGTCTTTCAAAAGCCCCACTTTTTCAGGAGTTTAAAATATGACTAGGTCACATATAAATACAATTAACAAAAAAAATTAAAACATAATAAAATCCCTTATCTCTTGAGTAGTTATTGCTTGTAATAGATAGTTCAGAACTTGATGTGCTCCTGACCAGACAGTCAGTAGGATTTGAAGGAGGGAGAGAAACAGTGGAAACACACATCGGCAAAGAGAAAGTCATCCTAGTCTTAGCTCCACCAGGTGGATATCAGTCAGTCTGCATCAGTTGCTTGGAGACTATGGCCAATAAATAGAAACTCAGGGGAATCTTCCTCAAGTGATTAATTATAGATTAACTATGGCATGAGGCCCTGTGTTTTGCTGCATCTTGGGGAAAATTTATCTATGCATAATGCATCCTGTCTCAGGGAATAGCTTTTGTAAAATTTAGAAATTTACAAAGGTGACATGCCTAAAGGTGACATGAGGTGTCCTTCTTTCCTGTTCAACATCTTCAAAATCTTCTTAGTCTCATTTGAGGCCTGAGTCTCTGCTACACTAGGGCAGAACCGAACGTGAGCTCTATAAGACAATGCTTCCACTTTTTTTCGGTGAGAGGCATTTCTAGTCCTTTACTACAATGGATGTTTTCTCTTGGGCTCGTGCTTTGGAATCATCCTGGCTAGGAGTCTGCACACTATGGTCTTCAGGCAGAGTCCAACCCGCTGCCTTGTTTTTATATGGTATTTTTATATTTATATTTAAACATAATGATAATTTGTTGCAAACATTAATAAATATAGTGTTCTTTACATTTTAAATGGCTGAAAAAATAAAAAGAATATTTTGTGATACATGAAAATGACATGAAAAATCCAATTTTAACATTCAAAGTTTTATAGTGATAAAACCATGCTGATTCATTTCTGTATTGCCTGTGACTTCTTCCACATGCCACAGCAGAGTTGAATACTGGCAACTGAGACTGTATGGCCTAATAACATATTTATTAGCTGGCCCTTTACGGGAAAATCTTGCTGACTACTAGCCTAGGCACATGAGTTTTTGCCTCCTTCAGCCAATCCCTGACTTGAAACTCTTATTAATGTCTCTGATGTATTCTTGGGAACCCGGTGAATATAGATACTTCTATAGTGAGTTCTATCTTGGACTTTGCTTTTCTTGTCCCCCCGCCCCTTTTTTCCGGGCTTGACTAACTTCTAATACTTCAGGGGAACAAAACCACCTCCTTCTTTGCCTGTCTTTTTACTTGTTTTTGTTTTTCTCTTTTTCCTGGACCAGTCATCTCTTCATAACACACTCTCCTAGATTTTTTACTGTGGCTTTTCTTCATAATGAGAGAGATGAAATCAAGGAGCTCGGCTTTGCCTGAAACATTCATTGTCGACCTGCATCTTGTCTGCCTTCAACTTCTTCAAGCATATAATCCCATCTAGGAGATAATCTTCCATGAGATGAACACCTGTCCAGGCCTAGACTCACTGTATGTTTTTCTTGCCTGGCTCCCTCTTAGCCTGTCTCATTTTTTCTGCATCTTAAAATCCTAACTTTAAAACTTCTAGGCCTGTTTCCTCAGGATATAAGCAATACTTGTGTCTGTTCTTAAAATAGCCATGTCATCTTGAAACTGACTCAGTAGGTTTTAAGAATTCTGCCCTGGCTGTCTCAATTTTTCCTCCCCAATCTGCCCGCATAGTCTATAACGACCTGGTGTGGTTTAAACAACAGAAATTTATTCTCTCACAGTTCTGGAGGCTAGAAGTCTGAAATCAGAGTGTTGGCAGGGCTGGTTCCTTCGGAGGCTCTGCAGGAAGGAGCTGTTCCAACCCTCTGAGTCTCTGGCTTGTAGATGGCGGTTTTCTCTCTGTGTCTCTTCACATCATCTTCTCTCTATGTGTGTTTGTGTCTTGTGTCCAAATATGACACTGGGGATTAGGGTTCCACCCGAATCCGGTATAACCTAATTTTATTTTAACAAATTGCATCTGCAAGGATCCTATTTCCAAATAAAGTCACATTCTGAGATACTAGGCGTTAGGACTTCAACATATGAATTTTGAGGGGACACAATTCCCTTCAAGCTTCTCTCCCATACCTAGCCCTTCCTCCATAGGTTTCTTTGTACCCCTCATATCCTCTCTCTTCTGGTATTAACTCTTCTCATTATAGAGGATAATTTTTATGGGCAGTTAGATGGGAATATATGTATATCCTTTTTTCTTTTTGGTGTTCTAGCTCGGTTTTGAAAATTTCTTATTTTCCTTTTATATCGATTTAGCTTTCTCTCTAGGGCCTTTTCCTTTCTCCTAAGGAATTCTCTTTCTTTCTCTAGAGTCTTACCTGGCCAACTGCTGTTCTCTTATTTTTTTACTCCCCACCCCCTCTGTTCTCACTCTGTTAGGAAAACTGAAGTATGTCCTTTAAAATCAATGCATTTCTTCTCTTATTCTCTGGGCAAAACTGATTCCCAGAGGCAGTGTGCCAGGCAGAGGCCTTTGAACTTTTTTTTTTCATTTTAAAATTTAAATTAGAAAAATGAAAAGCAATTGTGGTAAAATACATGTCAAATTAGCTGTCTTAACCATTTTTAAGTGTATAGTTCCAAATATAAATTATATCAACATTGTTGCACTTTAATTATTTTTAACCCTTGGTTTACAATTTCGTTGTCTGTCTTCCTTGCACCAAAAAGATGAAATACACCCTATAGAATGAATACTATGTTCTTCTCTTAATTTTTATTATGAAAGTTTTTAGATATAAAGAAAAGTTGAAAGAAGTATGATGAACACTCATATACCTACATTCAACAATATTATTTAATTGTATTTGTTTTATCTGTATGTATTTATATGCATAAATATATATTTATGTATTTTTGTGTTTATGAATGCATGTATGTGTGTGAAAAAACATATACTTTTATGTACTGCCTGAAAGCAAATTATGGAAATCAGGACACTTTGTCCAATATTTTTCATCATATATTATATAAAAATAAGGATAGTCTCTTACAGAACCACAATAGCATTATCACACCAAAGAAAAGGAACAAATTTCCTAATATCCTCTAATATTCAGTCTTTATTCATATTTTCCCCAAATTGTCTTTTATAGTGTTTTTTTTAAGTTGATTTTGAGAACCATCAAAGTTCATGCACTGCATTCCAATTCTTTTTTTCTACTGAGATACTTCTCATTTGTGTTTGAAGCCAAAATTTGAGTCTCTAAAATAAAAAAGCCGTGGTGAACTTATGTAAATTAACACATTACAGTGGACAAGCCAAATGATTTCAAGAGATTTATTTATTTGAAAATTTTTTAAAAAAAGATTTTACTTATTTGGGAGAGAAAGAGTGAGTGAGAGAGAGCACACAAACAGGGGGAGTGACAGGCAGAGGGAGAGGGAAAAGCCAATTCCCCACTGAGCAGGGAGCCTGGCAAAGGGCTCCATCCCAGGACCCTGGGATCATGACCCAAGCCAAAGGCAGATGCTTAACCAACTGAGCCACTCAGGCACCTGGATTTCAAGAGATTTATACTCAGTTCTTTCTTTGGTCCTAGAACTGTTGAAGATCAAAATAAGTTGGGGAGGAATGAAACCTGGGTCTGTTGAACGGTTGCCACATGTTAATGTCCAGATGTTACAACTAACAGGCCAGTCCTCTGTGGTCTATGTGCAATTCACTGTCTTTTGTAATTTTAAGCCCTAGTCTACTATCCTTCTAAGAATAGATTATAGGGAGCAAAAATTATTCCACCAATACCTAATAATCTTATACAATGAAGCTTTGTTAGTCTTACAGGTATGAAAATACTTTTTTCTGCAAAGCTAATGTTCATTTCAGTCAATCTGCTTGGCTCTAAGTCTGTCAGAAAAAACCTCTTTCTTACTAACCTACAGTAAAAATTGCCTTCTGTCTGTAAACATCAGCCAAAACTTAATGTGTTGTCGCCTACAATGGTCAACAGTCATAAAGTACTGAAGTCCAAGGCCGTGTGTCTTCCCTCATTTTTCATGTGTTATTTAAATTGTCCTCATCTAGTGTGGTATTGATCTTACAAGATTTCCTGAGCAATATGGCCATATATCAGGGTATATATACCTAGATTATACACACACACACACACACACACACACACATATGTATATATATAATCTACCGTGGTATTGGAGTGATGGTTAATTCCAGCTCCTCCCTTTCTCCTTTTAGAACCATCTGAGAAGTAGATTCAGGGGTCACTCAGGAGAAGGACATACCAATGGACTGTTATTGTAAAATGGACTGGAAAATGCAGTTGGATCACTATTGGGCTTCCTCCCCACAAGTTCTAGACCTTGGGTTAAGTTCTCGCCTGAGGGAGAGTTTGAGTGTTTAGAGCAGGTTCACATACCTAGAATTGCTGCCTCATGCTCTGTGAGCCCCTATAATGTGAGCACAGAAAGGAAAAGACTGTAAGTTGGGTACTTTTTTCCCTAAAATTGAAAATTAATATAAATATGGTAAAATTAATCATTTTCAATGTATAGTTGGATGAGTTTGGATAAATATATAGAGTCATATAACCACCATCAAAATCCAGTTAGAGATTATTTCCTTTATCTCAAGATGTTCCCTCCTATGCTTTTGTAGTCAATCTCCTCTCATTTCCACCCTAACCTGCACACCTGGGCAATCCTGATCAGGTTTCTGTCCCTATAGTTTTGATTCTAGAATATTATATAAATGGAATTGTACAGTATATAGCATCCACGTTGTTGTGTGTATTAGTAGTTTGTTTCTTCTTATTGCTGAATTGTATTACGTTGCATGGATCACAGTTTGTTTACACATTTACCAGGTGCTGGACATTTGGGTTTACAGTTTGGGGCTGTTATGAATAATTCCCCTGTAAACACTTTTCCACAAGTATTTGTGTGGACTTACATTTTCATTCTCTTGAGGAAATTTCCAGGAGTGTGATTGTTGAGTTGCATAGTAAGTATGTGTTTGACTTTATGGGAGATGGTGTACTGCTTTTTAAAACATTAATTCCTCCCAACAGAGGGACATGAAGCAATGCATGTTATACTCTAAACACTGACAAGGCAGGTAAATTTCTCACTTGGGGATGAGTAAGTGAGGTATGAGGAGAAAGGGTAGAAGTATGACTTTATTACGGTGACTAATACCCCTGGGTGATCATTAGAATTTCATAGGAAGCTTTTATAAAGTTTGATGCTAGTTCCCAACCCCTCCCGCAAAATTAATAGGTTTTTGGTGAAACCTTATATTCTTTAAAGAGCCCCAGATGATTCTAATATATAACAAAGATTGACAACCACTCTTTTCATTGAAATTCCCTCATAGAGACATGGTGCTCGTGAAATGGACCCGGGCTCTAAATAACCAAGACGTCATTTCCTTGATGAGAAAGAATCAGTAATATGATAAAATTAGTGGTAACATTCTTGATATTGTATGAAACAGTGTGAAACTCGTAACATTTTGGGATCTAAATATATTTTTAAAAATGTAATATCTTGTAGGAATTTAAAGAAAATATATGCAAGTAAGAGAACTGTAATTCTGAATTGCTTAGACTACTTTATTTTTAAAATTTAAAATTTAAAATAAATTAGCATATAATGTATTATTTGTTTCAGGGCTACAGGTGTGTGATTCATCAGTCTTACACAATACCCAGCGCTCACCGCAACACATACCCTCCCCAATGTCCATTCCCCAGCTATCCCATACCCCCAACCCCCTTCCCTCCAGCAACCCTCAGTTTGTTTCCTAAGATTAAGAGTTTCTTGGGGCGCCTGGGTGGCTCAGTGGGTTAAAGCCTCTGCCTTCGGCTCAGGTCATGATCCCAGGGTCCTGGGATCGAGCCCCGCATTGGGCTCTCTGCTCCGTGGAGAGCCTGCTTTCTCCTCTCTCTCTGCCTGCCTCTCTGCCTACTTGTGATCTCTGTCTATCAAATAAATAAATAAAATCTTAAAAAAAAAAACCGTACTTATAAAAAAAAAGTTTCTTATGGTTTGTCTCCCTCTCTGGTTTCGTCTTGTTTCATTTTTTCCTCTCTTCCCCTATGATCCTCTTCTTGTTGCTTAAATTCTGCATATCAGTGAGATCATATGATAATTGTCTTTCTCTGATTGACTTCCTTCACTTAGCATAATACCCTCTAGTTCCATCCACGTTGTTGCAAACGGCAAGATTTCATTTTTTCATGGCTGCATAAATGTGTGTGTGTGTGTGTGTGTGTGTGTATGTGTGTGTATCACATCTTTATTCATTCATCTTTTGATGGACATCTGGGCTCTTTCCATAGTTTGGTTCTCGTGGACATTGCTGCTATAAAATTGGTGCCCCTTTGGATCACCACATTTGTATGTATGGGGTAAATACCCAGTAGTACAATTGCTGGGTCATAGGGTAGCTCTATTTCCAACTTTTTGAGGAACTTCCATACTGTTTTCCAGAGTGGCTGCACCAGCTTGCATTCCCACCAAGAGTGTAGGAGGGTTCCCCTTTCCCCACATCCTCTCCAACATCTGTCATTTCCTGACTTGTTAGGTTTTAGCCATTCTGACTGGTGTGAGGTGGTATCTCATTGTGGTTTTGATTTGTATTTCCCTGATGCTGAGTGATGTGGAGCACTTTTTCCTGTGTCTGTTGGCCATTTGGATGTCTTCTTTGCAGAAATGTCTGTTCATGTCCTCTGCCCATTTCTTGATTGGATTATTTGTTCTTTGGGGGTTGAGTCTGATAAGTTCTTTATAGATTTTGGATACTAGCTCTTTATGTGATCTGTCATTTGCAAATATCTTCTCCCATTCTGTCAGTTGTCTTTTGGTTTTGTTGACTGTTTCTTCACTGTGCAAAAGCTTTTGATCTTGATGAAGTCTCAATAGTTCATTTTTGCCTTTGTTTCCCTTGCCTTTGGAGATGTGTCTACCAAGAAGTTGCTGTGGCTGAGGTCAGAAGAGGTTGCTGCCTGTGTTCTCTTTAAGGATTCTTTTTTAAAGATTTTATTTATTTATTTGACACACAGAGAGAGAGATCACAAGTAGGCAGAGAGGGAGGGGGAAGCAGGCCCCATGCCAAGCAGAGAGCCCGATGCGGGAACCAATCCCAGGACCCCGAGATCACGAACTGAGCTGAAGGCAGAGGGCCAACCCACTGAGTCACCCAGACACCCCTCTTTAAGGTTTTTGGTGGATTCTTCTTTCACATTGAGGTCTTTCATCCATGTTGAGTCTATTTTTTGAGTGTGGTATAAGGAAATGGTCCAGTTTCATTCTTCTGTAAGTGGCTGACCAAATTTCCCAACACCATTTTTTGAAGAGACTGTTTTTTTTCCCCCCCATTGGACATTCTTTACTGCTGTGTGGAAGATTAGTTGACCATAGAGTTGAGGGTCCATTTCTGGCCTCTCAGTTCTGTTCCATTGATCTATATGTCTGTTTTTGCGCCAGTACCATGCCGTCTTTATGATTACAGCTTTGTAATCATAATGCATACATACATACATAATACAGTCACAATACTTAAGCTACTTTAAAATCTAATTCAAGTGTTTAGCATTCTCATATAAAAACCTTAGCTCTACTACTTCTTTTCAATATTAAATATATAAGGACACTTGCAAAGATATTTTTGGTTAACACTGAACCCCTCAAGGATGTTACCTTTCCTGATTTGTTGAATATATTTTGTTAGGGTTAAGATGATTCAGTTTTAGGGGCACCTGGGTGGCTCAGTGGGTTAAAGCCTCTGCCTTCAGCTCAGGTCATGATCTCAGGGTCCTGGGATCGAGCCCCACATCGGGCTCTCTGCTCAGAAGGGAGCCTGCTTCCACCTCTCTCTCTGCCTGCTTCTCTGCCTGCTTGTGATCTCTGTCTGTCAAATAAATAAAATTAAAAAAAAAAGATTTAAGATGATTCAGTTTTAGATGGCACAATTTCCTTGAGAAATTCTAAGCTAATTTTAGACCGTGTTTCACAAAACAAACTATGGTTTAGTACTTTTGATTTGATTTGAAAGGAATGCCTTTTATTTCTTTTTATTTATTTTTTCCCTTTTAAAGCAGCTTTATATATTATTGGACCCATTAACTTCTTATTGTGTATCATGTTCTTTGGACTTCATTCGGAATGTCAACTTCACTCCAAAAAGTGATGAATTGTCAAAGTAAAGTGTGGATGTTTCAGGAAAAATATCACTTCACAGATGTCTCATTGTGTTTAGAAGTAAAATATAGACAGTCTATTTTAGGTTGAGAATTTCCAAAAAAGCAAGATGGAATAAACTGACAAATGATTAAAAAAATTGAAGAGCCTCACTGGACATAGGAGGTTTCAAATGAGCTGGTTTGGAACGTGGCAGTCTGAGGACAGATTAATAGAATGCATCTTTTTGCACGGAGCATTTGCAGTGTAAACTAAGGATTACTTATGACTGTTTTGAATTGCCAGTGCTGCAGAAAACAGCAACAGGAAAGAGGAAAGAAAAAAGGAAGGCTCTTTATCATGAGTACTAGCTCACTGATCAAGAAAGTATTTAACTATACAAACATTGTTATAGCAACATCAATAAAAAAATAAAAGAAAAAAGAAACAGTGCTCTCATATTCCTGCTACTTGAAAATCAATCTGTTCTCATTTTTCATTTTTTAGGATCCTTTTGTTCCATATATTAGGTAGAAGATTGTTTATTCACCATTTCCATACTGTAAGGCAAACAGCCCAGGTTTATTTTGCTTTATTTTGTTTTGATATTATAATATTGCCATGGAATCTATACGCAAATTTAGAAAATATTTTGGATTATTTTCTTAAAATGAATCTGTGGAAATAGGATTTCTGAATCAATGGACATAACATTTTAATAGCTCCTTACTATGTTAACTGTTCTTTCAAAAAGCGTTGTCATACCCATTTATTCTATGCAGGTGTAAATGCACTACCTCACCGTTCCTGAGTATTCTTTTTTAATTTTTTTAAAGATTTTATTTATTTGACAGACAGAGATCACAAACAGGCAGAGAGGCAGGCACAGAGAAGAAGGGAAGCAGGCCCCCTGCCGAGCAGAGAACCCAATGCGGGGCTCGATCCCAGGACCCTGAGATCATGATCCAAGCCGAAGGCAGAGGCTCTAACCCACTGAGCCACCCAGGCACCCCTGAATATTCTAATTTGAAATCAAATTGGTATAAAATGGTGTCTTGTTATTATTTATTTCTTTGACTATTAGAGTGAACATTTCCTCATATTTGTGTTTACTAATTATAATTTCTATTTTTTAATGCAAGTTGTTTTGTTTATTTCATCTATTCATTTGTGTCCAGGGAGCCTGAATAATGTTCTTACTAATTTTTATAAGCTCATTTTAATGTAAGTAATAATCCTCTCCGTGTTTAATTACTATAAATATTATTTAGTCTGCTGTATTTCTTTCCAGCATAGTTGTTGTGTAGCACAAATTTTGCATTTTTTAGTAAGGTAACTATCGATCATTTTATTTGTAATTTGTTTTATTGTTTCAAAACTTAGAACGTTATTACTCCAGAGATTAGAGCTGAGCTCACTGTCAAACCCCCTGAGGCCCTAGTGTTCCAGCATGCTGAGAACTTAATGGGAGTAGAAGCTGAGTAAGGAAATCAGGACAGATAGAGTTAAGGTTAGATTATAGTTGTATTATTAAATGGTCAATGTGTGTGTGTGAGAGAGAGAGAGAGAGAGAGAGAGAGAGAGAAACATTTCCCCACAGAGGAAATATACTGTCCTTCCTGGGAGGTATTAATACCTTCAGTTTGGTTGGTACCCACGAGACCCAACTGTGTAGTAAGAATGAAGTAGGGAGTGTGACACTTTATAGGAAATTTGGCTTCAAGGAGGTAGCCACAAATTGATTCACATTCGGAGTACTTTTTTTGGTTTTGTTTTGGTTGTTTGAGATGAATTCGTTTTAAACAGAAGTCTCACTAAAACACAGCTCCAGAACAGAATGAAATCTCATAATGGAGCAACTGTTGCTAAATAATTTCCTGTTTGCCCCCAGATTGACCAGTTTCGGAAGGATTGGGGAGATCTCATCTTACAACATGTTCTAACAAAGAAGGAAGGGTTAAAAAAAAAATCATATCACCTCATTGCCACATGCCTGGAATACTTACAACAGCTAAAGATTTTCTGGAATATCCTTAATTCAGATATTCTATTTTGTTGATCTGTGTTCATTCCTACTTGTCAGATCACAGGTCCCACCTTCTGTTCAAAAAGTGGTCACCCCAGAAATTTGGCAACAGATTCCTAGCTTGTATTCTCAACCTAATTCTTCTCTTCTACTCCATTTTGCTTATCTTTGTTTACAATAAAAAGAGCACCTTTATGTGCCAGTGCTTAGTTTCAGAAACTCTAATGGTTTTCTGAATGTACTGGTTGTACCGTGCAAGGAGGAAGCCAGTTGGTTCTTTCTCACCACTGCCTTCCAATAAAACCTGTAGCTAAACTCCGTTCCAAGCTTCTGGATAGTGTCTAAGGCTTCTGCTTCTCTGGACCCTGGAGATTAGAACATTTTGAGGTATTAACAATCCCAGCCCAATCTAATTCAAGACTTTAATTTCGTGTCTGATTTTTTTTTTTTTTTTAAATCAGAGCACTTGTTAGCATTTAATGAACCTCACTCCATGTACTTTCAAGCTACCAGGATACAGCCCCCCACCACTTCATTCCCTTAATCTTCTCCATAGCTCTTCTACTAAAGAATTTGGCCTCCATGGTGACTGGGAGTTTCCCTTCCCCAAAACTTTATAGTAGCCCCATCACATTACATCGAAGATAGGAGCAGCTCCAGTCTTGGTGTTTTGTTTTGTTTTAAGGCATCAATTACCCGTGTCTGCTCACTGACCAAGGCCCACAGTTTACCAAGGGTGACAGTTGGGCAGAAGCTCTGGTTCCTCTGAGTGGTAATGCCTCATACTGACCTTTCCAAAGTAACCTGGGTGATTTTTGTCAAAGTTGATCCTGTGGTGATGCAGGCCACCAACATGACCCTGGCCTCCTGGCTGCTTCTGGTGCTTGCTGTTGTGGCTGTGGCCCCCGAAGTTTCCAGGTCTTCCTCAGTCTGGATGGCATGTCTTCAGTCCAGAGGAAAGAGCAGTTATCCATATCTGATTGAAACCTTCTTGTCCCTCTTCTCCAAGATACTTGAAATGGGCAAGTGGGGAGCTGAGGTCCATTTTTTCTTTCTTACTCTTTCCACCTCTTTCCCCTATTTGTTAGATGCTCCAGGGTTAAGCAGGAGGAAGAGGGGTATTTCTTAAAACGTACTTGGTGCTAGTCTGTGAAAACCCTCTGCATAGCAAACATCCAAACACTGATCATTTTTCAAATAGGAGGCTTTTGTGGGTTCTTTGGGGACTCTCTGTTGGAGACCTCCAATGCTGCAACATTTCCTAATGTGGGTGAGGCTCTCCCTTGCTGTCCTCTTTTGATACGCCCTCAACCCAACTCCGGCAGTTCATGCCCTGCAGCCTCTTTCTGCTGGGACAGCCTGGACCTTGGCAGGCAGTGTTCTTGGGTGGTGTCCTTTCAAGAAATCTCTGACCTCGCTATTCTTTTTTATTTTTATTTTTTAGTATTTTATTTATTTATTTGAGAGAGAGAGCAAGCAAGCTCAAGCAGGGGGAGGGGTAGAGGGAGAGGAAGAGGCAAATTCCCCACTGAACAGGGAGCCCAACATGGGGCACGATCTCAGACTCCAGGATCAGGACCTGAACCAAAAGCAGCTGCTTAACCCACTGAGCTCCCCAGCCCCCCATGACCTGGCTATTCTTTATAGCATCCATTTGGCCCACAGAGGCATGGTGCTTCTCTAAAGTCTGGAAATGCAATATTCTCTCTTTGTTATCTATCATACACTGTTCCAGCCAGCCTCTTCCCTTTGGACTTTTCTAGGTGAGAACCAGGCACCATTCTCTGCGCTCCCCAAACTCCAGAGAATACAGGTCAAACCCTCTGAGATAGGTGGAACAGCGCCCCCGTTTGCCCCTGCCGATGAGCATGCCTTAATCCCTGGAAACTGTGAATCTGTTACTTCATTTTTTCCATAGTGACACTATTTTTATTTTTTTACTTTTTTCTTTGAAGTAATACCTACACTCAAGTGGGGCCCAAAATCACAACCCCAAGGTCAAGAGTTGTGCACTCCACTGACTAAGCCAGCCAGGCACCCTTAATTTTTATTTTTTTAAACTGAAATATAGTTGACATACAATATTACATTAGCTTCAGATATATAATATAGTGATTCAACAATTATATAGATTACTAAATGCTCACTGTAATAATGGTAATTGCCAGCAGTCACTATATAAAGTTACTAAATATTATTTTTTAGTTGAACATTTTATTATATATGTATTTAATTTTAATTCCAGTATAGTTAGCATATAGTGTTATATTAGTTTCAGGTGTACAATACAGCCATTCAATAATCCTATACACTACTCAGTGCTCATCATGATAAATGTATTTTTAATCCCCATCACCTATTTCACCCATCCCCCTGCCGACCTTCCCTCTGGTAACCACTAGTTTGTTCTCTATAGTTAAGGGTCTGTTTTTTGGTTGATCTCCTTTTTTTCTTTGTTCATTTGTTTTGTTTCTTAAATTCCACGTATCAGTGAAATCATATGGTATTTATCTTTCTCTGACTGATTATTTCACTTAGCATAATACTTTCAAGATCCATCTATGTCATTGTAAATGACAAGATTTCAGTCTTTTTTATGGATGACTAGTATGTCATTGTATATACATACCACATCTTTTTTATCCATTCATCTCTTGATGGACATTTGGGCTGCTTCTATATCTTAGCTATTGTAAATAATGCTGCAATAAACATACGGGTGCTTGTATCTTTTGTGATTAGTGTTTTTGCCTTCTTTGGGTAAACCTCCAAACTGTTTTCCACAGTGGCTGCGCCGGTTTGCATTACCACCAACAGTGCATGAGGGTTCCTCTTTCTCTATTTCCTTGCCAACACCTGTTGTTTCTTGAGTTTTTGATTTTAGCCATTCTGGCAGCTGTGAGATGATATCTCATTGTGGTTTTGATTTGCATTTCCTTGATAATGAGTGATGTTGAGCATCTTTTCATATGTCTGTTGGCTATCTTTATGTCTTCTTTGGAGAGATGTCTGTGTCTTCTGACCATTTTTAATGGTATATATATTTTTTGTATTGAGTTGTGTAAGTTCTTTTATATTTTAGATACTAAATATCAGACATTTCATTTGCAAATACCTTCTCCCATTCCGTAGGTTGTCTTTTGATTTTGTTGATTATTTCCTTTGCAGTGCAAAAGACTTTAGTTGATGCAGTCTCTGTAGTTTATTTTTGCTTTTGTTTCCCTTGCCTCAGGAGACATATCTAGAAAAATGTTGCTATGGCTGATGAAATTACAGAGAAATTACTGTTTGTGTTCTCTTCTAGGATTTTTACAGCTTCAGGTCTCACATTTAGGTCTTTAATCCATTTTGGGTTTATTTTTGTGTCCCCAATACCTTTGGTTGAAGAGACTGTCTTTTTCCCATTGCATATTCTTGCCTCCTTTGCTGAAAATTAATTGACCATATAAGTGTGGGTTTCTTTCTGGGCTCTCTGTTCTCTTCTGTTCATCTATGTCCCAGTTTTTGTGTCAGTATCATACTGTTTTGATTGCTACGGCTCTGTAGTAGATCTTGAAATCTGGGATTGTGATACCTCCAGTTTTGTTCTTCTTTTTCAAGATTTCTTTGGCTATTTGGAGTCTTTTGTGGTTCCATACAAATTTTAGGATTGTTTGTTCTAGTTCTGTCAAAAATGCTATTGATATTTTGATAGGGATTGCATTAATCTGTACATTACTTTGGGTGGTATAGACACTTTAACAATATTTGTTCCTCCAATCCATGAGCATAGAATATCTTTCCATTTGTTTGTGTTGCCTTCAATTTCTTTCATCAGTGTTTTATAGTTTTCAGAATACAGGTCTTTCACCTCCTTGGTTAAGTTTATTCCTAGTTGCTTTACTATCTTTGGTGCAATTATAAATGGGATTGCTTTCTTAATTTCTCTTTCTGCTTCTTTGTTATTAGTATATAGAAATGCAACAGATTTCTGTATATTGATTTTGTATCCTGTGACCTTACTGAATTCATTTATTAGTTTTAGTAGTTTTTTGGTGGAGTCTTTAGGTTTTTCCATATATAGTATCATGTTGTTTACAAACAGTGAAAGTTTTACTTCTTACCAATTTAGATGCCTTTTATTTCTTTTTCTTGTCTAATAGCTGTTACTAGGACTTCCAGTCAAATGTGTTACTTTACATGGCAAAAAGGACTTTGCAGATGTGATTAAGATTATGGAGAAATTAAGATTATGGAGAAATTATCCTTCATAATCCAGGTAGGCCCAATCTAATCATCAAGCCACATGAGTCCTTGCAAATGGAGAACCTATCCCAGCTATAGTCAGGGAGAGAGATGTGACTACAGAGGAAAGTTCAGAGAACTTTGACCCTAGAGGGATGCTCTCCACCATGCTTGAAATGGAGGAAGAGGGCCACAAGTTGAGGAATGTGGTGACCTCTATTTAGCTCAGAATGGTCCTCAGGTATAGCCAGCAAGAAAACGAGGACCTGAGTTCTACAACTACAAGGGACTGAATTTTGCCAATAGCCTAAGTGAGCAGGAAATGGATTATTCTCTAGAGTCTCCAAAAAATGAGCTTGCTAATAACTTGGTTTGAGTCATTGAGACCCCCCCAGTGGACTTCCGCCCAATAAACTGTAAGGTAATAAATTTGTGTTGTTTTAAGCCACTAACCTGCAGTAATTTGTTATGGCAACAACAGAAAACGAATATATTCTCCCCCAATCTTACTGGTTTCTGCCTCTTGGTAAACATGTGTTTACAAGACCAAGATTGTGTTCCTCCCCTTGGCAGGGAATCTCTACCTCCATTCTTTACCATTGCATTTCTTGAAGTCTCTCCCTCATGGTTTGGGAAGACAATGATGTACTTTTCTATACCACCAGCATGACGACATTGTTGGCATTCTTTCTTATTTATTTTTTAGAGGTTTTATTTATTTGACAGCACAAGCAGGGGGAGCAGCAGGCAGAGGGAGGAGGAAAATCAGACAGAGGGAGGAGGAGAATCAGGCTCCCTGTTGAGCAGAGCCTGACATGGGACTTAATCTCCAGACCCTGGGATCATGACCTGAGCCGAAGGCAGATGCTTGACCAACTGAGTCACCCAGGCACTCCTGGCATTCTTTCTTATGCATAGGCTGGAAGTGGATGTCTTGGTGTATCCAGCACTTTATTTTTTATTTTTATTTATTTTTTTTAAAGATTTTATTGATTTATTTGATAGAGAGAGATCAGTAGGCAGAGAGGCAGGCAGAGAGAGATGGAGAAGCAGGCTCCTTGCTTGCGGAGCAGAGAGCCCGATGCGGGGCTTGATCCCAGGACCCTGAGATCATGACCTGAGCCGAAGGCAGAGGCTTAACCCACTGAGCCACCCAGGTGCCCCTCCAGCACTTTATTTAAGCACACCTGCTCCCTCAGTCACAACGTAGAGGCAGGAAAAACCCCATGTAACATTGTTGGACAATAACAATCATACATCTTTCTCTTTGTTCTGTGTTTTAGCGCAAATGCATACGTACCGTTCATAAACATTTCCATTACTCTCTAGCTACCTGAGTTCCTCTGCCAGACTAGGTCTCCTTGATGGAAATCCTGTTACTGATTCTCTGTATTTTGATGAACACATCTTTCACATTGGACTCTGTATACTTTTGGTCCTATTATCTGTCTGAAATTAATTTCTGCAACCAAGCCAGTTGCCCCACTCTTTCATTCTATTTTATGCGGACTGCCAGCAGGACATCATGTCTGTGCTGTGCCTTCATGAGTGTAGATAGAACCTTAATTTTGGAAGGGTTGAAGGGACTAGAAAGCTCAGCTGTTTCACTGCTTCTTTACTTTCACTCCTCAATCTTGAATCGTCCCTCTTCACTGTCTTCCAAGATATGCTTATGTGAGATCCGTGGGGGAATCTCACTACTTCTGTTGACAGCTTGTTCCAATATGGAGATTTTTTTTTTTTAGCTCCTTGAGAGTTGGAACCAAATCTTTTGCATTGTGACAACACCAGCCCCAATTTAAGCCTGAGGCATAGCAGAAACTCAGTGAATGAATAAGTAAATGGATTAGTGAATGAATGAATTATTATTGGGCCCCAAACTGGCTTCCTTATGGCTCCCATTAAGTAGTCCTGGGAATGATTCAGAATGATTTAATCCCTTCTCTACAGAATAGCCTTTAGCAATATAAAGTTATCCTGTCCTAATTATGTCTTTCCTTCTCATCTGATATATTTTCAACCCCCCAAAGATAGTCCTACACATCAAATTCAACCCTTTCTGCTACAGTTGTGTAATGGCCTCCTAAGGAATGTTCAGTTTTCTGGAATGCATTTAGCATGAGGGTGGGCCGGAAGTGATTGTGTAACTATTGCAAAAGTCTGTGGTTTGAGTCTTTCCAGAAGTTTTATCTCAGCAGCCCAGACACGGGCCTCTGCCAAAAATCACAGCTTCTCTGTTTCCCATTGTGTAGTCTGTAGATAGTCCTGATAAAGGACTGAGGGGTTTATATGGAAGGCGTCATGGTGTGTTGTAAGTATAATAGGATATTGAATGGGACTTTTCGTGGTGTCATGAAATTTCATCTGAAGCCCCAAAGCTGAGAATGAAAGGTGATAAGTATCCCCAGGTTTCCAAATGGGGTACTAACATTAGACATATCCATGCAGAAATAATGAAAAGACAGCAAAATTGTTATCAGCCTCCATCACACACTTACAGCGGGTGCAGGAGAATGGGAACTAAGAAGGGTCCCTGAGGTAGTGGACAGTGTTGTGGCATTTCCCTTTTTCTTCTTATGAGGGAGCCCTCAAGAGAATTGGAGGCTCTGGCAGTGCCCTGTCATTGGAAGCAGGGTTGGAAAATTCATGGAGAAATGGTTATGTGTCTTCTGGACAGTTTAGGGACATACATTAATGGAAACAGATGCTTGCTTGCTTGCCTGATGACTATGGAATGTGGGAGGCCGGTCAGACCAAACAGTGAACTCAAAGTGAATGAGGAGGGCAATGGTGAGAGAGCTGTCTGCACTACCAGAATTTTCAATGGTGGGCATATGTGTTTCCTAGGAGCTATGATGGAAGATGGCTGGCCTTCAACCAGGAGGGCTGCCTGTGGGGTAAAGGAACCCCAGCAATAAGCTGCTCTATGGTGTATCTCTCAGCAGGAGCTGAGAAGTGTGTGAGAAGTTTCTGAGAGAAGTGGGAAAGTACATTTGCTTTTAGGGAGCTTTTCAATCAGGTGGCTTCTACAGTGAGCCTTTGAAAGCCCATAAATACATCCCATTGGAGAAAGCCTGCATAGGTGCTCCTCCTATCTCAAGGCCATCGTCTACCATATTTTAATGGGACCTACCACAAAAATACATTTGCTTCTTTTCCTTCTAATCCCCCTACCCCTCCACCCTGACCTCGGAGAAGCTGGAAGTGGCCCACTGAGGGGAAGGAGAATGAAGGAGATGAAGGAAGAACAGATACTACCTCCTTTCCACGCTGCAGGGCTGTGGTCACCCTGCTGTAGGTCGGGGTAGGACTGGGGCAGGGGGTGTGGTGGTGGGAGACTCTGAACTGGGTATGTGATTGAAGTTTTAAATAGAACTTTTTAATGAG
The DNA here is from genome assembly GCF_963455335.1 of Martes martes. Taxonomy (NCBI): domain Eukaryota; kingdom Metazoa; phylum Chordata; class Mammalia; order Carnivora; family Mustelidae; genus Martes; species Martes martes. The sequence continues at coordinate 22,812,401 of NC_137895.1, forward strand.
TTTTAATTGTTGAACATAGCTTAAAAATCTTAAAGTACAAAATGTGCTTGAGATGTTGTCTGGGCTTGGGGAGAAGGGCAATTTGACAGAGCATGTTCAGAGGGAGTGATTAGAGAAAAATAACACTGTTTTCTGTTTGTATATCATCGAGTTAGCCCATCTGATAGAATTGAGGGAGGCCAGGCCCAGGGGATAGGTGGGCAGCAGACTATGTTCTAGAATTTCGGTACTATGGACTCTTCTTAGCCCTGAAGTTTTTGATATTGCTGTTTAATTTTTTAATTTAATTTTTAATTTTTTAAAAGATTAACTTATTTATTTTAGGGAGGGGCAGGGTAGAGGCAGAGAGAGAGAGAGAGAGAGAGAGAGAGAGAGAAACCTAAGCAGACTCCGTGCTGAGCACAGAGCTCAACCCAGGGTTTAATCCTATGATGCTGAGCCAAAACCAAGAGTCAGACACTCAATTGAATGAACCACCTCTTTTTTAAGATTAAAAATTTTTTTTTTATTTTTTAAGATTTTATTTTTAAGTAATCTCCACACCCGATGTGGGGCTTGAACTCAGGACCCCAAGATCAAGAATGCACACTCCTCCCCAACTGAGTCAGCCAGGCACCCAGCTGTTTAATTTTTAAAAAAGCTTTTCCTTTGAAATAATGTTACAACTACAGAGAAGTTGCAAAAATAGTTCCCAGAGAGTAGAGAGTTCCCAGGTTCCTCTAATGTTAACATCCTCTATAACCATACTGTAATGATCAAAACCAAGAAGTCACCATTGATACAATGCTATTAACTACTCTACAAACCTTATTGTAGTTTGCCAGCTTTCTTGTGAATGTTCTTTTTCTGGCCAGAATCCAACCCAGGATCTCACAGTACATTTATTCGTCACATCTCCATAGTTTTCTCCTTAGTCTTTCTTTGTATCATTACATTTTGGGATTGGAAAGGACGGTAAAGATCTTCTAGATGAATGACCCTGTGGATTCTTGAATGTCCTCTATAAAAATTCCTGTGAATAAATTTTTCTGCATGAAGACACCTCTGCTGACAGTCTGTTCTAAATGGGGCCCAGCACTGTAAGGACATCTGTAGCCGTGATTTGCTTTCTTAAAGTTTTCACCCATTGATTCTGGGTCTTATTTTATTCTTGCCTTTTAGAGCAAGGTCATTTTCCCTTCTACATGCCAGCCTTCAAATATTTGGAAGGCCATTACATTTCTACTCCCCCTGAAGCCACACCCCCCACTCCTGTCACCAAATCCTTTCTTCTTCAGGATGAACATCTTTATTTCTTATTTTACTTATTTTTGAAAAAAGTATTTAATTTATTGATTTGAGAGAGAGATAGAGCACATATGGGAGAGAGAGAGCAAAAGAGTGCATGAACGGGGGGAAGGGCAGAGGAAGAGGAAGAAGCAGACTCCCCACTGAGCCGGGAACCCCATGCAGGGCACAATCCCAGGACCCTGAGATCATGACCTGAGCCAAAGACAGATGCTTAACTAACTAAGCCACCCAGGCGCCCCATAGGGTGAACATCTTTAGTTCTATCAATTTTTCCTTGTATGACATGGTTTTAAGTCATCCTACACATAGGTCACTATACCCTGAACAAGCACCAGTTGTATTTATGAATGTAGTTGGGGGTCTATCAATCTAGGTGATACCTGAACAGAGGAAAAAACACAAGTATCATTCTCCACATTCTATATCTTGTCTCTGCAGGCCAAGATTACATTTACATTTGGTTCATTTTTATAAAGGTAGTCAGGTCCTAGTTAAACATGAGAATTAAATAGTCATTTTCAGTGAACATAAATGGATAATCTGGGCTCCTGTGTGAGTTGTTAAGAGAAATTTGGCTTTTTTCTTAGAAATAACTTCTGGGGTAGAAGGCTAGACAAGGAAGTATGTTTTTAATTAAGCTTGGGTTGGCTTATATTGAAATTGAAAATGGTATCTGGCAAAAAGCTGCTGGTATATCTTATATATAAAAAAAAGGCAATGCATTTCCAAAAACTAGAGCAAATTCTCAAGGTATTGGCAGTATCTGGGAGAACTTACATTTGCTGAACAGCTAATGGAGATGGGTTGAGGAATACAATGTGGCCTGAAATAGAGCAAGTATTTTTACTTTAAAGTAATTCTCAATGCACTTTTTATCAGTCTTCAACTATCTGTACCCTGGTTCAAAATGCAGGGTATGTTTTGACCTTACCTGGGCGGTGTGGGTCTTGCTGGAGGGCGTTATTACAATACTATTGGCTACGTTCCCTATGCTGCACTTTTCATTTCCCTTACTTATTTTCAGTCAAATTTCTTAACATTGGATTTCTTCTGTGTTTGGTCTGGATTTTAGTTTGCAGGCCCTTCTTGCATGGAAGACTTTGTTTCTTTCTTTCTGTTTTCTTTCTCTGATTCTCCACCATTGCGGTTTTGAGGTTTGTCCCCATCTGGTCCGTGGAGTCCCCAGGTCTTTGATTGGCTCTTTGGGGCTCCTGCCCCACAGTGATGTTGGGGATATCACAGATACAGTCACTGAGCCTATCGATGACTTCCCTGGAAGCCAAGTGGAGAGGCCGAGGCTTGCCTGTCTTCTAAGCTTGCAGCATCACAGACATTGCTCTGGATCATAGTGGTTGTTTCCAGATTCCTTTCTTGACCTGGGATGCTTGACCTTGGCTCTGGTTTCAAGCCACCAACACTTGGCCTCCTGCTATTCTTATTCCTGCTTGTAGGGCAAGTCAGCTGTAAGCTCTGGAGTGGCCCTATTGTTTGTTTACAGCCGCAGTTCTAATTGGTTGCCACATGCATTCTGGTTGCTGCCTGTGTTGTGCTAGTTATTAATATTATCAATATCAACCTGCCTGTTACCCCACAGACGCTGCACTCCTGGCCACCTCTCATTGCTTTGGACCTGGGGCCCAGGGGTCCTGAGCCCTATTTAATGCTTTGGATTTCTGTTCTAGTTCTGGACTTAACGTTCATTTGTTTTCGAGCATGGCTGTGACTTTTTTTAAATTAAAATTTTCTTATAGAAATAATACACAACATTCTGTTAGCTTCAGGTGTGTACCATGATTCGATATTTGTATATATTGTGAAATGTTCACCACAATATGTCTAGTTCACATGGTTATGACTTTTATTTTCTTCTTTTTTTTTTTTAAAGACTTTATTTATTTATTTGACAGACAGAGATCACAAGTAGGCAGAGAGGCAGGCAGAGAGAGAGAGGAAGGGAAGCAGGCTCCCTGCTGAGCAGAGAGCCCGATGCGGGGCTCGATGCGGGGCTCGATCCCAGGACCCTGGGATTGTGACCTGAGCCGAAGGCAGAGGCTTTAACCCACTGAGCCACCCATGTGCCCCTATTTTTCTTCTGTATTTTATCTATCATACAAAAGAGCAGAGGAGAGGACCTCTGAGAGTCCTCAGAGGAGAGGACTTACTATGGCATTTTGACAAGAAGTTTCTTAAAGATGTAGTCTCTAAGTCTTCAAGATGTAGATGACCCTGGTCATCTACCATGTATCAAGATGAAAATCATTACAGAGATGGTGGAGAGTGCCAAAATTTGTTAAAGTCTGACTAATTTACTAATTGCAGACACTTACAAAACTGAATGTGTTAAAATTATTTAAAGTGAATATATATATATATATATATAAAATTTAAAATAAGAAATTTCCCAGTAATGTAGTGTTATTATAATAAGTGCTATAATAATAAACTCTAAAGGTGGGTAAGAGGAAACAAATGCTACGAAATTAATATGCATGTTAAATAAAAACTCACAGACACTCCAAAATGGGAAAAAAAGAAGAAACAACTTATTTATAACTCCTGATTTAAGGTGGACATTAAAAACCACAATTACAGACTATTCAGAAAGTATGAAAAATGAGAACACTATAAGGCATAAGGCCAAAGTTGTGCAGAAGCAAATGGATATTCTCAAGGGATCTCATTATTCAACAAAGCAAACATTCAACCGAAGAAAAACAAATTGAACCAATGTAAGGACAGGAGTGGGAAGAAAGAAGTATTAAATAAACTACTAATAGAAATCTTTGAATTAGAAAACAGAAACAATGGAAAATCAATACATTAATCTAAGAACTGGTTGACCAAAGAACCAATGTCTTTAAGAAAACCTTGGGAAAATAAAGAAGAAAAGAGAAAAAAACATGTAAAAATGAGAAAAGATGTAAAATGGTAAACCTAGAAGAAAAAGTTCTTTTCTGTAAGAAGAATTCCACAAGTTTATATGGGTGGGAGGATGGGAAGTCAGATTTGCTTTAAAATACAGTGCTCCATTTAAAAAGAGTGGTAAGGTCATAGGTAAAAGATATTGGCAAAAATGTTGATTACTGTCACAGCTGGGTAATGGGTATGTGGGGGTTTGTTACAGTCATTTTTCTACTTTTATGTATGTTTAAAATTTTCCATAATGAAATGCTAAAGGGAGAATGTTCTGCCTGACTCTATGCTAATGTGTATGGAAATCTCCCTAATGAAGTAGATGATTTTCTGAGAAAACACATTTCTAGAACTGACTCAAGGAGTAGAAAAATCTGATTAGAGCAACAACCCTGGAAGAAATTATAAGAGAATTACCTCTAAAACACTCCAAGATCTGAGAATTTTATTCATGAATTTCTTCAAGAAACACATAATTCTTATGCTCTGTAAATTATATGGAAGCAAATGATACCATCATATTCATTCTATAATGTTAGCACAACATTACCACTAGGACCTGATATGTAAACAACAAAAATACCAAGCCACAGAACAGTTTTATATGCAAATATATGGAAAACGTTGAAGGGAAATAGTAAGGAAGTTGAACTCAGTTGCATTCAGTTGGTCTATCTCCACTTAATCAATTCATCAGATTAAGAAAAGTTCATCGTTTCTTCTGTAAAACATCCTGACTGATGTCCATGGAGAATGAATGCTTATGACCAGTTTGCTCTGCTGTGTTCTTGCCATTTTGCTCTGATAATGACAGCTTATGTCAGCTGTGTTTCTGTAATCTAATTAAATATTTATGTACACTGATGAATAGAAGTATGGAAAAAGAATTGTTACTGTGAAAACTAAATTGAATATATTGGAAGAACTCAATGCAAGTGAGTAACTAAAAAAAATTAGGTGAGGATGAGATAATTATAAAATTTGGGGAAAAGACAAAAGTGAAGGAGAAATCTTCACACATATTGCTTTACAAACAACTTACAATTCTTTTTTTTTTTTTTTAAGATTTATTTATTTAAGAGAGAGAGAGAAAGAGCACACGTGCGCCCAGGGGTAGGAGCATAGGAAGAGGGAGAAGGAAAGAAGCAGACTCCCCACTGAGCTCGCAGGGCTAGAGTGGGGCTAGACCCTGGCTCAGGCTCAGTCTCACATGACCCTGAGATTGTGACCTGAGCTGAAATCTAGAGTCAGAAGCTTAACTGACTGAGCCACCCAGGGACCCCACAATTTTCTTCTTTAAATAAAAATAGCAGTGCATTAGGGATTTGATTTACATAAAAAGGATGGTATAGAATTCTAATTAGCAAACTGATATTCAAGAAAAGCCCCTTCCCTTTAAGTTAGTTAAGGCAACCTAGCTGCTGCGGTAGACAAACCCCCAAACTTCGACAGCTAATACATTAAACAAACATCAAATTGTACTCAAACCAGTTTAATAATAAAGGACAATTATCAGGACATACAGGGATGATATTAAAAATATATTTTTAAAGATTTTTATTTATTTATTTGACACAGAGATAGCAAGTAGGCAGAGAGACGGACAGAGAGAGAGGGGAAGCAGGAGCCCCGCCGAGCAGAGAGTCCAATGTGTGACTTGATCCCAGGGCCCTGAGACCATGACCCGAGCCAAAGGCAGAAGCTTAACCCACTGAGCCACCTAGGCGTCCCGATATTAAAAATATTTAACAACCAGTGCAGCATGGGATTGACCAGTTATAAAATATACCTGACTAGGAGGAATGGGCAGCCATGTGCAAACAGAATGGCTATTCTGGTGTGTACAAGTGAATATATATATGCCCAAGCTCATGTAACTGAGAAATCCTGAAGCAGGCTTCCTTCAGGTGAGGCTTCATGTGTGGTTGAGCAACATACCAAACATACTCAGTTGCTCTCTTTTCTGGTCTGCTTCCTTTGGCTGTGAGCTTCATGCTAAACGGATTCCCCAAGATGGTTGATAGCAGCTTCTGAGTTTGTGTGTTTCAGTGTCCTTGTTTAGCAAGAAATAGGGGATATATTTGTAAGAACATTTAGACAAGACCTCGGAGACTCATCTTGAGTAGACCGACTTGGGTCACATCCTTACCCTGTACCAGTCATGGGGCAGGGCTCGTGCTGATTGGCTTGGACAAGATCTATACCTGACCTGGAGTTGGGGGTAGAGTCAGCTTTTCTGGAACCCCTCTGAGAAGTATTAGGAGGCTACAGGATGAGTGTAGATATTAGAGAGATATCAACAAGTATCCTTTATATATATATGTTTTTTGAAGATTTATTTATTTTAGAGAGAGAGCGCAAGTGGGAGGGGCAGAGGGAGAGAGAGAAAATCCTGAGCTGACTCTGCTGAGCATGGAGCCCCGCATGAGGCTCAGTCCCATGTCCCTGAGATCATGACCTGAGCCAAAACCAAGAGTCAGAGGCCCAAGTGACTGTGCCACCCAGGCACTCCCAAGTATCTTTTATATTAATGCAAAATATGTTATCAACATATCCAATTAAAAAAATCACATGATAATTGTAATGGAGTAAAAGACAGTCTATATAAAATATTTGACAGATTTTTTTTTTTAAGATTTTATTTATTTGTCAGACAGAGATCACAAGCAGGCAAAGAGGCAGGTGGAGAGAGAGGAAGGGAAGCAGGCTCCCTGCTGAGCAGACAGCCTGATGCGGGGCTTGATCCCAGGACCTTGGGATCATGACCGGAGCCGAAGGCAGAGGCTTTAACCTACTGATCCACCCAGGTGCCCCAAAATATTTGACAAATTGTAGAGTAAATACCAATATCTCCAAAGAAAAATGGGCAAAGTGCAGAAATAGCTCAAAGAAAGAATATAACTGGCTATAAGTAAGTGAAAAGGCACATAATTTCATTAGTAATCAAAGAAATGAAAATTAAAACCATATTGTCATACCACATTTTGCTTCACCAGTTGGTCTCAACATTATGTAAGAAGCCCAAGATAGTCCCAAATAATCCTGGGTCCTTACTTGGCGCTATGGACTAAATTGTATCCTCTACCAAGAGTCACAGATTGAAGCCCTGACTCCTAATGTGACTGTACTTGGAGAAAAGGCCTTTAAGAAGATAATTAAGGTTAAATGAAGTCTTGAGGGTGGGGCCCTAATCCAGTAGGGCTGGTGCCCTTACAAAAAGACACAGCAGGAGTATATGTGCACAGAGAAAGGACCGTGTTGAGGACCTGGTAAGAAGGCAACCGTTTGCAAGCTAAGGAGAGAGACCTCTGAGAAACAGAAGTTGACAATTCCTTGATCTTGGACTCCAGCCTCCAGAACTGTGAGAAATACATTTCTCTTTGTCAGAGCCACTCACAATACTCCAGTATTTTGTTACAACAGCTCTGGCGGATTGATATACTTCCTGGGCCAGAGGCTACTTAGGACCTAGGGCCTCGTTCTTCTCCCAGTCGGAGGGGCAGTGCCCAAGCTCAGCTTCTCATGGAACTTGAGCTTCCTCCCCCTGCCTGGGGAGAGACTGAACTGAACTATGCTTGCGGCACCAGAACCTACAGGGGCCGGGGAGCCGACATTCCCAGATAACACCTGGAAGTGGCTGGCACCCCCAAACCAGAGGGCTCGGCATGCTGATAAGGCTGCTCTTTCAGGCTTTCTGCTCTTTCGGGGTCCAGCAGACCCTGGCATGCCTCTCATGGATGGAGGGAGCAACTATGGGCCCTTGTCACGCTAAACCTGGCCTTGAAATTTTTTCCTTTATCCGGTTAGGCCTGTGCCTATGCCATGTGATGTGAAATTTCACCCAAACCCTGGTACATTACATGGGGAGACCTAGAAGGGAACATCTTCCACGAAAGAAATATTAAAAAATGATATGCTTGATGATGACATGTAGGTGATGGACATTCTCATCTTTGTTATCCTAAAGCTAGTTATGACCTTTTGCAGAAGCAATTTATGATGCGTTTAGTCTTCAGCATATCCATTTTTTAAAAATATGGGAATATATTGGGGTACCTGGGTGGCTCGGTGGGTTAAGGCCTCTGCCTTCGGCTCAGGTCATGATCTCAGGGTCCTGGGATCGAGCCCCGCATCGGGCTCTCTGCTCAGCAGGGAGCCTGCTTCCGCCTCTCTCTCTGCCTGCCTCTTTGCCTACTTGTGATCTCTCTGTCAAATAAATAAATAAAATTAAAAAAAAATATGGGAATATATCAAGTAGCGGATTCACCACTCTGCATCACGATATCAGGGGAATTCAATAGAAATAGAAGTGTATAAGGCTGAACAGAAAACATCTGGCTGTAACATCAGATTTTAAAAAAATGCATAATATTATACTTTTTTCCACTGGAGACTCTACACCTTCGTTGTTCTTGGTATGTTAGATGAGGAATCCAGACAACAACAGAAAAGCTGTCACTTCTCCATAAATTATTTTGATGGCAATCTTTTAAAATACACCTCTGTGTCTGCCATCTGCTTGAAGGACTAAAACTGCAACCTAAACCTATGAATGGGGGTTCTGAACAGTGAGGCCCCCTTGTGGCCAATTAAGAAAGTTTCCAATCTCTGATCCCCAGCATTGCAAACAGGCCCACCCTGCATCCCCTCACACTGAGGGAACAGCCTTGACAGCGAGGCTTCTGCACAGTGGTGAGGACCTTTGGTATTTCTGCAAACGATCTCCTCTGGACTGAGTCCAAGAGTCAACCGCCAAATCCAAATTCCATTGTCTGAGGGCTGGTTAGCATTGTAGAAGGATTTCGTGCTACGTGGTCAGTGTGTATGTGCACATGTCCTGCCTGTCACCTGTCCACAAATAGACTCATCTATCAGTCATCTTGTTGAAATGGAAAGACTTGGGGTGCCTGGGTGTGGCTCAGTCAGTTAAGTGTCTGCCTTCAGCTCAGGTCATGATCCCAGGGTCCTGGGATCGAGGATATCAGGCTCCCGGCTCAGGGGCGAGTCCGCTTCTATCTCTCCCTCTGCCTGTTACTCCCTGTGGTTGTGCTCTCTTGTGCACGCTCTCTCTCTCTCTCTGGCAAGTAAATAAATAAAATCTTAAAAAAAAAAAAAAAGAAATGGAAAGACTTGAAAACAGAAGGATTCTGCTGGAAGGAGGTGAGGGTGTTACTGGGAACAGAAGCGGGGCCAGACTGGAAGGGCAGCACACACAGAGAGAAACATATTTATGGACTTTCCTCCTCTCAGTCCTTTCTGGATTATTTATAAACAATATAGTCAGTTCTTAGAAAACATATTAACCCCAGTGTGGGTGAAAGAAAAATATTATTAAGATGTAAAGAACAGGTAAATGATATTTTCTAAGAATCTTTCCCTGGAGTAAGATGAGAATCTACTAGATAGAGTTCTGACTTTAGTTGTGATAAGCGAATTTAACTTTGCTTAGCAAAGCTTTGCAAATACTTGGAACTCTGCTTTGATGATTTCATTTCTCGACGGCTGTGTGTTCACAACTCTACTTTACACTACTAATTAGCTTTATAAATGTGATCTCTTCTCAAGCATCTTTAAGTGTGTGTGAGATATAACTTCCCTTTCCAGTTCTCAAGATCTCTTTATTTTCCTCCTCTGAATCAAAATACAAATTTTCCTTATAGGTTAGAGAAACAAAAACCACAAAGCATATTTTGAGCGAAAAGCATTTTCCTCTCCTCTCAGTCATTTAGGCTTTCCGGGACTGTCTTTTTGGGTTGGAATACCACATGCTGGCTTAAATCACTGTGTGAATTTTGAAACAACTGCTGACCTGTTCTTTGGCTACTTTGAGCTTGTGCAGGGAGATCAAAGGAACCGGAAGGAAAAACAAAGACTAAAGAAAATTGGAATGCATCATGAACCTCTGTTTGGCAAATACGTGGCAAACGTTGGACAGCTGCACTCTAATATTAACAGCCTATTCTTGTCTAGAGATTTTGTTTCTAAAGCACTTTTATGTCTGTTAGCTCAGGACCACCCTAAAGAGAAGGGCCGGGCAGGCATTATTGTTTTATTACAAAGAAGAGCACAAGTTTGGAGAGACTGAGTGGGGAGCACGTGGCAGCAGCTCACCCTGTGAGCACGGGGACTGGTCTTTGAACCTGGGTCAGCTGACCCCAAACCTTCGCCTCTTTCTGCCTTTCCACAAATTCCACTGGCTTCCGTTCCCCTGAAAAGCTGTCGAGTGTTCACACACCTTCAGCTGGTAAGACTCGAGGCTCTCGATCTTGCATTCCTGGGTGTCCTCCAGCCCCACACCCTCCATCTGCATACTGCAAATGCTTTTCCCGGGGAAGAACTCCAGGCAAGGAAATATTTTGGAACTTGTCTGAGTTAAATACCAAACCCTATGTTGTAATTTCTGCTTAGGCTATGGCATTTAAAGGGTTCCAAAGTGCAACAATCTTGAGTCCATTTGGCATCCTTTCTTGGGGCAATAAGGAAGGGAAAGGGAAGTCAAAAGGACATTAGAATTATCCAGTCCCAGCCGAGCCCAGCTGCCAAGCCTGAGCCGAATTGATAGTCGGAGGAAGACTCAGCAGAGAGCTCTGAATCAGATTTCAGTGGTTCCACCTCGATGGGATTTTCTCGTGGGTCTGGCAGGAGCCCTGCTGGATTTAAAGTGAAATGAAGCTGTGGACTCCAGGGGACAGCACAGGAAATTACAGACGACAGCTGCTCATCTCAATAGCCACATCTGGCCAGAAGACCCGATCCAGGGTCTCTTGTTATGCGAGGGATGGGGACGCTTTGGTGCCCAGTTTTGAGTCTGGGGAAAGTTGTTTTAGGGCAGAGTGGAGACTCAGAAGGTTAGTTCTGTTTCTTTACCACCTATGTGATCTTGAATCGGGTATATGGCTCCTGCAAACCTGTTTGCTAATCTGTAAACAGGAAAATGATAATACCTGCCTTCCAGGTTTTGTCTGTGTGTTTGTTTTTGTGGTGTTTGTTTTCATGAAAAGCATTTTGTAAACTGTAAGTCCGGAAATGCAGTTTGTTATTATTTTCATTAATTACTGGTCTAAGTTTCGCAAGGAAAGGTAATTGAGAAGCATAAGAAGTTAAGTGGAGGTACTGAAGAGAAGAAAACAAACAGTGATTATACTATTAAAATGATTTTTAAGTGTTGAACCGCACCCCGAACCATGCTAAGAGCTATACAGATAAGGTTACCAAGGTATAATTGTTAATCCAGGGCTGTTGCATGAAATGGGACAACTCAGATTAGAATGGGTTGGGGTGGGAAGGAGAAGGAGGAGTGCAAGGCGTGGGTGCAGATATCATTCGCTCATTAAGCCTTTGCATGAGGCATGCAGCAACCCCATTTTAGAGCAGACCAAACAGTCTCGGAGACATTGAGTAATCCATTCAAGGCCATGTGGCTGGTAAATGATAGGGCTGGGACTTTGCCTCCAAAGTGTATCCTCAGGCAGACAAAGGACAAAGGAGTCAATCAAAAAGTATCAATTAGGTAACTCACAGGACACGTTATCAAAAGGGGTGAGAGCCAAGACAAAAAGACAGCCCTGACAGCTAAGGTGACCTATTATCGCCGCTTCCCACGACTGTCTCCATTTTACCCCGGGAGTCCTATGGCCCAGTCACTCATTCTGGGGCCTCCCCAATCCCAGGCAAACTGGGGCAGTTGGTCATCCCCAGAACTGATAGCTAGTAGCTAGCTTACTTGCTACCAGTTGTGTCATATCATTCCCTTGGTGAACACAACTCATTTCAGAGAATATCAACATCAGATGAGGATTTTCAGGGATGTGATAGAATAAGACAAAAATAAGACATGTCTATAATTATGCCTGAATGAAGCTAGAAACTGACACTGTGCAACTGCAAAAATGACCAAATAACCCCCTCTCCTGGTTAACAGGAGTGACTACTCTTTCTTCAGTAACTCCTCTAGCCTTGCTTCTTTCTTCCTAACTGATAAATAAAATTTAAGATAATCATTAAATCTCCCTACTCTCTGACAGCTCCTCACAGAACAGGCCCAACTCTTAGAGCGAGCCCTTCCTGAAACCCTCTTTCTGAGACTCTTTTCATGGTTCCTCATGGTATGAGATATCCCCATAGCAGGGAACAATGCCTCCATTTAACCTCAGGTGTGTTCCTGGATGGTCTTGGACTAGAAGACATTGACAGGACTTACACAAGGGTAGTGTGTCAAGGGGCCATCCTTTACTTGTATTGTAACTCTCTCTTTCTGGGCCATCCTGTAGCTAGATCAGATGCTTCTTTAAAGCAGAATTGCTTACTGAAGATGAGAACTAGCATTTATTGAAGACTTCCACTTGCCAGGCACTATGCTAGGCTCTCTTCAAGTATCAACCTATTTAAGGCCCACCCATACTTTCTGAAGCAGGTTCTGTAATTCTCATTTCACAGATACTAAAGAGGGGACTAAATGAAAATATGGGAATTTCCCAGAGTAAGTAAGTAGCAAAGTCAGGATTCAGAACCATGGAGTCTGATTCTAGAACCCTGCAGGCACCTGTAGAACATTCAATGTTTAGGGAATAAATCAATAACCATCCTGTCTTCAAATGAATCAGAAGTCTTGGAATTATAATAATAAGGTCTTCTGCCCTAAGCCATGCACAGTTTTGAACATATTATATTTATTAATGTACTTAAACCTTACAACAACTCCATATGGTTGGTACCATTATTATCTCCACTCTACAGATAAGAAAACTGAGGCTCAAAGAGGTATATAAAACACTTATACAGGGTGCCCGGATGGCTCAGTCAGTTAAACATCGGCCTTTGGCTCAGATCATGATCCCAGGGTCCTGGAATTGAGCCCCACACTGGGCTCCCTGATCAGTAGGAAGTCTGCTTCTCCCTCTCCCTCTGTCTAGCCTTCTTCTCCCCCTCGTCATGCTCTGTCAAATGAATACAAAAATCTTAAAAAAAACCCAGTTATATAGAATTTATAATGAATAACATGTTTTCACATTCACCTTTTCTAAGCCCTGTGAAATAGTGTGTTTCATTAATTTAAGATACCATTGACCATTAAGAAGCAGCATTATGTGTCACGAAGAAAAAAAACTGTGAGTTAAAATTTGTAAGAGCCCCTGATTGTATCCAGTTTTCAGAGATGCTAAAATGCAAGGAAAAAGTACATTTTAGAATTGATGAAATGGAGTAGATATTATTTATCCCCATTCTACAGAAGCAGAACCTGGGGCTCAGAAAGAGTTTATTTCTCAAGGTCACAAAAGTGGCAAAAGGGGACCTCGAATCCAAATCCCCCAAAAATGCTCTTTTCTCTAGTGCTCTTCTTTTTTTTTTTTTTTAAGATTTAAAAAATTTATTTGACACAGAGAGAGAGCGATCACAAGTAGGCAGAGAGGCACACAGAGAGATGGGGAAGCAGGCTCCATGCCGAGCAGAGAGCCCGATGCGGGGCCTGATCCCAGAACCCTGGGATCATGACCTGAGCTGAAGGCAGAGGCCCAACCCACTGAGCCACCCAAGTGCCCCTCCCTAGTCCTCTTCTAAACATTATGGGAATCTGACCCCTGAATTTAAAGGAGGGCCGATGTAAGTCTGACTCTAAGACATCCACGAGACAGATGTTTTGGGCAAGAGAACACTTTCTATGAAGTTAAATCACATCTGTGTGAGGCCAAGTACTTCATCTAGATAGGGTGAGTTTTCTTCTTCGCTTTATAAAGTTTCTGTAAAACTTTAGGTTCCAGAGTGTCCTTTGCCCAAAGAGATGGCGTGAATGAGCTCACTGTGTGAGGGAGATTCTCTATAGATCTCTTTCCCCCTGGGTTTCTCCAGCTGTGGTTTAGTCTGGCACTGCCAGCTTGCTTTTCGTTGTTTTGGTCAAAGATCTCACAGAGTCCATGGGGGCCCCTCCCCCTCCCAGAGGCCAGGACCTGTGGTGGGGAGGGAGAAGATGTCTCTGCAGGCCCCCCTTCACTGTTCTCTGTCTGTATGTCTGTACCCTGTTCCTCAGAGCCCTGGAGGGGAGAGAACCGGACTCCCATTTCCTGATGCTGACACATTTTAAGCTTCATCCTTTCCTCTTCTTCTCAGCTCATCTGGGCAAGCTGATAAGAAATCCAGGATGCTCTCTTCCTTGGCGCTGGTGGGAGATTCTGGCCTTGTCCACAACACCTAACCCAGCCAAGTCTCCTGTCCTTGTGTTCTCAAGCTGCTTTGAACCTGGTTGGGAGTCCTGCCCCACTCTCCCCGGAAGAGTCTCACTTGTGTAAATAATAAATCTTTCCATAGTCTTTTGGTACATGTGGCATCTTCAGTCTCGACATCTAAACCAAATTTTGAGTGGGGGTTCCTCTTGCTTCTGCAGAGTGGCTATAGCACACCCCTCAGAGCAGCTCACTTGAGCCACAGCAACTAACATCTATTGAAAAAAATTTTTTTAGGGGTGCTTGGGTGGCTCAGTCATTAAGCATCTGCCTTCAGCTCAGGTCATGGTCCCAGGGTCCTGGAATCAAGCCCCGCATCAGACTACCTGCTCAGCGGGAAACCTGCTTCTCCCTTTCCCACTCCCCCTGCTTGTGTTCCTTCTCTCTCTCTGTCAAATAAATAAATAAAATCTTAAAAAAATTTTTTAACAGAAAAATGTTAATAATTTCCATTTAGCTAGTTTTAAAATGAAGAGAGGTCATGCTCACCAGCTTCCATGCTTAAATGTTAGTCCACAGACATCTCTGTTAGGATGGTTTGCTGGGAGAGCTGGCTTCAAGGGGCAGCTGTGAGCAGGTCAGCTATTCTGCATGGGCCAGGACATATGAAATTTAAGGCAGCTGAGGGAAGACATTCCATACTCTGTGTCAAGACTGGCAAGGCTCAGAGAATCTAGGTGGCTTTAAAAGGTCCTTCTAGAGTAAATGAGAGATGGAATGGATAAAGCAGCCAGAAAAAGAAATAGGAGCAATGAAAAAGAGCAGTAAATTAGAGGGATTTTTGAAATTGGTGGAAAAATAAAGAAGGAAATTAGAAATGCAAAGTAATGAAGAATGAAAATCTAGAACCAGCCAATTACCAGAGAGTCCTGGTACATGAGGAAATGGAAGGAGAAATTAAAAAAAAAAAAAAAAAGGGAATAATCAGACAAGGGGAAGAGATAAAAAAGATAAACAAGAATACAAGGAAATAATAGCCCCATCTTGTATAGGTTTGTAATCAAGAACCACAGAGTTTTATCACAAGAGGGTTAAAAGGCACCCACTTCTTGCTGTTGGGACACGATTCACAAAGTAATTACAAGGTCTAACAATGCTGTTCCCAGGACTGACTCATTAATCACCATTTCTGATGATGTTGAAACCATAATGAGAAAACCCATACCTGTGCTTTCCAGGTCAATTTCAAGCTCTGTTTTAAGAGATATGGAGAGAAATCGATGGCATATTATTTTCCCGATTCCGAGTCGACATTTCAAACAGCACAGTGTGAAAATATAAAGACAGTGCCCTTTTAAAGGTCAATAATGATTTCCATTACAATCCCTGATTTATCATTCAGCCCAGAAGATTTATTCCAGGCTGGGATGTAACATAAGAGTTTGCTCTACACAGGGGAAAAGCAAAGCAGAAAAAAGAAATTACTTAGTAGTTTTAAGAGCCTTCCCCGCTCCAACCCTTAACTTTTTCATCTTTGAGCTCAAAAGGCAGATACCTGAAAAGACCAAATCTTCAAACATTTATATTTGGGTTTCTCCTCTCTGTTTTGGCCAAATGATAAATTCTCCTTAACCCCTCCACCGAAGATCTGCTCCCGGTAGCCTGAGAGGTCTGGGGAGAATGCCTTTTAGAATTTCTCCTTTTTGGTATCCGGAAGAAGTATTTTTTGACAAAGTTAAGGGTCTCTTCATCTGCTTACATTATCTGGCTTTGCCAGACAGAGACCGCTGCTTCCAGAGAATTCTTTAGGACAACTGACCATCCAGGAGAGGAATGATTTCAATAGAAAGCATCTTGAATGTTCAAGAATATCCCACGTGGCTTCTACTGACAAACACAAGGTTCTTACCTTCATTGGCAGCTCAGTGGCTGGGAGTTTGCTTTGGGCCAGATCAGGGCGCAAACTGGCTGGGAGGTTGTAGGGTAAGTCACGTGATCACAGCTGGGCCCATGAAAGGTGATAGAAAGTATTATTGTTTTTTTTAAAAAGATTTATTTCTTTGAGAGAGAGAGAGGTGGGATGGGAGCAGAGGGTGGGGTGGGGGGAGAAAAACTCAAGAAGACTCTGCACTGAGTACACGGCCTGACATGGGGCTTGACCTCAGGACCCTGATATCATGACCCGAGCCGAAACCAAGAGTCAGGTGCTTAACCGGCTGTGGCACCCAGGCACCCTTAGAAAGTATTATTATTACTATTTTTCCTCAGTTATATCACCTGCCAGTACTATTGTGTGTCCCCAAACTAATGGAAAACGATGAAATTAACTAGGTTGCCTGGGCCACTGGTTGTTTCATTGGTGAAAGTAATGCTATCTACTGTCTCTTCTGATCATTAACATTGACCTGGTGGACATTATTAATGCATGTGGCCATATTCAGAATTTTCATAGAGAGCATCTGAAAACAGGTGTATTCCGAGTGCAGTCTAATTGGGGATGAGAGAAGGGAAAGCCTTTCTTCACTCCTGTTCTTTTCCTCCACAGAAGGGCTTGGGAACCCCCCTTAGTTTACTGACCCCTCGTTTCCTCCTTCCTTCTGCCTAATGGAGGTGGAAAGCTCTTTCCTCAGTGAGTGTGGACAAAGAAGCCGTCATTGGGGACCTAAACCCTTCCACACTTTCTCTTGGGAATGAGTTGTCCATTGGGAAACTGTATTCTCTTCTGCTCTTCTCTGCCATAAGATTTTTTTTTTTTTTTTGGTCTCTTTTCCCCCCCTTTTTAAAAATTGTGGTAAAATACATGCAACATAAGATTTCTCATCTTAGTTGTTTTTAAGAGTACAGTTCAGGGATATTAAATACCTTCATGATGTAGCCATCATCACCATCCATTTCCAGAGCTCTTTTCATTTTGTAAAACTGAAACTCCATCAACTTTATATTTTTTAAAAATTTTATTTATTTATTTGACACACACAGAGAGAGAGAGAGAGAGAGAGAGAGAGACACCACGAGCAGAGAGGAGGAACAGAGGGATAGAGAGAAGCAGCCTCCCTGCTGAGCAGGGAGCCCGATCTGGGACTCGGTCCCAGGACCCTCGGATCACGACCTGAGCCAAAGGCAGAAGCTTAGCAGACCGAGCCACATAGGCAGCCCTCCATCCCTTTTAATAATAACTCCCTATTCACTCTTCTCCCCAGCCCCTGGCAACCTTAATTCTACTTTCTGTCACTACGTTTTTGATGATTCTAGGTACCTACTGTAAGTGGAATCATATGGCATTTGTCTCTCAGTAACTGGCTTGTTTCCTGAGCATAATGTACTCAGGGTTCATCCATGTTATAGCATATTTTGCCATATTTGCCGTATTTTTCTTTCTTTCTTTCTTTCTTTTTTTAAGATTTTATTTATTTGACAGAGATCACAAGTAGGCAGAGAGGCAGGCAGAGAGAGAGAGGAAGGGAATCAGGCTCCCTGCTGAGCAGAGAGCCCGATGCGGGGCTTGATCCCAGGACCCTGGGATCATGATCTGAGCCGAAGGCAGAGGCTTTAAACCAAGGAGCCACCCAGGTGCCCCGCCGTACTTTTTTTCTTTAAGAGAAGCTGCTCCACCCCCAAGCAGAGACTGCCCAGAGATTAAGGGTTGACTTTATAGGATTCCGACATTTAGTACCATGGACTCACTTGCCAAATTCTTTGATTTTAGCTTGATTGTTAATAAGAGTAAAATTTTGACTCTCTACCAACTTTTCGGTTTAATTCTCAACTTGTTCAGGAAGGTGACAAGAGTGCTGTTTATTGGGCCCCCTTTAGCCTCCAACAAGGCTAGAATGATGACTTGCCTTAATCATGTTGAAAATGTAATACAAGTAGCTGATGAAATGCAGAGATTCTGTAAAACAGTCTTTTCCATACTTGCAGGTTTCACTCCCTGAACAAATATTCTTTTGAGTACCTACTGTGTGTTATGAGCTTTGCTTCAGCAATGAGCAAGACATTACTGTGCCATTGAGAAATTACGGTGGGGAAAGACTAGCAACAAGAAGAGGAGATTGGTATAAGTTGTGATTATTCTTGGGGTGGAAATAAAGGGCAAAAAAGAATAAGAGACAAATCTTTATCTCTATCTTTAGACAGAGTGGATTTGGTTAAAGGCAGATCTCACCCTTGCAGTTTCTACCATTAAGTAGAATTGCTTCTGTTTAAATGGAGATAAACCAGTAGTTAGTAAACTTGATATATCGTATTATAATTCTAGTCTCCCTGTAATTTACACGTTTCAACTAGACTTATTACATATAATTGTGCATTCATTTATTCAGTGAATGAATATTTAATGCCAGGAAATCTGATGGCGGCTAAGGATATAGAGATGAATAAGACATTCTTGTTGCCCTAAGGAGCAAACTGCCTATTTGAGAGAGCCTGGGACATAAATAAATAATTATAATATAGTGAGATAAGCTGTGGGAAGATCATGAAGATACAGAGTAGGGAGCGAGGAACTCAAGATATGGAAGTTGGGGAATTTCAGGCAGAGGGGTATAAGCATTTGCAGAAGCACCAAAGCAATGAAAAGCATGACGCTTTTTTCAATGCAGCAGAAATCGAGTGTGCTGGAGAGTGAGTGTGGCTAATGTATCAAGGTTCTGGAAAAGTCAGAGCATTTTCAGCATTCCTCAGAAATATAGTTCTGATGGCCTCACTTTTTTGCTTTGAAACTGGCCTTAAACCTTAGCCTGATTATTATCCTATTTGAAAAGTAAGCAAACTAAACCTCAAATGGGTTAATTGATTTGTCAAGGTCATGTGGTTGGGAAGGAGCAGAGCCGGGTTAGAATGATCATGAACATAACTGGATTTTATTGTTATTAATTTTGAGTTTATGTAAAGTCAGGGTTAAGGTAATTAAAAAATCTACCCTACAAAGTACATTCTCCTATTTTGTATAAAATTTCTACTTCATCCCCAGAAAAGTTAAAAAATCCTGTAAGAATGTAATGGTGGTTGTGGATCTAATCCATGCCTTCTAATGAAATGATAATGTGGAGGGAAGCAATCCATTTAATTATCAGCTAAAACAGGACAAAATTTAAGAGTGAAAGGGAGTGAGATTTAAAAACAAGGAAAAAAGTCAGTGTAAATATTATTATGTTTGGCCTGAATACAGTTTCTTGCTTAAGCTCTTGTTGGATAAAGTGAAAGATATGTTCTAAAATATCCAAATCAGTGTTTAGTGATTTGGTCTTGGCACATATTTAAGAGGATAATTAGTGAAAACGAAGGGTTTAAAAGTGACTTATGCACTATCCCCACTAATTATTTTTTAATAAGGAGTGATTTGCCATGCACAATGTTTTTTTTTTCTTCCCTTTGCATGTCCAAAGCAGAAGTGATGCTATATGTGTGCCGAGTATATCAAAGATTGGCTGAAGCTTCCTGAGCAGGTCTGGTGGTTTGATGTTAGTTCAAAGGAAACCTCCAATCCCAAGGACTTTTAAATTTCTTTTTGCAAAATAAATTAAATGCAAAAAGCCAATATAAATCTCTCTGTGCCTCTGTATGTGAGTGAAATAACCAAGTTGTTTTTCTCCAAAGTGCTCTCCAAAGGCATGGTTTGTGTGTGTGTGTGTGTGTGTGTGTGTATAGCATATATTTGTATGTTGTCCAAAATATGATTCAGTCTTGGAAAGATGGAACAGGAGTATGGGGCTACTGTTGAAAGCGGCCCAGCTCACCTTCTCTTCCCTGCCTAGGGAGAGGTCCCATGGGATGTCAAAGGCATGAATGTATGTGATGATTTATTTTTCACACTAAGGCTTTCTGTAGCACACATGTAAGCATGTCAGTCATTCCCTTTCTCCTGAGTAAATAGAGAAAAACATCCTTCATTTGTCCTATAAGACCAGCAGGGTCTAGCTCCTTCATCTGTTTCCAGCCCCAGCTAGTACTATCCTTGTTCTTGGGTTCCTTCAGCTTCTCCTCCCACAAGGCCTTTGCATGACTATTGTCATCTCCGTGGAATATACTAACCTACCCTCTCTGCAATCTGTAATGCCTACTGTGGTTCAGGTCTCAGCTATCATCCCTGCTTTATGCAAACCTTCCTTGACGTCCTTGTATAGTCCAAGCCTTCTATTATGTGCTCCCATACCACTCTGCACTTTTGACTTTAGGATACGATAAGCAATATATATTTGGTCTTTGTCCCAACTTCTTGGTAAGGGCTCCTAAAATCTTTGGAATTTCTGAGTGATAGAACTAAGAGGGCATTTGTAAATTTTTAATTTTTTTAAATTAACATATAATTTAAGAGGGCATTTAAAAAATTTTATTATAAGCCCTATTTCAACTATCCTTGAGTTTATGCTAATAAGGTGACTCTTAGGTGATGGGGGCCTGGTGCTAGAGCAACCAACCATGTGAGTAGAGGGTTGGAATTTTCACCCTCCCTTCCTTCTAGAGAGGCTGGAGGTTGATTCAATCACCAACGGCCAATGACTTAATCAGCCATGTCTAAACAATGGAGCCTCTATAAACCCGTAAGGAGTGGGGAATTTGGAGAGCTTCTGGGATGGTGAATGCAGGTGCTGGGAAGGAGGTACACCTAGGGAAGGCATGGGCGCTCTGTGTCCCTTCCTTTATAATTTCCCTATGCATCTCTTCCATTTATCTGTTTATTATCTCTTATAATAAATTGGCAGGAGTAAGTAAAGTATTTTCCAGGTCCTATGAGCCACTCTAACAAATAATTGAACCTGAGGCAGAGGTTGTAGGAACCCCCAATTTATAGCCATTTGGTCAGAAGCAAAGATCACAACCTAGGACTTGTGATTGGCATTTGAAGAGGGGGCAGTGTTGTGGAATTGAGCCTTTAACCTAGGAGTCTGTGCTAATCCTGGGCAGTTAGTATAAGAATTGAGTTAAATTGTAGGACACCCAGTTGGTGCGAGCCAAGAATTAGAGAATTGCTTGGTGTGAAAAACCCCACACATCTACTGTCAGGAGTGTTGTAAGTCAAGGACAAAGTGTTTTTTTCTTTTAAACTCTTTTTGTGTTGCCATCATCGTAACTGTGGTTTTGCATTTATTTGTGTGACCAGTTGGTTAATATCAGTCTGCTCCACTAGATTATAATCTTCATGAGAGCTGAAACTGAGTCTCTTTTTGCTTCTATTACACCTTCTGTGCCAAACACAGATGCATTGCAGTTGCTTAATAAATATTCTTGCATGACCGAGCAAATAATAACTAAGCCAATTGGTTTTGGGCAAAGTTGGCTAGAAGTAGAGTGCCATGGTGGAAAGAGCACTGGACTGGAGTCAAAAGCCCATAGCTTTACACCTATTAAGCCAATGAACCAGTTATTGATATTACCTCCTATGAGTGAAGCACAATGAATAGACACAGTGGTAAGAATAGCAAGACACCATCCTTGACCTTGAAGATTTCATTCTAGTTAGGGAAACAGACATGTAAACTAATCCTTAAAATATATTATCATAGGCATCATGATGGAAGTATCAAGGTCGTGTGTATGTGTGTGTGTGTGTGTGTGTGTGGGTGTGTGTACATAAACAGTTGCATTAACCTTGTCTTGAGGAGTAAGGTCAAGTGTCAGAGAGAAGTCTTACTTCTCTCACTTGGGTCTTAAAGGACAATAGAAATTTGCACTCTGGGCGAATCATTTATTCTCATTCATTTCACAAATAATTTTGAGAACCAATCAGCAGGGACTATCACTTAACTTTCCTGAGACTCAGGTTTTCCATCTTTAAAAAGTGGAGATGATGTGAATTTCCCTCTTACCTCAGAGGCAAGGGGTTTTGGTGAATTGGAACTCATCACCACACTTTCTAATCTCCGTATAGCACTCTTTTGAACTAGAGAAGCTAGAAAGTTAAACTCTATATTTCCCAGACTTCCTTGCAGCTAGGGCTACCCAGTTGACTTAGGGTTCTTCAACTAGATCCAACAGCTCATAATTTGGAAGATAGAATTTAGGTGGATGCCGTCTGCCTGCTGTTTTGGCTGTTTGCTGATAAGCCCAATTACAGAGACATTTTTCCCCCAGCAGCAATGTTCCAGGGCTTACTCATTTTTAGGCCACTGAGTGACTTACATACGTAGCATTGCCGCCTCAGTGATATGTCTTTGAACTCAACAGTTCCAGGGGTGGCCTCCTGGATTGCCCATTAGAATGGACTGTGGCAACGCAGGGGCCAGGAAAAGTGTTTTGGTGGTCATTTCTGGAGGCCCAGTCTAGAGCTGATACTTCCAGCCCTTCCAACAATTTCGTGTAAGTCAAATTTCCTCCTTAAATCCCCTTCTGATTAAAATAACTAGAGTGGTGGCTTGTGTTTTCTTCTACTGAAGTTTAACCAATAAGGCAATTAATGAAGCAGCGCTTATCCATCCATCCATCCATTCATCCATCCATCCATCCAGTGAATACTTATTGATCATCTCCTATGAACAGACACTAAGCGTGGCACTAGGGATACGGGGAGAGTAACATAATATGGTCTTATAATCATGGAGTTAATAATCTAGAAGAGGAGGCAAACAAAAACAAGTAAGAAAAAATGGGATAATTACAGATGTGAAGCAAATAAATAGGGAGCTGAGATAGAAGTTAATTGAGGGAGTGAGAGATGGAGAAATTAGAGCAGTTAGAAAAGACCTTACTTTCAGTAGGTGAGCACAGAGTGTGTGTGAGTGGGTTGGTTGGGGGTAGGGTGGGACGGTGGTGGTGGCAAGAGTGTTCCAGGCAGAGGGAAGAGCTCAAGGCTATAGTGCCAACAGTGATAATGCTGGCTTGAGGGTGAAAACTCCCTCAACTGGCTGGAAGGGCTCAAGGTGACATCATGAAGAGGGGGTTTATTGATAGCATCTCCTGTTGTCTTTGGTTCCTAATATTTTTTTTTCCCCAGCACTTCTGTAAACCTCTGCTGCCCATTCAATCAACTTCATTATTCACTAAATATTTACTAGGTACCATGTCTCAGGTGACAGGTCCTGAAGATAGATAGCTGCATGAGTAAGACATGGTTTCTTCTTTGAAGTGCCTTAAGGCTCTGAGCCTGCCAATCTCCAGGCCTCATAAACTTTTTATTTTTCTGTCCCTGTTAAAATGAATAATCCAATGGTCTCCCACCTTCAGAACTCAGCATATCTGTTAACTGGGATCCTGAGAGCATGCTAGTGACTTAATTGTGCTTTATAACCCTCTTAGCACATGGCGGTTGTTGAATGAACGTGACATATGGAAGGGCATGCTACTGAAAGTCCAGGAATAGGCGTGGCAGGGGAACCTTTGGTGAATTTGCCACAGTCTAGAGCTCTAGTCCTCATTCCCTGTAGACTCTTGACTGGCTCAAAGCACCCTGAGTGTAGATTCATCTTCCTGTGACAGGCACTTGTGAACCAAGTCTGCAGAAAGTAATCGGTGAAATCAAAAAGACATCCTGTGATCTCTTTTTTTTTTTTAATTTTATTTATTTATCTGAGGGGGAGAGAGAGAGACAGGAGGGAGGGGGAGAGAGAGAGACAGGAGGGAGAGAGAGAGAACATGAGCAGGAGGAGAGGCAAGGGAGAGGGAGTTACTTCCTGCTGAGCTGGGAGCCTGATTTGGGGCTCCATCCCAGGCCACTGGGATCATGACCTTAGCTGAAGGCAGATGCTTAACTGACTGAGGCTCCCAGGTGCTCCTCCTTGTCATCTCTACTAAAGCACTATAAATGTTAAGGGAACTGGCCACTTGATTCTAGGTGTATCCTGACCCAGAGCATTCCTTTTCCTAAAGGCATGCTACATGGGAAGGAAAAGAAGAGTTTGCTGGGGAAACTCGGAATCAGTACTAGGGTGGTGAGCTCTTCATGACTGGACATCTACTTTGTGCCCTTCCACTGGAGAGAAGTACTTGCTTTAGGTTTCCTTGGACTGTGATCACATCCACCTTAGTGGCTCCCCTTTTCCATACTTCCGTGGTTGATCAATCCCATTTCTGGTTAAGTTTTTTGGATGTGTCAACAAAGGGATAACAAATATATGCTATCCTGCCATTATCTCCCTTCCTGTGTGCATGGTGGACATTACTAATTGGTCATGGCTGTCTTTCCCCCTGGGCTCTGATAAAGCCTCAAAAATCACCCTCTACATAGGACTCCAGGGGACCCCCATCAATTGACTAAAATTGGCCTGTAGGATATCAGTGATTTCTGTCCTTGGGTCATAAGTCAAGTCTGGTTGGAGTCTGCTCTCTCCTACTAGGATTTGCAGATGTAGGTTCTCTTTCATCTCAGAGGGGGATTCCTAATTCTTGGTGGGGAGTGTGGCCTCATGACTGCCCTTCATGTAGCACTTACATGACATACTTATATTTTTACTACTACTTTCAATATCCTCTTCCATTCGTTCGTTCCATGAATATCTATTGGAAGCAGTTTAGTACCAGGCTCTGGGTCTCTCTGATCAACCCTACTCTCATGAGGCTTAGAGCTGAGTGGTCTAAACTTGGAATGGTTTTGAAGAAGGGAGCGTGAAGTATCTACTGCAGAGGCAAGACTGGATTCCAGTCTTTCCCCGCAGGCCAGGTATCCTGTTTCCTGGCAGGGTCTGGCTTATCCTTTGGGACACTGACACCCAAACCAATGATGGCTTAATTTCTTTTAGATTATATATTTTATTTCAGCCTTTGGTTTGTGTTTCAGTGGGCCTGTGCTTATTTACAGAATCAAGCAACAGTGCCTGAGCTTGGTTCCTGGAATACAAGGCTTTTAACAAAGAGACAACCATGTGTCCGTTGCCTTCCAAAGACAACAGCGGAAACAAAGGAGTTTGAATATTCTCCCCAAACCCCAGGAAATGTCCGTTGTATCGTTGTATCGTAATAAGAAAGGGAGGAAATAAAAGTAAAAAAGAGGTAGGACAAAAAAAGGAAGTAAAAAAGTAGCAGGACAAACAAAAGGAAGTTCATTAGGAGGCAGCAAATAACATATGAGCAGGAAGTGAACCGGGGGAAGGGAAGACTGGGCTGAGTGGGTTAAAAATAGCAGCCCCCTCCCCCCACCACCGCTGCTGAGCCTCTCCCACCGCCTACCTCCTCCCTGCGGATGAGACACATATGTTAAGGTTAATGGGTCCAGAAAGTTCTGCACAGGCAGCTTCACCTGCTGGTTGCTTAGAATTCTCACTGCGTGGTTTCTGATTTCAGCGCCAGCTCTAATTCTGGGAGAAGCTCTTGTTGCGTCCTGCGGGGAATGCCTGGGAACAGGCACGCGGGACACAGACGCTGCCAGCTGGGGGCCAGTCTACCCGTTTCCTTCCCTCCATTTCCTCCTAGAAAAGTTTCTTCTTGAAAACGATAGGTATTTAAGAGTGGCCTACTTTCATGTCAAGGAAGGAAGTAACTGAGAGAGGCAAAAGGGGTAAAGGGAAAAGAGCATCATGGGAAGGACCAGGGTCACGTGGTCAAACCTGGGTCCCAGTTCTGACGTTGCCATTTACTAGCTTGGTGGTTTAACCTCTCCGAACTCCGTCAAAGGGAGATCATTATCTTCCTGATCTCGTGCGGTTGTCCTAAAGGAGGCAAGAGAGATAAAATCCTTGCCACTGAGCCCACGATGTGCTAAGGATTCAAAGATGGTAGCTATGAGAATCATGATGCCGCCGCTGAAGCTTGCGCTGCTGATGCTGGTGCTGCTGGCAACCATCTCTCTGGGCTGTGCTTCACTTATTTTTGTGGACAGAGCAGGCTGGGTCACGACATTCCTTTCGAGAGCGTAGGCTTTCATGATTAAGAGGAGAGAGAAACGGTAGGCTTGATACTAAAAGACAAGCACAAGTGACCTTTGTAGAGCTCATCAAGTTTGCAAGTCACTTTTACATACACTTTCAGTAGAACCTCAAAGTGATTCTGTGAATAGGGGTAATTATTCCCAATTCAGAGATAAAGACTCTGAGGCTAGAAAAGTCAGGTGATCTACTCAAGGTCATGAGGTTAGCAAATGGCAGCAGCCTTGGCATTCATCTTTCCAGTGCAACTTTCCACTGGACTGCATGTAGTGTTTGTGGTGCATTCCCATTTCTCCACTCTGTTCCTGCTCATCCCCTTTCTTCTCCTGAGAATGTTCTTTCATCTAAATGTCTCCTTCCAGATTCTGCCAGTTCCTTTTTGGTCCTTCTAGAGCATATGCTCTGAACGTGCTGCTGTCACAGTGTTTATCCCCACATGATGGTCTCCTCCCTGTACTGAAAAGCCCTTTAAGATAGAAGCTAGTTTTTATTTGTCTTTGTATTCCTAGTGACTATCACACCCTCAAACACAATAGATTCTCAATAACATTTCAACTAAGGAATGGGTATAAATGATGCACATTGCTCATCAGTCTGGTGGGGAAAGAGACATATTTGATGTAGTATAAAAATAACGGAAAACTTATTTTGTGTATCTGTGGAATCTATACAACAAATGAACAAACAAACCCCCAGAAACACAAATACAGAGAACAAACTGGTGGTTGCCAGTGGGGTGATGGGTGAAGTAGGTGAAGGGGATAAAGAGGTACAAATTTCAATAATAAAATAAGTAAGTCACAGGGATGAAAAGTACCACATAGCAAATGTAGTCAATAATACTGTAACAACTTTGTATAGTGACAGATGGTAAGCACACATTGTGGTGAGCATTTCATAATGTATTGTCGAATCACTATGTTGTACACCTGAAACTACTATAATATAATTGAAATAACTATATTTCAATTAAAAAACCAAAACAGAAGGAGAAACAAAATAAAAATATTGGAGAAGCGATCCATTTTTTATG
Organism: Martes martes; assembly: GCF_963455335.1. Classification (NCBI taxonomy): domain Eukaryota; kingdom Metazoa; phylum Chordata; class Mammalia; order Carnivora; family Mustelidae; genus Martes; species Martes martes. The sequence continues at coordinate 22,839,589 of NC_137895.1, forward strand.
GTTCACATGAATCATTTTTTTTTTAAATAAGACCTCTGTCTTTGGAATTTATATAACATTTATTGAAACTCGTTAAAAAATGACAGTATACCTTCTTGGAAATCTTGATTAGTCAGTATTTCAAGGTGGCATTCGGAGTCATAATTACATTTGAAGGGCTAAATTTGATGAATATCATTCAACTTCAGATATACTGCAAACAGACCAACATAAAGTGATGTGTTATGAGTGATGTGTTGGATAGAGACCTTACTCCTTTGAAGAGCTGTTTTTATTTCTTTCTCATCCTGGGCTTATGGGTCATTTATTTTATTCCCCAAAGGTTCAGTCTGATGGTTGTTTCAGGCTACTTTGATAGGATTTTAAATGTCATGGCTCTGTGTAGGGCGAGGCAATTCAAGGTTAATGAGAACCCAGACCACAGTGAGTGTAAATCTGGCTCTTTGGATTGACAGCCATGGGTGACAGAGACTGACGATTCTTACGCACAAACAATGGAGGTGGTTTGACCTTTACCTGGGAAGGAAATGAGCTGACTCATCCTGAGCCAGATGGAGCTCTGCTGGGATTAAAGTTTCAGGAACATCAATTTGAGAGCTGGAAGGGACCTCAAGGGGGTCTCTTCTATGTGTGTGTGTGTATGTGCATAGCTGTGCATATATGTATGTATGTATATTTGTATGTGTACATATGTATGTATGTGTGTGTATGTGTGTTTGACTATTCATCCCCCACTGCTTAAAGCAGTGGATTTGTAGAGATATACCTGCTATGGACTGAATGTTTGGGGGGACCCCCCACCCCAAATTCGTATGTTGAAGCTCTAACCCTCAGTGTGATGGTATTTGGAGGTGAGACATTTGGGAGATAATTAGGTTTAGACAAAGTCAAGAGGGTGGAGTCCCCATGATAGGATTAGTGTCCTTATAGGAAGAGGAAGACAGCAGAGCTCCCCTCTCTGCCCTGTGAGGACACAGCAAGAAGACAGCCATCTGCAAACCAGGAAGCAGGCTCTTACCAGACACTGAATCAGAGGGCACCTGGATCTTGGGCTTTCTAGCCTCCAGAACTGTGGGAAATAAATGTTCATTGTTTAAAAACCCAGTCTGTGATGGGGCGCCTGGGCGGCTCAGTGGGTTGAGGCCTCTGCCTTCAGCTCAGGTCATGGTCTTGGGGTCCTGGGATCAAGCCCCACATCGGGCTCTCTGCTCAGCGGGGAGCCTGCTTCCCCCTCTCTCTGCCTGCCTCTCTGCCTACTTGTGATCTCTCTCTCTGTCAAATAAATACATAAAATCTTTAAAACAAACAAACAAACAAACAAAAACAACAACAACAAAAAACCCAGTCTGTGGTATTTTGTTATAGCTGTCTGAGCTAAGATAATACTTAAGGGGCTTGGGAAGCCCATGGAAGTGTATGCAAAATGTGTGCTTGTGTGTTATTTCTACCATCTTCCCCCAAAAGGTCCCTCAAAGGTCGCTTATTTCTTCCCAGTTCTGCATTTTCTGTTGAGGAGAAGAAAAGAAGTTCATTTTACCCCCCAACAGGGAAGGATGGGAAGATCATTCCTGTTTTCATTCTCTCAGCAACCTGGCTCACTCTTCCCCTGGAGTGACTTCTCTGGATGGGGAGTCTGAGTGTTCTCCTCTATGAGCCTCCTGGGCCTCTCTCAGCGGAATCTCCCTGCCACAGAGGCAGGGCCAGCTTCATGGGTGTGCAACCCCTGTAGTTGCATGGGTCTGTGTGCATAGTAGGGTCCTGTACTTGGTTTAATGTTCTGCTGTTACCATTTTAAAGTTATTCATAATTTTTGAACAAGGGGCCCTGCATTTTCATGTTGTACTGGTTCTTGCAAATTATGTAGCTGGTCTTGGATAGGAGCCATATTATCACCTGTCGTCCATTAAGGGGAAGATTCTGTCCTTCCTTGCAAGGACAGGCCCGTGGTTTTGGAGGGTAAGTTTCGATTTAGGGAGGATGTTTTAAGAAGCTCATTTGGCCACAGAACCCAGGATTGTTTACTCTCAAACTGGCTTCACTGGCATGTTCAGGTGTTGGAGAGGCAGTGTGGCTTGATGGTTACCAGTGGGGTCCTGGCACCGCTACTGGGTGTAAAGCTTGGTTCTGCCACTTACAAAAGACATGACCATGGGCAAATGATTCAACCTTGCATCCCTCCATTTCCTATCCTGCAACATTATCAGATGATTTAACTCATTCCTAGATCACAGTGTTAATAAGTGCTCTTATATTTTGACCTCTATGACACCTGTACCTTATTTTTCACTTGGTTTGGAATTTGGAAGGGGAAGGCAGGGCGTTATTTATTGGCTTCTCTAAAACCCACATCTCAAAGGTTAAGAATCACTGGTACATTTTAGTAGAAGGATCTTTCCCTGCCCTCAAGGAGCTTGTAAATTCATAGCCTGAAAACTGACACCACAAGGTAAAAGGGGTAGGAGCTTCAGTAAGGGTTAAAAATGGAACAGTCTAGAGTTAGCTGGTGACAGATGAGCCCCCCTAATTTCTTAAAGAAGGGCCTTTGGGGCATGTGGGTGGCTCAGTTGGTTAAGTGGCTGCCTTCAGCTTGGGTCATGATCCCACGTCCCTGGAATCGAGCCCCGCGCGTCGGGCTGCCTGCTCAATGGGCAGCCTGCTTCTCCCTCTCCATCGTTTGTGCTCTCTTGCACAGACACACACTCTCTATCTCTCTCAAATAAGTAAATATTAAAAAAAAGAAGGATCTTTGTAATATCCTTCAAATGCATCAAAGGTGGGTATTTTTCCTTTCCTAGACAGTATCCACAAGCATGTAAGTGAGATGTATTTATAAGAGATTTGGTTTTCAATTCAGTAAATCAGATCCCATGCAGTGTTTGGGTAGCGCTATGAGCCTCTAGGTCTGGCTTCCTAGAATCATCTTGGTTCTCTAGAATCATCTTGATTGTTCTCTGAACTCCAAAGGGGGATGAATTATGCTTTCATTTTATTCCTGACTTTAACAGGATTACAGGCTAGTGAGACGATCAAAATGCAGGTGGTCAGTGATTAGGCAGGGTGTGCAAGGGGGTGGAGGGAGTTTCTCACTCAGTTTGGACTACTGTAGAAATTACCATAGACCAGGTGGCTTAAATAACAATTTATTTCTCACAGTTATGGAGGTGGGAAGTCCAAGGTCAGGGTGCCTGGATGGTCAGCTTCTGGTGGGAGTCTTCTTCCTGGTGTATAGATAGCGGTCTTTTGGCTGTGTCCTCACAGCTTGCTGGGCCCTAATTAGCAATCCGGCCTCTAAGGGCACTAATCCCATAAATGAGTGCTCTATCCTCATAACCTCGTCACTTCACGAAGGGCCTACCTCCTGACACCATCACATGGGGATTAGTTTCAGTACATGAATTTGGGGCGACAGAACCATTGCAGGAAGGAGGGGTACTTTGGCTTCTCTCAGGGACCAGCTGAAAGAGCATCACAGAGGAGGTTAGCCCTGATCGCTCTTGAAGTAAGAGTAGAATCTTCATGGTAGACAGAGGTGTGTGCATATGTGTGTGTCATGAATCTTTTAAGAAAAGAAATATGAGAGTAAAAATATTGATAGACACATACAGCTGGCTTTCAGTGTGGCAATTGCTTCAATTTTGGATTCACTGATGCTGTAAGTGAAAATCTTAACCTACGCACCCTTCCCCACAAAGCCCCCTGGGCTCCTCTCTTCTCCCCAGAATGCCCTTAGGCTTCTTAAAAATTATCCTCACGTGCGATTTGTACCTGGTTTAGCAAAATTTCTTTTTGGGAGTTTGTCACTAGTAAATAATTTTCTAGATGGCCATGATGGGATGAAGTTTTGAGCAGCTTCAGATGGTTTTCGAAGGGCTTTTTCTGTGTGAGGATGCCACAGGGAGGAGTGGATTAGAGAGGATGACTGAGCAGAGCCAAGTGGGTCTGTGAGACGTGGAAAGGCCTAGTCTGAGCAGGAGATACTTTCTGCCTGGGAGCCTCCACGAGAGGATGCTGGTAGCTTCTAAGGTAGATGCCTTCTTCCTTGGGCAGACTGTGAAAAGGCAAAGATGAAACGCCTCAAAATAGGTTCCAGATTAGAGCCTACAACAACATCTCCGTTGAAACCTTGTATCTATAAGTGAAACTTGTGAGGGCCCCCTACTGTATCCCACCTGCCCGAACTTTTCGAGGGGCGAAGGTGGTGTGATCCGGGGCGGAGTCTCAGCTTCCACATCTGTAAAATGGCGCCCTTAGTAATCCCGCGGTAGACATTTGTAAACTGTAAAGCTCTTCAGGCACTGTCATTCCATATCATTGAGTACATTTTGAAGCTACCTAAAAACAGAAACTAGACCAGATTAAACAAAAACAAAGCAAGGAAAAATTGGGGGATCTTTTTGAAGCTGCGGAAACAAAAATACTATAGGGTAGGGGGCCTAAACGACAGTAATTTGTATCTTACAGTTCTGGAGGCTGGACGTGCGAGATCAGGGTGTCAGACGATTCATTTCCTGGGGAGGACCTTCTCCTAGGTTTGCCAATGGCCGCCTTGTTGCTATGCCCTCTCATGGTGCAGGGAGAGAGAGAAAGAGTGAGCGAGAGGTGGAGCTCATTTCCCTTCTTATAAGGGCACTAATCCCATTTGTTAAGGCTCCACCCTCATGACCGAATCACTTCTCAAAGGCCCCATCTCCGAACATCAGCATGTTGGGAAACAGTGTTTCAACATACATTCCGGGAGTACACAAATAGCCAGTCCATAATAATCAGGACTTGGAGAGCTTGTAACTGTTATTGCCCCAAGGGCTCCAAAGCCTCAGGATAATGGTAGAAGCTCTGTTGGAGAGGCCTGCCAAAACAGACAAAAGAAGGTTCCCCCCCGAAATTTACATCAGTGCTACAGTAATGATGCCTCCTTCCTCCATCCTCCCTTATCTGTTAAGTGATGGGCACGGTCTAGGCACATGGGGTCGAAAGGCTCCTCTGAAAATTCACAGCCCACAGGGGACAGAGACTTTTTTTTTTTTTTTTAAAGATTTTACTTATTTATTTAACAGGCAGAGATCACAAGCAGGCAGAGAGGCGGGCAGAGAGAGAGAGGAAGGGAAGCAGGCTCCCTGCTAAGCAGAGAGCCTGAAGTGGGGCTCGATCCCAGGACCCTGGGACTATGGCCTGCGCCAAAGGCAGAGGCTTTAACCCACTGAGCCACCCAGGCGCCCGGGGACAGAGACCTTTAATCACACTTTCACTACGTGTTGTGGAAGTAGCTAGAACTGAAGTAGCTGGAATGGGTGTCAGGTGCAGTTAAACATCAAGGAAGGGGCTCCTGAGACAGATGGTGGCAGTTAAGAAAAACTTCTATTCTGAACCTCTTTACTAAGGGTAGGAATTCATATCTTGTATATGAGGTTATTCAAGTATTTACTGAATATATATTTGTAAAGTGTCCGAAACAGGATTTATACTGCAATCCTGGTAGACCACCTCTGATTATCATTTGAACTGAGGCCCAACTTCTCAAGATCTTTTGTGGCAAAACTCCCTGCTTTTCTTTAATGCCAGTTGCAGGAAGGTATTTCCCTTTGGTCTAAAATATACTGTGCTTTCCTTGGTTCAGGAATAGGTCATCGAACCCCGGTTATCGTTCCAGTGTAACCCTGTCCATTTTATGCTCAACCCTGTCACTTCACTTCACCACAATCCAGCTTACTTTAATTCAATACAATTTAGTTCAAAACATTTGGGAGCTTTTACCTGGCGCTGGGGATCCCATGCACCGTCTCTTTCGTCCTTCCCGGTCTTGGCAGTTTACCGGGTGGCCACTAGATGGCAGTGTGTCCCACGAAATGTTCATTTAACGGGCGGCTCCTCCCCCCGCCCCCCCCCCCCCCAGGCCTAAGGCGCAGAGACTGTTGCTCCTCGCTTGGATTTGTTTAATGCACACTTCCAAATTGAACCGACAGCTTGTATTATAGCCGTGCATGTGCAGTATATGTGTTTAATTATACTGTGGAATTAAATTCAAAAGGGTGAGAATGTGGTTACACGTATGCGTTTCCAAAGCCGCTGACTTTGTAGCTTTTGCCTGGGGCTCAGGGGGAAGCTCAGGGGAGCTTCAAACCCACCGGCAGGTGGCAGCTACTTGAGTAAAAGGGTACTGCGCGCGTTTGGCTTCCTGGGCCACTGACAGCTATGGCCCTCAGGTTCCTTCCCTAAGTGCCTGCTGTCCCAGCTTCAGATGCCCAGCCTCTGTGTTCTTCCTCTGCTCCCAGCTGGGCTGCCTCAGGAGAGCTGGCCTTGCGGGAGGTGGGGAGGCTACATTCTTCTCCCCTGCTCCCAGCGTCCCTTACTTACCTACCCCAAGAGCACCACAAACTTCTCTTTACCAGGTGGGCTCTCAGTGACTTGAGGATGGCATTTTATTAGGGCTTTAATGTCCAGGATGTCCAGGGATATCTCTAATGGTGCAACTTCAGGCCTCGGAAAGGTCAATGGGAACCATCACCAGAAGGGAAAGGCCACAAGGTGATTCCCCTGGCATCCGTAGCGAGCAGGTGTTCCTCCAATGATAATCAAATACTTTTAGTAGGGGGAGGTGGGAACTCACTGCTTCACATGTAGAAACTTTCCTTCTTGGTAGTTGTAATTATTTAAACATTTCTCATTTTCTTAGAGCTGAAATCTGACCTCCTGGAGGTTGCAACCAGGGGGTCCTCATTCTTTCCCCTAGGGCCATCTAGGTAAGACTTGCGGCTCTAGTTAAATTGCACATTCTGATTTGGCATATCTCAGTGGGACTAGAGAGTCTTCATCTCCAGCAAGCTTTCAGGTGATGCTGTCTTCCCGATTCAGGCACCACACCCTGAGTAGCAGGGCAGGAGAGCAAGAACATTGAGCTTTGCCATTATCTTTGGATTCAAATTCCGGCATCGCACGCTAGCTCTGTGACCTTGGAAAAGTGACTCAAGTTCCAACCTTGTGATAATAAAGCCTAAATAAATAATGCCTAATTAACTTATTATAAGCCTTAAGTGAAATTATGAGTTTGTATTGGTTTTGGAATGCTTTCAGCTGTAAGTAAAAGAAACCTGACTAAAACTGGCTTAAACTGCTGAGGTTTATATTTTCTGTGTAACAAGAAGGAGCGGCTGGCATTTGTTCAGCTGCTCATTGAGGCAACCAAGGATCCAGGTTCTTTATATCGACTTCCCTGCTGTTCTTAGCTTACTGACTTAATTCTCGTGCTTCTTGCCAATGGTCATAAGATGGTTGCCACAGCCCCAAACATTACATGTTCTTTTAAAGAAAGAGTAAAAGTGGAAGTATCAGTAGTGGCCAAGTCTGACTCTTTCTTTCTCTCTCTTTTTCTTAAGATTTATTTATTAGAGAGAAAGAGAGCGTGCCTAAGCAAGGGGAGCGGTAGGCAGAGGGAGAGGCAGACTCCCCGGTTGAGCAGGGAGCCCAATGCGGTACGCTATCCCAGGACCCTGGGATCACGGCCTGAGCTGAAAGTAGATGCTTAACTGACTGAGCCATCCAGGTGTCCCCAGATCTGACTTTTACCAGGAAGGCAAAAGACTTATTAGAAGACTCCCCGGCAGAGTTCTCCTTATGTCTTATTGGCCAGAGCTGGGTCATAGGACCACGCTTATTCTTACAGGACCTCGGCATAAACGATCACTGTCAGAGGCAATAGGATTGTCGGGGCACCTGGGGGGCTCCGTCTGCCTTCTGCTCAGGTTGGGCTACCTGCTCAGAGCCTGCTTCTCCCTCTCCCCCTGCTCCTCCCCCTGCTTGCTCCCTCTCCTGCTCTCTCTCAAATATATATATATACACACATACACACATATATATATTTACTGACTTAATTTTTTATATATATATGTGTGTGTGTGTGTGTGTGTGTGTGTGTGTATATATATATATATTTTTTTTTTCTTTTTAAAGGGAATAGGATTGTTACAGTTTATTATCCTGGGCTGGCTGCATTGCTACTTGGAACAGAATTGCAGTTTTTGTTGGTCGGTGTTTTAGTCAAGTATGGGATGTCTGTAACAAAGTACTGTGCACTGGGTGGTTTCGACAACAAATATTTATGTCTCAGTTCTGAAAGCTGGAAGGTCCAAGATCAAGGCACCACAGAATCCAGTGTTTAATGAGGCCTGCTTCTTTGGTCATAGGTGGCTGTCAGAAAGAGGGCAACAGAGCTCTCTGGGCTCCCCTTTATAAGGGCACTACTATTCATGAGGGCTTTACCCCATGACCCAAAGGCCCCACTTTCTAATACCATCATACTGGGGACTAGGATTTCAACCTATGAATTTTGGGAGACACAGTCCATTGTGGCAAGGTCAAAATAGGGGATTAATATTAGAAAACTATGTGCTTTTTAAAGCATATCCATAAATTTCATTGACATGCCTTTCTTTAAGAAGTAGGATCTATGTTCCTTCCCTTCATTCTTCATTTGGAACCAACAGAGTATGTTAGAAATGATGCTGTGTGATCTGTGAGGCTGAGTTGTGAAAGGCCGTGCATCTTCTACCTTGTTTCTTGGAACAGCTGCACCTAGAGTCCCGAGATGCTCTGTAAGAAGACAGACTCCCCTGAGGCCGCCATGCTGTGGGGAAGCGAGTCACCCAGGGAGGCCATGTGCTTCAGGCAGCAGTCCTCGTCTTCCAGTGATCCCAGCCCAGGCCCGACTGGTGAGCGAATGAGCCTTTAGGTGATTCCACCAAGCAGAGAGTAGCTGCTTCAGCTATACCACATATTAGAACTTCTTTTCACTCTCCAAAGGTATTTCCTTCCTTGGCACCAAGGATTCAATGAAGTGAGCCATGATAACATCTTAGTTTCCTTCCAATGTTTCTCACTCGAATTTATTTTATTTTTCTTTACCAACCTGCTTGGTTTCCTCTTAGTGTGTCTCTGGTGACATATGTCTTTTTTGAGGTCTGTCATCCAAATCTAAGAATAATAGTTGATATTTATTGAATGATTACTATGTATCAAGCCCTCTGATAAGTACATTAGCTTATGAGGTAGGTACTCATATTATACCCATTTTAAAGTTGGGGAGGCTGAGGCACAGCGGGGATAAATGCTTGCCCAAGGTCACAGGACTAGTAAGGGGTAGAAGCCAAACTGTGTAGTCTAGCTGGTCTTCATTATGGAAGCAATACGTTGCCTGTGTTAGGACTGTTGCAGTGATAGGAGCATGGGCCAAGCAGTGCCTTTGAGACTCTGTGGGGTTGTGGGGAAGAGACATATTGCATATATGAATAGCTCAGTGAAAACCATGCTGGAAGAAGAATAAGTCATTTGGAAGATTTTTCAGGTCCCCAAGTTCTGGTATCTTGAGAAATCTTGGCATTCTCTGGCCCCTGATATTTGTCCCTGGAGTGGCCCAGCACCACTTCTGGAAATCCTGTTCTTACTGTTCACCCTGACTCCTGACTCTTTTCCTGCCCAGTGGAATACCAGCAGCCACTGACTGAGTCCACTTTGGCTCTCTCTGGGATGTTTCTGACTTGTCTTCTTGATGAGACCTTCTCTTCCTTTCCCCTTTCTCTCCCCTTCAGGACTTGCTCTGTGCTAGGTCTCAGCACCACACCTGTCCTTTGTCCATGGACTGTTTGTCCTGGCCACACATACTCCCCTTCCCTCTGCCTCCTCCCCCTCTGCATCCATTTCTGTATCCATTTCTGTATCCATTCTGTATCCATTTTTCAGCCCATTCATTGTTGACTGCTACCATTCAGATGCCCAATGATAATCGCTATTCTCTTCCTGCCTGGCCAAAATGACCCCAGAATCTAGTGCCACCACTCTGTTTCTGGGGCAAAACAGACTAAATTTATCTTAGCAAACACTTCAGCATCCTGGTTATCACTGCCCCCTTCTCCAAGTGCCTATTATACATCCTTTCCCCTTATAACCGTATTAGATAGTTTTGACTGCAAATGCCATTAAAATCACTGAATCCATCTCCTTCCGGAGAACTAGAATAACACATACTTGTTGTCAGTCATCTGTCCATAACAAGAACTTTCCCTCCCCCAAACCCTCCCTATGTGGTTGCCAGAGCCAGCCACTTCAACTTTGAAAGCTTTTGGTTTTGACTGTTTTTATTTATAAGTAATAAGCTTAATATTTTTCCTCACATTAAATTGTGAACATTTTTGTACTTATTTTCTGCTAGAATTCTCATGCCTTTTATTTTTTTCTTCTATTAATATTTTCACATGACAAATTTAGGTCATTTGATAATCAATTTTGACATTTCTTGGACTATAGAGAGATTGCTGGGCCAGTTAGGGTACTGTGACCCCCATGATGCAAATTTCAAGTAAATGGAAACAGTTCACATCCTGAACACCCAGATACCTATTATCCCAGTCATAGCCCATGGTTTTGCCACAGTCAGTAACTTCCTAAGATGCACTGTGTCGAAGACACGTGCTCTGACCCTTGCTTGTGTGCAGCTGTCACTATTCCATCCTTACACCGGGTTTGCCACTTGGTTGGTATAGACTCTTCGGCTTCAAATAGTCTTTGCTCAGGAATTTGGAGACATTGCTCCATTATTCTTTTACTTCCAATGTCTAGAAGTCCAAAGCCATCCTGGTTCCTGGCCCTTTGGTGAAAACTCTCCTTCTCTTCTTGAAAGCTCCCCAGATCTCCCCTTTATTCCTGGCCTTCTGAAATCCCACCCAGCAGTACTGTGGTGTCGGGCACTCAGGAAGCTCCCTCAGGCAGACTTCTGTCTTTTTTTTAAAAATTTATTTATTTTAATAAACATATAATGTATTTTTATCCCCAGGGTACAGGTCTGTGAATCGCCAGGTTTACACATTTCACAGCACTCATCATGCACATACCCTCCCCAATGTCCATATCCCCACCACCCTCTCCCGTCTCCCCCTCCCCCCAGCAACTCTGTCTGTTTTTTGAGATTGAGTCTTTTATGGTTTGTCTCCCTCCCAATCCCATCTTCTTTCATTTTTTCGCTTCCTACCTCCCCCCACCCCCCCCACATTGCATCTCCACTTCCTCATATCAAAGAGATCTTATGATAGTTGTCTTTCTCTGATTGACTTATTTCGCTAAGCATAATACCCTCTAGTTCCATCCACATCATTGCAAATGGCAAGATTTCAATTCTTTTGATGGCTGCATAGTATTCCACTGTGTATATATACCACATCTTCTTTATCCATCCATCTGTTGATGGACATCTAGGTTCTTTCCATAGTTTGGCTATTGTGGACATTGCTGCTATAAATATTCGGGTGCACGTGCCCCTTTGGAGCACCACGTTTGTATCTTTAGGATATATACCCAGTAGTGCAATTCCTGGGTCATAGGGTAGCTCTATTTTCAGTTTTTTGGGGAACTTCCACACTGTTTTCCAGAGTGGTTGCACCAGCTTGCATTCCCACCAACAGTGTAGGAGGGTTCCCCTCTCTCCGCATCCTCGCCAGCATCTGTCATTTCTTGACTTGTTAATTTTAGCCATTCTGACTGGTGTGAGGTGGTATCTCATTGTGGTTTTGATTTGTATTTCCCTGATGCCGAGTGATGTGGAGCATTTTTTCATGTGTCTGTTGGCCATCTGGATGTCTTCTTTGCAGAAATGTCTGTTCATGTCCTCTGCCCATTTCTTGATTGGATTATTTGTTCTTTGGGTGTTGAGTTTGCTAAGCTCTTTATAGATTTTGGATACGAGCCCTTTATCTGATATGTCAGTTGCAAATATCTTCTCCCATTCTGTCAGTTGTCTTTTGGTTTTGTCAACTGTTTCCTTTGCTGTGCAAAAGCTTTTGATCTTGATGAAATCCCAATAGTTCATTTTTGCCCTTGCTTCTGTTGCCTTTGGTGATGTTCCTAGGAAGAAGTTGCTGAGGTTGAGGTCAAAGAGGTTGCTGCCTGCATTCTCCTCAAGGATTTTGATAGATTCCTTTCTCACATTGAGGTCCTTCATCCATTTTGAGTCTATTTTTGTGTGTGGTGTAAGGAAATAGTCCAATTTCATTTTTCTGCATGTGGCTGTCCAATTTTCCCAGCACCATTTGTTGAAGAGGCTGTCTTTTTTCCATTGGACATTCCTTCCTGCTTTGTCGAAGATTAGTTGACCATAGAGTTGAGGGTCTATTTCTGGGCTCTCTATTCTGTTCCATTGATCTATGTGTCTGTTTCTGTGCCAGTACCATACTGTCTTGATGATGACAGCATTGTAATAGAGCTTGAAGTCTGGAATTGTGATGCCACAGACTTTGGCTTTCTTTTTCAATATTCTTTTTGCTATTCGATTTCTTTTCTGGTTCCACATAAATTTTAGGATTATTTGTTCTATTTCTTTAAAAAAATGGATGGGATTTTGATAGGGATTGCATTAAATGTGTAGCTTGCTTTAGGTAGAATAGACATTTTCACAATATTTGTTCTTCCAATCCATGAGCATGGAACATTTTTCCATTTCTTTGTGTCTTCCTCAATTTCTTTCATGAGTACTTTATAGTTTTCTGAGTATAGATTCTTTGCCTCTTTGGTTAGATTTATTCCTAGGTATCTTATGGTTTTGGGTGCGATTGTAAATGGGACTGACTCCTCAATTTCTCTTTCTTCTGTCTTGCTGTTAGTGTAAAGAAATGCAACTGATTTCTGTGCATTGACTTTATATCCTGACACTTTACTGAATTCCTGTACAAGTTCTAGCAGTTTTGGAGTGGAGCCTTTTGGGTTTTCCACATATAGTATCATATCATCTGCAAAGAGTGATAGTTTGACTTCTTCTTTGCCGATTTGGATGCCTTTAATTTCTTCTTGTTGTCTGATTGCTGAGGCTAGGACTTCTAGTACTATGTTGAACAGCAGTGGTGATAACGGACATCCTTGCCATGTTCCTGACCTTAGCAGAAAAGCTTTCAGTTTTTCCCCATTGAGAATGATATTTGCAGTGGGTTTTTCATAGATGGCTTTGATAATATTGAGGTATGTGCCCTCTATCCCTACACTTTGAAGAGTTTTAATCAGGAAGGGATGCTGCACTTTGTCAAATGCTTTTTCAGCATCTATTGAGAGTATCATATGGTTCTTTTCTTTCTTTTATTAATGTATTGTATCACATTGATGGATTTGCGGATGTTGAACCAACCTTGCAGCCCTGGAATAAATCCCACTTGGTCGTGGTGAATAATCCTTTTAATGTACTGTTGGATCCTATTGGCCAGTATTTTGATGAGAATTTTCGCATCTGTGTTAATCAAGGATATTGGTCTGTAATTCTCTTTTTTGATGGGATCCTTGTCTGGTTTTGGGATCAAGGTGATGCTGGCCTCATAAAATGAGTTTGGAAGTTTTCCTTCCATTTCTATTTTTTGGAACAGTTTCAGGAGAATAGTTTCAGGAGAATCTTCTTTAAATGTTTGGTAGAATTCCCCTGGGAAGCCATCTGGTCCTGGACTTTTGTTTGTTTGGAGATTTTTGATGACTGTTTCGATCTCCTTACTGGTTATGGGTCTGTTCAGGTTTTCTATTTCTTCCTGTTCAGTTGTGGTACTTTATATGTCTCTAGAAATGTATCCATTTCTTCCAGATTGTCGAATTTTTTGGCGTAGAGTTGCTCATAGTACGTTCTTATAATTGTTTGTATTTCTTTGGTGTTGGTTGTGATCTCTCCTCTTTCATTCATGATTTTATTTATTTGCATCCTTCCTCTTTTCTTTTTGATAAGTCTGGCCAGGGGTTTGTTAATCTTATTAATTCTTTCAAAGAACCAGCTCCTAGTTTCGTTGATTTGTTCTATTTTTTTTTAGTTTCTATTTCATTGATTTCTGCTCTGATCTTTATGATTTCTCTTCTCCTGCTGGGTTTAGGCTTTCTTTGTTGTTCTTTCTCCAGCTCCTTTAGGTGTAGGGTTAGGTTGTGTATTTGAGCCCTTTCTTGTTTCTTGAGAAAGACTTGTACCGCTATATATTTTCCTCTTAGGACTGCCTTTGTTGTGTCCCACAGATTTTGAACCGTTGTGTTTTCATTATCATTTGTTTCCATGAATTTTTTCAATTCTTCTTTAATTTCCTGGTTGACCCATTCATTTTTTAGAAGGATGCTGTTTAGTCTCCGTGTATTTGTGTTCTTTCCAAATTTCCTCTTGTGATTGAGTTCTAGCTTCAGAGCATTGTGGTCTGTAAATATGCAGGGAATGATCCCAATCTTTTGATACCAGTTGAGACCTGATTTATGACCCAGGATGTGGTCTATTCTGGAGAATGTTCCATGTGCACTAGAGAAGAATGTATATTCTGTTGCTTTGGGATGGAATGTTCTGAATATATCTGTGATGTCCATCTGGTCCAGTGTGTCATTTAAGGCCTTTATTTCCTTATTGATCTTTTGCTTGGATGATCTGTCCATTTCAGTGAGGGGAGTGTTAAAGTCCCCTGCTATTATTGTATTACTGTCGATGTATTTCTTTGATTTTGTTATTAATTGGTTTATATAGTTGGCTGCTCCCATGTTAGGGGCATAGATATTTAAGATTGTTAGGTCTTCTTGTTGGACAGACCCTTTGAGTATGATATAGTGTCCTTCCTCATCTCTTATTATAGTCTTTGGCTTAAACTCTAATTGATCTGATATAAGGATTGCCACCCCAGCTTTCTTCTGATGTCCATTAGCATGGTACATTGTTTTCCACCCCCTCACTTTAAATCTGGAGGTGTCTTCGGGTCTAAAATGAGTTTCTTGAAGGAAGCATATTGATGGGTTTTGTTTTTTTATCCATTCTGATACCCTGTGTCTTTTGATTGGGGCATTTAGTCCATTAACATTCAGGGTAACTATTGAGAGATATGAATTTAGTGCCATTGTATTGACTGTAAGGTGACTGTTACTGTATATTGTCTTTGTTTCTTTCTGATCTACTACTTTTAGGGTCTCTCTTTGCTTAGAGGACCCCTTTCAATATTTCCTGTAGAGCTGGTTTGGTGTTTGCAAATTCTTTCAGCTTTTGTTTGTCCTGGAAGCTCTTTATCTCTCCTTCTATTTTCAATGATAGCCTAGCTGGATATAGTATTCTTGGCTGCATGTTTTTCTCATTTAGTGCTCTGAATATATCATGCCAGTTCTTTCTGGCCTGCCAGGTCTCTGTGGATAGGTCCGCTGCCAATCTAATGTTTTTACCCTTGTATGTTACAGACTTATTTTCCCGGGCTGCTTTCAGGATTTTCTCTTTGTCGCTAAGACTTGTAAATTTTACTATCAGGTGACGAGGTGTGGACCTATTTTTATTGATTTTGAGGGGCGTTCTTAGCATCTCCTGGATTTTGATGTTTGTTCCCTTTGCCATATTAGGGAAATTCTCTCCAATAATTCTCTCCAATATACCTTCTACTCCACTCTCTCTTTCATCTTCTTCTGGAATCCCATTTATTCTAATGTTGTGTCATCTTATGGTGTCGCTTATCTCTCGAATTCTCTCCTCGTGGACCAGTATTTGTTTGTCTCTCTTTTGCTCAGCTTCCTTATTCTCTGTCATTTGGTCTTCTATGTCACTAATTCTTTCTTCTGCCTCATTTATCCTAGCAGTGAGAGCTTCCATTTTTGATTGTACCTCATTAATAGCTTTTTTGATTTCAACTTGGTTAGATTTTAGTTCTTTTATTTCTCCAGAAAGGGCTTTTATCTCTCCGGAGAGGGTTTCTCTAATATCTTCCATGCCTTTTTCGAGCCCGGCTAGAACCTTGAGAATCATCATTATGAACTCTAGATCTGTCATATTACCAATGTCCGTATTGATTAGGTCCCCAGCCTTCGGTACTGCCTCTTGTTCTTTTTTTTGTGGTGAGTTTTTCTGCCTTGTCATTTTGTCCAGATAAGATTTGCTTTCTCCTCCTCTGGAATTCCGATGTTCTTGGTGAATGAAGTTGGTCTTGGCTGGGTTTCTTGTTGATCTTCTGGGGGAGGGGCCTGTTGTAGTGGTTCTCAAGTGTCTTTGCTGCAGGCAGAATTGCACCACCCTTGCCAGGGGCCGGGCTAAATAATCCGCTCGGGTTTGCTTTTGGGAGCTTTTGTTCCCTGAGCGCTTTCTGTAGAGTTCCAGAGGACGGGAATGAAGATGGCGGCCTCCCAATCTCTGGCCCGGAGGAGCTGAGAGCTTGGGGTCCCGCTCCTGAGTGCGCCCTCAGAGAAAAGTGCCCAACCGCCCCTGCCTCCCTGGCCTCCGGCCGCACCTGGAGGAAAGCAGTCAATTGCTGGCACTTGGAGAAAAGCGCCCGGTCGCTTCCGTCTCCGTGGCCTCTGGCCGAGCTCCGAGCCCACCCAGCCTGCGACTGGCTCAAGGTAACCCCGGGCTGAGAGCTCACTCCTTAGCTTTGTCACTGTAGCAGGTTTCCCCGCTCTAATACCTGTGAGCTCTGCGGCACTCAGACACCCCCGGTCCTTCTGTGACCCCGAGGGACCTGGGGTTACGCTGACCCCTCATGGGCTTCCCCCCGGTTTAGCCTCTGGAGCGATGTCCCTCCGTGGAGCAGACTTTTAAAAGTTCTGATTTAGTGTTCTGTTGCTCCACCGCTTGCCGGGAGCCGGCCCCTCCCCCAGCAGTCTGTCTTCCTGTCGCTTTGGATTCACTTCTCCGCAGGTCCTACTTTTCAGAAAGTGATCGCTTTTCTGTTTCTAGAATTGTTGCTCTTCTTCTCTTCGATTTCCCCTTGGATTTGTAGGTGTTCGCAATGGTTAGATAAGCTATCTAGCTGATCTCCTGCTACCTGATGTCATCTCAGCCTGCTACTTCTCCGCCATCTTGACTCTCCCCCCCCCTTTTTTTTAACAGTCTATGTGGGTTTTTAAAAAATTTAATTTTTTAAAAAAGATTTTATTTATTTATCAGAGAGAGAGAGAGAGAGCGAGCGAGTGCGCACAAGCAGGCAGAATGGCAGGCAGAGGCGGTGAGAGAAGCAGGCCCCCTGCTGCGCAAGGAACCCAATGTGAGACTCGGTCCCAGGACCCTGATATCATGACCTGAGCCAAAGGCAGTGGCTTAACCAACTGAGCCACCCAGGTGTCCCTTTTTAAAAAATTTTAATTTGAATTCCCTAGTTATCATACAGTATAATATGAGTTTCAGGTGTACACTACAGCGATTCAGCACTTCCATCTATTAACCCAGTGCTCATCACAGCAAGTGTGCTCCTTAAACCCCATCACCTGTTTCAGCCATTTCCTGCTGCCCGACCCCCACGCCCTCCCACCCCAGGTAACCAGCAGCTTGTTCTCTATAGTGAAGAGTCTGTTTCTTGGAGGCAGACTTCTATTTTGCAGTTGTGGGGAAATAGTTCCTTTTTATGCCTCTGGTAGTTTCCTTCCTTTAATTTCCTTAACTTTCTCTATGCTGGGCTCCTGGAACTCCTGTTGGTTGCATGGTAGACTTTCTGGATTAATCTCCATAACATTCTTATCAGTTTTTTTTTTTTTGCCTACTTTTCCTCTCTTTATCTTTTTATTTTACCTTCTGTGAGTCTTTAGAGTTGATTATTAAGTTTTTTTTATTTGCTTAGGTATTTTTAATATCTAAGAACTCCTTATTCTTTAATAAATTCCCTTTTATAGCATCATCTTTTATGTATAAAATATCACTCTGAGGATTTTTTTTGGAGATTTTCTTTCGTTTCCAAGATTTTTTGTTGTCTGTAGATTCCTTTTCTTCTGTTTGTTTTTAGTTTGATTTAGAGTCCCTCATGGCAGGATCTTTATTCCTGTGTGTGATGGCTCCTTGTCTGTTTGTCCCCATTGAAGAGGCAGACACTGAAATGTCCATTAGAAACTCAGAACGCATGGACCGGGCTTGTTGATGAAGAGACTTTATGTGGATATTTGGAGCATAGGACGGAATAGCCACCAGGTCAAAATATGCAGGCCTTTATTCTAGGGCCATTTCCAATTCACTCTTTTTTTTTTTTTTTTAAGATTTTATTTATTTATTTGACAGGCAGAGATCACAAGTAGGCAGAGAGGAAGGCAGAGAGAGAGGAGGAAGCAGGCTCCCTGGTGAGCAGAGAGCCTGATGTGGGGCTCGATGCGGGGCTCGATCCCAGGACCCTGGGATCATGACCTGAGCCAAAGGCAGAGGCTTTAACCCACTGAGCCACCCAGGCACCCCTCCAATTCACTCTTGATAGGAACTTATATTAAGTAGGTCTGTAGCATCAGATTTTTGCAGTGCTAACTTATTCATCTTACTCAAGATACCAAACTTCCTTAGGCCTCAGTTTACTTGTCTATAATCAGATGGAATTGGGCTAGGTGACTTCAAAGGACTCTTTCCACTCTATAGTTTTATAATATGATTCAGGACAGAGATTAGTTAAGAGATAGAAGCATATTAGAGGGAAGCAGCTATGCTAAAATGTAAAAATCCTTTGAAGCTGTCAGGAGATCGGCTCCTAAAAATCTAATAAAAATTTTGACTCATTGGGGACATGACTCAATGGGAGATAATTAGAAATAAACCTGGGAGGGAGGACTCAAGAAGGGCTAATATTCAGCGGCAATGCCTTAATTAATTTTGCCTATGCCCTTGGGATGCTGAAGTCACTAAGTTTTGTCATCTACCTCTTGGAGCTGAATTGCACACGTAAGCTGGACGTTGCTGATTGAATGGGGCATTATAGATCCAGGGAGAAGGAAGGAGTATTAGATTTTAATTTATAATAACCCATCTAAGACCCTGGGTCTTAGGCTGACAGATTCCTATACAAAGGTCAACATCTTGGAGGATTTCTAAAATTAGATTCTTGTTTACTCCTAAGATGAAGCTGTGTCCCTCCCTCTGGGGCTGCATGAGGTTAAGGGACCCCCAAAATGTGGTAGGAAAAACATTACTTGGAGATTTCACATTTCTGCACAGGGATTTACTAGAGTCTGACGTGTGTGTATTAAAATTAAAACTAAGGCTTAGTTTAAACTATTTGCTTACTTAGACTGTCAGTTCCTGTGAAATTGGTGCTGGCGTCCTGACTTCTTTATATCTCACACAATGTGTGCAGTTGGTAGTTATTACACATTTAAGTAAAGGAAGCTATTGAGATGCGCACACGCCATAGGATCCTGCTTCCTTTTCATTCACCTTCCACTCGTGTGGAAAATCTACCTTGCAAGTTTAGCCTGTTCTAAGGAGGCCGAGGACTGGACCTGGGGCTTGTTTGAGAGATAAAGGTACCCTCAGTTCCATTTGACGGAATTTCAATGTCACAAAATACCTCGAGGAAAAACTTCCCAGCCAATACTCCTGACTTCAGCATCGTGACTAGTCCTGCTGTCACCTCGAGATCACATTGCCTGAGCAGAAAATATAGCTAACCTGTCATGATGGTATTTACACAGAGCGCGAGAGAGAGTGATGACCGGGGAGACATTTAGGGGAGATTTCCTGGATTTACGATATTGATTTTTGTTCTTTATATGAGGAAGAAATTAACATCCCTCCTCCTGGAAATATGTTCTCTATAATGAGCCTGGTTAACTTCATGAAATACAGCTTATCAAGTTAGTGCTTGCCAAGAAGGGGCCTGGATTGCACTCAGGTTGGTGCAGGCAATCGTAGCCAGAGATGGGGCTCGTTAGACTGCAGGCAGGGAAGGGGAGGACCTTAGGCTGTCTTTGGTTTTGGCAAAGCTGGTGAAAGATAAGCTTTAGTTGGGGAAACCTGTTTAAGAAAGAGTTGGAGAGGCGAGAGAGGATTTGCATAATAGCACAGACTTGGGGGGCTACTTTTGTTTGTTTGTGTTTTGAATAAAGCCGTTCATTCATTTATCCACTGAGCAAGGCATTTATCAAGGGCTAGGCACCATCCTCATCACTAAAGATAGGAGGAATAATCTTTTGGGAGTTGGGAGACTGGAAGAGGAAACCACCAAAGCCAGCCTCATTGCAGTTGAACATGCAGACTAACTCTTTGGGAAAATCAGAATCAGCCCTGAGCATTATGAAACAGGAAACTTAATTTTGGTAAAGCCTAATGTCTGTGTTTTTTAATAGTTTTTTTTTCCCCTAAAGATTTTATTTACTTATTTGGCAGAGAGAGAGAGAGAGTGAGAGAGGGAACATAAGTAGGGGAGAGGTTCAGAGAGAGAAACAGGCTCTCCACTGAGCAAGGAGCCCAACGCAGGGCTCAATCCCAGGACCCCAGGATCATGACCTGAGCTGAAGGCAGACGCTTCATGACTGAGCTGCCCAGGCACCCCTGTGTGTTACCTTTTAGTTAAATAGCATCTAGCATGGCATCTGGCCTGACCACTGAAATCAGTCCTCCTAAAAATATGCCTTCCATCTTTCCTCCTTTTCTTAGTGATCTGCAGTGATTTCTTGGGTAGCTCTTGAAACTGAGATCAAAAGCCTGTGCCTGAGTTTTAAGGTCTCATATTTTAGCTATCTTCCTTTCCAACCAAATAGGACTAGACCCCTACTGGGGGTATCTTTCATTGCTGAGACTGCTCGCAGTCTGACGGTACTCTCTGATAGGATCTTCAGCTTGTTAAAATATTGGTAGAGAGCTACTGCCTCAAGGAGCACCCTTAGCTTCCAATTCTAATAACTGTGCCTGGGACCCCGCCTACATTTCCACATCCCAGGAACTAAAGGGCTAACACCTGGCAAGGCAGGGAAGCACCCCACCCTCAGGACCACCTGCTCTGCAGGGTCTGAGCCCAGTCTGGACAGCTGGTGAAATATTTCGCATGCACCCTGTGTAGCCTGTGGGGCTGACTTTGCGCTCTTTTCACCTTCCGTGCCTGCTCTTCTTTGCCTGTTCGGGTACTCGCCATTTTTCAAGACCCCACAAGGAAAATTCCACCGATGCATTTAACAATTCTTTATTGAGGGCCTCCCCTCACTGTGGACACAGTGGTACAGTGAGACCTTCTTGGAGCCTAGAGTTCAGAGTGGGGAGAGAGATGTCCACCATGTAATCATTCACACCAGTGTAAATTGTGTGTTGGGGGTCATGCAGGGTGTCAGAGTGCTAGAGACCGTGGGAGCCTGCACCTGGACATCTGATGGGACCTCTCTACCTAGGCCCTGGACCTGATTTGGGGTTGGGGAAAGGAAGGGAGGGGGATGCCAGGGATGACTTCCCTGTGGGCCTGGCTTTTGAGCTGAGGTCTGAAGTACACTGGGTGTGTACTTCAGCAGCATGTGTGAAGGCCCTGGGGTAGGGGAAGGGTGACAGTAGCCAGTGTGGCAGCCTACAAGTCCCTTTCCTTCCACAGACTCCTTTCTGTGACTCCCCAGAGTTTTATCCTTGTCTTCTCTTATTGACTCCTTAATAAAGAGATGGACGGATTCAATAAGCATGGATTTCAGACCCATTATGCCCTGCGAAAGGTTCTGGGGAAACAAAGTCTGCTATAAGTTCTCATAGTGTTTCTTTACTCTTTCCTTTCCCCTCTGTAGCCCTTAGCCCACTTTTATTTGCTGTCCCTTGCTTGTTTTCCCTTTCTTGTACTTTGTCAGAGGCTATGTTACATTCTGAAGGGATTGTCTGTTCAGTTTATTAGAGTATCCCCAGGCCCTGGAACAGAACCTGGCATATAGTAGGGGCTCAGGATATATTTGTTGAATGAATGCTTGTATTGAATTAAAGCTCGATGAGACATGGTTGTGACCTTAAGGACCTTATGTCTGGTGACTTTTTTATGTAGAACTTTGCATTATTCTTTAATTGCTTCATGTTCAGCGGTCTCTCTCTGCTAGACTGTTAGCTCTCAGAGGGTGGGACTGGTCAGTAGGGAGCTGTCTGTGCAGACTCAGTCTAAGAACTCACAAGAACTCACAGGAATGAAAAGATTTGAGCCAGAATCCAGAAGTGGATGGACAGAAGTTTGCAAAATACAGTCCATCCTTCAAGATGAAACCAAGTCCTTTGAAACTTCCAGGAGAAATTGAGATACAAGGGCAATAGTAATAATAATAATAATAATAATAATAATAATAATAATACAGTTTAACTTAATTGTCTTAGTCCTGCAATGGTTTTCTTGTGAAAATTCCCGATTTTTACAGAGCTCCATATTTATTGGGATGAAAGAAGGTATTTAGCCTGCCAGGTAATCACCATGTGTATATATTTTATTTTTTTGACATTTGAGAAGCAGAGCAGGGGGACCCAATCTCTGGCCACTTCCCCTCTCAGTTTACTGGGTCACTGCCTGAACTCTCACATACAGAAGTGACACAAAAAGCTGGTGGTGTTATTATTACCTCTATCCGTGGCTTATTGCCTCCATTAAAGAAAAACAGGTCTGAGATGGGATCCTGAGGCCGGGGATCCGAGCAGGCTAGCCTGAGTCCCAGGGGATGGCCAAGGGTCATTTTCTACCACTGTGAGCCTGATGCAGGAAGTTCTTAGGGGGAAAACTCGTTAGCTACGGGATGGAATTCTATTTGGTGCTTTGCAGCTCTGCAGTAACCCCTCCAGTGACCTCGTCCAGACTCGTCAGTCTGGTTTGGCCTGGCTGGTTTGGTCTTCTCTTCCCTGTTTTAGGTGGTACCTTAGAGGAAGAGAAGGGGGTGTGGTTCACGGGAAGCAGTGAGCCCAAAGGAGCCTCTGCCAATTACTGCACCTGTCAGTGTTCAACAACAGATAAAATTAATTCAGAAACCCAAACAGTCTGCAGAAAACCGAACACAATTATCTAAGAAATTAAGTTATACCGTCGCCATGACCTTTAATCAATCATCCAACCGTTAATGTTAATTTTGTGATCTAAAAATCATACTTCTATTTGCATTTTAATGGCTGCTAAATGAGTGTCATCAGGAAGAAATAATGGCAGGGTGGCCTTTTGCTACAAATTCTTCCTTCCTAATGGTGATACAGAAAGCTAGGAAACGGTGTTTGGAAAAGGTTTTGTTTCGCCTTCTAGCAGATGTATGGAGCTGCCCTTCTCAAGTGAAAAAACAAGCAATTCCCCACAAATACCACCACCTGTTGTTATAAATAAATCCAAGCTGTAAAATGGAATGCAAGCTTAATGGCAAAATCATTACGGGGATCCTACCCCCCTCCTGCCAACCCCTTCATTACTGCCTCGTAACCACTTGTTTCTCAGTCGTGTACCTTTTTAAGCTTCTGACTGGCCATCAGGCACCGTCCCTAACCGAGAGAGATGGCCTGTGGATTTGTGGCTAAAAATAAAAAGTTACCAGCCTCGGGGAGAATGATCACAGGTCTGTTTGCCCAGTTTAAATGGCTAGAAACTGGCTACATGCCACACCATATTTAGGGTTTCCTTTAAATCTTAATCCAGACATCCAGTGGCGTATTTCACAGCTAATGAACCTAACCTTCAAGTAGAAGCATAAAATCCTAATTAAATCAGGGCATCGTGAGGTTATTGGCAGGCTGTTTATAATTTGGCAGAATCTTGCTTCTCTGAGTAGTGATAGGAAAATTATCAAGCATTAGAACTGGAATGTTGTATAATTATCCTCTTATCAATCTCCAAACTCCTTTAGTTTGTTGTGGACAGTTATCACTCCATCTATAAATATTATAAATATTATAAACTTATAATATTTATAAGTTCATAAATATTATAAATATTAATTGTTTAGCAGACCCAGGATATTGTACTTACTAAAATATTGTGTTCCTCACCTAAAACTAAGCTTTTTTTCCCTCCAGCGTCTTGGGGGAAAGGATATACGAACTACTACTTCTTAAGAAAGAAGTCTTGAACTTATAAATTTGGAGGGAAAGCTTTAAAAATAAAGAGCTTCTGCGATTTTCTGAGTACAGGAAATTCAAATAGGGAAGGGAGGAGAAAATATTAAAGATGAATGCTAAGGGTTTTTTTTTTTTTCTTCCAAGGAAAGGTGGTGGTGGGGGGGGAAGGGAAGGTTCCTGCAAAGATTGCAAAACTCCATTTCATAAAAGATTTATTAGCAATGACAGGGGGGAGATTGCTGAGTGGAACCCTGATAAATGCATCGCCTTTTTTCACTGCTTTAAAATTATGGGCTCTGTCCATAAAGTACTGATTAATTCATATTCACTCAATGACATACCCTCTCTTTCTCCCCCAAGCAAAGATTATAAGCATTTTACTTCAACAAATAAAGAAGTCTGAGTGGGATGCATACTAATTCATTTAGCTCTGGAACTCGCACTACAATTTATGTAGCTAATCACAGCAAAGCAGGAAAGAGTCTTTTCTCTCACTGTGACAAGACCTGCCTACCTTTCAGCATTTTCCCTGCTAAGGTATTATTAATCTCTAAACTTCACAAAATTGAAGACTTATCTAAGACCCTTTAAAATGGAGTGGCGTCATACATAGCAACTCCTAAAGAGAGAAGTTTCTTTGCTTTTCTAAGAGACTGACTGTAGCGATTGGAGTCTTTTCTTGTTGAAGGAATCCAGATGAAGTAACTGGTGTCTGTTCTAAATTTCCAGAGGAAATTGGTTGGCTTTTAAACACAGTACTTATTTGGGGATACTGGGTGGTTCAGGCCTAGAAAAATGGCACAGTGCCCGGAGGGAAGAGACTAGATGTCAGGCAGCAGACAAAGAGCCAGCAGAGACTTAGCCCAGGATTTTACCTGGGAGAAACACAAGACTTCTGCAAGGAGACAGTCCGGACTTCCCCACCTCGTAAGGTGGTCTGACAGATTGTTTTCATGCATTTCTCAGAGAGTCGGCAAGGGCTTTCAGTTTTACTGAATTTTTAAGTTTTAAGAGCAACATCCTCCCGTTTAAAATGCTGGAAAATGTGGAAAAGGCCTAGCAAAAGAATTATTTCCCAAGCCAGTGCTGTGCTAGGCACGGAATAGTAAGGTGTGTTCCACAAAAGAAGGTCTCTTAATTCTGGAGGACTGTGACCTCCATGAGGGTATGGATCAGGTCTGTCTTGTTCACATGGCTCAGTGCTTGGCACATGGTGGATGCTTATTATGTATCTGTTGAGGGAATGAAGTTTTAAAGAAATGGGAAATAGCTGTGTATGTCCCCATTTGATTTTTGATTATTTTGATGGGGAGACCTGAAGCTATTGGTTTAAATAGCTTTCTAGGCTTTTGAATAGTTTCTAAGTAGTTTTGTTAAAGAGCTCATTTAAATAGGTAGAGAGTGGCCAGACATTAAGTTGCAGTGGGGAGGGGCGAGTACTACTTTCCGTCAAAAATGAGACTTACATTGCGAATGCTTCTATATTCTAGCTCTAGAACTAAGCCTAATTTATTTCTTTCAGTGCTTACAACAGCTCTGGGAGGTATGCATTTTTCTTCCCATTTTAAGTTTGGCTTGGGGAGGATAAACAATTGCTTAAGACAGTATAGCTGGTAAGTGGTGGACCTGGGGTGATTCGAACTCTTCCTTTACGAATCCCCAGCACTGTGTTCATAACCACCACGGTGCTTTACTGCCTGGTGTCTGGGTAAGCCAAAGACAGGGCCCAAATACAGGAGAACATTGACGTTTGGCACATAAGAATGCTCAGAAGATCCAGCAACAAGGAGCCACATGAACCTTTTAATCCAGGGGCTACTGAAGACCCAAGGCCTGGAAGATACTTTGGCTTGGGACTCACACAGCTTCGCAGTTGCTGAGTTCCTTTTTTTATTTTTTAAAATTTTTATTTATTCATTTGAGAGAGAGAGAGAGAGAGCGAGCACAGGAGGGCAAAGCAGATTCCCCGCTGAGCAGAGAGCTTGATGTGGGGCTCAATCCCAGGATCCTGAAATCATGACCTGAGCTGAAGGCAGACACCCAACCGACTGAGCCACCCAGATGCCTTGAAGATGCTGAGTTCTGATCCAGTTGTCAATGAGCATTGGGAGAGCCAGGGATCAGCAGTCAGGGAACTAATGATTGTCATGGAGGCACAGGAAACATAGCCATTAAGGCTGGCACATAAGACTCCATATTCAGTTGTTGGGAAAGTTCAGGCTTCACGGTTGGAAACTTGAGATGCAAGAGTCCCCCTCAACCACCGATAGAAACAGAATGAATCATGACTGACTCCATAAGGCACCTTGTTGACAGAGATGTCATGCTATTTGGGGTATTTGGGGACACAATTAGTACCAGTGCCAGGAATAGAACTAAGAGGGAATCAAATTGATTCAGTTACCAGGGTTGGAAGGTGTGAGTCAGTGAGAGCCCACTATCCCATGTTTGTCTGGCTTCAGGAAATAGTCACACCTAATATAGGAGACTCAGTTTCATTTTTTTTTTTTAAGATTTTACTTATTTATTTGAGAGAGAGAGGGAGAGTGAACATGAGAAGAGAGAGAGAAAGAGAAAAAGAGAGCACAGAGGGAGAAGCAGACCCCCTGCTGAGCAAGGAGCCCAATGCAGGGCTCAATCCCAGGACCCTGGGATTGCGACCTGAGCTGAAGGCAGATACTTAACAGACTGAGCCAGTCCAGGCACCCCAGGTTCATTTTTGCCAAAACTAATTGACATGTCGCATATTCCAAGTTTTTCCTTTGATAATAATGAGTGCTAATAGTTAATGGATATGAGTATGTGTCTGCAGCGGTCCATAGCACTTTACTTGTATCTCATTTAATCCTCACAACAGTTCAGGGTGGTAAGCACTGTAATCATCACCTTTGCTTTACAAACAAATGAAGTCTGGGAAGGGTTTAGTAATTTGTGTAAGGTCACATATCTAGGAAGTGTGGAGTGGGGCCGGATGTACCAGAACAGCTGGCAAATCATTAGAACACGGAACATTTCTTCTTGTAGTGGGTAAATAGTCATTACAAACTTCTCTGAGTGTCTGTACCCCCAGGATCCCCCCTGCTAGACGGCCCCAGGACCAACCAACTAAAGAGGGGCTAGTACAGAAAGAGGTCCCTGGGGTTGTGTCTGTCCTCATTGGGTGGCCTCTTTGCTGTACTAGGTGTACGTACAATATCATCCTTGGTTGGAGGTGGTTTTCATGGCATTCAGTCCAACTGATGGGCTAGGGTTCAATAAATGTAAGCATTCTCAATATAATCACTCTGACCATTCAGATGCAGAACAACTGTTTCACCAACAGTTGTTCAGGGAGGGGCTGATTAGTCTTTCCCGTCATTAACCCAACTCCTTTTCTCAGCTTTTTGGATTTTGTCCTTTGTAAATGTGTTAATCGCCTTAAAACCCAATTATACTTTTGCCATTGCTTTCTGTGGAACAGTGGGTGAAATCATGGAGGGCAGGTAATGAACTCCAAGGACGCTGAGGTATTTCAGTGCAGTTTAGTGAAAAGAGCTGGCATCTAAAGGTACCTGACTTGAGTATGAGTCTTAGGTCAATCAATTAATCTCTGTGTGACCTTGTATAGAATACTAAACCTTAGAAAGCCTTCCGTTTGTAAAATGAGGGTACTTCTATCCATCCCTTCTAGATTCCTACCATTCATTTAAATATTTTCACCAGAGAAAGTCGTACATTAATATCACAATGGATATAGTCTACTGTACAGTTTATTTGTCTGGTCCTTGAGGAGAATGAAATATTGGCAGAGCAGGTTATTAATAGTTTCCAAGGTAGAATCTGCACCAAAGGCTGCAGTATTCTCTGCTTCCAAAGTGCAGACATGGGTTTTCTGTCTTATTTGTTGTGATGGGTTTGTTTATTGAGCTCTTCTTTTAGAACTGTCTAGAACTTTTCCAATTTAAGTGATTCTGAAATGACATTTCCAAAACTAGCCTAAGACTTTTTCTCTGCTCTCCCTAGCCTCACCTCACATCCTCATGAAAGCACACCCAGGCTTCATTTCATTTACCAAGATAGACTCAAGTAAATCCTGCTGTAGATAAACAGCCCATAAAAATTAACCATGGGTGAGCAGACTGCCTCTAAATGCACTCTTTAAAGGGCATGCTCTTTAAGGAGAGAAACCAACCAGGGAATGGATTTGGAGATAATTTGCGTGTTGCAGGCATGACCTGATAAGGCACAAAAAAGCTCAACTTTATGATTGTTGAAATGCAGTATCCCCATCACCGGCGTTAGCTTCCATAAGCAAAGTCATTTATTAGAGCAGGATAAATAGCTCATTATTTGTCAAGAGTAAAAAGGAATGTGTACAAAAGTAAGATAGTAACATTTGCCAAGTACTTGTTATTTACATCATTTCTTTATTAATCCTCAAAGCTACCCTGTGAGATAGGTATTAGTGGTCCTCTTTTACAAACAAGGGAATTAACCCCCCACAGGGGTTCACTAATTTAACTCAATTTTCATAGCTGGGAGTTTGGAGTGGTAGTTCTTAAGCCCCGGGAGACACTTAGCAATGTTTGGAGACATTTCTGTTGCAACTAGGCAGAAATCCTACCAGAACCTAGGAGGCAGAGGCCAGGGATCCTGCTAAATATCTTACAAGGCACAGGACAGCTCCCTGTATCAAGCAATTATGTGGAACAAAATGTTAATAGTGCTCAATTTGAGAAACCCTGAATTGAAGAGAGTGGCAATGAACCCAGGTTCTTTTGGTTCTTAATTCAATGCTTATTTCTCTACGAGTTTTTAGAGATACTGGTGTAGTAGAACCAGCATTGATCATTAGTTTCTCCAAGCTTGTTCTCCAAGATGTTTCTTTCGCACCCCACTAGTTTCAGCTGACATGATTTTGATTGGTCATTGTATCCCTTTCGATGGGTTCCTGAAGAATGCCTCAGGGTGTCATGTGACCACATTTGTCAGTATCTAATCTGTAGGTGGTGGAGGGAGAACCACCTTATCACAGAACAAAGAGGATGGGATGTATTCAGGAGAAAAATGACCTGTTTTTGTTTTTGTTTTTTTTTAAAGATTTTATTTATTTATTTGACAGACGGAAATCACAAGTAGGCAGAGAGTCAAGCAGAGAGAGAGGATGGGAAGCAGGCTCCCCGCTGAGCAGAGAACCCAATGTGGGGCTTGATCCCAGGACCCTGGGATCATGAGTGGAGCCGAAGGCAGAGGCTTTAACCCAGTGAGCCACCCAGGCGCCCCTGAACTGGGGGTTTTTAAGAAAGGGCTCTCCTTTGGCCTACCCATATGTAAATAATAATAATGCCTTACTGCATGTATTTAGGGCTTTATAATTTCAGAGCACTTTCGTATTCCTTCAGCAAATATTTATCGAGGAGGAAATAAATAGTTCTGAGCAGACAGCAGTGACTGTAACAAAGACTCTTGGCCTCTTGGAGCTTAGGTATGTGGGACAAGTGATACAGACAATAAGGAAACAAGTGAGCAGGTACTATGCCACACAAAGACAAGCACTGTTGGAAAGAATAAAGCACAGTAAGCCTAATGGGGGGTCTAGGGGTAGGCGTGGTGCCATTTCACATGGGTGGGGGGGGGAGTTCTAAAGGTAAAGTGGTATTTTTTACACATCCATGAAGGAGGGAAGAGAATGAATCATGTGGGTATCAGGAACAGGAGAGTTTCAGGCAGAGAGAACTGCAAATGCTCTGGGATTGGTGTGCTTGACAAGTTCTAAGAGCTGCAAGGAGGCCAGGGTGGTTAGAACTGAGTGAGTGAAGCAGGGAGCTAGAGGAGACGGGGTCTCTGAGGTAGCAGCTGGAAGACACTTCAAGCCACTAAAGGACTTTGGGTTTCACTCGGATTGAGATGGGGAGCCACGGAAGAGTTCTGAACAGAAGGGTGACATGATTAGACAGAATTTTAAAAGATCAATTTGACTGTTGTGTTAAGACTGAACTAGAGGGCCTAAGGGTTAAAGCCAGGAAACCAGTCCCAAGGCTGTTGCCATAATCCAGAAAAGGAACAGTCATGGTTGGGAGCAGAGATGTCACGGGGGTGGTAGAGGCAAAATCAGTCTGATTCTGGGTATCTTTTGAAGGGTGAGCCAACAGGATTTGTATCATATGTGGGGTATGAGAGAGAAAGGGTGGGAAACAGATGGCTTCAAGATTTTGGCCTCAGAAACATCGCCATTTCTGATGGGGAACCTATGGGAGAAGTAGGTGAAAGATCAGGAGTTCTGGTTTGAACATGGTAAGTGTAAGGTGTTTACTAGACCTCAGAGTGGAGACATAGAGTTGTGTCGTATCGTGTGGCATATAACATATCCAATGTTTTATCATTTTTCTCTTTGACCAAACGCCACTGTTTAATTCACAGACCTATAGCTACAATGTGATGATTCTCTCTGATTCTAAGACCAATGTCCTTCTACTGATGAAGGGTTCTAGATATAAATTAGCATAAAGAAAGAAATCTCTAATAGCATCTGTTCCTAAAAAGTGTCTTTAGGGGCGCCTGGGTGGCTCAGTGGGTTAAAGCCTCCGCCTTCGGCTCAGGTCATGATCCCAGGATCCTGGGATCGAGCCCCACATCTGGCTCTCCGCTCGGCAGGAAGTCTGCTTTCCCCCCCCCTCTCTGCCTGCCTCTCTGCCTGCTTGTGATCTCTCTGTTAAATAAATAAATAAAATCTTTAAAAAAAAGTGTCTTTAAACTGTGTTTTTTTTTTTTTTAAAGATTTTATTTATTTACTTGACAGACAGAGACCAGAAGTAGGCAGAGAGGCAGGCAGAGAGAGAGGGGGAAGCAGGCTTCCCGCGGAGCAGAGAGCCCGACTCGGGTCTCGATCCCAGGATCCCGAGACCACGATCCAAGTGGAAGGCAGAGGCCCAACCCACCGAGCCACCCACGCGCCCCTAAACTGTATTTTTTTAATGATCTTTCCAAAAAAGCAAGCGACAGTCAGTCACATTTGGATGGAGACAGAGCACATCAAAATAAACTGACCTCCTAGTTTGGCCCTTGGAATTATTAGCAAAGTCATGAAAAAGGCTGAGCAAAGAAGCCCAAATAACTCAGATTCTGCCTACTTCAACCATCACTTCTTTTTAAAGCTTTCTTTTTTTTTCATTTTATTTTATTTTATTTTAATTTCTTTTCAGTGTTCCAGCATTCATTGTTTATGCACCACACCCAGTTCTCCATGCAATATGTGCCCTCCTGAATACCCATCACCAGGCTCACCCAACCCCCCACTCTCCTCCCCTCCAAAACCCTCAGTTTGTTTCTCAGAGCCCAAGTCTCTCATGGCTTGTCTCCCCCTCCGATTTCCCCCAACTCACTTCTCTGCTCCATCTCCTCATGTCCTCTGTGTTATTTCTTATGCTCCACAAATAAGTGAAACCATATGATAATTGACTCTCTCTGCTTGACTTATTTTACTCAGCAGAATCTCTTCCAGTCCTGTCCATGTTGATACAAAAGTTGGGTATTCATCCTTTCTGATGGAGGCATAATACTCCATTGTATATATGGACCATTTCTTCTTTATCCATTCGCTCATTGAAGGGCATCTTGGTTTTTTCCACAGTTTGCTGACTGTGGCCATTGCTGCTATGAACATTGGGGTATAGGTGGCCCTTCTTTTCACTACATCTGAATCTTCAGAGGTAAATACCCAGTAGTGCAATTGTAGGGTCATAGGGTAGCTCTATTTTTAATTTCTTAAGGAATCTCCACACTGTTTTCCAAAGTGGCTGCACCAACTTGCATTCCCACCAACAGTGTAAGAGGGTTCCCCTTTCTCCACATCCTCTCCAATACATGTTGCTTACTGTCTTGTTAATTTTGGCCATTCTAACTGATGTAAGGTGGTATCTCAAGGTGGCTTTGATTTGAATTGGCTAACGATGATGAACATTTTTTCATGTGTCTGTTAGCCATTCATATGTCTTCTTTGGAGAAGTGTCTGTTCATGTCTTCTGCCCATTTGTTGACGTGATTATCTGTTTTGTGTGTGTTGAGTTTGAGGAGTTCTTTATAGATCTTGGATATCAGCCCTTTGTCTGTAGTGTCGTTTGCAAATATCTTCTCCCATTCCGTGGGTTGCCTCTATGTTTTGTTGACTGTTTCCTTTGCTGTGCAGAAGCTTTTGATCTTGATGAACTCCCAAAAGTTCATTTTTGCTTTTGTTTCCTTTGCCTTTGGAGACATATCTTGAAAGAAGTTGCTGTGGCCGATGTTGAAGAGATTACTGCCTATGTTCTCCTCTAGGATTTTGATAGATTCCTGCATCAAGTTGAGGTCTTTTATCCATTTTGAGTTTATCTTTCTGTATGGTGTAAGAGAATGGTTGGGTTTCATTCTTCTACATGTAGCTGTCCAATTTTCCCAGCACTATTTATTGAAGAGACTGTCTTTTTTCCACTGTATATTTTTTCCTGCTTTGTCGAAGATTATTTGACCATAGAGTTGTGGGTCCATATCTGGGCTCTCTACTCTGTTCTACTGGTCTGTGTGTCTCTTTTTGTGCCAGTACCATGTTGTCTTGGTGATCACAGCTTTGTAGTAAAGCTTGAAATTAGGCAACGTGATGCCCCCAGTTTTGTTTTTCTATTTCAACATTTCCTTAGCAATTCGGGATCTCTTCTGGTTCCATACAAATTTTAGGATTGTTTGTTCCAGCTCTTTGAAAAATGCTGGTGGGATTTTGATCGGGATGGCATTGAAAGTATAGATAGCTCTAGGCAGTATAGACATTTTAACAATGTTTATTCTTCCAGTCCATGAGCATGGAATGGTCTTCCATCTTTTTGTGTCTTCTTCAGCTTCTTTCATGAGTGTTCTATAGTTCCTTGAGTACAGATCCTTTACCTCTTCAGTTAGGTTTATTCCCAGGTATCTTATGGTCCTTGGTGCTCTAGTAAATGGAATCAATTCTCTAGTTTCCCTTTCTGTATTTTCATTGTTAGTGTATAAGAAAGCAACTGATTTCTGTACATTGATTTTGTATCCTGCCACATTACTGAATTGCTGTATGAGTTCAAGTAGTTTGGGGGTGGAGTCTTTTGGGTTTTCCCTATAAAGTATCATGTCATCTGTGAAGAGAGAGAGTTTGACTTCTTCATTGCCAATTTGAATACCTTTTATTTCTTTTTGTTGTCTGATTGCTATTGCTAGGACTTCTAGTGCTATGTTGGACAAGAGTGGCAGGAGTGGACATTCTTGTTATGTTCCTGATCTCAAAGAGAAGGCTGTCAGCTTTTCCTCATTGAGGATGATATTTGCTGTGGGTTTTTCATAGATAGATTTTATAAAGTTGAGGCATGTTCCCTCTATCCCTGTACTTTGAAGTGTTTTAATCAGGAACGGATGCTGTATCTTGTCAAATGCTTTTTCTGCATCAATTGAGAGGACCATGTGATTCTTCTCTCTTCTCTTATTGATTTGTTCTATCACATTGATTGATTTGCGAATGTTGAACCACCCTTGCAACCCAAGGATAAATCCCACATGGTCATGGTTGATAATCTTTTTAATGTACTGTTGGATCCTGTTAGCTAGGATCTTGTTGAGAATCTTAACATCCATATTCATCAGGGATATTGGTCTGAAATTCTCCTTTTTGGTGGGGTCTTTGCCTTGTTTGGGGATCATAGTAATACTGGCTTCATAAAAAGAGTCTGGAAGTTTTCCTTCTGTTTCTATTTTTCGAAACAGCTTCAGGAGAATAGGTATTATTTTTTCTCTGAATGTTTGGTAGAATTCTCCAGGGAATCCGTCATGTCCTGGGCTCTTGTGTTTTGGGAGGTTTTTGACCACTGCTTCAATCTCGTTACTAGATATTGGTCTATTCAGGTTGTCAATTTCTTCCTGATTCAGTTTTGGAAGTTTATAGGTTTCCAGGAATGCATCCATTTTGTCTAGGTTGCTTAACTTATTGACATATAACTGTTGATAATAATTTCTGATGTAAAACTTTCTTTTTTCTTTCTTTATCTATAGCGTTAATAAAAAATGAAATCTTGCTCCGTGTACTTGTTTGGTTTATTTTTGGCCAGCCCTTAATGTCCTTTCATAGTTTTTCTATAAAAAATTTCAAACAGGGGTGCCCGGGTGGCTCAGTGGGTTTAAGCCTCTGCCTTTGGCCCAGGTCATGATCCCAGGGTCCTGGGATCCAGCCCCGCCCTGGGCTCTCTGCTCAGCAGGGAGCCTGCTTCCTCCTCTCTCTGCCTGCCTCTCTGCCTACTTGTGATCTCTGTCAAATAAATAAATAAATAAAATCTTTTAAAAAAATTTCAAACATACAGAATTGTTGAATAAATATCCATATACCTACCTTCTAGCTTCTGCAATTAATATTTCCCTACATTTTATTTTAAAAAATATCTTCCTATTCATCCCTCTATCTG
This sequence comes from Martes martes, assembly GCF_963455335.1. Taxonomy (NCBI): domain Eukaryota; kingdom Metazoa; phylum Chordata; class Mammalia; order Carnivora; family Mustelidae; genus Martes; species Martes martes. The sequence goes on from NC_137895.1 coordinate 22,873,738, forward strand.
TCCATCAGTCCATCTTATTTTTTTAATACATCCCATGGTAAGTTGCAGCCATCACTACCCTTCATCCCTAAAGACTTCAGCATGAACATCATTCACAAAGTTCCATATTCAACCCTTGAGTTTTCACCTTATGTGGGTTATTTGGTTTTCAGTGGCTCTCTTAAACAACATGTAGTTGATTTTTGGATTCAGATCTAATCTAAGCATGTACATCTTTTAAAGAGGAGCTTATAACTCCATCACATTGTGATTAGGGAATGCGAACTCTTACTTCTGGCTTCATATTCTCTTTCTTTGTGTGTGCCTTCTTGACATTTTCCTTTTTATTCTTTTTTACACACTTTAGTCATTTATTCAAGATTTCTTTGGTCTTTTTCCTCCAGGGAACACACTATTTTTTTTTTTCCCCACGAGTAGTTACCTTTAAATTAAAACAAATGTTGAGTTTAAGTTCTTTTATTCACATCAAGATTAAAACAGCATTTATATTGCCTCCTTTATTGTGAGATGAGATCATTGAATCTCCTTTACTTTCCTTGGCAGCTGAATCATTTCAGAGTTTTGGCCCAAGAAGTCACAGACTCAGAGCATATGAGGTTCTTATTTTGCAAGTGGGGGAAATTGAGGCCCAGAGCAGGGGTTGGGGGAGATTTTCTCCTGAAAAGCCCCAACTGAATGGAAGAATCAGAGAGCTAGTTGGGACACAGGGCATCTGGTCCACTTCTACTTGTAGCTCAGACAACACTCAAATAGTTCTTGACAACTCCAGACAGATGAGAAAATACACTAGTTTTAGAGGATTAAGGAAAATGGATTTCTCAATTCACTGCAGAAGTTTAAAAGCCTTGCAGGAAATACTTCCATCTCTATGATAAAAAAATTTTAGCCTACATTCTATTAATCTTTGTGTCCACAGTGGAAAAGCCTTTTGCTTAATAATATCCCCTCAAATATTTGAAGACTATTCTTAAGCCTCCCTATAGACTCCTTTTCTCAAGAATAAATAACCCAAATTCTTTTAAACTTTTCTCATAAATTCTTCTTTCCATTCTTTTATTAATCTTTATAACTTTCCCTGAGCTTTCTTCAAATTTTTTGTCTTGCTTCTAAATTGTGAAGCCAAGGAGGGACAAAGTACTATAATATTGATTATTGAATTTATGCCAAACTCTGAATTCCTTGAGGACAGGGGCCATTTCTTATTCAAGTTTATACACCTAGATCAGGGGTCAGCAAACCTTTTTTTTTTTTTTTTTTTTTCTGTAAAGGGTCTGATAGTAAGTTTTTTATGCTTTGCAGGCCAAGAGGCAATGTGCTCTACTTTTTGAAAGGCTCTTCTCTCTGAAAGACTAATACTCTTTCTTTATGTTTTACATTATGGAAATGTGAAAATCATTTTTCAATGAAGGGCCATGCAAAAACGGGTGGATTTGGCTACATAGGTGCTAGTTGTTGGTTGACTCCTGCTCTAGTTCCTGGTACAATGCATGGCACATAGTAGGCAATCAGTAAATTTTGTTGAATAAAGGAATGCATGAATTTATGAAGATTATTTCATAGTATCCATCTTTTATGTTCTTGCTTAGCACTTCTATTATATTGCTGGCTCATTGAGCTTGTCCACTAAGACCTTCAGATTTTCCTCTGCCATGCATAACCATGGCCAGCGCTTTCACATTCTGTTTGTACTTGGGCAGTTTCATTGTTCCTCCCTTAATCTGAGATGTTGTAGGGACCCTCTATTAACCTTCATTCACTGGTGGCCTCGGATCTCACTTTTAATTTAGTGAGGCCATTTTGAACCTTTGTTTTTCCAGCGTGTTCAGCTGCTTCCCTACTTACAAATTGTGTATGAACTTAAGAAACAGCCCCAGACACTTGACAAAACCAAAATGCAATTGACAAAACCATTCAACCACCTCAACCAAGGCCCCAAGCTCTGTTTCCATTGTCACGACTCCTTTCTGGAGTCGGGAGGCTCATGGCTACTTATTGTCCTGGAATAGATTGGAAGGGATCAGACAGGCTCACAGAGAAGGCTGACACTAATGGCAAAAGAAAAAAACCCCTTCCTTTCCTTCTCCTTAGCTTTTGGGCCTGTAGAGAACACTTGTCACAGCCTGAGGGAGTGTGGAGTTCTGTATTAGTTAGAGCCGTTGCCATTCTGAGCGGAATTGGGATGAAGCAGTCCTAAGCAGCACCAATCCATAGCATCAGGGGAACTGAGCTGTTCTACAGAATGCCTGGAGGCTGATGCCTGGGACTGAGCTCAACTCAGTGCTGCCACCCACTCTGTCCCACTCCCAGGTTCCAAGGAATTGATTCCTAGGCTCACAGATGCCTTTTTGACTGAAGCCCCCCATTTCTCTGCAGTGATCTTCTGGGGATAGTTGCTGTGGCTTTTGACTAGGGTCCAATGGACCCAACCCTAAACTGTTAGTGGGTCAACAGGCAGCCAGCCACACCTCTTCAGTCCTCAGCGTCCTGCCTTGGGACACAGATGTGAGATCAAGGCTGATGGAAAACATGGGAAGGGAGTGCTCCTTTTTCTCCAAGCTCCAAGCTGTAGGTGGCTACAACTTTCAATCCAAGGGAACTGGGAAAAGCTTTACCTTGTTTCCCTAGGGGTGATGTGTGCTGCCCATGGTCCATTTTATCCAATCCTTTCTTTACTCCACTCTCTCCTTCTCTCTGTGTTGCTAAAATTGCTGTGATTGCTACCATTTAAAATGTCCAGGAAAGCTGCATTTATTTACAATGACTTCCTTCTTAACCAGCTGGGGGAAGTTGCAAAATAGCCAGCCCAGTGGTGGATCAATCTTTAACGTTTCTTTCAAATGTTGAAGTAAAGAAAATGATGACAATTTTAAGGCTCTATTAGGCGGAAATGATCTACGAGGGATGGCGGACGGATGAAGGTCACAAATCAGGCAGCTGCCTCTGGCTCAGTGATTCAGAAGTGTGGAAGGCAATGGGAAGTATGTTTCTGAGTTTTATGAGAGTCTAAGTTTGGGAATTTATCAATGTGTGCCTGGGATTTGCTGTAATGAGCTTCTTCACTCCTCTCATGAAACAAACCAGTGTCTGATTAAAAGCTGGCTGGTCTTCCTTAGATACAGATATTAATTTATTTTGATTTTAGGGAGAAAAATATCATGCCTTTGTCTGGCTTACCTGATAAATAGCATCATTTGCATATGGGATCCTGCTTCTTTCCCATCCGGTTGAAAGAACAATGTCAGTGACACTGGATATGCATATTTTCCGTTATTAAAGTTTGGAGAGCTTCTTTTCAGACATTTTAGATTCTGGGTGTACTTTCTCTTTTTTCTGTTTTTGTTGGAGATCCTTCTTTACCTGTATATCAGTCAGGATGGGCTTGATCATGCTGGGGCAGCAAAACTACTTCAGAATCTCAGTGGCTTAAAACAGTGGAGGTTTATTTCATTCTTAGGCTGCATGTCTGTCATATCCAGCATGGGCTGGGCTCTGTGAGGTTTTCTGTCAAGGACCCCACCATCCAGGGCAGGGGTTGGCAAACTTTTTTTGTAAAGGGCCAAACGGTAAATATATTAGGCTTTTAGAGACCACTTGGTCTCTGTTGCAGCTACTCAGCTTTGCCATTATAGCACACAGACAGCCATGGACAATGTATAAAGGAATGGTGTTCCAATAAAACTTTATTTATAAAAGCTGGCAGTGGGCTGGATTCGGTCTGTGGGCTGTATTTGCTCACCTGGTGGTCGGGAGAGGAAAGGAAGGTGGCAAATCTTGCACCAGTTGCTTAAGGCTTAACTTCCATTCATCTTTCCTTGGCCACAGCAGATCACATGGCCATGCCTAATTTCATGGTACATAAAATGCACAGTCTTCCTTTGTGCCCAGAAGGAGAATGAGAACTAACAAGGAATAGCACCAATGGTCACACTCTTCTCCTCTCTTCTTTTTAGAGAAGGCATTATTTCCTGAACTTCTAGACTAGCACGTCTTCAAAAGGCATTCTTTAAATGCAATCTCTGTATTTTATAACTCAGTGCTTTGATGGGAACTAAACAAATTTAGGAGATGAGTAAAGATGGAATTTCCCCTTGTCGTTCTTGATATTAAGACGTGACATTTTTTTCTTTACGCCCACCAAAGCTCTGTCTGAGCCCCCGCACTAATCAGAAGTGAGATTAAGTTTATCCATCCAACTCATTCTCCGGTGTTTAGATTTCTGGTTAGACTTCTGGAATCCAGAGTGACCACATCTTTTCCTTGGCCTTTTTTTTTTTTTTTTCCTTTGTAGTCATAGAAGTCTGAGGCTTTCTCATCTTTTACTGGGACATGGTCGGGCCTGGGTCTTGCTGACCACCTTGGGCATTGTGACCTCTTTTGAGTCACCGGGGAGACCAGCAGTCTCCACCTTGAGGTGTCCCCGGAGCCTTCCCTTGTCTTTCAGTATCAATTTCCTTCTAAATTTTGCAGTCAGGAAAGGAGCCATCACTTCATCCAGGAGAGGGCACTGTGCCCAAAGTATAGAGTACTCTGTTCCTTCTGGTAGAGGCAAAAATTAAGGATTAATGAAACCTATATTCAAACGCTCAAACTATAGCACCTATCATAAAACAAACCAAAACACCACACTAGGAACGTACTCTATAAAAAGGGAAGAAATGCAATTTATTAACAACTTGTACATTCCAGAAGGTACAAACTGCATCGTTAAATGAACCAAACATTTTTAGTGGCTGCCCCTCTTCTCTTCTTACATTATGAACTCAGGTTCTCTGAACCAAAGCCTGCCTTCGTGTTGGCTGCTTCGATGAGGTTCTAGGGACTTTGGGGGCCAAGGCTGTAGGAAAGATGGGAAGGTTATGTCCTGTTGTAAAAAGAATAACTTTCCCCTTTCATGTTTCTTTTCCCAGAGGAAAGTGAATTAACGCTTCCAGGGAAACTTAGTACAAAATGTGGGAAACAAGTAGAGCTATATTCAAGGGTTCCCCAAGTGCTAAAATGGAAGACACCAAATTTTATAAGTGGGGAAATTTTGAAAAGACAACTTGGTTGTAAACTTTTTTTGTCTCACCCTCTTGGTTCATTTGTACTTAAGCATGTATCTCTCTGTAATGTGTTCTTGGTATAATGATACAGAGCCTTTTTTTTTTTTTTTTTTTTTTTTTTTGCTGCAAATGTCTACTTAGTCACTAAGCTTTCTCCTTGGATCCTGACTGTGACCATTGGGTTCCTAACCACTTTCTGCCTCAGTCTTCGTGTCTTCAGTATAGGTATAATTACAGTGCCCATCTTAGAGGTTGTCATGAGATTCCTATTATCCTGTATTCTTTTGTTGTCTCTTTAGCAGCAAAGATGAAGGTGTTATGTAACCAAGTGGACATTTGAAAGAACTGGAGGAAAGATCACTGCAGTAGCAGGTTGGAACAGAAATAGCAAAAGCTATAGAAATACGGTTGATCAGTTGATGAGGTCACAGTGCTTTAAGTCTGCACAGTGAGAAATTTCAGAGAGATTGAGAATTCTCTGCAGTTGGAATGTCAACTCAAATGCAAAAAAAAAAAAAAAACCAGTTAAACACGAACGCATGTAAATTAGCATGGAAACCAGATTGATGTGGGACATGAAAGAGAATTAGCACAGCCCAGAGAAAATACATGGTGACCACTGTGGAAATAAATGAAGACCAATCAAATAGAAACAAGCCAAAGCCATTTATTCAGAGCTTGATATAGCAAGAAAGTTAGCCATTATCATTTGCATCTGGCAAACTGAAAGGCAAGCAGAAGAGTGGGAAAGCTTTATAGTGGATAAAAGAAAAGGCTTCAGGGATGCTCTGTTTGGAGGCTGTTCTCATGGGGAAGCTGTAGGCAGGTTAACCAGAAGTAGGGCATTCTGTGTGATTGGTTATGGGTGTATATTTGGCTCTCTCTAGTTGGTCTTAAGTTGGAAGTGGGGATGAAAATCAGGAAGGTTGTCAATTGTTAATCAAGTCTTGGCCATTTGGGGCCAATTGTTTCTTGATTGGCTTCCGTGACCAATTGTTAGAGACAGTGTCCTGACTTCCCGTGAGTCTGATTTGTCATGTCTTCTTACTGCCCAGAAATCTCTGTCCTGTGTCTGCTTCCTCAGTCACATGCCCAATGTCTGTACTTCTCCCCCTGCCAGAAGCTGCCCCAGGGATTAGAAACAGTCCAGCTGCTGCTCACTCTGGGATTTTTCTGTCCAACTAGTTCCCCTGTCCTCGAATACCATTAGGGGGAAAATGCTGTCAGTGTAAATCTGAGCAGTTAACATCTTAGCTAGAAAGTGGTTTTAGTCTTAATTTGCCTCAATTGTTAGGGCACCTACTCCTTGTTCTGGGTTGTACAGAGTTGGTTCTGCAGCATGGGCCATTCCATGAACACTATGTGTTAGGAATTATGTTAGGGACTGAGGAAATGAAGATATGGGAGTCTGGTTTCCAGGCAGACAGATGCCATACACAGAAAAGAGAGGACCTGATGCCAGGTCTAATATTCTGAATGTGGGATTAGCCACTCCCCTTCGTTGGCACCAAGAATACCTGTCACAGCCAGGCCATGCACTTGTCACAGTGTGGTGCATCTGAAAGCATGTTGCTATCTTTCCACTGGACTCTGGTTCCTCGGGGACAGGGACTGAGTCTTGCACGCCTGCTCTTTTGTTTTGGCTCCTCAGCTGGTACCTGGTTCATTGTAGGCAGGTTAAGAATATGAGCTATTTAGTCAAAGAGAAGCAAGTTCAAGTTCCAGCTCTTTTACATATTAATTATGAGAACTGGAGCAAGTGACTTAGCCTTTCTAAGGCCTTGTGTTTTCATCCATAAAATGGAGATAATAATAATTATAACAGTCCACTGTACCTCATAATTTATTTCCATATCACTGGCACATATTAAACTCTCAATACATATCTTCGGCTATAATGACAAACTCAATTTCCTGGAGATTCCAGAGCTACAGATGATACATACTCCAGCGTGGAAAGGAAGGAGGGATTGCTGGAGCACGTCGTGAAAGTTGGGTGTTTTTCTGGGGTGGAAGCCAAGCAAAACCATTCCAATGTTATGTGTCACTAGAGAAAGTGATAACATCATGTAGCATTTCTGAATGACACACGGTAAAATAAAACGTCTCGTTAATGATGAGGGCATGAAGAACACAAGTTGAAACTTTCGGGAATTTCTGTTCCACATCTCAAATGTTGGCAATCACCTTTCCACAGATGCACAGCGGAATCCTGATTTATTTTCTGGTGCTTCAGCAAAAGGGCCTTGATTGCGGGGAGAGTTGAATAGGGCTTGTTGATTGAGTCTGAGGAGGAGAAGGATTTAGTGAAATGCATTTCATAGGGGAGAAAACGAGGAGGGGCTCTGAGCTTAAATGCTCTCCTTTCACATATCAGTGCTGTGAATCTTAGTTTGCCCAAATGAGGATGCTACCTCACGAGGACTGAATGTAGTAACAAATGTGAAAGCGCCAACACAATGCCCAGTGTTTCTTGAATACTAGACATATTTTAATATTATTTTCCTTTGTATTCTTTTAGTGACAGGAGTAGTACACTTAGAATATGTACAGAATACTAGAATAGTTATCCTAAGATGGGAAATGAAGATATCTCTATCTATCTATCTATCTATCTATATCTCCACATATATATATGGTTTATAAATATATGTACAAAAGTGTGGCTGAGTTTGCTGATTATCCCCCAAAATCCATTTTACTTTACTCCTGCTATAATAGAACCCTTTATTCTTAGATGGGCCCATGGCCACTCGGAATAATGACTACATTTTCCAGTCTCTTTTGTAGCCCGCATGGCCATGGGTGGTGGGTCGTAAGGGAAAGAGGAGTGTGAAATCTATCAGATATTTTCTTAAAGAGAAAGAGCTTCTCTCTTCCTCGCCTCTTCTCTTTGTTGCCTGAGATGCGATGGCTGCATGGAGCAGTTGTCTGGGCATATAGGTGTGGGCCTCACTTGAGGAGACAGGTGCCTGGGTCCTTGACTACAGAGCTACCATATCATTGCTGGACTATTGATGTTTATTGGAGAAAGAACACACTTGTATCTTTTCAAAGCCACTGTTGTTTGGGCTTCTGGTCACTTGCAGAAAAATCCAGTTCTAATAATTTTATCATCATTGATATAGTCATTGAAAGACATGGTTTTAAAGGGACCTGAACATTTTTTATTTTGTTATATTAAATTTTTAAATTTAAATTCAATTGAATTAACATGTAGTGTATTGTTAGTTTTAGAGGTAGAATTTAGTGATTCATCAGTTGTATATAACGCCCAGTGCTCATTACTTCTAGTCCCTTCCTTAATGTCCATCACCTAGTTACATCCCTCCACCCAACTCCCCTCCAGTAACCCTCAGTTTATTACCTATACTTCAGAGTCTCTTATGGTTTGCCTTCCTCTCTGTTTTCATCTTATTTTTTTTCTTTCTTCTCCTAAGTTCCTCTGTTTTGTTTCTTAAATTCCACATATGAATGAAATCATATGGTATTTGTCTTTCTCTGACTTACTTATTTTGCTGAGCGTAATACCCAATAGTTCCATTCATGTCATTGCAAATGGCAAGATTTCATTCTTTTTAATGGCTGAATAACTTTCCACTATATATTTTTATATACATATATATACATAAAAATATATAAAAAATATATATCTTTATCCATTCGTCTGTTGATGGATGTCTGGGCTCTTTCCATATTTTGACTACTGGGGACATTACTGCTATGAACATTGAGATGCATGTGCCCCTTTGAATCACTATGTTTGTATCCTTTGGATAAATACCTAGTAGTACAATTGCTGGTTCATAGGGTAGCTCTCTTTTTAATTTTAGGAAGAAACTCCATACTGTTTTCCAAAGTGGCTGTACCAGTTTGCATTCCCACCAACGGTGTAAGAAGCTTCCCTTTTCTCCACCTCCTCACCAACATCTGTTGTTTCCTGATTTGTTTGTTTTAGCCATTCAGACAGGTGTGAGGTGGTATCTCGTGTGGTTTTGATTTGTATTTCCCTGATGGTAAGTGATGTAGAGCATTTTTTCATGTGTCTGTTGGCCATTTGTATGCTTTGGAGAAGTGTCTGTTCATGTCTTCTGCCCATGTCTTGACTGGATTTTTAAAAAAATTTGGGGTGTTGAGTTTGGTAGATTCCTTATAAATTTTGGATACTTGTTCTTTATTTGATAAGACATTTCCAAATATCTTCTCCCATTCTGTAGGTTGCCTTTTAGTTCTGTTGACTGTTTCCTTTGGTGTGCTTTTTTTCTTGATGAAGTCCCAATAGTTCATTTTTGCTTTTGTTTCCCTTGCCTTTGGAGATGTTTCTAACAAGAAGCTTCTGTGGCTGAGGTTAACGAGGTTGATGCCTGTGTTCTCCTCTAGGATTTTGATGGATTCCTGTCTCACAGTTAGATCTTTCATCCATTTTGAGTTTATTTTTGTGTACAGTGTAAGAAAGTGGGACCTGAACATTTTAGGAGACAAAGACCCCCCAAAATATGAGTTCATCACAAGAACTCATTTAAAAAATGCCATTCCATCAAAATAAGGAATGAAAACAACCAAGTTTATTGGTTTCCAGTACAAAGGCTGGCCAAGGCAAGCTTTGATTTCATATTTTTCATCAATGTAAAAGACACAGATAATGTCAGCATGGATAGGTTGCTGTAGTCTAAACTTGTGCATCATTTTGAACTATGGCAGTCTAGAATTTCTAGGAATCCTAAGAAGTAGTACTACAGTAGTAGGTCTTCTCCTTATATATGGGATTTTGGGATGGCTTTTGGTAGTGTAAAAAATCATACATATGTGTATTTGATACTTGTACACATTTAAAAAATTAGTACCCCAGCTATGGCATAATCATATCACTGCTTTTGTATCTGATTACTGATAGTTTAGTAATTATTAATGACTTGATAAGCTTCAGAAGAAATTGGTATAAATCCCCTCCCTCCCTCAGTCTCTGGAATAATCACTTCCTTTATGTTTAACTGCTGTCCACAGTGCAGTTAGTAGCTGTCTCACCTACTAGCAGTATGAGCCCATCTTAATTGTAGGACCAGATTATTACGAGGTGTTTGTTACCGTGGAGGCTAAGGGCATTCAGAATTATTTTGTTGTATGAGTCTTCCCTTCATGTATAGATCTTGGTTGATTTGTATTTTAAGTGTCTTACATAATAAGGGGAACCATTAGGAGTTATTCAAGTAGCTGATGAGGTTAGCTCTGCTCAGTTCTGTGAAGGCTTCTGTGGTAATCCCACTGCAAGTAGTTTGCAATGGCTTTCAACAGCTGTAGTTGGTCCCACCAACTTGCTGTTAAATTTAGAATTTTGTGTTTTAGAAGTGTACAGTAATGATTTTCTTTTGCTTCATTGTAGCTAATTTGGCACCTTGTACAAAGTAGGTACCTAAATCCTTGTTCATTTATTACCCAGTGGCTATGTAGGCTCAGAATGGGAATTGGGGCAGGCTGGGCTTTGCTGTAGTCCGATCTTAAGAAAAAGTTGATCCTAATTTTAGGGTGAGATTTTTGAACTTTGAATGACTGGCTTATCACAAATGCAGCCTGCAAGTAATAACTTAACCAGTTCAGTAAGGCAGCTCAACTGGTAAATTCTAGTCATTTTTTAAAAAATGTAAACTGAAGAAGACTCAATTAATCATGCTTCTAAGTAAGTGGAAAATGAGCATCACTGTTTCATGCAAAGTTCTTATTTGCCTGTATTTGTCCCTTTTTATCCTTTCCCCATTCTATTCCCTATAGATAGTCATTTGGATGTGTCTCATATATATCTTTTCTCTGTTTGTATTTTAAAAAATGAAATAATAAATAAGACTTCTATAGAATTTGCTATGCTCTAGACTGTGTTCTAAGTCATGTATGTATAATCATAAATCATTTATTTCACTGCGATAACAAACTTATGAGTTAAGTACCATTATCATCTCCATTTAATATAAAAAAGAACCGAGGCACAGAAAGGTTAAGCAACTTGCCTAAGGTCCCACAGCTACTAAGCAATGAGGTTGGGGTTTGAACCCAAGCAGCTGAGTTCTTGAATCCATACTCTTAATCACCAACCCCAGCACCAAAATGTGCACTGTGTGTTGTGTGTCTGCATTCTAAATGTATGTAAATGGTGTTGTGTAAATGGCACTGTTAGAAATCTCATTAGCTTCTCACACTTTGCCTTTAAGAAGTGCCCATGTTGTTTTGCCCACTTACAATCCATTCTTCTGATGGCTGCACCCCAGGGTGGACATCTATCACATTTTGCATCTCTATTCTCCCAGCGCTGACACTCCAATTTCCTGTCTCCACAAATAATGCCACAATGAACATCCTCCCTCAGGGCCTGTAGGAGAATCTCTTTGGGACATAAACCATGATTTTTTCTTTATATAGAAAACGTGTGTCTTCTATGAAACAGGAAGCTAGTAAATTTAGAGCTCTTTCCTGAAAAAATTGCTTATGCCATTGCAGTCATGTCTCAGGTACTATTCTAGATGTAGGGTCCTCTTAAGGGAGAATACAGATATTCATTTATATGAAGTCAGGATCCTTTTAATTACTAAATAAATAATCATTTTGTAAATGTTTATTCATGCCACTCACATGCTGTAAGTATTGGAGGGGTGATAGGATGGCAAAGGCATCCTTGGCCCCAACATAGTGAAGGGATTAAGGATATGGACTTGGATTTGGGGTGATACAGGTTCAAAGCCACCTCTAGTACTTGTGTGAATTTATGTCACGTTTCTTGAACCCTCCAAGGTCAATTTTCTCAGATTAAAATGAGGATGACAGAAGGTAGTTGTGGGGATTAAATGTTGTTGGGATTAAATTAAAATGGGCATCATTGTTTTTGCTGTGAGGATTAAGTGAGATAGGCCCTAGCGCAGAGTGTGGCCTGAAATAAGTGCTCATAAAGGTTGGCTAATGCCTGCTGTCAGGAAGTTCCTAGCCTCGTGGAGAAGACAGATATGGACCTAAATATTCACAGTGCAATGTATAAGGTCAGTGGCAGCAACATGTACAAAGTGTGGTGGGGGCACCAACGAAGGGGCACTGAAGAAAATATTAACATTTACCATTTATCCCATGCCTATCTTGTTCTATCTAGACACTGTCCATGTGTTTTTATATTCTGGACTTCTAAGATGTATATAACTATTTCTATTTAATAGAAGTAGAAACCAAGGCTTGAGGCAACTTGCCAGAGTCACTCAGCAATTGAGGTGCAGAAAAGATTTGAGGTCCTGTCTCGCGGACTCCAAAGCCTGTGTTTGTTTCAACTGCACCAAAGAGGAGCCAGAATTTGATCTGGACCATTAAAGATGAGCAGGCATTTTCTAGGTGTACAGACTATGCAAACATTTTTCTTGGTACTTTTTCTTTGGGATCTTTCCAAAGAATGATATTCCAAAGAACTTGCCTCTAAAGAATGGTATTTTTTATTCTTCCATTGACATTACACATGTTCACCCAGAATTTATTCCAGCTGGTTGTTAGAAATGCAAAGACCAAGAGATAAGGTCCCCGTATTTCAGAGGTTTTATAATCCTATCACAGAGATGGCTGCATTCACATACACCATCCATAACCAGATAGGTAATGATACAAGGTTGCATAAATTACATGCCAAGAAAATGATAGGGGTTTCTAGTTGAGTCCAGAGGACAGAGACATCAGTGAAGGCTCAATGGTTAGAGGCAGGAGTAGATGGGACTGCAATCGGGCATGAAAACAAAGAGGGGAGTAGGTTGGACACTTGGAGTATGTGCAGTAGTGTTATATCTAATGCAAGTGTTGCATTCAAAAGATAGGCATATAAACACAAATTAATGGAAAGTCAGATTTTACTCTTAAAGTTTCCTTAAATAGGCAACAACACATAGGCTCTTATGTTGATTCTGTGGGGTACATGCATCTTCTATACTCAGGTTCAGTATAATCACTTTTCCCTACATAGTTAATACAAATTGCTGCTTCTTTGGACTATAGAGCCTTCTTCAGACCTTACATTTTATTAGCTGGCTTGCCTTTGAGATGGCATTGAATAAAAATAGCATTGCTTTAATTGTTAGAGTCAGATGGGTGAGGCAGGATGCCTGTACTATTGGGAGTATGCAGTATTGAGGGTTAGTGAATGACAAAGAGGTCCTTTGCCTCTGGCCAGCTCCTTGATTTCTGCAAACTAGCTCAGGCTGCTGAGGACAAGCCCAAGTGAGCTCCGGCATGGAGGAATGAACACATGTACACTTCTGATGTGCATAGATAAGCTGACATGAAAACATGTTAAATGTTGAGGAACTAGTTTGAGGTGCTGATGTTCAGTTTGAGGAAGAGAGACAGTAAGTAGCAGAGGCAACTTCGCTTGAAAAGAAGATACAATCTATGTATATCTCATGCCATCCAGTGGAATGTTTTCCTTCATTCCATGTGGAAGGATTGCATCAAGGGTGAATTCTCATAAATTTAGCCTATTTAGGATGTGACATTAGTGTGTAAGTGGAGTTATGGGAATTCACAGAGATATATCTGGGCTTGTTGGGAGAAAAGGCTTTGGTGGGGAGGGATAGAGGTAAATTCGGAAAGGGACCAGGTGGTAGAGGACTGTAATGTGTAGGATAAGGGCTCAATCTTCTAGGGTGACATTTTGGTATCTTTGCATATGTCTGATCAGGGGATTATCTTTTGAAAATAAAACTTTCTGGAAGACTAAACAAGTGATTATGTATAAGCTGGATTGTTTAGGAGCCTATAGCTAGTGTTTTGGAGCCCACTTGAAGGTGGTGGCAAAATTCTGGTGTAAGGCAATGAAGGCCTAGAAATGGTGATGGAAAAGAAGAGGAACCAGCATAAGAGAGAGATCTGAAGAGAGTTATGAAGAAAATAAAGTTTTGTAAACTGCAGTGGAATTGGAAAGACCACATCTACATCATAATCACCAACTCCAACATAAATCCAGACTTGCCTCTCTTACTCCCTAAAGTCCATACAACTGGCATCATTTATTGAGGTTGATGGGGATCTCTGAGCTAAAAACCAATTAAAAAATAAATATAGAACTTATATAGAGGCAAAACCTTGGACTGTGGTCTTGCAACAGTCTGCTGGAGCACATTGCTTTGGACCATTTCGAAGCAGGTTTCCTATCATTTTCCCCCTAAGTCTAGGTCTTGGGACAACCCATCGCAGGGAGGGTCTAAGTCAGTTACTGTGCTGACCAGCTGTGGTGCCCCTGATGGTATGGACATCTGAAGAAACTCACCCAGGTAATAAATATGGACACTTCTTACCTATCCAGTCAGATATATGAACACTCTCTTTTTGGAGGGGAGTGAGCAAGGGGTAGGACACATGAGAAGTTTTACTTTATGGGAAGAGTGCAGTAACATACAGTTATGCAAGGAGAAGGAAATGGATTTCCTGAAGCATGGCTAGATATGACTGAAGACGAGATGCAGTTGGGAAGGAAATCTATGATCTAGACTGCCCTACAGGTGTTAATGAATGAACTGGTTTCACCCATTTTGAAGGCAAAAGCTGAAGTGCTCACCATCAAACTCAGGAAAAACACAAAGGACTGATGATTGGCATTGGAAAAGTGACCCATGAATATGTCCTGGTTAGCCTCTCTTCTGCTCCCCCTAAGGAATCCACAGTCTCCACGTATATTGTTGATTGTCCATGGTCTGGATGCTTGAGCCTGGTGGGTTAAGAGAGCAAAGTCTTTGCAGTCATAAGGGAAATCTCTTTCTCCTTGTTTTGTTTTGTTTTGTTGTTGTTGTTTGCTTTGACCCATAAAATGGGAACATCTACCTTATGGAAGAAAGGGAGACTTGGTAAGATAGCTTCCGTCTCTTTTTCTGTCCCCTTTCCTGGCTGAGAAGAGAGTCATTGTATGTGAAAGTCTGGCCCATCTTGGGTTCTCTGTTTCCCAGTGGCCTATTCTCCCCACATGTTCATTCTCTGCCTGTCCATACCATATACTCAGTGGAGAAGATCTGCTCCTCGGAGAGAGGCCTGGCATTCTGGTTGGCAAAGTTGGTTCTGGTCACAGGTCAAGGCAGGTTCTCCAAGGTAGCATTATTGGAAATAGAGCTGATCATTGCTGTTGTGTAGGTCTGGGTCTATCTTCTCAAAAAGTTCAGGACCAATAAGAGAAGAGGTGTGATAAAATAACATCATCCTTTAAATTCCAACATCTATGTCAATGTAAACATACTAATTTTGAGAATCTTTGGAATTTTCTTTTTTTTCTTCCCTTTCTTCTTCAAAAACATTTACCAAACCGAGTGACCACTGTGAGCTTAGCACTTAGGTTCAGTGCTTTTAAGTAGCCATGGTTGGCCCTGATACACAGTGTGTAGGGCCACAGGCAACCCAAATGGGCACATGTATCTTCAATTTAAGACCCTTCTATACAGTGAACACATTCAAACCCTAGGGTCTATAAAGGACTCTGCAGATTATAGGTATATATGTAAAAAAGGATGAGACATTACCTTCTGTGACGTGGACCTAGAGGGTATTATCCTAAGCAAAATAAGTCAGACTGAGAAAGACAGATATCATATGATCTCACGCATTTATGAATCTAAATAACAAAACAAAGGAATAAACAAAGGAACAAAAAGCAGAATCAGACCTGCACATACAGAGAACAAACTGATAGTTGCTGGAGGGAAGGGGGTATGGGATGGACAAAATGGGTGAAGGGGAGTGGGAGATACAGGTTTCTAGTTATGGAGTGAATAAGTCATGGGAATAAAAGTCACAGCCTAGGGAATATGGTTAATGATATTGTAATAGTGTGGTATGTGGTAATTGTGATAGTGCAATAGTGTGGTATGGCGAGAGATGGGAGCTCTACTTGTGGTGAGCATAGTGTAATGTATAGAGCAGTTGAATCACTATGTTGTACACCTAAAACTAATGGAACATTGTGTGTCAACTACACTCAAAAAATTTAAAAAGATGTGTATATGGACATGTGAGTGCACATTCACCTGTTCACACACCCACCACATGCACATGCGTGCACATATACTGTATGCAAATACACCCACATTATATGCACAGTGAACACATACCCAATAGCACGTGCATGAACACACGCCATGCATACGCACACACTACACACAGACAATGCACACAAACACATACATTACCTGTGTAGGTCCACATTACACCCCCAACATGCATGCACATAGCACATGAACACACACAGGTCACACATGTACATCACATACATACAGAATGCTCACGCAAACACTCTCAACACCAAACATGCATGGGCAGACACACATACCATTGCTTATACATGTAACCCTAGGACCTATGTAGATTTATAGAAAGCTCCCCAACACATTCTCTCTCTCTCTCTCTCTCTCTGTGTCTCTCTGTCTCTGTCTATTCTTTTCTCTTCTAATCCTGGGGTCCATATATATTGGACTATACAAAGCACACACAGAGACACAGAGGAGACCTCTGGACTCATATAAAAACAACCACCCAGACCCTGGGAAGCTCAGCTTTTGTGCATAAGCCCTACTTCTGTGGACCACTCCCTTGCTCCCGCCCCCAGGAAGGCCCTTCGACAAAGAAGCACCTGTGCCCAAGCTAGACATCTTTATTTCTTTTTGCCTTTGATTAAGTCTCACAATAAAATGGCACACCAAGTGGCGTGACATTACAGCGTCATTAAAGTGAGCATTTCGCAAAGAGCATTGCCTGAACTGAGATGCTTCTGATGTTTTTATTTTCACTGAGCCTTTGAGTCCAGCAGATGGTAAAAAATTATTGTGGCCAGAGCTTGAGGAGGCCAGCTTCACCTGAGAGGTGAGCTAGTCGGGCTACCCTAAGCCCTGACCTAATTTCCTTAAGAAAATATGAAAGAGTTGAAATGTCCAACAGGAAATCAGTAAACAAGACTTAACAGTACAAAATCCACACACACCATACCTAACAGAATCTTAATACAATTACAAAGAAAGTTGACTTTGTCATGCAAAGAATATAGCTGAATTGTTTTTCCTTCGTGATAGATCTGCTTTTTATAATGGTGGATTTCTACGATTTCCCCCTCAAACACACACACACACACACACACACACACACACACACACATGCACACACAGATATTTCTACTTCAGTTCTTTTAAGGTCCAATCTAGTAGGAATAGCAGTTTGTTCTAAGGGAACCCTTTACAGGTGTGTTAGTGAATTTGGGGCTTTCCATGTGCTTTTGCTGAAAGTGGCCACTGCTCCTAGATGAGACACGGTACTCCTGTTAATGTCATTAGCAAGCAGAATAGCAGTGTCTACAAAGCCCAGAGAGGAGAAATACTATCCTGGGGAACCACACGATGCCAAATAAATGTGAGGTGAAAGACTATTTTCATCACTACATTTGCAGGTGGGAGTCCATTTGTAAGGGGCTGCCTTGTGCTGATAGGGAGGGGGCAATCAGACAATCTGGTGGCAATTTCCATTGTACTCAAAGACACATCATTCCCAGGAACAAAGCCCTGGGTCATACCATTTGTCCTGAAGAAGCTCCTGATAAATTTTTCTTTTGAAAAAAGCCCCCTTTCTTTGATTAGCCATAATAAAAGCTCTTCCTTCTAAATATATGTCCTTACACATCAAAAGCCTGAGATGAAAAATTCATTGTCATTTGCAAAGAATAGTGTCTCTTTGTGACTTGTTATCTGTTGAACTGGATATTATGAAGTCTCTTTGAGGATTCTGATAGCAACTAGAATATTCTGCCTCTTGTGACAAACACGTTTGAAGGCATAATTATGGGGTGTAGGCTGGGGTGACCAGCACATTCTCCCAGACCTACCAGATAGTCAGTGGGTTTTGTGTATGCAGGAAACTTCCTCTCCTTTATCCTGTTTCAGTGGAAGTGGGACTGACATCAAGTGATAAGCTGTTCCTATGGTTAGAAACCTTTGTCCTTGTCATCCAGTCTGGATTTACAAATAGCTGTCTTCCATTGTTTGACTTTCTGAAATCAAAATTATGGATGGGACCATAAAAATGACAGAATAGCATTAGTTAGGGGACGATCTCCGAATACTTTGATGTAATTAAGGATGACTTTCTAATTAGAATAAACTTCATCATATTTGAATTCTTCAAAATCTTTTAAATTGTAGTAAATTCTGTTTTAAGAAACAAAAGCTAAGTGGTTGAAGGAAAATGATCTTAAGTACAACATTTATTTGATTTAGAAATCAGAATTCCAAGGGAGGAATGGAAGCTATTGTTCAATGGGTACAAAGTTTCAGTTTTGCAAAATGAAAAGAGTTCTGGAAATGAATGGTGGTGATGATTGCACAGCAGTGTGAATATACTCAGTACCACAGACTCTGTACACTTAAAAACAAGATGGTTTGTGTATTTAGATGCTATGTGTGTCTTACCATATTGGTATGGTATGGTATCATACCATATGGTATCATCTTACCATAATTAAAACAATAAATAAAAATAAAAATTATAATTCCTAGGGAAGTGCTGGTAATAGAATAAATGTAGGTTTTTCATATGTGCTGCATTAAAAATCTTGCCCCCAAAGTCCTGCTTCTTTTATCTTCTAGTTAACAGTTTGATCGGACTCTTTAAAATTGACTTATTAATGTTGCTCTGTGGATAAAGTACAGCATATAAACTTGAGCAGTTGCTAATGTGATCTTTTGTTTTAACCTGATATAAACTGTGGTACTCTAACCAAATCTTTGGAGATTTAATTATACAGGAAAATGTTCTTAACCCTCTCATTTTAAGCCAGCTGGTTTGCTACTCATTTATCTTTTAAAATAAAACCTTTGGCTTCTTTCAGGGTTCTTTTGCTACCTTACTCAGTTATATGCCATAATACTCTTTCTCTTCATGAAACACTTTAACCCACACCCTTTATGTGTTGAGTTTTCAAAGGTTTTTTTTTTTTTTTTTTTTTTTTTTCTTTGCCATTTGAGAAACTGTTGGGAGTAGGGGAAATAACAATGGAGCCAGGGGACCGGGATTTGAGTTCCATGGTTGTGAATTACAGGTTTATTTCCTGGGGTTTCAGTTTTCTTATCTATAAAATGGAGGCAATATCTACTTGTAGGGTTATTGAGAAGTTCAGATCATGTAATAATAAGAGCTACTACTTATTGAGTACTTACTCTGTGTTAAGCATTGTTCTAACTAATTCATGGGTATCATCTAAATTAGTTAAACTTCCCTATAACATGGTGGAATTTTTATCATGTTCATTTTGAAGATGAGGAACCAAAGCACAGAGAGACATGGAAACTATCCAAAGTCACAAAGGTGGTCAATGGTAGAGCTTGAGTTTGAACCCAGACGGTCTGATTGGTGAGGCTGTTCTTAATCACAATCTCAGTTCACAGTCTGCTTCTGCCAGATGTGAAGATCCAAAGCAAGCTAAAAGCATTATATAAAGTGGAATGAGTGAGCAGAGTTGACTTTTGCTAGATTTGTTTTCCATGCAGAATGCTACAAACGTTGGTTCTGTGTTCATTAGATCATCTCAGCAAATCTGCCTTTAATCTAGAGGCCCCAGTTTACCGAGGATGTAAACAATCTGGAACATTTTCACAGCATTTTAAATTCTGACAATATAAATGATTATCTGGGTAATTATATGTATAATATTTTCTTCTATACTATAAACACCACAAGATCGGGGATAACCTATAGCCTGCTATCCATGATGTCCCCAATGAGTAGCACAATGCCTAGAACATATTAGCTATTTGATAATAATGAGAATTAACCTTTATTGAGAGTTTATCACATATCTGGTGTCAAGTATTTTGCATACATCAACTCATTTCATGTTCTCAACAACCCCATGAAGAGGGCACTGTGATTACCATTTCCACTTTATGGATGAGAGAAATTACGAAGTAACGTATCTACGGTCCTATGGCACTAACTAGCAGAGTCTGCATTGGGACCGTGCTGGCTGACTCCAAGACCTGCCCCTGTTTCAGTTCCTGATAGATCAGAGTAGCTGAAACTGGAATCCTTTCTAACATGGACCTGGAATGGCTGTAAAACCTTACCACTATGTTCTCTTGGCTTCTTGGGCACGGCCCTAATGTTGGTCAACAGGAAGGAGAAATTGCAAGCTGGGAAGTTGGGGAACGTTCTTTTGATGTGGTGAACCAACTAGATGACTGCTGGGGACTTGGAATAGAAACCATGAGTCTCTGGAGCCTGTTCCTTTATTGGCAGTGGTTGGTCAGGATATCAGTAGTTGGCTGGTTCTTGACATTCTGGCAAACTTCTAGAAGAAAGAAGTCTGGCCAATTTGTAAGCAAAGATGAAAGGTAATTGAACTGTGCCATGGAAGTTCCTGCCATCTCCACCTGTGGCCTGCGGCCTAGATCGACCGAGAGTCTGATCATGTGAGGCCCTTCAGGACTGCCACAGCCAATTCCTTCTGATTCCAAAGAGGAGGAGATAAGATGCAGCCCAAGCTCTTTGCAGGAGCCTCTTGTTACATTGCCTTTGGAGAGGTCGTGTGTGGAATGGTCCGGATATATTAGTGCTGAGCTTTGGAAAACTATAATCATAGCTACTACATGCCAGTGGTGGGAAGAAGTGCTTTACAAACCTACTTTATCTCATTTATTCTCCACGATTACCTCTGAGGTAAGTATTCTTATCCCTGTTTTACAAAGAGACACAAGTCAGAGAGAATCAATAACCTGTCCCGAGTCATGCTGTATTAAATGATGGAGCTGGGATTTGAACCCAGGTGGGACCGACTTCAAAGTCTGGGCTTTTCTCCCCCTCCTGGAATTGAAGCATCCGTTCCAGAGCAAGGCAGTGATGTCGCAGGGTCATGATGCCGTGTGAAGCCACGGCCTGAGAGTCTGTCCTTTCTGACACCCTTTCCGTCAGGGCTCTGTGGTGGGCACTGGGCTGTGTCAGAATGTGGAGCTGCTCCCAGCGCTGCCTGCCCGAGGTGCTGAGGCCCCTCGCTGTGCTCAGAGCTGCTGAGGCGCATACACATTGTGGTTCCTTGCAAGCGCCAAGCCCCTCATGCTGAGCACAGCAAGACTCTGATGCTGGGATTTGCCAGGAGGGCTAAAGAGTATTTTCTTCCTCAAAAAAAAAAAAAAAATCATTTTTAATGACACCTAGGAGAGAAATATTCCATTTTTATTCATAATTAATGCATTTATTTTCCATTTCGAGGAACACAGTGGAAGAGAAATTACACTGGAAGGGTGCTGGCTGGGTTGGGACAAGTGAAAGGCAACAAAGGAAAGAAATCAGCCTGGGACGTCTGGGTGGCTCAGTTGGTCAAACATCCGACTCTTGATTTCGGCTCAGGTCATGATCTCAGGGTCTTGAGATCAAGCCCCTGTTGAGCTCCTCGCTCAGCTCAGTGCAGAGTCTACTTGAGATCCTCTCCATCTGCCTCTCCCCTGCCTCAAATAAATAAATAAAATAAATCTTTAAAACAAATTAGCCTTATTTCTACACTATCAGGTCATAAAGGTAAATGTAAATAATAGTCCCTGGGACAAACCCTCCCCTGTTTGCAGCTAACATTAATAAATGTTATTTAGTTATTAATTAAAACAAGTATAATAATAAAACAATATAATAATAAAAATTAATAAATGTTCACTCAACTGTATGTCAAATTCTGTTTAAGCAGATTTCATGGATTATCTTTTTTTTTTTTTTAAAGATTTTATTTATTTATTTATTTATTTGACACAGAGAGAGAGAGAGATCACAAGTAGGCAGAAAGAGAGGAGGAGGCAATCTCCCTGCTGAGCAGAGAGCCTGATGTGGGGCTCAATCCCAGGACCCCGAGACCATGACCCGAGCCGAAGGCAGAGGCTTAACCCACTGAGCCACGTAGGTGCCCCTGGTTTCATGGATTATCTTATTTAATCTTTACAACAACACAAAACTGATACTATGTCTACCCATTTTATAGATGCAGGAGCTGAAACACAGAGGAGTGAAGTCTGTGCCCAAAGTAGCACAGCTAGTAGCTGGTCAAGTCCGAATATGTATCCAGGCAGGATGGCTCCAGGACTTCCACCCAGCCATTATGCTATAAGCTCTTTACGCCATTTGTCACTGTGACAGAATCCTTCAACTCTCAGTCATCAGTGGGCAATAATTGTGCATTTGTTACTGTCAAGTCTTTTTATGCAATAGTTCGTTTAACCTCGTGACAACATAAGAAGATAGCTAGTCTTACAACCCCCCACTTCAGAGAAGAGGAAACAAGTCCAGAGAAATTAAGTGCTGGGCGCTGGGGCTGGGCTTACAATCTATATATTTTGGACTTCTAGTTTGTTTTTACAGCAGAGTCAGCCTCAGCCCTTCTACACAGAGACCTATACCTGAAAAATATTTGAGGTTGCTAGTGATCTCTGAAATAATGCCCCTTTTAAATATGTTCATTGGTTCACATAGGAAGAACTCTTTCAGTTTGCTGAAGAAATTTGCTGCCTCAGAATATTTACATTTATAACTCGACTTCTCTAGAAACAATAAAATAACCTCTCGACGTGGGTAATTAACAGAACCATAAAACATTCCTGCAAATATCATCTGCAGAAGCAAGGTGAAATGAAGAGCTGTCGTTTGAGCCAACCCCATTGGAAACTCATTTCAAAACATTTAACCAAAGGGAGATAAGGGAGAGATGTGTGGCTGTTGGTTGCAGGATCATTTAACTAACAGCGGTGTGCTTCAAAATTAAACCTTCCATTTCGAAGGGCTGAATGTGTGTGTGTGTGTGTGTGTGTGTGTGTGCGTGCATGCGCACACACGTACATGTCAGAACAGCTCTCTGTTTATATGAACAAGTTGCACTGATTACCTGGAAGTAGGTTTTTCAGTTCTTTTAAAGAAGGCAGCCTGTCCTCCCTGGTCCTGTGAACACTGCCCATTCGGGACGTCTGTGCTATAAAGAATATTTATAATTTGTGACCTTGGGTATATCTCAACCTTGCTGGGCCTTGGTTTCTTAGTATGTGGAATGTAATCCTGCAAACTTGTGAGGGCGATAGATGAGTAAACGGATAAATTATGCCCACGTGCTTTTAGATGTGTGCCTACAACATCCCCCACGGGGCTAAAATGAAACAGATAATATGATGTGTTGGTGAGGATGTGCAACAAAGGAAAGCCTCATACACTTCTGGTGGATATGGAGATTGGTGCAGCCACCTTGGAAAGCTCTTTAGCATTGTCAGCTAAAGAGAAAAGAACACATAATTGATGACTCAGTACCTCCATCTCCAGGCATATACCAACAGAAATGTGCATGTGCATTTAACCAAAAGGCTTGCCCAAGAATGTTCATAACAGCATATAGCCCCCAAATGGAAACAAGACTGTTGATGATAAATTGGAAGAAATATCATGGTATGTTCACTTAATGGAATACTTTGTGGGAATGTGAAAAAATGAACTCCAACAACATGGATAAATATTACAAAAATAATACTGAGCCAAAGAAGCCAGGCACAAAAGAATATGTATTATAGGAGTCCATTTATAGAAAATTCCAAAATAGGCAGAAGGGGGCACCTGGCTGGCTCAGTTTGCAAAGCATGTGACTCTTGATCTTGAGATTGTGCATTCGAGCCCTATGTTGGATGTGGAGCCTACTTTAAATAAATAAAATTTTAAAAAATAGGGAAAAAATCTCCTTGTTAGAAATCAGATTAATAGTGACCATCAGAGACCTTCGTGCTGGGCGTGGGGATTGTTCTCAGAAGGGGAATGAAGGAACTTCTGGGATTCTAATAGAGTTTTATTTCTTGACTTGGGTGTTGGCTACACAGGTGTGTTCATTTTGTAAAAATTTGTTGAGAACTACCCCTATGCTTTGTGCTAATTGTATGGCATACTTTGATATATGTACATAAAAAAGAGCATTCACAGAATACTAAATGAGTACCAGAAAGGGACACTTAATCCAGAACTGAGATAACCAAGGAAGGCTTCCTGTAGGAGATAGTTCTTGATCTTTATTCTTTTACCTTTATCATTTACCCCTTATCCTTTACTGTAAATACATTGGGATCTGTTTAACTGTGAAACCATTTCCATTGATCTGGCTTTCCATTTTTATTTTTTTGCATCATAGTTTTAAAATTAGGAATGTTAGGTTGAACATGTATCTATCTATCATCCTTCATTTAAAAATTTTCCTTAGCTGGTTTCATCTGGTTATTACTTCACGTAAACTTAGGAACAATGTTCTCTAGGTATACAAAACACCCCCAACCCCAGTTTTGATTGGGAATTATATAAATCATAGAAATGAAATTAATTGGGTAAGAAATAGGTACCTTGATGATATTTAATTTTATCAGCCAGGGACAAGGTTGGCATCTGCACTGCTCACCCCGTTTAAATTACATTTTCGTCTCTACAAGATGTTTTTGATAAATGCTACTTGATCGGCAAGGCCTATGTCAGGTAGACCAGTTGCCTCTGACCACTGCAAAGGCACAATATAATGGCAAGAAAAAAATGTTTAATTTTTTTTTTTTTTAGTAATCAGGAGAGATGGAAAAAAATCAAGACAAGGGACATCTTGAATTGAGAAGAAAATTCTCCTTGTGAGAAGAATGGCTGGCCTAAATATAAGTCAGTCACCAAGAGGATGGTGGGGTACATTGTCTTTCTGCAGATTTCCAGGATAGAATGTGTAAGAGAGATGGAAAGTCCAGAATGGGGACAGAGCTGACTCCCTCACTGAGTCTCCATCCATCTGCCTGCCTGTTTTTCTAGCTCTGACTTATTCAGTGACTTTTTTTTTTTTGCTCTAAGAGCTGAAGATACAAGGTGGTGCAAGAAGGCAGAGTTCTACCATATCTCAGTACCATTGCCTCTCTGCCCATCAGGATGCTCCTCAGTGAACTTCATCCATGAGACTAGATGGTTTTTTTTTTTTTTTTAAGATTTTATTTATTTGACAGATAGAGATCACAAGCAGGCAGAGAGGCAGGCAGAGAGAGAGGAGAAAGCAGGCTCCCCTCGGAGCAGAGAGCCCGATGCGGGGCTCGATCCCAGGACCCTGGGATCATGACCTGAGCTGAAGGTAGAGGCTTAACCCACTGAGCCACCCAGGCACCCTAGATGGATTTTTAATGGGTGTATCTACTCTTGATCACAGCAGAGGCACAAATGGATACAATGTGAACAGAAGGATTCTTGAGTCTATAGCTGGTTCCATTAAAAAATCACAACCCTTTCCGTGTTAGAAGCACAGTACAACAGACAAAGATATTCCTTAGCCATTGTCTCATTTCACAGCCCCCAACACCCTAATTCCTGGCCAACAATTCTTGGAGGTAGAGAAAGAGAGCCAGGGCAAGGCTTGCTGCACCATTTTGGAAACAAGGAAGCAAATTCAGAGGTGGAACAACTTGTCTGGGTTCCATGGGTAGTGAATGCCAGAGCAGGGGTTCGAACTCAGGTCTGTCCGAGTCTAAATCCTATGCTTTTCCTCTATATTCTACGGTACATCTGTTCAAGTCTTTTGATTCAAGACTCCAAACAAGGTTCTGCTATGGAGAGCAACATGACTTGAAAGTGATCATTCTTGTTTGTTTTAGTACCAAAGGCAGCATTAAAAACTGTTTGATATATAGTCGTTTTAGTTCATAGCCTGAAATTAAAACTGTAAAGTAATTTCCTCACTCAGTTTTAGAGGCAGCTTCTTGCTGTGACTATTATTAGTGGGCTTTCAATATTATCATTGATGTAGGGAATCTTGCAAATCAAGCAGTGACTCATTGCAAATGAGCGAGAGACTAAATAATGCTATGACGCATCGTAGTTGTCAGAAGGCTCAGGAAGTCTAGACTTTTAAAATGGGTTGTTTTCCCCATGGACTGAGCTCATCTTCCCTGGGTGGTACAGCTCATGTCTGGAACAAGGAAATCTATACCCTGGGAAGTGAAAGAGGCTGGCTTGCTCTGTGTCATACCTTATTACCTTATCTTTAAGAGCAGGACTCAGGAAACTACAGCTGCCAGGCCAAATATGGCCCACTCTGTCTTTATAAATTAAGATTTATGGGAACACAGCCACCCTCGTGTGTTTACTATCATCTGTGGTTGCTTTCTTGCTACCGTGGAAGAGTTGATAGTTGCCAGAGGGACAATATGGCTGGTAAGACTGAAAATATTGATTATCTGACCCTTTACAGCAAAGTTTGCCAAGCAACTGCTCAAGACTCTTTGGCAGATGCTGTCATTAAAATGCCTGTTTTGAAAAAGGATTGGTCAAATATATATCAACTTTTGAGAAGAATTGAAACATAAGCAAATGATCATAAAAGGGTACAGTATAGAACTCATCAGGCAGATTAAAACCTTGGTACAGAGTTGGGTTTTGACTTTTCCAGGTTAATTTTATTTCTTTGCAGGTAGTTTTGTTTTTTTGTTTTTTTGTTTTTTTTTTTTTTTTTTTGTTCTTGCCAGGGTTCTCTCTAAGGGTCTGCTGAAGCTTCAAGCTACTCAATGTGATTCCTCTCAATATGCCTGGGAACAATCTATCCTGCACTCTGAAAAGGGTTATTAGTAGTTTACCTTAATTACCTGAGTCATCTGCCAAAAAAGAAAATGCATATTCGCTGGTTTCAGCTTTTAAGCATACGGAAGTTTCCAGAGTCAATAAACTGTTCCCCTTCATTTTGTTGTGCAGCTGAAGTGAGTGACAGAATGAGACTGGACTTTTGTAATCGATTTATAAAGTTAGTCTCAGGATGAACCGAGTGTCCTTTCAAATGGGAAGCTGGTCTGCAGAGGTGGACGGTGCCCATCTAATAGCAGCCATATGGGCTTCTCAAAATAGGCAGCAACCATATCATGTTTATTTTGTCTGCTTTGTAGAAATGTGCTCATCGTCCAAAAAGCCTCTGGCTGATTGAATCCAAACATTTATTGCAGGAAGAAAGAACTCATGGCTGAATACAGGAAAGAGAATAATGGTCTGAAGACCCATACAGGGCCATGGGAATTCAAATTTGAGCGCTGGCTCGAATGCCCCCACATGTGGGCCCCGGCAGGAGGATTCTCTCTCTTTCCTTGAAGGCTAATTTAGCTGTCAGTGTTTCCTTCTTACACTTCATTGTTCTTTCTCTAGTCGACTTTTTAATTTCTTGCTACGAGTAAATCATCTGATTTAAAGAAAACAACAACAACAACAACCGCCCACAATTCATCTTTGTAGGGTTTAACTGTTTTGCTTTGCTTCTATCTCACGGATACTTAGTTGCTCTGATTGCTGTTTTTCCGGAGCTCAACGAACCCACTTAAGACAAATGTGGAGACTCCGGTGAGAAATCACAACCAAAGGCAAGGTACACCCCCACCCTGTCTTGTAGAGCCCATTGCCAAACACTTCGGAAGTCTGAGGAGATGAGGCAGCAGTAGAAAAAAGCATATGGTCGATGAAATACATCCGAGATGCCAGTGCCAAATTACCAGGACACAGCATGATAAGCCTGGAACCCAACCTTTAAAAGCTTTGTTGAAGGAAGAAACTTAAAAAAAAAAAAAAGCAAACTCCAAACCTTTGGATGAGCGATGCCGCTAAACGAGCTGACAGCAGAAGTAATTTAAAAGAGGAAGCTGGAGCCAATGTTAGAATACGAGGGGGAAGCACAGCCTCTACATTGGCAGTCGGGGAGCAAGGGAAGAGACAGAGAAGCAGCCAGAAAACCAAATTCTGCAAACATTAGCAATTTATAAAATACCCACAGAGTGTGAGTACATAATGAATACAAACAGACCGAGGAGAAAATTGCTGAGCAGCCTGCCCAGGTACGCCAGGGAAGGGCTCCCTCTCTTCCTAGCCTTGCAGACCCCCGCAAAGGGAGCCCATGACTTCTGCGAAGCAAGGACAGGGAGGAAGTGCAGGAGGCAGTATTTGGAACTTGGTGGAGACATGGAGGCTTTGAAACATGCTCCTTTTCAGATTAGGTCTGATGAATCATTGCCCGGAACAGTGGTGGGATCTGCCCCTTTGGGAGCCCCGTGGTGTGAATAGGATCCGGCACGGCGTTACCACTCCGGGGAATAATAGTTCAGGATCTTAGGTACCACGGTGACCCTTGATGTCCCAAATTGCTCTTTAACCTCTGCATTCCCTGTACGTCCAACATTGTGCTCAGCGCTTATTTGATGTTTCAACCATGTGTGTTGAATGAATGACTATAGGCTTTAGGAGGAAGTGACAGAGAGTTAACACTGCAGTTCAGGGGACCAGCCGGGGGTAGGTACACATTCTGGTTGTGGCACTTACCAGCTGTGTGACCTGAAGCAAGTTAATTTTTTTCCCTGACCTCTGGTTTTTCCATGTGTATAATGATATGGATGTCACAGTGCTATGAGGATTAAACATATGAGTGTGTAGAGCGTGCATGTGTAGTGTAGTGTCTCAGGCCTAAAAAGCATCTAAAAATGGTAGACGTTGTTAGGTAAGCTATTTGCATTCTAACAGAGCAACTTAAAGGTGACTAGTACTGCTCCTGGAGTTTAAGGAAATGTGATAAAAGGAGAGGGCTATGGGTAGAAAGAGAGTTGAATGTGCAGCTCCACTGGGTCAGGGCAGATTGGGACCAAGACAGTGAATCCTAAGGTGAATTTGGAGGCCTACTGTGTGGCATCGGGTAAGACTGAGCTTGAATAAACCATAGAGAATCAAGGAGGTGACTCGGGGTCCTCTAAGCTAACTGAACCTTGGTTTCTTCACTCAAAAATGGGGGGAGTTAGACTACTAATTGGTTACTAACAGATCATGGTTCTAGAATAAACTTGAATTGAGACAAATTTTAAAGGGTATGTTAATAAGTCCAACAGATCAGTGACAGGACCAGAATTGGAACCCTGTCTTCTCACTCCCATGAGCTAGCCCCGGAGGTAAAAGGCATTTAATTCCCCATGCATTCTTCATATAATTAGCTAAAAAGTGTTTGAGGGAAGATAAGGGATGCCATAGGTATCCTTTTCTCTTCCTCAACTTGCTGCTTTCCATGATATGGGTTGCTATTAGACTGATGGAAAAAATATTGCCTCTGCCCCCATGGTCCTTAGGCTCAGAAACTCACTAGAATTCAATCCCGAGAAAGACAGTGCCCCATGCTTTGTATACTATCACACACACAAAGTAATACAATCATTAAAAAATAATCATCCTGAATTTTTGATGGCACTCTGCTTGCTTGCAATTTTATTATTCATAGGTGTTAGCTTTGCAATTATAAAACATGTTGTTGGTATTTTCGAGCGGATTCTGACATCAAATTTGGTTTGCCAATAGATGGGATGAACATGTCAAGGAAAACAAGACGATGACAATGGATAAAATCCCATTTGGTTTCTACGGCTAATAATCTTGTTCAGAGCACAAGATATTTGAACACCATAATATGATTTCCACATTAAAATCACGTTCCAGTCAATTCAAAAATTAAGTAAATAGAGCAGAGGCATACAGTTCTACTAACCCACCAATGTCATAAATTTAATGATTTTAGCAGCGCAAGGAAAATAGTGATTGGTGTAAGACCTCACATCCTAATGTGTTACTGCTTTTAACAATGATTATTTGTCATTTATCTGACACCAAAGGTGTGAACTGCACATTATAGGAGTCAAAGGTTTTGCATAAAACAAAACAAAGCCTCTTTCTCCAAGGGTTACACTTTGAAAGTGTGCAAGTGACTCATGAGAATGTGTCAAAAAACCAACGAGAGGCCTGGGGCTAATATATCTGAAGTTGGCATTGGAAAGGACACATTTCTCATAAGGGGAAACCAGGAATGTTTCTGTAAAACCACTAAGCTATTCTAAAATGAAATAGGTTATAGAAAAATCTAGAATCTTCTTTGGCCACTACTCATGGTACAAAACGGTCTTGGACATCTATCGTTCCTGTACATTTTCTTCCAAGATCTTATAGAGGTTTGGAAGAATAATGGAAATGCACACATTTTAATCTCTGATTTATCTGTGGAAGAATTAGGCTTTCAAGCATATTAGTAAGTTAGTAAAGGTTTTGTGATAAGTCTTATATTCCAGCCTGTAGGTTTAAAAAATATTACTTATTCCGTATGCAATGAAACTTGTTCAGGAAGAGTTCATGCTGCTTACCCTGTCACTCCTCCAGAGATCAGAGTTTTTAGAGCAATTGTCGGTTGGGTCTGATCACTGTTAGCAACAGCAGTCGAAGCAGCACCCCAGATTTGTGGTACTCCTCTCTTATTTGGAGTGGTTCTTTTAACATGGAACTCTAAAAGATCACCAATGATTATTTGAGAAGAGCTGAATCTACTAGAGAAAAAAAAAATGGTACAGTCTACATAGCAAGAATGTTAAGCTGCAAACAAATCACACTGATAAACATAGTGCCATGGTCTAGAGCCATTTCTATTTCCTGCGAATCTCTCTTAAAACTAAGGTATTAATTAAATATATAAGGGTGGAATCCCGGTCCTGTTTGGGTCCTTTTCTTCTTTTGGCATCTTGAGTCTGTGTCATGAGTTTTGGCACCCCCATTCTGGCCTGTGTTATGCACATCCAAGCCAATGTAGGAAGCAGACTTGTCAGTCTTTCCATCTGCAAATTTTTAATAATCAGACTGAAAGCATGGGATCTTCATCAGTTCCCTTTCTATAATACTGGTTATATTCCCATTCTTACTGGCTATTGCATTACTCTGTGTAATATTGGCACTTTAGTAAGTTCTAATTTTGCAAAGATGCCTGGTTTCTGTGGCTGTCAGACAATGAGAAAGAACAATTTCCATTCTGAGAATTATCTCCTACTGACTTGTCCATTATGCTGAAGTCGGTGGCTGTATGTATATTTGTTTTTTAATTATTCCAGAAAAGCAGCATGATAGCAGAAAATGCATCGATCAGAAGAGTTCTGAGCCTGTATCTGTCACTCACTACAATAGAAAAGGTTCTTCAGTTCTCTCCTCTTTAAAATGGGGTGACTAACATTCCACAAGATTTTGTGGGTTTAAATAAGACAACGGGTGTTAAAATATCTTGTTTGGAAATTAGTATCCAGTAGACATTCCATAACTGATCTCACTTCATGTCTACTTATGTTTGGCCTGCGTATGGATACTGAAATAAAAAGGAATGTTTTGGGGTTCCCCCTCTCTGCATGGTGCAAAATATATCTATATTTGTCAGAGAGATTCCAGCCTCATCTAAAAGGGAGATATATAGAGAGAAAGCTTTTGATAAAATGAACAATAGAGAAATAATTGTGTTTTTTTTTAAGGACATTTATTTATTTGAGAGAGAGCGAGGGAGAGGTTTCTGGTTCACTTTGAAAAGTACATATGCAAACATCTCATCTCAGACTTTGAGTTGTTAGGGACGGTGATTTTCCCAACACCTGGTCTTTGAACTTAGAGGTACTGTCCACGTTTTTCTTCCTTTTTTTCCTTTTGCTTCCTGTGTGAGCCCTTTGTGCATTTGAAGTAAAAAATAGGGTGGAAAAAAAAAAACCAACAAAGAGAGGGAGAGATAAAGTCATAAAGAAAATAGTGCCTATTCAGTTATGTTAAAGATTATTATTAGCCTAAAACATCATAAGCTCCTGATAGCAAAGAGAATTTTTGCAGCTCTCTGGTTTTTCTTTTCTTTTCTTTTTTTTTTTAATGAAAAATGTAAGAGTATTTGGCAGGGAGATAAAGGCACAGTTTGAAACCCAAGTGTCATTGGTTGAAGCTTCCATAGCTACCTCAGCAAAATGCAGATGATACATGGGCTGCTTTTCTTCAAAAAACACAATAGTTGAGAATACTTCCATGTTTATGTGAATAAATTCTACATAAATTTACACCTCTTGAATTCTATACACATAATACCTGGGAGACAGACTTTAGACTTTGTGTCTAAAATCAAAGCAGCAGTTAGAACACGAAGAAAAAATCCTGGCATTTCTTTTTCAGTGATCTTGACACACCGGATTATGAGTAGACATGAAAATATCGACCCAGCCGTAGACAACCACTGTCTGCTGCTGAGAAATAACCTGGCGGAAGTTTCATTAGTGACACAGCAGAGGGACATAGTCAAATTCTCCATTGACTTTTGGGGTCATGAAAACTGACACGTGCACCATTAGGCCTCCTAAACAAGAAGCAGAAATGAACATCTGCATATGCCCCACGCACATCCCAACCCACCTTTGTCAGTCCAATATGATGCTGTTGCTCTTAATTCACCCAAGATCATGGGTGAATTGTAGGCAGAGGGATTATGACCAAGAATTTTGGAGCCAGAGGAACTGATTAGAGGTTGTTTTTTTTTAAGGTTTTTTAAATTCGTTTGTTAGGGGGGGCGTGGGAAGCAAAGAGAAAGGCAGAGAGAAAAGTCCCAAGCAGACTCCATGCTGAGTGTAGAGCCCAACGCAGGGCTCAATCTCACAACCCTGAGATCATGACCGGACCCGAAATCAAGACTGAGCCACCCAGGGACCCAGACTGACTTGATTCGAATTCAGTTCTGCCACCTGCTAGCTTTGGCAGTTATTTGACCGAATTCAGGCCTCACTTGCCTTATCTCTGAAGTAGGCTTAAAAAACCCCACAAACTATTGCATAAAACTGTTGTGATGGTTAAATAAATCAAAATGCATAATGTATTTAGGAGCATGCCTGGCACATGGTAGGTGCTAAGTGAGTATTAGCTTTGTTATTAGCGGGAGACTGTGATACAAGTTTTGTGCTCAAAAGCTCCAGATAGGGGCGCCTGGGTGGCTCAGTGGGTTAAGCCACTGCCTTCAGCTCAGATCATGATCTCAGGGTCCTGGGATCGAGCCCCGCATCGGGCTCTCTGCTCAGCAAGGAGCCTGCTTCCTCCCTTCTCTCTCTGCCTGCCTCTATGCCTACTTGTGATCTGTCTGTCAAATAAATAAATAAAAAAATCTTTAAAAAAAAAAAAAAAAAAAAAAAAAAAAAAAAAAAAAAAAAAAAAAAAAAGAAAAAAGCTCCAGATAGGAGAGGAACCAGTTAGAACACTTTTGGTTGCCAGGAACAAAAACCATAACTCAACCTGGCCGAAACAATAAAGGGGATTTATTCATGAATTTGAAAAGTTGAGAGGGAGAGCACGTTTGGGGTAAGACTTGATTCGGTATGTTGGTAACATCTTCGAGGAATCAGACTAATTTCCCCTATGTCTTTGCTTCCTCTCCCATCTGTGGTGATGTCAGCTTCATCTGAAGATGGGCTTGCCTTTAGATCCTTTGTTCAGCTCCACCAAGACCAAGGCATCCCTCCAAGTGAGCCTCTGTTTATGGAGTAACTGGGGGCATGGGGTAGGCTGCTGGGAACATGTCTGTTTACTTGCCTCCTGCCAACTCTGGCATTTGTTCTTTGAATATTCTTTGAATATTTATCCTTTCAGTGTTAACTAAAAGAACACATGATAAAGCTAGGAAACTGGGTGGGAAAAACTGCCAGCAGAGCTCTCAGTGGTGACTTTGGGCGAGGTCAGAGAAGCAGCAGCGTGAGCAGTAAGACCCAGGGTGCAATCCCAGCTTGTTCACCTAGCAGTGTGATACCTGACAAGTTGCTAACTCTCCCTGAGCCCCTTTCCTTATTTGTAAAATGGGAACTTAAGAATAGTATCTTCTTAACCTGATCATTATGAAGATTAGATGAGACAATCTACTAATACCTTGTCGCACAGAGTAAATGCTTAGTAAATGTTAAGTATTATCATCACTATTGTTGTTATTGTTCTTATACTGGCAGCAAATAGACTAGAGGAAGATATCCTGACCCTCTTAAGATGGTAAGCGAAGCAGGAGATATTGGGTACAGGGTTTGGACTCAAGAGATTTTTAGTTTCCATACTTTTCTCTATCGAGAACAGTGAAGGAAACATTGTTTCCTATCAAACAAACTCTTCATTCTATATTTTATCTTGAGTAGGAATTATTTAGGAATCTGTGTCAAGGAAATCATCAGGCTTACATAGAGATTTAGCAACAAAGATATTCCTTATGGTATTTTGTTTGGGGAGGTTGCAAAAGAGTTGAAACTCACTTAAAAACCCAACAGTCCAGGACTGATTAAATCAGACATTGTTATAATATGTTGTATCAGTTAGCATGCTTTTGGCTACAAACAGGACAATCCTCCTTGCCTGGGGTGCCCCTAAATAAGGTATACAATTAAGGACATTTATTATCTAAATAACAAGTGCAAAGGTGGTACTGGCTCCTGCTGTGGTATTTCAGGGTCTAGTTCAGTTTCTCTTGATTCTTCTTGTTTGGACCTTGCTGTGTTGACTTCATTCTCAGGCACCATTTCCAGGCTCTCATGAGGAGAGAACACCCTTCAGGGAAAGAAGAACCACCTTTTCATCCTTTGGAAGTGACGGCCAGCTGATCCTTTCTCTCCCAGCATAATATACTAAGTGAAAATAAGTAGATTATGAAGCAATAGGGTAAGTTTCCCTGACTTTTTTTTTTTAGAAGAGACACTAGCCAATTCTTGTTTTCTTTTCCAGTTGATTTAGAATTAGTTGATTAATTTTCAGAAAATATCCTAGAGGTTTCAGCTCAATTATTTTGAATTTATGGATTCATCTGGGGACAAATGGCCTTAAGTATTATTTTAATTTAGAAAATTCCAAAGTGGTGGCATTGGTTATATTACTGAAAAACAGGAAGGAATTCTCCATCTATGGATGAATAAAACATAGCATAGTCATATACTAGAATATCATATAGCAGTTAAAAGTGAGGAGCTGGCAGCCTAGGGTAGTGCTTAAAGGTATGATACCATTGATGTGAATCACAAGAACCACAGAGTACAAAATTCTCTGTGGTTCACAGACACATGCATATGTATGTAAAAACCATAAAAAGGCATTGGAAGGATGCATCAAATTCATGATAATGGTTGCCTCAAGGGAGCATTGAGAGCGAATGAGGAAAAGGAGACTTCAACTGTATCTATAATGTTTTATTTCTTTTATTTAAAAAGTATCCGAATCATGGTAGCCTCTGGGGGCAGAGAGCTGATGTATGGGTAACAGTGGATGGGGGGAGATTCGTGCTATATCCCCTTCTTTACCTTTGATATTTGGAACCATGCACATGTTTCATTGACTCAGCAGAAAAGTGAAATCGTTTAAAAAAAAAACAACAACTCTAAAACCCATGACAATGTGGTAACAGTGGTCTAGTCTCAGTGGTACGTTTATTCCTTACATTTTTCATATTGAAAAATTTTCTCTAAAAAGGGAAAAAAATAGTAACTTACAGCTAGGTGGTGGCAGCTGAGTGGGAGGTGGAGGTGTGGAGGGTTGGAGGAGGCTGTTGTATGCACTGTTCCTCCAGTGTGGTTTAGGCTCTCATGTCCTCTCTGTGTGAACTTTGCCCCTGCAATGAACTTGGTCCCTAGTGTCCCCAGGTCCAGAAGCATGTGCAAGAGTTTTGGAACTTGAGAAGGATAGGCATAACTTAGAACAGTGCTTTGCACTGTACTGCTCCCTGGAGTGGTGACACTTTGGACTCCAGTCTCATTGGTTTCCTTTCCATACACTGCCAACATCTCATTCCTCCTAGACCACAAGTTCCCAGACCATATTATTCAATAGGATGAAAATCGCAGCTTTCTTGCACCTGACCTTCGCCCTCCAAGCTCCCCACTCCTCCTTCTAAGAAAAGACCAGAAACTCTACGTGGATTCTCATGGGAATAATAGAAACCTAGAAGAATGACAGGTCCTCTGGGGTTTAGTGGAAGACAGGGGTGCCAACAGCTTGTTCCTGAGGGCGAGGAGGAGAGAGGCCACTGATGCACCAGTAGGCTGGTAGGGATGGGTAGTATGGATGAAAAAGAGAGGGAGTGAGAGAGAGAGAGAGAGAAACTTTTGGGGAGGTGGAGAGAGGCACTCCTGGGAATTTTAATGAGTTCCTGTGAATACCCATTAATTTGAAGGCGATGAGTGAAGATTACAAACTCCTGGGCTTTGCTTTGTTAAACATGCTGCTGTTCTGAGGCTGTAATTTGGAGCTTTGTATATATTACCATTATAATGGGCTAACCCTACAGGGCACACAGTGATCATGTGGCACTGATTGATTGATTGGACTAATTTTTATTACAAATGTAATTCCAGAGTTGTTGAACTCTGAGGATCCTTGTACCAGGGTTTCTGGTGCACTTCTGTATAGGACCATGCTGTGAATTATGGCCTCCGTCACCTGTCTTTCTTCTTCTTCTTCTTCTTTTTTTTTTTTTTTTAAAGATTTTATTTATTTGAGAGAGAGAGAACGAAAGAGAGAGAGCATGAGAAGGGGGAGGGTCAGAGGGAGAAGCAGACTCCCTGCCAAGCAGAGAGCCTGATGCGGAACTTGATCCTCGACTCCAGGATCATGACCTGAGCTGAAGGCAGTTGCTTAACCAACTGAGCCACACAGGCGTCCCCTGTCGCCTGTCTTTCTGTATTCAGAGGATGCAGTCTCTAGAACACGGTGGAAACAGGAATTGGGAAGGGGGAAACAACAGATGTAGCAGGAAGTCATATCCTTTGTGACCCAAGACAGCAGATGTATTACTAGACATGAGAAAAGATGAAAAGGAAGGAATGGTGAGTTACAGACCAAATGTGTCCCCCCTTCTCCTGGCAAATTCATTTGTTGAAACCTAATCCTCACTGTGATGGTATTAGTGGGGACTTTGGGAGGTAATTAGGTCATGACTGTGGAGCCCTCACGAATGGAACTGTGCTCTCATAAAGGAGATCCTAGAGAGCTCCCTTGCTCACTCATCCACGTGAGGTCACAGTGATAAGATGTCTATCTGTGAATCAGGAAGTTGTCTCCCACCAGACTCTTGAGTCTTCTGGCACCTTGACCTTGAACTTTCCAGCCTCTAGAACTGGGAGGAATAAACTGGGGGGTTGTTTAAGCCACCCAGACTATGGTATTTTGTTATAGCTGCCTAAGACACACTGGATTTTTCAGCTTTTTATTTTTTGTGTTTGCTCTTTTTACAGTACCAGGAAATGCGGTATTTTTGTTTTTTGTTTTTTTGTTTTTGTTTTTTTTTTTTACCACATTCTTCCCACCATAGTTCAGATGGTTGTTGTTGCCACATTTGAAAAACACTTGAAACAGTAATTAGTGTTATTGTCCAAGGACTTACAAAGAACGACAATACTATTTACATGCTAGGGACCCTGTGCCAGAAAAATTACTGAACAAATCCTACTCTTCTTTCCTTCCACAAAATCAGAGTTGCAAAGAGCAATACATTAATGATTTTCTTTGCCAGAGTATTTGAGCGATGGTATTCTGCTTCTTTAAAATTCTTATTTATGAATGTAGACATTGGGTTTCTAAGTAAAAAACTCTTTGCAACATCGTCTGTGTAGAACCTGGGTGTTTTCTGTGTTGAATTTACTTAAAAAACTGGCCTCTATAGTTTGATTTCAGTCATGTAAAAATATACAGGAGGAAGGCTGCTGGGACAAA
This sequence comes from Martes martes, assembly GCF_963455335.1. Classification (NCBI taxonomy): domain Eukaryota; kingdom Metazoa; phylum Chordata; class Mammalia; order Carnivora; family Mustelidae; genus Martes; species Martes martes. The sequence continues at coordinate 22,911,330 of NC_137895.1, forward strand.
TAGTAAAATGCTTTTCATTAATTTTCTCTGGGCATTGACATTCTGGGTGATTTTATTTTTCTATACTTCTTTCTGTTTTTTAAATTTTGCAATCTATATTCATAACTTGAAAAATAAAAATAGCTGTCGTTAACAATCATTCTATATAAGTTTTTTATATGTCATACAATTGTAAAGGTTTAAAAAATTGATGAGGCAAAGAGTCTGCACATTGAAAAACCAAATATGAACAGTGCTTCTCATTGAGGTATATACCTTTTTTATTTTGCAATTACTCTATAATGAACAGGAACTACTTTCATAAGAGAAAAAATATTTTAAGAATGAATTTATTAGGCTTGATCTAAAGAAATGCCAAAAAGGTCAGACCAGCTTAGCATTCTCTTTCTCACGGTGGCATTCTAGAATCTTTTTTGAAAGGGTATGTTTTCCCCTGGTATCAATCTCAGGAGGTTGAAGGACATACCCCAAACACCTCTAGCTTCCTTTAGTTACTGATTTGAATGTATTATCCTCATAGTTTTAGAAAATCTTCTTGAGTCTTACTGTGACTCAATTTGAAGGAGAAAATGTATTTGTGTCTAACTTTAATAGAAGTCTAATGGAAAGTATGGCTGAATTAATGTCTAATTCCTTGTTATTGGGGAGCTCTAGTGGGGATACTGGTTTATGTGCATTTGCCCTGGGACAGAGCTAATCTCTACTAGAAGGGGGAAAGGGCCAGTATTCTCAAGGGTCTGGAGGCTGCCTACCATCGGGAAGAATGAATGTGCAGACTTGTGCTGAGAAGGGAGACCAGTTCAATATTCAGAAAGTGGTGTAGTGTCAGCTTCACAGGAGAGGTAAGAATCCAGAGGGAAACAGTCAGAATATAGGGTTTAAGCCAGGTAGACCTTGGCCCAAATTTGGTTCTACCATGTATTTAACTGTGCCCAGATCACTTAATCTCTTTGACCCTGTGTTTCTCCATCTCTGGAATAGTTGTGACCCAGATGTCAGCTGAGGTGATTGTGTTCCTTGACCCTTAAAATACGATTGGCTTCTGGGTGAAGTCCAGTGTCCTCTCTTTATTGGTTAGGGTTAGGATTGGCTGTGATTAATAGAGACTTGAAAATACTAGCTCAAAAAGAGTGTTTCTCTTTCCTAGTAAAGTCCAGGGATGGATGGTCTAGGGATGACATGGTGGCTCTAACCACGGGGGATTCAGGCTGCTTTCAGCTTTTCCTTACACCTTCTCTAGGATATGACTCCTGTCCTCATGGCCCCTGATAGAGTTCCAGCCATTTCTCCTAACTCCGTGAAGCAGAAAGGGGGAAAAGTGGAATAAGGAAAGGGGGAAGGACGTATGCTATCTATTTTTTATGGAAGTAGCTATTAACCAATGTAGTCCCCTCCATAAGAGCCCTCTGATGCTAGCTGTTAAAAAGAATACTTTGTCAGGTACCTGGGGAGCTCAGTTGTTAAGTATCTGCCTTTGGCTCAGGTCATGATCCCAGGGTCCTGGGATCAAGCCCCACATCAAGCTCCCTGCTCAGCAAGAATTAAAAAAAAAAAAAAAAAAAGAATACTTTATTCATTCTTCCACATCAGAATAGTAATAATAATATTCACCTTGCAGCATATAATCTTTGGCACAAGAACATAGCAAATAATCAAGATTTTTATTAATAACTAAACACTAATTATACTATTATTAAATGTATATTAATATATTACTGACAAATTACAACTCACTGTGAAATTCAAAACAGGCTGGGAATAAGTTCACCCTCTGGTGGACATGGTCTTATTGGGTGGGTGCTGGCTACATGATATGGGGAGCAGGCGGTCTAGCCAAGATCAGATCTGCAAGACCAGACTTGACAAATATGACTCTTAGTAATGCCTTTTCTCAATCCCATTCAGTCTTTTAAGTAACTCTAAGGTATCATTCATGTATAAATTTCCTTTACAGTCAATTAATAATAATTGCTCAATAAATCAGATTTACTGAGAGCTAAATCTGGGCTGGGCACTGAGCTAAGCAGTTTCCATGTTGTCTGATTGAATTCAGTCTTAGAGGACAAATGCAGTTAGTTCCTTCATGCTGTGTATGGAACTGCATGGTAGAGAAAAGAAGTCGTGTTTTCAAGGTCATGCAGCCAGAAGGTCATAGAGAGTGAAACCAAATCTTCATCTCTCAAGTACTCCACTTTGTGCCTCCCAAGGATCCTTGTCACTGTCCTCAATAGGGGTCATGTCTCTTTGCAGCTCCAAGGACACCACTCCATATCTGTGTTCTCAAATGTGAACATGACCTACACCTGTAAGGCCCAGACTCTGTTCCACATCAGGTACATTGAACCTTGAGGACAGGTTCTTGCCACAAATACCAGGTGCAGCCAGAGCTTTGACTTTGTCCGTTTGTGCTCTAGTTTCACTTTTGAGTGGCTTGAACACCCTTGTGTTGCTGTTATTTACCCCACATACATTGTTTATGTCCAGTTTGTCAGTTAGCTCTAGTATATTCTATGTGTTTAGCACAATTCACTCTATTATGCCTTAGCACCCAATGTCCAAAGGACACTTTGAAGGTGGGGTCATCTTCAATGAATTTATCATTAAAGGGGATTCTTCACAATCTCCTCTTTATTTTGAGTTCTGTTTTCCCCTCTTTCCCCTAACCCCACCAAATCAATAATTCTTTAGCTGATGTCTTTTCTTTATTAAATACAAAACTAGCAGAAAAAACTAAAACAACAACAAATTAAACCCCACAAAACCAAACCCAAACCCCCAAAACCATGAAAAGATGACTAGCAAATGAACATGTGATATACAACTGTGAATAAAACTAGAAAAATATTCAGTCTTCCTTATAGTCAAATACATCCTATTTTGAAAATATGAAGAGGTAACTTGTTTGCCTATTATATCAGCAAAAATAATTATTAATGGTAATATCTAATACTTGTGACACTGTGGTGAAATTGGTATTCACTCCAGTGAAAATGCTTAACCTTCTAGAAAACAGCATCTCACTATCCACAAAGTACCATAAAAATGTTCACAACTATTTATTAATAGTCCTTTTTTTCTTTTCTTTTTAAAATATTAACATATAATCTATTATTTTACCCAGGGGTACAGGTCTGTGGATCATCAGGCTTACGCATTTCATAGCATTCACCATAGCACATACCCTCCCCAATGCCCATAACCCAATCACCCACTTGCTACCCCCCCACCCCCCAGCAACCCTCAGTTTGTTTCCTGAGATTAAGAGTCTTTCATGGTTTGTCTCCCTTCTGATCCCATCTTGTTTCATTTTTTCCCTCCCTACCCCTCATGACCCCTGCCCTGCCTCTCAAATTCCTCATATCAGGGAGATCATATGATAATTGTCTATTTCTGATTGACTTATTTTGCTCAGCATAATACACTTTGTTCCAGCCATGTTGTTGCAAATGGCAAGATTTCATTTCTTTTGATGGCTGCATAGTATTCCAGTGTGTGTGTGTGTGTGTGTGTGTATATGTATATATGTGTATATATGTATATGTATATATACATATATATGTGTATATGTATATGTATATATACATATATATGTGTATATGTATATGTATATGTATATGTATATATATATGTATACACACACACCCCCCACATCTTGTTTATCCATTAATCTGTCAATAGACATCTGGGTGTTCTTTCCATAGTTTGGCTATTGTGGACATTGATGCTATAAACATTTGGGTGCACGTGCCCCTTCAGATCACTACATATGTATTTTTAAGGTAAATACCCAGTAGTGCGACTGCTGGGTCATAAGGGAGCTTGATTTTCAACTTTCTGAGGAATCTCCATGTTGTTTTCCAGAGTGGCTGCACCAGCTTGCATTCCCAACAGTGTAGGAAGTTTCCCCTTTCCCTGAATCCTCGCCAACATCTATCATTTCCTGACTTGTTAATTTTAGCCATTCTGACTGGTATGAGGTGGTTTTGATTTGTATTTCCCTGATGCCGAGTGATGTGGATCACTTTGTCATGTGTCTGTTGGCCATCTGGATGTCTTCTTTGCAGAAATGTCTGTTCATATCTTCTGCCCATTTCTTGATTGGATTATTTGTTCTTTTGGTGTTGACTTTGATAAGTTCTTTACAGATTTTGGATAGTAACCCTTTATTTGATCTGTCATTTGCAAATATCTTCTCCCATTCTGTCAGTTGTCTTTTGGTTTTGTTGACTGTTTCCTTTGCTGTGCAAAAGCTTTTGATCTTGATGAAGTCCCAATAGTTCATTTTTGCCCTTGTTTCCCTTGCCTTTGGCGATGTTTCTAGAAAGAAGTTGCTGTGGCTGAAGTTGAAGAGGTTGCTGCCTGTGTTCTCCTCCAGGATTTTGATGGATTCCTGTCTCACATTGAGGTCTTTCACCCATTTTGAGTCTATTTTTGTGTGTGGTGTAAGGAAATGGTCCAGTTTCATTCTTCTGCATGTGGCTGTCCAGTTTTCCCAACACTATTCGTTGAAGAGACTGTCTTTTTTCCATTGGACATTCTTTCCTGCTTTGTTGAAGGTTAGTTGACCATAGAGTTGAGGGTCTATTTCTAGGCTCTCTGTTCTGGTTCCCTGATCTATGTGTCTGTTTTTGTGCCAGTACCATACTGTTTTGATGCCGACAGCTTTGTACTAGAGCTTGAAGTCTAGAATTGTGATGCCACCCACTTTGGCTTTCTTTTTCAACATTCCTTTGGCTATTTGAGGTCTTTTCTTGTTCCATATAAATTTTAGGATTATTTGTTCCATTTCTTTGAAAAAATGGATGGTATTTTGATAGGGATTGCATTAAATGTGTTTAATTGCTTTAGGTAGCATAGACATTTTCACAATATTTGTTCTTCCAATCCATGAGCATGGAACATTTTTCCATTTCTTTGTGTCTTCCTCAATTTCTTTCATGAGTACTTAATAATTTTCTGAGTACAGATTCTTTGCCTCTTTGGTTAGGTTTATTCCTAGGTATCTTATGGTTTTGGGTGCAATTGTAAATGGGATCGACTCCTTAATTTCTTTCTTCTGTCTTGCTGTTGGTGTACAGAAATGCAACTGATTTCTGTGCATTGATTTTATATTCTGACACTTTATTGAATTCCTGTGTGAGTTCTAGCAGTTTTGGAGTGGAGTGCTTTGGGTTTTCCACATAAAGTATCATAGCATCTGCAAAGAGTGAGAGTTTGACTTCTTCTTTGTCCATTCAGATACCTTTAATTTCTTTAAATTCTTTTTGTTGTCTGCTGAGGCTAGGACTTCTACTATATATATATATATATACATATATATATACACACACACACACACACACACACACACACACACATATATGTATATATATGTGTGTATATATATATGTAGAATAGCAGTGGTGATAGTGGACATGCCTGCCATGTCCTATGTGTGTGTGTGTGTGTATGTAGAATAGCAGTGGTGATAGTGGACATGCCTGCCATGTTCCTGACCTTAGTGAAAAGCTCTCAGTTTTTCCCCATTGAGAATGATATTTGCTGTGGGTTTTTCATAGATGGCTTTGATGATATTGAGGTATGTACACTCTATCCCTACACTTTGAAGAGTTTTGATCAAGAAAGGATGCTGTACTTTGTCAAAATCTTTTTCAGCATCTATTGAGAATATCATATGGTTCTTTTCTTTCTTTTATTAATGTGTTGTATCACATTGATTGATTTGCGGATGTTGAACCAAACTTGCATCCCAGGAATAAATCCCACATGGTCGTGGTGAATAATCATTTTAAGGTACTGTTGGATCCTACTGGCAAGTATTTTGGTGAGAATTTTTGCATTTGTGTTCATCAAGGATATTGGTCTATAATTCTCCTTTTTGTTGGGGTCTTTTTCTGGTTTTGGGATCAAGGTAATGCTGGCCTCATAAAATGAGTTTGGCAGTTATCCTTCCCTTTCTATTTTTTGCATCAGTTTCAGGAGTATAGGAATTAATTCTTCTTAAATGTTTGGTAGAATTTCCTTGGGAAGCCATCTGGCCCTGGGCTCTTGTGTGATGGGAGATTTTTGATGACTGCTTCAATCTCCTTGCTGGTTATGGGTCTGTTCAGGTTTTCCAATTCTTCCTGGTTCAGTTTTGGTAGTTTATAGGTTTCTAGGAATGCATCCATTTCTTCCAGATTGTCAAATTTGCTGGTGTATAGTTGTTCATAATATGTTCTTATAATTGTTTGTATTCTTTTGGTGTTTGTTGTGATCTCTCCTCTTTCATTCCTGATTTTATTAATTTGGTTCCTTTCTCTTTTCTTTTTGACAAGTCTGGTCAGGGGTTTATCAATCTTATTAATTCTTTCAAAGAGCCAGCTCCTAGTTTTGTTGATTTGGTTTACTGTTCCTTTCGTTTGTGTTTTATTGATTTCTGCTCTGATCTTTATGATTTCTCTTCTCCTGTTGGGTTTAGGCTATCCTTGCTGTTCTTTCTCCAGCTCCTTTAGGTTACAGTTAGGTTGTATACTTGAGGCCTTTCTTGTTTCTTGAGAAAGGCTTGTATTGCTATACACTTTCCTGTCAGGACTGCCTTTGGTGTGTCCCAAAGATTTTGAACCGTTGTGTTTTCATTTTCATTTGTTTCCATGAATTTTTTTTTTTTTTTTTAAATCCCTTATTCTTTTTTTTTTTTTTAAAGATTTATTTATTTATTTATTTATTTGACAGAGAGAGATCACAAGTAGGCAGATAGGCAGGCAAAGAGAGAGAGAGAGGGAAGCAGGCTCCCCGCTGAGCAGAGAGCCCGATATGGGACTCGATCCCAGGACCCTGAGATCATGACCTGAGCCGAAGGCAGCGGCTTAACCCACTGAGCCACCCAGGCGCCCCTGTTTCCATGAATTTTTTAAAAAAATTCTTCTTTAATTTCCTGGTTGACCCATTCATCCTTTAGTAGGATGCTCTTTATCCTCCACGTATTTGTGTTCTTTCCAACTTTCCTCTTGTGGTTGAGTTCTAGCTTCAGAACACTGTGGTCTGAAAATATGCAGGGAATGAGCCCAATCTCTTGGTAGTTGAGACCTGATTTGTGACCCAGGATGTGATCTATTCTGGAGAATGTTCCATGTGCTCTAGAGAAGAATGTGTGTCCTGAAGTTTGGGATGGAATGTTCTGAATATATCTGTGATGTCCATCTGGTCCGGTGTGTCATTTAAAGCCTTTACTTCCTTGTTGATCTTTCGCTTGGATAATCTGCCCGTTTCTGTGAGGTGGGCGTTAAAGTCCCCTACTATTATTATATTATTGTTGATGTGTTTCTTTGATTTTGTTGTTAATCGGTTTATATAGTTGGCTGCTGCCATGTAAGGGGCATAGATATTTAAAATTGTTAGATCTTCTTGTTGGACAGACCCTTTGAGTAGGATATAGCATCCTTCCTCATCTCTTAATATAGTCTTTGGCTTAAAATCTAATTGATCTGATCTAAGGATTGCCATCACAGCTTTCTTTTGATGTCCATTAGCATGGTACATTGTTTTCCACCCCCTCACTTTAAATCTGGATGTTTCTTTGGGTCTTAAATGAGTTTCTTGTAGACAGCATATTGATGGGACTTGTTTTTTTAATTTTTTAATCCATTCTGATACTATATGTCTTTTGATTGGGGCATTTAGCCCATTTACTTTCAGGGTAACTACTGAAAGTATGGATTTAGTGTCATTGTGTTGCCTGTAAGGTGACTGTTACTGTATATTGTCTCTGTTCCTTTCTGGTCTCTACTTTTAGGCTCTCTCTTGGCTTAGTGGATCCCTTTCTATATTTCCTGTAGGGCTGGTTTGGTGTTTGCAAATTCTTTTAGTTTTTGTTTGTCCTGGAAGCTTTTTTTTTTTTTTTTTAAATCTCTCCTATTTTCAATGACAACCTAGCTGGATATGGTATTCTTGGTTCCATATTTTTCTTGTTTAGTGCTCTGACTATATCATGCCAGTCCTTCTGGCCTGCCAGGTCTCTGTGGATAGGTCTGCTGCCAGTCTAATATTTCTCCTGTTATATGTTATGGACATTTTGTCTTTAGATGCTTTCAGGATTTCCTGTTTGTCACTAAGACTTGTACATTTTATTATTAGGTGATGGGATGTGGACCTATTTTTATTGATTTTGAGGGGGTTTTCCCATGTCTTCTGGATTTTGATGCTTGTTCCCTTCACCATATTAAGGAAATTCTCTGCTATAATTTGCTCGAAAATACCTTCTGCCTCCCTTTCTCTCGTCTTTCTTCTGGGATCCCAATTATTCTACTATCATGTTGTCTTATGGAATCACTTATCTCTCACAAATTCTTCCCTTGTGTTCCAGTTGTTGTTTGTCTCTCTTTTGCTCAGCTTCTTTTTTCTCCATCATTTGTTCTTCTATATCACTAATTCTCTCTTCTGCTTCACTTATCCTAACAGTAAGAGCCTCCATTTTTTATTGCACCTCATTAATAGCTTTTTAAAATTTCAACTTGGTTAGATTTTATTTCTTTTATTTCTCCAGAAAGGGATTTTATTTCTCCAGGAAGTGTTTATCTGATATCTTCCATGGTGTTTACAAGCCCACTTAGAGCCTAGATAATTGTCATTCTGACTCTAGTTCTGACATATTACTAACGTTCACATTGATTAGTTCCCTAGCCATTGGTACTGCATCTTGTTTTTTGTTTTTCTGTTTTTGTGACGAGTTTTTTCCCCCTAGTCATTTTATCCTGATAAGAATAGATGAATGAGAGAACAAAATACTAAAGGGGAGTAATGACCCCAGAAAAATATACACTAACAAAATCAGAAGATTTTGTTAGATCTTAGGGGAGAAGAAAGGGGGAAAAAAAGAAAAAATATATATATATTAGACTGGTGAATTGAACAGAGCCACATGATTTTGGGTGTATTTTGGTCTGTCAGAAGAAATTACCTCCCAAAATTTTAAAGAAAGGAAAAAATATATATATACATACACACACACACATACACACACGTGTGTGTGTGTGTATGTATATATATATATATATATAAAATATATAAATAAGGGTAAACATGATGGATGGAATGTGAGTGTAAAGATGAAAATTAAAGAAAGATTCTAAAAAAGTTGATAGAAGTTGGTTGAAAAAAAGAAACACAAAGTGGAAAGAATGTGATCAGATTATAGACTAGAACAAAGCCACGGGCTAGATTTAGCATATATTTTGTTCTATTAGGAGAAAATGTATCCCAACATTTTAAAGAAAAAAAACCCCTATATGAATAAAAAAAATAACGTTAAATACAATGAAGGATAAAATATGAGTGTAACAATGAAAATTAAAAATTTTTAAAAATAGGTATTGATAAAATAGTTAAAAAATTAAAATAGGAAAGAGAATAAATTAAAAAAATACAATAAGAAAAAGTAAAATTAAAAAAAATTTAACTTTGAAAGACTAAAGGATCCTGGGAAGAAAGCCATGAATTTTATGTGTTGCTTTCCCCTAGCTCTGGAGTTTTGCAGTTCTCATTGATTGGTGAACTTGGTCTTGGATGGGAGTTCTTGCTGATTTTCTGTGGGAGGGGCCTGTGGCAGTGATTCTCAAATGTCTTTGCTTGAGGCTAAGTAATCTGTTCTGGTTTGTTCTCGGTAGCTTTTGTTCCCTGAAGGCTTTCTGTAGAGCTTTGGAGGATGGGAATGAAAATGGCAGTCTCCCAATCTCCAGCCCTGAGGAGCCAAGAGTGCTCCCTGAGGAGCCACTTCTCATTGTGCCCTCATAGAAAAGGAGTCAATCTCTCCCATCTCCCTGGTTTCTAGCTACACTCCGTGCTCACCCAGCCTGTGACTGAGCATCTCTATCTCTGGTGCACAGCCCCCTTTGGAGTCTCCAAACCCAGCAGATTCCTGCAGTGCATTCCTGCACAGCTCCTCCTGGAGGAAGAAGGTGAGTCTCCCAGATCTGCTGCTTGTTGGGTCCCTGCCAGAAGAGCAGTGGCCTGATTGTGCTGTGGATCATGGTTGAAGGTAACCCAAAGCTGAGAGAGCACTCCTTGGCTCTGTCTCTGTAGTTGTTTTCCCTGTTCTGATACCTGTGAGCTCTCCCACACTCAGACACCCCTAGTGTTTTTGTGACCCTGCGGGTCCTGAGACCACACTGTCCCTGCAGGGGCTCCACCCCTTGCTTAGCCTCTGAAGCAATGTTCCTCAGTGGAGCAGACTTCTAAAGGTTCTGATTTTGTGCTCCACTGCTCTCTCACTTGCTGGGAGCCATCCCCTCCCCTGAGGTGTATCTTCCTGAATGTTTCCTCGGATTCACTTCTCTGCACATCCTACCTTCTGGAAAGTGGTAAAATTTCTGTTCCCAGAATTGCCGCTCTTCTCCTCTTCTCCCTCTTGTTGAGTTTGTAGCTGTTCAGAATGGTTTGATAACTATCTAGCTGAACTCCTGGGACATGATGATATTTAGGTCTTCTACTCCTCTGCCTTCTTGTTCCTATTCTCTATCTAATAGTCTATGTCTAGGAATCCTTCACAGGAAACTGACATTAAAGGGAAATTTGTGTGCACAGATATGTTCCTTTCATTATCACTTATTTTAAAAATCCAAAATTAAAATATCCAACGGTAAGAGAACAACTAAACAAATATGATATATTTGATTTGGGAATATTATTCAGCCATTAAATATATGTAGTCATATGCTTATGGGCAAATATATTAAAGAAAGGCAAGATACTTGTAGGTATAACATAATTGCAACTCTATGAAAAGATTAGGGTAAGTTTTTATAGAAAATGACTGAAAAAAGAAATATTCCATTTTATATAAAGGCCTGTCACAAATTCATTTCCACAAATAGATTTTCACAGAGTGCTAAATAAAGTTATTTTGTGAACTATAGCTCATCATTTTTGCCGATTCTGACTCATCTTTGGGCATTAGTACTGCTCCTTGGAACTGGAGGCAAAGAATTCGTGACTGTCTGTAGAAAATATGGCCACAGTCTGAAGAAACCATAGTTTAGTGGCACTAAATATGTGGCTATGGCAGAACTTGGAAGCCATTCAAATTCTAGATTTTTAAGGATATCAAAAGTTTTCACTGAAAATAGGAATTGCTTTGTTAAACCCAAAAGTCAGGCAGCGGAGGTTAAAACTTCAGAAACACATTCCAGTTCTTCAACGCTCAGTGTAGCTTTCACAGAATAACCATCTGGACCAGGTTTAAAGTAAAACATTCTTTCACTCAATGTTTTGTCAGACACTCCTCATCCCCTTGTGTCCATAGATTAGTGAAGCCACCCATTGCTCATGCCTTTTATACTTCTGGATCATACCTTCTAATTCTAATTCTTCGAATTCCTGAATTTGTCTGCCACCATTTTTCTACTCTAGATTTTATTTCAGAGGAACCACAGGTATATGAGCTGCAGTTTAATTGGTGTACACTCTGAGAGCTGTTGTTAGCCTAAATAAAGTAAAATATTAATGAAAAACACATGGCTAGAGATGTTTTAAAAATAATTCAAGTTTATACCAAACATTTATTTTTAACTCAAGTTTCATATTATGAACTTAGTAACAGGGGACCCTCTTCCTTTTTGGGAAAGAATGTTGAGACCCCTTAGTAAACATATTCATTTGAGAAATAAAAGAAATTGAATGCAGCAAAACAACTACTGAGTTATGATTGTGAGTTTGAGGGTAAAACATTTTATCTTGATTTTCTTTTCTTTCTTCCATTATTTTAAAAAGATTTTATTTATTCATTTGACTGACAGAGATCACAGGTAGGCAGAGAGGTAGGCAGAGAGAGAGGAAGGGAAGCAGGCTCCCTGCTGAGCAGAGAGCCAGATGCTGGGCTTGATCCCAAGACCCTGGGATCACGACCTGAGCCGAAGGCAGAAGCTTTAACCCACTGAGCCACCCAGGTGCCCCTCTTTTTTTTTTTTTTTTAAAGATTTTATTTATCCATTTGACAGAGAGAGAGAACACAAGCAGAGGAAGTGGCAGGTAGATGGAGAGGGAGATGCAGACTCCCTGCAGAGCAGAAAGCCCAACATAGGGCTCGATTCCAGGACTCTGGGATCATAACCAGAGCCAAAGGTGGACGCTTAACTGACTGAGCCACCCATGGGCCCATCTCTTAATTTTCTAAACTTTCTGAATTATATTTATATTATTTCTCCTAGATAAAAATTAAAATAATTCCTGTTGATCCTTAAGAAGTTCAAATATCCCCAATGTCTTTTAGCTTAAAAAAATTCAAAGACTTCAAAGTGCAAAGATTTGGTATTACTGAGGATAATTCAAATATCTGTGCTATAGATGAAGAAAACAATTTTTTATCCCTTTTTAAAATTAAGTATTTTTATTAACATATAATGTATTATTTGCCCCAGGAGTACAGGTCTGTAAATCATCAGGCTTACACACTTCACAGCACTCACCATATCACATACCCTCACCAATGTCCATAACCCAACCACCCTCTCCATACTCCCCCTCCCCCCAGCAACCCTCAGTTTGTTTTGTCTGATTAAGAGTCTCTTATAGTTTGTTTTGTGTGATTAAGAGTCTCTTATGGTTTGTCTCCCTCCTGATCCCATCTTGTTTCATTTCTTCATTTCTTATCCCCCAATCCCTCCATGTTGCCTCTCAACTTCCTCATATCAGGGAGATCATATGATAATTGTCTTTCTCTGATTTACTTATTTCTCTAAGCATAATACCCTCTAGCTCCATCCACATCATTGCAAATGGCAAGATTTCATTTCTTTTGATGGCTGCATAGTATTCCATTGTATATATATACCACATCTTCTTTATCCATTTATCTGTTGATGGACATCTAGGTTCTTTCCATAGTTTGGCTATTGTGGACATTGCTACTATAAACATTTGGGTGCACGTGCCCCTTCAGATCACTATATTTGTATCTTTAGTAGTGCGATTGCTGGGTCATAGGGTAGCTCTATTTTCGACTTTTTGAGGAACCCCTATGCTGTTTTCCATAGTGGTTGCACCAGCTTGCATTCCCACCAACAGTGTAGGAGGGTTCCCCTTTCTCTGCATCCTCGCCAGCATCTGTCATTTCCTGACTTCTTAATTTTAGCCATTCTGACTGGTGTGAGGTGGTATCTCATTATAGTTTTGATTTGTATTTCCCTGATGCTCAGTGATGTGGGGCACTTTTTCATGTGTCTGTTGGCCATCTGGAAGTCTTCATTGCAGAAATATCTCTTCATGTCCTCTGCCCATTTCTTGATTAGATTATTTGTTCTTTGGGTGTTGAGTTTGATAAGCTCTTTATAGATTTTGGATACTAGCCCTTTATCTGATATGTCGTTTGCAAGTATCTTCTCCCATTCTGTCAGTTGTCTTTTGGTTTTGTTGACTGTTTCCTTTGCTTTGCAAAAGCTTTTGATCTTGATGAAGTCCCAATAGTTCATTTTTACCCTTGCTTCCCTTGCTTTGGCAATGTTTCTAGGAAGAAGTTGCTGTGGCTGAAGTCGAAGATGTTGCTGCCTGTGTTCTCCTCAGAATTTTGATGGATTCCTGTCTCACATTGAGGTCTTTCACCCATTTTGAGTCTATTTTTGTGTGTGGTGTAAGGAAATGGTCCAGTTTCATTCTTCTGCATGTGGCTGTCCAGTTTTCCCAACACTATTCGTTGAAGAGACTGTCTTTTTTCCATTGGACATTCTTTCCTGCTTTGTTGAAGGTTAGTTGACTATAGAGTTGAGGGCCTATTTCTGGGCTCTCTGTTCTGTTCCATTGATCTATGTGTCTGTTTTTGTGCCAGTACCATACTGTTTTGATGCCGACAGCTTTGTACTAGAGCTTGAAGTCTGGAATTGTGATGCCACCCACTTTGGCTTTCTTTTTCAACATTCCTTTGGCTATTTGAGGTCTTTTCTTGTTCCGCATAAATTTTAGGATTATTTGTTCCATTTCTTTGAAAAAATGGATGGTATTTTGATAGGGATTGCATTAAATGTGTTTAATTGCTTTAGGTAGCATAGACATTTTCACAATATTTGTTCTTCCAATCCATGAGCATGGAACATTTTTCCATTTCTTTGAGTCTTCCTCAATTTCTTTCATGAGTACTTAATAATTTTCTGAGTACAGATTCTTTGCCTCTTTGGTTAGGTTTATTCCTAGGTATCTTATGGTTTTGGGTGCAGTTGTAAATGGGATTGACTCCTTAATTTCTCTTCTCTCTTGCTATTGGTGTATAGAAATGCAACTGACTTTTGTGCATTGATTTTATATCCTGACACTTTACTGAATTCCTGTATGAGTTCTAGCAGTTTTGGAGTGGAGTGCTTTGGGTTTTCCACATAAAGTATCATAGCATCTGCAAAAAGTGAGAGTTTGACTGTTCTTTGTCCATTCGGATGCCTTTAATTTTTTTTTGTTGTCTGATTGCTGAGGCTAGGACTTCTACTACTATGTTGAATAGCAGTGGTGATAATGGACATCCCTGCCATGTTCCTGACCTTAGTGAAAAGCTCTCAATTTTTCTCCATTGAGAATGATATTCGCTGTGGGTTTTTCATAGATGGCTTTGATGATATTGAGGTATGTACACTCTATCCCTACACTTTGAAGAGTTTTGATCAAGAAAGGATGCTGTACTTTGTCAAAATCTTTTTCAGCATCTATTGAGAATATCATATGGTTCTTTTCTTTCTTTTATTAATGTGTTGTATCACATTGATTGATTTGCGGATGTTGAACCAAACTTGCATCCCAGGAATAAATCCCACATGGTCGTGGTGAATAATCATTTTAAGGTACTGTTGGATCCTACTGGCAAGTATTTTGGTGAGAATTTTTGCATTTGTGTTCATCAAGGATATTGGTCTATAATTCTCCTTTTTGTTGGGGTCTTTTTCTGGTTTTGGGATCAAGGTAATGCTGGCCTCATAAAATGAGTTTGGCAGTTATCCTTCCCTTTCTATTTTTTGCATCAGTTTCAGGAGTATAGGAATTAATTCTTCTTAAATGTTTGGTAGAATTTCCTTGGGAAGCCATCTGGCCCTGGGCTCTTGTGTGATGGGAGATTTTTGATGACTGCTTCAATCTCCTTGCTGGTTATGGGTCTGTTCAGGTTTTCCAATTCTTCCTGGTTCAGTTTTGGTAGTTTATAGGTTTCTAGGAATGCATCCATTTCTTCCAGATTGTCAAATTTGCTGGTGTATAGTTGTTCATAATATGTTCTTATAATTGTTTGTATTCTTTTGGTGTTTGTTGTGATCTCTCCTCTTTCATTCCTGATTTTATTAATTTGGTTCCTTTCTCTTTTCTTTTTGACAAGTCTGGTCAGGGGTTTATCAATCTTATTAATTCTTTCAAAGAGCCAGCTCCTAGTTTTGTTGATTTGGTTTACTGTTCCTTTCGTTTGTGTTTTATTGATTTCTGCTCTGATCTTTATGATTTCTCTTCTCCTGTTGGGTTTAGGCTATCCTTGCTGTTCTTTCTCCAGCTCCTTTAGGTTACAGTTAGGTTGTATACTTGAGGCCTTTCTTGTTTCTTGAGAAAGGCTTGTATTGCTATACACTTTCCTGTCAGGACTGCCTTTGGTGTGTCCCAAAGATTTTGAACCGTTGTGTTTTCATTTTCATTTGTTTCCATGAATTTTTTAAAAAAATTCTTCTTTAATTTCCTGGTTGACCCATTCATCCTTTAGTAGGATGCTCTTTATCCTCCACGTATTTGTATTCTTTCCAACTTTCCTCTTGTGGTTGAGTTCTAGCTTCAGAACACTGTGGTCTGAAAATATGCAGGGAACGAGCCCAATCTCTTGGTAGTTGAGACCTGATTTGTGACCCAGGATGTGATCTATTCTGGAGAATGTTCCATGTGCTCTAGAGAAGAATGTGTGTCCTGAAGTTTGGGATGGAATGTTCTGAATATATCTGTGATGTCCATCTGGTCCGGTGTGTCATTTAAAGCCTTTACTTCCTTGTTGATCTTTTGCTTGGATGATCTGCTCATTTCTGTGAGGTGGGCGTTAAAGTCCCCTACTATTATTGTATTATTGTCAATGTGTTTCTTTGATTTTGTTATTAATCGGTTTATATAGTTGGCTGCTGCCATGTAAGGGGCATAGATATTTAAAATTGTTAGATCTTCTTGTTGGACAGACCCTTTGAGTAGGATATAGCATCCTTCCTCATCTCTTAATATAGTCTTTGGCTTAAAATCTAATTGATCTGATCTAAAGATTGCCATCGCAGCTTTCTTTTGATGTCCGTTAGCATGGTACATTGTTTTCCACCCCCTCACTTTAAATCTGGATGTTTCTTTGGGTCTTAAATGAGTTTCTTGTAGACAGCATATCGATGGGTCTTGTTTTTTTAAATTTTTTTAATTTTTTAATCCATTCTGATACTATATGTCTTTTGATTGGGGCATTTAGCCCATTTAAATTCAGGGTAACTATTGAGAGGTATGAATTTAGTGCCATTGTGTTGCCTGTAAGGTGACTGTTACTGTATATTGTCCCTGTTCCTTTCTGGTCTACTACTTTTAGGCTCTGTTTGCTTAGAGGACCCTTTCAATATTTCCTGTAGCGCTGTTTTGGTGTTTACAAATTCTTTTTGTATTTGTTTGTGCTGGAAACTTTTTATATCTCCTTCTATTTTCAGTGGTAGCCTAGCTGGTTATAGTATTCTTGGCTGCATGTTTTTCTCATTTAATGCTCTGAATATATCATGCCAGTTTTTTTCTGGCCTGCCAGGTCTCTGTGAATAAGTCTGCTGCCAACCTTATATTTCTACCATTGTATGTTACAGACGTCTTGTCCTGAGCTGCTTTCAGGGTTTTCTATTTGTCACTGAGACTTGTAAGTTTTTATTGGATAATGGGGTGTGAACCTATTTTTATTGATTTTGAGTGGTTTCCCTGTGCCTCCTGGATTTTGATGTGTGTTCCCTTTGCCATATTAGGGAAATTCTCTACTATAATTCCCTCCAATATATACCTTCTGCCCCTCTCTTTTTCTTCTTCTTCTGGAATCCCAATTATTCCAATATTGTTTCGTCTTATGGTATCGCTTATGTCTCGAATTCTCCCCTCGTGGTCCAGTTATTGTTGTCTTTTTTTGCTCAGCTTCTTTATTCTCCATCGTTTTGTCATCTATATCACTGATTCTCTTCTGCCTCATTTATCCTAGCAGTAAGAGCCTCCATTTTTGAATGCACATCATTAAAGCTTTTTTGATTTCAACTTGGTTAGATTTTAGTTCTTTTATATCTCCAGAAAGGGATTCTCTAAAGTGTTCCATGCTTTTCTTGAGCCCAGCTAGCACCTTGATAATCGTAATCTGAACTCTAGTTCTGACATATTACCAATGTCTGATTTGACTCAGTCCCTAGCCTTTGGTACTGCCTCTTGTTCTTTTTTGTTTGTTTGTTTTGAGTTTTCCTGCCTTGTCATTTTATCCAGATAAGAATATATGAATGAGATAATAAAATATGAAAAGGTTGGTAAAGACCCCAGGAAAATGTATGCTAACCAAATCAGAAGAGACACCAAACCAGGGGAAGAAGAAAGGAGGAAAAAGAAATAAAAAACAATATATATATATATATGTATATATACACATATATATACATTCATACATACATACATGTATTAGAGTGGTGAATAGAACAGAAGCACCCACTTGAGTTTTGGTGTATTTTGGTCTGTTAGAAGAAACTACCTTCCAAAATTTTAAAGAAAGAAAAACTTTCATATATATAAAAATTAGGATAAACATGATAAAGGGATGGAATATGACTGTAAAGATGAAGATTAAAAAGAAGTGTAAAAAATTGATAAGGTAAGTTGTTTGGAAAATGAATAAAAAAAAGAAAAATGTGCTCAGGCTAGAGAGTAGAACAAGGCTGTGTGCTAGATTTAGGGTATATTTTGATCTATAAGAAGAAATTGTATCCTAAAATTTTTTAGAAAAAGAGAGAAACCTATATGTATACAAAAAATTAGGTTAAATACAATGAAAGGATAAAATATGAGTATAATAATGAAGGTTTAAAAATATATTTTTTTTTAGAAAGATATTCTTTTTTTTTTTTTAAAGATTTTATTTATTTATTTGACAGACAGAGATCACAAGTAGGCAGAGAGGCAGGCAGAGAGAGAGGAGGGGAAGCAGGCTCCCTGCTGAGCAGAGAGTCTGATGCAGGGCTCGATCCCAAGACCCTGGGATCATGACCTGAGCTGAAGGCAGAGGCTTAACCCACTGAGCCACCCCGGTGCCCCAGAAAGATATTCTTAAGATAAATTAGTTAAAAACTAGTTTTTAAGGAAAGAGGAAAGAGGAATTGTGTGAAAAAATAGAACAAAAAAAGAAACTTAAAAAAATTTAACTTTTTAAGAGTAAAGAATCATGGGGAAAAGGCCATGAATTCTGTGAGTTGCTTTCCCCTAGCTCTGGAGTTCTGCTGTTTTCCTTGATCAGTGAGCTTGGTCTTGGTTGGATGTTCTTGCTGATCTTCTGGGGGAGGGGGCCTATTGCAGTGATTCTCAAGTGTCTTTGCCTGAGGTAGAATTTCACTGCCCTTGCCAGGGGTCATGCTATGTAATCTGCTCTTGTTTGTTCCTGGTAGTTTTTGTTCCCTGAATGCTCTCTGTAGAACTCTGGAGGATGGGAATGAAAATGGTGGCCTCCCAATCTCCAGCCCCAAGGAGTCGAGAGCTGGGGGTTCCATTCCTCAGTGTGCCCTCAGAGAAAAGCAGGCAATCACTCCTGTCCCCGTGGTCTCTGGACACACTCTGTGCTCACTGACCTGTGACTGAGCATTTATATCTCTGGGGCACAGCTCTCTTTGGAGTCTCTAAACCCAGCAGATTCCTGCCACACTGCTCTGCCCAGAGGAGGAAGGTGAGTCTCCCTGCATCTGTCCCTGCTCAAAGAACCGTGGCCTGACTGTGCATTGTATCATTGTTTAAGGTAACCCTGATCTGAAAGCTCACCCTTCTGCTCTGTCTCTGTAGTCAGTTTCCCTGCTCCGATACCTGGGAGTTCTGCCACACTCAGATACCCCCGATCTTTCTGTGACCCCATGGGACCTGAGACTACACCATCCCCTCAAGGACTCCACACCTACTTAGCCTCTGGAGTGATGTCCCTCAGTGGAGCAGACTTCTAAAAGTTCTGATTTTGTGCTCTGCTTCTGTACCACTGGCCGGGAGCTGCCCCCGCCCCCCACCCCCCATGCAGTGTATCTTCCTGTTGCACGGATTCACTTCTCTGCATTTCCTACCTTTCAGAATGTGGTCGTTTTCTGTTCCTAGAATTGCTGCTCTTCTCTTCTATCTCCTGTTGAGTTTTTAGGTGTTTGGAATGGTTTGATAACTATCTAGGTGAACTCCTGGGACCTGCTGTCATTTCAGTCTGCTACTCCTCTGCCATTTTGCTTCCCAAGTTGAAAAAAAACAATTTTTAAAAGCATTTCCCCAACTATTTTGGAAAATAGGACAAATCCATGGATCTGACCATGTTTTGTATGTGTGTTTCAAAAGCAGTTATTTTTTTAGAGGCTCATCTTATACATAGATTTATATACATAGAATTATATACTTTTCTTTTAAAAGACATAAAAAATCTTAGTAGTGTATGTAGTAAGCACCTATATAACTCATAGATGTGTAGGTTAGGTGTGTGTTGGCACAAATGGGCTGGGATCAGCTGGGTGAGAATTGCCCAGTTGCAGTGTCTGGGGTGGCTCTGAGACTTCGTGTAGGTCTACACTAGTTGTCTGTCAACCACCCTGGAGTAGCCATCTATCTCCATTTAGAGGCACAAGTTTTTTTCATGGTGATAGCAAAGGAGGAAAATGTCAAACAGAAATATACATGTTTAGTCTTTGGACTGTCCCTTCTTTCTTCCTGCCAATGATGATAGCAAGCCCTGTAGTAGAGCCCAACTTCAAGGCCAAGAAATACATTGTGGACATAACAAAGCCATATGTGGGAAGGTAAAGAGCTGGAACTCATTATTCAATCAACCTCTAGGGGATGTCTATGAAAGACTGTCATAAAGCTGGAAAATGACCCAGTGGTAAATTAAGCACCCAAATTGCAGAGAATGATATTGAGAAGCAGTAGTTATTTTGCTGGTGCTACCTTCAGCTGACTGATTGCCCTAAGTTTTTGCCCACTCTTTGGCAATTTACGAATTTAAGGGCAACAACTTATAGAAAATAGAGTGGACGTCTCATACTGAACATTTCATTTTGACCAGCACAGCAGAAATAGAAGGCTTCTGAATCCTGTCCCAAGTAAAAGTTTTATAAAGAAAAATCGACTTCTTTTTTCTAGTTCAGAGCACGTCCAGCCTATGCTAGGCTAAGAGTACCAGAAGGATCTCAGTATGCCAACATAAGAGACGCAGATGATTGTCTGCTACCAGATCAATGCTCTGAAGAGAAGAGTGTTTGTGTTCCCTGGCAAGGGAATATGAACAAAAGAACTTCATTGGCTTTCTCCATCACCTGCTTTGACATTGATTTCCAATTTTTAAAAAAGGAACCCAAAGATGGTCCCACTGGAGTAAAGCATGAGAATGGAGCAGCTGTGACAGAGCACTGATGGCAAATTTGTAGAGGGTTTATGAAAGAAGAAGGGGACCTTTCCTTTGAAGTGCAACTGCTCATTTAGGATCTTTCCTCTTTAGCAGTTTCTACTCCAGTCAAGAAGCAGCTAATATCTCAACTGTTTAAAACTCCAGATTTAACAATAAATTAAATGAATATAAAAAGGAACGAAATCTCCCCAAATGCTAAGACAGTCATACCTTTAACAGACATCATAAATCTCATTCTAAGAAAAGCTAGGTCTTAAGTTCTCGTCATGGTGCAGATTGACTCAGTAGATTTGGGACATATTTTAGCTACTCTTGGCCTGTTTCCTTACCTATAAAGTGAGGCAAGCTACATATGTTCCCCAGCTGGCTTCCTTCAGGCTAGATGAGGGTCATGGGAGCTAGTCCTCCATTCTGTAAGCAGAGAAACTTTGAGAAGGAAAAAAAAACCCACATAGGGTTGGCTTAGAAGGCATCTCTGGGGTCTAACCTGATGAGAATCTAGGCTCTGTCATTGGTTAGTTGTATAATCTTGGGCAAATTGAATAAACCTTATGTGCTTCAACTTTTGCGTCTATTACGCATGTTAAAATACTGTCTGCCTTGTAGGTCATTATGCAATGTATGCAAAATGGTTAACCCAAGGCTGGTTTATAGTAAATATGCAAAGAATGTTAGTGCATATTTGGCTGCTTACCTAGAACCCTCCTCCCCTTCCTCTTTCCTAAAAGTGCATTAATTTTGTTTGAGTGTCTAGCCCTCTTCTCTGCAGCCCATGAAGAGGAAGCTAATTTACCTCAGCTTTCAGGGAGGTCCTGATTATTAGAACTCAGTAATTCTCAAACTTGTGTGTCATCAGAATGATGTGGAAGCCTTGTTAAAAAAACAGATTCCTGGGCCCCATCCCTATTGTTTCTGATTCAGTAGGTCTGGAGTGGAGCTGAAAATTTTTATTTCTAACAAGTTCCCAGGTGAAGCTGATGTTGCTGGTCCATTCAGCCTTTAATGTATGACTGGCAATGTACTAACCTCTTTGTTCATATTATATTATTTAAAATTTAGAATAACCCAGTGAAGGAAGTGTTCTTGTTATATTCATTTTGAAGACATTGAAACCGAGGCCCAGAGAGTTTAGCTGACTTGCCCAATGTCAAGCATCTATCTGTAGAACAGGAGCTCAGCCTGGCTTTTTCCGGACTCCTAATCCAAAGGCCAAACCATATTTCCTCCATCATACCATGCCATCAGTGGCAAGAATATTCCTTTCCAGTGAATGTTGTCCAGACTATCCCTAGTAGAGTTTTAGGATACCTGGGAAGCTGGATTAATACCAGGGGTGGCTAACTAAGCATGGAATTGAGAAAAGGGAGGGAAAGACTTTTGATGGGATATGAGCTCATGAAGATTCATAAGGTGAGGTGCAATGAATTATTCCTTTTCCAGAGAAAAGGAGTAGAGCTCTGAGCTTTCCTGCACAGGAGAACAGAACTTCTACCAAGTTCCAGCTCTCTGGTCTCCCTGTTTCTAAGTCTCAATTCACTTAGTTACCCTTCCATTTTGCCCCCCTGCATTCACCTTCATTTTGCCTTAATTGACCTTAGGCCTTCTCAGATCTTCTTAGACACATCCTTACAGGTGATTCGGGGGCACGTGCCCCTTCAGATCACTACATTTGTATCTTTAGGGCAAATACCCAGTAGTGTGATTGCTGGGTTGTAGGGTAGCTCTATTTTCAACTTTCTGAGAAACCTCCACACTGTTTCCCAGAGTGGCTGTGCCAGCTTGCATTCCCACCAGCAGTGTAAGAGGGTTCCCCCTTCTCCACATCCTCACCAACATCTATAGGTGATTCTTAACTTACTTCTTCAGTGGCTTATTCTCACCCATTTCAAACACACAAATAAGTACAGAATAATTTATCAAGGCACCCACGTACCATCACTCACACTCACCACAAGTTCACATTTTGTATTTTTATGTCAGACTGTGAAAAGAAATGACAGAAAACAAACAAACAACAAATCCAGATGTGAGTGGGTATCATTCCCATGCTTGCTTTTTAATTTTTACTAACATGTTGTATTGCTTTTCTGTGTTTAAAAAATTTACATAAATCGCAGACCTGTATATTCTGTGCAAATCATTTTGCAATTTTCTTTTTCCATCAGCATTCTATCAAGACTTAGTTTACTGTAATGGCTTCAAGTTTTGTACTTTATTAATAAACCACATTTTATAGTCTGTTCTGATGAGCGTTTTGTTCTGGTTGTTTCCTTTCACACATAGTATAGTGGACATTGTTATACATCTCTCTTTGCATGTGTGTGTCAAGTTTTCTCTAGGGTAGAGAACCAACAGTGGGCCTGACTAATTGAAGAGTGTGCATCACTTCCCATTTACTAGGTAGTGTGCCTTCCTGTGAACATACCTATGAATTTCCATTTCCCACATAATTGCTAACAGTTTGTGTTAATAGATATGCCATTTAAAAATGATTTTATTGGGCACCTGGGTGGCTCAGTGGTTAAGCCTCTGCCTTCGGCTCAGGTCATGGTCTCAGGGTCCTGGGATCGAGCCCCGCGTCGGGCTCTCTGCTCAGCAGGGAGCCTGCTTCCTCCTCTCTCTCTGCCTTCCTCTCTGCCTACTTGTGATCTCTTTCTCTGTCAAATAAATAAATAAAATCTTTAAAAAAATGATTTTATTTATATTGTGAAAAAAATAGATCAGACTTTTCCCACTAATTTTTAAGGCCTTTTTTGTTATATACTAAGTTCTAATCAGAAAGCCAGATTTGTTTCCAGGCTTTCCATCTAGTGGATAATTGTCCATTGTCTCACTGTGCCTTATGATATGGCTTTATAAAAAAATCTTAATGTCATCTAGGGTACATTCCCTTTTATTTATTTTCTTTAAAATTGTCATGGTTATTCTTTGCTCTTTGTTTCATGGGGAATTAAACATCAGCTTGATGAGGCCTATGAAAAACCTTCTAGGGAAATTTGACTGGAATGCATTGACTTTATGGATTAATTTGGAGAGAATTGCTCTCTTTAAAAAGTGGAGTCTTTTCCACCCATGAACATGTGGCATTTTTCCTTTTTTTTTCAGGTTTTAAAAATTTATACCCTTTGATAAAATTTTACACTGTTTCCATAATATTAATGAATATCTTTTGTCAGCCATGTTCTTATATACCTTGTATTTTTGTTGCTACTGTGACTGATAGGATTTTTAAATTATATTTTTTAATTGGGTTTGCTGGTTTATGGAGATGTTATTTATTTTTGTATATTATTTTGTATCCACCAAGCTCTTATTGCCTTTAATGGTTTCTTTATATAATCTCATAGATTTTTTTCAGATAGACAGTCATATCATCTGTGAATAATGACAATTTTGATTCTTCCTTTCCAATCTTTACATTTTTTTCCCCCTGGTCTTTTTTGTTTTAGTTAGCCAGGACACCCAGGAGAATGCTGAATACAAGTGGTGCTAAAAGACATCTTTATTTTGAAAATGGAATGCTCTAAACATTTCACTATTAACCATGACATTTTTTGAAGTTTTTGATAGTACTCTTTGTCAATTAATGAAAGTCCCCCTTCAGTCCTGGTTGCTAAGAGTTTTTACTTGGGTAGATGTTAAATTTCATGTGTTCTTATTCTATATCATTTGGGATTATCACATGGGTTTTCTCCTTTTTACTGTTAGGGTTGTATATTACTTTTATTGATTTTCCAACATTAAATCATCCTTGTATTCCTGAAATAAGACTTACTTGGTCATGGGTATTTATTTTTAAATACCTCCCTACATTTCATTGCTAATGAATTACTTAAGACTTTTAAATTTATATTACGAGTACACTTGGCCTGTAATTTACTCTTTGCACTATTCTTCTCCACTTTGTGCCCTAAGGTTTTTAGTCTCATATGATGAGTTGGGGAGTTCTCTTTCTATCTGCTTGGTAGCATTTGCATAAATTATGAAATAGTGGTTCCTTGTAGGTTTGGTATCTACCCCTGCAGTTATCATGGCCGTTTTCTTGGAGGCATGGGAGATTGCCAATTTTTATTTTTTAATTTATTTTTTGGGTTATTATTTATTTATTTATCTATCTATTTATTTATGTATTAACATATAATGTATTTTTTGCCCCAGGAGTACAGGTCCGTGGATCATCAGGCTTACATATTTCACAGCACTCACCATGCCTTCCCCAGTGTCCAAAACCCAGCCACACTATCCCTACCCCCAACACCCAGCAATCCTGTTTGTTTTCTGAGATTAAGAGTCTTTCATGGTTTGTCTCCCTTCTGATCCCATTGTTTCATTTTTTCCCTCCCCATTCCCCAAACCCTCCACTCTGCCACTCAAATTCCTCATATCAGGGAGATCATATGATAGTTGTCTTTCTCTGATTGACTTATATCACTCAGCATAATACCCTCTAGTTCCATCCATGTCATTGCAAATAGCAAGATTTCGTTTCTTTTGATGGCTGCATAGTATTCCTCTGTGTGTGTGTGTGTGTGTGTGTGTGTGTATCACATCTTGTTTATCCATTCATCTATTGATGGATATCTGGGTTTTCTTTCCATAGTTTGGCTATTGTGGACATTGCTGCTATAAACATTGACGTCGATGTGACCCTTCAGATCACTACATTTGTATTTTTAAGGTAAATACCCAGTGCGACTGCTGGGTTGTAGGGGAGCTTTATTCTCAACTTTTTGAAGAATCTTAATACTTTTTCCCAGAGTGGCTACACCAGCTTGCTTTCCCACCAGCAGTGTAGGATGGTTCCCCTTTCCCCACATCCTCACCAACATGTCATTTCCTGACTTGTTAATTTTAGCCATGCTGACTGATGTGAGGTAGTATCTCACTGTGGTTTTGATTTGTATTTCCCTGATGTCAAGTGATGTTGAGCACTTTTTCATGTGTCCATTGACCATTTGGAAGTCTTCTTTGCAGAAATGTCTATTCATGACTTCTGCCCATTTCTTGATTTGTTCTTTGGGTGTTGAGTTTGGTGAGTTCTTTATAGATTTTGGATACTAGCTCTTTATCTGATATGTCATTTGCAAACGTCTTCTCCCATTCTGTCAGTTGTCTTTTGGTCTTGTTGACTGTTTCCTTTGCTTTGCAAAAGCTTTTGATCTTGATGAAGTCCCAATAGTTCATTTTTACCCTTTCTTCCCTTGCTTTGGCAATGTTTCTAGGAAGAAGTTGCTGTGGCTGAAGTCAAAGACGTTGCTGCCTGTGTTCTCCTCAGAATTTTGATGGATTCCTGTCTCACATTGAGGTCTTTCACCCATTTTGAGTCTATTTTTGTGTGTGGTGTAAGGAAATGGTCCAGTTTCATTCTTCTGCATGTGGCTGTCCAGTTTTCCCAACACTATTCGTTGAAGAGACTGTCTTTTTTCCATTGGACATTCTTTCCTGCTTTGTTGAAGGTTAGTTGACCATAGAGTTGAGGTTCCATTTCTGGGCTCTCTGTTCTGTTCCATTGATCTATGTGTCTGTTTTTGTGCCAGTACCATACCGTTTTGATGCCGACAGCTTTGTACTAGAGCTTGAAGTCTGGAATTGTGATGCCACCCACTTTGGCTTTCTTTTTCAACATTCCTTTGGCTATTTGAGGTCTTTTCTTGTTCCATATAAATTTTAGGATTATTTGTTCCATTTCTTTGAAAAAATGGATGGTATTTTGATAGGGATTGCATTAAATGTGTTTAATTGCTTTAGGTAGCATAGACATTTTCACAATATTTGTTCTTCCAATCCATGAACATGGAATGGTTTTCCATTCTTTATGTCTTCCTTAGTTTCTTTCATGAGTACTTTTTAGTTTTCTGAGTACAGATTCTTTGCCTCTTTGGTTAGGTTTATTCCTAGGTATCTTATGGTTTTGGGTGCAATTGTAAATGGGATTGACTCCTTAATTTCTCTTTCTTCTGTCTTGCTGTTGGTATCTAGAAATGCAACTGATTTCTGTGCATTGATTTTATATCTTGACAATTTACTGAATTCCTGTATGAGTTCTACCAGTTTTGGAATAGAGTGCTTTGGGTTTTCCACATAAAGTATCGTATCATCTGCAGAGTGAGAGTTAGACTGTTCTTTGTCCATTTGGATGCCTTTAATTTCCTTTTGTTCTCTGATTGCTGAGGCTAGGACTTCTAGTACTATGTTGAATAGCAGTAGTGATAGTGGACATACCTGCCATGTTCCTGATCTTAGGAGGAAAGTTCTCAGTTTTCTCCATTGAGAATGATATTCACTGTGGGTTTTTCATAGATGGCTTTGATGATATTGAGATATGTGCCCTCTAGCCCTACACTTTGAAGAGTTTTGATCAAGAAAGGATGCTGTACTTTGTCAAAATCTTTTTCAGCATCTATTGAGAATATCATATGGTTCTTTTCTTTCTTTTATTAATGTGTTGTATCACATTGATTGATTTGCGGATGTTGAACCAAACTTACATCCCAGGAATAAGTCCCACGTGGTTGTGGTGAATAATCCTTTTAAGGTACTGTTGGATCCTATTGGCTAGTATTTTGGTGAGAATTTTTGCATTTGTGTTCATCAAGGATATTGGTCTATAATTCTCCTTTTTGTTGGGGTCTTTTTCTGGTTTTGGGATCAAGGTAATGCTGGCCTCATAAAATGAGTTTGGCAGTTATCCTTCCCTTTCTATTTTTTGCATCAGTTTCAGGAGTATAGGAATTAATTCTTCTTAAATGTTTGGTAGAATTTCCTTGGGAAGCCATCTGGCCCTGGGCTCTTGTGTGATGGGAGATTTTTGATGACTGCTTCAATCTCCTTGCTGGTTATGGGTCTGTTCAGGTTTTCTAATTCTTCCTGGTCCAGTTTTGGTAGTTTGTAGGTCTCTAGGAATGCATCCATTTCTTCCAGATTGTCAAATTTGCTGGCATATAGTTGTTCATAATATGTTCTTATAATTGTTTGTATTCTTTTGGTGTTTGTTGTGATCTTTCCTCTTTCATTCCTGATTTTATTAATTTGGTTCCTTTCTCTTTTCTTTTTGATAAGTCTGGTCAGGGGTTTATCAATCTTATTAATTCTTTCAAAGAGCCAGCTCCTAGTTTTGTTGTTCTGTTCTATTGTTTTTTTTTTTGGTTTCTATATCATTGATTTCTGCTCTGATCTTTATGATTTCTCTTCTCCTGTTGGGTTTAGGCTTTCTTTGCTGTTCTTTCTCCAGCTCCTTTAGGTGTAGGGTTAGGTTGTGTACTTGAGGCCTTTCTTGTTTCTTGAGAAAGGCTTGTATTGCTATACACTTTCCTGTCAGGACTGCCTTTGGTGTGTCCCAAAGATTTTGAACAGTTGTGTTTTCATTTTCATTTGTTTCCATGAAATTTTTTTTTTTTAATTCTTCTTTAATTTCCTGGTTGACCCATTCATCCTTTAGTAGGATGCTCTTTATCCTCCATGTATTTGTGTTCTTTCCAACTTTCCTCTTGTGGTTGAGTTCTAGCTTCAGAACACTGTGGTCTGAAAATATGCAGGGAATGATCCCAATCTCTTGGTAGTTGAGACCTGATTTGTGACCCAGGATATGATCTATTCTGGAGAATGTTCCATGTGCTCTAGAGAAGAATGTGTGTTCTGAATTTTGGGATGGAATATTCTGAATATATCTGTGATGTCCATCTGGTCCAGTGTGTCATTTAAGATTATTAGATGACAGGGTGTGGACCTATTTTTATTGATTTTGAGGGGGGTTCTCTGTGCCTCCTGGATTTTGATGCTTGTTCCCTTACCCCTATTAGGGAAATGCTCTGCTATAATTTGCTCCTATATAACTTCTGCCCTCCCACTTTCTTCTTCTTCTGTGATCCCAATTATTTTAATATTATGTTGTCTTATGATATCACTTATCTCTTGAATTCTTCCTTTGTGGTCCTATAGTTGTTTGTGTTTCTTTTTAAATCTTTTAAAAATCTTTTCAAAATCTTTAAAAAATCTTTAAAAAATCTTTTTAAAGATTTTATTTATTTATTTGACAGACAGAGATCACAAGTAGGCAGAGAAGCAGGCAGAGAGAGAGGAGGAAGCAGGCTCCCCGCTGAGCAGAGAGCCCGATGCAGGGCTCGATCCCAGGACCCTGAGACCATGACCCGAGCTGAAGGCAGAGCGTTAACCCACTGAGCCACCCAGGCGCCCCAGTTGTTTGTGTTTCTTTTGCTCAGCTTCTTTATTTTCCATCTTTTGGTCTCCTCTATCACTAATTCTCTCTTCTGCCTCATTTATGCTAGCAGTAAGAGCCTCCATTTTTGAATACACATCATTAATAGCTTTTTTTATTTCAACTTGGTTAGATTTTCGTTTATTTGTATCTCCAGAATGGGATTCTCTAATGTTTTCCACACTTTTTTTGAGCCCAGCTAACACCTTGATAATCGTAATTCTGAACTCTCGTTCTGACACATTACCAATGTTCATTTTGACTCGCTCCCTAGCCTTTGGTACTGCCTCTTGTTCTTTTTTTTTGTGGTGAGTTTTTCCACCTTGTCATTTTATCCAGAATATATGAATGAGACAATAAAATATGAAAAGGGTGGTAAAGACCCCAGAAATATGTATGGTAACTAAATCAGAAGAGACACCAAACTAGGGGGAGAAGAAAGGGGGAAAAAGAAAAATATATTCGAATGGTGAATAGAACAGAGCCACCCACTTGATTTTGAGTGTATTTTAGTCTGTCAGAAGAAACTACCTCCCAAAATTTTAAAGAAAGAAAATGTTATATATACACAAAAATAGGGGTAAGCATGATGAAGGGATGGAATATGACTGTAAAGATGAAAATTTAAAAAGATTCTAAAAAAGGAATTGATTATAAGTTGGTTGAGGAACAAAAAAAAAAGAGGAAGGAATGTGATCAGGCTGGAGACTAGAACAAAGCCATTTGCTACATTTAGGGTATATTTTGATCTATTAGAAGAAATTGTATCCCAAAATTTTAAAGGGAAAAAAAAAACCTATGTGAAATAAAAAAAATAAGGTTAAATACAATGAAGGGATAAAATATAAGTATAACAAAGAAAAGTAAAAAAAAAAAGATTTTTAAAAGGTATGGATAAGATAATATGGTTAAAAAATGTTAAAAAAGAAAAGACAAAAAAATTAAAAAAATAGAATAAGAAAAAAAATTTTTTTAAAAATTTAACTTTGAAAGACTAAAGGATAATGGGAAAAAGCCATGAATTCTATGAGTTGCTTTCCCCTATCTCTGGAGTTCCGCAGTTCTCATTGATTTGTGAACTTGGTCTTGGCTGGATGTTCTAACTGATCTTCTGGGGGAGGGTCCTATCACAGTGAGTTTCAAATGTTTTTGCCTGTGGCGGAATTGCACCACCCTTGTCAGGGGCCAGGCTAAGTAATCTGATCGATTTTGGTCTTGGGAGCCTTTGTTCCCTGAATGCTTTCTGTATAGCTTTGGAAGACAGGAATGGCAATTGTGGCCTCCCAATCTCTGGCCCTGTAGGAGCACAGAACTCAGGGCCCCACTCCTTGGTGCTCCCTCAGAGAAAAGCAGTCAATTCCTCCTGTCTTTCTGATCTCCCGCTGCACTCCGTGCTCACCCAGCCTGTGACTGAGCATTTCTGTCTCTGTGCATGGCCCCTTTGGAGTTTCCAGACCCAGCAGATTCCTGCAGCATGCTCCCTTGCTGCTCCTCCTGGAGGAGGAGAAGGGGGGGTCTCTATGGAATTGTCACTTGTGGGGTTCTAAGAGCAGTGGCCCGACTGTGCCTTGGATCACGGTTTAAGGTAACCCCCAGCTGAGAGCGCATTCCTTGGCTCTGCCTCTGTAGCCAGCTTCTCCGCTCCAATTCCTGGGAGCTCTGCCACACTTAGACACCCCTGGTCTTTTTGTGTCCCCATGGGTCCTGAGATCACTTTGTTCCTGTGAGGGATCCACCGCCCAGTTAGCCTCTGGAGAGACATCCCTCAGAGGAGCAGACTTCTAAAAGTTCTGATTTTGTGCTGCACTGCTCTCCCACTTGCCCGGGGCTGGCCCCTCCCAACGCAGTCTATCTTCCTGTCACTTTGGAATCCACTTCTCTGCATGTCTTACCTTCTGGAAAGTAGTCAATTTTCTGTTTCTAGAATTGCTGCTCTTCTCTTCTATCTTCCGTTGAGTTTGTAAGTTTTCAAAATGGTTCTATGATAAATATCCCGCTGAACTCCTGGGACCTGATAATATCTTGGTTTCCTATTCCTCCACCATCTTGTTCCCTTAACTGGATCATTGGTTTTTAATTATTGATTCAGTTCCTTTAGTGATCATATGTCTGTTCAGGTATATATATATATACACACACACACACACACACACACACACTTATGTATAACTATATATGTGTTTTATATTTTATATATAAAATGTATTATTTTATATATTTACATATATATACTTAAGGATTTTATGTATTTATTTGAGAGAGAGGGAAATAGAGAGGGAGCAGGAGGGAGAGGGAGAGAGAATCTGAATCAGACTCCACACTGAGTGCAGAGCCCAACTAGGGGCTGGATCCCATGACCATGAGATTATGACCTGAACCAAAACCAAGAGTTGGATGGTTAACTGATTGAGCCACCCAGGCACCCTTCTGTATTTTTTATGAGACAGTTTGGTAATTCAAAGAAAATTTAAAAAAAAAAAGTATGCCTTTTTAAGGTTTCAAACTTACTGGCATCAAGTTGTTCAAACAGTCTCTTGAGCTGCTTTAAGTTTTTAATGTACCTGTAATTATATATCTTTTTAAAGTCTAATAAGGCTAATTTGTACCTCACTTCTTTTTCTTATTCAGTCTTTCTACAGAATTGGCTTCATTTTGATATTTACAAAGATTCAGGCATTTGTCCTGGTGACCCTCTTTATTTTAGTATTTGTTCCTCTATGATGAATTTCTGCTTATTTTCATTTCTTCTACCCCTTGACTTAGGTTTACTGTTTTTCCTCTTCTAATTTTTTGAATTAGATCCTGAAGCCATAGCCTTTTGATTTCTCTTCTTATGTAATATATGCATTTAAGGCAACAATTGCCTCTTAGAATTAAGTATTGAGTTGCATATATCAGTTTCGATATGTAGTACCTGATTGTCATTCAGTTCTGAATAGTGATACTATCCTTTATGATTTATTTGTAATCCTATAAATTATGTACAAGAGATTTTAAAGTTTCCTAACATTCATGGTTTTGAAGTTTATTTTTAAACTACTTTTTTCTAATATTACAGTACTTTGGTCACAAAATGTAGTCTGTAAGCTACAGAAGGTTTTGGTTTTATTGAATCTTCCTTTTTAAGCAAGTATCCATTCAATTTTTGGTAAATTATTTATGTGTTCTTGAAAATAGAATGTATCCTTTAAATTTTGGGGTAGGATCTAAGTTGTAGTCCATTTGGTGAAGTTTACTAATTGTGTTGCTTAAATGCTTATTTTCTTACTGCTTTTTATATAGCAATTACAGCAAGATGTTAAAATCTTCCCCCAATGTTTGTGGATTTGTTTATCTTATGAGTTTATTCTTTATATATTTTAAAGGTATGGTATTAAGTATATAGGTTCAAGGTGATTATATCTTTCTGAAAAATTATTCATATTACAGCTACATAGTAATATTTTTAGTCACATTTCTCCCTTAAACATATGTTTATCTGATTTAATATGACCGTATCAGTTTAATTTCAATTAGTGTTTGCCCATTAGATGATTTTTTGCCTCTTTACTTTCAATGTTTTTGGCATTCTGTTTAGGTGTGTCTTCTTGTAAATAGTGTTTAGTTGGAGAGTTCACATGTTTAAAAACCAGTGTAAGACTGATGAGTTTAGTCTGTGATAAAGTTAGTCTTTCTGATGTCTCTATTTCCACCATTTTTTTTTGTACTTTATAGTTGACACACATTTCTTTAATTCTTTATTTTCTTGTCTGTGTGTGTGCACATGTGTGTTTGTAAAAGTGTTTCATGGTGTTTATTAGATTCATTGAACTTCTCACATTCCCTTCTACTCCAGAAGTTGCACACTAGTCTATCTTTTTAGGTACTAACATTCCTTTTTTGCATGCATACTTGATCTAATAAATTTAATCAATAAATCTCTGCTTTTTAAAAAAACTTAACTAAATTTTATTTTTTTCCAGTGTTCTAAAATTAATGAAGTTCCTGTCTCTCATGTTATTATTGTACAGTATTTAATTCTACCTTTTAAAACACACACACATAAGAGTACTGAATATTTTTTTGGCATTCTTTTATACAGTTGATGCTTCCCTAGTTCCTTTTGCTTCTTTACTTTCATTTTTTCATTTCTTCACTTAATTTTCTTCTTTCTCAAGAACATCCCTTAATACATTTTTCAAGAGCCTATGAATGGTAAATTCTTTCAATCTCAGTCTTTGTTAATCTGAAATGTCTTTATTTTGTTCTCACAATATTGTTTTTAATTGAGTGATAATAGGATATAGTAAAATTCAAATAGCTCAGTTCAATGAATTTTGATAAACTACCACCAAAACAACATACAGGACATTTTTGTCTCTCTCCAAATCACCCATTCCTGTTGATCTCAGCCCCTACCTCCATTCTAGAAACAACCACTGTTTGGTTTTCTGTTATCATTAGATTAATTTTATCTCTTCTAGAACTTCATATAAATGGAATAGGCAGTATGTGCTTTTGTACTTGGCTTCCTTCCCTCACACTGTTTTGCAACTCATATATGTGTTGTGTGTTTTAGTACTTACTTTTTAAAATTTTGAAATTTTAAAATATAGATAAATAATAGATATAGATAAAATAAAATATATAGATAAATAATAGATATAGATAAAATATATAGATAAAATAAAATAAAATTTTAAAATAGACCACCATTTGTTTACTCATTCTCCTGCTGATGCACTGTGAGTTTTCCTTTACACCAGCCTTATCTTTGGCCAAGTGTCCATTGTTCTGAGATCTTAAACAGTTATTCAGAAAGCCAAAACCCATTTTCTGACACCATCTAGTAATACCAGCTACTCACTTCCTGAACTTTGATTCCTCTTCATCTTTCAAATTTCTTAACATTACTTGGGATAAAAACAGTAATGCTACCCCTCAGTTCTTTCAGTTTTTTGCTGAGTCCTTGAGAAGTATCTCAATATTCAAGGCTTTTTCTAATGGTGCATTCATTTCCCAAATTATTCAGCAGAAGTTGGGAGTGGTTGGTGCATGGGATAACTGTTAATGGGATCTTCATACATAATAGTCATGGGGCCCCTTGGTTCAGTTGGTTCAATGTCCAACTCTTGATCTCTGCTCAGGTCTTGATCTCAAGGTTGCCAGTTCAAACCCTCCGTTGGGCTCCATGGGCTTTAATTAATAATAATAATAATAATAATAATAATAAATCAGTCATAACATTTGAAGAGCATTTACCATGTGCAACTTATTTAGTCAAGTACTTAATTTAGATGATTTTATTTAGTCCTTACTGTAATCCTATGAATACTCCCACCCTACAGATAAGGACACTGAGGTTTAGATAAGCACAGCAAGATGACACATCTAGTAAGTGGCAAATTAGAATTTGAACTCGGGCCATCTCTATATTTTGCATTTTTAAGAATTGTTTGGCATTGCTGGACAGTAAACTCTACTTTTAACCTTGTCAGGAAACATCCATACATTTTGCCTGGGTCATTACCCTTTTCCTTCTGGGGCCAAGGCACCAGTTGCCTGCAGATTTTTCTTTCTATTTCATGATTCATGGGCTGCTGTGTATTCTCCAGGAAGTATGGCTCACTCTTTAAGGATAGCCCATTTTTGGGTGATGCTCCTATGTTTGGAGATCCTTTTCCTTCCATTTCTCCTTAGGGATAATCAGGTTTCCTGTGAGCCAGAAGGAAACCAGAAGGGAAGAATTCAATCTCTGCTTCTCCAGGCAGGCCCAAGTGCTATTCTCTTGGCTTCTGGAGCACCTTTTGGTCATTTAGTGATTATTTTCACAACTCAGTTGGGCATTCAGTTAGAGTCTCTTGGATTAATTAAACAGTGGTAATTAACAGAGTCTTGGGCCTCTGTGGAGCAGTTGCAGTTGGTTATTTCGAAGTTACCATGATAGTTTTAAATCTCTCAGGGTATCTTACACAATTTATTTCTTGTACCTTGAGAGTAGCAGAGCTGATTTCCCAGACAATTTTGGTGCCATATTTATGTAAATAAAGATAATAAGTATAGATGAGGAGGAGAAGCCAATTGGCTACTTGTAATCCAAGCTTTACCAAATTGTCCATGAACTTATGATACAAGAGATAAAAATCCAGAATATAATGAATGGAGAAGAAATATGTTGAAGTTTGGTCTCTAGAGCAAATGTGAAATAGAAGGAACATGTAGTTATTGAAATAATTCAGGAGGGAGACTAAACAAAGAGAGAGAAAATGGCAGAGAGAGAATAGGGAAACAAAGCATATGAAAAACCAGGACCATCTGGGAAGAGACGAATCTTTCCTTCTGTTGGCTTGAGTCAAGAATTCAGTCATCTTGGTAATACTGGGTTGAATGCCTGAGTTGCCAGGAAAAAGACCAGGAGAACTTTCAGGAAAAAACTTAGCTGTAACCAATAATTCAGATATGGTGGAGTGAAGTCCATGTTCCAGAAAGTACCTCCAAAAAAGTTGTCTGTGGAAGATATAAACACAATGGTGCTGCATAAACCCAAACTTTTACCCTTAAAATCTCTGACTCTGGAAAAACTGGAGAAAATGCAGCAGGTAGCCCAGGATACAATTCACCAACAAGAAATGGCAGGAAAGGGGCGCCTGGGTGGCTCAGTGGGTTAAAGCCTCTGCCTTCAGCTCAGGTCATGATCTCAGGGTCCTGGGATCAAGCCCCACATCGGGCTCTCTGCTCAGCAGGGAGCCTGCTTCCCTCCCCCTCTCTCTGCCTGCCTCTCTGCCTACTTGTGATCTCTGTCTTTCAAATAAACAAATAAAATCTTAAAAAAAAAGAAAGAAATGGCAGAAAAGAAACAATAGCAAATAACTCACTGAATGATAATTCAGCCCTTCCACAGAATACCTTACCTTAGTTATTATTAACAATAGCTAGAAAATAATTTGCATCTGTATGCTGAAGTTAGTATGTGTTAATAAAACTGATAGTACTTGTATAAATAATATAAAAATATCCAACATTAATGAAACTTGTATTGTGAATTTAAACACTGGTTTGTATTGAAAGTAAGCAATTAAAAAACTTTGAACCACTCCCCCCTCCACTACCACCAAAAAAAACCATATGAAAAACTAGTTTTTACTTTTAAAAGGTTAAGAGTAATAAAACACATTAAGGCCCCATGGAAATGGTATGGATCAGGAAGATTTATCCTGATTTGGAGAGTCATGAATTCGAATTACTAATGAATTTAGAAGATGGTTCTACAGTTTGATTTATGCCTTCAGAGAACAATCCAGAGTTCAGGTTAAAAAGCCAGAAAGAGTGAAAAGCCTCAAGGTAGAGGATGTGTGTGTTTTCCTGTCCAAACTCCTATTGCAAGGCGAGCAGGGAAATGGAGTCATGTACAGTTTGGTCTTATTGTCTTCCTGAGGCTCAAACATCATAAAGTGTATGGTGGATACAGACGCATGTCCAAAAGTGGCTGACCCACCAATTCCATAGTCTGTCAGATGATAGGTTCTCCCTAAATGGAGGAACTATTTGTCCTCAGGAGCAGTGGGCAAGGGAAGAGTGGAAGGAAAGTATCTCCTTGGGTTTGGAGAAGAGCCAGAGTCCCCAGATCACTGGGTGTGAAGCAGCAACATGGCAAGAATGTCTCTTGCCACTGATTTCCTTTCAAGCCTGAGGGTCCTTGTAAAAGGCCCTACAGTCTGGTCAGAATGAAGTCACATGACTGGGCTTCACAATATATACCCTGGGTTTGGAAGATCGTTTGTTGAGGAGATTGGGATCCTGAGGGAACAGGTTCATGTTTTAGACCCTATGTGTTATCCCTATATGCTGGGGAAGTGTATCATTCAGAAGTGTTCAGAGAAGCAGAGCCAACAGGACAAGCAGAACAAACAGGAACCAATGCAGGGATGTGTTAAGAACTGGCTCATGCAGATGTGGGAACTGGCAAGTCTAAATTCTGTAGGGCAGCCCAGCAGGCTGGGAATTCTGGCAGGAGTGGGTGAGGCAGTTGGAGCCTGAAGGTAGTGTAGAGGCAGAACTCCTTCTTCTTTGGGGGATCTCAGTCTTTCCTCTCAAGGCCTTTAGCTGATTGGACAAGGACCACTGACACAGAGGACAATCTAGTTTACTCAGGGTCCACTGATGTAAATGTGAATCTAACTAGTACCTTCATAGTAACATCTAGATGGGTGTTTGAGCAAAAGAGTGGGCACACAATCCAGTCAGGCTGGCACATAAAATTAACCATCACAGGAAGAGAAGAAGGATGCTCTCTGTCACATTCCTCCTTTTCTTTCTCTCCTTAACCAGCAGCCAAGCAGGATCTGAAGCCTCAGAAGTGGTGGCGGGAGCAGATGGGGGTGGGGGGTCAAGGCTGCCCTGGCAGGTGGTAGTGTTTGGGGCTGGACACCAGTGGCTACAGAAAAAGAGTAAGACCGGAAACTGTCACAGCACCATGGGGAGCCCCATTCCCTATGGGACGGAAGCTATGATGAAAGGGAAAGGGTCTTCTATTCATACTCCCACCATATAGGGAAGTTGAAACCAGCAGCTGAGCAGAGTTAGTTTCAGAAATAAACTTGGCGGGATCCTCTGAGCTTGAGATCTGGGCTTTGATTTTCACCGTGGTGGGCCTGGCCCTGGAGACACAGTTCTTGTGGCAGGCTGGAGGATTTTCATAAGGCTTCTTGAAAGTGCTGTAATTAAAAGTTTTGGAAATATCCATGGGCAATGCATTAATGCCACTCCAGCACCTTAACCTCCTCGCTCAGTTGATATACTGAAACAGGATTCTGAGCCACAACAATGGGATCAACTGATTTTGTCGTTAAGTAGCTTCTAAGAGCATTTTGAAGTCTCAGAAATGCCACCGAAGAAAAGCTCTTCAAATCCCCCTTCTCTTCTTTCCAGTCCCCCCTCTCTGTTGGCCACAGAAATAGATTAACATTTGTTACACCTCCATTGTAAGCAGTCAAGCAAGCAATCAGCATTTTATCTTTGGTATTTGATTGAAGGAAGAAGGCATTTTTCATTTATATTTTTGCCTGAAGGGAAAGGGGAAGCAGATAAAAAGAAGAAGCGGCATTGCTATGATGTACTTCTCCTATATATGAAAGTTGTAATCTAATGTCATACTCTAGCTCTTTTCAATGCAGTGAATATTCCTTCATTACCTGACAAAACAGTGCTGGGATGCGGTTACCTGATATGTAGGGGAATATCACAGTGTTAATAAAGTTGTGTCAAACAACCTCTAAAATAAATTTATAATTTTGTTCTCATGCTTTACTTTTACCTTCAATAGAATCATCTGGATTTATGTGTTTGCTATTTTAGAATTCATCTTGAAAAATAACTTGGGTTACAAGTGGACGATTAGGAAGAATTGTAATTAATTCATTCTAGGTTAAAAATGTA
This sequence comes from Martes martes, assembly GCF_963455335.1. NCBI lineage: Eukaryota > Metazoa > Chordata > Mammalia > Carnivora > Mustelidae > Martes > Martes martes. The sequence goes on from NC_137895.1 coordinate 22,949,552, forward strand.
AATGAAAACCTTTATTATTCCAATACTAAGGGCAATCAATAACAAATGCATTGTGTTGAAGGATGATATTAAAATAAATAGAAGTTTGTATACAAGTAACAACCTCTTCTAGAAAACTAATGTGTACTAAGTACAAATGGGTATTAGATATACTACAATGTTGTAATAATACCTTATATTTATTTAGCCTTAGACTTTAGAAGTATACTCATGCACATTGCTCATTTAGGGTATTTTTTTCCTGTTGATTGATCCTTTCAACTTCTGCATTTTCATGGATGGAGAAAACCCTCTTATGTTCCCTGAGGATTAAATTTCAGATCATGGAAATGAGATGGAAGATGAAAATCAAAGGACTGACTACCAATTTTTTTTTATTAAAGTATTTTTCTTCTTCAGACAATTTAATGGAGGAAATCAGGAAAAAATATTTTCCTTGAATAATTACCATATTTCCATTTTTTGACATTAACCCGTGGCCCTGGGAGGAGTTGAGAGGACAGTAATCAGATTTGCCTTAGGCGCAGTAATTTGGAGGAGGCGGTGGTGTAAAGGGAAACCTATAACAAAGTCTAGATTTCTAAGGAACTTTGCCAGTCAACGCCAAGTAAGATTTCTAAGATGAACTGGAAGAGAAACTTCTAAAGATAAAGAACAATTGGGTCAAATGGGTGGCTCTGTCAGTTAAGTGTCTACCTTTGGCTCAGGTCATGAACCCAGGGTCCTGGGATTGAGTCTGGCATCTTGCTCTTTGCTTAGCCAGGAGCCTGCCTCTCCTTTTCCCTCTGCCCCTCCCTCCACTGGCTCTCTTGCTCTCTCTCTCTCTCTCAAATAAGTAAATAAAATCTTAAAAAGCAGAACAAAACAAAATAAAATTTTAAAAAAGATTGCCACAGGTGCTAAGAATGACCAGAAAATTGGTAACCAATGATTGTGTATTCTGCCTCTCTCGTTCATCTTAGAGTTTAAATAAGAAGAATTTGTAGGAATTATTCAAGGAAGACACACACACAAACATAAAAATAATTTTTACTATTATAAAAACACTCAATGTTTATTATGGACAAATTAGAAAATACAAATTAACCCAAAGGAAGTAAAAAATTCCTAAACCCGTGACTCAGCAGTAATTTTACTTTTTTCTTAATATCTGTGTATCATATATGGAACAATTGAGTGTTGGGTCCATGGTCAAAGGAACGAGACTGATACAAAGCAAAGGTCAAGGAAAGCTCTATTTTCGCGCCAAGCATCAGGAATCAAACCGACTGGACCGGGCTGCTCCTTGCAAGGAGGCGATCTCTCTCTGCCTTATAGACTAGCTTTTAAGGGCAAAGGCCATGTGGTTGGGCCTGGCCATGCACAGGTGGCCAATGAGATTGTAACACACAGAGAAAGCTGCACAGTCATGCTAGGTCACACACGGGTGGCTAATTGAATTACAATTTACCCTAGTAGATAGTTGAACTAGCCTATCACCCTGGTCAGAATTGCAGGGCCCATACTCCTTGGTAGCTAGGGAGACAGTATGCGCCCCCACTGATTGGATACCTCCACCTGGCCTGACCCACCCTTGTATTTGGGCTTTGTTACCTGGGACTGGTTTCCGGAACTTGTTTTTTTTTTTTTTTTGTAAGTCTTATCCATTTTATTGAAGTTTTAGTACAACTTATCTACAGATGGTCTAGATCTGGAGCCATTTTTTTTTTAAATTTTTTTATTTTAATAAACCTATAATGTATTTTTATCCCCAGGGGTACAGGTCTGTGAATCGTCTGGTTTACACATTTCACAGCACTCATCATAGCACATACCCTCCCCAATGTCCATTTCCCCACCACCCTCTCCCATCCCCCTTCCCCCCCGCAACCCTCAGTCTGTTTCTTGAGATTGAGTCTTTTATGGTTTGTCTCCCTCCCAATCCCATCTTTTCATTTTGTCTTTTCCTACCTCCCCCCAAACCCCCCCACCTTGCATCTCCACTTCCTCATATCAAAGAGATCATATGATAGTTATATTTCTCCGATTGACTTATTTCGCTAAGCATGATACCCTCTAGTTCCATCCACGTCGTCGCAAATGGCAAGATTTCATGTCTTTTGATGGCTGCATAGTATTCCATTGTGTATATATACCACATCTTCTTTATCCATTCATCTGTTGATGGACATCTAGGCGCTTTCCACAGTTTGGCTATTGTGGACATTGCTGCTATAAACATTCGGGTGCATGTGCCCCTTCGGAGCACCACGTTTGTATCTTTAGGATATATACCCAGGAGTGCAATTGCTGGGTTGTAGGGTAGCTCTATTTTCAGTTTTTTGAGGAACCTCCACACTGTTTTCCAGAGTGGTTGCACCAGCTTGCATTCCCACCAACAGTGTAGGAGGGTTCCCCTCTCTCCGCATCCTCGCCAGCATCTGTCATTTCTTGACTTGTTAATTTTAGCCATTCTGACTGGTGTGAGGTGGTATCTCATTGTGGTTTTGATTTGTATTTCCCTGATGCCGAGTGATGTGGAGCATTTTTTCATGTGTCTGTTGGCCATCTGGATGTCTTCCTTGCAGAAATGTCTGTTCATGTCCTCTGCCCATTTCTTGACTGGATTATTTGTTCTTTGGGTATTGAGTTTGATAAGCTCTTTATAGATTTTGGATACGAGCCCTTTATCTGATATGTCGTTTGCAAATATCTTCTCCCATTCTGTCAGTTGTCTTTTGGTTTTGTTCACTGTTTCCTTTGCTGTGCAAAAGCTTTTGATCTTGATGAAATCCCAATAGTTCATTTTTGCCCTTGCTTCTGTTGCCTTTGGTGATGTTCCTAGGAAGAAGTTGCTGCGGTGGAGGTCAAAGAGGTTGCTGCCTGCATTGTCCTCAAGGATTTTGATAGATTCCTTTCGCACATTGAGGTCCTTCATCCACTTTGAGTCTATTTTCGTGTGTGGTGTAAGGAAATAGTCCAATTTCATTTTTCTGCATGTGGCTGTCCAATTTTCCCAGCACCATTTGTTGAAGAGGCTGTCTTTTTTCCATTGGATATTCTTTCCTGCTTTGTCGAAGATTAGTTGACCATAGAGTTGAGGGTCTATTTCTGGGCTCTCTATTCTGTTCCATTGGTCTATATGTCTGTTTTTGTGCCAGTACCATACTGTCTTGATGATGACAGCTTTGTAATAGAGCTTGAAGTCTGGAATTGTGATACCACCGACTTTGGCTTTCTTTTTCAATATTCCTTTGGCTATTCGAGGTCTTTTCTGGTTCCATATAAATTTTAGGATTATTTGTTCTATTTCTTTAAAAAAAATGGATGGGATTTTGATAGGGATTGCATTAAATGTGTAGATTGCTTTAGGTAAAATAGACATTTTCACAATATTTGTTCTTCCAATCCATGAGCATGGAATATTTTTCCATTTCTTTGTGTCTTCCTCAATTTCTTTCATGAGTACTTTATAGTTTTCTGAGTATAGATTCTTTGCCTCTTTGGTTAGATTTATTCCTAGGTATCTTATGGTTTTGGGTACGATTGTAAATGGGACTGACTCCTCAATTTCTCTTTCTTCTGTCTTGTTGTTAGTGTAAAGAAATGCGACTGATTTCTGTGCATTGACTTTATATCCTGACACTTTACTGAATTCCTGTATAAGTTCTAGCAGTTTTGGAGTGGAGCCTTTTGGGTTTTCCACATATAGTATCATATCATCTGCAAAGAGTGATAGTTTGACTTCTTCTTTGCCGATTTGGATGCCTTTAATTTCTTTTTGTTGTCTGATTGCTGAGGCTAGGACTTCTAGTACTATATTGAACAGCAGTGGTGATAACGGACATCCCTGCCGTGTTCCTGACCTTAGCGGAAAAGCTTTCAGTTTTTCTCCATTGAGAATGATATTTGCGGTGGGTTTTTCATAGATGGCTTTGATAATGTTGAGGTATGTGCCTTCTATCCCTACACTTTGAAGAGTTTTAATCAGGAAGGGATGCTGCACTTTGTCAAACGCTTTTTCAGCATCTATTGAGAGTATCATATGGTTCTTACTCTTTCTTTTATTAATGTATTGTATCACATTGATGGATTTGCGGATGTTGAACCAACCTTGCAGCCCTGGAATAAATCCCACTTGGTCGTGGTGAATAATCCTTTTAATGTACTGTTGGATCCTATTGGCCAGTATTTTGGTGAGAATTTTCGCATCTGTGTTCATCAAGGATATTGGTCTGTAATTCTCTTTTTTGGTGGGATCCTTGTCTGGTTTTGGGATCAAGGTGATGCTGGCCTCATAGAATGAGTTTGGAAGTTTTCCTTCCATTTCTATTTTTTGGAACAGTTTCAGGAGAATAGGAATTAATTCTTCTTTAAATGTTTGGTAGAATTCCCCTGGGAAGCCGTCTGGTCCTGGACTTTTGTTTGTTTGGAGATTTTTGATGACTGTTTCAATCTCCTTACTGGTTATGGGTCTGTTCAGGTTATCTATTTCTTCCTGGTTCAGTTGTGGTAGTTTATACATCTCTAGAAATGTATCCATTTCTTCCAGGTTGTCAAATTTGTTGCCATAGAGTTGCTCGTAGTATGTTCTTATAATTGTTTGTATTTCTTTGGTGTTGGTTGTGATCTCTCCTCTTTCATTCATGATTTTATTTATTTGCGTCCTTTCTCTTTTCTTTTTGATAAGTCTGGCCAGGGGCTTATCAATCTTATTAATTCTTTCAAAGAACCAGCTCCTAGTTTTGTTGATTTGTTCTATTGTTTTTTTAGTTTCTATTTCATTGATTTCTGCTCTGATCTTTATGATTTCTCTTCTCCTGCTGGGTTTAGGCTTTCTTTGTTGTTCTCTCTCCAGCTCCTTTAGGTGTAGGGTTAGGTTGTGTATTTGAGACCTTTCTTGTTTCTTGAGAAAGGCTTGCACTGCTATATATTTTCCTCTCAGGACTGCCTTTGTTGTGTCCCACAGATTTTGAACTGTTGTGTTTTCATTATCATTTGTTTCCATGAATTTTTTCAATTCTTCTTTAATTTCCTGGTTGACCCATTCATTTTTTAGAAGGATGCTGTTTAGTCTCCATGTATTTGCGTTCTTTCCAAATTTCCTCTTGTGATTGAGTTCGAGCTTCAGAGCATTGTGGTCTGAAAATATGCAGGGAATGATCTCGATCTTTTGGTACCGATTGAGACCTGATTTATGACCCAGGATGTGGTCTATTCTGGAGAATGTTCCATGTGCACTATAGAAGAAGGTATATTCTGTTGCTTTGGGATGGAATGTTCTGAATATATCTGTGATGTCCATCTGGTCCAGTGTGTCATTTAAGGCCTTTATTTCCTTGTTGATCTTTTGCTTAGATGATCTGTCCATTTCAGTGAGGGGAGTGTTAAAGTCCCCTGCTATTATTGTATTACTGTCGATGTATTTCTTTGATTTTGTTATTAATTGGTTTATATAGTTGGCTGCTCCCATGTTAGGGGCATAGATATTTAAGATTGTTAGATCTTCTTGTTGGACAGACCCTTTGAGTATGATATAGTGTCCTTCCTCATCTCTTATTATAGTCTTTGGCTTAAAATCTAATTGATCTGATATAAGGATTGCCACCCCAGCTTTCTTCTGATGTCCATTAGCATGGTACATTGTTTTCCACCCCCTCACTTTAAATCTGGAGGTGTCTTCGGGTCTAAAATGAGTTTCTTGTAGGCAGCATATGGATGGGTTTTGTTTTTTTATCCATTCTGATACCCTGTGTCTTTTGATTGGGGCATTTAGCCCATTAACATTCAGGGTAACTATTGAGAGATATGAATTTAGTGCCATTGTATTGCCTGTAAGATGATTGTTACTGTATATTGTTTCTGTTTCTTTCTGATCTACTACTTTTAGGGTCTCTCTTTGCTTAGAGGACCCCTTTCAATATTTCCTGTAGAGCTGGTTTGGTGTTTGCAAATTCTTTCAGCTTTTGTTTGTCCTGGAAGCTCTTTATCTCTCCTTCTATTTTCAATGATAGCCTAGCCGGATATAGTATTCTTGGCTGCATGTTTTTCTCGTTTAGTGCTCTGAATATATCATGCCAGTTCTTTCTGGCCTGCCAGGTCTCTGTGGATAGGTCCGCTGCCAATCTAATGTTTTTACCCTTGTATGTTACAGACTTCTTTTCCCGGGCTGCTTTCAGGATTTTCTCTTTGTCGCTAAGACTTGTAAATTTTACTATCAGGTGACGAGGTGTGGACCTATTTTTATTGATTTTGAGGGGCGTTCTTAGCATCTCCTGGATTTTGATGTTTGTTCCCTTTGCCATATTAGGGAAATTCTCTCCAATAATTGTCTCCAATATACCTTCTGCTCCCCTCTCTCTTTCTTCTTCTTCTGGAATCCCAATTATTCTAATGTTGTGTCGTCTTATGGTGTCACTTATCTCTCGAATCCTCTCCTCGTGTTCCAGTAGTTGTTTGTCTCTCTTTTGCTCAGCTTCTTTATTCTCTGTCATTTGGTCTTCTATGTCACTAATTCTTTCTTCTGCCTCATTTATCCTGGCAGTGAGAGCTTCCATTTTTGATTGCACCTCATGAATAGCTTTTTTGATTTCAACTTGGTTAGATTTTAGTTCTTTTATTTCTCCAGAAAGGGCTTTTATCTCTCCGGAGAGGGTTTCTCTAATATCTTCTATGCCTTTTTCGAGCCTGGCTAGAACCTTGAGAATTGTCATTCTGAACTCTAGATCTGTCATGCTACCTATGTCTGTATTGATTAGGTCTCCAGCCTTTGGTACGGCCTCTTGTTCTTTTTTTTGAGGTGAGTTTTTCCGCCTTGTCATTTTGTCCAGGTAGGATTTGCTTTCTCCTGCTGTGGAATTCCGCTGTTCTTGGTGACTGAAGTTGGTTTTGGATGGTTTCTTGTTGATCTTCTGGGGGAGGGGCCTGTTGTAGTGATTCTCAAGTGTCTTTGCCGCAGGCGGAATTGCACCGCCCTTGCCAGGGGCCGGGCTAAGTAATCCGCTCGGGTTCGCTTTCGGGAGCTTTTGTTCCCTGAGCGCTTTCCGTAGAGTTCCGGAGGACGGGAATGAAGATGGCGGCCTCCCAATCTCTCGGCCCGGAGGAGCCGAGAGCTTGGGGTTCCGCTCCTCAGTGCGCTCTCAGAGCAAAGCGCCCAATAGCCCCGCCTCCCTGGCTTGCGGTCGCGCCTCGAGGAAAGCAGTCAATTGTTGGAGCTGGAGAAAAGCGCCGGGTCGCTTTTGTCTCCGCGGCCTGTGGCCGCGCTCCGAGCCCACCCAGCCTGCGACCGGCACAAGGTAACCCCGGGCTTAGAGCTCACTCCTCGGCTTTGTCGCTATAGCCGGCTTCCCCACTCTAATACCTGCGAGCTCTGCGGCACTCAGACACCCCCAGTCCTTCTGTGTCCCCGCGGGACCTGGGGTTATGCTGACCCCGCCTGGGTTTCCCCCCGGTTTAGCCTCTGGAGTGATGTCTCCCAGTGGAGCCGACTTTTAAAAGTCCCGATTTTGTGCTCCGTCGCTCCGCCGCTTGCCGGGTGCCGGCCCCTCCCCCCGGGGTCTATCTTCCCGTCGCTTTGGATTCACTTCTCCGCAGGTCCTACCTTTCAGAAAGTGATCGATTTTCTGTTTCTGGGATTGTTGCTCTTCTTCTCTTCGATTTCCCGTTGGATTTATAGGTGTTCACAATGGTTAGATAAGCTATCTAGCTGATCTCCTGCTACCCGATGTCGTCTCAGCCTGCTACTTCTCCGCCATCTTGACTCCTCCCCCTCCGGAACTTGTTTTTAAGTAAGTCCCCTGGGGGAACCGGGGAGGGGGTGGGGCAGGGACAGTTTAAGGTTTACTGTATAAACAACAAAGTCACCGTTTAACCAGATGGAATCGCTCTGGCTAAATAGGCCCTTACAGTGAGAACAGATAATTTTTTCAAAGCTAGTGGTAGAATTTCTTTTAGGGAGATAATTATCTTTGTTTAAGAGAATTCTATGTTGGATTTGCCAGGTATGAAAGAGAAAATCCAAGGATTGAGCTTTGTGGAGAACATTAACATGTTCACTAATACTCAGTTTCCTTCTTCTGGATCCCCTGGAAGTTAGGAAGGCCACATGACTAGTTCTGACCAATAGGCTGTGAGTGAAGTGGTGTGTGTGTGTGTGTGTGTGTGTGTGTGTGTGTGGTTTATACAGAAAATAGGGAGTGAGATCTCCATGTGTTTTCTTTTCAGTGATGTGTTGGAGCTGATACATGCATCTCTTCCTAATTATGTGTTCAATGACTTCATTTTGGTAGCTAGAAATTGGCCATTATGGGAATATTTTTTGATGATATTTAGCCATTATAATGTTCATCAAATGATGGTCATGGTGATAAATATGATGATGTTTAGCCATATCTTGTGCGTGTCTTTATTTAGTTCTTAAGATCAACTTCCTGCAAATAGAAATTAGGATAAAAAGGTCTGAAAAATTTTAAACTTTTGGATATGTTTTATTAAAGGAAAGGTTAGGTCATTTTATTTGCTTAACAACAAAGACCTATTGTGAATATATCCAGTTTGATGAAAAAGCAATATTATTTGTGTTCATGTTTTATGATTGGACAAAAGCTTATTGAAAGTTAGTTCCATGTGGATTCAGCTTATAAACAGATAAGTTTAATGATTTAAAAAATAGTTTGGAGGCATTTGGGGCTAGAGTCCAATGTATAGTGTATCCACAATTACCTTTTCAAAATTAATATCCTCTTATACCTTTCTTGCTTTACGTACTTTCCCCCTTTCCTACGGTGACTTTACATGCTTAGGATCAGAATGTAGTGAGGATTAAGAGAAGGAAAGGAAGAAAGAGTGGAAGTAGGAAAAGAAGTACATAATGTGTTTGTGTCCATATGTTAAAACCATTTGGACTCAAAGAATAGTTTCTAAATTATATTACTCGGTTTTAAAGCATATTCTCTTTTGTTTCTTTTGGCCCTAGTCTTGGCTCCATATGGGGGGCTAGGGTAAGTCCAAACTTGTTGCAATGGAAAAGAACACAGAAGAATCCAACATTTACACTCTGGATTTGTATGTAAAGAATGAGTTAGTCTGGTGCCCAAGGCTCTGAAATGTCCTCCCTTGCTTGCCCCCCCAGTTCCAGTGTCCCATTGCCCCTCCTCATGCATCTTTAGTACCCAGGCCATGCAGAGCCGATGTTGTTCCAGAATCCATATTTTTTTCTGTTACATCTTGACCTTTGTAGTGTGCTTTTCCCTCTGCCCAGACTCTCTTTGCCCTTTCTTTCCACTGTACATACAGTTTCAGCTATGATATCACTTCTACCAAAGCTCTGGGCCCTCCCCTGAATGAGCTTGGTGCTCCTCTCATACGTTTCCATTATGGTTGGTGTTTACCACACATATTATAATTTCTGGTTTCCTTATTTGTTTCCCTCACACGAGACGGGGAGCTGCTGCAGCATGGAGGTTGTATTTTGTTTACTCTAATCACTGAGTGGAGTGACATTTAGTTGGCGAATCTAAATGAAGACGATTTAAAAATAACAAACAATTCTTGTGAATCTTTAGGTTTACCCTATGACTTCAAATAAATCAGGAAACATAAAGTCCTGCTTTGTGGCTAGAACTTTGCTAAGTGCCTGGGAAGGTACAGAGATGTATCCATCTGAAGAATTTACAATCAGTGATTCTGATGATAATCCAGTCTCCTGAACAGTCGAGCGATTGAAGGGGAGGAAGTGGCAAACATTGGGAAGGTTGTTATTTTTTGTAGATTGAGAAACTAAATAAAAGACCTGAAACTAAGTTGTATGTAAAGGAAGATTGTACTACTTGCAAATATAATTACACACTTCTATGATTGCTAACATATAGATAATTGTGGGGTTTGTCCTTGTTGAAGCTATCTCCAGCTTCTTTATAAATGATCATAAAATTATAATTTAACTTTCCCAACAAAGTCTGTTAGAAGTTCCTGTTTCATGTTAGTTTCCTGGGCATGCAGAACTCAATAGAAGCTGTCTTAAGTGTTTTCCTCATTATTAAACAGTTTTCTAAAATGCATAATTCAGCGAGACAGTGAGACAGTAAGTAGTTGCGTTTATTTCTCTACAATTCAGCTCTGCAAAGCCTGACTGTGAATTCAGCGGGGCATTCTTGTGCGAGGCAGTTTTTGTTATCAGCTACACAACATGAAAGAAGATTGTATTTCCCAGCTAATAGAAGAAAACTGAATGAGAATAAAGACCCTAAGTACTTTAAAACACTGGCTTGAATTGCAACCTTGAGATCTAAAGGTAAGGAACAGTGCAAATCCTGAAATGGATACATGAGTTACCTGTTTGGGACAAAAGGATCTTGTTTTCCTTTTACGTTAAATGAAATTACCCATTCTATTTGTTCTGAATCTAAACATTCCAATCTGAAAGAAATTTCCTTTCCTCCTCAAAGTCCATTCTTCCATTTCCTCATCTCTGAAATTTTAAGTACAATAGGGAAATAAGCCTGGACTGTAGTTTCAAGATTTTCAAAATATACCACTAGGAAGCCCTTTTTGTTTCAAGGGGCATGTTAGGATAAAAAGAGACTTTCTGCGTCAGAAGGGTCTTCCAACTGCAGTATCTTCAGTGCAGTTTCTCCAAAGACATTAAGTCCAAAATGTACAATTGTGATCCGAAGCCAAGATGAAACAAATCACAGGTGCAATTTCATTTTCTATGCTATTTTTATGTTTTTTTGACATTCTTTTAATGTTAGTCTATGAAAGATTTTTGCTAGCACAGGGCAGTGAAAAACATCTTACAGGTAATTTTATTTCAAGAATCTTTTCCCTCAACTCCAGCCGTGACTTTCTGATTCAGAGTGCCTTTCATTTGGCAATATGTATAGACTGTACCTATTGGAAAAGCCCAAACAAACAGCAAAACCCTCCTAACAAAATCTACTTTTTTTCACTTTCATGCTTTGGAACTAGTTGATACAGGTCAAATCCCATTAAAGTGAACAGAAATTTGAGTTGTGATGCTATTTGTCAAAACAGAATTTGACATATTTCTCTAATTAACCAATCTGGTATCAATGGAATTATTCTTTTTTGACTCAACTGATAGGAAATTAGTTCCAAATGCTTTTCAGCATGTTGGGTGTTTTTTCCCGGACTAACCACACACTTCAAAAGTTCTCCTTTAATTGCCTTCAAAAATTTCATTTTCAAATTACATGGCAAATTCAGATACCACCTACATGAGGACCATGAGAAATGCTCCAAGAAACAGCACCCAGTTAAGCTCATTTTCTACATTTCTGCTTGGGAAGAAATGACCACTAAAACTTGACTTTTTATGACAACCTCATCGCTATTCACATTTACTTTAGGAGGGAGTAGGGGTTATAATATTTTTGTACTTGAAGGTCTCAGATTTAATTTTGAGAGCTTGTTGGAGGTAGAGGAGTTGCCTGGGTTCACATTTTAGTCCCAACACTAGATGGATTAGCTTGGGCCAAGTAACTGAACTCTCTGAGCCTTTGTTTCTTCATCAGCAAAATGGGTGTAATAATACCCACATCACAGAGTTGTCATGAGATGAATTTTGATTATACATAGAAAGTATCCAACCCTGTAGGGGTGCTTGGGTGGCTCCGCTGTGAAGCGGCTGTCTTTGGCTCAGGTCATGATCCCGGGGTCCTGGGATCAAGCCCTACCTCAGGCTCCCTGCTCCGTGGGGAACCTGCTTCTCCCTCTGCCTGCTGCTTCCCCTATTTGTGCTCTATCTCTACCACTGTCAAATAAATAAATAAAATCTTAAAAAAAAAAAAAAAGGTATCCAACCCTGTAGCTGGCACCTAGTAAGTGATCAATGAGCACTAGCTCCCCACCCCTCCCACCCCTTTCCTTGCCTATCTTGGTTGAGCTGGAACCCTGGGTGTTTTCCAAAGTGAAGGATGAGGATGCTGAGACGTGGACAGTTAAAATCTTCCCTGTCCCCAGATACCCGCCTGCCATATTCTCTGAATTTCTTGATTTTAGAAATTAATTTTTGAGGAGAGAGTTCAGGCCTTATAAATGGTAGTCCTCTGCTCAAATACACAGGAATGTTAAAATGTTAGCTGGCATATATAAGTAGAAACGTTGCCCATATGTCCTGGTTTACTCAGCACAGTCTCATTTTTGTTCTGGTCTGATTATTAATAGCACCCCCTTTTCATTCTCAAAAGTGTCCTGATTTGCTGATAAATTATGTGATCATCATGTTTCATGACAAAAGATCCTTCCCTCCCTCCCATTCATTGTTGTATTTCTAGTGTTTAGCATAGAGCCTGACACCTGGTTGGTGCTCAATATATACTTTGTTGTATGAATGATGTTACATTTGTTTTCTTTTTTTTTTTTCTTAAGATTTATTCATTTATTAGAGAGAAAGAGAGCCAGAGCCAATGTGGGTACTCAAGTGTGGGGAAGGGCAGAGGGAGAGAATCTCCAGTAGACATGCTGCTGAGCGTGGAGCCTGATAAGGGGCTTGAGCTGGTGACCCAGGAGGTCATGGCCTGAGCTGAAACCAAGCGTCCAATGCTTAGCTGACCGAGCCACTCAGTACCCCTACATTTGTTTTCCTAATACATAATGCAATATTCCTGATTATAAAAGTAGGACAAACTACTTGGAAAAGTTGGAAACTTCTGAAATATAGAAGAAAAAATAAAAAACTACAACGTGATTATTAATTGTTTATATTATAGGATAGTTTAGTACATAATTAACCATTTCTTGGAAAATGGTGGGCTGTATCTCAAGGATATTTGTGATAAGGAGGAGTTGGCATATTAAACGTGTCTGTCACAATGTCTGCTTGCTCAGAGCCCCTTCCAAATGGGCAGGTCTAGATCTCTGTGTTTTGTACTGTGGGACTCTGCCCTCCTGGCTGGAGCTGGTTGTATAAGGGGTGGGCTTTGATCCAGGAACAGTCAAACCTGAGGCTGGCCAACCCATGACCTGGTGCAAAAGGATGAGCAGGGCTAATCATATTCCCTCTTTTGAAGCTGAACTAGAAAATACGTTAGCAGTGGAATCTGAAATAGAAGGAATCTATAAAGAGAAGCCTTGAGGTAAGGCAGGGTCATGAAGGGTCCTGGCCAGCTGAAGTTATGACGAAGCAGAAGCTATGAGGATGCAGAGTCTTTGAAGTAGAGGAAAGCTTTGCAGAGTGGAGGGAGAGAATAAGCCAGCTGGTATAGACAGGAAAATGGAACAAGACCCAGAGAGGGACAGAGGCACCATCAGAGACAGACTACGGAGGCTTTGACAGAAGCAGAGAGACTGAGGCAAGCTGGTTCCTAACCTGTCTTGGTTCTCCAGAGCTTCTCTGGGTAGCTTTATTTTATATATATTTTTCAAATATTTATCATTTTTTTATTTCACAATTCATGTTTATTTGTTTATTTATTTATTATTTTTTACATTATATTAGCCACCATACAGTACATCATTAGTTTTTGATATAGTGTTCCATGATTCATTGTTTGCATACAACACCCCATGCTCATTGGAATCCATGCCCCCCTTAATACCCATCACCCAGCTAACCCATCCCCTAACCTTCCTCCCCTCTAAAACCTTAAGTTTGTTTGTTGGAGTCCATAGTAACCATGAGAGATTACAGACTCTGGCTAACTTTATAATAATTCACTCTCTCTTAGGGATGCCTGAGTGAGTCTCTGTTCTTTGCAATCCAAAGAATCCATTTGGAACAACTGGCTGGTTACAATAATGGGGTATATACTACATGTCAGGGATCACACAGGATCAGGGCATTTGGTTATATTATAAGGATGCAGGGGATCTCAGAGAACTCAACAGAGGGAATAAGATTCATACCTCTTGGGAACTGGAAAATTGTCAGACAGCTACTCTCCCCACTTCCTTTTTTTCTGGGATCACATGGGCTCTTTTGCTACTCCCTTTCCGTATCAGGTTCCTTCAAAGGCTCATCATTTCTGCTCCCCTGTGACTCTGGCTTGCATCTGACTTTGGGAAGTTGTGGCATTGACTCTGGTCCCAATTCCCTATGACTTTTATGGGATCTTGTGCCCAGCACTATTTAGCTAGCTGCAATAAGCTTATCTTTTATTTTATTGAGAGAGAGAGAGAGAGAGAGAGAGAGAATCAGATGGTTATTGGTCAGCTGATGAATTGGCTGTGTTTGAGTCAGAGGTTCCTCTGGTCCTATGAGCTGTGACAAAGGTGTGTGAAGCTACATGAGCCCCTACTCCATCAGTTGGGGTTGTGGACATCGATTTTCTGATTAGCAGAGAAGGAGAAGGGCAAATTGAACAACATACAAGTTTACATCTTGGTCCTGCCCTGCCTGTTTAACCTGATCTTTATTTCTAGTGCAAAGCTACTGTTGGACTGCTCAGAACCTGGCTCTCATGACTCCCGATTTCTAGGGAGACTTTCTCATTTCTACCATTGCCTTAGCTCATTGCCTTAGCTCATTGCCTTTCTTTGTTTTGTTTTGTTTGTTTTATTTTTAAAGATTTATTTATTTGAGAGAGAGAGTGAAAAGGGGGAGGGCAAAGGGAGAAGGAGAGAGAAAATCCTAAAGCAGAGTTCCCACTGAGCTGCAGGACTCGATCCCAGGACCCTGAGATCATGCCCTGAGCCAAAACCAAGAGCTAGACTGAGCCACCCGACAACCCCAGTTCGTTGCCTTTCTGATGCTTTTCCTGTCTGTACTTGGAGCTATTGATGATTCCACTTCTGCCAGGTTGCCTTCTTCCCAGTTTTGCCACTGGGTCACCCCTTGAACTCACACCTTTGGCAGGCAATCTTAGCTCTTCCTCAGATCTGGCGGGGCTGTAAAAGCCCCCATGGCAAGCGCGAACGGAAGGCTGTCCTCTGCGGAGGCTCGGATGAAGAAATAGTTGAAAAAATGACACAGTCTGGAATACTGACAGATTCAGCACGGCTTGCCCGAGGGCGCCAATCTTGTAAATTCTTCCCCCAGCAAGAAGACAATCTCTTAGCAACTCAGAGCTTCTGTGGTTTCAGTTTAACAGCAACAGGGCAGCAGACCACAGGGGAACTCATTTCATCCCATGCAGTGTGCTCACCAAAGCCATCTCAGCTTAGCTGTCCGTCTGAATCAGCACGCCCTGAGGAAGGACGATTTGGCCTTCTTTCCGACACGTCTCAGTGGGAGTGACAAGAGAGACGTGAGGACACTCGGCCTTAGGGAATTGTCCACATGGCCAGCGGAGGCTCTGGGCCATACTCTGTCCACAGAGGCCCGTGTCATTTGTTGCAACTGCTCCTTCCAGGTCCAGTGTCTTGTTTATTCCTTCTCAGGGAGGCAGAACTTCATGTTCATCACTTCTGTGATGCCTTTGCGTTTGCATTCTGTGCAATTTTCATCTGACACCATGGATTCTGTGGCTGTCGTCCCCTCAAGACTGTGTGGCCGGAACAGATTATATCTGACAAGTTGAAAGCTCCATGGAGCCATTTCCATGAAGGAGGGAAAAAAAATCAGACCAAGAATCGAAGGCTTATCTTTCTCATGGTGGAGGCAAGTTCTGTTTTATTTAGAGAACAAAAGGAAAGCCTTGGACTCGGAAGAGAGGGAAAGATGTGGGGTGTGGGTATGCATCTGTTTTTTTTTTTTTTCACAGTTCTGTCCCAGGTGGCTGCACACTTGGTTTTGGAACAATTGCTGACTTTCATACTTCCCTATTCCTCAAGTAGTATTAGAAAATAATTAGCAACAACAGGAATTTTGTGATTTTTTTTTTTTTTTTTTGCAGTCAGATCTTCTCAGTGGATGGGCCGCTGCATGGGAGGGAGTAAGTCAGGCACTGTCTGAAGCTGTGTAACTCTTTCAGGCAACCAAGGGACCATTTAGTAAATTAGTCCTTGGAATGGTACCCACGGAAGTTGTTGGCTAGGGTAAAATGTACCAAAATTCCTCCCTGGTGAGCTGAAAGAGCTAATGAATGCTTAAAAGATTCCTAGAGAATTTTCTAAGTGACAAACAAGAAAGGCTCCCCAAATATCAGTTCTACAGTATGTATTATGTAGAGGTAAGAGACTGGCAGAGTTCTTGGTCACATAAGGGGGCTTCAGATCCTAAGGCATTGCAGCAACAATGATGAACCTAATGATGGAGTTCTGAGAAGTATTTCCTCCCACAGAGCCCAGTGAAAAATAATTGGAATCACATATGTGGTCAGCCAAATGGAGACCTGGTCCTCAAAAGCCACACTGGAGTCCTGGTGGAGGGTAGATACCAGTAGAGGGATTGTCTTTTAAGAACATAATCTCTATAAACCATTATTTAGAGAACTCAGGGAAAGATTACAATTTCTAGGTTAGTGCAAAGGTAATTAGCAAGCTATGATAATAATCTTTCTCAACTCCTCTATTTATTGTAGAAATTAAATGTCTGATATTAGTATTAGATAAATTGGACAAGAGATTGCTAGATACCTACCCAATATCCCTTATCTCCTTTTTTTTTGTTTGTTTTTATATATGGATCCATGATTTTATTAGAGAAGCATCATGCTTAGCTAAAATAGGTTATATTTCACAGCCTGCCCAGAAGATAGGAAGGATATATGACTAAATTTCAGCAGTAGATAGAAGGGGAGGTTATTAGGTGGTCTCCTGGTAAAGTTATATTAAAAAAGGGGGTAATGGCTCACCTGGTATGCTCTCTTTATTCCTTGTCTTTTTCTTTCTTCTTACCTGGAATGAGGAAATGCTGGCTGGAATTCCAGTAGCCACTTTGTGAATGTGAGGCAGCCTTAAAGAAGGAAGCCACAAGCCAAAGATGGCAGAAAAGAGAGATAGAAGGTCCATGATGAGGTTGCAGAGCCACCACTCCACACCTAATTTGTTTAAGCCTTGTTTTTCAGGTCTCTGCTACTCATAGTTGAACACATTTTCTAACTGATACAATATGCAAAGCTGGAATCCCACATCTTCTACTCTTAAATAGAAGTTGTTCTGTTCACACAGCAGGAACATCAATGGGGAATAAGATTCTAAAACCCAGCCAGCCCATCCATATGGATGGGCACCATATGGTCTTCCCTTGTTGCCAGGGCCAGTCTAACTAACAGATGCAGGGAAGGATAGAAGTATAAAGTCAATAATGACATCCAGAGTGGATGAAATGGAGACAACCTGAATAACCTTGAGATACTACAGTGGTATTGATTCTGAAGTATTAAAAAGAAAAATACTTTAGAGTGTATACCAGCAATATTTTATGAAGTCTATAGAGCAACTCTCTTGCCTTTCTAAAGCCATTATACAGGTCAGCGACATTTACTATTCTTTATCTGCATTATTCATCAAATCCACTGTATTGGAGATTCCTTTCGTCAAATTAGGCCCATTTTTATCCTTAATATATGTTGGTTTTCCATGTACATACTCAGAGATGTGTGAGAGATCAGTACATTGTTTTTCCATTTCCTAGGCCCCAGCATAATATCAATCTTCTCCACAAAGCATACCCCTGGTCATTTGCTCTCATATTCTGTGTAGTAATGGTCTTCATTTATTAGATATACAAGGCATCCCACTCTGTGAGTTAGGTATTGAGAACCTCATTTCACAGATGAGGAGATTAAATATGGCATACCTCCACTGGTAAAGAAGATAAGTCAGATGACATCAGTTCCTTCTCTCCAAATGGGCTAAGATTGCTGCTGAGGCTCAGCTTTTATGTTCTTTACTATGAGCATCTCAGTCCTGCTGACTCCTTTGACCTTTGAGGGGAAATCCTTCTTACAAAATGTGAGCAATCCCATTCCAACTGGATTGGTTTTCTGGGAGAACCAGTGCTCCTTGTCATTCATATATATATATTTCCAGTGTCATTGAAGAGACTACTGAGATTGGGTCTGCTTTGGCTGGGCCTGTACTATAGGATGGTAAACTACGATGCAGAAAATAAAAACATCCACTGAACAATCTGTCCTTTTCTCCCTTCCCTCTCTTCTTAAATTCCTGAAAATGAAGCGGTTGATCACATTGTCAAATAGTTCTTTAAGTTTAGTCTTCAAGATGATAGAGAAAGAGGAAATCTGCAGCATCATGGTCAAATCAGCTGTGTGATAGTCATTACTGATTAATTAGTCATTTTTGGTCTAAAGGGAATAATTTCCAAGTTTTGAACAGATGTGGTGACCAAAGCACTAACTCTAGGTAATACTTACCGTAATAATCTAATATAAAAATCTGGAAGAGTCTATTTGAGAATTTCTTTGTAGTGTATTCCATAGAACATCAGTCCCACTTGTCCTCCAAGGGGGGAAAAAAAAGTGTTCAGTGTAAAATAAGTTTGGCAAGTGCTATAGGCTATACTCCTCTCTTGGAGATTCTTAATGTACACTGATCTTTTAATAGCTTTGAGAACTTTTCAATAAACAAACTGATTTTATTTTGTTTAAATCAGTGTTTCCCAAACTTGTTTGGTTATAGAATCTATGCATCATGTACCCATCACCTGAATCCTTCAGAACTACCAATTTACAGGATATACTCTGGGAAAAGCTGGTGTGGCTGATGTTAAATTTCTTAGAAGAATGAACAGAATTGATTTATTAGCAGAATGGTCTTCACGATGAGCTACACATTTGAACTTATTTTAATTCCTGATCTTTACTGTGATTACAGTGCTTAAAACTTCTCTATATTCTTCCGAATCTGAACCTTAGGAAGCTCTCCAAGGCTCATGTTAATTTAGTTTGGGGTTTCACATAAAGTCATAACAGAGACAGGGTTTCTTTAAAGTCATAAAAGAGACATAAAGTCATAAAAGAGACCACTGAGAAGCAGTCACCAAATTTACAAAGCTACTTGTGGCAAAGCATTACTGACATTTAAACAAATCAGGGATATGGCTTCATGTAACTTCTAATTTGTGACCTAGCTCTGATCATCCCATCAAGAAACTGCTACAGGGCACCTGGGCAGCTCAGTTGATTCAGCTTCAGACTCATTTCAGCTCAGGTCATGATCTCAGGGTCGTGAGATGGAGACCACCCCTCCCCCCTGCACCGGTATTGGGCTCCGTGCTGATATGGCGCCTGCTTAGGAGTCTCTCTCTCTCTCTCCTCTTACCCCTCCCTCCCCTAAAAGAAAAAAAAAAAAAAAAAAGAGAAACCGCTGTGATAAAATTTATCTCTATGAATAAAAATAAAAGAGTATCTCAAATACTGCCAATTTGTTGTATGGTTTGGTTTTTAAAAAATATTGTCCACAAAACTAAAACATTTTTAAGACTTAAAAATGAATACTCTTAGCTTTCCAAGACCTCTCAAGATTTTTGAAGTATAAATTATAAGGGCACCTCAGGTGGCAATTGATGTTGGCAGTGTTAAATTGTCAAAATTAGTTTAAATGTCACTTTTTTAGCTTCTGTCTCTTAAGCATATTCTCCATCTTATATGCAAAATGAAATTGAAATGCAAACTTTTTTCACTGAAATGCTCTTAGGTGACTTCTCTGGAAAATTTTTCATAAATGATCATGTCCTTTAAAGTTCTCTGTTACAGAAATAAATACAGTTCTCTGTTACAGTGAACATTCTATTCCTCTCGTTCCTTGTTGAAAATACAAACATTGATTCTTGTAACCTTGAACCCAAATTTGTTTTCAGATGAGAATAACGTTTTCATTCTTTGTCATACTGTCTAGTTGTTCTGAGTCAATGAATAACTTATCTGGAATTTTTTTTTTTTCTTAAGTGAGAGTTGCTTTTTCTCTCCAATGAGGAGACAGGACCAATATTGCCTTGGAAAACAAATGGTATATTGAAGTAATTCTTTACTCATTAAAAAAAAATATTTTATTTATTTATTTGACAGACAGATCACATGTAGGCAGGGAGCCAGGCAAAGAGAGAGAGAGAGGGGAAGCAGGCTCCCCGCTGAGCAGAGAGCCTGATGCAGGGCTTGATCCCAGGACCTGAGATCATGACCTGAGCAGAAGGCAGAGGCTCAACCCACTGAGCCACCCAGGTACCCCTCTTTATTCATTTTCTTGAGAAATATTAGCAAGGTCATTGTGGTAAGTCCTATTTGTGTGCCATATATTTTGGTGCCCCTCCTTGTGGTGTCTCTTCCTGTGGGAGGATTATACGTTTTCTTTCCTGTTGAGGCAAGCTTGATCTGGCCAATAAAACAAGAACGGAGGTAAGTGTGGCACTTCCAACAGAAGCTTATAGAGCCATCTCATGGTTTACTGTATCTTTATTTCTCCCTGCTATAGCCATCTTTGCCATCCCAGATAGAAGTTTTTTGGTCATTCTAGGTCCCAAAGGGAAGTCGATAAGGGGGCAGATCCATGGCCAACCAACAATGGGTATGTAGCACAAGAGAAAAATAAGCCTTTGTTTTTCTTGAGATTTTGGAATTGTTATTGCTCATAACCCAGTATATTTTGGTAATATAAACAGCTTTTTCACTGGATTATTTCCAAATTTCTTTTTTAAAAACTTTATATAAGAGCAGAGAATTCAGCCAAACCATCATCTGTCACCTAATCAATATTAAACAATTAGAAGATATTGTCAATGAGTTGATATAAAGCTTAATTTCAGCATCAACAACATAAACTGTAGAATCTTTAACCATGGTAATATAGCTAATAACTGCTATTTAGTTTTAAGTAATGAAGCAAATAAAAATATAGACCATACTGCCATGCTGCTGTTTAATGGACCAATTACAACGATTCTTGAGTGTGAGGATGATATTTAATCTAAACATTTTCTATTCAGACCTTAATAGCTGTCTTTGTGAGTTGCAATTTAGTCTCTCAAAAGAACCAAATAAAATAAGCAGATTGTTTTTAGCAACTTGTGTTTGAGTAAAAATGATTCTTTGAGGCAACAATGGTTAGTTATTGCAATAAATTCTCAGGATAACAGATGCACATTTTTTTCCTCAGGTGAGAGTAGAATCTTCAGTTGACCTTCCAAGTTAGTTCCTTGGGGATAGGGCAACATTGATACTGATAATTATTAATTCATAAATTATAATTAACATTTACTATTTAAGGATCCCTCCACTTCTCCCAAAGCAGGGGATGTAAAAGGGGTATTTGAGAAAATTATTTTAGGTGACTATAAGAGATGCTACTTTTTTTTTTTTAAGACTTTATTTATTTATTAGAGAGAGAGAGAAAGAGAGAGCATGCAAGCACAAGTAGGGGGCACTTCAGAGGGAGATGGAAGACAGAGAAGCAGACTCCCTGCTGACCGGGAAGCCTGACATGAGGCTTGATCCCAGGATTCTGGGATCATGATCAGATCCAAAGGAAGAAGCTTAACTGACTGAGCGACCCAGGTGCTCTGAGATGCTACTTCTGATGGAGGATTTCAGAGTTTGGGTCACTCTCAGAAACAAATATTAATCTTGGAGACTAAGTAGTACAATTAATTCTGTGTGAACTGGCTCACAAATAGGTAAAGAGAAAACAGATTATCTTTCTTCTGTTCTGGACCAAAGCCATTGCCTTTCAATTTTTAGAAAAACACTAATATCTTCTAATGGGAGAAAGGAAATATTTAACACACTAAAAAACAGAACAAAACAAACAAAAGAAATATCTTAAAAATACCTTTAAAGGAGTTTATATTAATCACATGAGAAAGATATAATCTTATTGCAGAAGCTTTAGGAAAAAGAAATTTTAACTACCTTTCCTCCACACATAACCCAAAACACAACTATGGTATAATCTATTCTCCTTTAAGCTAGTTGTTTTATTTCACCTCTATCATTTGCCTAAAAAAAAGCAAGAATCTTAGAATGTTTGAAATTTTCTTTGAACTCACCCCATCTTTCATGTTATCTTTCTCATATTTTAGCCCTACTCTGTTTTTATGCAACCCTTATGATCATTATTTTATAAAGTCTGTATTTAGATTTGCAAATGAGAACCAAATTCTTTTTTTTCACCATTGTTTCTTGCATTCCACTCCATATTTGCTCTTTTGCTGTTTTGCTCAAGTTTAGCTTTTAGTCGTTCTTTTAATAGAAAGAGAGGGTCTGTGAGTAGCAAAACCTTTTTTCTTTGTATGTCTAAAAATGTCTTTATTTTACTCTCATTCTTTTCTATGGTAGTTTTACTGGGTAGAGAATTCTAAGCTGACAGTTTTTTACTCAGAGCATTGAGTATGTTTTTCCTTTGTTTTCTGGAATCTGTTTCTGCTGATGATAACCCTACTGTCAGTCTGATTGTTGATTTGCATATAGTCCTTTTTCCCAGGTAGCTTTAAACATTGCCTCTTTTTTTGATTCTTTAAAGTTTCACTATAATGCATAATTTAAAAAAAATCATGCTAAGAACTCACTATGTCCTTTAAAATCTGCTAACTTGGGGCACCTGTGTGGCTCAGTGGAGTCTGCTTCTCCCTCTCTCTCTCTGGTCCACCCCCACTTGTGTGTTCTCTCTCTCTCGAACAAATAAATAACATCTTAGAAATAATAAAATCTCATAACTCATGTTTTTATTCATTTGTGGAAACATCTTTACCATTATCTCTTTGAATATTGATTCTTTCCAATTAACTTTTTCCTTGTCCTGAAACCCCTATTATATGTGTATTAAAGCTTTTCCTTTCGTTCTTTGTATTTTATAATTATTATTTTTTTCCATATTCTGGGTGATTGTATTAGTGTTTTACCTTCTAGATCATAAATTTCTTTGTCATTTAGGACTACTGCTTATGGCATCAACTGATTATTTCAATGACTATGGTTTTTATTTCTAGAAATTTTTTTCTTTCTTAAGTCTACCTGTTTTCCTTTTATAGCATCTTGGTCTTATTAATACTTTTCTTTCTTTTACCTTCTAAAACATTACTAACATATTTATTTTAAAGATCTCACTTTTTAAAAAGATTTTATTTATTTATTTATTTTAGAGAGAGTACATGAGAGAGAGATAGAGAGAGAGGGGGCACCCAAGCACAAGAGCAGCGGAAGGAGAGGGACAAGCAGGCTCCCTGCTTAGCAGGGAGTCTGACATGAGGCTTGATCCCAGGACCCTGGGATCACGACCTGAGCTTGAAGGCAGATGTCCAACTGACTGAGCCACTAGGAACCCCTAATGATTTCAGTTTTGATTGCTCTATTATCTCAATTCTTGCCAACTACAAATCTCCCCATTTATTGTTTGCTTTCTCTCTCAGGGCTATGGGTTTCCAGTTTTACAGTGTTGTATTATGAGCTCATCTTCAGTTAAATTTGTTTCCTAAGGGAGCCTTATTTGTACTTTGAGTTGAGGAGACAACTCTATGAGGTGCTTTTCACCCAAGTCTTTGTTAGAGCTCTGTTTTTCAGTGGTTTTGGACTAGTTTATATGTGTTTTTTGGCTGTAAATTTTTGTATCATTTAAATAATGTCTAAATTCAGGTCTGACACACAATACTTTTTGGTCAGAAAAGGTGGAATTAAGCCATAGAGTTGCTAATAAGAGTATTTGGTGCTCAAGAAACGATGGGTATTGATGAGGATGTGGAGAAAGGGGAACCCTCTTGCACTATTGGGGGGAATGCAGACTGGAACAGCCACTTTGGAAAACAGTGTGGAGGTTCCTCAAAAAGTTAAGAATACAACTATGCTACAATCCAGCAACTGAACATGGTGTTTACCCAAAGAATTAAAAAAAAATATGAGTTCAAAGAGATACATATGCCTTATGTTTATAGCAACATTATCTACAATAGCCACATTATGGAAACAGCTCAAGTGTCTATCAACTGATGAATGGATAAAGAAGTTGTGGTATATGTACACAACGGAATATGACTCATCTGTGAAAAAGAATGAAATTTTGCCATTTACAATGACATGGATGGAGCTAGAAAGTATTATGCTAAGCAGTATAGGTCAGTCAGTAAAAGACAATTATCATATGATTTCACTCATAACTGGAATTTAAAACAAAGCAAATGAGCAAAGGGGAAAAAAAGAAATGAAAACCAAGAAGTAGACTCTTAATTATAGAGAACAAACTAATGGTTACCAGAAAGGAGGTGGGTGGGGAGATGGGTTAAATAGGTGATGGGGATTAAGGAGTGCACTTGTGATGGGCACTAGGTGTTGTATGGAAGTGCCAAATCATTATATTCTACACCTGAAACTAATATAACACCTTATGTTAACTAACTGGAATTTGAATAAAAACTTTAAAAAAAAGCTGAGGTCAGCAATTAAAAAAGAAAAGAGTGTTTGGTGCCAACAGGAGCTTCACAATTTCTATTTGGAAAGTGGTAGAGCCTATTTGGAAGGTGGTAGAAACTATATTAAAGTTGCATTTGCAATTTACATAGCAAACACTATGCTTTTACTAGATTTGCATGTTTATTTGGAATAGCTTGGGGATAGGCTGATAGAAATCTGGTATGGCTTTTACATTGTACTAAATGTAAGAATGGTGGTTTTACTTATAATATGTGTTTATTTGGAGAAGATTGAGAAGTGCCAACAGAGATAATGGTGGGGTGAAAATAATCTTAAGCCTCCCTTTGTTGCAACTAGATATCCAGTCTGGAATAACACAAAAGACACCTATCGACCCTTGGAGAGGTGATGGGAGGGAACTCTTGATAAACATATCTATTAAAATTTAAAAGTGTTAAATAATGTTTAGGTTTATTGTGAATTACAACACAGTTGACCTAATCAAGTGTGAGGCGTCAGATTGCTTAAGATTGCAGAAAATAAGCAAATCAGTCAAAATATTTATCTCCTAATTTAGTTTGATACGACCCTGAGCTATAGCATCATCTATAACCCAGAGGAAGACGTTTATATTGAAAACGAAAGAACATTTTTATCAACTTGAATTGAAAGAGCTCTGATTATAGTCGTTCCCTGACCAGAGGTATGTCTAACTGCAAACTTTAGGGAGTTCAGAGCTCTAATAAATGAAGAGGAGAATGCCGCTATTCCTGTGGCAGTGTTTGGAGAGTGCCAAACAATACTAAGTCCAGGAGGACTTTGTCGTGATGTATGGCCTGAAGTCAGTAAGATTAAAATAAAGAAATATGGGACCTCCATATTGATGGTTTATGAATTAGCATTAGAAGAAACCAAGTAGTCTGGCTTGAGTTTAGGAAAGGGAAGGCACCGCAGTTGGTGCTGTATCTGCCCAAGTTTTTGAAAGTAAGGAATTCTTCCTAAGGTTGTGTGAAGTAAACTCCACTGCTAACCTGATCAAAGTGCATGTGTGGGAGATTGAATACCAGTGAGGTGTAATACTTAGTACTCAGTACTCTCAAGAGCTAGTGCCAGGAGCATCGATAGGAGTTCCTTCCTTCCTTCCTTCCTTCCTCCCTTCCTTCCTTCCTCCCTTCTTTCAATAAAAGGGATATATTATTAGAACAGGGATGGGGAGTGGAGACAGTACATCCTTGTCGTTATTTCATGTGCAAGGTCATTGGAGGTAGATAGCTTGGCTTCCAGGGCTGCCCTGTCACTTCCTAGAGATAAGTGATGATAACAAGCTGCCCAACATCTCTATGCATCATTTTCTTCATCTATAAGATGGCAAAATTTGAGTTGGTATAGGAAGAGATAGTCTTTACCAGTGTGCTGTGCCACTTCTTTGGAGTCGATGGTGCTCCTATGGGAAATTGTTGCTGAAAAATAGGGATTTTAAATTATATGAGGTTCTTAAGAATGCCTGTCTCACATATAACTGAAATCCCTTCTATGCTTATGTGAATTTTTCTGGGGAGCAGGGCAGAAGCTATAGCTTCCTTTGTATTTTTAAAATTATTCAAAATCTCCTAAAGTAAATAACCACTGCCCTAAAATTTCTACAAGAGGACATGACAGTCCTGATTTGTGTACTATACCATGGAGTACAAAATATGTTGGAATTGAAGATGTGGTTTTCAATTTAATAAAATGAGTGTTGGAGTACACTGAGTATTGGAGCATATATCAGAGCAGATGAGGGGAGAGGTATGTTCCCATGGCAATCAGAGAATTCTCCCTAAAAGGTTCAGGAACACACACCCATAAAGACTTCTATTGGGACCATGCGTGAATTAACCTTTAGGAACTTCCTATTTTTTAGGGAGGATTTGATTATAGTGGTGGTCCCCCTAATTCTGTGGGTACTTAGGCATTAAACCAAAGAGAGAACTACTGGCTTTTAATTCTACTTTAATTTTACCTTAACTTCATGCCCATGTTCAAGATATTTAATTATCTACTCCTATGTGTCCTCAACTGGAGCATCTGATTGTCAATGTCTTCTTAGTTTTGTAGTCTTACAAAGACTTTTAGTTTAATCAGCAAGTGAGATAGTTACATAGGTTAATCATAGTGCCTTAGAATTTGGTATTTGGTTTTCTTTGTTCTTTAAGAAACTCAAAATTAGTGAGGGACACACTCTAGGTATTGCCAACTTTTTCCACTCAAACAGGAAATGTCAGCTGAGATTTAGAGATTACTTAGAAAAAGGTGATAAAATACACTGGGCCCTTTGGCTGGACCACAGGAATCCTAACGGAATACAAATATGTGTTCAAGGTGGCAGAATTGTGGTCCTAGTCAAGGTAGTTTTATCCTAGTCTCCTCAGCCAGGTATGTTGTTTTCCACTTCCTGCCAGAAACTCTGTTAAATTTTCTGAATGGGCCCTTCACATTCCTCTGCTCAATGCTTTCCTCTCTTGACCTCTTCTTTTGCATATAATGTGATGTTTTATATCTTGGAATGGCTCTGGCTGTTTATCTCCAAATTCTACCTATTTTTAAAGTCCTTAGAAAGCCTTCATTGACTAATCTAGCCTGTAATGATTCTCCCTTTTCATCATGTGTATAATACTTTATTTGTTTCCTTTTGTCTTTCAACTATTAAGAACTCCTTGATGGGATGGTGGCAGAGACTGGCTAACCATTTACTATATCCATTCCCTTCCTCTTGGACATACAGCTAGACCATATTCTTAACTTGTCTTGCTTTGTAGTTAGGTGTGGACTGAGTTCTATCCAAAGGAATATAGGCAGGAGGGATGAATGCTATATCTAGTCTGACTTATTAAAACATTCTACACATGGTCTTCCATGCTCTTTCTCCATTTGCTGGCTGAATGCAGAGGATTATGAGATTCTAGGAGAGGATGGACCTGCAATATGGAAGAAGCCTAGGTCTCTAAAGTATTATATAGAAGTATTCTACCAATAAGAAAGAACCACATTATACTGTTAGATGGAAAGCAACCAACTTACCATGTAACTTACTAAGTTATCCTATCCACTTGGATTTTGGGACTTATCTGTTGTAGCAGCTAGTTATTACCTTAACAAATCATATATTTCTTTGTTTCCTTCATAGTACCTAGAACAATGTAGGGAGAGGCTCAATTTCTGGCTGCCTCATGCACACAAAAAGATAGTTTACTGACCATCACCTTCCATAGTAAGGAAAGGAAGGGTGCCCTCTCTGCTCAAGTCTCAAGAGTGGTAAGTAAGAAGGAGGGTGTTAGCAGTGGATGGTCCAGTCTGAATGTACACTGGATGGATAAAACACATAGATTTGGTCTTCTTCCTTGGTCAATGACATCAAATAAACAAACAATATTGTTATTGATTATTATATTAAGTAAATATCAGGAAAGGTATTAGTATTGATTATTACATTAGATAAATGTGCAGAGTGATGGCATTATTGATTTTTATATTCAACAAATATGGGGATGAACAAAACTCATACTCCAGCCAGGCTATCTTAAAATGACTTACGGTTTTGAGTATAATTCTGGGACAGGGAGTTATTTTATGATGAATGTTTTAGAAAATCTGAGAACTTTCCTGATCAAGTTTCCATTAAAAATAAAAGCAATTAGGGACACATATGTATCTGCCTATAAACCAGGCATAGAGATGGCAGCATCATTGTCAGCAACAAAGACCCATGGGATCTAGCAAATACCAAATGTTGAACAGAGCCCATTTAAGATGTGGGACCAATTAAAGAAATCAAGCTGAGAGATGGAATGCAATTGCAAAGGACAGGAACATTTTAATTATGTGCAAAATGTAAGCAAGGTTATCTGTAATTGGAGGCCCAGTTTTGGTACTTCTTAGGTTGAGAAACAGTAGCTAGGTATGGTAGGGGAAGAAATCCCTTACTTATTCATGCTGTGAGTAAAAGGGAAACATCAAAAGGTATTATTCAGTATTTGGCTGGGGGACAGGATGACATGGTTGCTGTTTAAACTTGTCTTTTTAAAAATTCAAGAAAATAAAGAAAAGAAAATAAAATTAAGATTTTATTTCAAGAAAATAAAATTATTGATTTTAACCACTATATTCTTCAATGTTAGATTAAAAGGACCTATAGAAAAACTGAGGGAAACCTGGGAAAGGGGGAAGGCATCGGGAATCCCAATGCACAGGTTGAGAAGAATCTGAGGAATGTGTTCTGCAGGGAGGTAGACACAAAAGAAAGACAATTCACATGCCTAACATTGGCAAGAGTTAGAGACACCACTGAAGCTTAAATATTAACAACCAGTCAGGTGGATATCATATTATATTATGATTTAATATATAATTATATAGTTAATTTCTTCCACAAGGTTGTGAGTTCTTTGATCTAGGACAATGTCTATTTAGTCTTGGGTCTTGTAGTAGACATTTATGGGTTTTGCCCGCCCAACTTTTGTTCACCCTGTTTTCTGGAATTGTAATCTATATCTGGGCGAATCATCCCTCTCTCCAGCTCAGTCCACTTGGTTCAGGTAGATGGACTGGATCCCTGACCTCACAAGATAGGATGTGACCTGGGCCTGTCAGTTGGAACAATAGTTCCTCTGGTCCAAGTGATTGTTCTAGGAACAAAAATGTGACTAAAGCTGTTTCATCATTTTAGGACATTTGTTGGAACTTCTGAGGAGGGAGAAATTTTTTTTTTTTTTTTAAAGATTTTATTTATTTATTTGACAGAGAGAGAGACAGAGAACACAAGCAGGCAGAAAGGCAGGCAGAGAGAGAGGAGGAAGCAGGCTCCCTGCTGAGCAGGGAGCCCGATGCGGGGCTCGATCCCAGGACCCTGAGATCATGACCTGAGCCGAAGGCAGCGGCTTAACCCACTGAGCCACCCAGGCGCCCCAAATTTTTTTCTTTTCTTCTGGACTTGAAGTTGGGAGGACACATGAAGCTTCCTTCCACAGACTGAAGACAATAAACAAAAAGTAGAGCTGGGATCTGGGGTCACAGAAGGGAGAGGGTGAGAGAGATGGGGGTGGGGGTGAGGGAAGGAGGGAGAGAAAAGAGAGGAAAGAGATAGGGAGATATACTTAGATTTATTATATGAGCACTTGGAATAGCCCATACTTGAAGCCATACTTGAACTGGACTTTTCAGTTCTGCAAATCAGAAAGTCCCTTTTGTTTGTCATTTTGAGCTTTTTCAGTTGACTCTCTGTTCCTCTTAACCAAAAGCATCCTCACTAATGTAGATCTCCTATACACAAGCATAGTCCTAGAAAATGATGCTTATTCAACATTTGTTGGCTGATTGAGTACATGAATATATGAATAAATTTCACTTGCCAAGGTTCATGCTAATTGATGGTTGATCCAGGATGAAAAGCCACCTTGGCTGGCACTTAACTTATGACTGGTGCCACAACCCTACCCAATCTCTCCTTTCCTGTCCGATAAAACCATGTGCATATTGCTATCATAGTACTTACTGCATTCTATTAAAATTGTTTGCCTATCTTTGCCACTAGACTGAGCTCTTTGAGGATAGAAATGGAGGTTTTTACCTCTATTATTCCTGGGCCCTACTGAATGGAGGTTCAGTGAATGGTGGATTGATTGCTTTCCTATCCAGCTGGAGTGAACCAGCCTCAGGTCTCATTTCTAGCTGAGGCCTCTGCACTTGCTGTTGTCTTGCCTAGAGTACTCTATCCCCAACCGCATTCAATTGATTCTGTTCATTCAGGTCTCAGCTCAGGTCTTTGTTGACTACCCCCTTCTGGGTGGTTTTTTGTTTTTGTTTTTGTTTTTAAGATAGTTTGTTGATTTTAGGTAGGCTCTATGCCTGCTATGGGACTGGAACTTAGGACTCTGTGGTCAAGAGTCCCATGCTTTACTGACGGTGACTACCCCCTTCTAATGTTGCTCCATCAGCCAGTGTCTTCACATTGTCATATGGAATTTTCTTCATAGTCCTTCCTGCTTTGAAATTTTCTGGTGTATTTATGTGTTTGCTATCCCTCTTCCATGACAGTAGGGGTCTTATCTGACTTGCTCTTTGCTATACTTCCAGCACACAGAACAGTGCCAAAATAGTACAGAGGAGGCGCTCAGTAAATATTTGTGGGATGGACAAACCATGTACCTATCCTTAGGAGAGGAGATGACTCTGAATTAGACTAAAGTAAAAGAGAAGCTTAAAAATATACTGAAAACCTTTCTGTAACTGATGTTGTTTCAAATGCAAGAACATTGCAGAAAGGTTAAGCTGACAATGTGTTATAAACAATAGCTGAGGGCTTTTGGCTCTGAAATTCTTGATTATGTTATTGCCCATTTTATATATTTCTCTCAGTAATACTTGGAAGAATAATATTTAGGAGAAAAATAAATTTTTTGGCCACTCACATAAAGCCCTTCACCACCCCAGCAAATCCTCTGCTTGGGCTGTGGGCAATCCGACCCAAATGAGAAGCAGGTGGTGAATTAATAGTGTGATTTGCATTTTTGAGGGGGTGAATGTGCAGAGTTTTGCTTATACTGATCGAGAGTTCTTTGTATTCAAATTTGCTTATATTTAAAGATATAAAAGCCGAGATATTGGCCCGCTTTTGTCACGGTTGTCATATAATCCACCATAAAAATCACAATATAATTTCATTTTTCCCTTGGTTTAATGCCACTAAAAAAGCCAGCTCTAAGTCTGAGGAAACAAATCTACTTTTTAAGCGTACCTGCATGCAAATGGGCTATGGAGGTGGCTTATCCTTTTACATAATAAATTAGAGAGTTCTCCTTTTCAGTGCAATAGATGTATAGATTAATATACCAAGACGAGGCATATGGATACGTGGAATCAATGGAAGCCTGGTTAGAGATGACAAAGAGCTTCATGCTCCAGTGCTTTGCAGCCTAATTCAATAAAACAAAATGAAAGGCAAATGCTTGAGGAGCTGAAGAGAGGATCTTTATGAAAATATTAAAACTTCTGTGCAAAGAAAGTCACATATTCTCCTTTGAGTTTGCTCCTAACATCGCAATATAATGAATGAGTCTCTTTTGGGGGGAAGGAGCTTTGTGATTTTTTAATAAAGCAACCAAAAGGAACCATTTTGAGTGTAGAAACCTACTCTTTGGTCTTTAACTGAAAAGTTAAACGCACTGAAATAAAACTAGATTTTTTTCCCCTATCAATTTGCAAAACTAAAGTATAACCCAAACTGAAATGGCAACAGCGTGAAAAGCTATTTACGTGTCTGCAACCGTCTCTGATTCTATCAATTTGTTTTCCAGTCTGTTGTGATTCTGTGTTTCTCATGGATCTCCAGAGAGTTTCGGGCTTGAGGAGAGAATATCAATAGCCTGCATGTCCTCTAGGATGTTTCCCTGCCACCATCACAATCTTTCTGCAGATCAGATCTTCTGTTTCTTTTAATGACTGCAGTAGAACAACAAAAATTATTCATTTTGGGAAACATGAAAATCAACAAAGCAATAACGTCTAAGTAAGGGTATAAATTTGCTCCCTTTTTGTGCAGTAAGCTCAAAGGCAAAAAGTAAGAATCAATTGGTGGCTTTTCGGGTATTTCATAAATCCATAATTTTATCACATGCATTTAAAAAATGAAACAAAGAGCTGAATAAATTCGATAGAACTTGTAAGATAGATGTGGCCCATTACAGTGAAATAAATACTGGATTTTCTAACTGGGTCTGGATGGTCTGGTTTCTGATCAGAGTCCCATCAGGAGATGGGTGGGTCACCTCTGATAAAGTCCCTAATTCCTCTGAACTCTACATTTCATCTCCATGAAATGAGAATAGCAATATTTGCTTTTCTCACCTCATGGGGATGATGCAATATAAAATGACATATATGCATTTGTTTAGAAAATATTAGAATGCTATATGAATATTATGCATTAACAACTTATTAGAGGAGATATAGTTTTCTTTAATAGTCGTGCCATTTTTTAGGAACTCTGTCCACAAAATCCTACAATACTCTTAAGAGAAGAATTCTTGCTTTCCAGATGTTCATTTTGTATTCTAAAATATTTGCATGTGAATGTGTATGAATGTTTACATTTTTCTGCTTTTTCTATCTTCCCAATTCTTAACAGCCCTCCTGGCTAAATCCTACTGATCTTTGTCTGTGTGTGTGTATATTTTAAAGATTTTAATTATTTATTTGTCAGAGAGGGAAAGACAGAGAGAGCCCACAGGCAGGGGGAGCGGCAGGCAGAGGGAGAAGCAGGCTCTATCCTAGGACCCTAGGATCATGACCTGAGCCAAAGACAGATGCTTAACTTACTGAGCCACTCAGGCATCCCTCCTACTGATCTTTGAAAATTCACTTCAGTGTTACTTCCTTCAAAAAACCTTCCCCCATCCCAGAAGGTTGGGTTGGTACCCCACCGCTGTGCTTTTAAAAATCCTTTAGTTTATCTTGCGTTGTATTTTCCACATATTTTTAGGATTACTTTTCTTTTTCTTTCTTTTAAAATTTAGTACATTATTTTATTTTTTCTTTTGTCTTTTTAAAAAAATTTTATTATGTTATGTTAGTAACCATATATTACATCATTAATTTTTGATGTAGTGTTCCATGATTCATTATTCACCTATAATACCCAGTGCTCCATGCAATACGTGCCCTCCTTAACACCCATCACTGGGCCAACCCATCCTCCTACCCCCTCCCCTCTGAAACCTTCAGTTTGTTTCCCGGAGTCCATAGTCTCTCATGATCGTCTCTCCCTCTGATTTCCACCCCCTCACCTTCATTTTTCCCTTCCTTCTCCTAATGTCCTCCATGTTATTCCTTATATTCCACATGTCAGTGAAACCATATGATAATTGTCTTTCTCTGCTTGACTTACTGCACTTAGGATAATCCCCTCCAGTTCCATCCATGTTGATGCAAATGGTAGGTATTCATCCCTTCTGATGGCTGAGTAATACTCCATTGTATATACAGACCATATCTTCTTTATCCACTTGTCTGTTGAAGGGCATCTTAGCTCCTTCCACAGTTTTGCTATTGTAGACATTGTTGCTATTAACATTGGGGTGCATATGGCCCTTCTTTTCACTACATTGTTATCTGTGTTAAATACCCAGTAGTGCAATTGCTAAGTTATAGGGTAGCTCTATTTTTAAATTTTTGAGGAACCTGCACACTGTTTTCCAAAGTAGCTGTACCAATTTGCCACCAACAGTGTAAGAGGGTTCCCCTTTCTCCACAGCCTCTCCAGCATTTGTTGTTTCTTGCCTTATCAATTTTTGCCATTCTAACTGGTGTAAAGTGGTATTTCAATGTGGTTTTGATTTGAATTTCCCTGATGGCTAATGATGTTGAACATTTTTTTCATGTGTTTGTTAGCCATTTCTATGTCTTCTTTGGAGAAGTGTTTGTTCATGTCTTCTGCCCATTTTTTGACTTATTTGTTTTTTGGGTGTTGAGTTTAAGAAGTTCCTTGTAGATCTTGGATACCAGCCCTTTATCTATAGTGTCATTTGCAAATATCTTCTCCCATTCTGTGGGTTGCCTCTTTGTATTGTTGACTGTTTCCTTTGTTCTGTTGAACCTTTTTTATCTTGATAAAGTCCCCAAAATTCATTTTTGCCCTTGTTTCCCTTGCCTTTGGAGACGTGACTTGAAAGAAATTGTCGTGGCTGATGTTGGAGAGGTTACTGCCTATGTCCTCCTCTAGGATTTTGATGGATTCCTGTCTCACATTGAGGTCTTTCATCCATTTAGAGTTTATCTTTGTGTATGGGTGCAAGAAAATGGTTGAGTTTCATTCTTTTGTATATAGCTATCCAATTTTCCCAGCACCATTTATTGAAGAGACTTTTTCCATTGGATATTTTTTCCTGCTTTGTTGAAGATTAGTTGACCGTAGAGTTGAGGGTCCATATCTGGGCTCTCTATTCTGTTCCATTGTTCTGTATTTCTGTTTTTGTGCCAGTACCATGCTGTCATGGTGATCATATCTTTGTAATATAGCTTGAAATCAGGCAGCATGATGCTCCCAGCTTTGTTTTTCTTTTTCAACATTTCCTTGGAGAATCAGGGTCTTTTCTGGTTCCATACAAATTTTAGGATTGTTTGTTCCAGCACTTTGAAAAATGCCATTGGTATTTTGATCAGGATGGTGTTGAAAGTATAGATTGCTCTGGGTGGCATAGACATTTTAACAATGTTTATTCTTCTGATCCATGAACATAGAATATTTTTCCATCTTTTTTTGTGTCTTCTTCACTTTCTTTCATAAGTGTTCTGTAGTTTCTAGAGTATAGATCCTTACCTCTTTGGTTAGGTTTATTCCAAGGTATCTTATGGTTTTTTGGTGCTATTGTAAGTGAAATCGATTCCCTAATTTCTCTTTCTACAGTTACCCTGTATAGGAAAGCAACTGATTTCTGTGCATTGATTTTTTTTTATCCCGCCACATTATGAATTGCTCTATGAGTTCTAGTAATTTGGGAGTAGAGTCTTTTGGGTTTTCCACATAGAGTATCATGTCATCTGCGAAGAGAGAGTTTGACTTCTTCTTTGCAAATTTTTTTTTTAATTAAATTTTTTATTTATTTTCAGCGTAACAGTATTCATTGTTTTTTCACCACACCCAGTGCTCCATGCAATCTGTGCCCTCCCCAATACCCACCACCTGGTTCCCCCACCCTCCCACCCCCCCGCCCCTTCAAAGCCCTCAGGTTGTTTTTCAGAGTCCATAGTCTCTCATGGTTCACCTCCCCTTCCAATTTCTCTCAACTCCCTTCTCCTCTCCATCCACCCTTGTCCTCTGTATTATTTGTTATGCTCCACAAATAAGTGAAACCATATGATACTTGACTCTCTCTGTTTGACTTATTTCACTCAGCATAATCTCTTCCAGTCCTGTCCATGTTGCTACAAAAATTGCAAATTTTAATACCTTTTATTCTTTTTGCTGTCTGGTCGCTATTGCTAGGACTTCTAGTACCAGGTTGAACAATTGTGGTGAGAGTGGGCATCCCTGTCAT
This sequence comes from Martes martes, assembly GCF_963455335.1. Classification (NCBI taxonomy): domain Eukaryota; kingdom Metazoa; phylum Chordata; class Mammalia; order Carnivora; family Mustelidae; genus Martes; species Martes martes. Next base: position 22,984,797 of record NC_137895.1, read on the forward strand.
GTTCCTGATCATAAGGGAAAGGCTCTCAGCTTTTCCCCATTAATAATGATATTTGCTGTGGGCTTTTCATAGATGGTTTTTATGAAAATGAGGAATGTTTCCTCTATCTCTATACTCTGAAGAGTTTTAATCAGGAAAGGTTGCTGCATTTTGTCAAATGCATTTTCTGCATCAATTTATAGGATCATATGGTTCTGGTCTCTTCTTTTATTAATGTGTTTTATCACATTGATTGATTTGTGAATGTTGAACCACCCTTGCATCCCAGGAATAAATCCCACCTAATCATGATGGATAATCATTTTAACATACTGTTGGATCCTATTAGTTAGGATCTTGTCGAGAATTTTGACATCCATATTCATCAGGGATTTATTGGTCTGTAATTCTCCTTTTTGATACAATGTTCTCCTGGTTTTGGGATGAAGGTAATGCTGGCCTCATAGAATGAGTTTGGAAGTTTTCCTTCTGTTTCTATTTTTTGAGATGGCTTCAGGAGAATAAGTATTATTTCTTTGAATGTTTGGTAGAATTCCCATGAGTTCAGGCCCTGGACTCTTGTTTTTGGACTGTTTTTGGTCACTACTTTCATTTTGTTACTGGTTATTGGTCTATTCAGATTGTTAGTTTCTTCCTGTTTCAGTCTTGGTAGTTTATAGGTTTCAAGGATGGCATCCATTTCTTCCAGGTTGCTTAATCTATTGGCTTATAGTTGTTGATAATAATTGCTAATAATTGTTTCTATTTCTTTGGTATTTGTCATGATCTCTCCCCTTTCATTTATCATTTTATTTATTTGGGTCCTTTCTCTTTTCTCTTGGATAAGTCTGGCCAGTGACTTATCAATCTTATTATTATCACTCTTATTCTTTCAGAGAACCAGCTGCTAGTTTCATTGATCTGCTCTACTGTATTTCAGGTTTCTAATTCATTGATCTCTGCTCTAATCTTAATTATTTCTCTTCTCCTGCATGGCTTAGGCTTTATTTGTTGTTATTTCTGCAGTTCGTTAAGGTGTAAAGTTGACCTGTATATTTGGGATTTCTCTATTTTGGGGGTGAGGCTTGGATGGCTATGTATTTCCCCCTTAGGACAGTCTTTGCAGTATCCCATAGGTTTTGGACGAATGTGTTTTCATTCTCATTGGGTTCCAAGAATTGTTTAAGTTCTTCTTTGATTTCCTAGTTGACTCAAACATTCTTAAGCAGGATGGTCTTTAGCTTCCAAGTGTTTGAATTTCTTCCAAATTTTTTCTTGTGATTGAGTTCCAGTTTCAAAGCATTGTGGTCTGAGAATATGCAGGAAATAATCTCAGTTTTTTTGTATCATTGAGAACTGATTTTTGTGACCCAGTAGGTGGTCTGTTCTGGAGAAGGTTCCATGTGCGTTTGAGAAGGAGTATTCTCTTGTTTTAGGGTAGAATGTTCTGTATATATTGATGAAGTCCATCGGGTCGAGTGTGCATTGTTGATTTTCTGCTTATATGATCTATTACTGAGAGTGGAGTGTTGAGATTTCCTAATATTAGAATATTATTATTGATATATCTCTTTATTTGGTTAACAGTTGACTTATGTAGTGGCTGCTCTCATGTTGGGGGCATAGATATTTATAGTTGTTAGATCCTCTTGTTGGATAGACCCTTTAAGAATGAAATAGTGTCTTTCTGTATCTCTTACTACAGTCTTGAACTTAAAATCTAATTTGTCTGATATGAGAATTGCTACCCCAGTTTTCTTTTGAGGTCCATTGGCATAAAAAATTGATCTCCATCCCCTCACTTTTCAGGCTAGATATATCTTTAGATTCAAAATGAATCTCTTGTAGACAGAATATGGATGGATCATGTCTTTTTAACCAATCTGCAACCCTGTGCTGTTTCATGGGAGCGTTTAGGCCATTCATGTTGAGAGTGATTGTTTAAAGATATGATTTTATTGTCATCTTGTTGTCTGTCAAGTCCTTGTTTCTTTAGATTGTCTCTGTAAATTTCTGTTCTATATCACTCTTGGGATCTTTCTCCTTTCATAGTACCCCTTAATATTTCTTGTATGGCCAGCTTGATGGTCACATATTCTTCAGTTTCTGCTGGTCTTAGAAGCTTGTTATCTCTCCATTCATTCTGAATGACAGTCTTGCTAGATAAAGTATCCTTGGCTGCATGTTCTTCTCATTTAGTACCCTGAATATGTCTTGCCAAATTTTTCTGGCATGCCAGGTCTCTGTGGACAGATCTGATATTACTTTTCTTTCTCCTCTGCTGGATTGTGAGAATCTCGAGGGTGGACTTTGTGTTTTAATCACATGAATTCCCAAAGTCTACTAGTGTTTTCACATAGTAGGCACTCAAATTTTGTTGTGGTAGTAATTTCTTGTCTTATCACATACATGGGAAAGTACAAATGTTCCTATTCCAAAGTGAGGGATCAGGCACCAAATAGATTTACCTATTGCCATAGTAAACTGGGTTTATTGTCTTTAGAAACTGTGGTAGGCAGAATGGTTCCCCCAAGATGTTCACATCCTAATCCTGAAAACTGTGAACACATTTTGTAATGTGGTGAAAAGGATTTTGCAGATGTATTAGGGTTACGTATCTTAAAACAGGAGGATCATTCTGGATTATCTGGATGGCCCCAGTCTAATCACATGAACCCTTAAAAGCAGAGATCTTTGGCTGGAGGCAAAAGAGATGCAACAGAAGGAGAACTCAGTGAGAGTTCAAGGGCATGAAGGACTTATGTATTGTTGTTGGCCCTGAGTGTAGGCAGCTTTGTGCAAAGAGCAAGAGAGACCTGTAGGGGCTGAGATAGGTTTCTGGTTGATAGTCTGCAAGGAAGTGGGGACCTCAGCCCCATATCCACAAAGGACTAAATTTTACCAACCAAGTGAATGCATCCAGAAGCAGAGTCTCTTCAAGTGTCTCCAGGTGAAGTGTTCAGGTTGGCCTACACTTTGACTTCAGCCTTATGAGACCCACAGCTGAGACTAGACAGTCTAGTCTACTTGGACTTCTGATTTACAGAACTGTCATAATAAAGTTGTGTTGTTATATATCATTGTGTTTGTGGTAATTGGCTAGGGCAGCAGGAGAAAATAGAAGAATTAATTTACTAGCTCCAAAAGATCAGATTTTGGAAATCTGTCATAAGGGTGGAATAGTCTGGGTCTGCAACAGATGATGTAAATCCCCATAGGAAAGCTGCCCAAAGAGCATTCATTGGAATGGTGATAGCAGCAGTGGTGGGTAACTGTGTTGACTGGCATGGTCACTGCCATGAAACCCAGTGCAGGCCAATCCATGCACCCCTGGGGATTTCCTTGATTTCTTCTAGATTTGAAGCTGGTTGAAAGTTTGATTGGGTTGGACAGGTCACAGCAGGAGAGGCTGGAGAAATAGCAAGAACTAGTTTGGAAATCCTTTTCCCTAAGAATCATGAATCATGAAGCTATTTCTTCCCAGTCTACTAACTTCTAGAATTCCTCTTGAGAAATCTAATGTCATTTTGATTCTCAATTCTTTGGATGTGTTATTTTTTTCCTCTCTGAAGTTTCTTTTGATCTTTTCTTCATCCCTGATAGTCTGAAATTTAAAATGACACACCTTGGAATTGTTTCTTGTTGTTCATTGTGCTGGATGTACTCAATAGGTCCTTTTTAAGGTGTTTTTTTTCAGTTTTGGAAATTTTTCTTGTAGTTTTTCTTTGCTAGTTTTTTTTCTTTTTCTTTTCTCTCTCTCTCTCTCTCTCTCTCTCTTTGTGTGTGTGTGTGTGTGTGTGTGTGTGTGTGAGGTTCTTCGTGGAACTCTTACTAATAAAATATTAGAATACTAGATTGATTGTATAGATTTCTCATTTTCCCTCTATTTATCTATGTATCTATTTTCTAATTTTCTTCATCTTTGACTTCTGATTTTTCTATTTAAATTTTAAAATTTCTGATGTCATTTTTAAAAAATTAAAAGTTTTTCCTTGTTACGTGTGTATGTGTGTGTGTGTGTGTGTGTGCATGTGTGTATTTTAAATAGCATCCTTCATTTGTTTCTGGGATGTGATTGTTTTCCTTATTTCTTTGAAGATATTCTAGTTTTTAAAATTTTTCTTCTGCGTGTCATTTCTGTTCTCTCTGAATTGCCTTTCTTTAATTTATTTTGGTTCTTCTTTATCACGTTACAGAATTTTCTCAAACGTATGGTATCAAATATATGGTGTCAAATGTATGCTGTCTGTTCATATTAAATTGTAAGGTTCTAAAATGTTGAGGAAAAACTCTGTGTTCTTGGTGGGTTGATCAGGCAGGACTTGTAGGTCTTTTCTCTGTGGTTCTTCAACTTCTGAAATGATGAACACTCAAATTTACTATTGGAGCTGTATATCTGAATCATGGCTTTCTGGAAACCATGATGGTATGATTGTCCCTTGTATGGTGGTTAATAAATAGATGCTATTGTTAGGCTGGCTGGTTTCAAAGTTCTGCTCTGTCACTTGTGACTTGTTGTACCTGTTTCCTTATTTGTAAAATGAGGGCACTAACATTATCTACTTTTGGGGATAGTTGTTAGGGTTAAGTGATTAATTATAAATACAGTGCCTAAAGTATTTGAAACATAATCAGTGTTTATAGAGTTACCCATTTTTACTATCATCATTGTCATTGTTATTAATTCAGTGTAATTCCCTGCAGTGCCTCATCTCTACCTCCATTGCCCTAGCATGGCTCAATGTTTCTAGAGTGGAAACCTCCCACTTTCTGCCAAAGTGAAGGATGAGCAGTCTCCTGGCTGGGTAGAGTTGGAAAGGGGACTTTGGAAATTTACCAGCTCCTTATCCTGGCTTTTAATCAATATTCTGGATCTTCATTCCTATCCCTCACCCCTTCAGAGATACTAATGTCACCAAGTCCCATCCTTTCTGGGGATTAGAAGCACAGGCAGGTTTTCTCACCATTGGATTTCCCTCTGGGGGCACTTAATGTCCAGATTTCTCTGTCTGCTAAGCTGGTAACCACCACTTGTCTATCCCACTGTAGTTTCTTGTCTACTATGTATCGCTACTCCTGTTCTCTTTGCCTAAAGGGTTTACACCTTTTGTGTTCCTTTACTAATAGTCTAATTGGGTATGGAGAGGGAGTGAAAATCAACTTATGTATCCAATTGGCCATGTTAACTACAAGTCCACTGGCCTCATCACTTATGAAATGAGGGGTTACAGTGGATAAACTTTAAGGCATTTTCTTTCACTAAAAATCTCTGCTCCTTTGTATGGTTTAGATTTAATGTAATTCCCAGCTGATCACAGCTAGATTCTTTATCACTTATCTCAGTCTCAGAATAGTAGTGATTATTTTTGCTTTTGTTGTTTTGAATCTCTTTGAGCAAGAGACCTGTGGTGTATCAAATTATATCTTGTGTACAAATTAGAGTAAACTGAAAAACACAGGTGACTTTTGTTCCCTTCTGCATCACAACGACCTTTTCAATACACCGGATTGATTGTAAAGGGAACTCCACAAGCAGATGTGAGCTACTGGGACTCTGCTGATGGTAATTTGGGTGCTATAATATTTATCATGCTGCGCTATTTGGCAAGTAGGAAGCTTTTAAACTTTATGCTCTTTCTAAAAAAAAACAAAAAAACAAAAAAACAAAGTCCTAAAAGGAGATGATACAAAAATTTGAATTAGGGAGAAGTTTCTTTTCTAAGGAGAATCACAGAGAATGTCTTGATAACTCAGTAAAAGTCCTGTTTTTAAGAAGGCTTAGGTCAGATTTTTGTCACTTGCATCCAGAAGAGTCTTTAACTTAATCAAGGATAGTGGAGATGCAAAAGGATATGTTGTCTTCCTCTCTGGATCTCTACTGCGTGACCCGACATGTTGTACTTACAGCCTCGGTGTCTGTCACTGTTTGCTGTGATCACTAGAATTTGTAACTAATTCTAATGTGTTCTATGTTGTTATCCAGGAGAGAAACTTCCACAAGATAATGAATATTTCCAAAAGGGTGGGTTATATAGCATTTGAAATAAATAACAGCTTCTGAGAGTTTGGTGTAATCCGTTGCATACGGCTTTGGTTTGTTTCAGTGTCATGGCATAGGGGATGGGAATATATCCCTCAGAAAGTTTTCAATTAAAACAGAAATCTTAAATAATGAAAGTAAGGGAGACATTAACAGTTTTTTCCTCTAATACTCCCAATTACTTTGGATATAAAATATGATTAAAGATTTGTAGAAAAAGATTAATGCACCAATATTGACAATTTTGGGTTCATCAGTGAGGCGATCTGAAAAATTTTCTTTCGTTTGGAATTAGTCTCTTCTCCTCCCAAATAATTCTCATCATATTTGGAATGGCTTTTTTATCATAGTAATTATATCATACTCTGTTGGTTGACTACTCAGAGACACGCCTTCCTTTATCCTTGCTACCACCACAAATTTTATTCAGGGAAAATGGCGATATTCTTCAGGGACTTTGGGATCTTCTGGGACTCTGGTGTCCCAAGTTCAAGGGCTGTATCCCTCAGGCACCCATGGTTCTTTCATCTCCCTTGCCATTGACTGACTTAGGACTGAACATGGGATGTGATTTTGGCCAGTGAAATGAAGGTAAAGTCCATAGACTTGTGTTTGGGAAGGTTATCTCTATTCCTAATGAAGGACCCAGAGAAGGGCTTTGTCATGGATGACTATGGCGTTTGATGCAGCTACAACCATTTTGCGGCTACAAGAAGATGTTCTTAAGGACCTTGCCAAGGATGGCAGAGTAGAGAGACGAAAAGAACCCGAATATTGATAATGTTGCCAGCCAGCTGACTTGGTTAATCCCGAGATGATATCATCTTTGAACTTTGCATTCAGCAGAATAATACCTTTTTTTTTAATCATTTAAGCCAATTTTAGGTGGTTCTTCAGTTATTCAGTGCTGAAATAATCCTGATACACTAATAAAAACAAACCTAAAGCTTTAACTCTTTGGACTAAGACTTTTCTTCTATTCTTTCTCCATATGTGAGAAAAGTATGAAATGAAAAATAAAAATAAAGAATTGCAAATGTGAAAGGATCACAGAATGTCAGCACTGAAATAGACTTTAATAAATGATTTAAGCAACACTGACTTGTTGAGATAGAATTGTGCTAGATCCAGGAGATAGCAGAGAAAGAGACACAGTCCCTGCTCTTTTGGAACTTATATTCTAGTGGCTCTTAGAGAGAATTTGGTCTAATCTTATCACACAGAAAGGGACAACTTTCATATCATTCAGTGTTGGTGTAATTTTTTGGTTACTTGGTAAGAGGGTAGATCTTATTGGAGGAAAGGCTATAAACATTTGTGGTTCTTTCTGCTTTTGAACATGTAGCTAGCTCTTTTGATCGTCTGACTACCTGAAGATTTTGGTTGTCTAGGGCTGGGCCTGGAGCTGAGTCTGGTATAAGGGGAGAAGAGAGCTGAATTTCTGTGCATAATGGAGCAAGAGGAATGTAGAATTACTCTGTGTGCGCAAGTGCACATATGAAATGGCAAGATGGTCAATGTCTGGGAACTAGTTAGAGTAGGGAGACCCGTGAGAAATCCCCTGTGTCATGGTGGCCAAAAGAACTTTTAGGATGAGGTAACTACTAGGTAGTTTTAAAATTATTTGCTGCCTCATGCAGGAATGGAACTCTCTGACAGTGACCTAGAAAACTTCAGCAAAACTTTTGCCGCACATCGCAGGTTTTGTTCCCCTGCTTCAGTGGGGGAATCAGGGAGATAAAGGACTGACCTCAAGGCATAGAGCAGAGAACGGGGATTCAGCAGAGGCTACAGGACTCCTCACATGAGTGATTACTCACTTGGGAATTGCCTTCTCCTATAGGCAATAAGCTCCTTGAGGACAGAGGCCATGTCCACTTTACCAGTAAAGTTCATACTGGGCAGTGGTTTGCCCCCCAGATAAGTATTTAATTAGGATTTATTAAATAGTTCCCTCTTAATAAGGAAAAACTATCATTTACATATTCATCACATCCCTTCTGTCCTCAGCTTGCTGAGGGGAAGCAGCCAGCACCCCCTGCTGCCTCCCCAGAAGCTGCCAGGTGGGCTTCTGGGCCAAATATTAAGTGCTAGTGGATGATGGGGAGACCAGAGAAGTTGGGAGAAGTCTGCCAGATTGGCACTGGAAATATCAGAGAACTACCGACAAAAAAAAAAAAAAAAAAAAAAAAAAATCTTAGACACAGACAGTGGGAGGGGAGACAGAGAAGACATTTTGTGGGAGCTGAGTTTGAGAAGTTTTGGGAGCTGAGAAAGGGAAAAGACGGTGTTTGGGGGCAGGTGCAAGGCATATGAATGCATACACAAAAATGAGATTGTTTTGTAGGTAGAAACTGGCAGGAAGAGCTGGTTTCCATCAGGCTTGCTGTGTGTTAACAGTGGGATCTCTGGACAATTTTAATAGATTTTGTACAGATAAAAAATTGCTTCTTGATTGCTTCTGACTATATTTCTTTGAATAAGACTCCAGGCTAGGGTTGACTTCAAGGTGAGAGGAGGCCAGCCCGGGTTTATGTGGGGTATACCCTCGTGTAGGAAACTGAGTTTCATGCTTTGGTATCCTTCGCAATGCTCCCAAGTCCTCAGTAGGGACAGCAAATATTTGGTGCACAGAATTGAAATGGCAGTAATCTCAGACTGCATGCTATCCAGTCTGATAGCTAAATATGGGCAGAATTAGGGCTAAGGACTAAAATGGGGCATGTTCTTAGATTTTGTTCTTTAGTAAAGGGTGGTGTTAGAAAATGCACTGTGAGAGAAGAACATTCCATTTTGGGCCTAGTCCAAAAATATGCACGAGGGTCATTTAGACTGAACTTATTTTCCATTTGAGTTAATCTGTGGGTAGCAAATCACTCCCTGTTACCAACCAGATCCTTCTAAGGATCTTAAAATACTCAAATTGGTTTTTTTTTTTTTTTTCCAACCCCCTGAAACTCACAGAAAAGTCACATACTAGGCCAGAGTCCAAATTACGCCTCCCTGCTGGACCTCGATAAAACAATGGCATTCCTCCTTTTTGGGAACACAGGCCTTTGGTTTCAGCTGAATTAAGCCCGTTTACACTAAATGGAATCTTAGATACAAAGTTTCATTTCTGAGACGCCATGTTTGGTTCTCTGGTTAGGAGAGAAGTCTTATAATTCAGTCTGGTGATAGGTCGGATCTTCCTGAGAGAAGCAGGGGTCCTGGAATTCGCAAATATTCTGTAGCTCAGTGCTGCTTTTGGGCCAGGGGGCCTCTGTGTTCCTACAGAGGCCCTCCGGAGATTTTCAGAGGACCAGATGCTTCATTCAACAGACTGCACGCAGGGACCCAGCTACTCGTTGGCCTCCTATTTCCATCTTCCTTTCTTTTTCTTCCTTTTTCAAGATTTTATTTATTTATTTGTCAGAGAGGGAGAGAGAGAGCACACAAGCAAGGGGAACTGCAGGCAGAGGGAGAGAGAGAAGCAGGCTCTCCACTGAGCAGGGAGCCCAGTGTGGGGCTCGATTCCAGGACCCTGGGATCATGACCTGAGCTGAAGGCAGATGCTTAATTGACGGAGCCACCCCGGGTGCCCCTGTTTCCATCTTTCTTATTTGCACACTTCAAGCAGGCCAATGAGAAACTGTGGACATGTTAAGGTAGAAGGATAAGGAATTTCTTTCTTTTTGTTCTTGCAGATGTTTTAAAAACCGTAGGCCTGACGCCTGTCAGGAAGTGCAGAGTACACTCTGACATCTCTCACAAGTGTTGCAGGGGGGAGGCGGGATGCCCAACAAGGACCTGACAGGAGATGTGATCACTCTGGAAGCTTCCAGAAGCTGTGCTCCTCACTGGTCTCAGGTGCCAAGGGTCGAGCAGATGGGCTTGAGGGGTTATTCAGGACCATGTTGGGTTATTCAGAGGAATAAAAGCACAAGAAGCTGAGTGGGAACCCTTGATGTCTGGGAAAAACTCACCGGTTGCAACAGCCAGTGGCTGTCCTGCTGCATTCTTGTCTGCCTGAAAGAAAAGAAAGGAAGAACTCATGATTCTGAACTCATGGCCTAGTACAGGAGGCTACTTAGGAGCATGAGAAATGCAGAAAAAAACCCGAGGAACTAAAATGCATAGGTATGTGTTTGGAGACAAGGTCACCCTGCCTCGGCTTGGAGAGTATCTGTGAAAGGCTAAAGATATGGAATGAGTTTCTATCCTCAGTGTGAAGCTGGCACAAAGCTTAAGAAACCCTTTCATTATGTCTGGTCTCCCGCCCTTGTACCTGTGGGAATTCGGGTGCTTGGGGGTTACTGGCTTCAGACACAGAGCCAGGGTTTACTGTGGACAATGGAATGCCCAGACAAGTGTCTATGGTCACGGACTTGGAAGAAATTCTATGAAAAAATCTCAACTTGTTCCAGAAGTTGCTTAGACCAAGATGCCTTTTCTAAATGCAAAAATATTACGTGCACACACACACACACATGCACGCACATGTTCACGCACATTTCCCCCAGGGGCAGTGCATCTTTACTCATCTGTTTTCCATCCACTCAAAAAGAAGAGAGAATACCGTATAGATGGGACGAATCAAATGGGATTATTTTAAAATGCATTCCCCCTCCCCTTCTGCAGGGGATTGAGGAGGATTACATGCAGCTTTCATGAAATGTCTTGTGCTCCTCTCTGGGAAAGGAACTGTAAATGTCAAGTCATCAGTCTCCGTGACAACAACTCACACAGGTACAGGGCAGAGCCGGCAGGGAGGGGAGAGCAGGGTCAGCCCTTGTGCAAGTGTTTCCTGCAGTTATAGAGACCACGGCCCCAGGAGTCCACCGTCACCCACAGCTGGAGAGGTGAAGACAGTTAGGGGTGGGGAAGTGGGTGGGGGGTCTGGTGACACCCCAGACTTACAACTCCCCTCCCCGGGAGGAGGGAATGGCACAGCAGAAGCAGCACGCTTAGCAGGTGCTGCGCCCCCACCCCCCGCCTTCTCCAACCCCAACCCCAGGGGCCTAGTAAGCACTTGGTGTTAACAGAGCTTTTTAAACCCTGATGTGCTGGCGAGCCACCTGGAGATCTTGTTAAAATGAACTTTCTGATTCAGTAGGTTGGTGGGATAGGGCCCAAGACACTAACAGATTCCTAGATGATGCCCATGCTGTTGGCCCAGACACCATGCCCTGATTAGCAAGGTGTGAAGAGAATCGTGGGTCACAGGCATGCTTCGGGAGCTCAGCTTCAACAGGAAGGAGAATCCAATTCTGCACAAAGATATGCAAATACATTTAAGTCGCACTTCACCTCACTAGTGTCAGGCGGAAATTGTCCAGGTAACTCTAAAATCTTTTGGATTTAGAATGCTTTGGATGATAAAAAATTCTGTCTGTCTACAGCTGACAGCGGATGTGAGGCTGTTCAGGTCTATATTGGGATGACCTAGCAATTCGTGAGCGCACACCAGCTGAGGGAAGGAGTATACTGGGCGGCAGGTGGAGGCGAGCTTGGCATGCACACTGGTCAAGGACCATCTACAAAGTGTGCTGCCCACATGTGCGTAGTTGGGTGGAGGCTTGCCCTCTGGTTGAGCAAGAGAAGGGAAATTAACACAGGGCTCCTAAGTTCTCTTCACTCCCCCTGGTTTCCCAAAAGAAAAAAGAAAATTGACTAGGTAGGAAGAAATAGAAAATGACAGCAAGAGAGTGAAAGTCAAAAGATTGCTTGGGTTTCTATTTTTATTTTTTTATTTTTGAGAGGAGAGAAGAATAAACTCCCTAAGATGAATCAAGAAGAAGAACATTAAAAGAAAGAAAAAAAAAAAAAAACAAAGGAAAGAGATGCATGATGAAGAGAGGAGGGAAATCTCCTTGGTAGATAAAACAGATTTGCCAAATATATTACATTCATTAAGATTTTTCTCTGCTTATAATGTGTGCTTTTTGGAGGCTTTTCTTAGCATTAGCGGACGCTCTGGGAGAGGAGAAAGTTGGCAGAGAGAAGCCTAGCAAATATATAAATAAGCTTCAGAGGTTTCAGAAGTTTCATATCCCACAATAGAATGTTCTCCAGGCTGGGCAAACTTTTTCTTCCTTAAACAAATGCTTTGAAAGACAAAGATTTCATATCGTCAGTGGGACATTCAGACTAATAATTGCCTTTGTTCTTCCTGCCTTGAAGTCTCAACAGCCAGCAGATTTATGATTCACTTTCGGCAATAAGCTCCTTCAAATAAATATCACTTTCCCAGGCTGCAAATTGAGTTTTTGCAAACACAGAGATCGACTTCACCAAGAGGAACTAAGTTTTCTTGTGCTATATGTATATATGATTATGAAACACCGTTTGCTTTCTTCCCCTCTTCTGGAAGAGAATGCATTAGAAACTATATTTAAAAAGGAGTCATTTTTAATGGCCAACATACTACCAGTGAGATTTTGTAGAAACTTTCGTTGGGGAGCCGGGGTTGGAGTGGGAAGGGGACAATTTGACCTTTCTCTTAGGTTTGAGGACCTCAGAAATTTTTACTGCAGTCTAAGGTTGTGGACTTTAAGCTGGTTTACTTTGTAGTTGGGGCAAGATCATTCCAAAAATTTTAAAGTACATGAAGTTATTCAAACAGCTACAGACATAAGAATTCAAGTGAGGGTTCTGGACCTCACCCGTTGGAATCAAGACTCTTCTAGAGCAACCAACCTTGTATCAGTGCCTTTTAGTTGCCAGTGCTGGCTCAGTGGGCATGACTGGATTCCTTATACATGCCAGGTGGTAAGGGGTCAGGGGACATGAACTGTGGTGTTGAGAGCCACACAGATACTTTTAAGAACAGAGTCGAAGAAACACAAGCTATGGGATTGCCAAGGATGCCCAACCTGTGGCATGGAGGAGGATGTCAGGCTCCCAAAGAATCTTGCATCACTTTGGGACGAGGCAGTCCCCTCGGTCCTTGTCCGCATGCATTAAGCAGGGTAGAAGGCAACCAGGCCCCTTTCAGTAGACTCATGACACCATTTCTTTGGCCTGTCCCCATGACACTGCTCCCAGTTCTGTCTGGATTCCATTCTCTGTCCCTTTCCCAGTTTGAACTTTGTGTGGGAACTGCTGCCTTCCTGATAATGATCCTTTATGGAGAACTGAATGGGTGCCAGACATCATGGTGCCGGCCACTTTAAAATATATTATTTTCCTGACACAGGTATTGTTGCCACATTATAGAAGGGGAAACTGAAGTTTATGAAATTTAATTAAATTGCCCAAGGCCACACAGCTGGTAGTTGCTAGAACATGGATTAATTAATTTACTATTATTATTGTTTTATGTCAGCTCTACACCTAACATGGGATTTATCCTCATGACCCTGAGATCATGAGTCATACGCTGCTCTGACTGAGCCAGCCAGGTGCCCCTAGAACATGGATTCAAACTCAGGTCTGGCTGATCCCAGTACCTGTGGTTTTGGCCATTAGTCCCAAGAATAACAGTTAACATTTTCTGGACTTGATGTGCTGGGCACATAGTTCCTTTTTTTTTTTTTTTTAATTTAAGAAATTTAATTATTTATTTGGCAGAGCAGGAGAGCCCAAGCAGGGGAAACAGCAGAGGGAGAGGGAGAAGCAGGCTCCCCACTGTGCAGAGAGCCCAATGTGGGGCTCAATCCCAGGACCCTGGGATCATGACCACAGCCCAAGGCAGACGCTTAATCAACTGAGCCACCTGGGTGCCCCCAGACACATAGTTCTTATGATTTAATTTGCTCACTCTTCATATGAATCCTGTGAGGGTATTGGTATCATTTCTATTTTACAAATGAGGAAACTGAGGTTTCTGTGTGACTGACTTGTCCAAGGTCACACAGCTGGTAAGGCAGGGAGCCTGGGTCGAAGGTCAGATAGTCTATTTCCTGAGCCTGGCCCCCTTACCCACTGCGCTCCACTACCTACATGCCAAGACCCTATCTGGGTCAATTCCCTTTTTTAAGTTCTGAATACAGAGTTTGGTTCCCTACTTGGCCTTTTCAGCTTGTATGCTTCCTTTGCTATGTCAGACCCATCATCACATCCATGATTTCTGGTCTAGGTATCCCTGTCTGTCCCTTCACTTTCCCTCAAACATGTCCTGAGCACCTGTGTGTTCCAGGCACTGTACTGAGCACTTAGGAGCTGCAGATCAAGGCTCAGAAATACTTACTTAGAGGAATGATGGACCCTTTTCTGAAGCCAATCACAATGCAGTGGGGGAGAACGACAGGGCAGCAAAGTGTTGCAGGGCCATATAAAAACACTGTGATGGAGGAAAGTATGAGTGCTCGGGTGACCTCAGAGAGGGGAGGGCCTGTCTGTGAAAAGTGAGGAGACTCCTCTGAAGGGGCGTTATTTGAAAAGGATCTTTGGAGAGCAGGAGTTCACAAGGCAAATGAGGGAAGGAAAAATAGATCTTAATTTAAATCCTTTTTTTTTTTTTTAACCTTCTTGCATGTAGGGTTGGAAGAAGTTGGTGGCTTGTTTGTACTTCAGGAATCAACAGGTGTAAAAGTGTGCATGATAATAGCTCACCTTTGTGAAGAATGTTCGATAGGCTAGGCAAAGTTTTCAGTCTTTTTTTTTTTTTTAAAGATTTTATTTATTTATTTGACAAATAGATCAAGTAGACAGAGAGGCAGGCAAAGAGAGAGAGGAGGAAGCAGACTCCCTGCTGAGCAGAGAGCCTGATGCGGGGCTCAATCCCAGGACCCTGAGATCATGACCTGAGCCGAAGGCAGAGGCCCTAACCCACTGAGCCACCCAGGCGCCCCAAAGTTTTCAGTCTCTACACGCATTAACTAGTCTAATCCTCACACTCACACTCTCACATAGATGTCATTATTATTTCCAGGTTCCACACAGGAATCATGGGATCTTGGAGAAGAAGAGTCTTTTTGCATTGACACTGTTTTGGTTCCAGGAAAGGAGGCATTTCTTTTTTCCTTTTTTTTTTTAATCTATAATTTAATTATTTTAATAAACAAATAATGTGTTTTTATCCCCAGGGGTACAGGTCTGTGAATCGCCAGGTTTACACATTTCACAGCACTCATCATAGCACATACCCTCCCCAATGTCCATATCCCCACCACACTCTCCCGTCCCCCCTGCCCCCAGCAACCCTCAGTCTGTTTTTTGAGATTGAGTCTTTTATGGTTTGTCTCCCTCCCAATGCCATCTTTTCATTTTTTCTTTTCCTACCTGGATGGAGGCATTTCTTAAGCAGTGTCCAGAGACCAGCAACATTTGATGGACTAGGGGCTTGTTTAAAATGTAAATGCTAGGATGAGAACAATCTCAGAATCTCTCTTCCATGCTCTGCAGGTGATTTGGGAGCCCACCAAACCCTGAACCACTGCCTACCTGGTGAGCACCAAGCATGTGGGAAAAATTGGTTTCCTAGTGAGCTTCTTAGTAATCTCACTGGTCATTTACAAAAAGAACCAGCTCGGAGAATTCTAGAGGGGCTGGTATTTCCCTAGGAGATAGAATTTCCCTTTCCCTTTTAGTCTCATATATATGTTCCAAGAAGATATTATGTATTTTTGGAAATTTCTTGGTATGATTCTAGGCAACAATAATTTCCAGAAAATGAGAGTCTGTCTCTGTCTCAACAAATGCTAAGGATAATTTGCTCTTTTCATAAGAGAGCTGGCTCATGGAGTGTTGTGCTAATGATTTTTCTCTTTAGCTCTTTTTCTGGTGCTGGTGGTTGTGTCAAGGGGGTTTTAGTCTTCATGGCTGATTGGAATGTTCTAGCACAAAGTGTACATGTTTGTCCCTCCCCCTCCTATGGGAGGAAAACCATGAAGGAGAGACTATGGATGAGAGGAAAGTATAGCTCTCCAGTGGTGGAGACCAGTAGTTTTCCTCTCCAACACAATCAGTTTCTCTAAAGGACATAGAGGTTAAGGACTTTGGGAACAAACAATGGTGAAGATGGGCTAAATGGGTATACAGTTCAGTGGTATTAAGTACATTTATATTGTTACCACAATAATAAAAAAGTAGAGAGAAATGGGCTAAATGAATCAATTTTTTTTTTTTTTAGTTCATGGTAGCTGAGCCCTTGACAATGCCAAACTCTTACAATTACGAACCTTCAGTGCAAGTGAAGAGCTGGGATGTGATATGAAAACACAAGGGATTCAAAGGATTGTTAAATTCTCTGCATTTCCCTCTTTTCCAAAGCACCATGTGGAAACAGGTGCACTAGATGGTCTCTTTGATGACTATTTAAGTTCAGTTTTCACTACTATATTCAGGTTTCCAATAAGCACTTACAGAAGAATGGGATCTTAATTCCTAACAGGTTTTCATGTATTCAAAGTCTAACTGTGAATCTAATTTATACAGGTTGGAGAGATTTGGAGGAACAGAGAATGTGATGCCAAATGTAAGAATATGCTTTATTTGTGAATGTTCATCCATCTGTTTAGGACTGACTGTAAAACCACAATGAGATAAACAATAATAGATGAGCAAAATAGGGCCCTGTATTCACAATCATTCTGTCTAGCATGTGATCAAATGAGCATAATTTGCTTTGCAGAGTGGTTGTCAAGTTAAAATGCTGTACCTGCTGTGGGAGGGCTTTGAAAAGTGTAGATGGGCAGTTTGCTGTCAGGGATAGAGAGAGACTGAAGAATGGCAGGAGAAAGCATTTTGCAATGATAAGGAATTCATTCAACAACCATTTATTTAATGGGTATCTACTGTGTGCTAATAGGCTGTACTAAAACTTGAAATAATATAACAAGATAAGCATAATTTCAATTGTGCTGGAATATACAGTCCTCAAGAGAGAGGAAATTAATCCAAGGATTGTAATAAGGCTTGATAACTGTTATGGTGGGGGAAATACTATATCTGTATAACAAGCCAGCCCCAAAATCAGTGGCTTAGGATAGTGATCATCTAGTGATCATCTGTAATTTCTCAGGTTATCAGCTGGTTGACTCATCAAGGCTGAGCAGCTCTGCAGATCTTTTCTGGACTTGCTCATCTATCCATGGGTCACCTGGGGGAACGGAGGATCTGCTCTGGGCCTGGTTGATGAAGCTCCTCTGGGTGGCTCTGGGAGGATGTCTGTCATCCTCACCCTGGGATCAGCCGACTGGTCTGGGTATATTCTTCTCACGGCTATGGCACAAGCAATGAAAGCAAGTGGAAATACATAAGACCTCTTAAGGCCTATGAGCAGAATCTGCACGTGTTACTTCTGCCTCAATGTTTTGGCCAGAGAAAGGCACACACTGAATCCAAATTTAAGCAGTGGGAAAATATTCTTTTATTCATTAGTGAGAGAAACTGCAAAGTCACAGGACAATGTGTGTAGACACTGGGTAGAGTGAAGAATTGAGGTGAGCAATGCCACCTCCTTCCACAGGGAGTGAGCATCTGCTGAGACTGGGAATAAATCTGAGTAGGATTTATCCAATGATAACGAGTCAGGGGAGGAAGACTTCTGGGTAGGAGAAACAGCAAGGGGGCATTCTAGAGGCAGGTCCGAGGGACTGAAAGAAGGTCAGTGTAGATGGATGGAAGAAAACAGTGGAGGGAAGAAATGAGGAAGGTATGATCAGATAAGGAAGAATCTTATCTATCGTATTAATAACGACTTTGGAGTTTCTCCAAAGGACATTCAGAGCCATTGAGGGGTTATGGTTAGGATTTGCCAGTCATCTCTGGCGCCCTAGTCTAGATTTAAGGGATAATATCCTTCCTCTAGTTTGCAATCGCGTAAGCAACAAAATGTATCTTCCTTAATATTTTGACTGGATTTTCACATTATTTGTCCAATGTATTTCCATTCCCTTAGGTCCTCTGATTAATGTCTCTGAACAATCCCACTTTGTTTTAATTAGTGCACATATTTTAAGTTCAGCATATTAGTTTTTCTCATAGGAAAAGCATTCTCTTTGAGAATCATCATAAATCATTAAAAAAATGAATTGACCAGTGAGAGAAAGGCAATTTTCCAACAAATACGGGGAGTCTATCTCGTTATGGTCTCAAACTCTAGATGCTGGGAACAGTTTCTGACGTGTTCAGACCTTTGACCCATTCAAAGCAAAGAAGTACCTTTCTTCTTCTGTATTTTAAGTATTTTAAGGAAGCATCATGGCAGAGCTAGAAGAACTGGATTTTACTCCTAACACTGCCACTGACTACTTGGGTGACCTTGGATTACTCACTTATTTCCATTGGATTTCAATGTTCTTGTTAATAAAGGGTGTGTAAATGTTCCCCCAGAATCTTTCCAGTTATAAAGTTCTCCAGTTTTTGGATTGTGCCCTGAACATAATGGTCATTCCACAAATGGAGATTTGTAGTTTTCAATTCCAGAGACTGCCTGAAAAGACCCTTTGCTGTTCTACAAAGTCAAGAGTTGGGAAGATGCATTAAAAATGAAGCAGAAGGAAGTCAGGAAAAGGATATTTGCATGCATGTAGGCAATAAATGAATTTGTTATGAGTTAAGACGTCTGCCAAGAGGCATTAGTGAGAACAGCAGTGGCTGCTTGATCACCTGTGTGCCCGAGTAAGGGCAGTATCATATAATATGCTTCCAGCTAGAATTACACTAAGGATCCTGTGGTTTTTATTTATTTAGTTAGTTGTTTTACTTTTTTGTATGTATCCTTTAACTTAACTCTTGAGACTTGTGGCTATATAATTACATCTGAATATTTTCTAAATTCAACAATTTGAATAGCGAAGGAAGCACCCCACCTCCAGGCAAGAGTCATGAGTGTTGAGGCGACCATAAGTCAAATTCAATTTCAGAATTTAAATTTACATCGAGGCTGAGCTTATTTGGTCTCCTGGACAGCAGCTGTATCAGGGAGTCTCTTGGTTCAGAATTTGATGTGTTTGTAATTGCTGTTTACCTATCACCATCTCTTAGGCATGGGAATTTTCTCAGAACTGAGTGTGAAAGGGAAGTGGAGCTCACTTCTCTGTTGTCTTTCCAGCATTCCCCAGCACACTGATCGGGGCATCTACAACTCAAATGGTTAGAATTTCCCAGAGCAACACAAGCACTCAATCCCAAAGATAAATCTCAAGCATTCTAAAGGTATCCTAGCATTTTAAAAGCCAAGCTAGTTATTTCCCAGGGAAGGGTTTGGCTGGTGTTGATTATAGAAATAAATCTGCACTTCATTTTCAGCCCAGTGGCCCATTACAGCTCGCTTTAGAGTCTAAACCCCCAAGAATAACGAGAGCCATTTTATGGGAATGAGAGATTATAAATCACTGACTTTGTCAGTTCAGTGTTTCCTCCAGCATTTTTTTTTTCTCCAAGAGTTATGCAGACAACCACCCCAGAGACTACCCCTTTGAGAAGCTTCACCTGTTCTTTGTTTGCTTTTGACTGAAGCCTCAAGTTGGCCCTGGCATTGTCCCAGGGCCACCTGTTAGTCTCAAATAGAGAGGCGATTGAGAAAACTTTTAATGCATAGTTTCAGAAGGTTTGACTCCCATTTTCCAAGTAAGTTTCCTCCTAAACTTACTAAAAACAGAACATTGCTTTGGAATGCAATCCTCAGGCAAACAAGGGATTAAACAAAATCTATGCCGTTCTGCAGAGTTCTCACGGAGAGGAGGGCATCCAAGGGTCTGTTCATAAGACACCACCCGCAGTAGCAAAATGAGCCATTCAGGATCTGGGAAATGCTAGGGAAAGGAAATGGCTCATTAGAGTCTATGGTCTTCAAGCTGAGTGCATATGAAAAACAACTAGGATAACATATCTATTCCTATTTTTATCTCCTTTTGGTATCAGTTTAAACATACACAGTGTATCAAGAGTCCTATATGTACAGAAGTTATTTATAAATACGGTGTGTGCTTTAATTTTTTTAAAGTAATCTCTACACCTAACCTGGGGCTCGAACTCAAAACCCTGAGATCAAGAGTCACCTGCTCTACCAGTTGAGCCAGCCAGATGCCCCTAAATTTTTTTACCCATAGAGTGCATGACCAGAAAAATTTGGAAACAACTAATTAGCGCAGTCATCTTTCTAAGTGAGAATCAGTTAACGAGATTCACTCTTAATAGAATGCCTCATTTAGCTGTTTGTTTTCCTTCTTTAGTCTTAAATATTATTTTACCAGCCAAACAAACTGAAAAGCCTTGAGGCACAGAGGGAAAGAGTGGGAGAGCGGGAAGAGGAGGCAGGGAGATGTAGAGGAGGAGATGGTATCCGTGACTTCAAACTTCCCTTCCAGCCTTGAGGGTTAGTGGCCATGGGTTCTATCTCTGTCTGCTAGCTACCACTGGGGGCAGGAGCTGCAGGCTGTGATGAAGCTGAAAGGTATTTCATATTCTCTAAAACATGGTGGGCAGGGTTCAGTTACAAACTACCGTTGGCCTCTGAAAAATTGGAAAGGTGGTTGTACAAAGTTAGGTAAGGATGGCAGTAATTAATGAATAATCACTTAATACAAGGCAGATGCTAAAGTGATAAACACATCAATTAGACTGGTTTAAAAACAGTTCACAGGCACATTCATCAACCTGAACCATTCTCCCTGTTTTACCCTCCCCCTGGCTGTGTCCGTCCATGTTTCAGGGTGGGTTAGATGCTGAGGGCGATTGCTTCCTGGACTTACTGAAATATAACCCAAGTAAGCATGTTCCATCTCAATTCGTCTCAGCCTATGAGAGAAGCATAATGAGTTGAAATTATTATTACTACTTTTTTGGTTCCTCTCTTCTGCTCTTCATTTACATACAAAACAAATTATACCGGGTGTTGAGAGGTGAAATTAGCATTCTTCTGTGGTTACCAATAGGAGGCAGATGTTGGATCACTCATTTTCAAGATCTGACTGGTGCTGAAATGAACATGTATTAATATGGCAAGAATAGGGGATAAGTGTATTATGCCATTGGGACAGTATGACAATTCATTTATCACCATTTATGAACTATGGGTGCATACAGTGTCACAAATGAAGATGGATGTATTATCTCTTGAGGTCCCCTGACACACAGAAGTAATGTGTGTGGGCATATGTGATTTTAATGTATATTAACTTGCAAATAACTCTGTGATGCATGCAAGCCATTGCATGTGACAGGAGGGGTGCTTATTAGTCAATACACGGCATAGATTGAAGAGACCCAGCAGGCGTTAGATGCTGACTGATCAAGGCAGTGCTCATCAACCTGTTACCTTCATTTTTCTTTTTTTAAATTTTGTCACAGACTTCTGTTCAGATAAGGAAACGAAAATAAAGAAACGGCGTGTTTAAGGTAAGACAAGGTCTTGTGGACCAAGAAACCTGGTTGTGATCCTAGCCCTAGAAAAGGCCCACATCCTTATGAGTTATTGTGATCGTGCTCAAAGAGCAAGATGACCTTGACTGAGAGGAATAGCAGACAGAGACTGTTTGCATTATAACTATGCTGTCCCAGATCAATTTGAAGTCTTGGTCGTTTGGACCAAACCTATTTATAATTTGGGATTCTTACATAGAACTAAACCTTGTGGAGGCAGTGTTCTCTAACAAAGCTACTTTCATAGTTTTCCCATTCTGGGTCCCAGAGTGATGACTGTGCCATTTACATAGGATCCACTTAGTTTAATTTCTCTGTTGATTCCTGGAAAGTTTCTTGAAACTGAGAACTTTAAGGAGAAGACAAAAGGGCTCATTTGAGGATGACTAATCTGCATTCAGTAATGGGAACAATTGCATATAGCCTAATGTGGGTCGTGTGTTATGATGATAAAATTATTAATAAATAAAAATAATACCTTTTTAGAATAAAAATTGTATTAAACTCCCAGGATGTTCTCAGTTCTCTGGTAAGCACTTGATCCTTTTATCTCATCTAAACAACAGTAATCCTGTGAAGAAGGTAAAAATCATTATTCCCATTTTACAGATGAAGATTTATAGAGATAGCTTTACTTGGCAAGGTATAAGAGCAGAAGCAGGTTTCTGACTCAAAGAGATTCTGACTCCAGAAACAGAGCTCCTTCTGATGGCTACCTTTGTCTTCCTCACTCAGGGGCCAGCAGTGACACTGAATTTGGGTGGATAAGCAAGTACTCCTAGTGCTGGTTTGATATGGAGGACCTTCTATTACACCACAAAGACTGTGTTGTATAGGAGACTACTTGCTTCAGTGAATTTGTTCTCTGTTTTGATCTCATTTCTGTTTATATGCTTTCCTGATTTGTAGATCTGGGATACCACCAGTCTTCTTAGCTGTGGAATGACTGGTCAGTGCTTTGTGCCTGTAGTATCTCTAAGGAACCTACATCCAGCTCTTGAGGGCATCTTCTCTCTCTGGGTATTGGCTATGCAGTAGGGACCTCCCAGCATCTTTGTCAGGTTGTGGCTGTTCCCGTCTAGAACATGAATTGAAAATGAAACTTCCCATCATTACAAGCATTCTTTTCCCCCAAATAACCAAAGTGTAGCTCAAGGTCATCTTATTTAATCACACATACTTAAGATCATGTGGATTTCACTAGTATCATGACTGTGCTTTATATTTCCATAATTATTAAGTATATGTTTATCCTTTTTATGTCCATAAAACTTTGTATTTATGGAAGATGTTTTCCAAACAAAACCCAGTATGTTACCTGGCCTGGTTTAAAAGTGGGACAGAATATCTGAAATTAAGACTATCTAGAAAATCTAAATGGTATAGTCATGTAATTATAAGCAACGGGGCACTTGGGAATGGATCTGACTTGCAATCCTGGTTGTATCACTAGCTTACTCTGTGATCTTGGTAGAGTCACCTAATGTCCTTCAGCTGTATTTTCTTTCCTGTAAAATGAGGATAATTCATGTTTAGACCGCTCCCCTTAGGGTGGTCTAGGTATGCTGAGTCCTACATTTATTGACCATTGATTATTTTATATGTTGAATTCTGTGTTGGACTTCAGAGATGTCCATCAAAGATGAATAAGATATGCTTCCATTCCTGATCTCTCAGATGTCTCTGATTTCTTCTTATAAAAAGCTTACAGTCTTGGACACATGAAACAGTATATTGTGGAAAAGCCCCTTGTAAACTTTAAAGCTCTTGATAAAGATGATCTGTGAAGGAAGGGATCTATGGTCAAATAAGCTTGGGAATGCCATACCCTTAGAAATTCATTCCTGGAAATCCACAATGAACATTAGATATTTAAAGCTTTGATGAGGTCTATAGCAAAGAAACATATTTAACTCCATTTAATATAGTCTGTTTCAGATTCAGATTCATTTTACTGTCTGTTACCTACTAATGCTCAGAGTAACACCTCATCTGAAAAAGCCTCCTTTCATGAATATTAGGTGACTCTTTGGTTGTCCCTGTAGGGGACACAGGATACCCTATACACATTTTCCATTAATGTACTCATCCACTGGATTTATTGCTCACTTATCTGTCTGTGCCCTGACTATTCCATAGTCTCCTCAGATTGTATCCATGCCTATTCATTTTTGTATGCCCAAGACTTGGATAGAAGATGTGCCCCTGGCCATAAGTAGCCACTCAACAAATGCTTATTGAACGTAAGTATGAGATAGTACATTCACACTGTACAAATGTAAATGATTTGCTGGAAATTGAAGATCTGAGAAGGCAATGATTAAACTTCCTTAATCCACTTTGTACAATGTTCAATTTGGCTGATTCCATGACCTTAATATCAACTTTTTAATTAGAAGGATAGAATTATGTCTTTATTTGGATATAGGATAACCTCAATGAGAAAACGATTATTTTCTATGTTTAAAAACTGTTTATTAAACTCCAATATTTAAAACAAATTTGCCAAAGGGGAGAAAAAGACATTATGCCTTTAAGAGCCCCAAATGGATACAGCTAAGAAGTAATGTAGATTTGTCCTGGAAATAGGAGCCCAAGGTTATGGAAAAAATGTGACCCAGTGGATTAAGCATTTGTTGGGATGAAAGTCAGGCTAGATGAATGAGTCATTCAGTGGCAGGATATTTCTGATAGGGGACCTTTGACAGGGAAGAGAAGGGCACAAGGGTGCCATGTTGCTTGAGTTTTAGTCTTAGCAAGGGTGTAAAGATAGAGGTCTTGGTACTGTTGGAATAGTTGTGAGGTAAAATGAAATGCTAAGTATAGCAACTTGAGTGATAAAGACTTTCCACACTTAGTGGCCAGTACTAGTAAGTCTCCTCCCTAGGGCTCTTGGTGGGGCCAGCAGGTAGAAATGGCAGGGCTGTGGTTTCCCTGTTATGTTCCATCAGTGAGGAAATAGGGTACAATAAACCCAGATTGAATGAAAGAACAATTGAGCACAGTTGGAGTAGTAGAAGTTAGTGCTTAGAAAGTTCTTTCTTTTCACTCTTAAAAAATAACTCTTATCCTTACATGTTCACTGTAAAAACTTTATAGAATATTGACTGATAAAAAAGAAGGTAATAGAAACAATTTCAATTCCATTAATCAGAGAAGGTATCAGTTTCCATTTTTGAGTGCATCTTATTGGTAGATATTTTACATTCATTTATATATGTACATATAATGCATCCTATTTTAATAACTGTTTTTATGCTTAATAGTATAATATAAACGAATTTCTGAATCATTTGTATTTGCCTGGGTAGCTTTAATGACAACATGGTTTTCTATTCATGTATGTAACATAATTTATTTAACCAATTCTTATTGGATAACCAATTCTTAATATCGAATAAAATTTTCAAATTTTACCACTATAAAAATCAATAGAATGGACTTCCTCCTACCTAAATTTTTTGTCTATATTCATACTTACTTCATGCTTATTTCCTTTGGATTAGTTCCAGGAAGTAGAATTGTTGATTCAAAGACAATGATGTTGATACATATTACCAAATTGACTTCCAGAAGTGTTGAATCACTTTTTCCTTCCTAAAAAAATTTCAATATTGTTCATCATTGGAAAACATTTGCCAATTTGATAGACAAGAATGGTATATCCTTGTCTTTATTTGCATCCATTGATTATTATTGAGGTTGATTTTCAAATGTTTAAAATGATTTTTGAAACATTTATTGGTCATTTTTATTTCACCCAATTGACTTTGTATCCTTGGCTTATTTTTCTTTTGGACTCATCATCTTTTTATTAATTTGTAGGGACTCTTTGTATATTATCACTTTCACATTATAAATCCTTCATTCTTGACAAGCTCTTCTGTTCTTAAATAATATCTCATAAATATTTATTTTGTAATTTTAGTTTGTCTTAATAGGAAGAGTGGTCATGTGATTTTAGTCTTTCATTCCTCAAGTTTTCTTTCATTCTTCAAGTCTGTTGACAGAAAGCTGAATGTCTGCTCTGGTGAGGAAGATGTCTTCGTTGCTTGGTAGCAGTCCAAACAAGCAGCTCAAACTAGCTTAGGATCTTCAGAGGTAACTGCCAGTAATTAGAAGATATGCTTTTCTGAGTTACCAAACCATTTAAATTTATCTGAGGATAGTGTTTTTAATATATCAAATTCTTCCTTTGTTTA
The DNA here is from genome assembly GCF_963455335.1 of Martes martes. Taxonomy (NCBI): domain Eukaryota; kingdom Metazoa; phylum Chordata; class Mammalia; order Carnivora; family Mustelidae; genus Martes; species Martes martes. The sequence goes on from NC_137895.1 coordinate 23,010,309, forward strand.
TATTTTAGATAAGGAAAAGTTTCAGATTCTGGACTGTCCTTAGGAACTGGCATGTCTTTCAGAATAAAGGCTAGGATAGACATAAGCTTTTAAACTTTGTGGTTTGGCTGACTCCATCTAGCATAGAGTCTTGCCAGAAGTAAGAATATTGTGCATAAACAACATACAGTGCTGCTAGTTCTCCCAATGTTGGAGTTTTAAAAAATATTAGCCAGTCAGTTCCAATACTGTAATTCAGGCACCCAGTTTTCCACAGGTGTTTTGTTTTCACCATTATAAACATTTTGCCAACCTGTTTTATCCAACTTACCCACTTTTCCTCTCTGGCATTTTAAGGCAAATTTTGGACACTATTTATTTCACTTGTAAGCATCTTTGCTATAATCTTTCCAAATGCAACCAGCAAATATTACCATACCTAACAGAAATAACAATAATTTTATATCTAATTCTCACTTATATCTAATTTCTTCTAATTTTCTCAAAGATGTGGATTTATGTTTGATTGGTTTCAACTCAGAATTTAAAAAGGAAGATCTATCTATTGTATTTGACTGTTGTGTCTCTTAAAGCTATTTATTTATTCACTTACTTATTTACTTATTTATTTATTCAAGAGAGTGTGAGAGATAGAGAGAGTATGAGGGGAAAGGCAGAGAAACTCAAGTGGACTCTGCGCTAAGTTCAGTGTCCCATGTGGGGCTTGATTTCATGACCTGAGATGAAACCAAGAGTAGGTTCCTTAACCAAATGCACCACCTAGATGCCCCTTTTAAGGCTCTTTTATTCTAAAGTGGCTCTCCTCCCCACTTTCTTTTCACCTTGTTGATTGGTTGGAGAAACTGGGTAATTTTTCTTTAAAATGTTCCTAATTTTGGATTTTTTTCCCCCCCTAAAACTTCTATCTCTATTCCTTGCAGTTAGAACTAGAGGGTTGATTAGATTTAGGTTCAATATTCTTAGGGAAGACTATTTCATAGGTGATGTGTGTACTTCCCATTACATGACATTATGGGGTACCTCATGTCTGATTGTCTCATCTCTAATGATGTTGTGATTGATTGGTTAGTTCAGGAGTTGTCACCATAATCCTTCCATTGTTAAGTTCCCTACCAACATTTCACCTAATAGTTTTGGCATTCATTGATATATGTTGTCAAGTCCCATCATTTCATTAAGAGTTGCAAAGTGGTGATTTTAAATCCTATTATTTTTATCTGGATTTATTTATTTATTTGTCTATTTATTTTTATAGAGAGAACATGCATGAGCAGGACGGGGAGAAGGGCAGAGGGAGAGGGAGAGAAAGAATCTTAAACAAGATTCACACCAGGAGCCCGACTCGGGGCTCAACCTCAGGACTTTGAGATCATGACCTGAGCTGAAATCAAGAGTCAGACACTTAACCAGCTGAGCCACCCAGGCACCCCTAGAATTATTTAAAAAAGCATTCTCATCAGCTATTTGGTTATGTAGAAATACAATTCATGCAGGAAAGGTAAGATAAATGTTTTGTTTTTTCCTATTATTGTCAATCTTTGGTAATGAGTTGGTGGCCTTAGCAACCCCTAAATACACACAATGGGGTTTGGTTTTTTCCCCAGTATCATTATGAACTCTTGGAATTTTATATATTTGATATGTTTTGATCCATTACAATTGTTATTCTTTTTGATGTTCAAATTGTCCCATCTTAGGCCGGAGGGAGCCCTTTAAGTTGGCTCTTATATCCTTTTGACATGACCCCATTAGTCTTTGATATCCTATATATTTTTAATATAACAGCCTCCCTCTACTTAGCCATCACTCCCTGTTGCAGGAATTGAAGTTTCTCTACCTCACTGGGTCTGGACTCTCTGGAAGACGTGTTAAGCTTCACTTTCCTTAGAATTTAATTCTTTTCTGACTCAAACATTACACTCGAAATAAATTCAGGTACCAAGCAGGCTCTTGGTGTGCATTGTTGAGTTAAATTCTGCTTTGTAGAGCCTCATATTTCACATGCTAATGTAAACAATATATGGACCCAGGGTGATTTAGCTCATTTCCATGAACATCTCTAAACCCACGCATATTGTTGTATCTTTATAAAGGAGCTTAAACACACACCTATCAAGCTTAAAAATATCTTCGTGCAACTGTTTCTGTCATTTGGTCTATTAGCATTCTCCTCACAGTGCTTTGCTTATATAAATTTAACAAGATGAAAGGTTGATGCTGAGAGAAGTCTTTGGACAGATTCGTTACCTTAGCAACCTTGCCCCAGACTTCAACAGCCCTGACCCAGCTACAAAGTCCTTCACTGGCTAACGAGACACTCTTAATGACAGCTGGCTGGAACTCAGGCCTGCTGATAAAATGACTTGTAATCTGGACAATAACCTTTGGAGGAATATTATCTTTATCAGATTTCCAAAAGAATCCAAACACCAAATGCAGTTCCACTAATAACTATATTCATAAGGCCATCATGCTTAAGTGCTTCTGGGAAAGCATTAGTAACAGGAAATTAAGTGATACAGAATAATTGCTAACCTTGCTGCATAAAATAGAAGCTGGCTGCCCAGTGATTTTGTGTTGGTGGCAGTCATTAGATGCCACTGTTCTATATAATTGAAAAATTGTTTGTATAAAGGAAATATTGTCACTGCTTCATTAGTCTCAATATTTAATTATATTGGGGAAACCTGAACACCTTTTTGTGGTTCAAATTACACATATAAGTTTATTGGCTAGGCGGTATCAACATTTAAAAAAAATCAATTTTAACCTGAGCAAAGAACTTAAATTATCATAAAGCGTTCTTACAGCTGCCATTTTTAGAAAGCTCTGCATGAATAAAATCACAATTAGTTAACTATTAATTTATTTATTCATCATCTATTGAGCACTTTGGCTTTTTATTTTTAAAGATTTTATTTATTTATTTTGTGGGGAGGAGGGGCAGAAGCAGAGGGAGAGAGAGAATCTCAAGCAGACTTGATACCGAGTGAGTAGCCTGAGGCAGCGCCTGATTCCATAACCCTGAGATCATGACCTGAACTGAAATCAAGAGTCAGAGTCTTAACTGACTGAGCCACCTAGGCACCCCAAACACTGTGGGCTTGAAACTCTTTGGTAACCCACATACATTTCCCGGATACACCCCCAGATGTTTATAGCACTTGTTTGCAGCTGATATCCATCTGGGTCACCAGTGTCCAAGCTGTGTAACTGCCAGAAGTTTGAAGACAGATTCCTTTACACATTCAAACGTTGCTTTAGAGATTGGGCTTCATTTCTAAGATACTAAGATGCTTTTGCTCTGACTCCACAAATCTTATTTTGTAAATGAACCAAAGAGCCACAATTAAAAAAATCTAGAAATGTAAGGAGACTCTCATAGCCCTGGTACAAAATAAGGAAACATTCCTACATATCTAGAAAAGAAATCACAGATATAACAAGCTTCTATTTAGTGTGCGTGAAGGAAACTATGTGCTTAGAAAACTCTAGATGGCTTAAGTTTTGTCCACAGTTCAAGTTAGATCCCAGTATCGACTGTATCTTTGTATCTGCTCCAAAGTTTGTATGTTGAGGGCCTGACCCCCCAATGAATAGCATTAGGAGGTGGGCCTTTGGGAGGCAATTAGGTTTAGATAAGGTCAGGAGGATGGAGCCTCTGTGATGGGATCAGTGACCTTATAAGAAGAGGAAGAGATGCCAGGGCTTCCTCTCTCCATCAAGGGAGAAGATGACCATCTACAAGCCAGGAAGAGGGCCCTCTTCAAGAACTGAGTTTGCTGGCACCTTGATCTTAGACTTTTCATCCCCTAGAACTCTGAGAAATAAGTATCTGTTGTTTAAGCCACCCACTCTATGGTATTTTGTTATAGCGGACTGAATTGACTGAGACAGATCCCAAAAGTTTCATCTCTGGAGCTTATTTGTTTAGGTTGGTATCCATTCTAATGCAGTGGAATTCCACGGCATTACTTACTTTCAGTTAAACATACATTAGTGAAGCCTTCCTGTGTGCCACTGTGCTAGGAACTTGGTTTCTGTAATAAGTCACAGACCCTAGATTATCTAGTAGAAAACTTAATCTAACAGAAAAAATGGGTACACAGACATAGTGAAGATGAGCAACAATATGAAGATCAAAGGTTTTATTAAGGGTTGAAACAAGAAAAAAATCATGGAAATCCCACCTATATTTTCTGCAAAACTGTCATAGGGAGGACTGTATCTTAGGTTGAGGAGTATCCATGGAATGAGGATATAAATATTTCTTTAACTTTTTATTGGCATCTAGAAAAACTGCCATAATTTTTAAAAATATGACTTTATTTTTTTTTAATTTTTTTTTTTTAATTTATTTATTTGTCAGAGAGAGAGACCGAGAGAGAGAGTGAGCACTGGCAGACAGAGGCAGAGGGAGAAGCAGGCTCCCCGCCGAGCAAGGAGCCCGATGTGGGACTCGATCCCAGGACGCTGGGATCATGACCTGAGCCGAAGGCAGCTGCTTAACCAACTGAGCCACCCAGGCGTCCCTAAAAATATGACTTTAAAAAAAAAGTGAATTACACAATTTACTCATACTTCTCATTTCTAGGAAGCCCAGAGATAGGAATTCTTTTTTTTTTTTTTGAAAGATTTTATTTATTTATTTGACAGACAGAGATCACAAGTAGGCAGAGAGGCAGGCAGAGAGAGAGAGGAAGGGAAGCAGGCTCCCCGCTGATCAGAGAGCCCGATGCGGGGCTCGATCCCAGGACCCCGGGATCATGACCTGAGCCGAAGGCAGAGGCCTTAACCCACTGAGCCACCCAGGTGCCCCCCAGAGATAGGAATTCTAAGCTCAAGTTCAGGAAAGCAGTTAGGAACCTCAGTCTAAATATTTATCTGCACCAATTTAACTGCAAGACTTGTGTCATCCCTGGAATTGCCCTTTGTCTCAGTTTGGGCTGCTATCCCTGAATATCATGGAATGGGTGGCTTAAACAACAGACATTAATTTCTCAGAGTTTTGGAGGCTAGAAGTCCAAGACCGAGGTTCCAGCGAGATTGGGTTCCTGCTGAAGATCCTCTCCATGGTTGATCGATGGCTGCTTTCTTGCTGTATCCTCACATGGCAGAGAGAGAAAGAGCTCATGCTAATCTCTTTCTCCTCTTATGAGGGCACTAATCCCATTCTGGGGCTTCATCTCAGGATTTCATCTAAAACTAATTACCTCTCTAAAGCTCCACCTTTGAATACTACCCCACTGGGAGTTAGGTTTTCAATATATTTAGACAGTGAGTGTGGGGGAAACCACCTAATTTGTAACAACCTTCCCCATCTAGAAAGAGATTCAGAAATTTAGGGACATAGATGAGATTTAAAAAATCATTATCAGTGGTGCTGCCTCTCTAGTACTTCTCTGGGAAATTGCCTTGATCTCTTACCAGGCCGCAGTCACCTTTTCTTCTTTCCTTCTACCAATCTGTCCGTACCTTCCCAGGAGTGCTCAAGCATTCAAACTCACTCTCATCAGAGCCCCGCAGTAGTATTACAATCAACAGTTGCCTCTAGTGCATCTCGTACTGTACATCTGGCTGAACAACTCAGAAAAATTTGGCCTTAAATCCTTGGTGCAAATCTCTTCGCAGAAAGATTCCCATATGTAGCAAGTATGAACCCTGGTCTGCTATTTAGGTGGGCAAGAAATAGAACCCTTATTTTCCTCTATTTTGACTTATTTCAGTGCCCCTAAAATCACCACTCTGCCAGTTTATAGAAACTCAATATTAGTCAATATATTGTCATCTTCTAGGTTCTGGGATGGGAGGCTTCACATAACACCAGAGTATTGAGGGAGTATTTGACCTCTCATTTTATCTGTGCATAGAAGAGCCTGCTGACATTGGCGTTGTCCTATGGGGACATGACTACATACATTTGCTGCTGAGATGTACTTTGTTTCTGTCCATATAACTCTTTCAGCCTGGTTGCTCTTTACCTAGGACCTTGTTTGGGCCAAAGTAATCATTTTTCTGCTTCCGGGCCATGTTAGATCAGAGAATCCCTGGAGGTTATTCATGGCCCTGTCTGCCTATAATTGCTCTGCAGCCTTTTGCTCCCCTTAGAAACATTGGCAAGAAAGGAGGCTGCTGGTAACATCTCCCAAGGTCTAATAAGTTGGTTCAGCAAGCTTTTCTGCCTTCAGAAAGTTGTTTTTGTTTTTCTTTTCTCCCCCTAACCCAACCCCTACCTCTTCTGTTTGACTCCAGCTTCTTTACTTGGTTTTCATTTTCCAACAAAACTGTGCCAGCTTACGCCATTTATTTGTTGATTGCTTTTCAATAGTTTTCCCCTTATCTCAGGCCGGGACAAGTTATTTTCCTTTAAAAAGTTTGCTAACGTGGCTAAATAGTCCATTAAATGAATTCATAAATGACATGATCATTATTTGAGCAGTTAGGCCCATTCTCAAATGGGGTTCTATTCTAAAATTCTTTATAAGATTTGGAAATACTAATATGACTTTTTTGCAAGAATTAAAAAAATAAAAATGGTTTGCATCTACGCTTCTGGAATTTTATTATAATATTGTTTACTGGAACTGCTTAATCTTATTTGTTTTATTAGATCATTTTTTTACTGCTCTACGAGATTCCAATAAACTCTTTAATAAACATCAAAACTTGAGAGCTCATCAGTCCCTGTTATTTCTGCACAAACAACTTGTTAACCCCATCCTGCCATCAGTTTTGTGCCAAGCAGATCAACTAGACATTAGCTTATAATTTCTTTTTTTCTTTATGTAGGTAATATACATTATTTGAAGAAGCCAATTGTAATGCAATTCAACACAGTACCTCTGATCAAATTACTCCTTCCAAAGGCAGCAGCTGGGAATATTTACTATGGAAATATCTGTCTTTAGAATGATTTCTAAAATCAAATTGCTGTAAACATAACCAAGAATTATGATGACTGTCTCTGTCACGAATACCTCTTGAGGTGGGAAAAGACAGTTTTCCAAATAAGAGACTCTTAGCTCTTTCTTAAGGCTAAACTATACTTTAATTGTATAGGTGCAATATTTTGTGGTCATAAACAATACTTACCAAATGCATTACTGGTCAAGTTAGGTATAATTTTGCGAGACTCAAACATTTGTAAATTCAGCTTGGGAACCTGCTCTAAGGCACCCCAGTTTATTAGAACAGTTTCCTTTGAGTTAGAAAAAGAACGTGGGACTATGGAACAAATATAAAAGAAAAATGGACATCTTTGATTACTTTTTCTCCTCTCTTCCTTATATCAGAGGATCACCATGTCCTACAATTTTACCTTTCAAATATAGTTTTCCTCTCTCCATTGCCATCCTCGAGTCGACTATCATCCCTTGCTTTAGGTAACAGAAATGTAGCTTCCCAGCTAGTCACCCCTCTTCAGGTTCATCCCTCACAAAACCTGAATGCATCCTATTCTAGAAGGATAACTCTAGAGTTCAACTCTGTCCACTCATTCCTTTCCTTAGAACCCTTAAGAGCTCCCCAATTTCTTTCATGTCAAGGCTGAGTTCCATAGCTTATACTACAAAGCCTTCAAAAGAGTGTCCCAGGTGATCATTCTTGGGTCATATCTGTGATCCAGACTTCATGCTCTCCCAGTAGTTCACCACCCACACCAAGCTGTTTCTCATTTCTAGCTTTGTCTTGACACATAAAAGGTGTTCACTTAATATATGTTGCATGGTTGGAACTCCAAACAGAGGAGAGCTAACAGTCTGTGGACCCCAAGCCCAAGCATTGGCATGGTGTAGTGGGCAGAGCAGCCATATATCCCATCTCTACTTCTTATAGCCATATGATTTTTTCACTTGGGCAGGCATCCTAGCTTTTCCTTGGTTAAAATGAGCATGAAATTCAGCTTGTGTCTGGCACATAGTAAAAACCTGGGAGATGGTAGTTTTCTTTCTTTCTTTTTTTTTCTTTTTAAAGATTTTATTTATTTATTTGACAGACAGAGATCACAAGTAGGCAGAGAGGCAGGCAGAGAGAGAGGAGGAAGCAGGCTCCCCGCGGAGCAGAGAGCCTGATGCGGGGCTCGATCCCAGGACCCTGGGATCATGACCCAAGCCAAAGGCAGAGGCTTTAACCCACTGAGCCACCCAGGCACCCCGTTTTCTTTCTTTTTAAAAAATTCCATCAAATTCTAGAGTTTAAGAGAGCAGCCAACTCTACTGATAAGTGCCTCACATCAGTTACAGCTGGTTACTTTTCTGGTCCTGACCCACATACCTATATTAACAACAGAACACAGAGACATAAATCTTGAAACTCATTCTGGAGGACGAAATATTACATTTTTATTGCCCAGGAGTAACATGTTGGTGGAATTTTCCTACCGGATTTCTCCTAGAAATGACGCAATGGGGAAAGGGACACGGGGTATGTACTTTTTGAAGGATGGGAGTTAAAAGGAAAAAATCAGAATGTCCAGAGTATGGGGTGCCTCTACAGGAGACTGACAAACATGAATGAGAAGTACTCAAAGTGTGTGTGGTGGCACTCGTATATCTGACCTACTTTATAATTTTGCCCAGGGCCAGCTTTTTTCAGAGTGATTCAGAAAGGATGACTAACTTTGTGTCAGTAGTTCAAAATTGGAAAATCAGGAGTGCCTGACCAATATTCCCTAACCTAGAGCCAGGCCTCCTGATGAGAAAGTGAAGAGGAAGAGAGGCAGATGGGAGAATCAAGAGCAGATGCAAGTTATTTAAAAGTAATACAATAATTCAGCAGGAATGGAGTGGAAATTCAACAACTTATTGGGTATGACATTTGGGTAAATTAAACTGAACAGGCATCTAGGAAATACCAGATAGGAAAAGCAAAATGAAGGCTCAAGCTGGCAAGCAAGAAAAGGAAAAGGAGTAAATGAAAACAAAGAGTTTCAGGCCAAGGGGAAGTCTCTCACATTTGCTGTATGTTACATTCAGATTTTCATTTTTTAAATGAAAAATTTAATTATATGTTTACAAGTAACCAAGCATTTAGTGCCAGGTAGAAAATTGTTTGTTTCACTGATTTTCCTCCTTTTTACTTCTTCGTGGCATACACATACACACACACACACACACACACACACACACACGCACAGACCCCCACACCCATACACACAACTTGGTCATTTTTCTGCTTAATGTTTTTGGGAGATGAAAGTTTTCAGATTTGGTTTGCTGCAAAGCCAGTAAGACTTCATAAAATATACATGTTCCCATACAGTAGAAATTCATCTCTTATTTTAATTGTTTATTTTTGATCTATAGATGCTCTAGGGGTTATGAGAGAGTAGGGGTAGAATTATAGATAGAGTGGAGACAGACAAGTGAAAGATAAATCAAACCAGGATGAGCTCCAAGGAAAAAGGGTAAGTAAATAGCTCGATCTGAAACATGAAAATGCCTATTAAATAGAGATAGGAACAGCTATTTGTCAAAATTTTTAATATTGATTGTTTGTTGATCTTTCTGCCTGAGAGTCATGCTGCGGCCATTCTTACTGATTTATCAAATAGATACCTTGCTTTGGAGATCTTTAAGGAGTGTGGGCTTGCTTCATCTAAATCAACATTAACAAACTTCAAGCAGAATTCCGAATTTCACTTACTGGTGAGTTGGTTACAAGATAAAGACAGAGTTAATTTGTCAAGTTTGGCCTCCTACAGGGAGATACTCTTACTCATGGCTTCAAAGTAAATTTGACTCAATCTACTGGACTTTGAACCAAGATTCTAATTAAAGGAACCCATTTTCTTGGCATTTCTATATTCTGCATGTCACATTTTTATATAGGTGCCTATACAGGTATAAATGTTCTATTTTTCCTCTTCAAAGATATTCTATCTTGGAAACCAAAAGACAATCAGGACTTTGTTCGGTCTTTTTCCTTTCCCCCCTCTTCACACTTGTCTGCCACTTCCACTCAGCGTGGCTGCAGTCCTTTTTCTTTTTATTTCCTCACTGTTGGGTCAGACTTCAGCATAGAAGTCTAAAAATAAAGTCTAAGATGACAATAAGAGCTTCCAGGGAAATAAAACAAAGGGGAGAAAACATGAAAAGGACTTGAAAATAAAAGCATACAAAAGCACAGTGCATGAAGGATGAGGGAGTCGAAAAGATTATGGAATTAAGGAAAATGTGATAATGTAATCTTAAAAAAGTGAAATGTTTAAAATGAAAAGTCATAGGGAGTGGGAGGTACAGGCTTCCAGATAGGGAATGAATAAGTGACAAGGATGAAAGGTACAGTGCGGGGAACATAGTGGATGGTATTGTCATAGTGTCATGTGGTAGATGGTATCTATACTTTCGGTGAGCATAGGATTAACGTATAGACTTGTTGAATCACTATGTGGTACAACAGAAACTCATGTAACTTTGAAAAAAGTCAAAATGGGGTAATAAACACAACTTCTCTGAAAAAAGAAAAAAAGCTGTAAGAGAGTAAAGAGTTTAAAAATGAAACTAAAGCAAAGGTTTTTTTCAGAAGTTTTGTTACCAAAGAGGAAGAATTTCAGGCAAATCCTATTACATTGCACTATAATTATATAACAAAGTTTATTACTAAACACAAGACACTATAAAAATAAATGATAGAGGAGACAAGATATGTTTCTTCTTTCTTTTCTTTTCTTTTGAAGATTTTATTTATTTGAGAAAGAATGAGAGAGACACAGAGAGAAAGAGAGAGCCCGAGAGCATGAGTCAGGGGCAGAAACACAGGGAGTGGAAAAGGGAGAAGCACACTCCCCGCTGAGCAGGGAGTCCAATGCAGGGGTCGATCCCAGGACCCTGAGATCATGACTTTAGCCAAAGGCAGACACTTAACTGACTGAGCCACCCAGGTGCCCCAAGACCATTTCTTCTTTTTTGTTTTCTTAAATTATTATTGTTTTTATTAACATATAATGTATTATTTGTTTCAGGGTGTATGGGTCTGTGATTCATCAGTCTTATACAATTCATAGCATTCACCATAGCACATACCCTCCCCAAAGTCCATCACCCAGCCACCCCTCCCTCCCACCCCCCTCCACTTTAGCAACCCTCAGTTTGTTTCCTTACATTAAGAGTCTCTTATGGTTGGTCTCCCTCTCTGGTTTCATCTTGTTTCACTTTTCCCTCCCTTCCCCTATGATCCTCTGTCTTATTTCTCAAATTCCTCTTATCAGTGAGTTCATATGATAATTGTCTTTCTCTGATTGACTTATTTTGCTTAGGATAATACCCTCTAGCTCCATCTGTGCCATTGCAAATGGCAAGATTTCAATTTTTTGATGGCTGCATAATATTCCATTGCATATATATACCATATCTTCTTTATCCATTCATCTGTTGATGGACATCTGGGCTTTTTCCGTATTTTGGTTATTGTAGACATTGCTGCTATAAACATTGGGAAGCATGTGTCCCTTCAAATCACTGTGTTTGTATCCTTTAGATAAATACCCAGTAGTACAATTGCTGGGTCATAGGGTAGCTCTATTTTCAACTTTTTGAGGAACTTCCATACTGTTTTCCAGAGTGTTTGCACCAGCTTGCATTCCTACCAGCAGTGTAAGAGGGTCCCCCTTTCTCCACATCCTCGCCAACATCTGTTGTTTTCTGAGTTTTTCATTTTAGCCATTCTGACAGGTATGAGGTACTATCTAATTGTGGTTTTGATTTCTACTTACTTGACGCCAAGTGATATGGAGAATTTTTTCATGTCTGCTGGCCATTTGTAGGTCTTCTTTGGAGAAATGTCTGTTCCTGTCTTCTGCCCATTTGTTGACTAGATTCTTTGTTTTTTTGATGTTGAGTCTGATAAGTTCTTTATACAGTTTGGGTACTAGCCCTTTACCTGATAAGACATCTGCAAATAACTTCTCCCATTCTAGAGGTTGCCTTTTAGTTTTGTTGACTGCTTTCTCTGCTGTAAAAAACCTTTTACAGTTTATTTTACCTTTGGTTTCCTTGGCCTTTGGAGATGTGTCTTGCAAGAAGTTGCTGCAGCTGAGGTCAAAGAAGTTGCTGCCTGTGTTCTCAAGGATTTTGATGGATTCCTATCTCACATTGAGGTCTTTCATCCATTTTGAGTCTATTTTTGTGTGTGGTATTAAGAAATGGTCCAGTTTCATTCTTTTGCATGTGGCTGTCCAATTTTCCCAACACCATTTTTTTCCATTGGACATTCTTTCCTACTTTATCGAAGATTAGTTGGCCATAGAGTTGAGGTCCATTTCTGGGCTCTCTATTCTGTTTCCATTGATCTATGTGTCTGTTTTTCTGCCAGTACCATACTGTCTTGATGATTACAGCTTTGTAATAGAGCTTGAAGTCTGGAATTGTGATGCCACCAGCTTTGGTTTTCTTTTTTAACATTCTTCTGGCTACTTGGGGTCTTTTCTGGGTCCATACAAATTTTAGGATTATTTGTTCCATTTCTTTGAAAAAAGTTGATGGTTATTTTGATAGGGATTGCATTAAAAGTATAGATTGCTCTAGATAGTGTTGTGGTTAATGTAGAGCATGAAATCAGCCATAATACCTGGCTTGCTAAAATGTAACACAGAGCCTGCTGGGGGCGAAGGAGGGTTTTGGAGAAGGGCGTAGGCCTTTGGAATGCTGAGGCCTGGGTGACCACTCTGCTGTTGGAACGCTGCAGGGAGTCGCCTTCTGGAAGCTTTCTTAGCCTGAACAGCCACCCTGTGATCTAAGAGATGTATGCATTGTCCCTTAGGCTATGTTTAGCAGAACACGCAGATTAGCATATTGTATCTTTCCTGTAAACAGATCCTCTTAGTTTCAGTAAGAACCTTGTCACACATCACTGCTTGAGAAACAGTGATAAAGATTTGTGATTATCCTGAAGGACCAACAAAAGCAGAAGCAAAAAGAGCAAAAGGGTCTTCGCCTCTCAGCTTCACCCTCTTGCCTTCTCCTCTCACAGGAAAGTTTGGAGTAATCTTTCATCCGTCTGTACGGGGATTGCTGGCCATTCCTGGCAAGTGGTAACCCCGACATGAGCACCTTGCAACAGACACCATACGGACCCCGCCGAAAAAGTAGTTTGCACACAGTAAGTTGGCATCAGCTCATGGTTGAGTTCGGGGAAGTTTCAGGCTTGGGTATTTTTATAGAATTAAAAGTTCTCTAAGAATTCCACAGATATGGGGCAAAGCCTCTCTCTCAAACAGAGACAATATATTAAGGTTTTAAAGCAATTCTTAAAGGCTAATGGGAGTACTATAACTAAGAAACAGAGCCTTAAACTGAATGGGACCTCTGTAACTGAGGACCAACTTCAAGGTTTGTTAGAGGTTGTTATTGAACAGAACCCATGGTTCCCTGACCTAAGAACTTTAGATTTAGATGTATGGGAGACAATTGGAAAGAACTTGAAACGTTGTCATAAACAAGGTAAAATGGTGTCTTTTACTTCTCTTCCTATGTGGGGTCTAGTCAGGTCTGCCCAGGCTCCTTTATATACTGAGGACACTTCAAATGTCTTTAAAGAAAAAGAAGGGAAACCTACAACTCCTTCCAAATTTGCCTTTTGACTTCTCAAGTTAGGCCCAACAAAGAGAAAGAGCTCCCTTCTCCCCTTGACTAGGAAACTCCACCTCCTTCCCCCTTTCTCCCTCCACTTAGTGATCCTTAAGGTAGCATAGACATTTTCACAATATTTGTTCTTCCAATCCATAAGCGTGGAACATTTTTCCATTTGTTTGTGTCTTCCTCAATTTCTTTCATGAGTGTTCTTTAGTTGTCTGAGTACAGATTTTTTTTGCCTCTTTGATTAGATTTATTCCTAGGTATCTTACGATTTTGGGTGCAATTGTAAACGGAATTGACTCCTTAATTTCTCTTTCTTCTGTCTTGTTGGTGTATAGCTGTGTGGGCTATGAAAAGTGAACATATTTTAACATTGGTTGTTTGACTTTGGGCAGGTTTTTAATATATGAATTGGAGATAATGACATTTTCTCTACTTACCTAGAGTGAGCTACACTGTGCATATGATAGAATATGTGATTAACTATAAAGATCCAGATATAAAAATGGGGTAGTGTTTGGTTTTGAGATAATAATATCAGAACTACTTGAAATGTTAAAGTTTATCTGTCAATGAATCCCCCCGCCAATTAGAAGAACATGTGTATGGTTCAAAATACAATATATACAAAAGGATAATTAGTGAAAGGCTCATCAGCTAATTTCCCCCTTATGATTGGCTTATTCAGTCATTTGACACATATTTATTAACTGTAAGGAATCCATATCACGCCACAATTAGAAGTAATATAGATTGTTTGTATTGGACAGCGTTCCTCAACTGTTACTCAGGAACTCTTTGGGTACTGTCATCATTTGTACATTAAAATAAAAAAAGCAAAACACACAAAGTAAGAAAATGTATGCTCAGTTTTGTTGTAAAAAAAAAAAGAATGCAAGAATTTCCTGCATTCCTGCTATTTGAGGGGAATGTTTGACAACTTAATTTGCCTTTGATCTTGCATAAATGCTTCCATATCTGTATCTCTCCTCTTCTCCAAAGCAGTGGTCTTTCTGAGGCTGGCAGTAGGACCGTCTACACATTTCCACTGTATTTGGATAGACTTGCCTTTTATTTTGAGGATATAGGGCAAAAAACATGGAGAAGCTTTTCTCTGGGACCTGAACTGTGTTAAGTATATGAATAGATGCTTGGGGTTACAATTGGTACTTGCTGTGCTGAGTGCCAGATCCTGTGTGACAAAGGGGCTTTCATCCATTGTGTGGATATGATAAATAAAGACTTCTCAAGCAGTCAAAGGGACCCCTTTTGCTCATGCTAAAGATTTCATACTGTAGTGCGTATCTCTGAATGTATGGCCCTTTATATTGTCTGCAGGACTTAGAGAGCCAGTTGTTGTATCAAAGGGTATAGGCATTTTAATTTTTGATAGAGATTGCCAGATTCCTCTCAGTGATTGTGACAATTTACAATGTCATCAGAAATGTAAGAAAATGGCTGTTTCCTAATACCCTTATACCCTATCCAAACATTACTGATCTTTGCCAATCTGTTAGATAAAAAAAATCTACTTGTAGTTTGAATTTACATTTCTTTTATTATGGGTAAGATAAGCAGCTTTTCATATATTTACATTGCTGGGTATTTTTTGTCTAGTAAACTATCTCATATCTTTTGTTCATTTTTCTTTTGAGTTATTCATCTTTTTCTTATTGATTTGTTGATGCTTTTCACATATTAGGAAAATTATCTTGTTCTGTAATGAGTTGTGAAAGTTTTTCCCAGCTTGTTTTTTACTTTTCTTTTTGCACTTTTCCATACAAAGATTTTTAAATATTCTTATGTAGTCATACTTATTAATCATTTATTTGTGAGCCTGGGATTTTAAAAATCATACTTTAAAAAGGCCTTCCCTGCTTGAAGATAATAAAAAATAAGAAATAAAGTACCTCCCCATCTCTCTTCTATTTCTTTTAAGGCTTTATTTTTCACTTTAATTTATGTCTATATTTATTTATTTATTGGAGAGAAGGAGAGAGCGAGCACAAGTAGGGAGGAGGGGCAGAGGGAGAAGAAGAAAGAGAATCTCAAGCAGGCTCCACGCTCAGCACCGTGACCCTGAGATCATGACCTGAGTCAAAATCAAGGTAATATGCTTACCTGACTGAGCTACACAGGTGCCCCTATTTTTCACCTTTAAATCTTTGATCTATTTGGAACCTATTTTTGTGGAAATTGTGAAGTAAGTATCCTTTTTCTCTTAAATTATTTTTACCCCCAGAGTTTTCTGTTCTTTCTTTTTTTTCTTTTATTAACTTTAGAACCAGTTATTTTAGTTCCAAAAGAAATCTCCCTGGTAGATTTTTGGGTTTGTGTGAATTTTTAAATTGACTTGATGAGAATTAACACCTTTATGATGATTAAGACTTTTGAGAATGTGGAATGTCCTTCTATTAGCTTAGATCATTTTTGTGGAACTTATTTTTTAAGTCCTTTAAAACTGTTTTGTATAGCTCCTGCACATTTCTTGTTAAGTTTATCCACAGGAATTTTACATTTTTTTAAAAGATTTTATTTATTCATTTGACAGACAGAGATCACAAGTAGGCAGAGAGGCAGACAGAGAGAGAGAGGAAAGCAGGCTCTCCGCTGAGCAGAGAGCCCAATGTGGGGCTCCATCCCAGGACCCTGAGATCATGACCCGAGCCGAAGGCAGAGGCTCAACCCAGTGAGCCACTCAGGCACCCCAGTATTTTACATTTTTGTGCTACTTTTATAAATAAGGGAATTTCCTCCGATTATTTCTTATAATTGTTATATGTATACATGAAGGTTATTGGTTTCCATATATTACTTTTTTGGAGCATGACTTCATTGCATTCTCTTAGTTACAAATACTATTCTCTCAATTAGTCTCAGTTGATATTCTTGGGTTTCTAGGCAATCATCTTACTTACAAATCATGATAATTTTACTTTTTCTTTTATAATTTTTCTCTCTTCTTTCAGTTACCTAATTTCGTTGCTGAAAGGATATTGACCTTTGAGCTGGACCCAGACAGTTAGAGGCTCCTTACCCCCTACCCTGCAGGCACTAGTAGCTGTCCCAAAGACATGGCTTTGAGATAGCAATGTGTTGAGACCATCGAGATGGTATATGTGAATGAACCCATGTAAGGCCTCTGTAGAAACTTTTAAGATTTGGTGGATAGGTGCAGAGATTTTCCCATCTTGTTGCCCCCAAAGACAAGCCTTATCTGTAAGTTCCCTTGCTTACTTATTTATTTAGTGCCACCTACCAGTCTAGAGTGGTCTGCTTCTTTCTTTGGTCTCTCCTTACCCTTGAAGCCAGTTTCCAATTTCATCCAGGCAATTCCTGAGTTTTCGAGCCAACATTCATTGACTAGCCAGATGCTCCAGTATAATATGAAATATAAGTGGCACAAGTGAACTTGTTGCAGACTTTAATGGGAATTTTCTAATATTCTCACTGTGATATTAACTTTTGGGCTGAAGTATGTATTTATATACTTACCATATTAATGAAGCATGCAGCATCTATTCATGTTCTATCATACTTTTCTTTTAAAATTAGGAATAGGTATTACATTTTATCAAATGACTTTTTAGCACCCATAGAGATGATAATACGCTTCTTCTTTAATCCTCTTAAATAAACAGAATTTTAAAAATAGATTTCCTAATATTTAGTCCTAGCAGTCCCTGCAATTCCAGAGTAAACTCCACTTGATTGTGGTATTTTATTACTTTATTATGCTTCTGAGTTCTGTTTCCCAGTGTGTCAAAGCATTCTTCCTTTACTGTTTATAGGAAGGGTTGTTTTTTTGTTTGAAATGTAGAAGAAATTATGTTATAGATTATGCCAGCTTTTTCAACCTCTCTTTTTTTGATGTGAACCATTGGATTTTCAGTGATGTGGTCTGGTTTGGGGGGGATTTGGGGGGCTTTATGTGTTAAATTCCTGATTTGCCTACATTGAATCAGTGAGCCAAGTATATTCACTTACATTTTTATTCTTCTAAAAATCCAATGTCATATCTCAGTACAGCTTTGCTCACCCCATCCCCACCATCCAAAGTCGACTGTAGAGTGACAAATCATTCCCTCTAGGGTCCTGTTCAAATGACACCTTCTTCATGAAGACTTCCTAGTCCCTCCAACTCAGAGACAAACTCTTTCTTTAAGGATAACTTGACGTTTTTCTTTGCAATTGTCTTCTGACACTTCCCAGTTTTCTGACTTACATTATTTAACAGATTCATTAGATATTTGTAGGCATTAGGCAAAATATTTTCATGATATTATATCATTTAATCCCTGTCACAGTCCTATGATTGAAATACTATACAAATAAAATAATGTGAACCTGGAGAGTCAATAATTCTTTTTAGGTCACAGAGCTGGTAGGATGGCTGCAAAGTAGAAATTCAGTTCCAGTCTATATGATTTGAAACCACATACTCCTTCCAGCAAATCATGTTGATAAAGCTGCAGATCACCTTCACAATTATGCGGTATGTTTCTCTTTGCTCTATGCAATTCCAGTTTCCTTCAGGGTCTTGTCTGTGTCTTCATTTTCTTGGAATCCCCTATATCTTCTTGCACATGGGAGGAAGGAAACAAAAGCTGATTAAATTGGTAGAACAAAGTGCCTATCTTGAATGTGGTTCCAATAAAATTTCAAAATGAATTATGGAGTTTTACTCATGCATTTAATCTCTATTATAGTTCATCAATCCATACATTTATAAATTCTGGCAAAAAGATTCTCCAGAAGGATTTCTGGAACCATGGAATATGGGTTTTGCTTTCATGGTTACTGAGCTGTGGAGCATTCTGGTGGATGTTCCCTGGAGCCGGGTCACTGGGCAGGATTTTCAGTGTTAATTGGCTGTCATTTATCTCAATGCTGGAAAACTGTGGGGTGCTGCTTCCCCATCACCTCCTGGGTGTCTGATTCCTTTCTGGGCTGGCCAGAGCTTCATCATAGTTTCATCTAGAAGTGATAGCTTCCTCTTACAATCCTCACAGAACTCTATCTATAACACTCTTTTTATCACCTCTCACTTTCCCCCTGGTATTACAGTGATATATGTGCATGTCTTATTTCCTTTATTACGTGGTAAACACCTTAAGTTCTGAGCCATGTCAGATGCATTACCCACTGGGCTCACCTGGTGCTTGGCACATAGTAGGAGCTTAGTACATTTTAAAAAAGTGATTAAAGTAGGTTCTAAATTCAGCAAATCTCACTCCCCCGATCTTACTAGCACCATTTCAGCATTTTTTTTGCTGTTGCCCACTATTCATGTGGGTGGTGTGAGCTGAAATTGCTGAAAATGGATGTAATTTCCCTTGTTAATATAATTACTACCATATATTATCACAGCACTAGAGTCATAACATTCTCATTTTCAGTGGCCTATACACATCACCAAAATTATCTCTGGAGGAGAAATTTATCATGTTTGTTTTCAGTCACTGAGTGAAATGCTGCCAAGTTTGGTGAATATATATGCTCAGCTTCTTTTGAGTGACAAGTTTGTAAATGGGACCATCTTATGAAAAAAATGTAAACCCCCTATTTGCATCTGGACAATTTGTTAACCTTTGGATTATGAATTCAAGGCAGGGGTGGGTGGTGAACATGCTTTTTCTCTGTGGGTCTTTCATAGTTTAGGAAAATAATGAATGAGGAACTGAAGAACCTGGAGAGGGAACAGGGGAGGGAATATTTGACTCCTGCATTATGAGGGCAGCAGGACCATCTGGGGAGGCTAATGGCCTTGTCAGCTGAACTCAGGGTGGACAAAGACAGGATTTTGAATTGTGAGTACATGATCGAGCTCTAATAGTTCTCAACAAAGCCCAATATGAATTTACTTTTGCTTTTGGAGAGAGAGACTCTTTTTTTTTTTTAAAAGATTTTATTTATTTATTTGACAGACGGAGATCTCAAGTAGGCAGAGAAGCAGGCAGAGAGAGAGGAGGAAGCAGGCTTCCTGCTGAGCAGAGAGCCCGATGCGGGGCTTTATCCCAGGACTCTGGGATCATGACCTGAGGCAAAGGCAGAGGCTTTAACCCACTGAGCCACCCAAGTGCCCCTGGAGAGAGAGAGACTCTTGTTCTAAGAATCTTGTGTCAGCCGAGAATGTAAAGGGGACTTGAAGCAAGACTGAGTTGCAAGACTCTTGATTTTAGCTCAGCTCTTGATCTCAGGGTCCTGAGTTCAAGCCCCGTGTTGGGCTCCATGCTGGGTGTGGAGCCTACATAAAAAAGAAAAATAAGTCAAGAGAGGGCTCCCGTGGAAGCGGAGAGGACTCCTATTCAAATCCCAAAGTTGGATCCCATGTCACTTGGACACTAGAACTTTTGACTGCTTTATTTCTTACTAAGAAACATCCATTTCCTTGCAGTTTCAACCCCAAGGATACTTGTCCTTGGCCCTTTCTAGAAGTTTTTCATTTGCAATGGCTTTCAGCCCTGCTGCACATTAGAGGCACTTGGCAAGTTGTAAACAATAGATGTCCAGGCTCTACCCCTGGACATGTGTGTATGTATGTATACACACACACACACACACACACACAGAGTACCCATATACATATATATACATATGCATGTACACATATATACACACACATGCATTTAGTATATGTAAATTACATACACGTACATGTATGTATGTATCCCCAGGAGATTTAAATGTACAGGCTGAGAAACACTGTCGACTAAACAGTGTGAAAGGCAGGGAGTGGAGGCTTGAGTGACCCTTACAGGCCAGCAGTAGCATCAGCAGAACAAAGCTGCACCCAAGGGAAGTTTATAGCTTATAGCTACTATTTATGGCATCCTTACTCTGTGCCAGATACTTCCTTCATAAACTTCATCTGATTTTCACATGATCTTACACATTTTATTAACTCTATTTTACATGATCTTACATTTTATTAACTCTATTTTTCTTTTCTTTTTTTTTTTTAAAGATTTTATTTATTTATTTGACAGGGATCACAAGTAGGCAGAGAGGCAGGCAGAGAGAAGCAGGGGGGGTTGGAGGGGGTGGGGAGCAGGCTCCCTGCTGAGCAGAGAGCCTGACGTGGGGCTCGATCCCAGGACCCTGAGATCATGACCCGAGCCGAAGGCAGAGGCTTTAACCCACTGAGCCACCCAGTTGCCCCTTAACTCTATTTTTCAAATGAAGATATTAAAGTCCAAGTTTTCACTAGACCAAGTTTGAACTAGACCTTGAGCCCAGTTTAGTATGGGATCATTGCTTCTTAGGTCAATCTTATAGGGCTCTTGTAAGATTTCAGCCTGAATTGTGGGCCTTACAGTATTGAGCTTAAGAATTTCGGCTCTGGACTTGAATTTAAATAAATTAAAATCCTGGCTTTGTGATTTGGAACTAGATGATTGGAACCAGTTAGTTAACTGCTTTTCAGACTCTTAGTTTTCACGTGTACAATGGGAATAAAATAATTATAGGGTCTAACTGAGATAATGGTTCTAAAGTTGTTAGAATACTGGCTGGTCCAAGCTAAGTACCCAAACAGCACTACCTGTTATTATTAGAACTGGCTTAGGATAGAAAATGCAGGTGTTGAGCCCAGAAACCCAGCTATAAGGAACTGGAAAAGGCATTTGTTGCTATTGATACCTTATGGTATGAATTTTCTGTACCAGTCTCCATTGGCTAGGAAATGGAAAAAAATGAGGAAAATTACAAATAAAGTATATTAGTGATGCTCTTAGGTGCCTCCTTTCTTCATTTCTTCAGTTCTGAAAACCCTTCCGTATTGCTCCTCCATCCTCTGTGCCTAATGCCTGGGTCCAATCTCAGGTGGTAATGGGTTAAAAAGGTACCTGTCCCAGGGAGGTTTCACTTTTTGCTAAGAGACTCAATTAACCTTCAAGACCTAAAGGAATCAATCTTTATAGTGTAATTTAAGGCCCTGTGAGGGGTATTAGGGATATAATGTTGGGCAGGGGCTGTTCCTCTGGTCACCGGAGAGATACTGGTGCCATGCCTGCTTGAGGGATTGTCATCAGACAATCCTTATACAGAAGGCAGGGACCGCCTCCCGTTTACTTTAGTATCCTTCAGAGTCTTGTGTATAGCCCTGGGGACACAGTAAGTTTTTAAAAGTCTTCTGTTGAACAGAATTTTAAAGAATGTACTTAGTTGTCATCTTAATATTTATTGTTTCTGTCTAGGTATATATGAATGCTTAGTAAACTTTTCTTGCAAAATTTTGAAAAATATCCAGTAACTAATTACATTTTATATACTAAAAATTTTTATTTTATTTTATTTTTTTTACCCCAAATTCATTTGTTGGTTCAGAAAATGCATGTTGTCTACTCTATGCCAGATGCTGGGGGAAGCCCTTAGGGTTGAAGACATTCTTTCCACAGTGGCTGGGCTCATTTCCTTCATAGTTTATGTGAAGTTGACCAATTTCTCCTTCAGGTACATTCTGGGCCAAGTGAATGCCTGATCCTTTGGATCTAGCTGTTTGGGAACCCTATTCTTCAGCTTTCAACTCTTTTTCACTCACACTGTAAGTCCTTTTAAGGTCAGTGTTTACATTCTATGTATTCGAAAAAGGCAGTCAATTAAAAAACAAAATAATCCATCACCTCTCAGTTAATAGCAACACTGATGGAGAGTTCACCAAATGAATTATGAAGTACATCTCTTACTTTTATTACTTGGGATGTAGTTTTGTCATGACTCTATTGATGAATTTGAAGCGCTGATATTAATATTAACATGTCCCCCAGTTACTTAGTAGGCTTCCAAGGGACATTGTCCGCAGAGTGTCCCTGCCAATTTTAGTGTGTATTAAGACTAGTGACACATAGAATTAAGGCAAAAAATATTTAATCAAGGAATCTTTAATGATAGCAGACCTGAGAACAGTAATTTTGCATTTCTGACTATTGTCACATGTGGAATTTTCACTACTGGGTCACATTTACTTTGGTTTGTTGTCTCGATTTTGCATCTTGGATGATTTTGGCAGGTTTTGAGAAGGCAGTGACTCTGGAGACTGGCTGTGTGAGCTTTGAAATATGAAAGGGTGAAGGAATGATTTCATGATAAGGGAAAGAATGAGAGTAGTGGGGCCAACTCACTTGTGGGGAGAAGATATCAGAAAGGCAGAGGAGAGGACAGTGGAGGGGAGAGTGCCAAGCATGAAATTAGATGCCATTTCTGGGGTCAGACCTATCCTTGTACGGAAACAGAACCTCTGTTCCTTTCTGCAGTTTACTTAGTTTTACCCGTGGTGACTCTAACTTTGAGTGTATATCACTTGACAAAATTGATGGTCACCTATTTTTACATATCATTGTGCAGGTACATTTTGAGGGGAACTTCCATGCAAAGATTTATTGAATGCCTAAAATGTCATGAGCTCAGCATATATAAAGATGAGTGAACCCAGGCTCTTGCGTTCTAAGAGGTACAAGTAGACGAAACAATCTATCTGTATATAACCAACCAAATGACCAACCAAACAACCAGCCAACAAGGCAAGTGCTAAGTTGATGGGCTGGGCAAAAGCTGAGGAGGGTTTATTTAATTTAGTCTATGAGATTAGAAAGGGTTTAAAAGTAAAATTTTCCCAGTATTGAAGTGGGTAAAGACTTGGAGGAGAGACTCAACATGGTTTATTGTGGGAGTGGCCAAGTAGATCAATGTGGTAGGATTGCTGGGCACTTGGGAAGAAGTGGAAGGTAAGGTTAGGGGAGACAAACTGGGGCTAGGGTATGAAGGTAAGGGTGATGGATTGCAGAGATGAATAAGCACAAAGTTGGGTAATACCATCTGAAGGATGCGACTACAGAAGCGTTAAAGGGAGACTAATAGTGATCAAGTTTTTGGCCCTAGCTCTAACTCCTGACAGAGGGCAGAAGAGGGGGAAGTTCCAGCTTGAGAATGTATATAACTAAAACATTTTAATTATATCCTGACTGCAAGCCCGGGCTGACCAAGGTTTTCTGGAGGGGAGTGTGGGAGCGGGGAAGGATACTCTGAAAGCAAACCTCTAAAGCACAAGGGGTCCACAGTGCCCAGCTGTGCTGCCCTCCCAGAAAGAGTGTGGACAGCTTTAGCTGCAACCTCTCTCACTGGGACTTCTGTAGCATGGACCAGAGGGAAGGGGGAACAGCTGGTATCCAGGATGACTGGGACTGCAGACATGCCAGGTTGTTAGCCAGTCTAGGTCACGTGAACTGGGCCATCTCAAAGGTGTTTAGAGGCAAGATGAACCCAGCCAATGAGCTCAGAGTTCATTCCAAGTGTGCCAGACCTGGGTCTAAGGTGGGGATGTTCAATTCCAGAGACCCTCATGAATGGGAAATTAGTATTCCTAATGTAGTCTTTCTTTTGGTCTGGAAAGATTGAGAAGTGGATTAGGATGAGCCTTTTCTTTTGGCAGAAAGTCAGTAGTCATCTCCTTTCCCCTTTAAAATGTCTGTAGAATAGGAACACTGTTATGGAAATTAGTTAGCAGCTGCTGTACGCAAATGTTTAGAAAATTAATATTACTCACATTATGCAGCACGGAAACGGAATTTTAATGAAGCACAGAAACTACAGGCACATTGACCCCTTCCCCTTATCAGAGAAATCTCAGAATGCTCAACTTTCTTTGAGGAAACTCATTTCTACTAGGCTTCTATAGGCCTATTAGTGACAAAAATAGCACATTCACAACCCAAAGGAGCAAACATTTCAGAACATATTGTACTAAAATATGACAGTGTCAGCTAAACCATTATCTATACTTATTTCTTATTATTAATTCTTAACAATTAGCTGTTCTTTGTTGCATGGTAATGGGATTTGCCATACTATAAAAAATGCTTTGAAGTTGTTAAGTGTCAGACCTTGTTTGTGCCAATTCTCTTAGAGATGATTGTTATTTGCCCTACAACCTGCTGGGGATGTGGCCTGCGTTGGGCAGGAATATGTATGTATGTGTGGGGTAGGGGTGGGAGGGTGGTGTGGTGGGGAAGGGGGAAAGGACAAGGATTCCATGCTGAAAAGCCTATCTTTCCAAAGCTCAACCTGGAAAGACCTACCAAAGTTGACACAAATGCCCTCACCCAGTTCTGAGGTTATGCAATGTTATCTTAGGGGTGTGGGGCCCCCAGGGAAATGTGCAGAGGAAAATTTGGGCAGAGAGTAGTCAACTTTCAGGTGGCATGATGGCATGATGAAAACAAACACACAAAACCTTGTGGGGCAGCACGGGAAATGCTCTGAAGGTAAGAGATCTTTTGGTTTTAACTGAAGGGAAAGCTCAGGAGGGAGGAGAAAAAGCAAGCTTTTAAGGGTAGAGTGTCTGTTATCTAATTTATAACCTCAACCCATGTAAAAAGGTATTCTGTGGCATCAGGGTGCACCATGAGTGCTCTTGCCAAAGAAAAGTGTTGTCAACAGTGCAGGGAGGTGTAGGAGGGATGTGACAGAAAGAAAAGCAAGAAAAAAGGACCAGTGCTAGAAATGACATGGAGACAGGAGTGCATTTACTCTTTGTGTGGAAGTTTGCTTTATACAGTATGTTATGTATTCATTATTTAAATGCATCACCATCTACCCTGGGATGAAAATGTGTGTGTGTGTGCATGCACATGCACATGTGTGCAGAGGTTTGATGCTGTGTGTGGGCGTGGGTAGAAAGGTGTAGATCTTTAACCTTACCACCACCACCTATATTTACTGAGTACTCATAGGGGACAGGCCCCAGGCATTGGTCCTGAATCTGGTGCTGGTCCTAAGGGCCAGTGATATTTGTCATCTGCAGAATAAGACTTTTTAGTCTGCAGTGGTGTGCAGGAACCATTGTGTATGAGCTCACAAGATCTTGCAACCTGATGTCAGGTTGGTAGCTTGCAATCAGCCATGGTAGGAGTATTTATACCACAGGAACTGGCAGAAGTTGCAAACCAAGTTTTCCCCTTCTCTTCACCCCCAGCCGCAGAGCTGATTGGTAAACCAGAGGATATTTACCAGCATGTCACTGGGTCTCTGCCATTCAGATGAAGAGGAAATAGGAAGGGAAACAACTCCCTTCAGAGAAGAGGAGAGCTGCTTGCCAACTTTTTATCTGTTCTTCAACATTAATCTGTTGGCTGAGAGAGGCATGGGTTAACAGTGGAAAGAATATGAGCATCAACGTTGAACAAACCTAGATTGGAATCTCCACTCAGCCCCATGCTTGTGGTACTGCCTCAGCTGAGCTCTCTCCAACTTTTCTGAGGCTCAGTTTCCTCATCTATAAAGTGGGGATATAGCATTCACCTTGCTAGGGTCAGATTTACGAACGATACCTATATAACGACCAGTTGTTAAATGTCTGCAACTTCCTTTGACATGTATTAAAAAGTGGGTGGATGGATAGAAGGATAGATGTGTCACAAATCAAGGAGAGCAGGATGGTAGAATCAAGGTAGTGAGTATACGGGTGTTTGCTATAAAATCAACTGTTCTGTAATTCTTATGATAAAATGTGGAAACAAAGGAAACCTAGTAAGCAGCAGTACTGACAATGATATTGATAAACAATCACAGTAGCAGAGATGACTCATCTTTTGTCATCTCCCTTCCTGACTGTTCCAGAAACACCATGGTTCTGGAACATTCTAGGTTCTGTACCCTCTGCACCTGTTTCCTCCTGCCTAGGCTAAGGCTTTTCCTCCCTGGCTACTCCCCACTCCCCTCAGGTGTTTGTTTACATTTTACCCTCTTGTTTGGCCCTTTACCACCCTCCTATTTCCACTGCACGCCACAGCTGCTGGCCCTCCCTGTCACAGTCCTTCTCTTCGTGTTCCTCCGTACCACTCATCATAATCTGCCTTATAGTACATTTTTATTTTGGGTATTATTTTCCCCCCACAAGAATGTAAACTCCACAAAGACAGAAGTTTTTGTTTATTTCATCGCTGCTGAATACCCAAAGAGCAATGCCTGAAACATAGTAGGTGCTCAATAAATATTCACTGTAGAAGGGATTAATAATAATAATGATAATTCACTAGACTTAGAGCTAAACCCCAAATAAAGGCAATTGTCATGGTTTTGGTTGCCCCAGAAGCAGATCCTGATTGATAAAAGGATTCAAATGCAAATAGATTACTTGGGAGGTGATCTCAGGAAACACTGGTTGTTGAGTGGAGAATTAAGTTATGAAAAGAAAGGCAGCTGACAAATAGTGTATTGTCAGGCAAGTCAAGCCTGTGTGCTTGGACAGAAGAGGCTTAGGAGGCCAAAGAAACTTCTCGGGCAAAGGATGCAGATGCTAGCCATTAGAAATCAAGCTGACGTGTAGGAAGTGGTATGGCTCAGAAAGATATGGGCGAGGCATCCACAAGAATCTGCTTTGTTACTCCAAATCAGTATTGAGAACTGTGAGGGTAACATTACCATCACTGAGCCTACAAAAATTATTTAAAAAAAAATCAATGAGGGTTTTTTTTCTCTTTAAAATATTTCAATTTAATTTTACCACCTAGGTCCTAGATAATTTATCAGTTTTTTTTTGTTTTTTTAATCAGAACCTATTGGGGCGCCTGGGTGGCTCAGTGGGTTAAGCCTCTGCCTTCAGCTCAGGTCATGATCTCAGGGTCCTGGAATGGAGCCCCGCATCAGGCTCTCTGCTAAGCAGGAAGCCTGCTTCCCACTCTCTCTCTGCCTGCCTCTCTGCCTGTAAGGGCCTATTTAGCCAGAGCGATTCCATCTTGGATTAAACAGTCATTTTGTTGTTTATGCAGTAAAACTTAAACTGACCCTGCCCCCCTCCCCAGGGGTCTTACTTTTATTAAAAGCAAGCCGGGGAAACCAGTCCCAGGTAACACAACCCAAATACAAGGGTGGGTCAGGCCAGGTGGAGGTATCCAATCAGTGGGGGCGCATACTGTCTCCCTAGCTACCAAGGAGTGTGGGTCCCGCCTTTTGGGAGCCAATTCTGACCAAGGTGATAGGCTAGTTCAACTATCTACTAGGGTAAATTGTAATTCAGTTGGCCACCCGTGTGTGACCTAGCATGACTGTGCAGCTTTCTCTGTGTGTTACAGTCTCATTGGCCACCTGTGCATGGCCAGGCCCAACCACAAGGCCTTTGCCCTTAAAAGCTAGTCTGTAAGGCAGAGAGAGGTTGCGCTCTCTGTAAGAGGTGCAGCCCTGGCTGGTGGTTTGATTCTTGATGGCTTGGCACAGAATAAAGCTTTGCTTGACCTTTGCTTTGTATCAATCTTGTTCCTTTAATCACGGACCCATTAGTGGGGGACCTTTCACTGCCTACTTGTGGTCTCTGTCTCTTTGTCAAATAAATAAATAAAAAGCTTAAAAAAAAATCAGAACCTGTTTAGTTTATGGAAGAGAAATTATTTCTTCACATTTTATACTAAATTTAAGATGGTCTATTCTTTTACCAATGACCTAACTAAAATTAATCTCACTCATAAAACAGGAGCCTCTGGAACAAAATTGTATTCACAGATTTGAAAGCAAATATGTTGACATTAAAAAATTTCCAAAATACCAAAGAGTCCCATACTGGATTTAACTATCTCATAAAAAACCTCATGTTTCACTGATTGCTGTTTATGACTAAAGCTAATAAGTTGGGCAAGAGGGAGACATACAGTTCCTCACAGTGAAAATAAACAAACCAAAACACCATTCCCAGAAGCAAAATGTGATTAGGAACTTAATAATAAAGTCACAGAGCTTAAAGGAAATGTAAAGACTTATGACCTTATCCACCACTTTACCCAGGGCCACACTTAATTTTTATCTATATAAGTTAAAACACTGCTCAGTTTGGTGACATTCATCTAAGTAGTTGGTGTTGTAGAAATCCAGAAGAGACTGGGGCAAGAGGTTGAGTGGATTAAGGTCTTGGTAGGTGAACAGGTTTGAATTCAGTCTTCTCCCCATCCCCCACTCATTCTGCTGCTCATTAGAATGTGACCTTGATGAGTTACTAACCTTCTGGTTTTCAGTTTTCTCAGCTACAGAACGGGAATTACCATACCTCACCTCCCTCTCCTGCTCTCCTTGCTTTACTTGGCAGTGGAAGAAGTATTAAATGAGATAATAGATGTAAAGCACTTCGTTTAGTACTTATAAGGAGATAGTGCTCATAAATTATTTATTATGTCATTCATGCATTTGTTCAGCAAATATTTATTGGGCATCTCCTATATGCTAGGTACTTGGGAATACATCAGTGAGCAAAACAAAGATCCCTGCCCAATATGGTATTTACATTCTAGTGGGGGAGGGAGGATATGGACAATAAGGAACTGATAGAGCAGGTAAGTAAATTATGCAGTAGATTAGAACATAATAAGTGTTATGAAGAAAAAAAAGGATAGCAAGAAAAATAGGATTGGAAGTGCCAGGGAGATTACACTTTGCAACTTTATATATAGTGGTCAAGATAAGCCTTATTAAGAAGGTGGCATTTGAACTAAAAGTTGAAGGAGGTGAGGGAGTAAACACGTGTGTCTAGGGGAGAGTGTTCTACGTAGCTGGAACAGCCAGTGGAAAGGTCCTGAGGACTATGAGTGACTGAGGAATAGAGAGAAAGTCAGGCTAAAGCAGAGTGAGTGAAGATTGGAGGGGGGCCGGTAGAGGCTATGAAGACAGAGAGGTAATGATTGGGGTGGGAGGAGTTGATCGTTTAGGGCCTGTGTGCCACTGCAAGAACTTTCACTTTTATGTTGAATAAAATGGGAAGTCCCTATAAGGTTTGGATATCAAGCAGAGACTTGATCCGAATTCCATTAGAAAGGATCACGTTGGCTGCTATGTCCACAGTAGACTTTCTGGGGGAAAATGTGGGAGCAGAAGACCTGTTAGGAGGTGGTTACAATCATTCAGGTAAGAGGTGGTGGTGGCTTGAATCAGCGTTGGTAGCAAGGGCGGTGGTGAGAAGTGGTTGGATTCTGGTCATAGTCTGAAACGAGTCCAAGATTTCCTGATAGGTCAGATGTGGAGCGTCAACAGTAGAGCACGAAGAATTTACAACATCAGTGGGTTTGGCAGCTCATTCTTTTTTAGTGGCTGTACCATACATCATTATGCAGGTGTACCAATTTATTTAGGCCTTCCTCTTTTAATGGAAATTTAGTTTTTCAATAGTTTTGTATTGGTTGATTCTATAAACAATGCTGTAATGGTCCGTCTTTTGTGCCCACGTATACATATTTTTATAGACTGCGATTCTAGAAGTGGAATTTTGAGGACAAAGGGATGGGTACTTAAAGTCTTGATGGATTTCGCCAGCTGACACCCCCAATGCTGATACTAATATTCCTGTCCACCAAGGGGTGCAGCAGTAAGCCTGCCTCCCAGCTGACACAATGAATATTATGGTTCTGTGAGTTTTTGACTCTACCTAATCTGTGTCATATGGTAAATTCTAATAAGATTATTTTAAAAGTGGCTACTGATGAAGTTGCCTGGTGCATCTGGGTCTTGTTACCAGATATTAAACATTAGTAAACTTTGGAGACGGTTCTAACATGAAGCACTTAGGTATCATTTCTTTGAGAGAGAAAGCTGATGACATTCTAATGACAAAGCTGTGAAGTGTTACAACATTACTTAAAGGTCACCAGATGTGGGATTAAATTGTCACTAATCTATTTTTTATGCCAATGTGAAATTGATAATTCAAGGGAAGCAAGAATCTTTATCAGTTAATGTCACAGTATTCAATAATTATTGTATTTATTATTTCCCCATCCAGAATTAAAATCCTGATTGGCGAGGAAGCACTTTATGAGTCTGGGGAGCTCTCCTGACATTTAATATAATCTTCCAATAAGTCAGATGGGTAGTTGTTTTGATGAAAGCTGTGGACAAAGTGCTATTAAACCAAATGCAAGGAAGACATTATTTTGTAAATAACTGTGGTGATTAAAGCTTTGTTTCACATCATTTAAAATGTGTTGCTTGATCCAGCATTGCCTCTCCCTAACACCGTTCAGCGGGAGATGCCTCAGTTTGAAGAAGCAGAGAGAAAGAAAAGACGCCCAGTTAGAAGAAGACCTAAATAGAACCAGAAATCTGCTAAACACACCAGAGGAGGCTGAGCTATGTCTGCCTGCAGGTCCTTTAGGGAGTGCGATTGTGCCCTTTGCTATCATGGTGCTTCCGGAACTTTCTCACAGAATCTGCCGTACGGGCAGAGGATTGATGTAAATGCCGTTTCAGCATCGCCTCTGTCTTTGGACTCTGTCTTATTGATCAAGTGAGAAGTTTAAAAACTCAGAGCAGTCTCATTTAGGCAACATTCGACTTGTGCCAAGCCTCCCGTCCCCCCGCAGTGTCAGCTTTATTGCTCATACAATTAGAGATGGCTGCCTGTGAGAGGCTCCCCACCGCTGCCACTCTCCCCAGTCCTTCCGCTTCCCCTTGCCCAGCACGCCAGCTCCTGGCTCATTTCAACTTTCATTAGCCTCTGTGGCTCCTGGGTGTGAAGGTGCGGCTCACCTAATCTCCACCATTCGGGAGTGCAAAATCAAACTTCCCCAGATTTGGGGCCCTGCTCTTGCCACTCAAGTTTTTAACTAGAGGGCAAAATACTTGTTTTCTTTTGTTTTTTTAATTTGCAGGTCAGTTCTATCAGGAGGGACTCATCAAAAACCTCATATTCTCTGAGCTGACATTTCTCTCTCTGAAAGGGGACAGGATCTACTTCCCCATCCTGACCTACTTAGGGATAATGAATGAGGAGATGTTCAGTAGCCTGTGTGGGGGTCAATTTGGACTGATCACTTGAGTGCATGCCTGACAGATCTGATCGTGAGGGCGACGGCACTAACCAATCTGGGCCAAGTTGTTGCATTATTATGGAAGTCACTACTGTCCAATTGATTTAAATCATTGCGTTAGTGACTATTGTGGATGAGGGTCTCATATATCACATATTGGCTTGAGTGAAAACGAATTGGTTTATGTAGCTCTAAAGTCCAACTTCTTGCATAAATGACTCCAGAAGGGCACACAAGTGGCTGTTCAGTAATTCCCAGCTCGTAGACATCCTGGGCAGAAAAGGAATCTCTTCTCCTATAGTTCCGGCTGGTGGTCTAGTGGTCTGGGTCTGCATTTCATCATTTAGGCTTCAACCACATGCCCACAGGGGCTAAGAAAACATGGCCCCATGCTGATGGGCCAGATCAGAAATCCATACTCATTCTCTGAAACCACTGAAGGATTAGTCCCACCAGGTGCACATGGTCTGCAAGAGGGGGAGAGGTGGTTTTCAACAAAAAATTGGGATGGTGTTTCCAGAAAGGGGATGGATGTTGAGTAAGAAAAAAATTACAGCTGTCCATCCCAGTGTGTAGTTGAGTCAGGTCCTTGGCTTCTCAGAGCACCTGTAACCCAAGTAGCACTGTAATGGATACCTTCACATTTAAAGAAGATAACCATAAAAGCAGTTCACCTAGTACATTTTATGGGAGAGAGAACGGAGTTAATTAGGAGCAGGATAAAATGAAATAAGATTTGGCACATAGTAAATTCACAATAAACAGTTAAGATTTTGGTGGTTTATCATCCCCTAGCTACCTTTTCATATATGTGTATTTTATCATGTGCATTATACTTAATGATAAAATTCCAAAAATTTTTAATGCATGGTCTTACTCCAAAAACAGATTTCATAGTTGTAGCTTGGTACCCAAGAGTAGATGGACTCACTAAAATGGGAAATTTAAAGGATGGATTGGGTGCCTTATGGCTCTAAGGAGGAAAGGCTCTTCAAGTTGAAGGCAGAGGCTAGAATTGAATGAGGGGTTATAGTGAAGAGGAAATAATTTTTTTTTTCCTCCAGAAAGGTGACTGTTGTGTAAGTAATGGTCCTGGGGGACAGAAATTAAAATCCCACAGGAATGTAGACCTGCCTGCCTCTTCCTGAAAATCTTTTAAGGGAGCAGGTGAAAGCAAGCTTTGTGAAATTAGTAAACGGGAAGCTGAGCCCTGTTTCTTTCTTTCAGTTCCCTGGTTAGCCTTATACTTAATGGCAGCAGATGTCTCTGGCTGGACTTGAATTTTACAGTTAATTCTGAGGACGAACAACTCCATGAAGCTTAGAGTAGGAACTCTGGGCAAGGGAGATAAACCTGAACTGCTGTTTAGGTTTTAAGAAGTGGGTATTTTTGCATTTATTGTTGGCAAGGTAGATTCCTAAAATCTTTCTTGTCTCAAAATCTTCTTTTCCCATGTGTATCCAGGCAGGCAAAGGAGCAGCAGCATCTAGGGGCCCAGGGCTGGGGAGTTTGGACAAGAGAACTGTTGGGGGATCCTTTTCTTCATTCGTTCATTTATGTCATCTTAATGAAGCAACTAGCAAAGCCAGGAGCCAGGGGACACAAGTGAGGCTCATAGTGGCACAAAAGTTAAGGGGGTGTTATTCCCTCTGGGTTGGTTAAAGTGTGGAGTTGGTGCCCAAGAGTGATAGCCACCTTGGGTTTTATGCCCCAGGACCCTCCCTTGCCTCTTCTGTGCTCTGGCTCAATTCTGCGTAAGATGTCAGAGATCCAGAGATAAATGAGATGAATTTCTGATTCCAATAAGTTCCTGCCCTGGAAGTTGATGAAGGGTAATGTTAAGCCTTGAGAAGTGTTAGGGAGGGGTGTGGAAAAAAGAGAACCTTGGAGCTCAAGGACACTTCAAGCCTCTGGATTGGAGCTGGAGTTCAGAGAGGAAAATGCACGCCTGGAGGCTGCTTTCTGATACTCGCCTTGGAGTCCTCCTGGCCAGTTGTTTTGTTTTAATTTTTATTTTATTTTTAATATTTATTATTTATTTATTTATTTATGTTTATTTTATTTATTTTTATTTATTATTTTTATTTGTTCCAAGATTCATTGTTTATGCACCACACCCAGTGCTCCATGCAGTACATGCCCTCCTTAATACCCACCACCAGGCTCACCCAATCCCCCACCCCCGCCCCTCCAAAACTCTTGTTTCTCAGAGTCCATAGTCTCTCATGGTTCATCTCTCCCTCCAATTTCCCCCAGTTCACTTTTCCTTTCCTTTTCCTAATGTCCTCCATGTTATTCCTTATGCTCCACAAGTTATTTTGTTTTTTGTAAAAATATTTATTTATTTATTATAGAGAGTACACGCACGTGCGAAATAGAGAGAGAGAGAGAGAGAGCGCGAGCATGAGTGAATACACAGAGAAAGAGGGAGAAGCAGATCCCCCACTGATCAGGGAGACTGATATGGGGCTTGATCCCAGGACCCTGGGATCATGACCTGTGCAGAAGGCAGACGCTTAACTGACTGAGTCACTCAGTACCCCCTGGCCAGTTGTTTTTAAAGTAAAAAATTAGATGTCATACGCTTATTGTTATTAGTAGTAGTAATATTGTCTAACAGGATAAATCATATACTAATAATGGTAATATATAACCATATAACAATAATACTGCAAAATAGAGTTACTACTTGGTGAATATATAATAAATGTATTATTCCGTTTAGTCCTCACAGCAGCCCTTTGAGGGAGGTATTATTATTATTTTTATTTTACAGAAGAAACAGTTGAAGTTCAGAGATGTCAAATCATTTGTCCGAGGTCAGAGCGCACCAACTGCCAAGGTTAGAATTTGAACCCAGGCTTGCCTACCACGCTGCCTCAAAGGGTGACTCCAGGCCAGTGGTGGTGCGAGGTATTACAAACAACTTCTCCAAATTCCTAACCCTGAAAGAACTTTAAAACATTGCTTATTTAAAAAAAACCAAACCAAGGGCAAACTGAGTTTCTTTGAAAAGTTTCTCAGCTTTCTGAGGAAGACTGAGAGGAGAAACACAGCCATCTATACTCTGAAACCTGGGTCTCCTTCCCACAGCCCACCCCTCACCATCCCCCCTCCACCCCCCTGAAGAGCTGCACCGACCTACGAGGGAAAACAGAAAGAGTGGGAATGCTGTCACTCCACAGTGCCCTCAGGGAACAGGAGAACAGTTACTGTCACACTGGGTCAGCCAGACAGGCCCTGGATTTCTGTTCTTCTATGTTAATTAGAAAGCAGAGTCTTAAGAGCCAATTTTGACTAAGAACTCCGAGTCCAATTTTCTCCTGGCCCTGATTGTGAACGGCCTGATCAATATTAAATCTAATTTACGATGATGGCCCCTGTGAAGCTGGCAAATGTTATGTCAACATACCGTAATGACTTCGGCTTCCTGAGCGCACTCGTTAGCGTGGCCGCATCTGCCGCTACCACTCTCTTAACCGCTCCCACCTCTGATGCCACATCTGTGATAATGTCCCCCAAGTTCTCTTGCCTTCTTTCCATCAACAGAGGCCCCAGGCCTGTCAATCCTTGTTGCCTCCTTTCTATGTGATGAACTCCAGAAAAGAAGGCGAGCACAATTAATTTTCCTCCCACAACCGATGAACCAAAGAAAGAAATAATTGCTACTCATTTTTAATAATGGCAAATTTTATGAAATTTCCATAAAGACAATTCGGAAAGGAGCGCGGGGATTATTTCTCCACGGGGGGCCCAACTGGTTTGCATTGTTCATAGTGTTTATGTTATTATAATTCCATGTCGTCTGCATTTGCATCCCGTTGTCTCCAGGGCAAGTTCTTGCAACTCATTTGTGAGGCACTGAATAAAAGAGCTGTGACTGGAGCAAGGCTCCCGTTCCGGAGGTTTCTAGTCTTTCCTCATCTCAGAGGAGACTGGGGGAGCTCTGTTGGAGAGAGGCACTGAGGTCCCAGGGCTGTTTGTGCAAGCCAGTAGGCAGGTATCACTCATATTGCCCTCCTGCCTGAAACTTGTCCTGGGTTTGCGTTGTTTGTAAGAAAAAGTAAAAATTCCTCAGCTCTTACCTCTGGGGGTCCTTCAGACAACGCACCCCCGCGGCTCCAGCCAGCAGGCTCCCTCAGCCTGCAATATTTGCTATATTTCCTCCCACCACAGGGATTTGGCATCTGCTCTTCTCCTGCCTGCAACATTGTTCCCACTCCACCTTCGCAAGGAGAGGCTTTCTCCCCCTCTGACTATCAGCCCTCCCCTGTATCTTTTTGTCATGGCTCCTCCATGAGGTCAGATTTGCCCCTTGTTGGGTCTCATGGCCACCACTGCTTTGTCTCACTTGCAACTTGATATTCGTTGGTGTGATTATGTGATGAATGTCTTCCTCTGTATGAAAATGTGAAGTCCTTGAGGGCAGGGACCTCGTCTGTCTTAGCTCACCAGTTTACCCTTCGGGAAGAGTACCACTAGGAAGTTGAGCACGATGCCATAGTGGGGCATCATCTCGTCTCTGCAGAAGGAGGGAATTACTGTCTCTGTACTAACTGAGTATTGTTTGGCTGTTTTAACAAAGGAGAAGGTAACAGTGAACTTAAAACAGCAGTTTACTTCTGTCTGAGCTTAAGGTCATATGGCTGCTCCACAGTGTCAGGGATCTGGACCCCTTCTATCCCTTTCGTTTATTCAATGTGGACTCATTAGGCACCTGTTATATTCCAGGCACTGTTCCAGATACTGAGGAACCAGTAATGAACACAACAGAAGAAATCCCTGTCCTCCGAGAGCTGATATTCTAGTGGGATCAACAAGGACCTGAACATGAAAAGTAACATGTATAGCATGCTATATAAGGTTATAGAGAAAATAAAGTAAGGGACAGGGAGCAGGGTGGGGAGAAGAGTTGGGGGTGTGAATGCTGTTGGAATTCTAGACAAGGTGGTCTAAGAGTATCTCACTGGAAAGGTGGTATTTGAGTAAAGATCTGGAGAGAGTGAAGGAGCAAGCCATGAGGATACTTGGGGAGACTGTTTAGCAAATACAAAGGCCCTATGGCAAGAGAGCGTCTGGCTTGTTGGGACCAGCAAAGAAGGCAGCATGGCTGTCAAGGAGTGTGATCAATGAGAGAGCCTTGGGAGCTGAGGCCGGAGATGTTATGCAAGACTGGATCACACACGGCTTTGTAGGTTATTGTAGGGACTTTGGCTTGTTGTTCTGCTCACTCATGACTTCTTATATAGATGGTTGCATGAACTTCTGGGATTCTAGCCAGTGGCAAGAGGAGAAGAACAGGTGGGCATGACTCTTTCCTTTAAAGCACAAGTTGGAAGTTGAACACATCATTTCCCTTCACATTCCATTGGACAGAATTAGTCACTTGGTCACACCTAGCTGGAAGGAAGGCTAATAAATGATTCTCACCCTCAGTGACCAAGGATCCAGATAAAAATCAGGGATTCTAGTGCTTATGAAAGAAAGAATAAGGGATCTTTGAAGATAGTAATCACCTCTGCCACAAACTCTTCCTTGGAGGAAGAAGCTGTGAAATTAAGAATCTGATTATCCCTTTAATAATGAAATCCACTTTCCATTAAAGGAAAATATAGTGCAAATATTTTAGCCATGAAAAGTACTTTATTTTTTGAAAATGTGCTGAGAATCCTTTCTTGTTTTGTTGTACAAGCTCTATTTATGACCCAGTGCTCTAAACAAAAGCCTTGTTGGGCTACCGGTTAACTAGGAGAAATACCCAGGTAGGATTAAGTTGAGCTATTTTTGTCCTTTATCATAAGTGGCAATTTTCTTTTCTTTTTTTTTTTTTGACAATTTTCTTTTTTATATTTCCTGCTACACAATGTAAAAATATATGAATTCCACTGTTAAGCTGTTTTACTAAAGAATTTGTCTTTACTCAGCTAAAGACTTGTGCAGACACCAAGTTCTGTAAAGCTTGTCTGACTTTAATAATGATGGAAATTCATAAAACAAGGTTAATGTAGCAAATAGTTGTGGTTCATAAATCAAACGTATTGTTAATCACCTCAGAAGTAAATGAATCAATAGTAAGCTTACTAGATTTTATTTTGTTTTTTAAAGATTTTATTTATTTATTTGAGAGAGAGAGAGAGAGACAGAGACAGAGATAGCGAGAGAGAGAGCATGAACAGGGAGGAGAGGGAGAAGTAGATCCCCAGTGAGTAGGAAACCCAGTGTGGGGCTGGATCACAGGACCCTGGGATCATGAGCTGGGCCGCAGGCAGACGCTTAACTGACTGAGCCACCCAGGTGCCTTGAACTTACTAGATTTTAATTCTTCGGCCATCCAGAGAAGAGCTTGCCTTTGTTCTCTAAAACTATACAAATTATAGTTTAATTTCTGGTGCTTGAGATGGAAACTCTCCCCATGGTTTCTCTTCTGCTGTGATTAAAGAAATGCTTTTGACATCTCCAAACCAAAACAAAACTTAGAGTCATGTTACATTCTTTGACAGTTAATACTGAATGAATGAATGAACTCTGAGAGTTTGCCTTGTTTCCTAATCGTTAGAATCTCAGGGTTGGAAAGAAGCTTAAAGATAAGGCTCTACAACATGGATCCTAGCTTGAACAACTTCCAGTGAAAGGGGAACGTCATTTTATTCAGTGGTCTGGTTCATTGTCACATAGCATAGATGATTAAAATGATTTTATTTCCTTGAGTCACTTTATGTTTTTCTCTAAAAGATCCAAATTTTTGTCAGTGTGGCCAATACAAAGTCAGTTTAATTACTCTCTCCCATGACAACTTTTCTTCTGAGAAAGGGAAGGGAGACACAGGGTTGGCCCTTCCAAATTCCCTTTTGTGGCCTTTCAGTGATCAGGGAGCTTCAGAACAGAGAACTTCCTCCTTTAGACAACAGATCCTCACCATTAGGTCATCTCTGGAAATAAAGCAGGGCATGTTAGTGGCTTAGAATATTGTCACCAACTTTGGGCAAGTCACGTAATAATACTAGTTAATAATTCCTACTGGTTATAGGATGCTTCATATGATAGAAACTGTGTTCAGATACTTATGTGCATTTTCTTATTTAATCTTCATAGAATAGTAAAGGTACTTACTACTATTATCCTCATTTTATGATAAAACTGAAGTTCAGAGGAATGAAACACCCTACTCAAAGTCCCTGTAACATTATATCTGTACTTTTAACTTTTACACTGACCTCCCTCCTTCAGCCTCATCAGGAAACCATGAATAACTCTCATAACCAAGGCTGCCCAAGGGAAGATGGCAATGTGGGTCCTGAAAATCCAACAGACCTTCAAGAGTGAAGCAAAGGATGGGAAAATGGTCATCAGCAGACAATAGGAGAAAGCCCAAACCAAGTTCAGTGAGGGCTGCTGTGGCCAACATGTAGGTAATATCAAGTGCCCTAAGAGACTAGTAGCTTGGGATGCCATGAAGATCTGATAATGGGCAAAAGACAGGGATAAGACTTATGTTATTAAGAGGACGTAAGTGCTGAAGAGATTACAATACCCTCTGCCATACCAATTCAAAATAAAAATAAGAGAACCATTTAAAAATAAATGTAAAAAAAATTCAATGAAATTCTCTTTTTTTCTTCCTGAGCCTGGAAACACCTAACACCTGGTGGATACTCAGTAGAGATGAGATACATTTATTGACTTATAGGAACCACAGAATAAGCTGGTGATGGTGGGACCATGTTGCCAAATGAAATAACACAAATACAAGTTCAGTTACCATAATTGGAATGTAATAAGGATTTGCTGGGAGCTTTTGGGGAGTAAGAGGAACTGGATTGGTCACAGAGTCCAAAAGTTAGACTGAATTTACAGAGCAGTTGAGTGTCTCCATCATAAGAGCATGGAGGGCTTAAAAATCCTGGGAGACAATCAGACCTTTAAGTGTTGATCCAGGTAGCTCTGAAGTTAACCAGAGGAAGGTGATTTTAAGTGATTTTAAGATGGCACAGATTATAAGACCCCCATTGATTTCATAGCAGCATTTTAGAAAAGAAAGAAATATGACTATCATTGTACACAGTGCATAAGATGGAAGATTTCCTCTTGGGCATGAAGATTAATGGTCCCAGATCAACTGAACAAAGTCTGAAACAAATTTAGTCTTGGTGTGTCAAGTTCAGAGGTCTTACAGAACAGAAGGGGGGTTATCTCCTCAATTCCATTCAGAAAACAAGAGAGGGTACTCACTGCAGGTCCATTGTTTTGGGTGATAAAACTGAGCTAGTACTTGGAAGGCATCTGGGTTTTTGACTCAGTGTAGTTAAGTCTGAAGCTGTTCAAAATGCTTGTAGCTCACTGAGTGGAAATCATGGGCATTTCTGAAGGTTCTGGAGGGGAGAGGGAGAGAAAGTGACATGAAAACAGGAGACTGAACAAGTGAAGGGAAGCTTTACCAATGATAGGGCATGGCAGTTACCACCACTTCGTTTTATCTCAAACTGGGGATAAACTTCCAATCAATGGAAAGCATGTCAGTGGGAAGACCACTCTGATACTACCCCATTGCTAAGGTTGCTTCAGAGATAGAAAAGTTTCAAGCAGATTATTGGTATGTGGCCCTGAGGACGTGAACTACAAGCAGAAATCTTAAGCATTACGATACAAGTGTATTACATTTTAATTTCACATGGTTCACTTCTCTTCAAATCAATACTATAAATTTCAGTTATAAAATTAGTGTCTGGGTGAGCAGGAAACACATCTCTTTGCAAGAAAACTTGGTGCAGTAATAAAGGGGAGTGTCAAGCTCTTCTGTGTAGCTAAAATCTCCCTTCCCTTCAGTGACACAAATGCTAGCCTGATTTCCTACTTCTTTCTTGAGAGAAATTAAAACTCCAATTAAAATAGGGAGCCCAAACTTGGACTTGTATCGTGGTTGAGACACTGGGTGGGTTTGAGGCGTGCCATGGAAGTGAGCGGGCTGCTTTTTCACTGTGGAGGAGTCGGAGACTTCCTTGGTGAAGTTGAGTGTGTTAGTCTGTTTTTAGTGTCGTGATGAACATTCTCATCAAAAGGGTCTCCAAGGATCTGCAGCAAAGCTTACCTCAAAACTAGGATACTGAGGGGAGACATGGGCTTATGGGGAGGGTACTTTGAGGTCCTGGCGTTACAGTCATCATAAAAGAACAACCAGAGCTTTCAATAAGAAACCAATAACCTTCTGGAACCTTGGGTTTTTTAATTAAGAGAGAAATAAAGGAGCAAAAGGTTGCGAGGGAAGAGGAAAGAAAAGAAGAGGGAATATGTGCATGAATTGAAAACAGTGCAGATAAAGCACAGTTATTAGGTTTTCTTACTTCTAAGTTCGGAGCCAAATCTGTAAAACCACAAAATCTCTCTCTTGTTCTTTTTGAAAGTGCAATCAGATGTCTGTTTTTGCTGATTAACATCACAAGCATCTTACATTTCACAAGGTTCCTAAAAGTCTTCCTTAATTCAGGGTAAGATGTGAAAGACACACAAGCTATTCTTGGTAGGGATTCAAAGAACCTGTGCACCCATTCAAAATACAATGAGCTTAGGCAGAACGCTGTGCTACAATATCAATTATCCTCACTGAATAGCATTTCTGCCCCCTTTTTGTGTGTCTTTTTGGAATAAGAATGTGTGTTGCCCTTATTAAACCCACGGAATTACTTTTTTCCTGCTCCTTAGGAAATCTAGCAAATGCAGACAGTTTCAGCGACTTAACAAAAAAAAAAAATCTAATTTCCACTTGAGCAGCTCTGAGGTTAGGTCAGCAGAAAAAAAACCTGCAGTACTTGTGTTGATGAATATTTTATAAGCTCTACCATCTAATAAAAGATGTCTTTAAAAATGGGCAGGATGCTGGTTAAGAAAATGTCCTATTATTTAATTATCCTGTAAATGAAAGTTGAGTTTTGAGTGTGATGAAAGAATGAACCAGCCCACAGACAAGCTTGATTTCAGGTCTTTAGCCCCTTCCTTCTGTTCACCATAGATCTTCCATCATGGCTCCAACTGCTGACTTGTATAATCAATGAGGCAACGGGGTGATTATAGAGCTTGCCCCATGTGGAGATTATTTAGTGGCCTCAATGGACAAGAGAAATCTTTAAAAAGCTTCTAATTAGCACACCCAGTCAATGAAATTGCAAACCTCATTATTTGAGTCAGGGCCAGAAAAGTACAGGCCAATATAACCCCCAAATGACATCTTGGCAGTATTTGGAGATTCTTACCCACAGAGTTCAGAATTACACTCACCACGATCTATAATAATAACAATGATGACGATGGTGACGATACCAACAACTTTAAAAATAGCAGCAACCATTTGTTGAGCACTTACTATGTGCCAGACATGATGCTAAACACTTTATGTGCATCACTTCTCCCAATCCTCACAATAATTCCGTGAGAAAGGTTCTATTATCATGTGTATTTTATGGGTAAGGAAAATGAGGTTGATGGATGCTTAGTTACCAAGTGATTTAGTTGACTCCAAAGCCAGGAGGCTTTGCTGGAATGGATACCACAATCCTACCCCTTGTATCTTTTCTAGCAAAAACTGTAGTTTTTTTTGACATGTCTAATGGAAAAATGACAAATTCT
Organism: Martes martes; assembly: GCF_963455335.1. NCBI lineage: Eukaryota > Metazoa > Chordata > Mammalia > Carnivora > Mustelidae > Martes > Martes martes. Next base: position 23,052,277 of record NC_137895.1, read on the forward strand.
TATAATAGAAATGCTTATAATACTAATTTTGATACCAGCTGCATACTTCTTAGGCCTTTAGGAGAAGCCACAGCAGATCTTTTTAGCCAGTGGAATAATGGAAGTGTGGTAGAAAAAAATAACATTGGGAGTTAGATGTCCTGAGTTCTAGCACCAGCTCCATCCACAGCAAGCTGTGTGACTCGTCAAATCACTTCACCTCTCTCATGCTTGTTGGCTTATTCTCGAAAGTGATGATTGTAATATTTGCTCTCTCCTTGCAGGGTTGTGCTGAGAAAACAATGTGATAATATACCTGAAAGCTCTTTGAAAAGTTTCAAGTGTTATGTAAATGAAAGGTGGTAATTAAAAACCTCCAGAGAAGGGCAGCCTATCTCAGTCATCAATTATCATGTTTTCTTCCTTGTCAGGAAACCTGTATTTTTCATGCTTCTTGGGGGTTATGGATACCTCTGTGCAAAATTTTTGTTTGGGGAATGTGTGAAGAAAAGGATCATCCTGACAGCTCAGAACCTATTTATGATAGGAAATAACTACATATAAATTGATGAAACCGGAGGCAGATGCATTCTCATGTGAAATTGTAAAAATTCATATCTCCATTTATTGGTTTTTATACTTAGTTATAAGAAGATGGAATATTTAACTGTCATAACACACATAAAGCCCAACTCTTTAAATAAGAAAGTGTTATAGAAATTGACTTATTATCTAGAAAAATGGAAAAAGATTTTGGGGGAAAACATGAAAAATGTGAATACCAAAAAGCTTAGCGTGTTCCCAAGTTTCGGGGATTTGGGTGTGGGGATACACATGAGAAGTTTGAATCCATTTTTTTGCTTTTGATGAAATTCATTATATTCCTGAGTGAAAGCCAAAACTGAATTAGGAAGGAGCATTACTTCTGAGACGGTGTAATGGCATAAGGGAATGTCTCAGGCTTTAGCTTCAGGAATGCCTGGACAATAATTCTGACTTTGCTGCTTACAAAGTGCAATTAACCTCTCTGAGCTTCTATTTCTACTACCTAGCTACTGCACATAAACTACCCAATGTCTTAGGCATTATGTTAGTAGACAGACCAACAATATAACCTGAGTAAGGAAGACCTAGCAAGTGTAACATCCATGTCTAAGTGCCACGGAGGTTCTAAATTTTTCCTCACCTGACTTTCTTTCAGCATGGATAAATAGGGACATTTACTAGTCTGAGCTTTGTCTCCTTGTATTTTTTTCTTTATTTTTCCTGCCAGAAGTGCTGAAGGAAAGCAAATTGGGACTGATTGGGTTGTTGAGAAGTTGAGATTAGATAAAGGCAAGACAATCCTGGATCATCAGGATTTGGTAGGGAAGGAAATCCAGAGTTCACCATTTTAAATGTATTGAGGCACACTGAATTACAGTCTGAAATGACTGGGAAGGTTACATCTGTCATGGCACTGGAGTTAGAGCATGTGTAGGTCCTTAATCAGCTATAGGGAAACTGTGTGCTAGGAAGGTGTCAGGGGGTATAACCTTTGATTCATAGCTGTCCAAAATTTATCAACAACTTAAGTTAAGAAATAATGTTTATGAGAATTGGTTTAAGTCTAATCTAAAGTTAAAGTCTAAATCTACAACTTATTGGTTATAGTTAAAGTCTATTGGTTAAAGTCTTAATCTACAAGTTATTCTCAGGTTTTAAGTTGGACCATCAGAGAGCCTGAGCTTGAACCAGTTGGTCCCCTCATAATGTTTGCTTTTCAGTGCTCTAGTTAGAGCCTCTTGCCATAGACCCTTATCGGGGAATGTTAAAAGACACAGCCCAGAAAGTGCATCACTGTATTTGTGGTAGGGACCCTCTCCTTCCCAGAGGTCCTCTTTTATATTCTTGAAATTCTTAAATCTTTCCTCTATACTATAAACAGAAAGATTTTTCTTTTCTTTTCTTTTTTTTGAGATTTTTCTAGTAATTAGGTATAATCATGCTATTTGCCTACACAGTAATCTCAGCTGGCTCTAGACTAACTGCAGAATGAAATCCAAGTTTCTTTGCAAAGCCTCATATTACTTACGTAGCCTTACCTCTCCCGCCCCACCCCCCAGTCTCTTGAACCTCCACTCTGATAATACTGAAACTGCAGTGTCCTTGCCACAGTTGTCTACTGAATTAATTATTCTTGAAGCCTCATCTCAAATGTTAATCCTCTGAAGACGTTGCCTTCCTCTAGCTGACTTTAGAGCTTCTTTGCTTGCTTCGGTCCCAACTCAAGCAACATTTTTGCTGTTTTGTAATTGCTTTTTGTTTTGTTTCATTTTGCTGATCTTTCTCCCCTCTCATCTGCAAGCCACTGAAAGGTGGGATTGGTTTCCCCTTCTCATCCATAACTCCAGTGCCTGCCACAGTGCCTGGTCCCTTGCTACCGTCTCTTTTCTGTCTGTTGCCATCTTCCCCTCTTTCATTCTTCTTTTGGTCCTCATCTTAAAAATGGCTTGTTCATAATTTCAGTCGAGTGCCGGGACAGTTGGAAACCGGCTCTGACACATTCTAAACTCTTTTTTTGGAAGAGGGTACAGTCCTCTGATGGAAGTACTCGTCCAAAAATTCACCTCTGTTCTGATTTTGTGTGACATTTCCCATCATGTAGAACATGATTAGCTGTCTTTTCAAGTGCTTCTTTAGGCCAAGTCTATTAATGAGATTTTGTTTAGTCCAGTGTGAGTCAGAGCCAAGCATGTTTGCTCACAGATGCGCATTAAAGGAACAGGGTCTGACTGGTAAGTGGCAGCCCAATCTTTAGGGCTGAGGTAATTTTCCAAAGCTGATTTTCTTAGTGTTCAGCAAAGTGGAATGTAATTTTAATTTGCAAGGAGAACTTTGGCTTCCACAAAACATAACTATCAGCTTTTTCTCAAAGCGTATCTCCACAATGATGCCAGAGAGGTCAGAATGGAATAGTTAGAGATACAAACAAATTTAATAAAAAGGAGGCCCCAAACAAATTAAAAAGTATGTCCCGAAATTTTATTTTACAAAAGGGGGAGCGAAAAAGTTCAGCAAGTGTTCTTACTTAATGATGTCCAAATACTCATTTAGTACGAATGTAAGAGCAAAACATCACAGGAATGCATGTTTAAAGGTATCACAAGGCCAATTTGAATAAAGTTTAAGCTCCCCAAGCAGTCAAAGGCATCAAAGACATTTATCTCCTTGCAGAAGATACTTTATGTGGAGGATTCAAATTGGCAAAACTTTTTAATTGGTTCACTTCTACAGCCCAACACATAAAAAGTTTATGGAGGCAACAATTCATTAGATGCTGCAACATCAGAGCAGAGCACCAACAGTTTATAATGCAGCCCACCCTTCAGCCATGTGGCCACATCAGAATGAGGTATGAAAGTTCACCAAGTGGGTAGATTTTCATTAACCATCCCATTTCCTTTTGGAAAATCGAGGGCCATACAAATAATTCTTTTACTCGGTTTTCCTCCATAAAATAATATGCATAAGTAAGTATACAATTCAGGTACCAGATGTAATAGAAAGATGACTGACTCCAATGCAAATAAATGTATAATACAATAAACTCATAGATAATATGATTCTCCCTTCCTTGCCCTCTTTCTCTCCTTCGTGCAACCTGTGGTTTCTCTGAAATGTCAGGAGTAGGGCTCACAGGGATAAAAGATGACATATTTCTCTCGTTTCTGATTCTTCCCTGGGACATTTATTTGTGAGTACCGAATTGGGAGGAAGAATTTAGGGATATTTAGCCGTGTATTCAAAGATGAGAAAGGGCCGTATCTCCCGCTGGTCTATGGGGATGAGGGCTTTACTGACATTGCAAATGGTTAAAACCCAGGTTTTGGGAGGCATTGTTTTGCTAGCTCTTAATAGAGATGGGAAACAAAGTAAGTAGGACTACCATATGAAAAGCTATCATTATAAGAAACCAACAGACATTTGCTAGAACTTAAGGGCTCTGTTTCTTTTGGTTATTGAACTGTTAAGAGTACCTGATCACAGCTACTGTTGTGTCTCTTTCATCTCACGAGAACAACAGTCGAGGGCCTGGGACAAAGGTGACTGGTGTGACTCAGTCTGGTGGGACCATTAGCCTAAGAGGATTGTAACTTTGCCGGAGGGATAGGGGTAAGAGTAGGTCTCAGGGTTAAGGTTAATAGAAACCAGAGTCAACATATCCTTCAGATAATATGGATATCTGAAGCCCACTGACTTCACGGCATGATTTTTTTTCTTTCAAGTGTAACAAGTGAGTTTAGATGAGAAGCTTCCACTGAGAACTCATTGCTCTGTTGTACACCCTGCTCTGTGGTGGAATTTTTTCTATTCTGCAAGGAGATGTAGCAGTTGGGAGGGTATTTATTGTTCATCATAATTAATAAAGCTTATAATCATCATCATTAGTGTTTATTGAGCACCTACTGTGTACTGAGTCCTGTGCTGGGAGTATACATAAAGTATCACATCATTACACCGAATCCTTAGTATAACCCTGAGACATCAGCATCAGAGACCTCATTTTGTAGAAAAGTGAGCATCAGAGATCTTAAGTCATGGATCTAAGTCACCCCATGAGTAAAGGGAAGCAGGGATTCAAAGCAAGTCTGCCATCATCCTGCTTCAGAGCGTGGTAACCGTTGCTGGCAGTGCCTGTCCATATTCCCTTGCCTCTCTTGGATGTCACCAGCATAGATGTTCTTTTATGGACTGGTGGCTTCCTGCATCTCTCTGCCCTAGGGTGTTCTCTGGCTACTGAAGTATGTTCCATTAGAACACAGGGCAGGCCAGAAGCACTAAGGAGTTAATGAGGAGCAAACCCTCAATTCTCAACAACTGAGGTTTAGAAAGATTAATAGCCTGTTTCTTTGCCCTTCAGTAGTTCTGAAGTGTTTTCTACACAATCTCTTAGAGACTCCCCTACGTGACAGAGTCCCAGTTGCCCATAGATAATCCCTCATTAACCCACCTTTTACCCACCTTTCTTCCTCCTTTCCTCTCTTGCTGTCCTCATTTGCTCATGGTGTTTCCTGAGATCACCTCCCAAATACTACCTCTACCCAAGGTCCAAATTAAGACAACTATGTACCCCTTGGGAGGTCTTCCACCTGCTGGTCAATGACAGAATTATGCATTATTTAGAATGAAAACTCAAGACAGATGAGAAAGATGCATTGCAGATGTCTGAAGACACTGGGAACTCTGAAACCTAGCTGTCACTTGTGTGCACAGACAGAACAGGGAGTTTTAGAACAACACAGGCATAGACATTTCTCCCTTTTCAGTGCAGTGGTTGTGTGGAAAAAATATATTTTCCCAAGTGTTTACATATGTCTCTAAGCCAACAGATTTCAGACTTAGTCCTTAAGTTCACTAATAATGTGGGAGTAGCTTAGGAGTAATAAAATAAAGTTTAAACATGACCATGTACCACATAAATGCTCCCCTAAACCAACAAGACTGAATTAGAAATAATATGAAGAAAAATGAGCTTGTTACATCTCATTAGGGGTGTGCTGCTAGATTTGCATTTTTGTTTAATACTCAAATGCTGCCACGTTATAGCTGAGTCATGACTTCCAACTTCCTTAAACAAATTAAAATGAGATTGGGTAAACAGACATCTAGATCACCAGGCAAGAATTTAGGAGAGTCTGAAAATGGTGCAGGTGATCAGCTAGGCCTTACCTAGGGAGCAATGTGCCTGTGAGTATCCATTTTCCTTCTGATTCTTTGAATGTGTTGTATTTGTTAGATAGAGTAAATTCAAGTGGTATTTCATTAGTTGGGATAAATGGGTATATCTGTAGGAAAGAAAAATTGGTTAAAAAAAAGGAAATGCCATAGGTATATAGAAATGACACCTGGGTCCTGCTGATAATAAGAAAAGAAATAACTTCTTCTGTGATTCCTAGTTTCCTCTCATTATCAGGAAGGGAATATTGCCAGCCTTCAGCATCATATTCCAAATAGGACTTATCCTCTACTGATGAGATAATAGTTCATTTACACCCAAGATTGTAACCCAGTCTAGAATCACTCTTTCCTTTTCAATTTGTTTCCCTCTTCCAATATCCTCAGATTCACAGTTAGTTATAAAGGAGATTTGTGGTTTTAAAACATAGTCTTATTTTCTTCCTTTTTGCTAACGAGTTGTGTAAAATGAGTATGATTTTCCTAATATTCATTTCGGGTGTAGAAATATACAGTTTAGCAAGGAGCATCAAAGCACTATTAATGCTGCAATTTGGTGACAAAACACCTCTCAGTTTTCAAGTACCTCTTGCTATATTTCTTCATTTCAAAGGATTTATTGTATTATTTCGTTGGCTGTAATGGTTGGGTCCCAGCGTAATAGGCTTATTTTGGTATTTTCTCCACAGTTTAAGTTATTTCAATAACGACTGACTCTACCTTTGAATGATGCTCAGCAAACAGGAAAACAGTGGGTGTCCTGTTTTGCCTTTAACTTCTCAGTACCTTCGAGGGATCATGTCAGCCGTGACAAGTGTGAGCGGCATCTGAATACTGACTTGGAAGAGAGTCCTTCCTCCCTCCATTTGAGGAACACTGTGGTTCCTGGGCCATTCACTCTAGTTTTTAAAAAGTTTTCAAACAACTCCTATTCCAAGAGCTTGAACTTCTAAGATGTAAAAATCAGTAATGACATGGATCAGAAACAAGTTGTGGACAAATTAGCCTACCCTCCTGGCTTAGGCAATTGAACAGAATCCAGTGCGTGGTGGGGGGTGGGGAAACTATGGTTCTAACCACTGGTTAAATCAGAATTTGGCCTGTGAATCTTTTAGGATTTTACTAGTATGTGATAACAACCATAGGCAGAGAGACAATAAACTTGATTCAGCCATTTGTAACTGAAAAATAAATATAGTGTGCCCATGCACGAACATGTTTTCTGGGCTTACATTAGGGCTGGGACAGAGAGATTAGTTAAACTATTAAAGGTAGTTTTTCCTATTACCTGACTTGATGGGCATCATGCTAATACCCCGGGGAATTTTAGTGGTAGAAGGGAACTCAAGAAGGTCAGCTGTAAATCTCTCAGTCCCTGTTGTAGTTGGCAGACCTCTAAGGAATATTTGTATTTTTATGCATCCAAGATTTAGAGAAGTGACAATTCTACAGGCAGAAAATTAGGTATTTTAAGACCCCTAAAGTAGATGGGGCATCAGCAGAATTTCTTCTTAATGTAAACATAATGTTAAGGCAATATGAGAAAAATTTTAACAAGGACAGAATTTGAGTACTGTGATACATGTTCTTTATTCATATTCAATTCTTTTTTTGAAATTAGTCATTGGTTGAAAACAATAGTGTTCTCAGAACCAATGGTAATAACTTTGTCGGGACTGGGGGCTCAGAAACATTTTTCAGGAGAATCCAGCATCCTTGGACTGTAGGAGGAGAGCCTTCGTCCCAAGAATTCACTCCTTGTGGTCAGTGGAAGTAGCTCCTGACTGATTGTCCTGCTCCTGTTCTTGACGTCTAGTCTGTATTCAACACTGCAGAGTGATCTGCCTACTGAGATCAGATTCTGTTACTCAGCTCTCAAAGCCTCCAATGGCAGCTTATTTTATTTGGAGTGGAAGCCATAGGCGAGTTACCAAATTACTGCAGGGACAATTTTTCCAAACGTTTTGTGGATATATACCACATGATCTCTAGCTTTGCAACAGGAGTTGTTATTTTTTTTTTTCTCTCTTCTATCCAAAACCCAACTGTAAATCAAAAACATACATTTTAAGATTTTGATGACAGCATTCAACTTCTATATTTTATTAGTTAATTTGACACTAGTCACTAGAAGAGATCAATCTGAAATCTCCATGGCTTAAAACAATACAAGTTTACTTCTTGCTGCCACAATCCTTTGGGTCTGTTCCTTGGATTTGAGCAGCCTTCCATGTGGCCAGTCAGGAATCCAGGCTTCTTCATTGTTAAGCTCCTCCCCCCTCTAGGTTCTTGGAGCCTCTCCATTCAACTTGGGTGTGAGAAAAGAGGTAGGATGGCGCTACAAGATTTTCTGCCCATATGCCACTGGCCAAAACTCAGTCATTTGGTCACATTGACAACAAAGGATGCTGAGAACTGCAGTGCGTGCCTAGGAAGGGGAGCATATAGGTTTGTCAATTAGCTAGTAGGCTCTGCTGTATCTTTCTGCCACTTTTACCTAGATCATGTGACCTATTTCCCTGTTTCTCATTTCTCAATTGTTTAGGTCTGGCTCTTAAACAGCCATCATAGTTGGATGTTTTGATATATTCTTGGCAGCAAAAGGCAAAGAACAAGTCTCTGGAGTCAGACACTCCCCAGTTTACATCATAACTGGGACACTTACAAACTGTGAACCTTTGGGTAAATTATTTAACCTCTGTGATCATTAGCGCCTTCATCTGTCCAAACAGGTATAAATGTGACTGTTAGCTCTAATGGGAGAATCTGGTGCATCTCATATGCTCTTGATAAATGGTATTTTCTCCAAGTTGTTGCTTGGTATGGCTTATTCTTTTTAGCAACTAGTGAAGATGAAAAAAAACCCAAAGATCCCCCAAAAGGGCTCTTCAAGGGTAGGATTTCAGGCATATTAGTGGGCTGTCAAGGAGCTTTGTATAGAAAGCCCTGCCAAATGACCATGTGCTCTGACTATTGTAATGTTGGTTCTGGGTCCTGGAGGAAATTGCTCAAGAGAGAATATTTACCCAGGGCTCTTTGGGATGATTTTTTTTTTTTTTAAGGTGTGATGTGAGGTTAAATAGCACCGGACTCATTATCAATTTGGGTGCACAATGGAGAGGGGAGGTTATCCAGGGTATCAGGCTCATCTAAGTAGAATATTATAGTCCAAAATTGTTTAAATAGAGATATAATTAGAATAATGGGACAACATAATGGGAAATCAATGCTATTAATGTAACTGCTAATTATTGCATTAGAACATTTATCCAAATCCTTCTCCTTAAAACTAAAAACATGAAATTAAGTCACCACAGTAGACAATTTGTGTAGAGGGACTCAGGGATCTTGGATTACTCTGGAAAATCTGCCCAGAACAATTTGTCGTTGTACCAAATACCAAGTTGGATCCTCTCAGTTTCAAGGGGAAAATATGCTTGGGAGGACTCATATTTTCACTCCATTCATATTGGTCATTTTAGATCTCATGGGTTCTGGGTATTAAGAGTGCTCTAATGTTGTTTGAGAGAGAATTTTTGTTTCCTGCCCTTAGGAGTGAGTTTATTGAATGTGGGTCTTTTGGGCAATATCATAAAAACTGGGATGCTGAGTGTTCTGATTACCCTCTGGGAAGGTGGAGTGAAGAGCTTGGACCAATTTTGGATTGTTTAGGGGTAGAAGGGACAGTACAGCAGGACTGGCAGAGAAAGTAGTGGTCCTACCATGAACTGAAGGGGATGTGACAACCCACATACCTGGAGAATGGGGCTAAGTACCACATGCTTTGATTTGAGGTATCAAGGTACAATACAGACTCTGTCTCTTTGGTGTCATTGTGAGTTTAGGTTGGAGGCCAGAGAGTTTCCCATCTGGGAGGATGGAAGCAGTCCAGAAGTAAGGGGTAGGGCCAGGAACCAGGAACAGGAGGCTCAGAATCCCCAGGTAAATGATAGGGATGGAGTTTGTCTTCTTTTTATTTGTGGAAAAAATATATAACCTAAGGTTTGCCATTTTAAACCATTTTAAATGTATAATTCTGTATCATTAATCACACTTAGAGCATTATGCCACCATCACCACTATTTCCAAAACCTTTTCCTCACCCAAACAAAAAGTGTAACCATTATGGAATAAGTCTCCATTCTCTCCACCTTTAGCCTTTGACAACCTCTAATCTGCTTTGTCTCTGTGAGTTTGCCTATTTCGGGTATTTTGTATAGGTGGAATCATTCAATATTTGCCTTTTTGTGTCTGGGCTCTTTCGTACAGCATAATGTTTTCAAGGTTCATCCATGTTGTAGCAGGTGTCAGAATTTCTTTGCTTTTTAAGGCTAAATAATATTCCACTGTATTTTTTTTTTTTTAGGCTTCAAATATCTATGTGCAGTATGTAATGTTATTTACATTGATACAGAGTAGTTTTACATTTTTATTTTTATTTACTTTTATTTTTTTAGAGGGGGGTGGGGTGGGGAGGGGCAGAGAGAGAGAGAGAGAGAGAGAGAGAGATTGAATCTTAAGCAGGCTCCATGCCCAGCACTGAGCTGGATGCGGCGCTTTATCTTACCACCCTGAGATCATGACCTGAGCTGAAATCAAGACTTGGATGCTTCACTGACTGAGCCACCCAAGCGCCTGTCATTTTACATTATTAGATCAGACACTAACAGGTGCTTTGTTTTAGTAACTTATCAAGAAAAACAAAAAGGAAACTTCAGTGGTGTTTTCTGTTAGCCTGTCTTACTGCAGCAGGAACAGGAACTAAAACACATAGCTAGTACAATTGAGGTTAGGGAAACAGTGTGTTTTTCTCCAGCTGGACAGTGGAGAACTTCAACTGCTTAGATGGTGTTTTCCTTCTCTGAACAAATATTGATACGGGAAAAAAGGACGATTCCTAGCATCGGAATCATACTTCTGAAAACAGTGTGAACAGTGTGAGTGGGGAAAACAAAGCCCCTGACAGGAAGTGTGGACAGGACTCCAGGTTAACGAGGTCCTCCGTCAGCTGCCTGTGGTCCAGCAAAAAGGCAGGGGTCCCACTCATATATATCTGTCAGTGGACATTTATGTTGTTTCTACTCTTTTTTTTTTTTTTTTTTGCCTGTTGTGAATAATGCTGCAAGAACATCAGCATACAAGTGTCCGAGTCTCAGCTTTTAATTCTTTGGGGCATATACGTAGGCGTGGAATTGCTCATATGGTAGTTCTGTTTAGCTTTTTGAGGAATAGCCACACTGTTTTCCTGGTGTTGTTCTTGAGATCTGTGAAGCCGGTGGTGACAGGTGTGCAGAGGTGGGGATGAGGTTTGACACTAGAAAGTGGAGTGAAGGGGAGGAAAATGGACCACAGGAACACAGCAGAAGCCCCAGGGAGAGGCTTGGCCACGCACAGAGTTGGCATGGCTCTTATGTTCTCAAGTGTGAACTGGGTTGGCTTTACCTGGGTGCTGGTTAGAGTGGCAGCGTCTCAGGGCCTGCCCCAGAAGCGCTTGCCTCTGCCTCTCTAACTTACATGTGCATGGGCCCATCACTTGGGCATCTTCTGTGTGTATTCTGAGTGGAGTGGTCAGAGGATCTGCAGTGCCAGCGCATTCCCTGGTGATGCTGGGCCTGCTCGTTCCTGGACTACACTTTGAAGTGAGTGTCAGGACTGTCTGCCTATTGGAATCACCTGGTGAGCTTTTCAAGCATTGGAATGCTTGGGACCCCCGCAGAGGTTCTGATTTAATTGGTTTGGGGTAAACCTAGCCTTCAGTGTTTCAATAAAGGGCTCCTGAGATTCTACCATGCAGCCAGGGTTGAGAGCTTCTACTCTGGGTGTGGACATGGTCTTATCTCTTACACGGGGGTCCTCCCGCCCTCCTTCCTGTTTTCTTTCCAACCCTTCTGCTTGAAACTGAGTCATATTCTCAACTGATTAATCTCTCTTTCATTTATCATTTATGTTGCCTGCAGATTAATCTTTCTAAACCAGGTCTGAACAGATTGCTCTCTTGCAAAAACTGTCGGAGGCTCCCCCTTGCCCTCCACAAATCAAAAAGACCTTGTACTTATCCTCTAAGGCCCTCCTTGGGGTAGCGCCACTCTCTTCCAGCCATGTCTCCCTCTTGATGGAGCCCTATATATTAGGGAAAATAAACTAATTCCTGTCTTCTGAATACAACATGGGATTTCTTAGCTGTATGATTTTGCTTGGGTTAACTCTCCATTTGTTTAATCTTTTCTACATATGTGTCAGTCAGAGACCAGACCTGTTTTTACTTACTCCTATGAAAAACTTGCCTAATCTTTGCAACTGATGCAATCCTTTTTTGTTTAGCATTTTTATTTGTTGTTTTCTTAGAGAATTTACTTTTTTCCCCTTACATTTCTGGAATTGTATTCTTCTCTTACCCTTCTTACTGGATTATAAACTCTTTGAGGGCCAGAGCCTCTTTTTGTTCGGGTTTGTAAGCCCCTGCTGAGCCTACCATGGTGCCTAGCACATAGTAGGCATTCCCAAAGATGGGTTAAATTGCTGTTGAATTGGATAATTTGCCTCCATGTTATTAATTCTATTTTGACCTCTCTGCCTTATACTGATATTTTAATTTCACTGCCTGACATTTAGTAAATCCTTAGGGATTTTATTTAAATGAATCCTTTTCCAGAAGCTCCAAATGTTCTTTATAAACACACGATACAACTTCGTTGGTGTCTTTCAAAGTTTGCAATGTTTTAATTGTTCACTCTTTGTACTAGTTTGTTTGCATTTTGGCTTCCTTGTGTCCTGAGACAGGGTGGAATCCAGTAGGAGTTCAGAGGCCACATTCATTTGACTATCAAAGACTCATTATATTCCTAAAAACTTTGGAGCACACTGGTAATGAGCCATGATTCTGGAAAGCCCATCTGGCTCTGATTCCTCCTCGGGTTCGGGTCGGAACTTCTGCAGTGCTTAAGTGGGTGATGGGACATAGAAAGTAATGACACTTCCTGCAATTAAATCAATGTCCATAGCAGTATCTTGCAATCCTGCAGGAATAATCATAAGGAATCCCCTCTCACTTGGCACAATGAAATATGAATATTTTCTAATGGGCTAATTAGTACAGTTATCATTTTTTTAAGCCAAAAATGTCAATGTGTAGGATTTAATTAGTCTGCTCTAGGATTACAAGATAACTTCTTAGCTTAGTCAGTCTGTCAGCATTTTCAGGATTTGGAAGGATGCCAGGAACTATCACCTACACACTTGAATAAACTTTTAAGACTTCTAGAAAAATTGCTATGAAGAGCAGGTAAAGTTCCCAGAAATAAAATCTAAATTATATGGGTGGAAGAGTTGTGACCAAAGGAATAGGTGGAAAGTGTAAAAAATAGGCCTTGACATCCCATTGTTCTTATTTCTACACTGCAGGACTTAGGTGGTTTAGATGTTGCAGTCTTGGATTTAGACTCTTTTTGTTTCTAGTAGAGGAGCCTGATTCTGCCTAGCTAAGCTACATGGCAATCGATTGGTAGGATGTTTGGTAATGCACAGAATGGGGGAGACTTGGAATAGCTTGGCCATGCAACATAGGGGATTACGAAAGTTTCTGGGAGGTGGGTAATAGGAACTAGTAGTGGGCAGTGTCTTCAGGATTCTGCTAGTGGAATGAATGTCTTGCAAGTTGTTTCAAATCTTTTGATTTTCCAGGGAAAGAGAGTTGGGTTGGCCAAGGTCATGGAATAGGTTCAGTAGTATCCCTTCAAAGTTCATGTGCATCCAGAACCTCAGAATGTGTGACCTTATTTGGAATAATAGTCTTTGCAGATGTAATTAAGGTAAGATAGAGATGAGGCCATACTGGATTGAAGTGAACTCTGCATCTAATGAGAGTGTTCTTATAGGAGGCAGAAAAGGAGGAGACATGGACACACAGAGAAGGTGGTGATGTGCCATGGAGGCAGATATTGGAGTGACGGGTCTACAAGCCTAGGAATGCTAAGGATTGCCAGAAACCACCATAAGTTGGGAGAGAGGCTTGGGACATATCTCTCTCAGAGTCCCCAGAAAAAACCAAACCTACTGACAGCTTGATTTTGAACTAGGTCTGTCTTAAGTATAAAAAATAAGTTTTTCTTTCTTTAAGGCGCCAAGTTTGTGGTAATTTGTTTTAATACCTTTAGGAGTCTAGTATAGGTCATATGTCCAGAGAGGTAGGCACCTTGATTGACAGCCTCCTGTTTGCAAAGGGCTAAAGAGACTTCCCAAAAAGAAATCCAGTGGAGGAAAAGAGCATGGATAAGTGGAAAGAAACCATAGGAATGTCTACTATGTACTATAAACATGAATTTCTATTCAGACAGGAAATGCACTGTCTAGCTCTTGCCTCAAGTAAAATGTGAAGCCCACCGTCAGATTTTGCCAAGTTGCCGACTAGTTACTAGTCTTTTGGGGGAGGATTGGTGGTTTTGTTGATGACAAAAGATCCAGAGAGGCAATGCATAGGACAGAGGCCTTGTTTACATGGTCAGAGTCTGGTATGATATGGGTCAGGAAGGTAATCTCTGAAATGCACAGAAACTGACCACTGAATCAATTGAAAGGAGCTTGGAATAATGATTCCACCTCCTTCCTTGACTGGGACACTGTGACAAATGTGGGTTGAACACAGTCAACAGAATAAATTCTGGCCTTTGTGCAGAGAAATCACAGAGGGCTAGATGGAAATTGTCAGTCTTGTTTCGGTGAGTCTGCATTCCATTCCCTTTATATTCTTAGGTATGTGGTGGCCAGGGAAATATCCTCTTTTTTATTTCCTTTGCAGCTCTAACAATTAAACAGCAACTAGTATTTATTGAGGATTTCCTATAAGCCAAGAACCATGCTCAATATGTTATACATGCATCATCTTATTTACTCCTCAAACAACTCAATGTTGTTCATATTGTTAGTGCCTCCAACTTTAGGTGTGGAAACAGATTTAGGGAGGTTATGTACTTGCCTAGGGTCACATAACTGGGGAGTGGTGGTACCAGGATTCAAATGCCAGAGTTTTGACCCCAGAACCTAAATTCTTAAGTAATTGTGTAGCTATTGTGTATGTCTTTACTGTGAGTATACCTACCATTTCAGTAAAGAATTACCATCCTTTTCTTTTTGGTTGTTATTGTAATATTTCCTTCAAAAGTCCAAAAGCTTTGTTCATGTGGCATATTCCTTGGAAACTTTCAAATGTCAATGGAATGAACCAGAAGTTTCTTTGTGCCATGAAATGTACTGTCTGCTAAGCTAATCTTTTTCCTACTGGGGAATATGTATAATAAGAACTGGTTTAGTTAGACTGAAAATCAATCATCAAGGCCACTGACAATGCTAAAAAAAAAAAAAATCAAAAGCAGTTAGCATACAAATGAAAGTGATTCCCTATAACTCTATGTGGGACAAATTTCCTGAACTACCATACCAATAAATCAAGGCTGTGGAGGCTCAGTTATAAAGGAAGATAGATTGAACAATTTTCCTGTTACAAACAAGCTGTTTTGTACTATATATCTATCAGCTAGTTATTCAGGTCTAATTTAGGAATGTGTAAGTAAACGTGGCCAAATATGTTTAAATACACTTGCCTTAAAAGTTGCCAAATAATGCTCTGCATCAACAGAACCAGATTATTTCTGGAATCTTTAAAATGTCTTTTGCATAACTATAATTAGAAATTCTTTGCCTTAAAAAAGTAGTCTGTGAGGACCCCCTCCTTCTCCCCACCCCTCATTCTTTGAGGTAAATTTTTGTTGTTGTTTGTCAATAGAAGGCTTTTTGAATTCTTTGGACCAACTATTGGTGCATACCTTCTCAGTTGTGTTGAGTGACTTCACTGCTGGGAATCTAGAGATACTGATGGAACCAGACAGATAAAGTTGCTTCCAGTTTCCCTTATTCCAAGAAGCTGGCTGACTGCAGGGATCTGGGACTCTGTCGGATACTGAGGTAATTTGTATCAGGACTTTGGGACCATAAATCAATAGAAAGGATCCTTCTCTTGACTGGTTCTAGGTTCTTTCTTCTTGTTCTTGTTCCTGTCCTTGTTCTCCTTCTCCTTCTTTTTAAAAAAGATTATTTATTTGAGGGAGAGAGAAAGAGAGAGAGTGATAATGCACAAGTTGGGGGAGGGGTTGGGGGTGGGAGAAGAGACAGAGAATCTTGAACAGACTGTCCACTGAGTGCAGAGCTGGATACCAGGACATGAGATCGTGACCTGATCTGAAATCAAGAGTTGGACACTTAACTGACTGAGCCACCCAGGCACCCTTAGGTTCTTCTTCTTTTTTTAAAATTTTAACTTTTATTTAAATTCAATTTAATTAACATATAGTATATTATTAGTTTCAGAGGTAGAATTTAGTGATTTATCAGCTGCATGTAATACCCAGTGCTCATTGCATTAAGTGCCCTTCCTAATATCTGTCACCCAGTTACCCCATCCAGCAACCCTCAGATTTTCTCCTATAGTTAAGAGTCTGTTATGATTTGCCTCTGTCTCTGATTTCATCTTATTTTATTTTTCCTTCCCTTCCCCTATGTTCATCTGTTTTATTTCTTAAATTCTACATATGAGTGAAATCATATAATATTTATCTTTCTCTGACTGACTTAATTCACTTAGCGTAATACCTTTTAGTTCCAACCACATCATTGCAAATGGCAGGATTTCATTCTTTTTAATGACTGATTAGTGTGTGTGTGTGTGTGTGTGTGTGTGTGTGTGTATCACATCTTCTTTATCCATTCATCTGTTGATGGACATCTGGGCTCTTTCCATATTTTGGCTATTGTGGACATTGCTGCTATAAACATTGGGAAGCATGTGTCCCTTCGAATCACTGTGTTTGTATCCTTTAGATAAATACCTACTAGTGCAATTGCTGGGTCATAGGGTAGCTCTATTTTTAACTTTTGAAGAACCTCTGTACTGTATTCCAGAGTGTTTGAACCAGCTTTTATTACTATCAATGGTGTAAGAGGGCCCCCCTGTCTCTACATCCTCGCCAACGTCTGTTGTTTCTGCGTTGTTCATTTTAGCCATTCTGACAGGTGTGAGGTGGTATCTCATTGAGGTTTTGATTTGTATTTCCCTGATGCCAAGTGATTTGGAGCATTTTTTCATGTCTGCTGGCCATTTGTAGGTCTTCTTTGGAGAAATGTCTTTTCATGTCTTCTGCCCATTTCTTGACTGGATTCTTTGTTTTTTTGATGTTGAGTTTGATAAGTTCTTTATACAGTTTGGATACTAGCCCTTTACCTGATAAGACATCTGCAAATAACTTCTCCCATTCTAGAGGTTGCCTTTTAGTTTTGTTGACTGCTTTCTCTGCTGTAAAAAAGCTTTTTATCTTTTTTTTTTAAATTTTTTAAAAAAATTTTAATAAACATATAATGTATTTTTATCCCCAGGGGTACAGGTCTGTGAATCTCTAGGTTTACACATTTCACAGCACTCATCATAGCACATACCCTCCCCAATGTCCATATCCCTACCACCCTCTCCTGTCCCCCCTCCCCCCAGCAGCCCTCAGTCTGTTTTTTTGAGATTGAGTCTTTTATGGTTTGTCTCCCTCCCAATCCCATCTTTTCATTTTTTCTTTTCCTACCTCCCCCCAACCCTCCCACATTGCATCTCCACTTCCTCATATCAAAGAGATCATATGATAGTTAAAAGCTTTTTATCTTGATGAAGTCCCAATAGTTTATTTTAGCTTTTGTTTCCCTGGCCTTTGGAGATGTGTCTTGCAAGAAGTTGCTGCCTGTGTTCTCCTCAAGGATTTTGATGGATTCCTATCTCACATTGAGGTCTTTAATCCATTTTGAGTTTATTTTTGTGTGTGGTATAAGAAAGTAGTCCAGTTTCACTCTTCTCCATGTGGCTGTCCAATTTTCCTAACACCGTTTTTTGAAGAGACTCTTCCATTGGATATTCTTTCCTGCTTCGTTGAAGATCAGTTGACCATAGAGTTGAGGGTCCATTTCTGGGTTCCCTATTCTGTTCCATTGATCTGTGTGTCTTTTTTTGTGTCAGTATTAGGTTCTTTCTTCTAATCTATTCAGAGTTGGAACAAAACATACAAGTGTAATGGAAATGCTCTGGGTAGGAGCGTTTTTAGCATAGCTTCACACTAGTAATATCAAATAATTGTTCAACGTTTATTTAGAATTGTGAAAATGTTGGAGGTAGAGGGCCATTGATGGTAGCTCTGAAGATTTTCTGTTCCGAGAACTGATCCAATGTACTTGCCATAGTCTGCAGGGGATGGCACCATGGGTAAGAGCTAAGAGCATGGACTCTAGAATCTAACTGCCTAGTTTTCAATCTTGGCTTCTTTATGTTCTGGTTTGTGATTTTGGGGAAGTCACTTAATTTCTGTGTATCAGAGTTACCTTATCTATAATAATGGTATTTCATTTATAGAATTAGATAATCCATATAGCACCATTAACATGAGTCCTAGTGCATAGGATCCTACAAAAAGAGTTGTGTATTATTATTAGCCAAACAAAAGTTCTGCCCAGTAGAATCCCCCTTCTTGCAAATTTATGCCTTGCTTTTTTGGGGGGTGAATCATCTCCTGCCTGAGCTTGGTCCATGTGGTTTGGGTGGGTCCAAAGGTGGCTTTACGGTCTGGATTTGACCAATTAGCCTATTCCATTTCCTCATGGCCACAGGGACTGGATCAGTGTGGGCTTGTGATCCAAGGGGACCAATGAAACCCTGTCCTGGGACTTTGGTAGAGTATTGGGAAGGAAAAGCTGTTGTTGGTAGAATGTATGATGTAAGCCTGGAGGTGCTAGGGGCTACTGTGAGATAGGAGATGGAGTGAGAGAGAGGCTGAATCTTGAAGAAATCACTGGGTCTTGGCATCCTTGAAGCCAGACTTACCACTGGACTTATCAAACATCGGCACCACTAAATACCCTTTTGATTAAACTAGTTCGATTTAATTTCCAATATCTGAAACAAGGGTGAGCATATGCCCTCATTTGTTTGAGACAGCTCTAGTTTGTACCTATTATTTCAGCATAATTATGAGAAGTGCCCTATTTCACTCTCAGAAGTATCCCGATGGAGAGGATAAATTATATGGCCATCTTATTTAAACTTAGAAAGTCCAGATTAATACAGTAACACTGAGCAAGTTCAGATTAATACAGCAACACTAGAGCAACACAGCCCCACCTCCCAAAACCTTCTCAAATTACACAGCACATACAGGATTCTCACTAGGGAGGGTTCTGGTGGATACACTCATCTGTATCCCTAATGAGGTTTAGGGCCCCTTTAGATGGCAGCTGCCCTAGTGATCTCCTTATTCCATCTCTGACTTTTAGGCTAAAGCTACTTATTAGTACTTAGGACTCATCCTGGTACTGAATTTTTCCAGTTGAACAATTAACCTTCCTAGTCCATCTGTCTCTCTCCCTGTCTCCTCTCCTTCCCCACTGACTACTCATACATGTGTGCATATGTACACACACACACACACACACACACACACACACAACATTGGATTGGGTAAAGATCACAAGCTCCCTTCTTGTATCCCATTGCCATGTTTGTTCATTTTCCAGTTGTGCTAAAGGGGACAGGTTTGTTTTAGGAGTTGGATAGGGAGGCGAATAAGATCATGGGGATCATTTTAGACAGTAGAAGACCCATGGGAGGAGATCTAACTTCCATTAAGTGATATTGGCTTCTTTGGATCTCTTGTTTTTCCCTTTTGATGAAGCATCCAAAGAGATATCAGAGGCATAGCACTGGTCCTGAGCTAAGCTTCATCCTTCCTGACTGTATGACCTTTAGGCAAGTCACTTATTATTATCCCTCTGAGCCTCCATTTGCTTCACTATTAAATGGATTTAAGAGTGTCTTCTCTGCCTATCCCATAAGATTGTTCAGTGTTGAAACATGATGATGCATTCCATTGTGGTTTATAAACTGCTTTATCAATGCAGGGGAACTGAAAAGTGTTGTCATGCTATGGCAGCTTTCCTCACATCTCACATGGGGTTTTCTTTTGTTATCATCAGCGTTCAAGAGGTAAGTTGGCAAGGTCCTTTTTCACTGTCAGGGGTGTGTGTGTGTGTGTGTGTATATATATATGTATATGTATACACACACACATATATGTATATGTACATACATATACATATATACATATATATGTATACATGTATATGTATGTACATATACATATATATGTATATGTATATACACACACATATATGGTACATATATATTATTTATATGGGGAGGGAGAGTGGGAGACATTAAATCATTTATCTGGACAATACCCATTGTGAATATTTACTTTTTTGCTAGACCTAGGGTTAAGTGCTTTATGTGCATTATATCATTTTAATCCTCACAATGACGTGACATAGTCTGTACCATTAGCTTATACATTTTTCCAGATGTAGAAGTTAAAGCAATGATTGGCAGAATCAGGATTCAAACCTACTCTGTTTGATCCCAAAGCCTTGCTTCTAAAGGTAATGTTATTCTGCTCACTTTGTGCATTGGGAAGAAACTCACCCTGAAGTCAGGAGCTCTGGCTTCCATTTTCCTATCTTCCCTTAATGAGCTGGGTGACCTTGGACAAGTCAGTCTACCAAGTGGGCCTTTATTGCCCTATCTGACAAATGAGGACTGGAATAGATAACTCCTGAGGTCCCTTGAGGTTCAATGGTTTTATGATTCTAGGTATTTGGGTTTGGGATCAGGAGTTCAATTCTTCTTTAATGTCAGCAGGTCTAAATCTTTCCTTTTGGGGGCGATGCATTTTATCACAGAGTTCAGTCACCAAAGCCTCCAGCAGCAAATCAAGAATAAAGAGAAGGGGTGGTTTGTAGGTGCAATGAAGGAGAAGTTCCTTCTACCAGATAGTTAGAAAATGGTGAAATTTGCATTGAAAGTATATTATTAGTAGTAGAAAATAATGATTAATGCCATTTCATGTTCTTTTCACAAGTCATGGTAGATAATGAACAATGATAACACTATGCATGATTGCTGATCCTTGTGACATTCAAAATAGATTCAAAATTCCTCTTCCACATACAGGACTCAGTTAGGGCGCTATATTAAATTCAAACTTAGGGATCAGATTTAAAATTCAAATGCATATCCTTTTTGCATATCTATTTTGACAGCATTACAAATTACTCACTGTAATATGAATTAAAGATGGACTTTTGCACAATGGGGGAAACATTAAAAAATCCTATTTAAATTTAAATCCCCCTTTTCCCTTTTCAGTTTCCCCCCATATTTATCCCTCAATATATCTGCTAATTATCAAAAGTACTGCTGTTTAAACAGTAATTTGTTCATTCACATTTTATTATTTTTTGCTGGTAGTGACTGCCAAGAAGCAATGTTGATATCTTGAATTACAATGAGCTCATTGTAATGTTCTTAAATGAGAGAATTTTAAAAGTACTTTGTCCTATCTACATTTTGGTATTTACCTAATGTACATAGTGTAGAAAAACTGATGTCAAAGAAGGACAGAGCGGCAAATGTGCTTTTAAGTATATTATAATAGAGCCAGTGAAATGTGCAAAATGACAAATTAAATTTAATGTTCAGGTGCACTGCCAATTTGTTTGGGGGGTAAAAAGCAGCACCCTTTGCTAACCCGATAAGAATTAATCAGATTTTAATTACTCTATGTGCAACCTGGACTGTTTAGCACATTTATGCCGAGTAATCACTGGGGCATCTCTAGCCAAATGGCTGAAAATTTCCATCTTTTAAATTATGGGTATGGTTCTCTGTTAATCATTTTTGGACCTTCTAATTTTCCTTTCTTTTTTTTTTTTTTTTTTGCAACTTCATTTCTTCTGACACTAATAATTTCCTTTGGGTTTTTCTTTTTTAACAGAGGGGAACAGTATGCTGTTTAGTGTAAATGAATGTGATGCTCATCTCAGTGCTCAGGCCCTAATGTTGCTTTTCCAGTTTTGTGGAAATATCCTCCCTGCTTTCATCTACCAGGGAAACTTCTGGAGGTTAGGGGCACAGTTTGTCACTACAGAGATGGAGCCTGACATTTTGGCCTCATTAACGTGGCGCTGTAACGAAGCGAGTGAACCTCAAACCTAATTTAGCAAAACAACCAACCCCATAAAAAAGGGCAGGACAAGAAAATCAGAGGTGCTTCCAATAAACTTTTATTATTGAACTTAAAAATCTTTCTTAAAATTGCCAGAAGCTTCCCAGCTTTGTGCTGGTACTCAGGAATTTCCACTCACAAATGCCAGTAAAGTTACCACAACAGGCTCAGTAGATACAATGAAATCCAGAATTGCATTCATTTTTGTGCTTCTTCGATTCCTGGAGGTCCTTGTTTAGCCTTCAATAAAATCAACCCTGGACTAATCAATGAGAAATTGTAGAGAATATGAATCCTGCAAAATCAATAATTCGTATAATAATTACACAAGTATATTAGAGAAGCATGGTAGTGCATAGCCAAGCAAATCCCAGGGAACATGCTCTTGAAATCTTTACAACTCAGCCAAATATGATGAACTTTTGCATACCTTGCTCCAGTGTAGGATGATCCTGGAGTTTCATAGAATTTTGTAAGGTTTTCCTTAATTTACGCAAATTAATAAAATGAACCCATATGACTTCTGTTGTTAGTGAGTAGAAACGTTTAAGTGAACTTTATTTTTTTGTTAATTCATATTTTCTACTTGTTCTTTTTAAATTAAATTAAATTAATTTTTTTGTGTGTGTTATGTTAGTCACCAAACTTTAAAAAAAAAAGAGACCTAATGGTTCTAGATTTGGGTTCCCATCCTATATCTGAAATACCACATCTACTGTCTTCCCCAACACAATTCATGTCGGGAATTCCATTAACTGCTCATGGCTGTGTTGTCATGATCTGCCCCAAGACTCCTCCTCTTATACCAGCTCAGGTCACTAATCTCATTGTTTTCCTCAACCCAAAGCTGTGGTGTCATGAAGAGAGACCAGAATCAGAACCAGTAGAGTTAGGACCGAGCCAAAAGTCCTGTCAATCTCTTTCAGCCTCAGTTTCCTCATCCCTAAAACGGAGGTTGCAAGATTGCTGAGTGTATGAGTTGGCAAATGTGCAGTGTGGTAAACGAGTGAAATGTTGATAAAAGTGCTTTCTAAACTGTTTGCCTTTGTAGTCTCTGGATGACTTCCTGATCTGGAGTAAGTTTATCTCTGAGTAGAGGAGTCACAGAGAGGACTGTGATGGGTAATTTTATGTGTCAACTTGACTGCACTAAAGGATGCCCAGGTAGCTGGTAAAACATAATTTCTGGGCCAAGAGCCTACAATGAACCCTCACCTTTCTTGTGAGCTTCACTTTCTCTGTGTGACTTCCTCTTTCCATTCCTTAGCCCTACTAATTTCAGTCATTTTAGCCACCTGGAACTCTACTCCTTGCTTCCTCAACTCAGTGAGATTGCCAGTCTCCACTGGGCTTCTTTATGTGTTGCCCTCCTCTCAAAGAAAATAACCCTGTGCTGTTGGCCTTTCAGTGTCTTAAAACAGTCACTTTATATACTTTGTCCAGGTGTAGAATTGTCTTTAGCAGGAAGCAAATCTGGTACTAGTTATTTTGTAATAACTGGAAGCAAAAGTATTTATCTAGATTATTTTACTCTAAATTGTACACAGATTTTTTATTCCTTGCAGTTTTAATACATTGAGACTCTGTCTAATATTACTGCTAGAACCTATCCAACCAAGAAGTG
Organism: Martes martes; assembly: GCF_963455335.1. Lineage (NCBI taxonomy): Eukaryota > Metazoa > Chordata > Mammalia > Carnivora > Mustelidae > Martes > Martes martes. Next base: position 23,075,734 of record NC_137895.1, read on the forward strand.
AATTTGATTTGAAAAAGAAATGCTCAGAACAAAGAAAGATGCTGATTTCAAATTGTTAAGTTTCAACTACTGTAGAATGAGGGTGCCCTAATCTGAGAACAAAGAGAAGATAACCAGAAGCATTGCTACTCAACAGGATTTTCAGGCAAAATTATGAAATTATCCAACACCTCTAAGGTTTTAAATTAAAATGTCTTAATTTAAGCTATGACTTCACCCTTGTAGCAACACCTTTGTGACTCCATTTAATACAAACCAGTATTTTGAAAGTAAACATTGAATAAAAGCACTTTCTCTTCTATCTATCTATCTATCTATCTATCTATTTTCACCTACCTCTCACTCCTTGTCTCTTTCTGTAACATTTATTGAACAGTTACTGTATGTTAAGTACATTACTACTACATCATGTTTAATCTTAGCAAAAAAAAACCTTTAACATTAAGTAACCTTCCCAAGATTATTAGTAATCTTGGGTAAGTCAAGGATCAAATATAGACATTTGATACTGCTGTTATAAGTGTTCCAAGTAATAGGGAAGAGGTGGATGTTTTTAGAGAAAGACAGTGAATTCTGAAGGCTTACAGTCTGTACAATAGATTTTTGATGTTCATTCTACCCTTGTGACAAGTTGTGTTTTAGGGATCCACTAGTAAGGGTACCCCCAGATGGGATCCACTAAATTTATTCTCACATTGTATAAAAATGACCTAAAATATAGATGAGGAAGGAAATTTACCACATCACAGTTTATTGTTTGCTTGAGGTTATAATATTCCCCATCCAACTATGTCTGGCCTTACAGGAGAATCTTTCATGGCATATTATGTTCTGAGAACATGCTAGCTCAGATGTAAACATCTGGTCTGAAAATCATGACTCATTTCTTACTTTTCTTCTCTTTGTGTGCTCCTTCATCTTGCCTAGTCCCAGAATTGTGTCTTGGTTTAACCTTAAAATCTACAATATCACTTATGTCCATACAGAACCAACAATACAACATGCATGTACTAAAAAAAAAATTGCACAACCACTTATTTTTTTCCCATTAAATGCATCAATAATGGTTGGATCATTATTCAAGAAGTTTTGTGCCAATATTTTTCTGAAGAAAAAATCAATTTATGGTTATTGGTGTATACCACAGCAAAAAATTTACCATTGCCTATGTCATGTAGCTTAATGGTACTCAAGACTATTGAGTTCATTTTTGAGAAGACACCCGCATTTTCAGCTTATGTTTCTCCTTTCTGTTTTCAGATTGTTCACTTCCTTTGGTATTTCTAGAACTCAACTGCAGGAAGACAACTATGTTTGAGGATGCCAGTAAAGCAAGGTAAGGAAGTAACAAAGAAGAAAACAAGAGTCACAGATAAGAATAATGTTAAGTACAGAAATTACTCTCATTGCTCTTATATCCACAAACAAAGGAGAACTCCTAGAACAATTTGCTGGTTAATTTAGTAAATAATGTGCAGTTCATAAAAATATAAACTGTAAGCTATATGATATATCTTTTCCCTTAAATTAGTTAATGAAACTCTCTTTGTGCAGAAGGAAGTTGGGGGTTGAGATCATGTCAGCTATAACCTTGTTGGTTTACTAGGTTTGTCTTGATTGGTTCTCTGGAACTCCATTAACCTGCTTTCCATCTAGAGTCAAAGACGTGATCTGTTGTTGAACTTAGAAAGAATTTTGCCATTAGAGACCATAAGAAGCAGAGGGTGGGTTTTGCTTTTCCAATTGAAACTCTTATAGAGCTGGGACCAGGTCTTATATTACTTTTCTTATTTCCCCACTGTTCTTGGAACCAGCCTCTGTACCCAATTAGTATTTAATAAATACCTGTCTATTTATGGACTTCGAGACTTGGAAATGTAGACTATCATGAGATCAACAAGGGATTATGCGTAAGGGAGAAACAGCTCAAAAAAGAGAATTTCTCTTTGTTTTATTTTTTAGTAGGTTTTTTGTTTCAGATGAAGCTTTTTAGTCTCATTTAATATGTAATTTTACTACATTTATAAGTATGATAAAAGTATGACTTCAGATAGCAAATTCTGTTATTTCCTTTTAGATAATGTCCTTGGCTTGGGAAGGTATCTAAATGTATTTAGATGCTAGCCAAATTCATTTTATCTTGGTAGGTAAGATGCTTATTAGATATGTATCCTTATAAATACAACAGATATCTCTTATACTGAGAAGATTTTTTTTTCTGTTAAAAACTAAACCCTGCAAAGAAGTTTCTGTATATTTTCAATAGGATTTGAATATTCATCTGTATATGTATTCTTAATATTCTTTTGGGGACCTTGATGTAGTAGGGCAAGGGGAATTTTTTCTTCTTTCAAGGTACATTGAATTACAGAAAAAAAAAATCACTTGAGGGTAACATCATTAAAAGCCAACATAGTATTATACTCATTAATTCCAAAAAGATTAAAAAGCATAAAAATTTACATTATCAGTTTATACAGAGAAGTTGGGAGAAGAAGGAATGAAGGCTTTTGGTCCCTCTCAGTGTTTTCATAAATGTCTACCCGCAAAGCTTCAATAGAAAGGTCAAATGATTGATGATAGTTCCCAGGGTCTGCTATCCCAACTTGAATTTTGCATTGTAGATTCAATTATAAAAATAATATTTATCTATCACAAGTTAAATAACAATTTTATTCCCCAAGTTTTCAACTATAATTGAAAATTGTGGGTTAACAAACCATATGTGTACTATGAATATGGGTATTTTCTGACATCATTTTTTGTAACCCTGTGGAATAATAATACTCTATTTTGGAAAACATGGTACTGTAACACCTTATAAAAATATTATTACAGTGAACTTTAGTTATTTTTTCACATTGTCTCCTCCATTACATTCTTAGTTCCTTGAGGTCAGGGACTGGATCTCATTTTTCTCTGTATTAACAGAGGCTAGTTTAGTGTGTCTCAAACAATAGCATATGGTATTTGTTTGCCAAATGGAATTAAATTAGGGCATATTTTACACTTGGGCTGTAAAAGGTTCATTCAGACTGAGAGCATCTTAGAGGAAAATGACTCTGGTGATAATTGTCGACAGTTTGTTTTATTTAGTTTATAAGATGTGTTGTGGTTGAAAGGAAAGGTTGGAGCAGTTGACAGGAGAAAGTTAACTTGGCTGAATGTGCATTCTTGGAGCAGGTCTCCAAGGCATGGTCTGAAACCACCTGGAGGGCTATGGGGGCCATGACATGGTCAAAGGAGGTTTGTCTTTTCATTAGTTTTTTTTTTTTTTTTAAATGATACAAAAATCTCTAGACTTTATTAAAAGAAGTATTCCAAGTTATATTAATCTGCTAGGGCTACCATAACAAAATACCACAGACTTAATAAACAATAGACATGTATTTCTTATTGTTCTGGAGGCTGGAATTCCAAGATCAAGGTGCCAGCAGGTTTGGTTTTTCCAGAGGCCCCTACCCTTGGTGTGCAGGTGGCTGTCTTCTCTCTGTGTCTTCATGTGGCCTTTCCTCACGTGTGTGTGCCCATTCCTGGTGCCTCTTCCTTTCCTTCAGTATTGAATTCCAGCACCGCCCTTCCCACTTCATTTAACCTTAATTCCCTTCCTGAAGGCTCTATCTCAAAAGATAGGCACGTGGGGAATGAGGATTTCTACACAGGACCCTTGAGGGGATACAGTTCAATCCACAACAAAGGGTTAGTAAAAGTCACTTACAAACAAGCTATGAATCCAGTTGTCAAGGTGATCATGTTACTTGATGTTTTGGCACAGTTGGGTTTGCATTCTAATATGAAGCCTGGAAGCCATGTATATTCATGTACCTGTGGCATCTGTATTTTTGCCAGCATAGCCTCAATTCCCCTTCTCCTTGGTGGCATTGTCCATCATAGTGCCAGCCCTCTACTGGCCAGGGTGTAAGCACGTGGCTTGAGCGAGGCTGGTTAGACAATGTCTTCCTGAAATTTCACTCATTTGTGTAGCGGGCCAAAAGAGAAGTGGCTGCATCAGAAGATGCCTCTCGATAGCTCATTGGGCACACTGTCCCTTCTTTTCTGCTGCCTGTCACTGATGTTCCCTGGTTCCTGTTCTTTCCAAACATATTGGTTTCTCTGTCATTTCCTTTTCAATGAATTTCCTCTTTTCCTCTCTCTGGAAAATGTTGTTGAAGTTACCCAGTATTTGTTTCTGTTGCTTTAAATAATAATAACTGTACTAGTTACATGCTGTTTGTTTACCATTGTCATAAAGCTCTAGTCTTACATATTTACATGTGGGTAGAATTTCTGAACTTGTAGATAAGATGCTTTGTTATCTGTGTCTCACTAGCGTGGTCTGGGATGAGTCACAGCATCTAGTGGCTGCTGTTACATAAATACATAATTAGATTTTTAGAAAAGGTTTTGCTTTGATTGGTCACTTTGGAAAATCCCTGTATTATTATCATGTTAAATGTCACTCGGTTCTGCTCTAATTCTTCATTCTCACTGTTCTTTTGAGGAGAAGCTAAGGATAGGAAGGTCATGGGGTCTTTCCTCCGGGAAAGTAGGACCTGGATCAAAAATTCAGAGTACCATTGTGTCAGAGGAATGGTCCATTATGTTCCTGTTCTTTGGACACTGATCCAGAATATGGTTAAGCAGCAAAGGACTGTACCATTTTTGTATACAAATATTAACAAAGCAAGGAAAACAGAAAAACCTAGTGATAGGTATAAAACCAATCTTCTGCTTAATAAGTAACCAGTCCTTTTGGGGGCAATACATAGTCAAGGGAGTAAGATTTTTTTTTTTTAACTTAGAAATAAAGGCACATAGTATCAGAGCCCCCAAGGATGCTTTGCTTCTATAGCTGTGGAAATGATCATGGTCTCAGCCAGTCAGGGCCAAGCACCATGTGAAGAGGGAGCAGATTCTTTGTGCAGTTCTGGAAAGCAAAGGACTGCCATAGGCATCTGTAATAATGGGGAATGCCAGCATGGGCAGAGCTTCAAAGAGAACTGGAAACCATCGGTACTTATGACAAACAAAAATAGAGAAATAGAATAGGTTTTGGTGCTAGAAGCACCAAAGCTCTAAATTGTACTTTATTATAGTTAAAAAATTTCCCCTTCCAAGTTTAATTTCAAAGTATAGAATGATTCTGCATACATTGCTTTGAATGAGTTTGTCAAATTCTTGAGTGTGAGAAAGTAGACCATAGATCTAGGGCTACCTGTGATGAGTAATATTCCTACCTGTGGCCTATAAACCACCTACAGACTCCAAGGGCTTAGAAAAGGTAAGAGGAGAGAGTACAGCCGCAACATACCTAAACCTAGACTATATTGTAACAAAAGACAAAGGCTGGGATTAATTATAATATTATCTTTGATCTTTGGAAGACTGCTTCTACTTAAAACAGCCCTCTCAGTGCTGGATATTACCTTTATGCCTTTTAGTTTCAAATTCCAAATAATGTTTTTAGAGTAAATACTTATTTCCATGGAGCAGACTTTGCTCATGTACCAAGTAAGGCTTAAATTTTAGGAATTCGCTTTTGAAATCACAGTTCCTTCAAAGGGTTAAGAGCTTTAGAATAGACTTTTTGATAGGCAATTTTTGTTCTTGAAGAAAATAAGGCCTGCTTTACTCAGGCTGTATTTGAGAATTAAATTTCTAAACCTGAACCTCCCCATTATCCCCAAATCATTTTCTTTAGTGTTCTAGTTGATCTCATTGCTTACCATTCTTCAAGCCCTTCTAGTGATTTGAAAAACACCCAGTTCTCTGAATTTAAATACAATCTACTTGAAATACTTAGAGTGGTTTCCATTTTCCTGTACAAACCCGTTCTGATACAGTGAGTATGTGAGCATAATATAGCAGGGTACAGAAAGAGGAGACCAGGCATCTCAGACAGACTTGTCTTGATTTTCAGTGTCGCCTAGGGCTACTGTGTCTACCTTCAATCAGATGGGGACAAGTTAAAACTACACCTGCAAGACATTTGAGATGGGCACACATACTGCTGACCCAGAACAACATTCTTAAGTGAACCATTACAATTTTGCATCTGTAGACCTAGATAACCTTAGTCTTTGATTTTTATCCTGCATAATACTTGAAATTGGGCTTTGTCCTAGTGGAGTCTTCAGTCCTCTGTGAAAGACAGGCAACACCCAGTGTCCCCAGGCTATTTTTCCAGTTGTTTTGCTGGAGCTGAGTGGTTTGGATCATCTATTTCTTAGAGGGACAGAATGCAAGGCTGGTCAAGTTGGATCGCCAAGCTTGAGTAGACAGACTTGGCTGGTGGGATGCCCACTTCTATCATACCATGCTTATCCTTCTAGAAGTTGTTCGTTTGGCTAAAGAGAGTGACCTTTAATGGTATAAATAAGGATTTTAAAAAAATTTATCAAGAGTATACTAGTAACTATGCCAGAATAAATTATTTTATTTATTTGTTTACATTTTCCAACCCTCACCACACAAACAAGCTTCTTGATAGCAGGAGCCTTATATGCCTTAGTTTATCCTTAGCAAATAATATGCTTTTATCTATTCAAATCATTCAGTAACTAAATATTGAATAGGTACTATGCCCCAGACACTAGATTAGGCCTTGGGAGTATAGCCTTGGAAAGACTTGGCTTCAGAGTTTCATTAGTATTACTAGGAAAAAAAATCATTAGCAAGACATCTTTTTTATAGTTGGTCTTTGAAAATTAAAAAAAAAAAAGTCACCATCTTTTTATGTGTACAATGTGTAATAACACTGTTGGAGACTGATAGGGTGCCAGATATGGCTTTTATTTTACCTGTTGAAGGAGATTTATAGAGAGCTCAGAGAGGCTCAACAGCTAAACATTTTGATTTTAGTCTAATTGGAAAGGAGAATTTAATTTTACTGACAATTATAGGCGAATAAAGAGTGCACTTAAGTTGAAATTAAAAAGTAAAATAGTAAACCAGTTAAGTTCATTGTAATATTGTAGTTTTCCCCTGATAATTTGCATTACATGATCATGATCTCATAGAATACATTCAATTCTGTGGTTTAATATAACAAGAATATTATCCCATGTAAGTTGATAAATAGATAGATATAAAAGAAGAACACTTCTTTTGTGAAGTGTGAAAAGATTGAGCTCTTTACCTTGGAAGGGATTTGAAAATTGGGTCACCTTATCCATTTTGTTCATATTGATGGAATACAGGTCACTGATGTCTGGCTTTGTTTAGCTCTTCTTGCTCCATTTTGACAACGTGATAAAGAACCTAATTACTGAACTACTCAGCTAACAAAGATGGGGGAATCACCTTCTCAAAAATGGAAAAGCACCTTTTTTAAAGTATATTGAAGGCCCATCAAATTCAGACTTGAAACTTTTCCCACTTTAGAGCCTGGCCGAGGAGGTATGTCTTGAGAGGAACATAGCTCCTAATTAGCTCCCCAGCCTGGGTATTGGAGGGTGAAGACCACTGCGCTTGGTTTCCCATTTCTTGGAAAACTTCTTGGGAGAAGGGACAATGTCTCTGAAGCACTCATGATACATTTACTGAATAAATGAGGGAAGCTTGGCAGCATCGTCTTTAGTAGGGATCCTGATCTTTCTGAACCTATCCTTCTATCTGCCTGAACCTGAATTTCATATGTGATCTACATGTGTAACAGGGACAGCTTACTTCTTTCAGCCTCAGTTTTCCCATTTGTAAATTGGAGATTCTAGCCAATCCTCTATTACCAAGAAGGAATAAAAATTTCTCAGTGAGAATGATCTAATGTTTTTGGCTCTGTAAATATGGTCATTTCGCTATTACCCAGCTTCTGTTCACCAAAGGCTGAATACATCTCTTAACTACTAGATGAAAATTATTTACACTGCTTTCTGTGTTCCTCACCTTGTCCCTGGTGACTTTCCATATTGACCATTTTCTCTGTGCCTCTTCCTTCTCTGGCTCTTTAAAACTTGGTATTCTTCAGATTTTCTTCCTTATGATATATACTCTCATTGGTTGATCTCATAGCTTTTTCTAGGTTTAAGTACTTGACCATGTCCAAACCTCCATTTCAAGCTCAGTCTCATGCCTCTTACCCTGTACCCTAGACTGGTGTATTGCTACCAGCTCTTGTCACCAGGATGTCTGTGGCAGAGACAGGCTAGTTGCTTATCCAACCTGGTTCCTCTTCCTGGGCACACAGTTAGACTATAGTTGCTAGCTTCTTCCACATGTAGTATGAGATCAAACGAATGAGCCCTAGGCCATGGTCTGGTGTGATTGAAAATGATATGCACCAATTCCATATATCTCTCTCTTCTGTCTTCATGGCTGGAAACAAAGTTCTTCAAGATCGCAGTGCATAATATGGGAGGCGTCTGGATTCCCGAGTCACTCCTTGAAGGAGAGGTTTCCAGGAGAGCTGCCTAGACTGCACTGGGCTGTAACATGAGCCAGGAATAAAAGTCTGTTAAGTCACTGAAATTTAGGGGTTATTTGTTGCCATTTTGTTGCCATAGCAGAGCTTGACCTTTCTTTATTAAGATGGTGTTCCCTAGGCACCGTGAACTCTGCAGGTCGTCTACTTCCCGCCTCAGCTGGTGGCACCATCCTCTTTTTAGTCACCCAATTCACAGTCCCCTAGTCCTCAGACAAATCCAATTAATAACTAACTCCTGTGGATTTTAACTCCCTTATTTTTTTCTTGGAAATATCTATCTTTTTTTTGAACCATTACTCTGATCGTGCCTCTTGCAATTTCTTACCTGCGTGTTGATTTGAATGACCTTAAAACAAACCAGGAAGCATCCTATTAGAATAGTCGGTCATTATTAAAAGGCATTCCCAGCAGGGAACATAAGAGAATGTGGTGACAGTGTAACAATACAGTTGATGTCTGGGAATAAGTAAATCTCCAGATCACTGATGAAGGAAGTGGGGACCTCCCCGGCCTTTGCTCTGTGCTGACGATGCCCATATACAAAATAAAAAAGGACCCCATGCAATGCACAGATGGACAAGTGAGGCTTAATGCAATTAACCGTGGACACCTGGATACTTCCTACCTACCGTCTTCCTCTTTATCTTTTCATCCACTCACGCATGCTTTTGATAAAGGGTCAGAATGCCAGCTGCTTACTGAGCGCAGATCAAAGCTGGAGTGATAGTCTGGCAGGGGTCTTCTTGCTAAGCTTAACCTTACCTGGGAGAGTCAGTTAGCTCAAAACACTTCTAGTCACCTGTGATCCCTCCTTATGTCTCCTGCAGAGTGTGGCACTGTAGTTGACAGCTCCCACGCTCCCCTGTCCGTTTAGTGATGCTCCTTTGTAAAAGCAGCTCTTGGTTTTATCAACCTATATTCCCTCTCCAACGAAAAGGAAGCCCCACTTTGATCGTGCGGCTCTTGCTTCGAAGCCCCTCCTGTGCAGCAAGCCCTTCATTTTCTTCATTTCTGCAGCAGTGCTCTCTCCGCCAAGCCTTAGCACACATTCCCACTGAATATTAAAAAAAGAAAATTAAAATAAGCCCATGTTTAAAAAATAGTGTCCTCCTTTAAATAATTCTTCAGCAGTCCACAGCATTGGTCTTCCCTGTAGAATGAAAAGGTCCTATGGAAACCAAGGAACAAAGAAGTGATTTTGAGATGCATGGTGGACACCTTTGTGCCGGGTTTTATCAGAAAGCTTGTGATTATTAGAGCTTACAGCAAAATGCAGTGAATAAATTTCCCTGCCCTCCTCAGTCAGGTATCTGGGGGACGTCTCTGCACCTAGAACTGTTTCCCATATAACTACAGAGTTGGTCACACTCGTCCTTTGTACTATTGATCTTCTTCTGGACCCCTTCCTCCCTGCTTGTTTCCTACCTTGAACCTGGACCTTTCAAGCCTGTACTTGCATTATGTTGTCTCCTTCCTCTCTCTCTCCAGCCGAAGTGGCCACATGCGAGGGACACACAATGACAGTCATCTACACTTCCATGGGAATGATGGCTTTTCTGTAGCCTCTTCTAAGAGTATTTGCTTTTAAAGCACTATTACCCATTGCAAAATGAGGGATTGTGCTCCCATTAGAGAAATTTAAGGTGAAATGAGTATAGAGGGGGTTGGGGATATTTTTTAAGAAGAATGTTCTCCTTGAAGTACTTTCATAACCTGTAACTCTGTGCTGTGGGACCTTCTCCATCTAGCGTGAGGCTGGCTCCATCAGCATCTCATTACCTGTCATAGGGGTATAGGCACTGTGTTATCCTTCATCTCCTAAGAGTCCCTATATGTAAAAAGAACAAAGACTTAAAAAAAGGAGGGGAGAGGATATAAATGATGAAGCATTTCTCTGTTTTCTTCTTGTCTAGAAACCATGCATACAGCCAGGTAACTTCCTACCTCCATCCTTTGAACATGCCATTCCACACATCAGGAATTCCTCTCTTCTCCCCTTCATGTCCATCTTTGAAGTGGTCTTCTCCAGTGAGGCCCTCCCTGATTCCTCCAGTCAGAATTGCTTCTTTTCTTTATTTTTATTTTAGGTACAACATTTAGCAACACTTTGTGTTTTTGTCATCTATAGTACACCGAGGCACGACAATGTTGTGCCACTGTGCATAATTCAGTGCAGTGGGCTCCTTGTTCGATTTCATAAGCCTGAGCATTAAAATCTTGATCACTGCAGTTGGGTGGGGTATACCCAGTTTAAATTTCTGTTTTTATGATAATTTCTAAAAGGGGATCTTTATCTTAGGACTTTATGAAGGTAATATAAATGTGCATCAAATTATTTTTTGAAACAATATGGGGGGGTATAAATAAGTAAATAATAACTGAACCCATGCTATGCAATGAGAGCTATGTGGAGTTAGCAGGCAAAATTATTTATAAATAAGGAATTATACATTATATATAGAGGCGTTCTGATGTTGGCCAACTTTCTCCTCACTAAGGGTTTGATACACTGCTCAGTAGTGTGGGCAACATAAAAGTTTCTGTTCCGTGCTGGATATTTTTTTTTCTTATGTATCATCCAAGTTCTACTGGCTCTTGGATTATTTCTGTGTTTCCGTTGTTGTTTTGGTCCCTCATCTGCACTAAAATATTTCTTCTGTCAGAGCTTTTAATGCTATTTGCAGAAAACCTGTAGTCCTTGATTTTTCATTTGCTTTTATGTTCTGGAAAATTACCCTACTTTCCCCTTCCTGTACTTTGCTTTTCTGCAGAGGTGGGAGGTCTCCACTCCACACCCTCGTATCATAAGAGTAGCTTCTTGGTTGGGACTGGAGCTGAAACTATGTTCTCTCTTGGGGCACTGACATGGCATCTGAGACCCCTTCACTTTTGTCTAATTATTCCTCAAGCTCTGAGGTGCACCCACCAGGGGCATTACTGCTTCAGTACACCATACCCAACCTCCCGTGGAGCCTATCTCATGACGGTATTTGTGTCTGTGCCTTATCACCTCTGCTAGACGGTAACCTCTTGAAGATGTTGACAGTATCTCATTCAATTTGTACCCTCCAGGGTCCTAACAGTCTTGCATATGGTAGATACTCCTGGAATGTTTAATGGATTGAACTGCATGAGCTATTACTCTAAGTGCACAAAAAGGGGTGCTAGAGCTCTGAAGAGCCTTAATTCACCTCATGGGGTTACATGAAGATCTGTCAGACTTAGTTTATACACCCCAGCTCTCCATGGGTAAAGTCAATGCCAATTAACGATGAACTTCTGCATTGGAGAGAAAACGCATTTTCACCTACAGGTTGATCAGTTTCTTTTCTGCCGTATATCTCAGTGATCATAAAGCAAGAAGACCCCTGGGACTCTATTCTGTTTAGGCAAAGGCAGGTGTGCTGGGAAGCTTTATATTTACACACAAACACAGAAAGCAGGGCTTATTTTTGCAATTACTTGTGAAGCTTGCCCATGTTTTCCAGCATGTAAATTAGGACTTGAAGGAAAACATCTAATTGCATTTCGCTCCAACTAATTGCCAACTCAAAATTTTAGATTAGTGCATACACCATACTTAATTTTTTTGTTGTTGTTATTAATAACACATTGAGCTTGGCGGGATGAAAAATAATGAGACGGAACCGAAAAGACTCGAGAGCTGGTCCATGAAGGAAATGTTTGGGGTAGGGGGGTCGGGAAACTTTGAGGAATGTGGACAAAGCCACGGCTAAAATGCCAGACAAAGATTGCCTGGGTCTCATGCTCTGCTATGGGTTTGCTGGTAAAGGTTAGACGGAGAGGAAAAAATAGAGATGGCATTTGGAGTCATTGCATGTGTTTTGCCACAAGGAGGGGCCATGGTTACAACCATGGATGTGTCCTTGACTTGTATTCTACCAGTAGCTTTTCTTGCATGAAAAACAAAATCTACTTAAAAGAGCTTTTTTAAAAAATATGCTACACATCCAGAAAGAATGGTACGGTCTTTTGTGAGTAATATAAACATACTGTGATATCCTTACGTTATTAAATGAGCATTACAAAGCATGACAGAATCACAGCCACACCAAAAAAATAAGGACAAGCTAGTGTTGACTGGAAATAAAAAGGGAGAAGCTTTTTCACATGTTGTCATGAAAAGGTAACTGGAGGCCTCAGATTTCTCCTGTTTTCTCAGCAAGAGTTATTCTCCAAAGGACACAATGAACTTTTTGTCCTTCTAAACACAGAAGTCAAAAAAATGTATCCTTGAAGCTCCGTGTAGCAACAGTGGGTTTGTGAATCTATTTACCATTGGGAAGAATTTATTCCGAGGTGGTTTGTTCCCGGGTTTCTAAATGAAGGGTTGGTTGGAAGGGATGCAGGATGAATCTCGGAAAAAACATCTGAATTAAATAACGTGTTCCCATCATAGTGTCCCTCTGATTTCAGGCTATGCCCTTCTTTAGCGTGTGCCCATCTGTGCCAGGCATGGTGCTAGATGCCGCAGCTGTCTCAGGGACAGTGCTCGGGAAGATACCTACTGGTGTTGCGTTTCTAGACAGGTGGAGAGCAGATATTAAAAAAACAGAGACATAAGTAAATATATACTTATAAATTATGTGAAGTGCCATGAAGGAAAATCACGGGGATTGATGAAGACCACAAATGTTGCATCTCATTGAGATGGGGAAAGCCTGGAGAAGCCTCTCTGAAGTAATGACATTTAAGCTGAGACCTATAGGATGAGGAGGATTTAGCCAAAGCAGCGGGAATAGATATTTCCAGACAGATGGAAGGACAGGTGTGGAGGCCCTGCAGGGACTAAGAGACAGAACTTGGGGGTTGGATCTTGGTGATTGAGGGGGGAAATGGCTTGAAATGCGGCTGGGCAGATTGGCAGAGGGATCCCTGCACAGGGCCCTGTAGACCATGGTGGGGGGTTTCTACAAGCCACAGAAAGCTGCCGAAGGGTAGAAGGGATGAAAATCAATTTATAGAAATCTCAGTGTAGAGAAAGGATGGGAGAAAGGCAAGGATAAGTGCCAGGAGACCAGTTGGGAGGGAATTTCCATGGGGATGGTGAATGTGTTGCTCATTTGCCTATTTGTTCTGAAATCTGTTCTTCATCCTTCCCATGCAAAACAAAGTATATTTCCCGAACTCTCTGGCCAACTTGTTTTTGGGTGGGGTAAACCAATATGAGGCAGTGGAGGGAGACTGCAGATCTGGAGGAAGCGTGAAGCCCAGGACAGTTCCTCTTGTCTCTCCCTGCTTTGTGGAGGCATCCCCAGCAATGCTGGTCCTTTTGGTGTCAGCTCCTCCAGGACAGCCTCCCTGCACAGACCCACTGGATAGTCTCATTGTCTCTGGGCCTGGATCCTTCAGGGCAATTTTCCCCATGGTCCCTCTTTCTCCTTGGCTTCCCAGGTTCTCACACTGTAGCAGTGCCCTCTCTTGCTGGGTCATGGATGTAACAGTGGCTCCCTGCTCTTGCTAATGTCTGGATTGTGCCATCCTTCTCTCTTTAGCTCTTTAGCTCTTCCAGCCTTTATAACTAGCCCTCTAGATTTAAACTCCCTTGAATCAGAGCTTGGTGATTACTGGTCCTGACTGATGCAGTGAGCAGCAGTGATAACTTGGATGATGAGCACCTATATGGATGGGAGATAGCTTCTGGAATCCTATGTGAACTAAGTGAAGACAATGGAGGAATGAGCTAGATCTGCAAGCTCTGGGTAGAGTTTTCCAGCACGCTGAGCAGGATTAATTAATCTCCAGCTAAATTTAGCTGGCATAGACTTGACAGAGGAAAACAAATGACCATTGGCTCACCTCCTACACGCTATGGATGTGCCCTAAGCCCTCATTAGTGGTCATGAAGGGGTCAACAGTCTGGTCCAAGCTAATACCACTCCACCCACAGACTCCAACCTTCACATTCTAATTTCTAGAGTTGAGGTCTGGATAACTTTCCTCTGACCACATTGTTCTGTGCAAGATTGTGTTCCTTAAAAGAAAGAAGGGATGGTTATCTTTTGTTAAGAAATGATTTTTCCCCCAATTATTTTTCAGCTTTTCTTTCCTTTTCTTAGAAGATCGATAGCCTTTCTTGTTCCTTTTGCTTTTTCAAAGCAAGCTGTTCTAGCAGTTACCATCTGTTCTCCTGACCCCGGCTGCCCCTATAGCTCTGCTCCAGCACCCCCTGACTGAAGGTGCTCTTGTCTGCATTGACACACACACTGCTCCGTCTCCCTTTTAAAAATGAACCTCTGCAGGACTCAGGACTCTGTGAAGTCACAGGGTGTGTGGGCAACAAAGTGGGACAGAACAAAGTATCAGCGACATTCCTGCCATGGTTTATGGAGGTCTGTGCACATCAGGAGGGTGAGAAGCCAGCTACTTCCGTGGGCTTCCTTTGGATAGCTCACACTGTAAACAATTCAGGAAGATTTGGGAAGTTTTTCTTAGATTATATTTCTATGGCCCCAAGAGTCTGGAAATAATGGGTAGGAGATTAATGTATATAGGACTGGTATAGATGTGGGTGTTGGAAGACTTCAGTGCTTTCAAGGCCTGTGGATCTGTGAAAGGCTCCCTCCCTCCCTCTCTCTTTTCTTCCTCCCTTCTTCCCTCCTTTCCTTCCTGTATCCATTCATCCAACAAGAATTTTGAGCACCTGTTATGTGGTTATTAGGGGTGTGTGCAAGGTGGCCTGAAACATACAAAAGAACTGCAAGGGAGATTTGCTCTCAAGGGTTGGGTATAACATCGACACACATCTGAAAAATGAATTTGCCTCTAGTAAATAGCAGTATAGGGTCAACATAGGATTAGGAATCAGAAGGTCAGTATTCAGTCTTACTGGTGCCTTTGAGTCCCTGTGGTCTTGAGCAAGTCATGTAGTCTCCCTAAGTCAATCCACATATAACATGGAAGGATTGAACTAAAAGATCTTTAAGTCGTATATCATTGTTCTATGGTCAATGGGCACAGTTATGAGTGATCTAGAGCAGAGGTGCTTGAACATTATAGTTTCAGGTTCTCCTTAATACTCTTAAAAATTGTTGAGGATCCCAGAGCTTTTGTTTATATGGGTTGTATCTGCTGACATTTACCATACAAAATTGACATTTAATTAAAAAAAAGACATTAAAATATGTATTAATTCATGAAGAAATAAACCCATTATAGGTAAACATAAAATTAGTTTCATGAGAGAAATAACTTTATTTTTTGACCAAATACCCACTATCACCTATTATTGATTGATTATAAAGGGCAAAGGGGCATAAGAAGTCAAGTTAAATCCTAAATTTTGAGCCAAGTGACAGGCAGAATGGAGGCAAATCTGTTTTTGCAGAGTTGGGAAATTTAACAGGAATAATTTGAGGGCAGATGATGCTTGATATAATTTTGATATAATTTAGGACCTAAAAGTCATAATCTTCCTATGGCCTATAAGATCCGTCCTGATCTGTCCTCTGCCCACTTCTGTGACTTCCTCCTCTGCTCTCTGCTTCATTCACTGTGCTACAGTCATGACTTTTTTCCTTTACACCACTGCCAAGTTCACTGCAGCCTCTCACCTCTGCCAGGAATGCTTTCCTGTGCCCTGTCCTTCTCGTCTGCACCAGCTGTCCCCAAGTTGGCTGCCTCTCAGCATTCAGGTTTTAGTTCAAATGTCATCTCCCACCAAGAGACTGTCTCTCTCCTGTTACCATCAACCTTTTCACCTTGTTTTATTTTCCTTCTAGCACTTATTATTATCTAAAATGATCTTCCTTTTTTTGGTTGTTATTTATCTAGTTATTTCCTACCTCTCCCCACTAGATTGTACGCTCCATCAGAGCAGAATCTTTTTTTTTTTTTTTTTAAGATTTTATTTATTTATTTGACAGAGAGAGATCACAAGTAGGCAGAGAGGCAGGCAGAGAGAGAGAGAGGGAAGCAGGCTCCCTGCTGAGCAGAGAGCCCGATGCGGGACTCGATCCCAGGACCCTGAGATCACGACCCGAGCCGAAGGCAGCGGCTTAACCCACTGAGCCACCCAGGCGCCCCAGAGCAGAATCTTTTATGTATTGTTCACGTCTGTGTTTCCAGCTGGTACATAGTAGGTGCTCAACAAACATTTGTAGAATATGGAAATGTACAGCAGGCTATAGAAATTTCAGGGTTAGCTCTTTGGAATGACACACAGATGTATGAATTTGGAGGCCATGTCAGAGATGTAGGACTTGCAGCATGGCTGGGGCTACAGTGTAGAGGACATCTGTTCTTTCTGACAAAGGAGGTAGGACATTGTGACAGTTGGAATACCTAGGGCCTATGGAGTTGATGTTGCCAGGATACTGAGAGGTTTGAGGAGTGCTGCCATCAAAGACTGTGCACTGAGATGAAGTCATATGAGGTAGAAAGGATGTCTATCCCATAATAACCTGTGACTATGATGAGATACCACTCCTGTGATTATGTTATTTGGCAAAAAGGGGTTTGCAGATGCAATCAAGGTCCCTAATTAGTCGAACTAAGCAAAAGGGAGATTATCAGGTGGGCCTGACCTAATTTGGTGAGCCTTTAAAAGGAGGGCTACAGGTGGCTTCTAGGAGATGCAGGTGGCCCCTGGCTGACAACCAACAAAACAGCAGGGGCCTCCATACAACCACAGGGAACTGAATCCTGCCAACAACCATGTGAGTTTGAATTAGAAAAGTACCTAGTCCAGGTGACACCTTGGTTTCAACCTTATGAGATTCTAAGCAAAGGACCCAGCTGAGTTATGCCTGGGCTTCTGATCTACCATAAATGATGAGGTAATAAAGCTGTGTTGTTTTAAGCTGCTAATTTTGTGGAAATTTGTTACGCAGCAATAGGAACCTAGTACATATTTCAATAAACGTTTGTATGTTTAATTGCCAATCATAACTGAACCTCGCAACCTTTCTAGATTTCCCCGTGTCCATATATCATAATGATAATACAGGAAAGCAGGCTAATGATCAAAGCAGTTTTGCAGCATTACCATTTGGGGACCCATGTAGATTGTCTCTCTCCTTAAATCACTTACTGGTATTGTTTGAAAAGCCACTTAAAAGTGGATAATCTAAGTAGCCTTCTGCTCTAATTTTCCTTCTTAATACCCCACATCTTACTATTTTTCAGAAATATTAAGCAAGTTTTGTTTGTTTGTTTGTTTTGTTTCGGGGTCTGGTTAATCAATTCTTTTACTTCTTTGTTCCTACATAACAACCATTGTTGTCTCTGTCCAGGACTCCTTGTCCATGTTTCTTCTGTCTTTCCTAAAGAGCCACACTCCATATAGTAGTCAAAGTGACCTTTAAAAAAATGAAGTTAAATAATCAGATGATGTTATTTCTCTGCTTTAAACTTTTATGGACTAAATGTTTGTGTCTCCTCCAACTTTGTATTTTGAAGCCCTAACTAACCCCCCAGTGTGACTGTATTTGGCAATAGTGCCTTTTTGGAAATAATTAAGATTCAATAGGGTCATAAGGGTGGGTCTCTGGTCTGATAGGATTAGTGTTCTGATAAGAAGAGACACCAAAAAGTTTGCTCTCTCTCCTTGCACACACAATGAGGAAAGGACACGTGAGCACACTGTGAGAAGGTAGCCATCTCCAAGTCTGGAAGAAGGCTCTCACCAGGAATCAAACTGGCCTGCACCTTGATCTTGGACTTTCCAGTCCCAAAACTGTGAAAAATAAACGTCTATTGCATAAGCTGCCTAGTGTATGGTATGTTATTAAGGCTGCCCGAGCTGACTAACACAAAGCCTTTTAGTGGCTTCCCCTTCCTTCCAAAAATGGAACCAGGGCCCTTTATCATGAGTCCTCTCCCTGGCTTCATCATCTCCGTTTCTTACCTGCTTTGCTCACAGTGGCCTCATTTTAGGGCTTAAAACATGCCACTCTTTGCCACTGCAGTGCCTTGGTCTTCACTGTGGCTTCTCCTCAGGAAGTTCCGTCCTTTAGATCTTAGTGCACATGTTAGTTCCTTAAGGAGACTGTCCCTATGACCCTTTCTTGGTAAAATTCTGTTCCCCCCATTGTTCTCATTTGATCGTTCCCTTCACTTGATCATCCAGCTTACCCACTGGATTGTAAACTCCAAGACGGCACGCACACATCTCTTTTACACACTGTTGTATCCCAGAGCCTACCTCGAGTACCTGGGACATAGTAGGTACTTAGTAAATCTTTATTGAATGAACAAAGAGCTGACATCTGAGGGGTGTTAGTTTTGATGCATTCCACAGAGGCTCTGGAAGCCAGAGCTCCACATCCTGGGCCCAGGTCTTTCCTTCACTGTCGGAGTCCCTCAGAGATACCCCTTACTATTGACATGCATGTGTTTGCTGTTAGGGGGACAGCAGTATTAATTAACTTCCAGGAGGGTGTTGATGAATGAATATGTTGGTTTTTTGGTTTGTTTTCAGTATACACACTAGCTCTCCATTTCAAAGACAATGGATGGCATGGTTGGTTTTCAAATAGTTGTCACTTCACTAGTGTTTATGGTATAAAACCATCTAGATTACAACGTTTACACTGCGTAGTTTCTTATTCCTCAGTGATCTTGAAAATAATGCTAACAATATGGTACAAAAATATTGTAATTGAAGGGTTTTTCATTCACATTTTCTCTTCAGTTTCCTGAAGATGGTTCTTATGGCCCTGAGTAATACTACTGTCTTTCAAAAAAACCTTCATTTTTATGTTCCCTAATTAATGTTCCTTAGGGCTTTTAAAAGCTTCCTAAATAGGCATTTCTTTTGAAAGCACAAAAAAATGGACTGCAAATATTAGGTTTCCTCAGAAGAAGAAAACAGGGGGTGGGGGAGGTGTGAGGGGAGAAAAAGACCCCGAAATTGTTATAGGATAAGATTTCCAAATCTGGGTGTATGATGAATTGTGTTTTAAGATTTTCACTTAAGCTGCTTAAAAATTGAATCTGGATACAGGAAAGGTTGCTTTATTAAGAGTGGAAGCCCCACTAGAACAGTCAAATTTACAGTAGCCATTATATGTCCTGTGTTCTCTCTCTCCATCATGAATGACAAGGGGCATCCTGGGTTCCCCTTCTAAGCCCTCTTTGCCTTAAGGGAGCATGCACTCTCTCCCTTTAGTCACAGTTGAGACCTGCTTCATATACTCCTTTCTCATCTGAAATTTCTCTACTATGAGGAGGCACATTTCAGAGCTCCCAGGAGGACTAGGCAGTTGATTCAGGCTTACTCGTTAACTATACTATGTTTACTCACATAGGTAATGAATATTCTCGCAGAAATCCAGGAGAAGTAGTGTGGAGGGTGCTATCCCCCTCAGGCTTCACAGCTCAGTACAGACCCCACCTGGTCCACAGTCCTCTCATCTGCACGTATCCACCTGAGTGCATCAAACTCAAATGCCCACAGGTGCCAGAGAGAAACAGAACTTCGTGATTTGGGCAGATGGGAGACAATAGAGAGTGGCGGGGTCTGTCAACACAGAGTGCTTGGCTCACCCAACAATACTGGGGTGCTTTCAAAAATACGCATTGCCTGGGGTGCCTAGGTGGCTCAGCCAGTTGAGCATCTACTCTTGGTTGTTGCTGTTTGTTTTGTTTTTGTTTTTGTTTTTTTTAATACTCTATTTATTCATTTGAGGGAGAGAGAGAGCATGAGTCATGGTAATGGGCTGAGGGAGAGGAAGAAGCAGACTCCCAGGAGACCAGGGTGTCCTCTGTGGGGTTCCATCTCAGGACCCTAGGATCATGATCACAACCCAAGGCAGACTCAACCCACTGAGCCTCCCAGGCGATCCCTGCTCTTAGTTTTGGCTTAGGTTGTGGTATCTGGCCCTAGGGTCCTGCCCTTGGCATCTGTGCTCAGCAGGTAGTCTTCCCCACCCCTCCAACCCTAACCCCGCTCACATACATTCATACGCACTCTCTCTCTTGCTCTCTCAAATAGATGGGTAAATCTTAAAAAAAAAAAAAAAAAAAAAAAAAAAAAGCCTGGTTAGCTCAATGATGGACAATGATTTTTCTCTGCAGCACTTTGTAGTGTTAACTAATTTCCTACTCAGCATCAATTCTGGCGTCTTAAGTTTCTGGGGCTTAGACTTACAGGTGTTTTTCTTCAACCACATTGTAATCACTGCAAGGAGAGGGATGCTGCCTGACACGTTTGTTTGCTGTGTGGATTGGAATCCGCCCCCTGGCAGCCGCAGGGCCCACCATAGTGGCTGCTGCGGACTCAGGCTGGCTGGGTTCCTGCCTATTGGCTGCTGGGCTGACATGTTGGTGCGCACTTGGTTGCACCGTCATGCTCACCCCCGTCTAGCTGCCACGCCGTCTCCCCTGAATGTGTTCTGCTTAATGAAGGGCTGCTGGGTAGAGAGCTCCATGGTCAAATAATTTAGGGAAAAGCTGAGTTTAGCAAGGTTAAAGTTTAATAGTTTCCTTTACTGCAGGATTTTTTTTTATAGCCTTAAAATGTTAATGAGCACCATACATTTTTAAAAGGGGTGAGATAGAGACTGTGATTGGTCCTCTCAACCCCGTTTGAGAAACATTTTCCAGCCTCCCTTGCAACCGAAGTTCTGGATGAGGATTCAGTTCTGCCAGTCACGTGCATTCCTATGACGTTTGGAAGGTGAAAGTGAGAAGTAGGTTATTTTCCTGCTGTTGATGCTGGTAAGCAAGGTCACAGGGATGTAATTATTTATAGGCAGTTTTGGCTTGGTCATGTGACAGTCTCAGCTTCCAGACGTCTCCTCTGTGGCAACACTGTCTGTGGGTTCTTGAGCTGAGCAGCCTGGGGGCAGACCCTGACTTCTGTTCCTTCCACCCTTCCGAAAATTCTGTTAATACCTAATTTCTTATATTCATTTCCTTTTCTGCTTGAGACATGTAGGGTGGTTTCTGTTTCCCCCACTGAACCTGGGCTGATACAAGGACTATAACGTGTGTCCCTTACATACATTAGTATGTATATTACTACCTATGCATGTATATATATGTATATATATATGCTCAGAAATAGTTTTGTTTTCACAGCATAGCTCTCAAGACCATGGTTCTTAAGAAACAATTTTGGGAAATTGTCTGTGGAAAGAACATTGAAATCAATATCTGAAGGAAGGTCTACGTTACGGTTATGACTTCTCTGTTTACTAGACTGGGAGGTGAGCCTTGAGTTCTCTGAACCTTGAGTTCTCTTCCTCATTTGAAATATAAGAACAACCATTCCTGCCCTCCAGACCTCACAGGGTTGTCGTGAGAATCAAATGAGATGATCAATGTGGAAGTGGTCTGGAAACTGTAAATTGTTATAGAAATGTGAGGCATCATCATTAGTCATGCTGCCACCTATGAAAATGAATGTGAGATTCATAATGCAGCGACATCATTCTCATAACGATTGCCTGAGTAGTTGCTGGTTCCTTGAAAACATTGGGGGTCTGATGGATTAATCAGTTGGGAGCAGAAATACCACCAGACTTGCCAAATAGACCATAAACCAAAGGGGCCATTCCCCAGTTCCCAAGGTGCCCTCTTTAACAACGGATAAACACAGACGTCTCTCGCTTCCCCATCTCTTCCAAATTAAAGCCTTTGGGGGAAACATTCTTAACAGAAACCTTTACATCTTCAAAATAGACCAAAGGAAGCGCAGCAAAATATTTCCTTCATTTCCTTCATTTTCTGTTGGTGAGATGGGTCCTTTCATTAGCAGATTGAGTACAAACAGCCCCCACAGTCTGCTCCAGTAATTTCCAAAACATGATTTACATAAATTTAACTTTGTAATCTTGTGGTTATATGACTGCATTAAAATGACAAATAATGTGACACGATGCAGTGTCACATGCTGATATGGTGGCTGACTGTTTACCAGCAGCAGGTCAGTCGGAGGTGTCTCTCACATCATCCTCTCTTCTCTCAGGATGTGGATATTTAGGAAGTATCCCCAATTCTGGTCTTTTTGAGAAATGAGAGAGCTATACCCCTGTGTCTCACACACAGAAAATCTGAAGTGAGTGAGTGGCCACAATTTATCTGCTCCACTTAGGATTCTTTGAAAAAACTTACCTCAACGTCAGCAGTCAGCGGTTCAATGCAGCACACTAATGTGTGTAGGACCCTGTTAAATAGAGTTGATGACCAACGTCCAGGATTTTAGAGAAGCAAGCAAGAGATTCTACAAGTTATTTTGTCCAAAGGCCTCCTTTTGTTTTCACCACAATCTAAATCTTATTGCTAGATGTTGCACCTGTAATAAATGGAAAATAACCTCATTGTAGTAACTCACATGCAGCAGGCACCTAATGACTGTTTTGTGAACAAATGGGTAGAACCTTTTTTTAACTTTGTTGTTTTTTTATCCCAACTGTCAATAACGTACGGGGTATTAAGATTCGTAATTAATATCCTGTGTCCTTCCTTTCTGTCCATCTATCTTTTATCCTTTCTCTTCTCTCCCTCCTTCCCTACTTTCTCTCTTCCCTCCCTCCTTTCAGACAGGGAGTATCCACTGCCCATCAGGCTGTGTTCAGATCACCAGGAATATACAGGATACAATGCTGACTCCTAGGATTCTTCCCTTTTTCTTCCGCTTGTCAGATTTGAAATGACATGTTTAATGTCTGTCTGCTCTTCTGGACTATAAGCTCCCCAAGGGCAGAGAAATGTTTTGCCTTGTTCACTGCTCTATGTTCATATCCAGAACAGTGCTCTGTTCACAATAATTGTTCAATAACTGTTTATCAAAAGACTCAGGCCCTTTTAGGATTGTGCATTCCCCTTCACTGTCTTAGGTGTCTTATGTCTAATTGGGCTTCTGCTGCTCCCTACTCTACCTGTCTATTATTCTCACAAGGCCACTGGTGACCTTTATAGAGTCAGTTTCAGCCTTTTCTATTGCTTACAAGACCACTCTATCACAGTTGTCCCTAAGACAAGAGCCTCACAATCTAAGTGAGGGATTCGGCTGGATGTGAGAGGGGCAAAGCCCTTCATGGGCTGACAACTGATTAGGGAGCGGGAACATGTACAGGAGTGGGTGAATAATGACACAAGTCAGGAAAAGTGAAGAACCATATAAACCTTATAGAAGTGCCATAATAGGGGTAACGGCTGAGGACTGAGGTGGTTGGGGGGAAAACTCAGAGGAAACTGAACTTGAGCTAGGTCTTAAAAGAGAAGAGAAAGGCATAAGGAAAGGCTCCCGGCATCATTCTGAATAGGACTTGAGGGATGTCATGTGTGAGAGATGAAATCAGACCTTGAGGAGATTATTTAAATGCAAAGCTGAAGATTACATTTTAACCTGTGCACAATAAAGAATTACTGAAGGCACTAGAAGTGAAGGGGCCAAAGCCCACACAGAGCTGTGTTTTTGATAGAACACGGGCGGGCGGTGTTGGAAAGCTTAGCCACCATCCCTCCTTCTCTCTCATTCCTGGATTGCGAATTGCTAATTCCATAATGCTAATTCCATAATTCCATAATTCCCTAATTCCATAATGCTTTTACTCCCTTTAGTAAGCAGTGTCAGCTTTCTCCCAGCTTAAACACTACCACCCATTCAACCAACCACATAAACAAAAGCTCCCTTACCCCTCATCTCCATTTACCTATTTCTGCTCCCTCAGGCCAGTTCTTCAAAGAATGGCTGATGTTCTCCATGTCTACTTTTTTCTTATTTACTCCTTAACCCACCACAGTCTAGATGCTGCCCTAACCACTGAAATGTCTCCGGTCAAGCTCACTGAGAAGCTTTTAGCTGTTAATTTGAAGGGACAGTCTTCAGTCCTTATGATACTCCATCTTGCGTGTCATAGTTTTGTGCCCTCTTTCCCTTTCAAGAAAACCTCTCCTGCTTTGGCTGTCGGGCTAACTCTTGGCTTTCATTCTACCTCTCTGAGATGTTTCAGGTGTTCTTCTCTTCCATGGCATTTTTAATATATGGCTGTTTCCCAGGGCTCTTTTCTCTGTCTTTTTTTTTTTTTTTAATAGTCCACGCGAGTGTGGGACAATTTGGTGAAGATGTTCAATGGCACTTGGATATAGAGGTCTGTGCTTGAGATAAAGATTTGGGGGTTGTCAGCGTATATGGGGCAAGTGAAGACATGGGATTAGGGGAGAATGGGTAGAGTAAGAACGAGCCCAGGGAAGCCATATGTAAAGAGAAGCTAGAGGGAAGGAGACACCCAGAGAAGGGGGAAACCAGGGGAGACTGATGAGATGGAAATCAAGGAAGGAGAGTTTCCAGAAGCAGAGAATGCTACAGACACATTACATAAGGTAAAGACGGGGAAGGACCCGTTGAACTCTGGAAAAGGCTCATTACTGAGAAGGACAGAAACTAGGTTTTCATGAGCTTGAATGGGGCAAGGGCAAGAAAGTAGAAAGAGCTAGTGTAGTTTGCCTTTTCTAGAATCTTGTCTTTGAAACAAGGGAGGAATTGAGTGATAGGAAGAGAAAGTAAGTTGCTGTATCTAAGATGGGAGAGACTTGCATTATCAAGTTCTTTAGGCAAAGGGAAAGGTAAAAAGCTATTAATTTTATATATCACTGAGTTCATAACTAGTCAATAGAAACAGACCGGGACGCACAGAGATCCATATTAAGGAAAGCAGAGTATGTGAGATTCCAAAATTTCTTGTGTTGTGGGTTCATTTCTATTCTTTAAGTTTAATATATGTCTGGTGTTTCATTTCATTTCTTCACAGCAGTACATCATAATTTAATTTTTTTCCTTGATGTAGGTATAAATGGAGATGCTAAGGCATATTTATGCATATAGGGTCATTTCTAGGAGCATGCACTAAATATTAATATTCCAATATCCTCTTCCCAGCTCATGAGCCAAGCAAGAAATGCATTTTTCTTGCTTAGTGATTTTTTTTTTTCTGAAGCACAGGGCTATTTGAGTGGGCTCTCTGTGCTCAGAGAAAGCAATATTATTATTATATTTTCTTGCAAAAGAAACATTATTTAGAAAACATGATTAACAGAGGAGCTGGCTTCTATATTCTATTTCTGGTCTACTCAGAGACATGATACCCAAGTCCAACAGATCCAGATGCAACAATATTAACTGATTTTCCGCATTGGTGGGTTTAGTTTGTTTTTGGGATCTTTCATTTTTTCTTTGCATGATAGCATTTTGGGTTTTCCCCTGGGATGTTACCCTTCTCTCCCTTAGTGTTTATAGATCAGTTGAGGCTGACTTTATCTCTGGCTCCCAAGCAAGGCATATGACCCAAAGCAGGTAAATCAAAGTGCAGAATTGCTTTGTCTGTAATGATGGTTTAGAGATAGTGGCTCCATGGCCCAATCCTGGCCAAGGCCGGCCCTATTAAAGCTGGGGTTGAATGATGGCAAAAGAGCTCTGCAACTGAAGATTTGGGTCTGGAGCTGCCAGCTGCCATTTTGTCCTTCAAGGGAAGAGCCAACCTGAGAATAAAGTTAGCACAAGTGAGGGCATGGCCAAGAGATGAAGAGAGCTGGGCTCTCAGTGACATCATTTGAGTTCTTGCCCCTAAGCATACCCAAAGCACTAACACTGTGTGTTTTTTAAATTCTTGCAAGCCTATAAGTAACCTTTGGAGTTGCACTCCTGTCCCCTGCAGTTGCAAGAGCTCTGGCAAAGATATTCACTTGATGCCACATTCACATGTGTGACCTTATGCAATTCTAGCCCCACTGGGTAAGGATTATTAACTTCATTTTATAGGTAAAGGTCACAAAACTGCTAAATGACAGAGCCAGGATAGGAAAATCTTAAGTCCTGTGCTTGATCCATTATACCATAACTCTTTCCTACAAGCTCTCTCCTTAAGGTTTTTTAGTAGGAATTTACAGTGATTAATGCTATGGCCCGCCGTCACCTTACTGAACTCACTATTAAGGTAATGGTGAGCACTCTGATTTAAAACTTAATGCCACCCTTAGTTCTAAATTTAGTTTATTTACGCTTCCTATGTCCTTTATTTCTTCTTCCTTTCCATATATTAATATTCTTTCCTAGACTCCATTAAAGGTGATAACTCCAAGAGACAATTATTAATATGATACCCTGTTCTTATTTAAAATATGTGTTCCTCAGCCTGCCACTTCTGTTGATTTGAATTAACATATCTTATTTGCAGGCAAAGTAGATGATGACTCCTAGCACCTGGCACATACTAGACACTCAGTAAGCATTTGTGGAAGGGTTGCTTGAATGCCCATAGTAGACCCTAAACAGTTTGCCAATTGCCTAATGAATGATACTTTGGCCATTTTGCCCGAGACTTTCCTCCACCTACCTGGCCTAATATTCATACCTTTAGTTTTTTCTTTCTGCTGTCAAACCAGAGGAGTGACAGTGGGTACAAAAGTCTAGGCAACTTGGTTTCAGAGACTATGGGTTCGAAATTCTATTCTGTTACTAAGTAACTATTTGACTTTAACTAAGTTACTGACTTCTCTGAGGCTCATTTTCTTCAGATAGGTTGTTTTGAGGATTAAAAGAAATGGCACAGCCAATATCAGTTATTATTGGCACATTGCACATGCCAGTGAGAAGGCAAGGAAGAAAGAAAACGGATTTACTTTCTCCCAGAGACAAATCAAGCTGAGCTGGTACAGCCGAGAAGCACAAAGGAAGAATACAGGAAAGCTTTGGTTCAACCCTCTGGCACTTTCTCATCCCCTTCCCCTTGTTTTATTTTTCTCTGTAGAACTCAGCACCTTGAACATATTTCATTTGCATATATATTATGTTAGTGATCTGTTTTGTCCTACTTGAATTTAAACTCCATGGGGACAGGAACTGATTGAATGGGCACTAAAAATCATTTTTTCAGTGAATGTAAAATTGGAGGAGCATATAGAAAAAAACACACTTGCGAAACTGCGAAGTGGATGGAGGAGCAAAAATCTAGGGCGTGGGTGTTCCTGAGAAGGAGGACAAGGACCCTATAAAGAGACTATCTTTAATAAGATCCAGGATCTGGCGTGGGGAACATCTTTCCCGTATTTATTTTCCAAATACACACACATATATGTATTTTATGCTTTCAACAAACCTTATTACAAAAGCCACATTAAATAACCTTTGCAATTTGACATTCTCCTTAAGTCACAGTGCATTCTCAGAACAAAAGGATAGTTGATCACTGCAATGTTTTGAAAGTTAGGACACCTCAAATCTCATTCCTCTTCTCCTGAGCTCTGTACTCCCTGGAAGGGATTGAGCACATGGTGACACTTCTGTCATGTCATCTCATCCTTTTTCTTTCTTTCTTTTTTTCTTTCTAAAACCATAAGATCTAATAGGGTACAAGCTTAGCAATTTAAGTAGCTTTTTTTGGCAAGTAAACAAATACTTCAAGTTCATAACAGATGCACAAGTCCACTTTGGGAGAAATGCATCATGGGCTCAGGTGCATCCTAAGAGCTCTTATAATCACATTTGTTCATCTGTTCATGCGGTGTACACCTGTACCCATTTGGCATGGGCTTAGGTACAGTGTGGGAGAGACCCAGGTTCAAAGTAAACTTCCAGTCTTTGTTCAGTTCTCTAAATGTTGCAGACTGTGCTCCTCTCAGGCCATAAAAAGATAGGATTCTTAGCATATCTAGAAGATGCCATTGCCCTTTCGTAGAAGTATTAAACACAAAAGCAAAGAAATCAACGTGGATCAAAGAGCACAGATCTAATTTGTAAGCACTTTAAAGGAAGCAGCAAAAAAATGAATAAAGACCTTCAGAGTTCTATAGTTAAAAAAAACTCCTCAGGTTTCACAGACTTCACAGACCAGGGTTTAATCTGAGGGAATGAATTGTCTTATGTCTATTATATTAGCCTCTCTCAAGAATTGTATTAAGATGTTTTGACTTGCCTTTGGGGCCTTCCAGAAGTTCAGCTCTGGATATTTCTATGACGTGTGCATTAAAAAAAAAAATCTGATGGTCACATGTATGGAAAAAGGAAAGAAAATATGGAAAGCAAAAGACTATTTCAAGGCTAAAGATCATCTCTTGACTTTTCAAAATGTTTAGCAGAAGGTTAGTAGGTCAGTTAGCATAGACAACATTGAAAGACTTGGGTTTTCATTCTTATTTCTTGGCACATGCATGATGCTCTTCCATTACATGTGGGATTGCAAAGTGTTGTGCTTTACAGACATAGAACTGTGAACTCAAAGATGTGTGTGTATAGACTTCAGTTTTGGCCTTCACTGCAAGAATAAAGAATGCAGGGGATCTCCAGAGCAGAGCTCCCTTCCCTTCCTGGAAGGACATGCAGGATTTTTTCCAGTGAATGATCTTGAAAGTCTATCCTGAGCTGTTCCCCTTGGGTGCTGTAAAGGTTTGACTCGGCAGGTCTGGGATGTTCAAACCCTGCCCATTCCAAAGAAAGGTCTGACCCTTGACTAGCTCCTGAGAGATAACCTCTGAGACTTAGTAATATTCTACTTGACAAGAGTGTCTTTGTTTACTTGTGGCCTTGAACTACACCAATGTGATTTATGGTGAGGGCCGTGGACCATGTGATATCAATTTGACCTCTGGTGGTCCCGGAGGCTGAGTAATGAAGGTGAGCCACAAGGGTCCTCCATGCCTACGTGACTCCCAGTAAAACCCTGGACTCAAAGCTCAGTGAATTTCCGTGCTCAGCAATGCTCTACATGTGTTGTTGCATATTGTTTCTGGGAGAACAAAGTGCTGTCTGTGTAACTCCATTGGGAGATGACACCTGGGAGTTTGTGCCTGGTTTCTCTGCTGATATTAATCTGTATCTTTTCACTGTAGTTAAGCATACAGTGGGTATAAGAGTTTTTCTGAGTTCTATAAGTCCTTCCACTGAATTGTTGAAGCTAAGGGTGGTTCTGAGGACCCTTGACCACACACATACACACAGTATTTGGTGACCAAATTTGGCAGTTTTGCCCTGCTCACAAGGCTCTTCTCATGCTAGCCCCTTTAAAAGGGAGAACAACAGAAACCTGACGTCCCTCTTCTAGAGCGTGGCCTCACAGGGAATGTCAGTGAGTTACAGATCAAGCAAGACTTTCTGAGAGATGCTGAAAGACTGGGGGAGAATCACTGACCTATCGTCTTAGACCGTCTCTCCCTGTGATCCTTCTCACAGCCTCTGAAAAGTGGCAGCTTTCAAAAAGTCATTAATCTGCCACAAGGAGGAGAAA
This sequence comes from Martes martes, assembly GCF_963455335.1. Lineage (NCBI taxonomy): Eukaryota > Metazoa > Chordata > Mammalia > Carnivora > Mustelidae > Martes > Martes martes. The sequence continues at coordinate 23,105,344 of NC_137895.1, forward strand.
TGCATGTCTCTCTTTGTGACCTACGTATCATGTTTTTGGAGCAAGGTGTCAATCATTATCGGATTCATTAAAATCACCCTCAAAACAAATGTTGATTTTCTTCACCATTTTCTCACAAACTTGCATTAAACTTACACTCTGATGCCAAGGAATTTAATATATCTGTCCTCTGTCTTTTGGAGAGAGAGGACAGATATATTCAAAACAAAGAGCAGGCTGACAAAGTTTCCCAGGTGACACTACCACATGGCCACCAGCGAGAGCCATACTCCCAACCATAGGTAGATGCCAGTCCTAGTTCTGAAGTATGTTAGACTGGTAGGATAGTAAGGTGGAGCTATCTCACCGGAGTAGGGATGGAGAAGCTTGGAGAAGAAAGAGGCAGGTCTAGAAAGGTTATAAAGGCCAAGCCCTAATGAGTTTGGTCTTCATATGCAGGTTCAGGGGTTTTCAGTGGGGTTGGGATTCTGCCCTCAACTCAGCACTTTATTCCAGTTGCAGAAGCTTGCTGGTCATACCACAGGGCAGCCCACCTGCCTTGACAGTTCTGCATTGTTTCCTCTTTCTCATGCTCTGTTCCCTCAAACCCCGTTCAAACTCAGTCCTGTCCAGGAATGTGTTTGGCCTGACTAAATGTGGTTATTCCAAAGACTCCTCGGTAATTCTGTGCTCTCTTCACTCCAGAGTTAACCTCAATTTTTGTAATAGATATGCTGATGAAAGTGGTGTGTGGTGTCAGTTTTGGCATAATGGCCCTCTGCTTTTCTGTACACTTTCAACATAAAATTGTACATATGTTTCTCTGGAAAACTTTTTAGCATCCAAATCCAATCTAATCACATTTACAAACTCAGTAACCTTTTTTGAAATCATATCTAAAAGTTATTTGAGTCAAGTTTTTCCTGATGAAATAATAATACAAAAATAAGTCTTAATATAAATGCAAAACAGCTGAGGTTATTTTTAAAATTACAGTAACTTAAAGGCTTAAAGAAAAAAATTACAGCAGTAGCTTATCTGTACAGAGCTCATTGATATTAAAAAAAATCCCAAATGGTTTCTGAAACCTGTAGGTGAAACGCATGTCCCTCTGGATGCACAGATCTTTTTTATTTCCCCCAGAATTCTGTAGGCATGGCTGGTTTTTAAAAATGAAACAGGAGATGCAGGCTGAGGGAAGCGAATGCACTAGAGCAAAAGCAAAGACAAGGATTCAGAACGTATCAGTAAATGAACAATTGGTAACCCCCTGTGTTGCCATTTTCTTCTCCCGCTTTATCCTCGTATTTTGACACAGTTAATAAGGGGAAGAGCTGGGATTCCAGCGGTTCTAGCTCCATATTCATGGCTCTTTCCAATTGCCCACAACTGCCCTGAGCTGTTTTCATTTATCTTGGAAAATTTTCTTCTTTATATGGCAGATTACTCAATCTCACTACTGTAGCAGATACCTCTACACCAACACGGCAAAAAGAGAACTTGTCCTGTCTCTTTGCCCCCAAACTTGCTGCTGTTTCATGACCTGAACTCAGGTTCTCAACATAATTCAGTTCCCATTTGATTCTCCTCTCTTTCCACTCTTACATCCTTTCATTCTTGCCGATTCTGCTCTCAGGATGCCTCTGAATCCCTTCCCTTCTTGCCTTCCCTGCTGCTGCCACCTTATGATGAGTCCTTATTACCATTACTATTATTTATTACTTGTACAACTGCAGTAGCTCCTAACTGGTCTCTGAGCTTCTGGTTCCTTTGTTTCTTCCTGTCTCTCTTTTACGGTGGAGAGACACGGTGCTTCTGTTCCTCTTACGCCTGGAATCCGTTTCCCTGTCTGTACTTTGAAAAATTCTGTTCATCCTAGCAAAAATAGCCCCACGTATCCTTTCTTCTTTTCCCACTGTGGAAGGTTGATTGCATCAATGACCCTATTTAAAAGGTCTCCATGTATCTATGTCCTTGATGGTTTCTTTCCATGTTGACACTGGGCTTGATGTTCATGTGACTCACTTTGGCTAATGGGGCACTAACAAACTTGTCTCAAGCAGAGGCTTAAAAAAAAAAAAAAAAAAAAAAAGCATGGGTCTTTCTTTTCTTTCCTCCTTGATCCTCCGCATTTTTTCCTGAGAAACTGTCCAGAGAATCCTACTAGAAGGTGAGACACATGAAACAGAACCAAGTCAGCCTAGGCTGCAGCAGCCAAGTCTATCCTGGACCAAACAGCCAATATCTGACCACAGATACATAACGAAGCCAGATTGAAATCAGCAGAATCATCCAGCTGACCCTTAGATGTGTGAGCAATTATCGATAGTTGGTGGTTTTTGGTTTTGTTTTTTTTAAAAAGATTTTATTTATTTATTTGACAGACAGAGATCACAAGTAGGCAGAGAGGCAGGCAGAGTGAGAAGGGGGAAGCAGGCTCACCGCTGAGCAGAGAGCCCGATGCGGGGCTTGATCCCAGGACCCTGGGATCATGACCTGAGCCGAAGGCAGAGGCTTTAGCCTACTGAACCACCCAGGCGCCCTTCAACAGCTGGTGTTTTGAGTCTGAGTCTTGGGAGTGCTTTGTTATGTAGCACTAGCTAATTAATAGATCCACACTACCTTTTTTTTTTTTTCCTGAAATACTTCCATACTACACATACTGTTATTTTACCATTTATTAGGTCTGACTTCTATTGGACTGCATCCTTTGTGTCAGGGGCCACATTTTTATAACCCCAGTATCTAGCACATAACCTAGCACACAGCAGGTACTCAATAAATTAGTTTGTTTCAGTCAAGCCCTTGCTTAAGTTGTGAAAGTTGTGAAAGAAAAGGCTTACTCTATAAATGCTTGGATATTAGTCTTTGTTTTTAAAAGTTTCTTTCTTTTAGACCTTGCATTAGGTTAGACCTTCTAACCAAGAGAAGAAGCAGTCGGTCACTTCACCTCCAGTTCATGGATTGTGACTTCCAAGGGGAGGGCATGGGCTGGGTCCTGGATTCTTTAGGGCTTTGGAGAAAAGAAGGGAGATGGGAGCCTGTGAGCAATGTCTTTACAGTCTTCCTTTCTCCTTCACCACAGACAATGGTAAAGTATGTATGGACTTTTAATTTAAGCATCTTTTCCTTTTTGGCAAACTCAAATCAAATTTCATAGAGAATACGCTATAAGTAACACTGGTTGTTTTTTCCATGCAGAGAGGTGAAGATTACTAAATACTTTTGGATTTTTTTCAGCATGTCTGTGCATATATTTTACAATCTATGAATCTTTTATAAAGAGACTTTAGATAAAACAGTGAATTTGTCTTTCTTATTTAAAATTTAAGCTGTAAAATATCTAAATTATACTTAAACACAAAATACTAGTCATTGATTTCCCAACCAATAGACATATATACTACATATATGTCTATAGATATTCATATATGTAATAGATAGTTGACCCTTGAACAACATGAGTTTGAACTACCTGGGACCACTTATACATAGAGTTTTTGGGGCAAATGCAATATAGTACTGTAATTGTATTTTCTCTTCCTTAAGATTTTCTTGGTGGGGCACCTGGGTGGCTTAATCAGTTAAGCATCTGCCTTCAGCTCAGGTCATGATCCTGGGGTCCTGGGATCAAGCCCTGCCCCAGGCTCCCTGCTCAGCAGGGAGTCTACTTCTCTCTCTCCCTCTGCCCCTCCCCCCTCATTCTCTCTCTCTCTCAAATAAATACATAAAATTTTTTTTTAAGTTTTTTAGTAACATTTTTTCTCTAGCTTACCTTACTTTAAGAATACAGTATATAACATGTAAAACATATAAAGTATGTGTTAACCAACTGTTTATGGACCTGTAAGGCTTCTAATCAATGGTAGGCTATTAGTAATTAAGCTTATGGGGAGGGGGGCAAAAGTTTTATATGGATTTTCAGCCGTGCAGGGGGTCAACACTCCTAACCCCCATATTTTCATGGGTCAACTGTATACACTATATGATTTTTGAGTGTATTCTCTCAGAGGTCCATTCTCTACCCCTCCCCCAAGCCCACAGCCTGCCTGGTAGAGCAATGTATGTGCAGTAGACATTTAGAAAGTTTGCCATTTCTTAGCCAACCCCACCTTCTGCCCTGTTGAGCTTTCTGAAACATTAGACATTCCTATCTCCAATCTCCTTGGTACCAGAATTGGCACAATATTTGCTACACATCAACACTTGGACAATGAGTAATGGCATCTTCTAGGGAAGAACAAGTAGCAGATTCATGAACTTCATTTCTTTTCAGCCTTTTATGCCAAGGCTAATTGCTTGTTTAAGTAAATGCATCTGACTTGAATAGCAATTGAAGATGTTTTAGGTTAGTTTGGATATTGAATTTCACATGCAGTGACCAAGACTAAGAAAATTCAGGTTAATGTCCTGCAAACTTTTAATCAGTATGGAGGCTTTTCCTTACAGAAAGAAATTGGCCTTTGCAATGGACAGAATCAAGGGTCAGAAGTTGAAATACCCTTGGTCTGACAGGTAATAGAAATGGATCAAGTAGGGGGGGATTGTGGTGAGTTGGGACTATTGTGACTGTTGTAATGGGGAAAGGCAGGCCCAGGGTGGCCAGATCATCCAATTTTTAAAGCCAATCCAAAAATTCAAATTCTATTTAAATGTGATATTTGAGTTTTAATTATTGAAAATTAATCCACGAATATGGATTATTCTCATGGCTCTCATTTTGCTTCCTCTAAGCTAACCAGAGACAGTTTATAGATTTTCTCATTGTTCTTTCCTCACTATAGGAATTAACCATTATTCCGTTCTGACCTGTGACAGCTACATCACAGAGTGTAATGGGAAATTACTGGGGGATACCTGAAGCTAAGTTCTGAGGAAACATCATCTATGAAGCAGAAACTGTTCATATGTATATCTTCGAATATATTTGTTTCCTGTTAAATTAGAGCTTCTGGTAAAAATGCTGCACCTTGCATTGGAAATGGCTGGGAAATCCCCTTCTTTTGCAAGTGGGGGCTAATTATTTAGTGATATGTCCTCTGCCTCAGTTGAGGTTGGCTATGGTCCAGGTAAAAGAATGCCACAGATCAGTGGCTTAACAGGACCTTGGGGGATTATAGCAAGGGACAACTAGGAGAATTCACATCTTACCCCAAAGAAAATCCCTACTCATATGTTTCATACTACATGGTGTCTAAAGGTTATTACACTCAAGGTGAACTTGGCAGTATACATTTGTAGAGTGTTGTTCTTTACCTATTCACACTGATACAACTGATCAGTTGAGAGACGACCATGGTTCTGCACCCCGAGAAGGCTCCTTTGTTCCTATGGCCACCCTGTTCCTTTCCCTGGACTCCTCAGACCTCCCCGAAGATCCAGGCACTACGGTGTTAATACATGTCCCTGGACTGCAGAGTCTGTTCTCTTTGCTAGTTCCCTAGCTCTACCACCTTAAAATATCTAATTATTGGGTGTGGTGCAAAAACAATGAATACTGTTACGCTGAAAAAAAAAAATCTAATTATTATTTTGGAACACTTGAACCAGAATGCCAGGACTCCATAAAAAGCAACATAGTTTGGATATTAGAATGTTTTATTCCTACTGCTTTCCTTCTAGTAGCCATGGGCTAGCGGGAAGCCTGAGATGAGTGGGAACAAACAGCTCAGGGAACATAACATATTTTACTAAAAGCCAGAGGTCCTTTGTTCCAGTCCCAATATGTAGTAGATGCCCTGAGGCATATTTCATGAGCTTCATCTCACATTTTTCTATTATTGGAAAAATTTGACTGGCTAATTTTAAAACATAGTTTTTTTTCCTCCACACACATACTCTGTGGTAGCTGCGAAACAGTTGGAGAATTCCCCATGTTCAGTGACCTCAAAGTCACACTGCAAGCTGTGCTGTGGTCTCTCGCTGGTACAATAAAACATACATGAGTTGTGACTGGCTGCAGAGTCAGGAGCGGGTATTTTAGGGTTTAATCATCTGGCTCCATTAATTTTGGTGGTTGCTGTGCATGTTTCTATTTTTGTCTCCAGTTAGAACTGCCAGGAAAGGAAGGAGTCAACCCAGATTTCTGCAAATGCTTTTGTAAAAATGTCGTTTGCCAAATCAAATGTCCAAGACCGTGCTCACACTTTCACCGTTCTCCACGCCCATCACGGGCTTTCCCATAAATGACTACCCAAGAGCCTGGGCAGAGAGCAAAGATGAAGCAGGGAGCCAGAGAGAGAAAGTAATGAGGAGACAGAGGTTGGCTTTTACAAACAAACCTTTCCCCTAATTGCTCCCTCCTGTTGCAGCCACCATGGCAGCCGTGGCAGCCTCTGACCTCGGCTGCCGTGGTCTCCCTGGGTGATGGGTAGCCATGCATGAGCAGAAAGAGGAGCAGGACTAACACAGACCTGGGGAACATACCTCCTTCTGATAAACATCAAAATCACATATTGTAGTTCTGAGATTGTTAGGGGTTGAATTGGGTCTCCTCTCCCAATTCACGTTGGAATCCTAACCCCCGTTGCCTGAGAATGTGACCCTATTGGGAAGTAGGGGCACTGCAGGTATAATTAGTTAAGTAAACATGAGGTCATGCTGGAGTAGGGTGGGCTTTTGATCCAAATGACTGGCATTCTTATAGAAAGAGGAGATTTGGATATGGACACACAAAGGCAGCATTATCACATGACAATGGAGGCTGAGATGGGAGTGATGGCTCTGTAAGCCAAGAACAGCAAGAATTGCAGTAAACCACCAGAATTTAAAGAGAGTCAAGGAAGAATTCTCCCCTACAGGTTTCAGAGGGAATGTGGCCCCCAGGACACCTCAATTTCAGACATCTGGCCTCCAGAACTGTGATAAAATAAATTTCTGTTGTGTTAAGCCATCCACTTTGTTTCGGCAGCTCTAGGATACTAATACAGAGACCAGGCCTCAACTGCTATGTCATGAGGCAGGGTTTTGAATGTGTCCGTTGGAGTGCTCTACATATCTGAAATTGGGGGAATAACATCTGTGGGCTCACTGTGATGTTGATATTTTCCTACTTGTCAAACTTACATCAGAGGGGCATGAACACTCAGAGATTGAGAACATGAAGTCTGGGGTCAGCCATGAGCTCAGTTACTTAGGGGCTGTGTGATCTTGGGAATGTTAACCTCTTTACTTTAGGTTCCTCATCATCTAAAATGGGGTATTCTTCCTCAATTGATGTAATTCATAAGGATTTAGTGAGGAAAGCATTAATCCATGTTCATGGATCAACTATTTATGGAGTCATGGCAGGTGCTGCATTTACAGTTAAGTCGGGAAAAATAAACAAGAAAAAAGACAAGATAATTACCAATTCCGACAAAGACTTGGGAAGAGATCAACAGGGTCTTGAAAGAAAGGGTAAAGGGTGGTGGTGGTTGAGGGGGAGAACACACTTTAGAAATCCAAGGACTGCTTCTGTGAAGAGGTGAAATTTGAGCTGACACCAAAAGGATGAAGAGGTGTTAGTGGGGTGAAGAGCTGGGGAGAAAGAGAGCAGCCTATGCAAAAGCCCTGAGATAGAAAGAACATGGCATGTTCAAAATGTCTTCCCAGTTAAGGAGTAGATGGTTATAGTAGTTTTCTATTATTGCCATAACAAATCACCACAAATTTATCAGCCTAAAACAACATCTGTTCATTATCTCACAGTTCCTGGGGGTCAGAACCTGAATTCTCTGCTAAGAGTTTGTCAAGGCAGAAATCAAGATGGTAGTCAAGGGTCTGAGGCTCGGGTCCTCACTGATGGTTGGCACTTCTTTTTCACATTATCCATGAGGCTCTTTGCATTTTCAAGCTGGCATGGGCCGAGTAAGTCCTTCTCGGGTTTTGAATCTGTCTACCTTGCTTACCTCTGCTTTAAAGGCTCATGGGATTTTATTGGACCCACCTAGATAATCCATGATAGTCTCCCTATTTTAGAGTCCATTGTTTAGCCCCTTAAACATATTCACTTTAACATATTCATGGGTGTGATATCTCATCAGATTCACAGTCTTGGGGATTGGGGTGTGGAGTCTTCTCACCAGCTGTAATTCTGCCTACCACATCCTACAACTGTCTGATGATGCAGGACTTTATGGATCATGGTGAAGATTGTGAAATCTAATTTAATGGCAATAATTATAATAGTTACTATCATACAACTACTATGTGTAGCGTCTATTTATTAGCTCTGAGCACTTTGCCGAACATTACAAAACATAATCTCATTGAATCCTCCCAATAGCCTTTTGAGAAAAGTACCACTATACTCAATTTACAGATGACGAAATTGAGGCCCAAGTGATTTGAGATGGTATAACTCCTGGTGAATCCCTACTTAAACACAGATCTGTGTAGTTCCGAATTCCATTAGCATTTTTATTTTAAATCCCCCTTATTTAGCATGCATTTAAGATATATATTTTTAGAGGTTTCAGTAGGGACTTTTCTGTTCTTCTAGGTTAAAGCATGATTGCATCTAACTAGGTGTTTTTCTGTTTGAGTCTCTTAACCATGCCTAGGGGAATCCTAGTGATTCCAATCATTAGGTTATAGCCCAGAACTAGAGCAGATTTGGCATCTTATGTATGAAAAAGTCTTTTTTTTTTTTTAAGATTTTATTTATTTATTTGTCAGAGAGATAGAGAGAGTACAGGCAGGCAGAGTGGCAGGCAGGGGAAGAGGGAGAAGCAGGCTCCCTGTGGAGCAAGGAGCCCGATGTGGGACTCGATCCCAGGACCCTGGGATCATGACCTGAGCCAAAGGCAGCCGCTCAACTGACTGAGCCACCCAGGCATCCCTGTATGAAAAAGTCTTAAAGAATCTCCAGAGCTCCAAGAATCAAAGCTCGTTCAAGTTTTGATATACTTTTCTCGGTATTAAGTTAGTGGACTTTTCATTTTCATGGGCCTAGTAGAGGTCGAACTCTATTTCCTTCTTTGCCTTTGGAAATACCTTGATTTTTGTTGAGGGTGTAGGACTTCAAAATTTTTCAAAGTAGGAAGGACACATTATGCCAGTAAGGCAGTGTTCAATAACGGGACCATGGCATCCACATTCTAATCTTCTTCAAGGAGCTCATTAATTATCTGTATTTTGATGACAGAAACCTGACCATTTTCGTGAATTGTTTCCTAACAGCTAGACAGAATCTTGCAGTCCTGGGGATTGTAGGGGAGCACGTTTTTACTTGAGGCTGGAGAATATGCCTTGCTGTTATCCCATTGGCTTCCCTGTTCACCTCTTGGTCTACCTTGCCAAGGATAAAGTTCTCCATGCTGGGGACAGGAGGTGACTAGTCACATATTAGCTCTTACTCTCCATCAGCTGCCTACATGCAGTGGTCCCTTGAGTTTAAGGGCCTGGTAGACAGGAAATATAGAGGACTAGAGTTGTGTAGCTCACTTTCAGGCAGTAATCAAAGCTTTTCCAAGGGCCTGGGGGTGGAGGGGGCCAGGTGGACTGTTCATCTCTAGGTAAGCAGGTATAAATGTTGCAGGAGTGGAGGCAATTGGGGAAGGTGTGTCCCACTGATTGGAGCTGTGTCCTGGGAGATTGCCTGGCAGGCCTATTTTGCAGAAATGGTCCAGTCCCAGTTCCCAGGTGCCCGCTGATTCAGGGCAATTCATCATTAGTTAATATTTCAGTGCCCATGGAGTGCTGCTTCCCTGTGCTCCCTGTAGCCCCAGAAATGCTTGCTTGAGGATGTGCTGCTAGGACCGAGGACTCCAGGAGAGAATAAGAAACACACGTGCATTCCAGTTGCCAAAAACCATTTCTTTGCAGCTGCAACACAGAAACAGATATCAACACATTTAAGCCATGCAGGAGGGGGAAGAATTCCACCTCAAATGAAACTTTGTTTGCCAAGTTTCTTGCTAGTCTTTCCTCTATGGGGGGTAGGAAGCATTCCCAGAAAGAGGATGGCAAATGAAGTTAGGACAAACTTAAAAAATGCAGTTCGCAAAGGGAACGCAATCTTCAACAAATGAAAAAGTGTAAATGGTAATATTCCAGCAAATTAGCTCCTAGAGAAGCCCTTAGGCAGAACTGTAAGCCGTTATAATTAAGGATTTGGAAAATATCAGTATTTAATTAGAACCTCTTTTCTTGGTGAAATGCTGTTGTGCCGCTGTAACTTCAGGTGTAAACAACTAAACATACCCATTTCAAAAACATGTTTTGTTGCAAGCCTAGAATCAGCGCTAATGTTAATTTGCTTATCTTGCAGCTTCCTCGCCCGTTTTTTGTTTTGTTTTGTCTTATTTGTTTCTGATCAGAGCTGAATTTTAAGAGCATTTTATCTTTAATTCCCAAATACAGCCATCTCCTGTTCCCAGGAGGGTATAGGTATTTATTCACAAACACTGGGGAACATCCCATAAACTTAATCAACTCTTCCATAATCTAATAAACACGGTTCCTCTAATATTTAATGCATATTTGTGGCAGTTGTTTCAGACAAGGGAGTTTTCAAATCCATTCCCAATGTAATCAAATATTTTGACAATAGCAAAATGTTTCAGCTTTATCCCTTTACAACAACAAACATTATAGAAATTGGCTTGTGCCGCATGAAATACTGATTAAAACACACACACACACACGCACGCATGCACGCGCGCACGGAATACCTGGTGTCTGACTCACAATCAGTCTTAGGCCCCACTTTTTGCACCTGGAAAATTCCAGACAACAGATAAACCTTTATTCCCTTGCCTGTATAGGGACGCGTGTAACTCAAAATGTTTTCCTGCCGTGATGGAGAAGATGAGGCATTATCAAGACTAACACTACAATTTAACGCTTCAGAGGAGCAGTGTATATCATTACTCCCTCTGTAGCCAAGCACACTAATTAATATTTATTGCACCTGTCAAGCCAGTAGCCACAGCCAATCCATTCCTGTGGCAGTTCAATGGGAGACTGGACACCATATTTCTCCTTGGCAGACATGTTTGGGTCATCAGCAAAGACAGAAGCCCCTTTCCCCAGCGAGACGTCGTAAACCCTCTCTTTTCTCTTGCAAAATTAAACCATTAATTCTGTTCGTGTTAATTTTTCTCCTTGTTGGGGATTGCTGTAAAAAAGGAAGTGGGGCGGGGGGATAGAGAAAGGATGAGAAGCAGCTGCATGTTCAGGATCCGCTGTCTTGAATGTATTTATTAGAACAAGGTCTTTTGGAACCCATGACCTTTGCTTTGTATCAGGCATCTCTTAAAGGTTACAGACATGTTGAAGGAGAGATGGTTATAAATCCTCATGAAGTTTAATCAAAAGTGGCAGACCACCCAGCAGTAAACATGTTATTAAAACTCTTTGGCTTCAAACTTTGTTCGGCATTGTCAACAGACTTTTGTCATCAACAGGTAGCTGGCAATGGAATTAATTAAGCTAGGGTAAAATAATAAATAAATTCTCATATTGCACCTACGGCAAGGAATTTGGCACTCGGTGCAGAGAAGTTTCTGTCGAGGCTGTGAATCATTCTATAGTGCATCTGAGTAAACCCAGCATGACTGTGGAACAAAGTTTACTCAGAAATTTAATTAGGAGAACGTGTAAACCGTACTGGAGAAAAGTAGGGCACCAAATGCTGCTTTATTTATTTTACTTTACTTTTACTTTTGTGTTAATTCTATCAGGAGCACCTGTGTCATTAGAACCACATGACCCAGACTGCCAGGCTCTTGATTAACAGGAGGACCACCCGTGAACTGATCACCAAAGATTATCTGGGCCATTAAATTTTCCCTTTGACATAATTACTCTTCCCTTGAGGATGACAATATATTTTTTTAATTTTTTTAAAGATTTTATTTATTGGAGAGAGAGAGAGTGTGAGAAAGAGATTAAAAGCAGAGGGAGTGGCAGAGGGAGAAGCAGATGCCCCGCTGAGGAAGGAGCCTGATGAGGGGCTCCATCGCAGGACCCTGGGATTACGACCTGAGCTGAACGCAGATGCTTAACCCACTGAGCCACCCAGGTGCCCTGAGGATGACAATGTTAACACTGATGATAACAAAGCAAGAAGAACAATAATAGTAAAAGAACCAGCAGACTCGGAGCTGGTATGCTATCCCACGTACAAAGTGCTTTACAGGGGTGCCTGGGTGGCTCAGTTGTTAAGCGTCTGCCTTCAACTCAGGTCATGGTCCTGGCATCCTGGGATGGAGCCCCACATCGGGCTGCTTGCTCCGTAGGAAGCCTGCTTCTCCCTCTCTCACTACCACTGCTTGTGTTCCCTCTCTCGCTGGGCCTCTCTGACAAATAAACAAATTAAAAAAAAAAAGAAAAAAAAAACCACAAAGTGCTTTACATACATTATCTCGTTTAATTCGTACAACCCTTGGAGGCAGGAATTATTAGGTCTGTTAAACAGATGAGGAATGGAGGTACAGAGGAGACTCATAACCAACATCACCCAGGTATAGTCTGTTATACTCCAAAGCTATTCTGCTGATGACTGCCTTGTCTCTAGGATGGAGGCTATTTGGAAGGCAGTGGGGGTTGTATGAGAAGAATTCATTTACACGGGAGAGCCAGACCTCTGCAACCTCTCTACTGCTGTCCCCTGGCTCCTGCTTGGGTCAGTGTTTCTTTGGGGCAGTGTTATTCATGTCCTGATTTTGCTCTCCTTTCTCCCAAACTCTCCCTATCCAAACTCTCACCCGGGGTCCATGGTCACCTTCACTATAAGTTACTTATTCGTGGTAAGGACCATGCTTCTCTGGTGAGTCCCTAATATGATTCTTTGGATGCCTTCCATTCTCTGATCCCATTTCTCTTCTCACTTAGCAATAGGTCTGGTACATAATCCAGTTGTCTGCAACATCGTTGATTACCCCTCTCACAGTGCATTATGGCCACACTAATAACGTTTCCCCCAAACCACCCTACAGTGTGTTTGTGGGTTTACCACTGCTATGGAGTTTGAAACTCCATTTCATGATTTCTAATTTTTTTTTGGTGGGGGGAGTGGTTGTCAGTGATGTCTTATTTGGGGTTGGTAGGGAGATTCTCAAAATCCCAAAGATTTGAAGGTTGAAGGGATATTCTTAAAATCCCAAAGCCAAGAAGACTGTACAGACCACTGGGCTTTAGAATGGGCCTTTCCACTCACTGGGCTGGCCAGTCACCTAATGCCTTAGCCTCAGATTCCTCACTGAAAGTTGGGGATATTTATTCCCCTTTCATAGCATTGTTAGAAAAGATTAAGTGAGGTGACCTATACAACATCTTCAGTGCAGTGTAAACACTCATTATTACATGTTTTGCATATAGTTTTCCAAGGATGGTTTTCAAAGGGTGGTCCTCAGAGTAGCAACAGCAGTATTGCCTGGGAACAAGTTAAGGTACAAATTCTTGGGCCCACCCTAGCCCTTCTGAATCAGAACTTCAGGGTACAGGTCCCAGTTATTGCATTTTAACAAGGCCTCCTGTGATTGTGATGCTCTAATGTTTGGGGACCATTGATCTACATTCCAAGGCTTCTCCTTGGCCAGAGATACATTTTGATGGCCGGACACCTGTCTTCCCCCTTCCTCTCCTCCTTCTTTGGATAATGATTACCGCAGCTCACTCACCATCTTTCTCCTCTTCGCTCTTGGTGTGTAGGTTGGGGGATTCAGCTGGCTTCCCTATTCAAAGTAAGATCTTGACTGGCAAACTTTGCTCCACTAGGGGCTCACCTGTTTTTTTAATAAATGTCTCCTGCTTCCTCATGCTGTTCTAGTGGATATTGTGGGACCCTCTGGGTGGGAGCTAATTCTATGCTCTGTGGATTGTCTGCCTCACTTCTTAGTCCTGATGATTATTCCTAATAATAATAATTACTGAAAGCTTTTCTTTGACTTGATTACTGCTTCATGCTGAAGAAAAAAAAAATCCCTTCATTTTTTTTTCTTTTTCCGAGCCTGACAAATGACTATTAGCATGTTAAATCATTCACCTGTGTAAAGCAAAGATTTTTGTTTATGTCTCTGATGTTTGTTCTTTAATATCTTTAGAAAAACATAAAATTTGTATTAAATTGTAAATGGGACTCACTCTAAACAAGAGTCGGTGGCTTTTCCCTTTTACTTGTTTGCCATACAAAATTCAACCCTAGAAGACTGGTACATGCATCATTTCCTCCTCATCTCTGTTTCACTGTTGAGTGAAGTGTTTTGAATTAATTTTGTTAAATTATTAATAGCTCACTATTGGAAAACATTCCAGCTCCAGAGTTTATATTTCATCATGCACTGTGAAGTAATATGGTAGATTTCGTGCACACGAATGAATATGTTTCTAGTGGTTAGGTGAAATTTTGGCTCTGGCCTACCTGCAATGAATTCTCATGACGATATAATTTAATAATGAAGTAGATATTTTAGTTTTCATTAAATCAGGACAGTTTCCTGGGAATCAAATTATTAGATTTACATTCATTTATTTCACAGAAGTGTGCTAGGCACTCTGTTAGGCACTGGCAGTACGGAGGATAAAAGGAGACATGGGCTTTGCCCCTAAGGACCTCACAGTCTAGTGAGGAAGACAGACAATCAACAAATCACCAGAATAAATATAAAATGACAACCATGGTAACTATTATAAAAGAAGGGAAGAAGGTATGTGTGACCATATGGTGGAGAAATTGACCTGGTCTTTCCTGGGAACTGGTGTTTGCTCTGAAGTGAGGCAGGAATATGATTATTTCAGGTAAAGGGGTAGGATGGTCCTGGGAAAAGATACTTCAGAGAGAAGGAACAACATGTACAAATGTCCTGTGGCAGGAGGGAGCATAGCATCTAAGTGGGGCTGAGACAAGGTCAGACAGGACTAGGAGTCAGGGAACAATGATGGCCCATCAAAGAGTTGAAAACAGAGGAAGATGTAAATAGATTTAGGTTTTGGCAAGATCACTCTGGTTGTAGTGTTGGTTGTGGGTTGTCAAGAGATCAGAATGAATGTTGGCAGACTAGCCAGCAGGCTATTTCAGAAGAGATAGCCCATAAGGGCTGGATTGAGGTAGAAGTGGCTAGAAGTGATGAAGTGATAAAAGAGATGGAGAGAATGAGTGAATGTAAAGATAACGACAGGATGGTGATGGGCAGAGAGGCGATTCCCTGATTCTGGTGTGCATATGGATATTGCTTAGCAAGTTAAGAGACCCCCTGGAAGAAAACCAGAGTTGCCAGGGAAGCACATGTCTGCTTTTGGGCTGTTGAGTGTGGTGAGCCAAAGGAGGGCAGGATAGGTGGGTCTGGAGCTCAGAGGAAAGTCTGAAATGGTATATATACATTTGGATTTATCTGCATGTATGGGGTGATGCATCTACAGGCTTGGATGAGACTATGGGGGATAGATTCCTACTTTAAGGAATAGGAAGGGATTTTTACTTTAAAGAATAGGGAGAAGTACATTTAATTCTAAGTAGAGAAGAAGACGGAGAAGAAATGGCCAGAGGTAGGGAAAGAAATGAGAGTGAGGTATCCCTGAAGCTGAGGAAAGAATGTATTTCAAGAGAGCAGAAGTGGCCAACAGAGCCAGAGTATGTCAAGAGAGAAGGCCAGCGAAGAGATCTACTGGATATGGAGAAACCCGTGGTTTGGTTTATCTGACACTGGATCTTGGGAAAACAATGAGTGATAATAACATAACAGTGGTCCCAAGTATAATTGGAATAGGTATTGTTGAGGTTATCCATCTCTCCCTACCTGAACCTATCTCTGGCCTGAGAGGGAGGAGAACAAGGAAGAAGACCCCCTGAGGTATGAAAGGTAGGGAAGCATCTGCAAAAGCAGGCTCTGGAGGCAGATGTCAGCGTTTAAATTCTGACTCCAGACTACTGAGCTTGGCTGGATTTCTTTATCTCCCTACGTCTGTAAGTTGAGCATAACTACCTTATAGGTACTTGTGAAGACTAAGGAGATATGGACTAGAAGCTTAGCAAGGTACGTGACCCCCAGTAAAGGGTAAAAACAGTTGTTCATTTTTTTAATAACTGAATGATGGATTTCAAGCAGGGAATGAGGAAGCGATATGTATCTTAGCAAGATGGCTATATCTACTATCTATCTATCATCTATCTATCTATCCATCCATCAATAATCTGTGATCTATCATCTATCTAAATGGCTTCATGACTGGAAGAATAACAATAAATACAAAGAATGTTCATTTCTGTTACCTTGGAAGGGGGTTTCCAGTAGTGTGCCATAGTCCTTTGCTCCAGGCCAGCTCATTTACCTTTTCAGTTAATGCCTTTCATGAGGATGTAACAACAATAGTATGAAGTATACAGATGATAAGATGATATGAATGCAGAAGTGATAGTAAATATAACATGTGACAGAATAAAGATTGAAAACAAAACAAAATGGACAGTGAGTTCTAAGTAAGTAGTATTTTGTAGAAGAAGGATTAGATCAGTTCTCTGGGAACCCACCAGGTAGAACTGGAATAACAGCTAACAGAAGTTAGACATTTCTTCATTGTATGATGATGGAACTTATGGAAGTCCCTCATCAGTTAGAGATGTTCAAAGAAGTGGCCTCTTACAGCATTTGAAGTGTTTAAGCAAAGAGTGAGTGACCATCAGTTGGGGAATATTATGGAAGAAATTTAAGTACTGGATGAGATGCCCCTTAAGACCTCTTACGAATGTTCACATGGTCCTAAAATAAACTTCATCTAGAGATAGTGTCAACATAGAGACTCCTGTGGTGGGCCACACATAACTTGTCTACAGTGAGAGAAAAAGTCGTTTTCATCTTTTAAATAGTAGCACTGTTTTGTTCCTTATAGCGCGGAGATTATGAGTGCTTCTTCCCAGCTGTCTTCTGTTGCTAAATGTGGCTCTGCTTGATAATTTTTTATCATGAAAACAATATTCATAGGAGGGCTTTCTTACAAGTGGTCTTGAACCACTGTAGAGAATTTTTAATTGAAGCTTAGTTGACTTGAAATCTATTGCATATCAAGTTATGTTGCTCTGAGTGCCCACCAAGTGCCAGGAGCTCTATGGGTTACTGGCGCCTTTAAGAAGATTCCATTCTAAGCATTTAAAGTCAGCTCTGCCACTGAAGTTGATGAAGACCTGGAGTGTGAGCCCAGCTTTGTGCACACTGTGACTTGTAGGAAAGCTGTGACTATCTCCTGAGTGAGTGTTTCCATTCACAAAACAGAGGCACAGCAATTGTTTTTCCTGAGAGGGGTACTGTAAATGTAAAAGAAAATGTGTGTGAAATTGCTTTGACTTTTTAGGAGAAATAAAAGAAACTTTGGTGAGTAGAGCCAAGTTTTACGTCAGCTCTTCTTTTAAGGAGATACTTGGAGTCTAAAGGACGGGCTTCCATCCACTAGGACCTTGATGTAAATGCCAAGAATCCTGTACTTTTATTTTGATGTCTATATTGTCTGTTCGTTTTGCAAACTCTCAAGAAGCTTGACCTCATGGAATTATAGAAATGAAGTCACGGACCAAAATTTATGTTATAAAGAAAGAAAGGAAGGAATGAGGGAAGGAAGCAAGGAAAGAAGGAAGGGAGGGAGGGAGGGAGGAAGGGAGGGAGAAAGGGAGAGAGAAAGAAAGGGAGAGGAGAAAGAAAGAAAGGAAGGAAGGATGGGCCTCATTTTCTCATGGGCTCCATATGATGCTTTACCAGTGAAGTCTTCAACTGAAAAGTTAATATAAAATATAAAAGTATACCTAAAACATCTCAGAGTCCCTTTCTTGCCATACTACTATGTGAAAATCAAAGATCATTACTAAGAAATAATTATTTGTCTGAGGGTGAGTTGACTAAATGGCTAGTATTTAATAAAACCAATGGGGTAAAATTAGAAGCTTCATGGAAATTTCCATCTGGTACAATTGTAAAAAGGTATAGAAGCAAGAGAATAAAGTACATTCCATATATTACTCTGTATTGCTCTAGGATGTAAATTTAAAAGAAGTAGTGTGTTGAAGTTTGATGACGGTTTTGAGTTTTGGAGGAATATTTAGATTCTTTCCACGAGGCCACTGATATCCCCAAGGGGCTGTTAATTCCCTCTGAAACTTTTAATACCTTAATATGTTCTGCAAATATTTTCTGAGTAAACACTAGGAACGAATACATTGAATTTTAAAGTGAATTCTTCATTTTATTCACGGTTGTCACGCATTCCATTTCAAATACCACTCTGGCAGAAAAAACTCTAATTTGAGAGAAGTGTCAGGTAGTTCTATCTAATACAATGAAATCAGCAGGACTTGACGCTCTCCACACTTTCCTCATTTGCTCTGCTAACAAGGGCTTTGCCTCTGTTGGGGAAACTCTCACACATCCTCCCCCCACACCCCCAGGGTGTCAGGTCCTTTGTTGGGCACGAGAGATGCAAGGGGGTATGACTCAGAGTCCCTGCCTCAGAGGAGCTCACAGTCTAGAGCCACTGTGAGAAGATTTATCCGGTGCTCTAATACTGGGCTTAGAATGAATTTGAGGCTAGATTAACCAGGAACAACCTGTGAGCAGTTACTTAGCTTTGATTATCCTTTCTTGAATATTTTTCTTTCTTGAAGATAATGTCTTGGGCTGTGAATCCCATAGATTCAGGGCTCAGAAATAAAATACTTCAAGTCCAAAGGATGGGCCCTCCTTTATTCCTATTGTCCGGTGGGGTGCTCTGCATCTTGGGTATATTTAATTAATTTCCCATGCACTGGCTGCTCTCACCATACTTTTTTTTTTTTTCCAGTTGCTATGGACTTAATTGTGTCCTGTTAAAATTCATATGTTGAAGTCCTAACCCATCATACCTTAGAATGTCACCATTTGGAGATAATGTGTTTAAAGAGGTAATTAAAGTGAAGTGAGGTCATATTTGTAGACCCCGATCCAATCTGACGGGTGTCCTCATCAGAAGAGGAAGAGGACTAGAGACACACACACTGAGAAGAAAGGCCACGTGAGGACACATTGAGCAGTGGCCATCTGCAAGCCAAAAGAGAAATCTCGGGAGAAACCAAACCTGCCAAAACCTTGATCTTGGATGTCTAGCCTCCAGAACGGGGAGGAAATAAATTTCTGCTGCTGAAGCTGCCCAGTCTGTGGTATTTTGCTATGGCAGCCTGAGCTGACTAAGACAGCAACTATTTTTTGATACTGCTCCATTTTTGGTAAAGTTGCCAAATTGAGCAGTTATTCCCAAATTCTCCTCCAGGTTCTGCATATGGCCCCTCTGAGTCCCAGCCATTCTTTCGCGCCTCTACGATCGAAGTTCTCTAGCTTTCTGTTCCAGACTTTCCATAATATTTGAAAAATTTCAAGGCTAAAGAAGAAGAGAAAAATCCATTTTTCTCTTTGAACTCCACCAGTGTCGCCTCAGGAAAGGCCTGATTGTCACCTGCTCTCTCTCCAGGAGACAGGGGTGGAGAACCTGGCTGAGATGTGATGCTGAGTCTCTGCAGTGATGTTTGTCTCAAAATGTACCAAAGAAACTGCACTAGTGAGAGCCATGGTTGGCCCTGCCCATCTGCAATGGGGCACTATTGGGTTAACTTCTTAAAATCCCAGGTGTTGGAAATGTACCTGCAGGAGCTTCATAAAGATAGGTATATTCTAAGGCAGAAACACTAATAGGAGTTCAAATTAAAGAAATGACATGAAATTGCATTTCTTAAGGAGGGAAATAACACTCAGGAACATTAAATGATTTAATTATGCTTGAAAGAGCTTTTTGAGCTAAAAATGCAGCAAAAGCAAAGTGTGTTGGGATATAAAGTTTGAGAAAGCAGCCATAAGAAAAATCTTGAAAGCAAAGTACATAATCATCCATAGCCATATCGAGGGCAAAGAGGACCCTCCATTAACATTCATTTTGCTTTTTCTAGGACAAGGACCCGGAAGAACAGAGCAATACTTTTGTGTATTATTGAGGCTTAATTATCCCTAGTGGGAAGAAATACTATGAGCCTTAAGATTCTTCAACTTAATAGTTCTCAGATATATTAATGTACGTTTAACACATAGTATTAAAATCAGTCAGTAGTTCTTCCAGTTTCCTTAAGGACACACATACAAACAATGACCACTCCCAGAACCAACTGATTGTGGAGAGGATAGCAAATACTTTCCATCATTAACACCTGAAAAAAAAAGTGTGTGTGTGTGTGTGTGTGTGTACAACATATATATGTTGGGACATTCCACATGTGCCAGGATTTATATATTCTAACTTCGTTTGGAAAAGGGTCATGGGCATAGTTACCCCCAAATGTTTTTCTCATAATGAACTAGCATCCTGAATGGCATCTATGACTTAAATAAGATTCTTGAACCACCTCTGCATCCTCTAGTTTCAGTTCTAGACTTTAAACAGAATACAAAATGGTCCACGTGGACTGGGACACAAAGTCCCCCCCACCCCCCGAATGAACAGTTTCTGGTATGGTTTAAATTTTCTTTTATCGTGCCAATTAGTGTCTGACTTGTCTTTTTGCCATGTGATGAATTAAAAATGCATGATTTGGAGGCTGGAAAGCTAACCAGCTTCTGGATAGAATCCCCTGGACACTGCCATTCTTCCAGTTGATCTTTTTGCCCTCCCTGTGTTGGCAAGTGCTGCCTCTATCGCCCACTGCTTGCATCTTTCCCTAACAGATGGTTCTTTTTACTAGTCAAGATCCAATCTGGTGATTTACTTTAATATGCTTTGGCCTAAAGAATGCCCATGACAGACAGCTAGCACAGTCTCCCGAAGCAAAATTTTGCAAAGAAAAAGTTAAGTAGACACATGCTATCTAGACTGCATTCCATTTTATGCACCCCATAAATCAGAATATTTGTCAACAACAATTAAAATGTAGTTTCCCCGGTAATAAACATTACAGGGAGGAACAAATCAAGTTTCATTTATTCTGTCAGAAACCGAAGGCGAGCGCTTCATATTATTTTGTGGATAATCTCTGAGGAGTAAACTAAGCACAATTACATTCTTGATTTTAATTAAAACTCTGGGTACCTTTCAAGTTCCGTTAGGGAGATGTCCTGGGTCTGCTTAGCTGAGGTCTGCACTGCGAAGTTAATTTGACATAAAACATATTTTTCATGAGGTAACTGTCGCAGGAAGCTGTTTGTAAGAACAGCCTCTCCAGTGCCTGTGGGCCCCACAAAAAGTAATGACTTCTCCTGAAGCAGCAACTTCGCCAGGAAGTACATCTGCATAAGAGTCCCCGAAGCCTTCCCAATAATGTCATTAAGCTGGAAAGAATCAAAGGAAAAGGCGCCCAAAAGATGCTCTTAAAAATGTTTCAGTACTCACTGGACACAGAACAACAATAGAACTGAGTCACGGAATCATTTCAAATCACAGCAAAAGGGAAAGCCGCCCCAGATGCTTGAAAGGCCGGCAGAGGCAGAGGTGATGGGGTGCGAGCTGGCCCTGTGACTCCGGGAAGGCTGCCGTGGAAGGCCTGCGTTCCCCCTGCCCTCTGTGAGGACCCCGTTCTTCGGGAGTGGGCCTCACTCTCCGCTCTTAGCCGTTAGTATCTATGTTACTGGACTGGGGCTTGGCTTGTAATCTGCTGGTTTTGTATGTGGCCCATGTTTTCAACTGATTTCTACAAAGTAATGAGCCGAGCTGCTGTGAGGGTGCTGGCTAGTGTGAGCTGTGTTGGGAGGGGCCTGCCGAGGGGAGAGGCCACGCGCAGGGCCCCTCTTCTTGACCATTACCATAACCCTCCTCCCCCTCCATCCTAACCAGGATTTCCCTTCACTTGAGTCTGAAAAATTAGAGGCTCCTCCAGGACGTTTCTTAAAATCATAGCAAACCTGAGCTACTTTTGGCCTTTGGAGACCGTCTTCTCCAGCTGGTCTGTTAATTCACAGATGGCGCGAGCCTAACGCAGGAAAAGAGAAATAACAGCTCTTCTTGGTCTCTCCAGCCACACATACTCATTGCCACCTTTGAGTCAGAAGGGCATTTGATTTATCCTTTTGTGTTGGGGCTTTTTGCTTCCAAGCAATGATTGCTGCTGTAATGGCATTTGTCACTATTTGCATAATTATAATATTATTGTCTGTATTCGTGATACTGTGCACGAGATCTGTATGGCTTATTGACTACTCGTTGCATGTTTGTGCCTTTAAACACCATCAACCTCCATCCCCTGGCAATGACCGTTTTACTCTCTTTTCTACAGCTTTGAATTTTTTGGATTCTACATATAAATTGTATCGTACTTGTCTTTCTCTGAACTGTCTCATTTAGCAAAAATGCTCAGAGTCCATCCATGGTGTCCCAAATGGCAGGGTATCCTCCTTTTTTCATGGCTGAATAATATTCCAGGTAATGGTATTTGTTACTGTTAGTAACTCAAAAGCCTCACTACAATGGATATATGAGTAAGTGTGCTATGTACACCATGTAGTATATACCTGATTTCTGTTTTACATTCTTGACATCAACCATCTTTACCACTCATAATAATCTTCTGAAGAAGTGAGTATTATAAACCCTACTTTTCAGATGAGCAAACAGAAGTTCAGTGAGTATAAGCAAGTTCTCAATGCTGGCCAAACCAGGCCTCCAGCCAGGGGCATGCCAAAGTCAGCATTCTATGCCAAGTGGCATCACAGAGGAGAGTAAGAGGCTCGGTTTGGACAGTTAAAACTTAAGAGAGGAATGGAGAAATGTCAGGTTAGTACTGAGTTTTGAACTGGAAGGATGAGATCCTATGTTATAAGAGTTATAGGGGTAAGAGATCCACTCCCCTTGCTTCAAGGAGACCCATTTTCCTTCAGCTTCTTATTTCTCTTATTCATTCTCAATACGATCCTAGCACAGGGTCCCAGAGAGTAGGAGCTCAACCATCATCTGTTGAATAAAGAAAAGAAACGACTACAGACTGGCCACCCAGTGCTTATTCCCTCATTGCTAACCTTACCTCTTACTTTGCTGCCAATATTTCAATGAGGACTTTTTTAGCCACAAATGTGTCTCTCCTTCCTACCTTCCCCCAAGTTTCTGAAGGCTTATTTATATCGCTGTCTTTCCAGGACTTATTTTGAAATTGTGGACTTCTTTGGCAAATATAGAAAGCCTCAGTAAAGCTGGCACTTATTCTGTGAGTTGGTACTGAGCGGGGTAAGGAAAATAAATAAACACACGAAAAACAAAGCCCACTTAGACCAGATCCAGTTCTGGCCACATACAGCAATTGCTACATTTTATGTATTTCCCTGAGTTACTTTTCTTCATGAGATTTTGATCATCAGAAAACATAAGGCCTGATATCAAGATGGGCAGAAAAAAAAGAGATTAAAAAAATTAATCTTACATATTATCACCGCAGAGACACACACACACACACACACACAACGGTAAGAATGTGTGGGGATGGAAGTGTTAACTAATCTTATTGTGGTAATCATTTTGCAATATATTTGTGTATAAAATCATATCATACACCTTATACTTACATATGTTAAATGACAGTAGTATCTCAATAAAGCTGGAGAGAAAAAGTACCATAATGAATACACACTCCTACCTTTTGATGGCTTTTTAGGTTATTTCTTAGTATCTATGTGTTTGTGCTGATTATGATCAGGAAGTAGCAAGAAGCATCCTATACACATAACGTTGAAAATCTATATGTTTATCTATGAAATGAATTCATACAAGTAAAAATAAAAAACAAAACAAAACAAAAAACTGGGTAGATGAAACCCCAGGTACTAACACACGCGAATTTCCTTTGACTTGCTGTTTTCTTCAAATTAACGAAACCTTACTGAGTATCAGAAGCTGCACATGGCCAATGGAAGGAATCCCTGCTAAGCCGGGATTCTGGAATATTGAGCAACTACTGGCACTGTTGCAAAGTCCTTTATTCCTTTTGGGATCCTTCCTTTTTTCCTTTGAACTTACTAACTCCAGGACATCAAATGGCTTGAAAGAGTTCATGCAATTCTTCTTCAGTCTCTCTTGCTGAGGCTCAGCCTTCTCATTTGTAAAAAGGGCTGTTTTGGTCTGAATGTTTGTGTCCCTTCCAAATAGAACGTGTTGAAATCCTAATGGCCAATGTAATGGTATTATTAGAAGGAGCCTGTGGGAAGGGTTTGCTTAGGTCATGAGGGCGGGGCCTTCACAAATGGGATCCTGGCCCTGCACAGCTGTAGCCACCTTGGCCAAGTGAAGCTACAGCAAAAAGATAGCCCTCCAGGAAGCAGGTCCTCACCTCACATCAAATCTGCCTGTGCCTTGATCTTGGACTTGCCGACCTCCAGAACAGTGAGAAATAAATTTCTGTTGTTTACAAGCCACCTAGTCTCTGGGGTATTTTGTTAGAGTGGCCTGAACAGACCAAGACATTAGCGCAACAAAGTCTTGTCTTCAGTGTTGTAATAATTAAGTGCAGCATTCATAATAATAACAGTTCACATTACTATTCAAAGGTATATTTATATCTGTCTATATCAATGTCTATCCACCTATTTATGTAATCATTTGATCCTTACAACAACCCTGTGAGGTAGACATTTTCTCTTTAACAGATAAGAAAACCCTGTTCAGTAATTGCTCGAGATCATTGCACTGGGGCAGGTTTGTGAATTCCCTGGGGCTGACTGACTCTGGTGCTGGTCAGGTCTTCTGGGGCCTGGAACAGTGCTAGGCACAGAGAGGCACCTGCCAATGCACCTTGACGCTGAATTTGGATGCCAGTATTTTTCTCTGCAAAGTCAGAACTGAAAAATCACGGAGTATAAGAAGAACATACAGTTAGTAGTGTTATGTTGTGGCTTTTATGTTTTTCAGCTTGGCTTACGGTTACCCAGTCACAGTAACAAAAACGTGTATGGGCAGCCTGTCTACCCCTCACTCTACCTCTGCTGGCATCCCATGGCTTCTCATCTGATGAAATAGTGTCCCACCCCAGCATGTGGATAAGCCCAGTGAGATTTGTAGTGGGCAGGAGGTGTAATATGGAGAAAAATAGTCCAGGCTGACATGGTGTGCCAGAGAGAGCCATTATGGATGATATCATTGTCCTCAATATGGCACTTGGTTGGACTTGAAAAACTCCCTCATTTTCTGCTACATGCAATTCAGGCTTGCCTTTTAACCTCTGCAGCGTTAATCTGTATAGCCACAGGATATCTTCAGTCACAAGAGTACAAATTCCTGGTCTAGAAGGTCAAAAACCACATCACCATCACTCTAGATCCTTCCTCCAGCATCCTCCCCGCTCCAATGCTAGCTCTTTGGCCCTCATCCCTGCAAATCCCCTGAAGAAATGGAACATGCAGTCATTCAAAAAAAAAAATGTGTTGTTGCAAAGGTCAAAGCAGTAAACTCCAATTCGACAGAATCTAAGAAGGATTACAATTCTGATCCCCCTGTCTGGTGACAGACGTCATCTCTGGAGGAGAAAAAAGCAGCGTGCCATCAATCCACTCTAGTAGAGAGGGCAGGAGGAACCATGAATTTAACTATTTCGGCCCCAGGAGGACTCGGGAAAATCTCCGAGGATGTGCTGTGTGCTTGTATGGCAGGAGCCCTGGCCGAGTGTTTGGTCTCTGTCCAGCATTCGCAAGGAGACTAGCAGTAGCTAATGAGCCTCTTTGAAATGATTTCTTTGCATTGTGGGAAGAAGTTCACCGTAGATGGGATGTCATCTCCACTTCTGAACAGAGATGAAAAAGTGCCACTGCATAATAGTGAGTTGTCAAAGAGGGGAGAAATAGAGGTTGAACAGAGATTCTTTTGCCCTCAGTGGGTTTGGTTGAAATTTAAAAATAATCAAACTAACTATTATGGCTCTTCTAATGGAGCAGGTGGATTGCTCTTGTATCCCCTCCCCACCTTTTTTTTTTTTTTTTTTTGGTAAATAGAAGAGCAAATGCTTTAAAGGATACCTTACATGTATCTGAGGGTGAAGAGAACGTTGTTAGGAAAGGAATAGTGAAAAGAATAAAGTACTAACGTAACATTAGGTTCATAGCTCGTGCAAAATGAAGGTTGGATGTGAAACTCAGAAATCAAAAAATGCAGGGATGACGGATGGAAGAGGAAATGCTTTGAATTGGTTAATCTTCACAGTCTGAAGTCTCAAAGAAAATTGGGGCACGTGAGGACTATGTGTCAAAAGTTTTAGCAAGAAAGGAGAATGTTCTAAGCAGACTGAATTATAACGCTCCAGGTGGATCAGAACTCACTCAGTTCTCGCTCCTTTTCTCCTTCACAAGGACTCCATGCGGGAGCTTGTTAGAAATGCAGTCTTAGGCCTCCTCATCGAATCAAAATCTGAATTTTTAAGAAAATCCTAGGCAACATGTATGCACATTAAAGTTTGAGAATTTCTGATATAGTCTAGTACTTTCTACTAGTACTCTGGAGTTATTAAGTTCTTCACCTTTTCCTCCCACTCTTTATTTATGAAATCCACTACATAATCAACTTGCAAAGAGAATTAAGCCCTATATTATCTGGCAAATACTTTCCTCCAAAAGACTGGAGATGAAGGCTGAGGCCATCTAATGAAGCTTTCCCTTGACCTTTCCCCTGCGATTTCACCCTGTATGTTAGCAAATTTAGTCATAAATAGAAATTGCATTGTCAAAACACAGGGGCCATGCCAAGTAGCAGCAACAGCCACCACTGAACTCTGTTAATTATACAAAAGGCTAGTTAGGCTCATTGTGACTGGAAGGTCAGCTAACAGCTTTGTGGAGAGAATTCTCCTTGGGAATGTGTACCTTTCCAAATGACAAAATATAATTAAGATTTGAATGGTTAAATGAACTGTCAAGAGCACAAATTATTATTACTACTGTCTCTCTCTCTCTCACACACACATTTCTTTTTAAAGCAAAGTTGGGCTACATTAAAGGCCAAATTCAGATATTAGATCTATATGGCATTTCTGGCTTGGAATTTTTTTTCCAATAAAAGAGGTTTTCTAAGTTACTATCTCCCATAAAAAGCAGCTTTTCTGAATCTTGAGATTGTGATAAACATATGGAAAATGTGATCTGCCTGTGGTGAATTGCTGGGAGCAAATTTTTGTAAAGTGTCTCCTATTTGCTTACAAGCTGGTTTTTTTCAAAAAAGGTATTATTCTAAATTCTCTTGCTCAGATGATAGGAAATATGTTGGAATAATCCAGATGGACACAATGCTCATGCAAAGCACTTTGGTCCTTGTGGATTTTCTTGTCCCTAAAATTTGGGGTATTTATGTTTCTGAGAGCTCCAGCTAAAGCTGAGGAGAGCCCAAGATGAATCAATGAGAAAAATAAATAAGGAAAGGGGCAAAAAGCTGAAAAGAGGAAGGAAAGTGAATGAATCTTGATATTGGGGATAACTTAAAAATTCATTTATTCATTTGTTCATTTTTCAGATATTTATTAAGGGCCCTGTATTCAAAATACCCTGCTAGGCTTTGAGGATACATAAGAGTCATACATAAAAGACATGGTCCCTGACCTCATGGAAGTAATAGTCTAGTGAGTGGTGATGAGGACCAATCAGTAAAATATATATTGAGTTCTTACTCTCTGTTCTGTACTTACTTTGTGCCTAGGTGCTCTGGGGAATGTAAATATATATATATATATATATATATATATATATATATATATATATATATGAATGACACAGTAGAGCCTCTTAAGAGGCATTTAGATCACCTGGAGCTTGTGTCATTTACCATTTCCTCCTTTTTTCCCCTCAGCATCTGTTCCCTTCTTTTCTAGTGATAAAACCCCCTTTTATGTTGGGGAGCTACAGTGAACCCATTAGGTAGAATATGGAGGGATTGTGAACCAATTTCCCATATAAAGACTGCATACAGGCTAAAGCACAACCAGTTGGATATTCTCTCTTTAGAATTTCAATCCTGAGCCATACTGCAAAAAGCATGAATTGTTGATTCTTCCTCAGTAATGGTGGCCATGAAGACCTAGTTCTCAGGATGCTGGACGTACACTCCCAGAGCTTTCTTGGTTTCTGGCCTTCTCAAGCCAAGTCCTTCATCTGGGGATTCCTCCATACACTTTTCAAATAAAATCCTCTTTGCTTAAGTTGGCAGATTTGGCTTACGTTTCTTGCAACCCAAGAAACTTGCCAAGTGAAAGTAGTACCAGAGGTGGGGAAACGGATTCTGGAGAGCAAAGGCAAGTATACTACAAGTATAGTCACAGCCCTCAAGGAGAATGTAGCTCATCTGGAGCTTCCCTAGTTGGTTCTGAGAGCTTTTGTCTTGCTAGAATTATCTCTACAGGTACCAGTATTAAAACACAGATCTTAACTTCCCTACTTTCACAGGCCATTTCTATAGGGTTTCAGGATTAAGTAAACTTGAAGGGAGAAAGATCCTAACAGAATCACTGAAGAAAATAAAGAAAGGAACGAATGAGAAGAAAGAGCAAGGGGGAGAGAGAAAATGCGGGAGAGGGGGTGGGGGCAGGGAGAGAACATTGTTCTGTGTCTTAATTTTTATTTTTGATTCTGAAGCTATTTTGTGAAGATTTTAGGGAAAAGGGTCTCTTTGGCACAATGCATCTTGTCAACTGTGAAGAGCATTTTCAGAAGAATGAAAAAGACCCCTTTACATCCCATTCATAACCTATAGCTTGTGGGTGATGGCTCACCTGTGAGAAACTTAAAAAAAATAGAATCAGTTTCAAGACTCGTCAGCCAGTAAATAACATTTCATATAGAGGGATTTCAATCACCCAAAGGCATCTGTCTTGATGACTCTATTTGTGGATAGTAAAATTACCAATGTTTATCAGGGGGTAAAATATTGGCAAGTCCATTCTGTACTTTACCATCTGAAAAGATTCTATTTTTCAAACAAAAGTGTCTGACAAGCAAATCACATGTAATGACATATATCAGGATCTCACTGAACAATCTCTGTTTCTAGACAATTTAAATCAGATTTGAGCAGGGAAAACTAGATGCTGATAAGAACATTAGTCAGTGATTTTAAACAACGAGCTTGACCTTGTGTCTCCAAAGATGCATAGTCTTTAAAGGACAATTAGCCAGGAACATTGCCCCGAGTTAACTCTCTTGTCTCATGTGTGCAGGCCTCCCTGTACTGCCCTGTTGAAAAGGCTCTTCTTAGTCTGAATACTTTCTCTCGATAATACTTCTTTCTCTTTCTTCTTGTCTTCTATGGAAATAAAACACAGTTGCCTCAAATGCCTAATGTTCTTTTTTATGTAGCTGGATGTCCTGCCTGGGGACTATCATGCCTGAGATCCCCCTGCCCCCCGTTCTTTACCTACAGAAGTTACCTGTTAGCACCCAGATTATACAAGGACTACCATCACATGGTAATCACTAGTTCTGGTTTTTCTCAGAAAAGTAGCTTTAGGCACTGTCTTAGTCTTTCAGGCTGCTCTAACACAATACTATAGATATGACTACTTTATTGGGTGGCTTATAAACAGCAGATAGTTATTTCTCAGTTCCAGGGCTAAGAAGTCCAAGATCAAGATGCTGGCAGGTTTGCTGTCTAGTTAGAGCCAGCTTCCTCATAGATGCCTGTCTTTCCTCTGTGTCCTCATGTAGCAGAAGGGACAAGAGAGCTCTCTGGGGTGGGTGTCTTTATAAGGTCACTAATCCCAGCCATGATGGCTCTATCCTCATGACCTAATACTACCTCCCAAAGGCCCCACCTCCTAATACTATCACAATGGGGGTTAGGATTTCTATATATGAATTCAGAGGGTGAGGGAGAAAAATTCAGTCTATAACAGGCACCATAGAAACACTAGTAACTTCTCTTGGTAGAGTTACATGGATAAAGTAACCTGAATGATCAGGAAAGGAGGTTATAAAGAGACTTACTGTATATTGGGTGGCAGGGAGGAAGCTTCATCCTCTGACAGAGGTGGGGATGGTTTTAGGTTTAGGGATGATTTAGGCCTTATCTCCTTGGGGGAAAGGTATCGATTTAGGTCCCCTATGCCATCTTGTGCCCTAAGAAGTGGGAATTATGTGAGCTGAGAAAGATGTCCGCTAGAGTTACAGTCTTGGAGCACTGAGGGGATGGGACCAAAGAACCTAGACATGGTTTTAGGATGGTCATCACATCACCTAGAGTGAACATGAGCCCATAGATTATGGTACTGTGTAAGAATGAGCATTGACACTGACACCATGTGTTGTGAGGAGCAGTGGTGGTGGTGACCTTCATAGTTCTCTGTGCACCTGGAAAGGGAAAGAAGGCAGTTACCTTTGGAAGTTCTCAGGAGTTCTTAAGCAATTGTCAGGGACACCTTGACAGGAGAATATTGAACTTCCTGCTTGTATGGCAGGTGAGAACTTAAGTGATTATTTGCAACACTAAAAGATGTGATTTTACTTGTATTGTTATTTTTTGGAGCACTTCCTTTTGTGTGTGTGATCAATGACATCAGTTTTTATTCTCTTATGCTAAAATCAACTAACTTTTTTTTCTATTCAGTTGAATGTCATAATTTGTCTTCTTTATTATCACAGAGAGATAAAAAAGGGCAGCTCAGTATCATATCCTCTAGCATTTTTTCCAGTTTTATTGAGAAATAATTGACATACATCAATTTAAGGCATATAGCACGATAGTTTGATTTTTATATATATTGTGAAATGATTATCACATTAGGTTAAGCTAACATCCATCCCTTCATATAGTAACAATAGGAAGAAATAAAAAAAGAAAAAAATTTCTCTTTCAGATGAGAACTCATAGAATTTACTCTCTTAACAACTTTATGTGTCTTAAAGCAGTGTTAGCCATAATCATCATGTTGTACACTACATCCCTAGTATTTATTTATTTTATAACTGGAAATTTGTACTTCTGAGCACCTTCCTCAATTCTTCTCCACCTCTTCCCACTCTAATCTCTTTTTCTACGAATTTGGTCTCTTTTTTTTTCTTTTTAAGATTCTACGTATAAGTGAGATCATATAGTATTTGTCTGACTCTAACTTATTTCACTTAGCATAATGTCTTCAAGATCCATCTATCTTGTTGCAAATGGTAGGATTTCCTCATTTTTAATGACTGGGTAATAGTCCTCTGTGTGTGTGTGTATGTATTTGTGTGTTTCTTTATCCGCTCATCCACTGATGGATACTTAGGTTATTTCCATGTCTTGGTGATTATAAATAATTCTGCTGTGAATATAGGGGGTGCAGATATCTTTTTTTTTTTATTAGTTTCAGAGGCAGAATTTAGTGATTCATCAGTTGCGTATGACACTTGGTGCTCATTACATCAAGTGCCCTCCTTAATGCCCATCACCCTGTTACGCTATCCCCCACCCCCTTCCCCTCCAGCAATGCTCAGTTTTTTCTTAGAATTCAGCATCTTTTGTGGTTTTTCTCCCTCTCAATTTTCATTTATTTTATTTTTCCTTTGCTTTCCCTATATTCATCTGTTCTGTTTCTTAAATTCCACATAGGAGTGAAGTCATATGGTATTTGTCTTTCTTTGACTGACGTACTTCACTTAGCATAATATAGTCTAGTTCCACCCATGTCATTGCAAATGGCAAGATTTCATTCTTTTTGATGGCTGAGTAATTGTGTGTGTGTGTGTGTGTGTGTGTGTGTGTGTAGTCACATTTTCTTTATCCATTCATCTGTCAGTGGATATGCAGGTATCTTTTCAAGTTAGTGTTTTTGTTTCTTTTGAATATATTCTCAGAAATGGACTTGTTGGATCATATGATAATTCAACTTTTAATATTCTGAGGATCCTCCATACTGTTTTCCACTGTGGCTGTACCAATTTACATTCCCACCAAAAGTGTACAAGTGTTCCCTTTTCTCCACTTCCATGCCAACATTTCTTATCTCTTGTCTTTTTGATGATGGCCATTCAAACAGGAATGAGGTAGCATTTTATTGTGGTTTTAATTTGCATTTCCCTAATGACTAGTGATCTTAAACATCTTTTTATGCTTTCTGTACCTGTGGCCTTTTGTATATGTATTGTATACATACTCAGGTCCTTTGCCCATTTTAAAATAGGATTATTTGTTTTTTTGCTGTTGAGTTGTGGGTTCTTTGTATATTTTGGAAACAAACTCCTCATCAGATATTTGGTTTGCATATATTTTTCCCTATTCCATAGATTATCTTTTCATTTTGTTGATTTTTTTCCTATGCAGAAGATTTTTAGTTTGATGTAGTCTTACTTGGCTATTTTTTGTTTCTTGTGCTTTAGGTGTGATCTCTGAAAAAACATTACCAAGTCCATGTCAAGGAACTTTATTCCTGTTTTCTTTTAGGAGTTTCATGGTTCAGATCCTACATTTAAGTGATTAATTCATTTGAGTTAGTTTTTGTGAGTGGTATAAGATAAGGTTCAATTTCATTCTTTTACATGCAAATATCCAATTATTCCACCACCATGACATAAAGAGACTGTCTTTTTCTCCATTGAGTATCATTGGTTCCCTTGTCAGATATTAGTTGACCATATGTGCTTGGATCTATCTCTGGGCTCTTGATTCTCTTCTATACTCTTTATAGTATAGCTTGAAATGAAATGTGATGCTTCCTACTTGGTTCTTCTTTCTCAGCCTTTTTTTTTTTTTTTTAATTTGGGGTATTTTATGGTTCCATATAAATTCTGGGAGTGTTTCTTCCACTTTTGTAAAAAAAAAAAAAAAATACCAGTGGAATCTTGATAGGGATTGC
Source organism: Martes martes (assembly GCF_963455335.1). NCBI lineage: Eukaryota > Metazoa > Chordata > Mammalia > Carnivora > Mustelidae > Martes > Martes martes. The sequence continues at coordinate 23,138,021 of NC_137895.1, forward strand.
ATTGAATCTACAGATGACTTTTGAATCTACAGATCTACATTGAATCTACAGATGACATTTTAATAATATTAATTTTTTCAATCCATGAACATGGGATACCTTTCCATTTATTTTTATCTTCTTCAAATTATTTCACCATTGTCTAGTGGTTTTCCAAGCAGAGACTGTTCACCTCCTTAGTTAAATTTATTCCTCTGTATTTTACTGTTTTTGAGTTTTGGAGGACTTCTTGCCAGTGACATTTAACATTTAGAAATTATTTTGCAACTACTAACTTACATGTTCTTTCAAATATGTAGAAATTTTTATATATCTTTATAACAATTGTACTATAATTCATATATGTGTATTTCATGAAATAATGTGTTGCCTAATATGTAATGATAAAGCTGTGACTATGTAGTCACTTAATTTTTTAAAAGATTTTATTTACTTATTTGACAGATAGAGATAGTGAGAGATAGAGTATGAGCACAGGGGAGAGAGGGAAGGAGGCTCTCAGCTGAGCAGGGAGCCTGACGTGGGGATTGATCCCAGGACCCTGGGAACAGGACCTGAGCTGAAGGCAGATGCTTAATTGACAGAGCCACCCAGGTGCCCTTATGTAGTCACTTTAGAATCAGGTTTTGTTCTTTGTCAGGCTTTTTGGTGATTAACATAATTTTGGCAAGAGAAAGAATTCAGTCCTGGCCAAATGAGGCCTTTGGGAACACCATGTTCTCACCAACTCTAATAATTAATTGATCGCATAATTTATTCATTCATTGACTAAACATTTATTGAGTACCTAACATATATCAAGCACTCCATAGGATTCTGGAGTTTCAAATATAAGGATGATGTGATGTCTTTTTTAAAAATTAAATTTAATTGATTAATTATTTTTATTGTTCAGTTAACCAACATATAGTACATTATTAGTTTTTGATGTAGTGTTCAGTGATTCATTAGTTGTGTATAACACCCAGTGCTTATCACAACACATCCCCTCCTTAATACCTATCACCTGGTTACCCCATCCCCCCACCCCCTCCCTTCTGTAACCCTTAGTTTGTTTCCCAGAGTCCAAAGTCTCTCATGTTTTGTCTCCCTCTCTGATTTCTTCCCATTCTGTTTCTCCTCCTTTCCCCTGTGGTCCTTCATGCTATTCCCATAGGAATATGGGAAACCATATGATAATTGTCTTTCTCTGTTTGAATTATTTCACTTAGCACAATCCCCTCCAGTTCCATCTGTATCCTTGAAAATGGGTATTCATCCTTTCTGATGGCTGAGTAATATTCCATTGTATATATGGACCACATCTACTTTATCCATTCACCTGATGAAGGGCATCTTAGATACTTCCATAGTTTGGTTATTGTGGACATTGCTGCTATGAACATTGGGGTGCATGTGCCCCTTCTTTTCAATATATCTGTATCTTTGGGATAAATACATAGTAGTACAACTGCTGGGTCATAGGATAGCTCTATTTTTAATGTCTTAAGGAAACTCCATACTGTTTTCCAAAGTGGCTGCACCAGCTTGCATTCCCACTAATGGTGAAAGAGGTTTCCCCTTTCTCCACATCCTCACCAACATTTGTTGTTTCCTGCCTTCTTAATTTTTTGCCATTCTGATTGGTATTAGGTGGTATCTCTTTGTGGTTTTGATTTGTATTTCCCTGATGGCTAGTGATGTTGAACATTTTTCATGTGTCTGTTAGCCATTTGTGTGTCTTCTTTGGAGAAGTGTCTGTTCATGTCTTCTGCCTATTTCTTGACTGGATTATTTGTTTTTTGGTGTTGAGTTTGAGAAGTTCTTGGATACCAGCCCTTTATCTGTAGTGTCATTTGCAAATATCTTCTCCCTTTCCGTGGGTTGCCTCTTAGTGTTGTTGACTGTTTCCTTTGCTGTGCAGAAGCTTTTTATTTTGATAGAGTCCCAAAAGTTCATTTTCCCTTTTGTTTCCATTGCCTTTGGAGATGTGTCTTGAAATAAGTTGCTGTGGCTGACGTCAAAGGGATTACTGCCTATGTTCTCATCTAGGATTTTGATGGATTCCTGTCTCACATTGCAGTCCTTCATCAATTTCAAATTTAGCCTTGTGTATGGTGTAAGAGAACAGTCCAGTTTCACTCTTCTGCATGTGGCTGTCCACTATTCCCAACACCACTTATTGAAGAGACTGTCTTTTATCCACTGGATGTTCTTTCCTGCTTTGTTGAAAATTAGTTGACTATAAAGTTGAAGGTCTATTTCTGGGCTGTCTGTTCTGTTCCATTGATCTATGTGCCTGTTTTTGTGCTAATACCATGATGTCACAATGATCACAGCTTTGGAATATAGCTTGAAGTCAGGCATTCTGATGCCACCGGCTTTGGTTTTCTTCTTCAACATTCCCCCGGCGATTCGGGGTCTTTTTTGGTTCCATACAAATTTTAGTTTTTTCCAGCTTTGTGAAAAATGTCAGTGGTATTTTGATAGGGATTGCATTGAAAGTGTAGATTACTCTGGGCAGCATAGACATTTTAACAATGTCTTTTCTTCCAATCCATGAGCATGGGATATTTTTTCATCTCTTTGTGTCTTCCTCCAATTCTTTCATAAGTGTTCTGTGGTTTCTAGAATATAGATCCTTTACCTCTTTGGTCAGGTTTATTCTTAGGTATCTTATGATTTTGGGTGCTATTATAAATGGAATCAATTCCTTAATTTCTATTTCTTCAGTTACATTGTTAGTGTATAGAAATGTAACTTATTTCTGTGCATTGATTTTATATCCTGCTACCTGGCTGAACTGCTATATGAGTTCTACTAAGTTGGGGGTAGAGTGTTTTGGGTTTTCCACATTACAAATGCACAAGCTAACCTTACACCTAAAGGACCTGGAGAAAGAACAACAAATAAGGCTTAAACCAAGTAGGAGAAGAGAAAATCAAGATTAGAGCAGGAATCAATGAAACAGAAACCAGAAAAACAGTAGAACATATCAATAAAACTAGAAACTTTTTCTTTGAAAGAATTAATAAGATCAATAATCCTCTGGCCAGACTTATCTAAACGAAAAGGGAAAGGACCTGAATTAACAAAATCGTGAATGAAAGGGAAGAGATCATGACTAACATCAAGGAAATAGGACCAATCATTAGAAATTATTACCAGCAAATATATGCCAACAAATTAGGCAATCTAGAAGAAATGGATGCATTCCTGGAAACTTATAAACTACCAAGACTGAAAAAGAAAGAAAGAGACAATCTGAACAGACTGAATATCCAGCAAGGACTTTGAAGCAGTAATCAAAAACCTCCCAAAAAACAAGAGTCCAGGACCAGATGGCTTCCTAGGGGAATTCTAACAAATATTTGAAGAAATAATACTTACTCTACTGAAGCTATTTTAAAAAAATAGAAATAGAAGGAAAACTTCCAAACTCATTCTATGAGGCCAGCATTACCCTGATCCCAAACTCAGACAAAGACCCCATCAAAAAGGACAAGTGCAGACCAATATCCCTGATGAACATGGATGCTAACATAGTCAACAAGCTGCTAGCCAATAGGATCCAACAGTACATTAAAAGGATTATTCACCACAACTAGGTGGGATTTATACCTGGGATGCTAGGATGGTTAGACATTCAGAACTCAGTCAACGTGATAGAACATGTTAAAAAAAGAAAAGACAAGAACCATATGATCCTTTCAGTTGATGCAGAAAAACATTTGACAAAATATAGCATCATTTCCTGATTAAAAGTCTTCAAAATATAGGGATACAGGGTACATACCTCAATATCATAAAAGCCATCTATGAAAAGCCCACAGCAAATATCATTCTCAGTGGGGAATAACTGAGAGCTTTTCCCTTAAGGTCAGGAACACAACAGGGATACCCACTCTCACCATTATTGTTTAACGTAGTACTAGAAGTCCTAGCTTCAGTAATCAGACAACAAAAAGAAATAAAAAACTTTCAAATTGGCAAAGAAGAAGTCGAACTCTCTCTCTTCACATATGACAAGATGTCTTTTCTTAAAGAGTTTACAGATTATTAGGATGAATAGAAAATCACATTACTTGTGGTCATTCCTTGAATAGCATTATGTTCAACATGTTAAGGAAGGAGATAAGCTTGAGAAACTGTGGATGTTGTGGGAAGGGCTTTGCAAGGGAGATGAAATTTCAACTCAGTTGTTTTTTGTTTGTTTGTTTTTTCTTCAGGATAAAGAATCATATACCAGGTGGATGAAGAAAAGTGCAGGCCAGATTGAGGAGAAAACTAATGGGTATAAAATAATGAAACAAAGGCTAGACCACTATAGCCAGGAGAGTGGTTTGACAGTGCAGCTCAGAGGTTGTGTGTATGGAGGTAATGGCAGAAAAACATTCTGAGGCACTACTCAGACCAGAAGGGTCTATTGCCACAGAAGCTATGGCAAAATTTCTAACTCGGGAACTAATAGAAGGAATTTCTTTGCACTTGCAGCCAGCATAGTTTTTGGACTAAGTAGTAAAGAAAAGATGTATTCCCTAAAGTTCCTATATGTGCACTGATCTGTAGAGTTACTAACAGCAACAGATACGGCTATGGTTAGTTCAATAAATAGTACTTACAGGCATTATGAGATATAGAGTATCTGAAGCAGAAGAACACAATGAATGATTGCAGTCAAGATTCTGGTGCCATAGTGGACAGACCTGGTAAATGACACACATATTATATGTATTATATATGTAATATATGTAACACATAAAGTCAAAGAGAGATTTGGGACTATTACAAATTTTAGGGTTGAAAGTGAAGGAGATGTATGGAAAATAGTGGGTTGTGTCCCATGCTTAGAAATCTAAACTTCATTTTGTATTTCATTATTTACAAAACAGTGCTCTGAGATGTTTGTATTGGTTACAGTTTAATGCAGCTATAAGTAACAGAACATCCAAAACACAGTAGCTGAAATGATTAAGGAGTTTAATTTTCCTATGGGAAGTCCAGTGTTGGTTCACGGGCAATGATATCATTAGGAAAACAGGTTCCTTTCATCTTCCTGCTCTTCCATCCTTAGCAAAGGTGTAAAATGCCTGTCATTTCTCAGGAAGAGAAGAAAGGGAAAGAGGCAAAAGGAAGTACTCTCTCTGACTTCTGTCTACATCACATTGACTAGAATGACACTTAGGCATACCTAGCAGCCAAGAAGGCTAGAGAATGTTTTAATTTTTCCAACTTCTGTAATAAAGGAATATAGAGAACAAAGGGGTTAGTGTAGATGATGAATGAGCCAACCTACCATATTAGACTTACTTCCCCATGAAAAAAGTCTCAAATCAAATGTGTTGGGAAAGGCTTTCTTCCTCTTGGAGACTCGCTATAGAGAGCAGGGCATCAAAGTCACTGAGAAATCCCGCAGCAAACTTGTTTAAATGAATTTAAGCCAATGTTGCCCCAAATTATTTAACCATAGGTCACTTTCTCAATGAAACACCTCCTAACAATGTAATTTGGGAGTCACTGAAGATTTTTATGAGAGTGACCTAAAATGTGTGAAAGGTGAAATTGAAGATGGTAAAGAATGTTGACAGGGAGATTATTGGAAGCAACGTCAACAGTTCCAGCAAGAAATAATTAGGTTTGCTCCTAAGTCGGTGGCAACAGAGACCATAGAGAAGAGAAAGACTCAAGTGATGGATTAATATTCATGAGGGAGAATAAAAAGAAATTAGTGAGCACTGCAGAGTAAAATACAAAAACAAAAAACGAACTTGGTGAATTAAGAGGGGCAGAAGTTTTTAATTTGAGAAAACAAGAGAATTTTGGTGTAATTAAGTCACATAAAGAAAACAATAGAAGGAGGTTTCAAAACAAAATAAAAGTTTAATTTTGACTCTGTTGAATTTTGGGTAGACTTGTCAAATATAATTGACATTATTAGTATATAGTAAGCAGGTTGAAACTTCTATCATAAAAATACTTTTATTTAAGGACTGAAGGAATATTAATCTAATTTACCTTTCCTCTGGGAGAGAAAAACATATGCTTAACCATTTTAATATTAATTTATACTTTCATTTACATCTGCCTAATTGAAGGAGAATTTATTGAGGCTATGCCATATAAGGGTGCTGCATAAGGAGATGGGCAAGGGGTTTGTAATCCACAAAGCATGAGCACAACTTGAGGTATAAAGGGCTCTGAATCAGCAAGATATGAAGGGGATATAGAAGAGCAAAAGTGGCATGCTTAGTATTTGAGCTGAGTTTTTATGAAAAGGCAGCATTTCAACAAGTAAGAATGGAGAGGGAAGGGTTCTCAGAAATTTTGAGCTGAGTTTTTATGAAAAGGCAGCATTTCAACAAGTAAGAATGGAGAGGGAAGGGTTCTCAGTAAAATTTTTACTCTTTTCATAAATATTAATATTTAATCTTCCCAAATGCAAGTGAACAGGAATATTATCTGTTATGTTCACTGCTCTATCCCTAACAACTAGGAAAGTGCCTGGAACATAATAGATGCTCCAAAAAATTTTGTTGAAAGTGAATGATTTAATGAATGGACAAAATGCCGCCTGCCTTCTGTATCTTTTTACTACACTTTGTCACATATCCATAATGTCCTTTTTGGAAGATATGTATAGAGCTCCTTTTTTTTTTTTTGTTTCGTTTTGTTTTTAAATGAAATTGAAAGAATATGAAGAATCACAGAATGTAGACTGGGAATTTTTACTAGTTCTTGTCAAACAGATAATTTTAGTTTGATTCTTCCTTTCCATTTTTACATGAAAAGTAAGGAAGCCACTATGTCTGTCTTGTCTGTGGCTTCATCACCAGCATCTAGCAGTGTTTGGACCACAATGAACTATTGAATGAATGAATGGGTAAATGAAAGAATGAGTGAGTGAATAAAATAATAAATCTACCAATAGAAAAGGTTGCTTTTTACCTTTCAATTCAACAACAGAGAGTGAAGTATTTAAAGTCTTCCTGCTGACCAATTTAACACCCTAGTCCCATTCCCCCGAATGATATTAGACTAACCACGGAAGGTGATATTTTAATTTCCAAAAGTCGGAAGAACTCATCAGAAACCTGTCAGAAGCACTATCCAGTGTTAAACTCAAAATGTGGGAAGCAGCTGTAGAACTCACAAATCCTTGGAACACATGCTAATGAATTTGGTTTACTCAAAAGAGGCAAGTTGATACAAACAACTGGACCAAATGTCTACCTCCTTTTTATTGCTGTATTTTATTGTTGCAGTGTAACCCATGGGCTTTTTTTTTTTTTTCACCACTTAAGAAAAGAACCACATCACTAAGTTTTACAACAATCTTATTTTGTATGGGGAAAAGTACAGTAGAGATTATTACTTCTCTATACATATCCACAGACTCAAGCTCTCAGGGCTTTTTTGTTTTGTTGTGTTTTTTGTTTTTACTTTGTTGTTGTTGTTGTTCTCCTTAGAATTTCTAATTCTTAGTCCTTGGTCCGGGTTGGGGGCAAAAACATTGATTATGCCATGGTTAAATCTTCTCTGCCATAAGTATACTCCAGAGAAGGCTGATAGAGCATTACTAAACTTGCATTGGTTTTGTTAAAAATTTGAGTTGGGGGAGATCAGAGGGGGAGGAAAACCATGAGAGACTGTGGTCTCTGAGAAACAAACTGAGGGTTTTGGAGGAGAGGGGGGTGGGGGGTTGGGTGAGCCTGGTGGTGGGAATTAAGGAGGGCACATATTGCATGGAGCACTGGGTGTGGTGCATAAACAATGAATTCTGGAACACACACCAAAAAAATTAAATAAAATTAAATTCTAAAACTTTTAAATTTTGTGTGATAAATATAATTTTTTACTTATATTACAAAATTTACAGAAGAGCAAAAGTAAGATAGAAGGTCAGTTGGTTTACAACTAACACTCAGGCCAAAAGAGTATGAGAATGCCCATTTCCGCATACGTTTGCTCACACTGAATAGGGTCAGACTTAAATCTTTGCTTGGGTGATAAATCATTCCTGAAAGCATGAGAAAGCTGTTGACTTCAAAAATGCTGAAAAGTGGGGCGCCTGGGTGGCTCAGTGGGTTGGACCTCTGCCTTCAGCTCAGGTCATGAGGGTCCTGGGATTGAGCCCCGCATTGGGCTCTCTGCTCATCGGGAGCCTGCTTCCCCCTCTCTCTCGCCTGCTTCTCTGCCTACTTGTGATCTGTCTCTGCCAAATAAATAAATAAAATATTTTTAAAAATGCTGAAAAGTATAGAATTTGATGGTAATATGGCTTAACAGTATAGAGTCTATGCTTCTTGGATTTTTGAGAATAGGATTGACATCTCTCCTATTCAACACATTAGTAATAATACTAGCTGATATATTTTTTTAAATACTAGCTGATATTTATTAAGCATTTATTATCTACTTCTAAGTATCTTGGAGACAGCAAACTATTATTATAATGAACATTTTATAGGTGAGAAACTGAAGCACAGAATGGTTGAACAATTTCCCCAAAGTCACATAGCTAGGAAATATACCTACTTTTTTTTTCATTTCAGTGTCCTCCTTTTTATTTAAAAATATGATTATCACATTTTATAGCTGAAATCCAGACAGGAGATGGAGAATGTGCCTTTTTTGTGTTAGAAAGAGGAAAATGTAACTATATAATTCTATTGACAAAAGAATAGCCCCAAATCACTAGGAGGATAATGGAAAATCTGGAGAGGTAGTATAGCATAGAACATAAAGTATATAGGTGTATTAGTTTTCCGTTGCCACTCTAACGAATTATTACAAGTTTAGGGGCTTGGAAAAACACAAGTTATCATCTTTACAGTTCCGTTAGTTAGACGTCTGACATGGGTATTACTGGCTAAAATCAAGATTTTGATGGGGTTGTGTTCCCTTCTGGAGGCTTGAGGGGAGAATCTGTTTCCTTGCTTGTTGCAGTTTCTAGAGTCTTCCTGTCTTCATTGGCTCATGGCCCCCTTTCTTCATCTTCAAAGCCAGCAATACTGCATCAGTCCTTCTCACATTACATTACTCTGACCTCCCTTTCTGCCTCCTTCTACTTTTGAAGACCTTTGTGGTTGCTTTGAACCCACTTACATAATCCAGGATGAGATAGGTATTTTAAGGTTATTTTATTAGCAACTGTAATTTCATCTGTAACATGTTCAGAATCCAGGGAACAGGAAATCGATATCTTTGAGGAACAATAATTCAGCTTACCACAATAGACTCAAGTGCATCTTCTTTCCTTCCTTCTTTCCTCCCTTCCTCCCTTCCTTCCCATTTTCTTTTTCATTAACTACACGAACCTTATGCATCCCTCTATGGTTGAACCATGGTTCTAGGTTCTGGGGACCAACTAAGTTCCTGTTCTCACAGAGCTTACATTTCTAGTGTAGGAAATGAATAATAAAGGAATGAATACACCTGTGAAAAAATTTCAGGTAGTAGATAGTATCCTGAAGAGAAGGAAAGTAAGGAGAGGGGAGAGTAGTGAGGGGAAGGGAATATGGTGTGATTTTTGAGAGTCATGGGGAAAGCTGACTATTGAGGAAAAAAACCTACATGAAATGACCGATCTCAGAGATGAGCATCCCAGGCAGAAAGAATGGCAATTGCAAAGGCTATGATGTGAGAATGAGTGGTATTTTTGAGAACCAGCAATATGGTCAGTGAGTCTAGAATGGAGTAAATGAAGCAGAACTTGCTAAGAGATGAGAGTGGTGAGGTGGCAGCAGCTGTGGAATTAATTCTGAGAAGCACCAAAGTTCTGATTGAAGAATGACTCTGATATGACTTGTATTTTGAAAAGATTATTCTTCCCAGTGTTTGGTTCAGTGCCCTTGAGAAGGTAAAAATGGAAGCAGGAAGACCAGTCAGATGACTCCTGCAGTAATCTAAACAAAAGGTTATGATGACTTAGACTATGGTGGTGAGTCACAGAGCTGGTAAGATATCAGCTTCAAGACAAGACTTACTATGGGTTGTAGGGGGCTACAGAGGAAAGACAGGGATCAAGAATGTGCTTTATGTTTCGGCTTGAGCAATGGGAAAAATGCTCCTACATTCTGACACAGAGATAGGAAATACTAAGAAGGAACAGATTTTGGGAAATGGTGAAATCTAGAGATATTTTGAACATGTTAGATTTGTTTATTCAAGATCCAAGTGGAGATGTTTTGGAGGTAGTTGGATACCTGAGACTGGAATTTTAGGAAGAGGTCAGTCCTAGAGACATAAATTTAGAAGTGATTAGTTTATGGCTGGTTTGTGCACTGAAGCTGGATGTGAGTACTGGAGAGTGGGAGAGCGAATTGCTTGCTGGGTGATTTTGAGGAGCCTCTGAACTTTGTGATCATTTAAGATAATAATGTTAGCACAGTTGTGTGTTTTGCTCTAGCCACATATACTAGGTTAGTGAATGAGGAGGCTGAAGACGACTGTTAACAAGGACCTAGGAGTTCTGGATTGGAATTCCAGTTTTTTACTTCCATGCTAAAGTCTGCAGCTTTCCTTGGTTTCAGTTCCCTGACAATGGGGACAATAGCAAAGTCCATTTCTAAGGACTGTTCCTAAGGAAGATGAAGGAGCGTGAAGGGCTTATTCCAGTATCTTGAGCTGCGTAAGAGCTCAGTGGTTGGCAGCTGGGATCACAGATATGGTATTTATTTTTATCATCATCAGGATGAGTAACACTGCATCAGTGTCCCAAAGTACTGAACTTGTTTTTTAAGGAATGACATGTTGGGAATATGTCTCTAAAAATGTCAAACAATAATGCGAAGTGAGTAATTTGCCTTAGTATTGATAATAAATCGCACATGATGTAATATTTTTTACATATCCAGAGAAACTCACTCTTCTTTCACAGTGCCTTAACCAATTCTTTGTATTTTACATTTTGCTCCAATGAATCCTACTGATTTCTACTGCCTCCTCCTCGTCTCTGCTTATTTCTAGGTGCCATTGGTTACACTTAGTGTTCTTCTCTTTAGATGGCTTTAATATCTCCCCTATAACTCCTTATTCTGAAGCAAGTTTTTTTTTTGTTTTGTTTTTGTTCCTCTTTCATATTCAACTCTCATAGAAGACAATCTCAAGAAATGAGATGATCAAGGATCAAGTGTTGCCAGAGACTGAATTCTTGTGTACCCCACAAAATTCATGTGTTAAAACCTAACCCCCAATGTGATAGTATTAGGAGGGGGAACTTTAATAGGAGCTTATCAGGGGGAGGGAGGTTATTAGGTCATGAATGTAGAAACCTCATGAATGAAATTAGTGCCTTTATAAAATTTATACCACAGCTATTATAAAAAAAGATAAGAGATAACAAGTGCTGGTGAAGATGTGGAGAAAAGGAAAGCCTTGCGCACTCTTGGTAGGAATGTAAATTGGTACAGCCACTGTGGAAAACAGAATGGAGGTTTCTCAAGAAATTAAAAATATACTATCATATGACCCAGCAATGTCACTTCTGGGTATATATCCATAGGAAATGAAATTATTATCTCAAAGAGATAATAATGTTTACTGCAGCATATTCACAAAAGTCAAAATATGGAAACAACCTAAGTGTTAGTCAGTGGATAAATGGATCAAGAAAATGTGACACACACATACACACACACACACACACACACACACACACACACACACACAGAGGTATATTATTCAGCTTTAAAAAAGCTTTTGTGACAACATGGATGAACCTGGAGGGCTTATGCTAAGTGAAATAAGCCAGACAGAGAAAGACAAATATTGCACTGCCTAGCATCAGTTAAATGTGGAATCTTAAAAAAAGAAAAAGCTGAACTGATAGAAATGGAGAACTGGGAAAGTAGTTGCCAGGGGCTGGGGAGTGGGGGAAATAGGGAGAGGTTGGTGAAAGGATACTAACTTTCCATTATAAAATTGATGAGATCTGAGGTTCTAATGTATAGCGTCGTGACTATAGTTGATAACACTGTATTGTGTAATTGATATTTGCTAAGAGTGTAGAACTTAAGTGAACTTAAATGATCTCACAAAAAAAAGGGAAAGAAAAGATTTAAAGAGGATAAAGAAAAAGGAATTGATGTGAATATATACATATATCAAAATCATCATGTTGTACGTTTTAAATATATTACAATTTTATTTGTCAATAAAGCTAGGCAAAAAAGAGAGATCCCAGAGAAATCTCTCACCCCTTTAGCTATGTGAGGATACAGCAAAAAGATGTCTCCTATGAAACAGGAAGCAGAGTCTCATCAGACTGCCTGTGCCTTGATCATGGACTTCCCAGCCACCAGAACTGTGAGGAATAAATGTTTGCTGGTTCTAAGCCACTCAGTCTATTGAATTCTGTTATGGACTAATACAAGTGTTCATTTGCTAAAGATTCTGGCATAACTCTGAGTACCAACAAGAAGTAGATGACACAAATTGGCAAATTAGATCAATTTGAGGATTGTTTTTTTTAATGTTGGGTAGGATGTGGGAACCGAAAAGAATAGTGTAGTAACCCATGGCCACTAGCAGTGACTCTACTAAGACCCCCAAGTTTGAAGAGATCAAGGGAAAGATCAATCATTGGTTTCAGCCCATGAAGACCCTACAGTCAAGGAACCAGGGAAATAAATATCTTGACCGCCTTCTTCTTGCACCCCTACTCCTTGCATCTCCTGTCAAGACTCCTCACTGACCAACCCAGCTGGAAGCCTGGGAGGACAGGAGCCCAGTGATACCGCCTGTCCGTACCATCTGGGGATAGCACTCTCAAGGAAGGGAGCAGGGAAGAGAAGGATTTAGAGTGAGTCTGAGGAACTCAGGAACTTAGTAAAGGTCTCTGGCATGATGCCTATTGAACGCCTGCCCTCAATACAAGTATCTCCTGCAGGAAGAGCCCTTTTCATCTCCTGGTTTCCCCATCTGCAGCACCTGGACTGTCACCACCGTGTCATACTGGATTCGATCTGCATTTATCTTTTCTCTTCCCACCTCCATCTTTCTTTAAAATGGATTTCTTTAATTAGGCCTTCAAATGAGAACCCTTCACTGATGGTTCCATCCAAGTAGCTAAATGAATAAATAAAACTGAAGGAACTTAATACACTAACCACATAATACACTAACCGCTCATACTGCTTATGCATATTACTTTGAGAGTTCCTGGGCCAGGTCTGGTACCATCTCTGAGACTATATTCAGGAGTTAGTGTTCCATAGAAGGTAATGAGAAACCAATGAATCTTGAATGTGTGCCATAAAAAGCCATTTAAAAACGCTAGCTCCAAGTACCCTTCTTAAGTCAGTTACTTAAGAAGACAGTGTTTTTAAAGAAACGCTGTTGAGTTAGTTCAGTCTAGCATAATTTATAGGCTTTTAAATTGCTCTGGCCCTACAGTTATTAACAATGTCCCTGATATAAAAATGCATTTAAGAAATTGCCAACATATGCAGTGGCCATGGCCTTCTAAAAACCATTTGCAATCTTCTCTCTCCAGTGCTATGGATGCTTACAAAAAAAAAAAAATGATGGCATTCTTTTGAAAGGGATCTGCTGAATCCCCAGATAGACAAGAAACAAGCATTGTTACTTTGGCTCTAAAAGGAAACCAGGAATATTTCTAGGGCTTTTCCAGATGGAGACCAAGTAAGAAGAACTTGACTTTGAGATTGAATTTTGCTTTCAGAGTGTCCTCTTGAACAACTGTAGTAAGAAGAGAAATGACACCTGAGGAACACACTGTGGCAGAAATAACAAAGTCTCACAACCAGAGTTGGCCTTGTGATCAAGCAGAAGATGATACTGAGTGTGGTTTTCAAGAGAGGAAAGATTCAGCCACCTCTTTGACTTCCAGCTTCAAAGTCTTGGGGGTGGGGTTTGGGGAATGGCCTTGGAAGCAGGTGGGACTGCCATTCTTGATCTTCTTTTCTAATTATATGAAGTGTGGGCAAAAAGGATATTGGAAACAGAGACCCAGCTGTGCAGAGTGACAGTTCAAACATAATGAGGACAAAGAACACCAAACACAAGAGGGAAGATGTTTTAATCTCGGGTGTCTGCACTCTTACAGCAAAATGTAAAAGAGAGAAAGCAGAAATAATGAAAGAGAAATAATAAACGAATGGGTTCCTCTCTTACAGTTCCTTCTGGTACCGAACCTTGAATCAATCACTAAAAGAGAAGGCCCCCAAGACAAAGCAAGCAGGATCCAGTAGGTAGCTATCTGTAGAATTTAGAGGGTGTAGACTAATCAAATGAGAGTAACACTTTGTCCTTGTATTACACAACATGATAGCACGTTTAAAGGGGCCCTTTGAGAAAAGGGGGATGTCATCTCATGTGAGAAACAAAACAGGTATCTTATCTACTTATCTCCTTCCACTCCCTTCTCTCCTTCCCACCCTTTTCCCCCCATCTCTCTGTCTCTCTGCCTCTCTCCTTCTTTACGCAGTGTTAGAAATAATTCCAGAGCCTGAACAGCTTGGAGCTGCCCACAAAGTGTTTGAGGAGCTGGAATCTCGGGCAGTAAAAATAATTCAGACTGTTCTCTTCATGTGTCATAGACACAGCTTGAACGACAGAACAAACTTCCTACAGAAATGCAGATCCATTTTGTCTAGTTACTTCAGTAGGGAAAGTTTGGCTGATTACATCATGTACTATTTTTAGTAAGACTTCTGTGTAACCATGGAAACTGCTTTTGCTGAAAACTCACACTATTTCCTTAGAAATTAGCCACAGAGAAGAAAATCTTTGCAGAAAACTAATAAAGAATAAATGAGTTAGATTCAAGAAGGAGAAAACCAACTTAGTAGGTCACAATAACATTTATATGTAGGTAGACACCTGTACTTTTGTTTGGGGCAGAGTTATAATCCATAGGCCTATATTGGTATGCAAAAACACTCGCATTTTTTCATTCTTTTTTGACTGGCAACAGCCTGAACACATGACACAGGGGGACAGCACTGCCTGTAATCTGAAGGGAAGCCTGCTCCTGAGGGAATGGGGCCATGGCTTCCTAGCCATGAGAGATGGGAGAAAGTTTTGCAAGACAGTCCTTTTGTCCCATTAGGAACTTGCTGGGGTGGGTACAGTGGGTGTGAGGAGAACAATTCACCATACCATGACTGAAAAGACTGAGTTAGTTCCCCCATACATTGCCATGGGAGGAAAGATGGCTAATCACATGACTAGATAGCAGAGTTAGTGCAGTTTTGTGGTTCCACCATGTGGTAGGCTGGATGGCTACCCTCCAAAGTACCCTCCTTGCTTCCCTGGAACCTGTGAATATGTTCTGTTACATGCCGAAGGGGACTTTGCAGATGTAATTAAGGTAATGGACCTTACAATAGGGAGACTATTCTGGATTATCGGGTAGACCCAATCTAATCACATAAGCCCTTAAAAGCAGGGAACTTTCTTGGCTGGAGTCAGAGAGATGTAGTACAAAGAGAAGTCAGAGACATCTTGAGTGCAAGAAGGACTTGACCCATAGCTGTTGGCTTGAAGATGGAGTGAGTCATAGGGAAACTGAGAAAGAAATGAATTCTGCTAACAACCTAATGGGCCTGGGAGAAACCTGGACTTCTCCCCCAGAGCTTCCAGAGAAGAGACCAGGCCAACTGACATAATTATTTTTCACCACATGAATCTCTAAACAGAGTACCCAGCCAAGCACATTGGACTTCTGACCTAGAGAACAGTGAGACAATGAATAGGTGCTATAAACAGTGAAGTTTGTGGCAATGTGTTGGCATAGCAATAAGAGACTAATACATACCCCAAAACTGCTATGTTAGGAATATAGCTTAGTAGTGAATCTTCTTTCCCATTGGAGCAAAAGGGGCTAAGAGAGTTCTTTGGGTAACTTTTAAAAATTTGTCATTCATCAGAAACCTTGAAATTAACATTTGGAGTGTTATATTTGTATCCCAGTACAATATTGGAAACTACCTAAAATTTTGGCAATACAGTTCTGGTTAAGTAAATTATGGCCATCTCTTTGGTAGAATATTATGCTTCATTAAAGTTATGCTACATAAAAATATTGATTGGGAAAATGTTCATGTTGTATATAAGTTGAAAATGGGGAGAACAGCTGAAAAAGATATATATGAATTAAAAAAGTCTGGAAACCTGGTAAAGTGTTTAATGCTCTCTCCCTCTGGGTGGTGGGAATATATGGTATTCTATTTTCAACACTTTTATGATAAAATATATACTTTTTTGTGATAAAATATATACTTTTGTCTTTTTTGAGAGAGAGAGAGCACACACTTGAGCAGGGGTGGGGGCAGAGAGAGAGAGGAAGGGAGAGAATCCCAAGCAGGCTGCACACACAGCACTGAGCCCAATGCAGGTCTTGATTCCAGAACCCTGTGATCGTGACCTGAGCTGAAATCAAGAGTCACTTAACCAACTGAGCCACCCAGGTGCCCCCAAATATATAACTTTTGTAATTGGAAGAAATGGTAATACATGTCGTTAAAATGATAAAAATAAATAGAAGACCTTGATATTGGGCAGAGCTGCTGGTAATGGAACAGTTTAGGCTGTGCACCAAACAGAACTTCTTTCAGAGATTTACCACATTGCTGCCTTGGAAATGGGACATTATGAATTCAGCTCCCTCCCACTACTTTTTTTAAATTTAAGTTCAATTATTTAACATATAGTATATCATTTGTTTCAGATGTAGAGTTCAGTAATTCATCACTTCATATAACATCAAGTGCTCATCACATCACATGCTCTCCTTAATGCCCATCACCCAATTATCCTGTCCCCCCACCTTCCTCCCCTCTAGCAACCCCTACTCTGTTTCCTATAGTTAAGACTTTTTTATGGTTTGCCTCCCTCTCTGATTCCCTCCCACTTCTTAATTATTTTTCATCAAGTGTGGTTTAGGAGTATACCTGGAGCATGTTTTCTTTCATATTAGATAGGATTTGTGCAGTTGCAAGTAACTAAAACCTAATTCAAAGCAGCCCAGTCTCAAGTAAAGAAGAGTCTAGGGGTAGATCCCGCTTCAGATAAAGCTAGATCCACGTGCTCCAACAATGTCTTCATGGCTCAGCATTTCTTTCTGCTTCTTGGTCAGCCTTTTTCTCTAGCCCAGTGGAAAGAGAACCCTGACCTCAAAATATGATTAGTCTGGTCACAGGAACCAGGGAGATCAGATATAAGGCAGGGTTAGCTTTGTCTGAATCACATGGAATGGCTTTTCTAGAGGAATAAGGTGTCTTTTAGGAGAAGAAGGGAGAAAAGACACTGGAAAGGAAAAACAAGAGCCACCCAGCAGCAGATCTGTGCAATGCAACAACCAGAGTCCTCATCTAACCAGGACTACAGTCAGTCAACTTCTTGCATTTCCAATGGAGGCACATACTTCCAAGGGATGCTGGAATCTTCTTCATCTCCAGCCAGTATGTGAGCTGTAGCCACCAGCTGTTCCATAGCTTCTGCCATTGTCCTCATACTTCCTACTTCTGAAACTTGAGGAAAACTATTTCCACATTTGAGGAGCACCATGCAATGCCACATTAAAATGTTTCATACTATAAGGGCTAAATCTTTGGGCTCCTTCCTAACCCATAATGAATTCCTTGCCTTTCTAGCTCAGTATTTGGTCTATGGCAGTAAGTCAGTAAATTTTTGTTGCGTGAATGGAGGTTTCTGACTTCTGCAGTTAGTATAAATATTTGTCTCCTTTCTTTGTTTGGGTCTCAACCTCACTGTCTTTAGTGATCTTTACTGCCAACACTAACGTCTTCCCCACAGAGGCTCCCAAGAGGTGAGAGCTCCCAGGAGAAGATCCCAGCTCCTGCATCCCATGAAACCCTGGGTTCATAGGTGGTCATTCAGACTATGGTCTCTATTCAAACCTTATAATAATGAAGTCAAACATTATTATTAATAGTCGAATTGTCTGGACAATGGAAGTCTATTTTTCCATATGTCTGTCTTCTGTATTGTCCTCCACTACTAAATATGGCTGGAGAATTTTGAAGAAAGCATTTTAAAACTGTAATAAACTCTTACCAGTCTTTGAGGGCAGAGTCCCTTTGGCAGGCAGAGAGCCTGGGATAGGAAGAGGAGAGGCCGAGTGATCTTTCAGATGGCCTTTAGATATCTCAGTTTTCTAACTTGTTTATGTTTCTTTACAAGTGTCCTATTTCTGGGTATTCTCTGCTATCAGAAAAACTGTGCAGTATGGACCCTGATATTTAACATGGTAAACAAACAGGAGTAAATGAGGAGCTGAGCGTTCTATCTATGGTTTACATATTGGATTATAGCTTGCGTTGCTGCAGAGATCAGGGAAGGGTGACCACCGGTCTCTTCCACTTAAAGCTTCTTTGTTTTTGTTGCTCTGTGAGGCTCTTTGCACAAAACCTTCCCAGCCTGGCAGCAACCGTTTGCACTTTTTTTGAACACTCTTAAAAAATACTCTTGAGTATATGAAAAGGCCTAGAAATCAGAGGCAGTATGTACTTTCAGATTATTACCCATTCCTTGAGTTCTCTTTGGAGGATACTTGCTAGATAATTACCAGAACAAATCACTGAGTGACTGGAGGACCCACAAGACAAAGGCTGTCCCTAGACAGAATGGCAAAGTAGGCAAAATTGTCATTTGGTGCCTTTGGTTTTCCTAGCCTACCCCCACCCCCCAGCCTCCAGTCTGCTCCTTGTTTCATGCTCCGCCTCCGCAGCACCCTGGCTCTGTAGGACCATCAGCTGTACACTCCATTAAAACATAAGCTGGTCTTGCCTTGAGTTCTTTCCTAGTAAATACAGATTCGTGCTATATTCTGGTCCCTCAGGCATCCTTCTGGAATGATAGCTCTTTCTGAGTGACAATTAGCTCATCTGGCAAAACGTATTTATGGTATGAATTAGTGTTTCCCTTATCATTTGCAGGTTAGCAGGGGCTCTCTGGAGATAGCATGTTAACATGCTGAAGCCTGATCAAAGTCTAAAGGACCTTTTCTTCACAGTGCTTTACTTCAAGATACATTTTACACATTACTCTCTTTTCCCAAAATAATCTTATGGGAATACATTGTCCTATGTCTATTTCCTTTCTTACTCTGTTATAATGCGTATTTCCTGCTTGCTATTCCATTAGCTGACAGGCTTTCAAAAATCACCAATCGCCTAATCAACAAATTTTCTCTGTTATCCTGTCAACCTCAGATACTGTCTCCTGCTCCGATCTCCAGCCTTCCTTGGTACTCAACTAGCTTTCTTCTCCGATGAGATCCAGGTTTCATTTACTGGCTACTACTCTTCCTTTGTTTAAACCCTTACAACTGGAGCTTCCCCAAGAGTCACTTGGAATTCTCTTTCCTGCTCTCTAACGCATCCAGCTACCACAAAATCCTCAGCCCAATGTCTGCCAAATCTCAACTCTGTTTTCATTGCTTTCATCTTGTCCTGTGCTACTTTTGCTTGAACTGTGGCAAGTTTTCTGTCCTTAATCTCTTCCCCTGCAAGTCTGTCTCACACACAACCCGAATTATCCAGTCTTAATACTCCTCCTATCTCTCAAATGTATTTGTGTTCCTCTATTCCTATTCAAAGAGCTTGCCATATCATGTGTACCTTTCTTTGAAGTTTTTATCCCTTTATTATTCTCTTTCTCCCCTTAGTCTCTGCCTCTCTGATAAACATCACTCAGGAGAGAGCCCTGTGGGCCCTTCATATTCCATTCCCAAAAACATCCCCTTTATTAGTCCCCCAGGGTTTCCATAATAAATTATTACAAACTAGGTGGCAAAAACATAGTAGAAATTTATTCTCTGAAAGTTCTGGAAACCACAAGTCTGACATCAAGCTGATGGCAGAGCTGCACTGCCTCTGAAGGCTATATTGAAGAATCATTCCTTGATTCCAGCTTCTGGGGCTCGTGGTGTTTCTTGGTTTGTGGCAGCATAACTCCAATCCCTGCCTCTGTCACTACATGGCCTTTCCCCCTTTGTCTCAGTGTGACATTTCCTTCTCTGTCTCTTATATGGATACTTGTCATTGGATTTAGGGCCCATCTTAAATCAAGGATGATCTTACCTTGAGATCCTTAATCATATCTGTAAAGACCCTATGTCTGAAGGTCCCATTTACAGGCACAGAGGTTAGAACTTGAACATGCCTTTTGGGAGTATACTGTTCAAGTTATTACACCTCCCTCCTGTGAAATGTTCCTTTACAATAACAACCTTTCCTCTTGAAGTGGTCTCCCAGCCCTTTCAACTTATCTACCTCCAACCTGGTTTTGAAAACCAACCCAAATTCCAGTTTCTTCATGTGCATGCTGTAGAGTTTCCTAGAATTATTGTCATTTTCAAACTCTCAGAGAACCTGATATCTCTCCAATAGACCTTCCCATAATATGCCTTGAGGCGGAAGTGTGAATGAACCTATCTGTATTTATTCTGCATAAGACTCTTAGTTTCTGAAGGCAAGACCACCTCTGTAGACCTGCCAGAAATTTCCAAGTTGAAGCCATTTATGCATTAGCATAAATCAAATGGACTCAAAAGGTATGGTTGTAGGGGAGAGGACTTCTGTCCATGTGTGGACAGTGGGAATCTCTGTGGGCTGACTGGGACTGTGGTTTCTTTGGCCCTCTCCAGATAGGAGCTTTTGAGAAGGAGTGCAATTTAAATACGGTAAAGCAGCTAAACAATCACCACAAATCTTGAAGACAAAAAGTAAAACTTCAAAAGAAGAATCCTGGAACACTACATCAAAAACTAATGATGTACTTATGGTGCCTAAAATAACATAATAAAGAATTATATTAAAAAAAAAAAAGAAGAATCAGGAAAAATCCTTTTGAAACGCCTGCATCCAGCATCAGAATTTTTTTTTTTAACAAAACTGAGCTTCTTACAGTTAATAGATTGCTAGATACTAAAGAATCTCTGTGGTCTTGCAGTCTATCCATAAATATGAGCGTATTACTTGCTTAAAGCCTTATAGCTGCTCCATGACAGAGTCAGGAATGGAAAGTGCAGGTCTTCTCACTGAAAACCTAAAGAATAGTTTCTTCCAGTATTTTCCTTTTGAGATATAGCCAATCTAATCTCCTTCTGCAAACCCTCCACACTTTAATTAATAGCAAAGGATGACAGAATTTACTTTGTTTTAAAGAAGCTTTGGATTCTTGAATGCCTTTGGCATAACTATCCTAAATTGGAAAAGAACAGAGCACGAATAACAGGGAGATGTATTTCTCATATTTTTAGTGTAAAAAATAGCCTGTTTGTTTTTCATCTCATCTTTTCACATTCTCTCTAATAAGCAGAAGTCACTAGATCATGTGTTCACTGGGTCTTGTGGTCATTAGTGCGAATCAGAAAGGTTGTACTCTAATTGCTTACATCCTGTGTAAAGCACTCTGTTGACCAAGGTGCAAACCAGCTTCCTTAGCGACAAAGTGAATCTCTAGGTCAAAAGCCCTCAACACATTTTCTTTTCTGTAATTTTTAGATATGTTGTTACCAACATGGGAATCATTAGAACCTATTCTTTAAAATTACATATACTCATTACAACCATTTTCAGAATGAAAAGTCAGGACCAAAGGATTTCAGCGTGATTTGTAAAATTATGTATTTGGAAACCTTGCAGTGATACAAAAATTAAATCTCATTTAGCTATCTATTTAGCAAATCAAGGCCTTTTATGAAAGAAGAATAAAATTGGGTTATCCAACAAAATCTGGGACATGTGATCACTGCACTATGCTTCATCAGCATTACTAAAAGCCAGAGATAAATAATATGTACACATTTCCTCAAGAATATCCTAAAAATGAGGGTTAGTCATAAAATTGTGACATCATGCAATGATTGATGAAAAATGGAGTTGAAAATAATACACAGAGTACAGAGATGTACAGTCTCTTATGATCCTTCACAATCTTGTGCCACTAAACTGTTCATAATGTTAACAATAATGATAATGATAACTAATATTTACTGAGTTTTAAATCATGCCTGATTTATGCTATAGCATTAGAAAAATTCACTGTCTTAATAACTTTATGTCTATTAATTTAGTCTTCAAAATAAACCTGTGACCTATGCCATAATAATAAAGAAGGTACTAATATTATCCACATCTTACAGTTTTACAGATGAAAAAACCGAGGCACAGAAAGCATATGTAACATATCCAAAGTCATACAATTTAATAAATGGCAAAGTGGGATGGCCTATGGTATTTAGACTCCAGAACCAGTTCTCTTAGCTTCTATATCATCATCAAAATTTACTTAAATGTCACATATGTTTGAATCTATATTTATCTATCTATCTATCTATCTATCTATCTATCTATCTATCTATAGTAATGAAATGTAAGGTAGGCTGGGAGAATTGATTATGATATCTCTGAAATAGTGCATACGGGTGACTAGGATGCATATACTCATCTTCTGGCTAGGGGTTATTGGGCAAGGTACAGGAGGAGGAAATCCTTTTCATTTCCTAATCTTTTATCTATTTTCAACCCTCTAGAATGACTGGGTCATTGGACAGCCATGCATGCAAACACAGCATGAGAAGTTTAGGCAGTTACTCAAGCCTCTGGCACCATGTGGTTGGAACATACTGATGGCTGAGCTGTTCCACTGTGAGGCCAGGTGCTCTGGCACCACGCAGGTGCAGTAAGACAGCAGGCCCCGAGTTCTTGGTTCCACACTAATTGCTGTTCTTGCCCCTCCTCTCATCTTCCTAATCCCTTCAGCCTTCAGCACATGCTAGAATGGTCTCCTGGAGAGCAGGAGGAGGAGCCCAGTGAGATGAGTGATCAGCTGCGAAATAGTGGTGCTTTGGAACCATTTTCTTCCAGGAAGGAACTTTTCCACTGTTCCCTGTTCTCATGCCTAAGTTTCCACAAAAAAGATTTTGGACACTGCTTAGTTATGTATCCCTTTCTTAGTGTAAGGCAGGTTGATTTTTTTCCTCTGGGGATGTGCAAGATCCAGGTGAGCATAGACCTACCTCATCAAAGATTATTTATCAGAAAAGTCATCATTTAGAATTGCCTGGAGGGCTACAGTAAGGCAGATCCATGTGGTCGGTTAGGTATATCTCTCTCACCCCTAGTCTTCAGGAATTATTTCCTCTGGTCCTGAGAAACAGGGGACCACAGGTCGCTATTTATTGTAGGGGCATCATGTATCATGGTGTCTACACAACTTGTTCCTTTTATTTCTTATGACAGTTTTGCAAGATAGACATTATCGCCCCGTTTTACAGATATGGAAACTGAGGTTTTGAGAGGAGTTAAGGAATAAAATGGGATTTGGCTCCCGGTTGGACTGACTCCAAAGTCAGCGTACTTTTCCCAAGTGTCATTGCTATGGAGGTTACCTGCATTTTAACTGACATAAGGGACTGAGCCTTTCGGTAGAGTTCTGGACATCAATCTGATGCTGCTTCTGAGGAATCCTTGTCCTGAAATAATGGCACAGAAGTAGTGATTTGGTATTACTCTGTGGATAATCTGCCCTGACGTCTGGTACAACAACTACTAGTCGTGTGCTCTATGAAGGGAGAGGCCTGTCCCAGGAAACAAAAGATCAGTGCATTTCATACAAGTTGTAATTCTTACAGGCAGGAATGACCTGATCCATTAAGGATATCTTTGTCTAGGCAATTGATTGCAATTGACAACAGATAGAAATAGAACTCTTGTTAATGAATTTGCTAACAGTTGCTTCCTGTTGACTCACATTGGTTTAAGTTCAGTCATTGACATTATTGTCTGAATGCTTGACCTTTTGAGTGCTGTGACAGGGGTACTGTTACAAGCATCATACCTGGGTTCTTCCCCACCTGGGGTGGCTGTTGACTAGCTACTGACCCACTGCTCACCAGGCTTCATACTCTCCCCAGTGGAGAGCTCATTTAAATTCCATTCCTTTGTTATCTCTTCCTTGTAAATAACCTCCAAATTGGCATCACCCCTGCTCCATTTCCACAAATATCCCCTTGCTTACCAGATATTTCCAATTGGATACGTCATAATCACTTCAAGCCTGGAATTTCCAAAACCACTAATTATCTCTCTTCAAAGCAAGGTCTTTCTCCCAAACAGTCCATCTCCTGATAACTCAACAATCCTAGTCATCTTCACTTTGGGATCCTTTATGACCCATCTCTCTTCTTTATCTCTTTCTTCTTCTTCTTCTTCTTCTTCTTCTTCTTCTTCTTCTTCTTCTTCTTCTTCTTCTTCTTCTTCTTCTTTTAAGATTTTATTTATTTATTTGACAGAGAGAGATCACAAGTAGGCAGAGAGTCAGGCAGAGAGGTGGGGTGGGGGGAGCAGGCTCCCTGCTGAGCAGAGAGCCCGATGTGGGGCTCGACCCAGGACCCTGATATCATGACCTGAGCCAAGGCAGAGGCTTAACCCACTGAGCCACCCAGGCGCCCCTATCCCTTACTTCCTAAGAAAATTTCTGGGACCTATTTCTTTATCCTGATCTTCACAGACACCTGTCTTCCTTGCAGTGGCCTGGCTTCTGCCCTGAATCAGGAGACCCTGCTTCTTCTGCATCTACAGACTACATTTTATCTTCAAATTCTGGGACTCATCCCATTTGTAGACAAAGGAAAATTAAAGAACACTGGACTGATTGTTTTCCTCCCCCTCAGGAGCAAGTATCATAGTTTTAATCATGCATTTAAAATTTTTCTAAATTAATTTTTTATTAGCCAAGTAATATGTGAATATTCTTCTTGTAATAATTAAAACATTACCATTAAAGCTGAAATCTCTACCAACCCTTGCTGCTTTGCCCCCAGTGAATTTCCAGTTTGTTTGAATCCTTCCAGATCTTTTCCTAAGCATTAACACATACATACATGTATCCATAGAAAATACTTTGGTTTTTCTTTTTTCCAATACAAATGATCACATCTAAAAGTATTATACTGAACATATTCTGTAACATGCTTTTGACTCAACTTCCATGTATTCAACAAATATTATTGGGTAGCTGCTAGGTGCCAGGCACTGTTCTGAATTATAAGGAATACACTGGACAACCAACAGAAAAAGTCAAAACCCCTAAGTCCATCGAGTTCACAAGGCAATCTATTCATGTGGTACAAGTAGATACATCTCATGCTTTTCAATGACTATGTAGTATTCCATAGTATGGGCATTCATACTATGGGATTCATCTAGCCATTCCTGTCCTGATGACATTTAGATCATTTCCAATGTCTGGTTACGGCAGTACTACTGTGACCACACTCAAGTGTGCCTTCTTGAGTGTATGTCTGTGTCTCTTTCAGGCAAATGCCAAGAGGTAGAAATGCTGAGCTGAGGACCCTCCGAAAAGATTCCAGTTCTTCCAGCAGTGTATACAAGAGGACTCACTTTTGTACATCCTCACCAATGCTTGATATCATCCAAATTTTATGCATTTTCCCCATCTCATGAATGTAAAATGTTATCGTGCTGTTATTCAAAGTTAATCAAGTTTTCATAAAATTCACATCTATAAACTGTTGTGGGTGAAATGTATAGGCTGAGTTCGTACCACAATTGCTTACTTTTTAAAATCTACCACTTCATATATTGATGGGGACTGATATGAAGGACAATGCAAGCAAAAAACAAACCTGAAGTGGCCACATACAATAAATAAAGTAACTATCTTTGGTCTCTCTGGTCTTCTTTGTGGACAGGTTGCATGATCTTAAAGCTCCTATGAAACCCAGAGATTTGCCTACCCAGTGGTCCTCTCTGATCTTCCTTAGTCCTCTCTGTCTGAATCTCATCTCTAATAAACTGCACTTGAAAGAGTACTTTGCAAAACCCGAGGGAGATTGGTAAGGGGAAGAAACAGCATCTACAAAGATCTCTGCAGGACACTACTATGCCTGGCACAAAGGAGGTCCCACTCAGTATTGAGTGAATGATAGTTTATGATGAGTTGCTCAATAAATCAAAATCTAAAGCAGGAGGTAGAAAGTAGTGGGAGTGAGGGTGAAGTAGACGGCAGAAGCCTGATCATGAAAAGTATGATGAACTAAGGATTTGGTCTTGACCTTATGGACAATGGGAAGCCCTTCCACATTTATTAGAACTCATCTAGTAATGTTGTCTATTTGAGGTGCCTATGTGGCTCAGTTGGTTAAGCGTCCTACTCTTGGTTTTGGCTCAGGTCATGATTGTGGGACTTGGGATTGAGTCTCAAGTCAGGCTCTGTGCTCAGTGTGGAGTCTGCTTGTTCCTCTCCCTCTGCTCCTCCCCCACCACTCTCTCTCTCTCTTTCTGGAATAAATGAATAAAATCTTAAAAAAACAAAACAAAACAAAACACCAAAAAACCTGTTGTCTATTTTATGGGTCCTATTGTTAAAGTTAAAAAAAAAAAAAGAAAAGAAAAAAAAGGCACTTTTCAGAGAAATCTTTCCTTGGTATTAAGATCACTGAATTAGGACTACAGGGTGGTTTAATGAACACAGAATTGGAGCAAAGGGATGGGGATGGCTTTGAGGGAGTATACAACTATATGAATCATGCAATCCTCTGTTCAACAAGTATTTATTGGTGTTTACTATGTGCCAGGTACTGTTTAATTTCTGAAGATAACTACACACATATAAAAAATATTTCTGTCTCCATGGAACTTATATTCCAGTGTGGGTGGAGGGGTAGGAGGAAGTTGGTAGTAAACCAATAACCCTACGCTATGTCAGGTGGTAGATGTTGAGAAAAGCTCAAATAAGGAGAAGGCATTGGAGTGATTGGAAGGGAAAGCAGGAGTGAGCAATGCAAATGGGAGGTGAGAATACTGAGGTAGAGTAATTAACAAGTGTGAATGTCCTAGGCCAGGTGTGCCTGGGATATTCAGGGAACAGACATTTATGGAGCACCATTCTTGAGGGCTAGAATAGGAAAGTAAACAAAGGAGGCAAGATTGCTGCTCTTATGAGGAATACTTTGGTACACTTTTTTTTTTCTTTCTCTTAGAGGGTATATTATTTTTCTAAGACTGCCATAACAAAGTACACATTGGCTTAGACAACAGAAATCTGTTTTCTCACAGATCTGGAGACTAGAAGTCCAGGATCAAGGTGTTAGCAGGGTTCATTTCTTCTGAGGCCTCTCTTCCTTGACTTATATATGCTCTCTTCTCCCAGTGTCCTCACATTTTCCTCTGTGGGTGTCTGTGTTCTAATCTCTTCTTTTAAGGATATCATTCATATTGCATTAGGGCCCATCCATATGATCACGTTTTACCTTAATAATCTTTTTAAAGGCCCTATCGCCAAATACAGTCATATTCTGAGGTTCTGGGTTTTAGAACTTCAATATATGAATTTGGGGGAGACATAGTTCAGCCCATAACAGAATTATGTTATTTCTAATTGAAAGAATAATTATTGAGCCACCTGTCCATGGTCACCTTTTCTCTTTTCCAAACTAATATTTGTCTTTTAAGACTCAATCCTCACCTCCAGGTGCTTCTTGGCCCTGATCTGATTTGCTGCCCCACCCTGTCTGTGCCCATGAAACCATGGACTCCATGTATTTTCATTTGATACTCTGTTTATATCCCTCTCCCCAAACAGTCTGTGAGCTCCTTGCCATGGTGAAGACTAGGTTTTTGGTGATTTAACATATTCTCTTACATCGTAATTTCTCCCTATAGATCTTTGCAAACAGAGTGAATATATGATCTGAATCCATATCAGAACCATCTCCAGAGGCTGTGGGAGGACCATCTCATACTGTCCCTCCATGGAAAGTGTGGGAGAAGCTGATGGAAGAATGTCAGAATGAAGGGCCTTTCCTACTAATGGGTCTCTGGCTTTCTCTTCCAACATGAGGAGGAGATAACCAGGCTTTCAAACTCCTCTTCCTACCCCTGGACAGAGAAACTAATTCCTCACCAGGAAGATGGGTATGGGAGGGCTTTGGCTCTGAGCAAGATATCAACTACAAAGGCCTTGATGTGTGTATAACTCTTCTCCCCCATTTCCCCACTCAAGGGGAAGTGCGGCTCTGGATTGGAAGGCCAGACTTGGCTGCTAATGAACATGGGTCACATCTTCTCTCCTCTGGTCACAGAAGGTCCCTAACTATTTCTTCTTTAGGAAGTGGATACTTTACATCATTGTGAGACCTCAAAAGACCCCGGTCCTTCAAGTACTTGATTATAATTTTAATGATTTTCCTGGATGTGCTCTATATTTATGGGCATGGCTGGAAGTTTTCTGAGAGAGAGAGAAAAAGAGAAAGAAAGAATGGAAGGAAGGCAGGGAGGGAGGGAGGGAGGGAGGGATGTAAAGAAAGAGAATTGCTCCAACAGAGGACTGGCTCACCTCTGAGAAGTAATCAGGTTTGTGTGTATTTGACTTGTTTTCTTTTAAGATGAGGCCATCTCTTGCTTGCAGCAATGATTGCCACTTCTCTGGGCTTACTCTATAGAGGGTTTGTGAGGTTGTTTTCTTCCAGTTAACAGCTCAGTAATTGGAAGTGTCCAGGGTGAGAGGATCCAGTGACTATAGGAAGGGTTTAGCTATTGAGAGATACCTAGGAATGGGGGCAAAAAAGGGGTGGGAAAGTTATTAAAAATATCACAGAGGAGGATGTTTTATAGAAGTAGCTCCACTTTTGATGATTGCACAGCAAAGTTAAATGGCCATTATAAATCATCTCGCTGTCAGCTGCAAAATGCTTGAGCCGGAATGGGTCTTTTCCTGTGTAAATACATTGGTAGGTGTTGATGTCTGCATGTGTCTTTATTACGCTACAGGCAGTCCCTAGTGATGAATGAATTATGCTCCCAAAGTTGGGTCTTAGTTTGTTTGGTAAACTTTATAAGCTCAGTTTTCTCCACCAAAGGGCATAACTTATTACCTAAAATGTGCTTTTAAACCTTGCTTCCATCACTTAGTGCTTGTGGCTCTTGGGATGAATCATTTTGTGTAAGTGTCAGCTTCCTCGTGGATAAAATGGGAATAACCATAGCAATTTTTGCCTTGTGTCATTGTTGTGGGAATGAGAGGATCCAAGAGAAGTGCTTCCTGCCTGGCACTTAAGACAGCCGCTTTGGGCCAATCACTGCACCCTTCTACCCCTATTATCTTGTCAACTCTCTATTTGAATGGCCACTGCACATGGGACTTCTGCATTCAGAGGAATCATTTCCAGAATCATTTCCAGGAGACAAGACCATTGAGAATCTTGCTATGGGGTGTAAAGCAGTAAGCACCCAGGTTGTCTTTCAATTTATCAGAAATAGTTAACTTTGTCCTTGATAAAGTTCCTGTGAGGGTGCTTATGACCTTGTACCTGACCAGGCATGGCTTTCAGTAGAACCAACTCTGAGCAGTTATGCAGCAGCAGGTGATGCTCTTGGAGACATGGGATGCTATAACTCTCAACACGGGTTGTCCATTTAAGCCTTTACCCCATCTCTTTCCCAGAAATCCCAGTGACATCATAAAAGGGTGTTAACTTATTTCAGGACCAGCCCCATGAGGAAGAAAGCTGGGTACTGAGACCAAGGTGCAAAGTGCATTCACACAGTGGAAAACATTTCTTAATTGCAGAAAACTGGACACTGAGCTGAAAGGAAAAACCTAGAATTCATGGCAGGGTATTTCTTTTCTTCTAACCACTTTTCCCAGTCTCTCATACCCAAGCACATTTCTTTTCTTCCCTCCTGCCCCCACCTTTTTTCCCCTCCACATAAACAGGCTAACAATGACTATAGAATTATTGAGTTTTGTGGTTCAAATTCATTTTCAGGAATTATTGACCCAGTAGAACTTAATGACACTTTAGAGTTGAGGCCCTTTGTGTAAATCTTTCATCCTTTGCAGATTAACAGCCAGATGGGACCTGAAAGGGCTCCAATGTCCAAATGCTAAAATCTATACCAGATTTTCAGCTGAAAGAAAGTGACTGTTACTGCATATAGCTTGATTAAAAAACAACAACAACTGGAACAACAACAACAACAAAGTTCAATTGATGTCCCTTCTCTTTAAAAAAAAATTTTTTTTTAAGCCAACAGACTGATCAACTGGCTGAAAATTAGGAACACTAACTCAGAGCTTTCAAGTGTTCTTCACTCATGGCCTGTAAAATGACTCCTAACAACATCAAGTTAATTATGTGTAGACAGCAGATTTTATTTTAATTTTAATCCATGAAAAATAGGAAACAGTGCATTCCTGCTGCACAAAAAACCACCTGTCTCTATGGCAAGATTCTGAAGTACAATTTTAATTTGTACCTTTTAGCAGAGAACCCTTCACCCCTCCAAAAAAGGGGTAAGAGATGCTAAGTTTGTTTGCCTTTAGCCAGTTTCCAGTGAAAGCATAAGATTGCTAACTCAGTGCCTGCCTCCTCTGGGATTAGAAGGTATTGGGGCATAGAGGAAGGGTGCTGTCCTACTGTGGGAACCCACTCTTCTTTAAAATGAGCCCAGATGCACAGCCCGGGTCCTGTCTGGTATGCACAGCTTTGGCTGCTGTTGTTATTACCCTATCAAGGCATCTGCCCATTTCTAATCCTTCAATGCAGAAGGGACAGTTCCACCATCCCACATAATATGTACCAGCTGAACGGATCCCAGTTTATCAGGGAAACTATAAATTGCGGAACACCAGGCTGAAACTAAAGTAATAAACCCTGTGATCTCTGTACCATACATTTTAGGCTGTTATTTAAGGTCTCCAAGGAGATCGGTGCCATAAAAACCATTTCTCAGGAATTCTGCCAGCTATAGGAGCGTGCTGCAACTGTTCACGCTAATATATTACAACTTGTTTATCACACTCCCGGAGCAGCCACGGCATCAGCAGCGTTACCAAGGGAGGGGAAATGATGCGCATACCCTCTCCGTAGGCAGCCAGATTTTTGTTTCCTATGTACACATAAAAAAGGATGCTTTTCTTTTCTCATCCTCTTACTACCCTGTACCTGCTTCCCAGAAATAGCTCTTGAGCTCAAAGGAGATGGAATAGGGCCTCTATTAATCTTCAGACCTCCTTGGGAGACTTCACCACTGTCAGGGCAAAGATAACATGCAGCTATGTGGAAAACATTCTGCAAAATTTTGGGAAAACATAGGAACTCAAGAGTAACATAGATCCAGATGTTAATTTCACAAAGCCTCCACGTGGCCCCAGGCAGGTTAATGAGCTGCTTTGAGGCTTGGTTTCCTCATTTGTGGTTTTGTTTGTTTGTTTGTTAAGGAACAACAATGCCTCTCATGAGGATTAAATGAAATAACAGATGTAAAGGGGCTGTTCCTGTGCCTGGTGTATGGCAGGGACTTGAAGAATGTTAGTCCTTTTCACCTAATTAGTTGGTGCAATGAACAGACTATAAGATACCAATTTGCTGCTTTTATAAAAGGGTTGAATACATTGGAAACAAGATCATAGTACATTGTTTCTGAGTATTTGCCTGGTAGAGAAGTCTTTAGTGTAATTTCTAGAGTGCTGATATAGATAGCCCCCTGTGTTACTTTGCTAGGACAGCTGTGAAAAGTTACCACAGGCTGGGCGAATTAAACAACAGAAATTTACTTTCTCACAGTTCTAGAGGCTGGAAATCCAATATCAAGGATTTGGCAGGTTTGATCTCTTCTGAGGTCACTCTCCTTGGCTTCTGGATGGCCATCTTCTGCCTATGTCTTCAGATGGTCTTCCTTCTGTGCATGTCTATGTCTTAATCTCCTCCTCTTAAAAAGGACACCAGTCATATTGGATTAAGACCTAATCTAATGACCTAATTTTAACTTAATTATCTTTTTAAAGACCCTATCTCCAAATACCATCACATTCTGAAGTACTAGAGGTTAGGACTTCAACATATGAATGTTGGGGGTGATGAATTCAGCTTGCGAGAATCCCCTACCTTGCCACCCTTGTCTCAACGATGGAAGGGGATGGGGAGAGCCTTATTCCACTTCAGGAGGTGTTGTGTGGGTCTAAGTGCCATTATGTGTTCATTATCATCCGTTAACACATGAAATGAATTTGGAAACTCATTCATTATATTGTTTAACACATAAAACAAATCTAGAGGTTGTAGGCGTTTTAGTAAAAACATTATTATCTTAAGATGTCTTTTGCTTAATTGGCTACCCAGTGAAGAACTTAAGAAAAAATGTCAAGTCTTCCCAGTAATGGATTAGTAATCTGATGACTAAAATCCTTTAGGTTGCTGAAAAGTTATTTCCCAGTTAATAGAGCTGGTGTTATCTAGAGTGCCGTCAAGGTTGGTTTGGCCCATGATGGATGATGGCTGGATCACAGAGTTGGACAGCTGTGCTGTGAAGAGGCTCTGCACATCAGTATTGGGACTTGCTCCTCTGCTCTGGGGACCAATGCTTAAAAACCCAGAGTGGCTTCTTATCTCCGTGTGACCAGTGTAGCAATCCAAGACAAGAAGGAGCCTGGCAGTCAGACCATGGGGCTGGTTTCTTAGAGGTATATTAGTTTCCTATGACTGCTGTGAAAAATCATTACAAATGTAGTGGCCTCAAACAACAGATATTGTCTTGTTTCTGGAGGTCAAAAGTCCCAAATCTGTTTCATGGGGCCGAAGCAGACTAGTTCCTTCTGGAGGCTCCAGGGGAGAATCTGTTTCCCTGCCTTTCCCAGCTTCTGTAGATCACCTGTGTTCCTTGGCTACCGACTCCTTTCTCCATCTCCAAAACCAGCTCATAGCATCTTCAAAACTATTTCTGACTCTCTGATCTTGCTTCCATTGTAACATCTTCTCTGTCACTCTGAACTTCTTACTTTCCTCCTTCACTTACAGGTATCCTTGTGATGACACTGGCCTCATCTGGATGATCTAGGATAATCTTTACATTTTAAGATCCTTAACTTAATCTATCAGCAGAATCCCTTTTGCCAGGAAAGGCAACATAGTCACGGTTTTGGGTGATTGGGATGTGGCCATCTTTCAAGATGCCACCATTTTGCCTATCACAGAGAAGGGGCCTGGCAGATGGGCCCTAGAGCTGGGAGATAAGAGGTTGTCAGCAGCTCCAAATTCCAAGCAAAGAGTTCTTAACATGGATTGAGTGTGGGGAGATGGGTGAGCATCTTATGTGAGAGTGGACATTAGGGGGAGCCCATATATGTATGTGGGTTGTACAAATATAAGGTTCAGGAGGCCCACGAACTCCCATTCATTCATTCACTCATTCCTATGAAAGTGATCCTCTCTTTAGATCCTGAAAGTTATCTTTATTTCTATTAGGTTGAAACCTGGGTTTCGGGCCCCAAATAAACCAACAAATAGAGCAGTTAGATGCTACAGATCTCAGAGCTCCCTAAAGCTGCTCTCTCAGGGTGAGCCACTCTCTTTGCTCATCATCACAAGTTCTGTTTCTTTCTTCTTTCTTCCTCCTCCCCCTCCTCTCCTCTTCTTTCTCTCCTCCTTCGCCTTCTTTCTCTTCTTTTTTTCCTGGCTACCATTTATTGAGTACTTATCATGAGTAGATAGAGGGCTACATCCTTTTTCTGTTGTTTATCTTATAATATTTGCTGCATTTGTGGCCATGAGGCCTCCAACCGTAACAAATAAACCACAAACGTGCAGGGCTCAACACCAGAGAGGCTTATTTCTTTTCCGCACAGCCCTCCAATGTCAGAGCTCTGATCCCCGGGCGGCTTTCCACCACACCACAGTTTGCTGCAAAGGCCTTGTCCATGGTGCTGATCCACATTCTCTAGGACCCCAAGATCCTCTGCATTCAGTAGGTGGTTGGGGAAAAGCAGTTAGAGAAGGTTTACTTGCCCCTTAAAAGATCCTGGCCATAAGAGGTATGTGTCATTCCTGCTCACATTTTGTTGTCCAAAACATGGAATACTTAGATCACAAGAGGTCTAGGAAATGCAGTGTCTGAGTTTCCTCCCAGTAACAACTCTTACTACACAGGTTTGGGGGAAGTGAGAGTTTTTGGTGGATAGCTGCCATCTCTTCCATCCTCTGGATAACCATATTTGGTAAGCTTATCTCTACTAATCACTGAAAAAAAAATTGAGCTCTAGAAATCTGTAATAATGTGACCTGGTTAAGTAAGTGGTAAAATAAGAACTCCTGTACAGCTCTGTTGGAATTCTCTATGATTGTCTTTGTAATCAGTGTCTCATTGTAGGACTTGTCCTGATGCAATGCTTACCAACCTCCTTTTCACTTAATGGCCACCCTCCAAAACCATCCGGTGTCACATCAGCATGGCCTAACCCAGAGGCAGCCTAAAATCAGCGCTTTGTTGTTCTCTTTTCCTGCCATCTGCCCTTTTCCTGCCAAATTCTTAGGCCCCTTATGCTATCCCCAGGTCCCCTGATCCAGATAGTTTCTAATCCCCCATCTCCCTTAGTCACACATGGATTTGTCACCGTTCATTTTCTCAAAACTGTTCCAAAGAAGTTGTTAGATATGTAGCCCCAAACATCAGCCATCTTTAATTCCTCCCTCTCCCCTATCCATCCACTTATCCACCTCTGGTATTTATCCTGTGCCTACTCTGTGTGGTCTACTTGTTAGGAATATGACTCAGGATTTGGGCTTAAGGAACTCATGTTACCTATTTCAGAACCAATGATGCCAGCATTTATCCTCCTCTCTGTTTCTACTGTCAAATGTTCCAGCTCTTGCCTCTACTCCTTTTTACTTAGAACACTCAATAATTTCCTCACTGCCTCTTCCATATTTGTCTTTAGTTTAAATGCTTCCACATATTGTTTCGAGGTTAATCTTTACAAAGCAGATTCTTGATTATATTAATTTCCAGTTCCCTACTGACTGTAGAATAAAGTCTAAACTCTCTTCGGTGATACACAAAATCTTCCATGATTTGACTGACCCCTCTTGATCTTTCTAATTTTATATTCCATTTCCAACTTTCGTTCATCCCATCCTAAACAGAATTTCTTATGATTCTCTTCATATCCTTTTTCTTTAACCGTAACTTGCATACATATCCTATGCATATTCTTTTTGTTCTTACATTAAAATCTTTGATTTTTTCATGGTCTCTCATATGAATGGATCTGTTTATGGTCAATAAATATATGTTGAATGAATGACTAGGTGCTAGCCTGGTTTTTAGCATATCTAAATCCCAAACATAATACTTTTTACCTTTTGGCAATAAATTCACTGTACACTGTATTATATTTGTTTATGCACATATTTATCACTCCTACTAGATGGTTTCAGGGCCAGATATGATTTATCTTTATCAATCACATGCAAAACCATCTGAGTACAATGCGCTGTGCATAATAGTTTCTCAAAAAGTGTGTGTATTGGGGCACCTGGGTGGCTCAGTTTCTTAAGGTCTGACTCTTGATTTCAGCTCAGGTCATGATCTCAGGGTCATGAGATTGAGCCCTATGTCAAGCTCTGTGCTCAGTGTGGAGACTGCTTGGGATTCTCTCTCTCTCCCTCTTCCTCTGCCCCTCCCCCCCCCTCCATCTCAAAAAAAAAAAAAGTGTGTGTGTGTGTGTTGGATAGTTAGACCCTGCTAGAATGTTTTCAGTATTCTGGATAGACTCTACTTAAGGCACCTAGCACAACCTATGGCACACAGTAGGCTGTCATCTGGAAACATGGCATGCTAAGGTGTTAAAGGCTGATCGCTATGTCAGACCATTTCTATAGGGACGTTTAATAAGGAATCCAAAGAGATGAGTGTCTAATTTTAGGGTTCCTGGTCCAAGTGGGAGAAGTGCTTGGGGATAGAGCTCCTCTAGTCATCCCACATGAGCGATGGAATCCTCAGCCCAGGGCAGCCTGTCTGCTCACACATGAAGCAATTCATGCTTGCTGAAATTAACTGTGTA
The DNA here is from genome assembly GCF_963455335.1 of Martes martes. Lineage (NCBI taxonomy): Eukaryota > Metazoa > Chordata > Mammalia > Carnivora > Mustelidae > Martes > Martes martes. The sequence continues at coordinate 23,173,856 of NC_137895.1, forward strand.
GGGTGAGAGGCCCTGCTATCCATCCTGGCAGAACCTGGGGCACTGGAGTGGGAGCGACTGGGTCATCTATCATTCTGTGCAGAGTTGAACAGAATATTGGTTAAATGAGTTAATAAAGGTATCTGAGCTGGGGTGTGATGAGAACTCTAGTGTAGGGTTCCTTGCAATAGTTACCTCACTGGGTGGAGAAGGACCTGGAGCATCAAAGAAACAAGGAGCTTCATTGTGCCTTTTATTGGTGAGTGGGCTGCTCTCTAACAGCGCCCTTCTGACAACCACAAGTGTTCCCATCCTCTTCATTTGGTGCTAGTCTGGGGGAGCACAGACACAGGTTGGGGGTTGTGTCTTTACTAGAGACATTAGCCACCAGGGGAGCCTGCTCAGAGCTTCACATGGTTTTCTGCTGAGCAGGAGGCTAGCAAAGTCACCAGACTCCACATGATTTAATTAGAGACAAGATCTCAAGCTTTGTTTGTGTTCCCAGGATTTGGCCTGATCATACAGCTGGGACCCTGGTATCTCGGCTTCCTCTGTTTAGGTAATTGGTACAGCAGGGAGGGCTTTATTGGACCAATGGTAAGTTTTCTCCAATACCCAAAATACATTTTACTGTCTTTAAATGAGTCACAATCCAGCCAAGGAAGGCACACGTCTTAGAAACTCTGTGGCTTAAATTCTTTTCTATGGCTTGGGAAAGGCAGGATTTGAAACCTAACATACCCAACTCTTATATTAGAGCTGTAAAGTTAATTCTCTTTTGTCAATCTTCTCCATAGATTATCTCCTTTGTGCCTTTCAGAATGTTGTCAGTCCATACCAGAAGTATGACATAGGAATCCATCATATCACTAGCCCCTCACCATCGAGTTTCCCTCTCTACTCTGATATAACCTGTTCTCACAGCTGCTGTTGCTTTCTCCTTCCCCTTGGCCATCTCATTGCCAAGTGACCCAGTGCGGTTCCAAGTGGCCTATGCGCTGTCATTGATCCTTTCTGCACTCATGGCAGACGGCACTAATTAATCGATCACAGCACACTTTCTCAAAGAGCTGGGGCTCTTGTGTGGAGTTCTGCTCGAGAGCCCCAGGCAGAACCACTGATCAGTGAAAGTTAGCATGTGAGATAAAACCTATTTTCCCAATTAAGCGGTTTCTATTGACTCCTAGGAAAAAAAGTGAGCTCACTTACACTATTCCTTATCCCATCTTTTCTCCTCCAGGATTTTTAGTGTTTCTACTGATCATCTTTGTAACTTTCAATAACATAGTTAATTTCCTCTTTTTTGTTCAATCAAGTCTTAGACGTATTTTTTGTTTTTCCACTTTGTAAGAAGAGGGTAATAATTTTCTTATGGTTTCCTCCATCTTTCCTCTCCCATTTTACTTTCCCTTGACTTCTATATTGTCTTATTATTAATATTCACATCCTTTCCTTTATGTAATGTGTCCTGATCACTCTTAATGAGATAGTCTATTTCCTCCAATCTACCCTTCTTAGTCTGCTTTATTTTTCTCTATAGCATTTTTCATCACTTAAAATAGTATATAATTATTTTTTAACAATCTCTCCCCAACTAGAATTTAAATTTCATAAAGGGAAATTGGTTTTGTTTTGTGCTGTATCCCTACCACCTGGAATACTGTCGGCATGGTAAGTGAGGTGCTTAGTAAATATTTATGTAAGGAATAAATGAATTCTAATCATGCTCCATACCCCAGTTAACTTTGTTGTTATTCCTGTTGTTGTTTTGCTTTGTGTTTTTGAGAGAGAGAGCAGGGGAAGAAGGGACAGAGGGAGAGAGAGAGAGAACCTTAAGCAGGCCCCACGCCCAATGACTCTGAGATCATGACCTGAGCCGATATCAATATCAAGAGTTGGACACTTAACCAACTGAGCTGCATAGGCATGTGCCACCACCTTCGGGTAACTTTTGTTGCATATGAGGAAGCTATCTGATCCTGCAATATAAAAGGATAACCTCACCTTCAGGTATACTAGGGCACTGAAAATCTCCATTGAAGGCATTCACCAACCCAGGTTCCCATTGAAACAAGATTGCTTAACTGATAACCTAGTTTTTTTGTTTTGTTTGTTTTTTTGTTTTGCACACTGAACTACTGATAACCTAGCTTTAACCTTTATAAATCATATTGGCTTCCTGAGGGAATGGAACCCTAGCAGGCAAATTTTGATAGGAAGAAAAAGGGGAGTTTCAGAACATGGGTTTGCATTTGCTTAGGGACATCAAAGTTTGGGAGTTGCGAGATTATGTAGCTCAGAATGTAAACTGAAAGGAGAGATAGAAAAGAAAAAGGAACTTTACCTACTTAAAATATTTCTTATTAGACTGGCTAACAAATACATATGTAGCAACAGTAGTGTTCTGAAAAGACTGGCCTTTGAAGCAGGCACACCTGGGTTCAATTCTTTGCTGCTGTTCTAGGCTGTGTGATATTGGGTGAGTTACTCACCCTCTCTGAAATTTGATTAGTGTTGTTCATAAGATGTACCTATGTTGAATAACATCTCCATATTCCTGCTCAACTGCTCAAGCACAAAATGGAAAGAGTCTCTCAGTGCCCTGGGAAAAGACAAGAAAACAAGAGCTATATTGTTCAGTTATAAATAATGAGAGGAGCTTAAATGCTAAAAGCACTTCATTATCTCATATGACAAGGAAAGTGGTGCTATGTCATTTCTGGCTTAGTTCAGTAGCTCTGTAAAGCTAGTGAGCAAGGCTACAGTCCTGTTTTAGCTGTTTCCTCAAGATTTAAAATGGCTGCAGCAGCTTGAAGGATAGTCTTACATGCAGAAGAGTTAGAGAATGAAAAAGGGGTTTTCTCATGTTCCTTTGTCTTTTATCAGAGTGGAAGCTCCTTCTGAGAAGCCCCCCCCCCCACTTTCAGGGATGCTTGGCCCCAAAAGATGATGGGAAGAGAGGAGAAAGCATTTGAAGCCTCCATGATGGAAGCAGGCTCCGCCCATAGGAGGTGGGGCGTGGGTGCCTAAACAAGGTCTCCTCCAGAGATCACCGGACCAAAGGAATATGTCAGGAGCAGGTATTTCCCTTCATCTTCAACATATAGTACTACTGATCAGCTAACAGCCCAGGGAGAATATCTTTCGTAAATCTGAAGAGTAAATTCTTTTTTCTTTTTTTTTTTTTTTAAACAGGAATGATTTATTTTATTTATTTTATTTTACTTATTTTATTTATTTGTCAGAGAGAGAACAAGCAGGAGGGGAGCAGCAGGCAGAGGAAGAAGCAGGCTCCTTGCTGAGCAAGGAGCCCGATGTGGGATTTGATCCCAAGACCCTGAGATCCTGACCTGAGCCAAAGGCAGATGCTTAACTGACTGAGCCACCCAGGGGCCCCTGAAGAGTAAATTCTTTTTTTTAAATTTTTAAAAAGCTTTTAAAAGATTTTATTTATTTATCTGACAGACAGAGATCACAGGTAGGCTCCCTGCTGAGCAGAGAGCCAGATGTGGGGCTCCATCCCAGGACCCTGGGATCATGACCTGAGCTGAAGGCAGAGGCTTAGCCCAATGAGCCACCCTAGGCGCCCCTGAAGAGTAAATTCTTAATGAGAGTTAACACTTCCTACTATGTACCACTTTACAAACATAAACTTCTTTAAAGTCTTCCAGCAACATCTCATGAAAAGTAGGTAGCACTATTTCTCTATCACAGAGATCCAAAAATGTATAGCAAGTTGCCTAAGGCCTATGAGCTAGGACATGGCTGAGCTAGGATTTGAAGATTCTTCTGACTCCTGTGTTTGTTGTACTCCTTTGTCTCTACCACACTCTTTCCCAAATACCCACCTGCTCTGGTCTTTTGGAGGTAATAAGATGGCTAAATTATTGACTCTGACGCCCTTTCTAACATAGTCATCTACGAAGTGAGCCTTTTTTGATGATTTTAAGGGATCTTTCAGTTGTTTTTATTTTTCTCCTATTGACCTAACACTTTTTTTTTTTAAAGTGTGCTTAGGTATGATTCAGTGATTTTGAATACTTTTTTTTTCGTCCATGTTTAATTTTTTCTTTCTGACTGCTCCACTCTTGTTTGCAGCTCCCGTGGCTGGATAAAGCCAGGGCAATTCTTTGGACGTCAATCATTTTGAAAGGCGACTTTCTTGCATGACTTGGTAAGATCTGAAAGGAGGATAACCACAATGGGGAGGCTGTGGTGAGTCGTCCCCAGGCAGCTGGCGGTCTTGAGCATCCAAATGTAATTGCTCTATTTTATTCACCACAGCCTGCCCGCTGTGTTCATCAGACTGCCCAGTGGAACAGAAGGCAATCAGGGCCGAGGCGGCCTCGGAAAGTCAGGCACACACCACCAAAGTTAAAAATATGTAAAAAATTACTTGAATGTGATTTGCTCCCATAGAACTCAATTCCTGGATAAGAACAAGAGGAAACAGTGCAAAACTGGGGCACTAAAATTCATCTTTGCTGGAGAAAATGCAGGGATAGCTGTGAACATTTAATAACTTCAGTATCCAACCGCCCATAGTAAGTGCTTGCTTAATGCATAGACAAGACAGGGAGATTCAGAAGGCAGGCAACTCAAGGCATTTCCAATTTATTTAAGGAACTCTTTGATCTGTTTTGAAATTTAGGATTCTGCTTTTGACTTTGTTAGATAAAGTTGGAGTAGAAATGAATTATTCATATGAAATATTGCCTCAATAACACTGCATCAAATAAACATAATGAAAAGCTGCCCATGTTATATAAGGGAAGCTAAGTCACAACTCTTTTGAATTGCAAAGTTAAGCACTCGGGGCTAGACTGTTCTCCAACATTACTCTATGGAAGAATCCGCTTAGGAGGATGTAACGCTCAGATCCTTTTTATTTCCGGTCGGACATGCATTTGTGGTTTATGGGTTTAAACTACAGTTGTAACCATGCTGTTATTAAATCTCACAGTCCTCATCCTGACTCCATGCAAGTCATTGGAGGCCAGAGAGCAATTTCCATGACAATGTACCCCACACCACTCCAGCATTTTAAGTTCACCATAGAAATACAGTGACCAGGATTTACCCCTCATGCTCCACAAATTGGGCATAATATCATATTTTCAGCAGCCACTGAGTGCATACCTATATCCAGGCCTTGAAGGGAAAATTTTAAGGCGAATGCTTCTTTTCTGACAACGCTTTGGCTAAAAATTAAAGGAGAGAGAAGGATAAAGTAAACCTGAATAAATTGTGCCCATCAGGGGAGTTGAGCTCTGCTGGAATTCAATAGATCACACTTGAATTCTTGCCGACAAGCCAACTTTAAAGAATTGTAGTTCAATAAATGTATAGGAAGTGGCCAGAGTCAGCCGTGGGCAGACTGATAAGGAAAGCAGAGCTTGTCTTCAGAGTTGCCCTTGCCCCCTGTCCTCTGTCTTTTGGACACTGGAGGCTCCACAGGGCAGGCCCACCACATAAGTGTGTGCTCCGTGATTCTAATTACTGGCTCAGAGCCGCCAAGGGGCTTTGTGGAATTGGGCTCCCGAATTGCACTCTGGACCTGAACAAAAGCCTCTGAGATGGGGAGCAACCTGTGCTTCCTATGAAAGGGATGCTGGGCCCGAGCTGAGGGTGGCTAGTGCCTTCAGGCCTGAGAGCACAAGCTCTGCAGTTGGCCTGCAGGTGAGCCTTGGGCAAGATCATGAGCTACTCTGCCTTAATTCCCGCACCGGTGAAAGGGTGCTCACCCTGCCATCTCTCTAGGTGGTTGCGGGCATTCAGTGAGAGATTTTCACACCCACATGAGTCCCAGGTCTTGGTGTCATGACTTAAAGTGCAAGGAGCAGAGTATGAAATCTGGAGCCAATTATTGGTGGCAAAGCCTTGGGCCACTCAAGCTTGAGTCTAGGTTTCTTCATTCGTAATACGAAAAAGATTAATTCCTGCTGATTCTGTCATAAACAATTGTTCTGAGGCATAAGTGAGATAGTCATCATGGTTCAGCTTATATTTTATATTAAATAAGCAAATATATAAATAATATAATGTAATAGAACATGAACATAAATTTATAATATCAATTTTAAGTATATGCATATAGAAAGGAATATAGAAATTAAACACATAAATAAAATAATAATAATGGTAGGGGCGCCTGGGTGGCTCAGTGGGTTAAGCCGCTGCCTTCGGCTCAGGTCATGATCTCAGGGTCCTGGGATCGAGTCCCATATCGGGCTCTCTGCTCAGCAGGAAGCCTGCTTCCCTCCCTCTCTCTCTTTGCCTGCCTCTCTGCTTACTTGTGATCTCTCTCTGTCAAATAAATAAAATAAATCTTTAAAAAAAAAAAATAATAATAATGGTAGATAAACTTTACTGAGAACAGACCATGTACCAGGTGCTGTATTTGCTATTCCAGGTTGGTGATTCTGCTTCTCTCTCTCTTTTTTTTTTTTTTTTAAAGACTTTATTTATTTATTTGACAGACAGAGATCACAAGTAGGCAGAGAGGCAGGCAGAGAGAGTGAGAGGAGGAAGCAGGCTCCCTGCTAAGCCAAGAGCCCGATGTGGGGCTCGATCCCAGGACCCTGGGATCATGACCTGAGCTGAAGGCAGAGGCTTTAACTCACTGAGCCACCCAGGTGCCCCGGTGATTCTGCTTCTCAAAAGAAAACACCTACTGTTTTGTTGAAGACTCTTACTGGCTTAGCCCTGGGTAAGGTGATCTCTAGCATTCAAAAGACATTCCTGTGGACCACATATTATGAGCCAGGCGTCAGTCCGAGTGCTTGACATATGTGCATCAATTTAGTCACCACAAATACTGGGAAGCCTTGTTATTGTCATTTTACAGGTAAGAAAAGTGAGGCCCAGGAAGGTTCAGTAACATGCCCAATGTTACATCGTAAGTACTGGAACTCCGATTAGAACTAGAAATTGTGGGGGTGCCTGAGTGGCTCAGTGGGTTAGGCCTCTGCCTTCAGCTCAGGTCATGATCTCGGGGTCCTGGGATTGAGCCCCGAATGGGGTTCTCTGCTCAGCAGGGGCCTGCTTCCCTCATCCCCTCTGCCTGCTTCTCTGCCTACTTGTGATCCCTGTCTGTCAAATGAATAAATACAATCTTTAAAAAAAAAAAAAAAGAACTAGACATTGTGTCTCTGAAATGGGCTCTAAATCACAATTGTAAACTTATTTATGATATGAAATATTTTTATAATACAATGCCTAACAAATATTTGTAAAATGAATAACCAAAGCTTCCTTAGGACTTTGTGTCTTCTATGAAAGGCACCATCAGACCCAAAGAGAGAACTGCCTGGCCTCCCTTTCTCACTTTTCTCAGGAGATCCGCTTTAGAATACTGAGCTTAGCTCTGGGTGATGTATTTTAAATGGCATGTGACATTTCCCCCTCCTCTCCTCCCTTCCTTGTCTCCCTTCTCCCTTCAAAAACATTTATGAGGCAAGTGCTATGTTTCAGGCACCGGGCTAAGCTCTGAGAGTTCAGTAGTAAACAAGACGGTATGGGCTTTGCCCTCAGAGAGAACTAATGTTTTACTGAGGAAGATAAGAAACATAATAAGTTGGATGAACATGAGGCCTGGGGAGCTGCAGGGAGCTGTGGGAGTGGATGGCTGGGCATCGTAAGCATCAGAGAAGATGTCCTTGAGGAAGTACCAGCAAAGCCGAGACTGGGAGCATGCATTGGCCAGATGATGGGGTTGTTGGGGAAGACCTAGCAGAGGGTGTTTCAGGTACAGAAAAGAGCATGGGCCCAGGTCTGCTGGTGAGGTAGAGTGTAGCTTTGTTGTAGTCACTGAAAGAAGTTTTCCATGCCTGGAGCTAATGTTTCTGGAGGGCAATTGGAGAGAGATGAGAAGAGAGAAGTCAAGAAGAAATCAGATTGTGAAGAGTTTATGTTAGAGAAGGCAAAGGGTTTGAACCTCATGCTCAGAGCCATTGAGAGGTATTGAGGGTTTCCAGCAGGCTACAGCATGGTGAGAGTAATGTTTTGGAAGAGTGACTGGCTGTGGTCTAAAGCCTGAATGGAAGGGGACAAGGAGGGAGTCGGAGAGAGAGAGACATGAGGAGGTGCTGGGGTCAGAGGTAGACAGGGGAGGACGAGGGGGTAAGGAGATGTCTAGGAGGCAGGACTTGACTGGTTGTATGTGAGTGTGACCAGATAACCCCAGGAAACTCTCTCCTAGAGAACTGAGAATAAATTCATTTGAAGAATTGAGTGTCTTTGGTCGGGAGAGGTAGACTGAAGAGAAGACATGTGAGGTATTTTCAGATATTTAGTATTGAATCTTTTTATTATCAAAACATTCTTGTTTTGATTAAATGTATTGTCTCCTGAAAAAATGATCAGCTTTGTGTATGGTGTAAGAGAATGGCCGAGTTTCATTCTTCTATACATAGCTGTCCAATTTTCCCAGCACCATTTATTGAAGAGACTGCTTTTTTCCCACTGGATATTTTTTCCTGCTTTGTTGAAGATTATTTGACCATAGTGTTGAGGGTCCATACCTGGGCTCTCTGCTCTGCTCCACTGGTCTGTGGGTGTGGTACATAAAGAATGAATCTTGGAACACTGAAAAAATAAAATAAAATTAAAAAAAAGTGATCAGCTGAGAGGGCATCTATTAAAATATTATGCTGACATGACAAGACAAGCTCTGTAAAGCTGCTTCATAGAACTGTGAACTGTATTTCTCAGCGCAAAGATTCTCTACTGCAAACCTAGGGGTGAGGAAGAGGAGATAGGAAGGGCAGCTGAGCTCCAGCTGTCTGATGCATCTGTCAGGCACCCTTGGGTGCAGAGTAAGTCCTTCCTGAGCTGAGCTGTGGCACTTCCGGGGGTGGGGTTACAGTTTCAAGGAGGCAGGAGTTATGAGCCAGGCTTCAAGGAAGAGCTCCCTGGCCGTTGTTTCTGAGAGGTGAACGCCTCACTCTCAGATATGCTCAAGTAGATCTGTTATACATCTGTCAGGCAAGTGGGGGGAGGGTGCCTTCTGACGGCCACATCATGTGATGTCTAGTGTGCCTTAGTGCAGTCTGTACTAAGGAAGTAATTCTAAGGAATTACACTCCCCTCCGCTGACAGGAAGCCGTCCATCTCTCATTTGCGGCTGCACCATCACAAGCCGGGGTGAGGAGCACAAGATTATTACTCTAGGAGCCCAGAGTCTCTCCAAAGAGTATCACTGTTCTGTCACCCCAGACATTTGCCATCTTACAGCTTTATTACACCATGGCCTCTAGATATTGTCTTTGCTTCTCTAAACAAAATTGGAAAGAGAATTCACATTTTATCAAGTGAAAGCTACCTCACCACGTTCTTTCACAGAGACGTTTGCTTCATAATTCAATGCATGATTTCAGTTGGGGGGGGTGGTTAGGAAAGATCCAGAGGAAAATTTTGTATCAGCTCTGCCTCTAGCTTGACTACTTTACAATAAAGATGAGGAGCGTCAATCTGATGTTCTGGCTCAAAGAGAGCGTGAGTTATCTGTGTTGTTTACAATTCCTTTTGAGAGCACTTGCATGCTCTATAATGTGAACAAATGGCTGCTAAGGACCTTCCTAATGCTGTCAAATTCACTTTACTTATGTCCACGTTTTTGCACCTGGGTTTGCTAAGCAAATAGAAGGCTATCACCCCCACGTCACCTTTCTTCCTCAGCGTTATGCTTTTAAAAGCGTTCTCCACAGGAAATAAGTTTCATTAGGGCTTGGAAAACAAATTGGTGAGGTGACAGATTCTGTGGTTTGATGGAAGCTCAATTATAATTGTGTAACATAATATAGCAAGTGCAGATGAAATCCTATTAAGGGCTAGAAATCCAATATCTCATCTCTATGACTTTTAATTGATCTTTACACAGATTGTCATTGCAGTCAAATATCTGAGCTGGTTCTGGTACACATAAACAAATGTAAGCACATTAACTCTGTTAATAATTTTAACAAGTCATCTGTATTTCCCATTAGACCATCTCCAGTTTTGCCTTGGCATAATTAAAGATATCATCAGTGATAAGCCTAATTCGTTATTTAAAGCATGCATGTATTAAAGTCTTGCTTTTTTATCATTAACTATATCGTGATGTAATCTATGTAGCCATCTTTCAAAAATTAGACTTTCTCTTTCTCTGAAGTAATTATGGATACTGGGGGGTGGGGCACCTGGGTGGCTCAGTCATTAAGAGTCTGCCTTTGGCTCAGGTCATGGTCTTGGGATCCTGGGATCAAGCCCCACATCAGGCTCCCTGCTCAGCAGGAAGCCTGCTTCTCCTTCTCCCACTCCCCCTGCTCATATTCCCGCTCTCGTCTCTCTGCCAGATAAATAAATAAAATCTTAAAAAAATATATGGATCGTGAGGGACAGGGGGATGGAGAAGGAGGCCCCATCAGTGGTGTAGAAACCACAAAGGAGAGTGGAAAATCTAATTTCTAGTCTTGACTTCACCACTAAAACAGCCATGTGAGACCTTTAACCTTTCTGATCCTACTTCATTGCTTTTGGTGACAAAGATGTTGTCCTAGTTTTTTCTCTCAGCGCTAACGTTCTGGTGTATGTGAAACAGACGCTGACTCCCTGCTTTTCTAATCATGAACAGTTGGGTATAAAAACCGTGGCCTTTATGTTCATTTTTGCTCAAGTTTCATAGAGCTGGACAATGGAAGGTCATGTGTAGGGGGAGGCAGTCTGAGAATGTATTTTCCTTGCTTATTGTTATATCTGCAACATCAAGTTCAGGGCCTCGTGCTTACTCAGTCATTGTTGAATGAATGAATGAATGAACTTATGCATTCTAGTCCTTCTGCTTTCCCATGAAGATGGATTGGAGAGATTGCCTGGACATCCCCATTCAGTATCTCTTGCGATATTATCTTTCGGCTCCATGAAAACATCGTGGTTACCTCTGAAAGTACACCGTTACTGACATGATCTGACACCAAATGCCTTTCCCTGGTCTTAATGAAATGGAAGTGAATCAGAACAAACCATTGCCTCCAGGACTGTTCCCCACTCTTGCCTATTAGTCAGAGCACAGTGTGGAGATGCTCTCTTGTTAGTCAAAGGCAGGCGGAGACTTAATTTGTTAGTTTCCAGCTCACTCAAAGTGGGAACTATTTGCATGTGCTACAAATAATGACATTTGAGAATGTTCTTTGAGTGCTCAAAGAATATTAAAGTCTAAACCATGCTGTAAACAAAAACAACTTTTAATACCAGCTATGACTAATCCAGTGCTTTTGTTCATTAGGTAGAACAAACGTTCTGATTTGCAATCAGATATCTACAATTACCGTGAAAGCTTGAGAAAAATCCTCCCTGGCAGGAGATTTTATCTCCACACACAGAACAGATAAGATTCATTCCTTGATAGACAATCTCCATGCCCAGGTGATCCCAGTAAACAGTCTTTTCAGAGTGAATTTTAGCAAATGAGTAGTGTATTGGGGGGGGGGGGTTATCTGTTTAAGTTCATCACTTCCTGAAATCGTCTTTGCATATATTAGCATACATTCATTTCACTGATTCTTTGTTTCTTTTGATGGGGGGGATACTCCTTCTGCTCCTTATTTCATCTGATTTGCTTTTGAAGTGAAGAACCCTTTTCTTCTGTAGGTGTCTTTTGAAAATAAATAGAATTTCCTGTACATTTAAAAAAAAAATAGAGTTTCAATAGCAAGACTTCATTAAGGCCGAAAGCCCCATGGAAAAATTATTAGTGCACTTCTTCCTGCATTAAACACACACACACACACACACACACACACACACACACACACTTCATTAAGGCAGAAGCTCCACAGAAAAATTATTAGTGTACTACCTCCTGTACTAAAGACTTCTAGGAAGAAGAGGGAGAGAAGCTGTTTGAGAATATTAGGGATTCCTGAAGTGAATGAGATCAACTCCAAGGTGATACCAGCCTCTCTCGGATTAGTGACCTTTTGGTTGGTTTTTCTTGTTTGCACAAGCAAAGACTTTCTCGACATATTCCCCAAGACCCTTAATTCCCCTCTGCTTGGCACATTACCAGCAACATAAAAAAGAGAGAAAGCGAGAAGCTCTCATTTTATCTTTGAGCTGCTTAAATATTTATGTTCTAATTTGTTATTGACTTCATGTGAAGTTTTATCAAAATATAGATGGAAAAGTTTAAAGATCGCTCCTGAGAGAGCACTTAATCCATTTAAAAATAAATTTCTAATGGCCAGATTTTCTGGGCTTAAAACATGAAGCTATGAAAGGAAGCAAAACCAAAGAGGCCCAGTTTATACGCTGACATTTGTAGATGAGGATAAAGAAACTTGGTAATGAAAATGCTAATCAAATATCATTGTGAATGCTCGATTTTTTTTTTCATTTTTCTAATATTTGATGGAAGCCTTTACTAGATTTCTATTTTAATTACTTTTCATTTGCAAAAATTGAAACCTAATTAAAAAACACCCTAGGGTAAACCCTTGGGGATGGGTCTTTGTTGCACTCCACCTCCAGTTTCTAGCTCACTTTTAGCATAGTCATGCTTCCTTAGACACTTAATATGTTAATTCTTTCAGAAATAGTTATATGTTAAATGCAGAGACGGGGCAGCATATATGAAAATGACTGAATTTCTAATGGTGAAATTTTGGAGAATATTTTTATCTCTGAGAGATAAACAGATCATATACACCCATACTCTTCCAAATGCAGTCATACGGTTAGATGCTTGATGATGTATCCCCAGTCACTGCTGCCTTTTATTCTACAACTGACATTATTTACCCTTCTAGTCTGAGACCTTGCTGACTTGTTTCTGACCAGAGTTCTTACAGCAGTGAGCTCCATGTCACAACGAGGAAGAGCCTGAGCTGAGGAGATTGTTGAATGGTTATTTCAAAATTCTAACCCACTGAGATTTACCTTACTGGCCAAAGTAGTATATATTTTGATTACTTTATAAAGGCAAGATATGGCTTTGTTTATTTTGATTGGTCAAAGATTTTATTTGCTTAGATCAGAATTTCCCATATTTTAGGCCTCAGATCAGGTCCAGTTCACGGAAAACTAGTATGGATTCTCAAAACAAACCTAAATTTGAAAGGAGAAAGGAAAGAAGGAAAGAAGGGAAAGAGAGAAAGAGAAAGAAAGAGAACTCTGTGTCGTCCCAGATTTCTGTCTGGCCTCCCAAGAGTGGGATACAGCTTCCTCGGGTCCCTGCTGAAGAGGCAGAAGCCGAAAACAAACATTTATGACATCTCACAGAGGCAGTGTCCACTCCTTCCAGATCCAGCAGGCCCAGGCTCAGAGCTAGATCTGCTTCATTCAAAAAGACAGGCACTGCCCCTCTCCTGAAATTGGCCCACACTCTGACACATAATCTACCAGTTACATCTCTTTGACCTATGTACACATGGCAGAGTTTTCAACACAGTGCATGTGACAGCTTCCAGCTTGGAGGCTATTGGGCGAGCAGAGCTTCTAGAGTTCTCCAATTCCCTTGTGAGAGATTTAATGATGTGGTGGTGATGATTATCTCCTGTGGAGAATGGAGACCACCCGTTATTGGAAGACCTGAGATGCTTTTGTATAATTTGCATGTCACCCAGGTCTGATACCCAAATTCTGGCCTAATTCCTTGTTACTATACCAGGGCTGTTTTTCATCTCAAGCATCATACATGTACAGTGTATTAATCAGGAAATGGAACCAACAGGAGATCTATATCTGTATCTCCACATATCTATATGTATATCTGTATTGGTATCTCTATTTATTATAAGGATTAGATCATGTAGTAATGGTGGCCCACAGTCTGCCATAAGCCGGAGGCCCAGGAAAGCCAGGGGTGTAGTTTGGAGTCTGGGAGCTGGGGAGCTGATAGAGTAGATTCCAGGCCAAGTTTGAAGGCATGTTGAGGGCAAGAGATCTGTGGACCAGCTCATATAGTCGGGCAGAGAGAGAGAGAGAGTCTATCTAACTTTCTTCTGCCTTCTTGTTCTATTTGGGCCTTCAACAGATTGGGTGATGCCCATTCATGCTAGGGAGAGCCATCTGCTTTACTCAACCCAGCACCAATTCCAATGCTTATCTCTTCTTTAGATGCAAATTATCTCCCACATTCTGAAGCAGAGTTGTAAACAGATACAATTCCTAATCATCTTCCCCATGTCTATTTTGTACCCCTCCCCCAAATATACACAGGTGCACAAGGTTTGGGGTATGCTGACTCTCTTTAATGTTCCCACACTTTTGTGTCCTTTATGCTTTCAATATGATTATATTTGGGGTGTGTGTGTGTGTATGTTTGGTGGTTTAGGGTGGGTGGGAGAGAATGGGTGGTTTAGGGAGCCTGAGCTGGATAACAAAAAAGATTTTACTTTGTTTAGTAAAGAATATATCTGTTCTTTATTATATATATGTACACACACATAATCCATCTCTCCCTCCCTCTCTCTCTCTCTTTCTCATTTATTCATCTGTTTATCTGATTTTTGTGTCCAGATAGTATCTACATTGCTGACCCTCCCCCAATTATAGTTTTATTTGGGAAACCCTAACTTAGATCTGACAAAAATACTTCTAGAAGTCACAAAATTCTGACTTTCCACCAGTCACCAGTGAGGCAAGAATCAGTTCTGATGATCTCATTCATCTATCAAATGTTAATTTAGATCTTGTAAGATAGATGTGTTAGCTTTCTTACTACCCATTTCAAACTCATTTCCATTGCCTCTTTCTACAGAAGTTGCAAAGCTAAATACTTACATAGACAAACCTGAAGCTATGGATGTTCTAGCCAATGAAACCTAAGCAGGAAATATTGCTTGAGATTTCAGAGAAGGTCTTTGCTTTCTTGATAAAATACATAGTACCATCTACCTTTATTCTATATCCTGTCTTCCTTTATCTTGCCTGGAATAAAGATGTGATGTCTGGAGCTCTAGCAGCCACAACGTGATCATGATGTAAGACCAAGAGAATTAGTGACCATGGCCCTAACGTCCTTCACCTAATGAATCCACACAAGAAATTACCTCTCAGATTTCCCATATAAGCCCAGACAGTTGGGTTTTCTAAAACTCACAACCATATACAATTCCTGACTGATATAAGTAGACACTGGGAATATAGTGGAAAGAGGACAGGATGGTCTCTGGCCTATGATTTTGTGAGCAAGACAAGTCTATAGAAGTTGAGGTCATTAAGCAGTGTCCTCCATAGACATGCTTTGGAAGCTCAGGGCTCATTTCCTGCCTAAGAAATCTGGAGCACAGAGACCAATAAAACACATTTCTGGCTATTAATGCAGAATCAGTGGCAACTCCAGTGTTAATCCTGCAAGCTGGAAATAAATTATGCTACGTCTCCACCAGACTGAATCTTTACTAAAACAGCATTAATACCTATTTATATTTTTCTATCAATATTTCATAAATTTGAAGAGAAACAACTTGAAAGAATTCAGATGATTTTTTTCTCCTTGTGTGCTTTCAGAGCATCAATTATTGCTGTGGGGCACCTTCAGCATTGCCTAAAGCTGCAGTAAATTCCCTAGTTCTAACTTTGAAGATTTTAGAAATGCTAATAGTGGAATGTGTATGAATTATTACTCTTGCTCTAACACAGTGATACTCTCCTGAAGAGTAAACAAAATCCTCATTCAATTTAAGAATGGATGATAATTCTTTTGGCTTCAGTTAGAGGAGGTGTGAGTGGAGGGTGGGAGGGATGTGTGAACTTAATTGTTTTAAATTCAGTGTCTCATTGAGTGAAGAATATAGATAGGTCAAGAAGATTGTTAGTATAATATCTTAAAATTTTTTTCCCTAAATATTTCACATTTTCTTACTCATACAATTCTTATGAATATATTGTTTGGCAGGTAGGTTAAATATAACTATTTCCATTTTGCAGCTGGGGAGATCAAGGCACATAGTATTTCTTTTTGATGGGCTTCTCAGTGTTCCAGGAAGACAAAACTCGCTACTCACAATTGGTATAAAAATGGTGATCTATTGGTTGCCTGGGTGGCTCAGTCAGTTAAGTGTCTGCCTTTGGCTCAGTCCTAGGGTCCTGGGATTGAGTCCCACATCAGGCTCCTTGCTCAGTGGGGAGCTTGCTTCTCCCTCTGCCTGCTTGTGCTCTCTCTCTCTGACAAATAAATAAATAAACCCTTAGAAAAAATGGTGATCTATTGGTCATGTCTGTTACTTTGTAGTCCTTCAGGCATGGTAACTAAACACAAAACAAAACAAAACTTGACCAACTTCCAGTTGTGAAAACAACAACAACCGAAGAATGGAAATATTTGTTAATCTATTTATATTTGATCTGAATTGAACCAGGAAGGTAAAGAGGGAATGAAGAAGGGAGAAAGGAGGATCAGAAATAGCAGCTATTGAATATTTGTTGTAGGCTGGGAAGGTGTGGGAGATATGATATATATCACCTCAGAGACTCTGGGTAAGAACCTCATGGGAGGTGCATTATTCATACCTTCCAGGTGGAGAGGTAGGCTTGGAGAGGTTAATTACTTGTCCAAGGTCATACAGGTAGTATATCATGGAAGAATGACCATACTGAGGCATCTGACTTTAGGGTTTTTTAGTTTGTATCTCTCTAAGATTTTGTTTCTTTCATCTATCTTACCTAATTTATTGAATACAGTTGTTCATAGTATTCCCTTCTAGTCCTTTAAATTTACCTAAGATTGGTAGTAATGCTCCTTGTTTCATTTCTGTGTCAAGTAATGTGAGTCTTCTTTCTTTTTCTTGATCAGTCTGGTTAAATGATTGTCAATTTTGTTGATCTTTTCAAATAATCAACTTTTTGTTTTGTCAGTTTTCACTACTGTTTTTTTATTCTCTATTTCTTTTATTTCTGTTCCAGTCTTTATTATTTCCTTTCTTCTACTTGCTTCAGATTTAGTTTGCTCTTCTTGTTTTCAGGGTCCTTGGGTAGAAGGTTAGATTATTGATTTGGCATCTTTCTTTTTTTAAAGTATAGACATTTATTATAATTTCCTTCCAAATACTGCTGTTGTACACATTTTCCCCCAAGTACCACTTTAATTGTATCCTATAAATTTTGCTATATTCTTCTTGTTTTGTTTTGTTTTCATCATCTCAAAATATTTTCTAATTTTGCTTGCAATTTCTTCTTTGACCTGTTGAAATAAGACGTGTCTTATTTCATTTCTACATATTTGTGAATTTCTCAAATTTTTTTCTGTTATTGAGTTCTAACTTCATCCCACTGTGGTTTGAAAATAGTCTTGGTATACTTTCAATCTTTTTATTTTTAATGAGGTTTTTTTCTTTAATGATCTAGCATATGGTCTGTACTTGTGAATGGTCCGTGTGTGCTTCAGAAGAATGTGTATTTTCCTTTTGTCGGGTGGAATGTTCTATTGTTGTTAGGTCTAGTTGATTTATAGCGTCATGAATTTTTCTATAGATTTGTTGATCTTCTGCGTGATTGTTGTA
Organism: Martes martes; assembly: GCF_963455335.1. Classification (NCBI taxonomy): domain Eukaryota; kingdom Metazoa; phylum Chordata; class Mammalia; order Carnivora; family Mustelidae; genus Martes; species Martes martes. The sequence goes on from NC_137895.1 coordinate 23,191,318, forward strand.
TCCACTAATGAAAGAGCAATATAGAAGATTACAAACAGTATAATTGAATTGTCTCTTTCTCCCTTCAGTCAGTCACTTTTTGCTTGTTTATTTTGGAGACATTCTTGTTAGGTGCATATATGTTTATAAGTGCTGTATCTTACTGGTGGATAGATCCATTTATTATTATAAAGTGATTATCCTTATCTCTAGTACCATATTTTTGTTTTAAAGTCAATTTTGTCTGGTATTAGTATACCCATTCTAGCTCTCTTATGGTTGCTGTTTTCATGATACAACTCCCATTGAAATGAGCTGGAGTGTGAGGTAATGGAGTGGGTCCTGGCTCAAATGCCACTGAGTCTTGGTGTTCTTATCAAGACTGATTAGATTTTCTTTAGTGAATGTTTTTCCATTTGTTATATGCCACGAGGACAATTTACAGAGACCTTAAATTATTTAAAAAATAAACTTCACTAGTTATGGTTCTGTTGGGGAGCTGACCCATGGAGATCTTCATACTACTATTGTTAGGAGTTCTTTCCAAACTTGATTGTAATCTCATCTCCTTCTTACCATCCCAATCACACCTTTCCTTTCAGATGCAACTGGAACTTAAAAGACCTGAAGTGAGGAAAAATATGCAATCTGCTTTTTCATGCCTTTTCCCATTTCTTTTTCTAGGCTTGGGAGAAAGGATTAAGGAAGTGGATGAATGTATATTTATCTTTTTAATGTAACTGGGTGGTTATATTATTACCTTTTAATAAGTTCTTTCTATTTCCTTAACTGAAGCAAATGATTATTTTGTGCCCTCCATGTAGCAGTATCCAATCCTTGCTTTTTTGTTGGGTGTGTATGTGTGTGTGAATTTTGTGGAGGGGTGCACAGAACCTCGCTCCTGCATGCTCATCTGAAATAGTAGACTAATATCTCATGGGTTAGTGCTCTTTCGTCTGTACTCCAGAAGGTCTCCGAATTGGTCTCAGGATACCATGCACTCTATGCAGCAGAGGGATGGGGATCTTTCCAGGGCTGAGTAGAATACAAATGCCCTGTTTCCAAGGATCCACCTTACCTGAGTTCTCCCATTTGGTGGGGCCTCATTATTGGCTTTTTGATAGGGATCCCAAAGTTTTAAGCAGAACTTGGTTTTAATTTAGTACTAGAATCTAGAAGATTTTAATGGTGCAGAATTAAATCAAGTCTAATTCTTAAAATCAGTAACAAAGAAAAGATAGGTATGGTATAATATAAATGATGACTTTGGTATCAATTTAACAAAGATGAAAATTATATTTCCACTATTGAAATGTTACTTAACCATTCAAGTATAACTCAAATTCGCTATAATATACAAACTATTTTATCTTCCCTTACTTGGGGGAGGGTCAGCCTTTTTGTTCTATTCAAGCTTTCAACTGATTGGATGAGGACTGCTCACATTAGGGAGGGCAATCTACTTCAGTCAATCTACTGATTTAAATGTTACTCTCATTCAAAAACACCCCCACAACGACACCCAGCATAATATTTGATCAAATAGCTAGGTGCTCTGTGGCCCAGTCAAGTTAATACATGAAATTAACCATCAGACTCCCTCCTTCCCTTCTTCCCCCATCTTCTGGGCTGTAGTTACCCAGAGCTGAGCTTCTTTTGCACTGAGCTGGGTGTAGAGTGAATGAGCGGGTTGTAGCTCAAATGCTATGGATTCTTGCTGCTTTTACCAGAATTTATTAAATTTTTCTTTCTTTCTTTCTTTTAAAGATTCATTTATTTATTTGAGAGAGAGAGCCAGGGGAGGGGAAGAAGCAGAGGGAGAGAGAGAATCCCAAGCAGACTCTCCACTGAGAATGGAGCCCAGCATCGGGCTCAATGGGGCTTGATCTCAAAACCCCGAGATCCTGACCTGAGCTGAAATCAAGATCTGGACACTTAACCAACTGAGCCACCAGACACCCCCCAAAATTAAATTTTTCTTGAATAAATGTTTCCCAATTTACTATAAGCCATTAGGAAAACTTTAATTCATTGGGTACAATGGAACTCATTCTCCCTGTTCCTTCTTTCACTTCCTCTCTTCTTGCCAGAATTCCCTCTTTTCCCCACTCACTTCTTTCTTCTTACCGTCCTTCTTTTCTTTTTTTCTTCCAACACACATTTATTAGAGCCTCTAGTCCTACCTTTCATAGTCATATTAAGAAGAAAGTAATTTAGGGGCGCCTGGGTGGCTCAGTGGGTTAAAGCCTCTGCTTTCGGCTCAGGTCATGATCCCAGGGTCCTGGAATCGAGCCCCGCATCGGGCTCTCTGCTCCGTGGAGAGCCTGCTTTCTCCTCTCTCTCTGCCTGCCTCTCTGCCTACTGGTGATCTCTGTCTGTCAAATAAATAAATAAAAGCTTAAAAAAAAAAAGGAAGAAAGTAATTTATACAATGATCCTTGTTTATCAAACTCTTTGGGGAAATAATTCGCAAAGATTGGAGATCTAAGAACTCTGAATGTGGGAACTGAATGCCAGCCCTTCCATTCCCAGGGGGAAGTGTGGCTTGGGAAAGAAGTTAACAATGGGAAGGGTCAGACAAGGCTTGTCTGTTTATAGTGGAAGGTTTACCTCAAAAGTCATCTGTATTCTGTGACTTAGAGGAAAATACTTCACTGGAAATTATGCATTTATTGGTTTCAGTGTTCTGGATTTGGTCTTGATTTCAAGACTTTAATTATTTTTAATTAATACACATGACTTACACTGTTGCCTTTTCTTTTTAATGAATTTAAATATTGGCCTAAACCAGTAATCAAAAATCTAGTGATATAGTTATTGTCCTCTGCAAAAAGTGGGTTTTTGTTTTTGATCATACCTTTATTGAGTATTTTTATGCTTAGATGTAAATGAAATTTAATTTTAGAGATATTTACATTATATATCTTAAAGTAGTGTTTTGTTTAGATTTTCCCTAAATTATTTGTGCTGCTACATCAGAAAATTGAATAATGATTTCATAATTTTCTTTATTAAAAATAGCTGAAGCAGTTGTTTTGAAGCTAGTGGTATATGAACCATCTCTAATTCAACATGTTAATCATGGATGCTTGGGGGCAATATTTTGGAATCAAAGTATTAAGAATAATTATTATCTCCTCAAACAATATGCATTTATTTTGTGTGTGTATTTTTGTTCAACTTAAAAATGGAGATTAAATGTCGTTTGTGTCCAAGGACCTGTACCAGAGACACAAAGTCCTCCATCAATTTTCAGACTACTTGGAGAGTGGGGGACATAAAACTGAGATGGTAGGATGTCTAAGAAAGTTCCTGCTGAGGTTGGAGAAAAGAGTAGCAATTTGTTTGAGGGTCCAGAAAATGCACAGGGGAGGTGATTTTGAACTTTGTAACATATACACTTTAAGGTGAAATTAATTGCTTCTGCTTCCATATTCTTTGCTTCTTCGTTATTGTATTTTTTTCATTCAGCTTTAGCGTACTTCATTACTTGTATCTGTTTATCTGACTAGTTTTAAAGCTTCTTGAGGACAGGGGCCATGTCATACTCATATTTGCTCCAAATACTTGCTATTCCTTTGTATCCTTTCATTGAATTGCCATGTTAGTGGCTAAGCAAATGTTTGTCTAATTAAATTTGGCATTATTATGAAGAGAAAATTATGCAGAAGCTCAGAGCTCTAGTCTATATTAGTCAAAATACCTTTGATAAGAGGGTTTAAGATTAGCAGATAAATACTATGAAAATGACTTATAATTTCCTCTGAAAAGCAGTCGGGGCCCAAATAGGCATGAGGTCAGAAGCTGTAAAAATATTTTTGAGAATAAAGAGGGATATGGCAGGACATACTTGTTTACAGACACACAGGAGAGAAAAGGTAAGTGGTGCTTGTTACAATTATATAATGACTGGAGGTCTTAATTTGTACCTATGAGTATAGATGTATTTTAGCTTTTGCTGAGATTAACTGTAGTGCCTACCAACTATGCAAGACTGTTGTATAAGATATGAAGAGATAAAGAAGACTTGGTTTCTGCCCTCAAGCAGCTTTTCAAAATGTAGTTTCAACAGAAACATTATCAGCATTGTTTCTCTGGCTTCTGCCTTCCCTATTTTTTATAACTAGGGCTGTTGATTCTCCCCACCCAGCACCAGCTATTTCCTGATTCTAAAGCTAACCTTTTTTTTTTTTTTTTTAAAGATTTTATTTATTTATTTGACAGAGAGAGACACAGCAAGAGAGGGAACACAACAGGGGGAGTGGGAGAGGGAGAAACAGGCTTCTCGCCGAGCAGGGAGCTACAGGCTCGGCGGGAAGCCTGATGCAAGGGCCCAGTCCCAGGACTCTGGGATCATGACCCAAACCAAAGGCTGATGCCCAATGACTGAGCCCCCAGGCACCCCCTAAAGCTAATCTTGAGTGAGAAAGACATATAGCCTCATTTTCACTATTTAGGAGGACTTGAAAATGAGTCTCACCCCTGGACCTGGGATCCAGGACTCAGCCCAGCCATGGGCGCTGGGGGGCTCCATTTCTTCCTGGAATCTTGTCCTTGACAGTTAGACTCAGGCTAACCACTATTTTGTTGTCACATGGTTAGATTATATACTATTTGCTACTCTCTCTTTTACCTGGTCTGGTACCTTTGTTCCCTCAAGCTTCTGCCTTAGCCACAAGAGTGTCAGCAATATATCTCTCTGCCTATTTCCACCGACTGGCGCCAAATACCAGCCTGTTTGGGTCCTTCCAGTCTCTTTCTGTGAGGGCTGGGCACATCCTGGTAAAATAGACTGCAGGAAATGGGAAAATCTCCCAGGACTGCCATTACTGATTACTGTCCTTTTCATTTCCTGAGACTCTCTGCTCTCCTTCTTTTGGAATTGGCCATTTCTGTGCGCTCTATCTGTAAGACCTGACTACCCAGGAGTAATGGTTTCCTGAATTGTGCCATGTTTGCTATACCCCTGGATTCTAAGCCTTAGACAATCCAGCTCCCTTTCCCTGGGCCAGTCTTTATAGCTGGACCAGGTTCTGTGCTATTCCCACCTCCACTGTTACTTTACCTGGTTTCTCTCCTCTTCCTTCCAGTTCCACGTTTCATATTTCAAGTTCAAGTCCGGGTAGGTATTGCTAAATTGATCTTCTTGTATTAAATGATGCTTCTAATTTAGGTAGAATAATTTTTCTTAGCAGATATGGATGGATACAGCTGTACACACACACACGTATTTATATTTCTTAGCAGATATGGAGATAACAAATAAATAAATGAATATATATATATATGCACACACACACACATATGCAAATGCACACATTCATCCATAATTCATCCTTTTTAAATATTAACTTAGTGTCCAAGTGTTGGTATTTCTTTTCATCCATCCATTCCTCCAACAGATACTTAGCAAGAAACTTCTGAATTTAAGCCATCTGTCTCAAATGATTATTGGTAAATTCAACCCATACAGACACTCTGAAGATAAAACTCTACTAGCTTTAGAATTTCTAAGATGACCACATGAATTCTTTAACTTTTGTGCCATATGAGTGATAAATTCTATACCATGAATTTAACTTTAAGGCTAAGTGTATTTTAATTTCAAGTAATAAAAATAGGATCTCAACTCTATTGTATGGGATTTTAAAGCTGTTATATATAAGGTACTTTCCATATTTTATGAGGTAGGTTTTATCATTATCCACAATTTAAGATGGGAAATAAAAAATGGAAGCTCAGAGAAAATTAAGTAACTTGCCCAAAGTCAATTGTCAGAAAGCAGTGGAGAGAGATGGTATACTTAGGTATTTCTTGGTCTACGTCCAGGTTCTTACCATATCACCTCTTTAATATTTAATACAGAATAAAAACAGTTGAATTTTTACAGTTTGATCCTATTAGAATATCTTATTATATTTTCTTTAAAATGGTTGCATTTTTATTCTTCCTGATAAGCCTCATTACACAGAAACATTATACGGTCATATCCAACTCCCACCAAGCCCCGAGCATTTGTCTAGCATTTAAATGGTTAGGATACAGCTAAAGAAAGGGGTTTGATCCGTAAGGGGAAAATGTATGGCTTCCCTTCTGCTCAGGAACTTAGCTTATGGTCCAGTATCTTAACCCTTCATTTAAATTTTAAAGCTCCGACATTCTACCAAATTCTAACAGAGTTTCCCAGCCCATGGCAGAAAGAGAGGATATGAAGGCAAAAAACTACCAGAAATAATAGCTGCTGTGTTTTGATGAGAGAAGGGGTGAGAAAACTACAAAAGCGGGCAAAGGGACTAAGAAAACTAGGAAACTTAAAGACCCTTTATTGTGAGACACTAGACACACCTGCCTTCAAAAGGCATTGTATGGATGTAGGGACCCACATAATGATTTTGGGAACCACATAAAAGATAAAATATATATTCTTTCTCTTGGAAGGCAAGAAAGTTTGTACAACATATGAAAGCGCTGAAATCCAAAATGGTTTTAGGACTTTAAGGAATAAACTTCCATTTTCTGAAAAATTGCACCCCTTTGGAATATGTATCCCACAGCTACTCCTTTTTTTTTTTTTTTAATTTGTTTTGTTTTATTTTTTTTCAGTGCTCCAAAATTCATTGCTTAGGCACCACACCCAGTGCTCCATGCAATACCTGCTACTTCTTAGCCTCTCTGTGACCTTAGGAAAGTCATTCAATTTCTCAGAGACTGTTCCCTCCTCCATAAAATGAGGCTAATAATAGTAACAATGGGTTAGTTGTGAGGATTAAATTAGATCAAGGGCTAACACAGCTCCCAACATATGATAAGTCCCTAAAAAAGAGTTTGCTATTGTTTTGTAGGTTCTGTCCATTTGCATTTTGCATTTACTTGGATCCATGGATTTAGGTTTTTGCATTTTAGAGCTTAAGAAAATTCATCTGCAGAGATGTGTTTATTAGAGTTTGCTTGCAGTATCTTGAGATACATCTTTGCCTGAGTTTCTCATTACTTTTTACAATTACATGAGACTCAATTATATTTCTCATCTTTTTTGTTGTTGTTGTTGCCCAATCACTCCATAGGAACCACATGGCAGCCATGATCTAGTTTAAAGAACACTAGACCAGCCTCTGGAGACCCAGATTTCATTCTGTCTCTGCCTATAACTCACTGTGTGAACTCAGGTAAGCAGCTTAACTTCTCTGGGCTTTCTGAGTCTGAATTTCTCACTGATATTCCTATTGCCTTCTCTTACAGCATTTTCTATCAGTCTTTGGAACTATTTAAATGCATTCTTTGAATAAATTTAAATATATGCATAGTACAGTGTATAAGTACACGGACTCTGGGGTCAGTCTGACTAGCTCCCACACATACTAGCACTGGGAAGGTAGGCAAATTACCTAACTTGCCTGTACCTAGCTCTACTTATTTGAGAAATGGGGATAAAAGGATCTACTTTGTACAGTTATTAGGAGGATTAAAAAATGGCTAACACACCTGCAACATTTGAAATCATGCCTAGCACAGGGTATAAGCCCCATAAGGGATATGGAGATGAATACATTTTTAAAGAGCCTGCAGTTTACTGGAGGAGATTAAGACATATACCAAATAACAAGGAAGAGTATGATACATATTCCATAGAGAAGAAACTTTAGAACCTGATGGAACACAGAGGAAGGGATGATTAATTCCTACTGAAAGGACCAAGGAGGGTCTCATGAATTAGGTCAATATCATCCAGGGCAAGAGGAGTGAGCTGGCTATCAAGGGAAGGGTTTCTTGATAGAAGAAGTAAAAAGAGGCAGGGTAAAAAAAAAAAACTCAGAAAGTACCTGATGTGCAGCTCTTTTTAGCTGCAGTGTTGATGCTGAGTACGGGTGTGTACTGAGAGATGAAGCTAGGAAAATGACCTGGGATGAGATCAGTGAGGAGTTTAGTGCTTTGCTATGGAGTAAGCGGTTGATGCTACCAGTATTAAGAAGCACTGAAGGTCATTGAAGCTGATATCCTGCCATTTGTGAGCTAGGAAAAGGTCTTAGGTGGTTCCGTCAAGAAAAAGGTAGCGGAAAGAGAAACTAGAGTCGGGGAGAACATTTAAGGGCCATTGGAATAGTCTAGTGAGAGATTGTAAGGGTCTAAATTGGGGAAGTGGTTGTTGGGGTAAAGAGAAGGGCTAGAATTGAGAGCTGGGAAGGTAGGTGTTATCTTATAAACTCTCCTACCTGCCCATCATTTCTTTTTACTCTCCACTCTAGTTCTTTCTGTCTATCCTCCCAGCTCCTCTGGCATTCTGTCTGTGGTGATCTACCTGTGCTCAGTGGCCCACATGTATCTAACCATGGAAGGGTTAAATGGCAAGCCCTCAGTGAACTAAGAAGCCAGGAGCTTGTATTTCCACATGTTTAAGGGAGAGGATGTTTGAGAAGCAGGAAGCAATCACACAACAAATAGCTTTTGTTTATTTGGGGAGAGGTTTCCAAGCAATAATTAATCTGAAAGGTTTCCTTTACTAATAGGAACCCAACTACTGAAAGGAGCATGTAAACCTCTTCATTATATATCTGCCATGGATACTGCATAGCAGGAGTTTTATGTGTGTGTGTGGGGGGGTAGATTTTATAATACAGCATCTGTGGTGTGGAGAACACTCTCATCATTGTCTGGGTTTGTGTCATAGCAAATAGGAAAGGGACCATTTAGATCAAAAGAAATAACTATTAATAACAGCACCTATGTGTTGCAAGGTAGACGTTCTCTCTACTTGAAAGAATGCCTTATAAGCAATTGAAGGTCACGGGGATTCTTTTTAATTAGTTATACGTGGTTGGACAAAAGAAGGTGAAATTCAGGAATCTGTGCAAAATACAAATCAGAAACCAATCAGTGAATACTGAGACAGAATAACAAAAGGAGATCAGAACCAGGTAGAAACAAAGTTAACAATTTTAGAGTGACAATGATGCCCTGGTGAAAAGAGACTGTTAATGAATCCCAGAACCACAGTGTTACAATTATTCTCCACCGACATATGTGAGTATGCACATGTATATCTATGTTTCTGTGTAACTATCTATTATCTAATCTATCTATATATGCATAGGCGTATATACATCATATAACACATAATATATATAAGTAAAAGATAATTCATTCAACAAGTGTTTGCTGAACCCTTACTGTCTGCCAGACACTCTCCTAGGTACTACAGATAAAACAGCCAACAAAAACAGACCATATCCTAAAGAGCTTATATTTATAGGGGAGACAGACAAGAAATACACATGAAGTCAGGTGATGATAGGTACTAAGAATAAAAAAGAGAGCACATTAAGTGGAGAATGAGAGGTAGAGGGAAGGCTGTGTTTCGTTTATTATGTTAGGACGGCCTCCTTAGGCAAATGTTTGAGGGGAGGCTTGCAGAGACCTGGGAAAGAAAAGTAGTCCAACCAGAGGGGATAGGAAGTGATGAGCTCTGAGGAGATGTCTTGGTGTTACTGAGGAACAACAATGAGGCAGAGTAGTGGGAGGAGAGGGAGGGAGAAGGGAATGGTAGATTCAGTCAGAGGAGTAGCTAGTTCTTTCATGCCCTCATAGAGCATAGTAAAGACTTTGGATTTTACTCTGAGTGAGATGGGAGGCTTCTAGAAGCTTATTATAATGCTAATCACATAGGGTTGATTTTACTACTTCCATCTAGTACTTGATGATCCCATTTTTGCATCTGTACATTTCTAAAATTAGGCAGGTCGCCATCTAGCCCTCTTTTGTCCTGCTGGCTTCTTTCTCATCCATAGTGCTTCAGCAAAGGCAGCTCTGGATTCTGTTCTGGTGCCTGCCACTGAATCCTTGGATAGTTTCAATAAGTTACCCTTCTTATTCGGTTCTCCTATCCAAAAAAAAAAAAAAAAAAATCAGAATACTTTCACCAAGCTCATGTTATTAAAGATTTAACAAGAAAAAAAAAGAAATAAAAATGTCAAAACTCATATTTCTCATCTTTACACAATCGCCAAAGGGCTTAGTATGCAGTAGGCACACAATAAAGGCTTGCAGCATTGAATTAGAAAATGAAATGAGGGGATTTGTAAAATGTTCTCTAAGTTTCTTCAGTGCTATTTTACTCATTGAGCTCAAAAGATACTCTTCCTGGGGATATATGACTCTCATTATCCAGAAAGTTGACTTATTTTTGTTTCCATAATGCTTCTCTAAGACTATTAAAGAGCTTATTTTACTTCTTAAATTAGAGAGTGAAAATGGTTCATTTTACTTAGATTTGTACTTTGTATGATGCTACAGATAACATATATTTAATTACCCATTCTACAAAATTTTGCTAACAATTTTAGAGCAATTTTAAAGCTTTGCAGAATGTTCTGTATGATATTTCTGTGTGTGTGTGTGCGCACGCGTGCACTTTGAGTCTAGCTTTTGTAGTAGATGTGTGCAAAAATGGTCAGAAATTCTTTTTCTTCCTATATGCATGTCCCTTTGATTCATCTTTGTAATTCCCATTAAGAGCTGGTATCTATTTCTTTGTGTCTTGAGTCCGAACTTGGCTATGTGACTTGCTTTGCCAACAAAGCATTAGCACATGGGATACAAGTAAAGCCTGGAAAGTTCTTTATGCATAGAACTTGCTGCTTTTGGGAACCCTGTGGCCACTGGGATGTCAAGAAACTAAGGCTTACCTGCTGGATGATGAGTCACATATGGCCAGTTGCCTCCTTTGCCTCTGCCAACAGCCAGCCACTACAAGACATGCCAGTGATGCTCTTGTCAGCTCAGTGACACATGAATGAGCCTGACCAACAACAGACCGATCAGAAGAAAGTCATCCCAGTTGAGCCAAATCCAAATTGCTAACCCACTGAATTATAAGCAAATAAATGTTTCAAGTGCTAAGTTTGGGGCAGAAAAATCTAACCGATAGAGCTCATGTCCCTATTAATTGTTTATATTTTTGTGAAATGTATTTTCTCTTTGTTTCCTTTTCCTCCAAAACTCACTGTGGTAGAGACAACTGGTCCTCCAACATCCATTTTCTCTTGTTTTATTAGTAGACCTTTCCCCTCCCCCCACCTACCCACATTTGAGTTTTATCTGGGCTTATAGCTGTCCAGTTTGAGACTAATTTCCCTGCCTTTTCTTTTCTTTTTTTAAATATTTTATTTATTTATTTGACAGACAGAGATCACAAGTAGGCAGGGAGGCAGGCAGAGAGAGAGAGGGAAGCAGGCTCCCTGCTGAGCAGAGAGCCCGATGCGGGGCTCGATCCCAGGACCCTAAGATCATGACCTGAGTGAAAGGCAGAGGCTTTAACCCACTGAGCCACCCAGGCGCCCCTCCCAGCCTTTTCTTGCAGCTAAGGTGTGGTCATGTGGCAAAATTATGGACAATGTGACACAAATGGAAGAAACATGTGCTAAGAAAGCTGCTTGCTGTCTGCTGCCCTCCCACCCACTCATTTTTCCCTCCGGACTGGGATGTGGTGTAGCCTCAGACCAAGAGATGAAAGCCACAGGTTAAAGATGGCAGAGGTAACCCACTAGCTTTTGTCCTAGGATGGCTTTGCAGATCATTCCTCTTTACTTGTCCTGGACCACTGCCTACCACTGGTCTGTTATGGGGAGAGAAAAAGAAACTATCTTCTTAAGTATGCCACTATGTTTTTAGGTCTCTTTGTTACAGCAACTTGACTTTTACCCTAACTCATATATAACAAATACTCAACAAACACAAAAACATGAACATATGCTACCTACCATTTAGAACTCAGGAGTTCAGTTAGTGTTAGATTCATACACTTACTCAATAATAGTTACTGATTTCCTGTTGTGTATGTTAGGCACAGAGTTGCATAAATAATGGCCTTTTGGGGGAGAGGCAGGAGCTGATGAATAAGCAGGGATAGAAAAAAATAACAAAAAAGAAAAAGGAATTAAAGGTGAAGAGTACTGTAACAGGGGACTCTGTCAGGGTTGGTATCCAGAGAAAATGAAAGGATTTGGACGTCTTTTAAAAGTTTGCTGTGGTAGGATGAAACACACATCATGAAATGAAGCAACCATTCAATGTACCTGTACAATTACTTTCACAGACTTTGGAGGCCTCCTCTCACTTTTTTCTGGGTCACTGACCTTGAGCTGGGGTGGGAGTAGGGGGTGGCCACTGGCTTACTGTTTTCTCACTTCAGACTTCCAACACCGTCTTTTCAAAGGGTTTTGTGTGTTGGGTATAGGGGTGGCAGTAGGGACGGAGGTTAGGTTTAGAGGATTACTGACAATCCTGTAATAACTTTCGAAATAGCTTTTCAGATCAATTCCCATTCATTTCCCACTTTACAGAGAAAAGAGGACCAGGGAAGGATCAACAGTTATGAGAAAAACGAAGAGGAAAAAACTCCACTCACCACACCTGGAAATGGAAGATATCTCTTTGTTCCTGTGTCCCATTCCCCACCCCCACCACCATATCCTGTGGCTTATTTGTGTTTTCCTTCTATCATCCACAATGGTTTTTTAATTTTATATTGAGAGTACCCTAGGAAGAAGGCACTAAGTGAGAAGTCACTGCAAAAGTTCAAGAAGAGAACATATATAATGTCTTGGATGTTAATTAAGAGATGCTAAGCCTGAAAAAGAATCTTGTCAAATTAGGTAGTCACGTCTACTTCCTCTCATTGCACTAAATCTCCTGTCATGCTCATTTGCAATAGTGGTATTTTTTCTCTTGAGTCATAATGGCCTTACTTTTTTTATGAATGCCTTGCCCATATGTGCCCTATGGTTTCAGAATACCTTCCATTTTCAAGTCATAGGGGGTATGCCTTTATGCAAATCACTTATCCTCTGTAAGCCTCAGTATTCTCCTTTGTAAAATGACTGGATAATCTATGAAATCTCCTTTGAGTCCCAAATTCAACAATTTGAGTTCCCTTATAAACATATTGATTAAAGTCTGGTGACAACTGTAGCTACAATGACAACAGAATGACGAAGCGTATTAACATTAGTGTTAATGCAATAATCAGCTGTGTTTTATTCCATATGGCAATTTATTTCAACAATTAAGCCCGACTCCATCTGTTTTGGCATACACAATTTTTTTTTTTCAAATGGGTTCCTGAACTACATCTTTGGAAATAATTTTATGTTTTTCAAATATTGCTACCATCAATATACGATGACTGTGTGGAATCTTTCTGATTAAAAAAACAATCATGGATGCCAAATCCCATCTCATTTGACAGAGGGATTGTTTTGCTGTTTGACCTTATGGATACGTTGCATGGTCTAATCAATAGTCCCAGGAAAGGAAGACAAATCTCAGTGTCGACATAGAGGGAACGCATGTGGGGTGCTAGTTTCTAGAAGAGGCAAAATAAGCCTCAGTGCTGTCAGCAGTAACTTTCTATTTTTTTTTTTTTTTGACCTGAGGATCCTATTGGGACAGGATGTGCCTCAATCTGTGACGGAGACAAGAAATATGGTACATCCCATACATTCGGCAGGGGTCCCTTTCTTTGACTTGGGTTGAGCTGCATTGACAGAACAGCAATAGGGAACATTTGTCTTTATCTTTATGACGCTTGACAAGAGGCATGATTACTGCTGTAAGGGTATCAAAATAAAGAAAAAATGGGCTGTCCTACAGCCCTGCTATTTATCACATTCAGAAACGCTAACCCAAACTAGCAGGAGAGAAATTCCATGTCAAATTGCCTCTAAAAATCATTATTTTCCTCCCTGAGATAATATGTGAAACCCATGGATCCACCCATGATGTTCCCTCCCCCCCACACCCCTTCCCCCCACCTTCTCCAGGTTTGCAGCTGGGGACAGTCTTCCCCTGATCCAGGCTATCCTCCATAGACTGGGAGTTGCCTCCATGTGGCTCATGGCATGTGCCAATCTGACAGTAAACACACCATTTCCTGCATGTACAGGAAATACAGAAAAATGTTAGCTGGCGGCTTATTAACAAATATTGAATGTATACAGCAAAAATTCGATTTATTTTGCAGCAAGTGTTAGGATGTCTCCGGGCAAATTAGTGCTGGAGCTGACTTTGTTCAACCCCCTTATTTATTTTCCCGTTCCTTGTTTTCTAATTAGGCAAAGCTTTCTTCTGCTTTGCAAACACCCTCTCTGCCTAAATCATTGCAGGTCTATTGCATCCTCAATACAGCAGGCTTACACATTCATATTAACACCATGATAGGGAGGTGTAATCCATCCTTTTGCATCTAGGCTCTAAATTGTTTCAAGAGTGATACTAAATGCCTTTATGACACAGTATACATTTTCCTGCTCTGACTTATAGAGGGCCTGCTAAAGCCTATGATTTTTTCCAAAGCAATTGTGAGGAGTTGATGGGTCTAAATCGTGTTTGCATTGAAAGGCCACCTCCTTCAGGGTACGGCATCAAGTAGTTTCTTTTCCCCCCCTCAAAGTGTTCTCTTTCAGCAGGTCTTTGCAAAAGAGGGTATTTGTTCACAGTTCCTCATGGAGAGCAATTCAAGAATTAAATCAATGGCCGTGTACTAAACCTTGTTTGAAATTCCATATTTTATTTGGATTTGCATTCTTTTGTAGGGCTTAGAGCAATGGTTCTCAACCTTAGCTGTCCATTAGAATCATATGTGAAGCTTTAAAAAATATTGATACCCAGGCTCCTTCCCAGACCAATTAAATCAGAATACCAGGGTGGAGCGATGGCCGTGGCTTTTCTCAAGTTCTCTAGATGATTTTAGTGGGCAGCAGACCATTGCTTTTTAGGGTTATTATGATAAGAATACATTCAAAGAACTCCTTTTTATTCAATTAGTATTTGAATAACTAGTATCTATTAGGAAAAAAACTATGTACCCTAGGAGATTCAACGATATATAAAGAAATTTCTATGTTCTCAAAGTAGCTGGTAAGTTAATAGAGGCCACGAAATAAGTTTTCATTCATTTCACACATATTTATTGAGTCTTCTTATGTGTTATAAGCATTGGGGAGTGAGTATGGAATAAGAAAGACAAAGCCTCCGCTGTCATTGAGCTTACATTCTAGCAAAAAAAAATTTTTTTTAAATAGGTACTGATTAATCATATAAAGAAATGAATACAAAGATGATGTGGTAGAGAGTGGCTGAAACAGAGGAAGAGTTTTGGGATGTTTCTCTGAGTGGCAGTTCTGAACGATGTGAAGGAAATAGTCAAGTGAAGGTCTGGAGGGAGCGAGTTTTGGAGAGAAAGAACACCAGTATGTTCAGGTCTTGAGGTGGGATTGAGTAGATGCCAGAAGCAGAAAGAAGCCAAAGTCCTTAGAGGAGGGACATGGTCAGAGATGAGGTCAACGAGGTGGACAGAGAGTAAACATTCTGCATAAAAGCTAACCTTAACAGATAGAGGAAAGCAGGCAAGCTTTGGAGATGCAAGTGAATGTTTCAGAGCATCTGGAGAGAAATGACATTGCTTTGGTATGGGCATTCAGTGTTCATAGGAAAAGTGGTTTTGAATTGTATCTTGAGGGAGAATAGCTGAGAACTGGAGGGGAAGAGCAATTTAAGTAGTAGCATTTCTCTGCAAAAACAGAAGGCACAGCAATCTAGGCCATGAACGGAGAGCAGCACATTGTTCCACTTGACGGGATACAGGAAGCAGTGTGGGAACTCAGAGGTTGGGATAATAAAGGGCCATGTATGTAGAGAGCTTGGGCTTCATCCTAAAGACAAAGAAAAACCCAAATATATTTTCTGTTTACTTCTTCTGCCTTATGTCTGGCCAATTCCTGCTTCACTCCCTGTATCCTAGCAACCCCAAACTACTCCTATCTACCCATACAGACATACCTGTAGGACCATGCTGGTCCTAGCCTTTATGTTTTACAATTGTCTTTCCGTCTGTTTGAAATATCTTTCCCATACTCTTGGACTCTTCTCTGTCAATGAGTCAAATTCCTAATTAGGAGTTAGCCACAGTTCCTTCCGGAAGGTGTTTCTGACTCTCATTGGTGACTCCACAGACTGAGAGGCATACTTCTTCAAGGGCACTTAGCATGGTGAGTGGATCGTTCATGAGCGCTAGGTTAGGTACAATGCTCTGTGCTTGCATTATGGTTTAATTGACAGGTAGGCCATGAATACTGAACATGACAAACAAATTGGTATGTTATAAGGTGCTAAGAGTGATAGGAACAAGTAGTTCAGGATATGGAAGATTGAGAATAGTGCAGAGGGTAGTTACATTTATAGTAGAAAGTCAGAGTGGGCCTAATTGAGAAAGCAAAATTTCAGCAGACTTTGACCAACTGTTCCAATTTGCCTGAGACTAAGGACTTTGCTGGGATATGGGATTTTCAGTACTAGAAGTGGGACAGTCCTGGGCAAACTAGGACGGTTGGTCACCCTAGAACTCTATGTTAATATTTGTCTTATCTGCTAGTTCTAAATTTGAGGGCAGGAACTAGATAGTCAGGGTAGCATGGTGGTAAAGATCATAGGCTTTGGAGTTAGACAAGCAGGGTTCAAATCATAGCTTGACCATTTGTTAACATTGTGACCTTGGACTAGTAAGATTTTTAATGAACCTCTATCTCTTAATCTATGAAACTGAAGTAGCTGGCACAGAATAAGCACTCAATAAGTGTTGCTATTATTATTATTCATAATGCCTAGTACAGCCCCTGGGGGAATAGCAGCTCCTGGGTAGATGTTTGCTGAAAGAACAAATGAATTAATGATAATGTACCATGTGCCAGGCACTAGGCTAAGCCCTGGGTACATGAAGATGAATAAGACATGATTTCTGCCTTCAAAAAAAATCATAGTCTAGCGGGGGAGACCTACGTGAAACACCGTATTTGATTTTAAGAACTGCTGTCTTGTTCCACCATGACAATCCTCATTCTACTTTCCTAGTGTACTTTTCTTTTACATGGAGCATATTACTTTTTAATATTCTGCATATAGAATATTCTTGTATGTCACAGTTATTCTCATTGGAATGCAACTGCTTAAAAGCAGGGACCTTGGTTTTTTTTTCACTGAGATATCCCAAGTGCCTGAAACTACCAGCACCGAGACGATGCTCAATAATGTTTGGTGTTTGAATGAATTGAAAGTTCCATTTGATGTGATAAGAGCTTTTAAAGAGGATGTGCAAAGTGTGGGTGACTACTTTTAGAGTCAGGAAAGGTTCCTTAGACAATGCGGCATTTTAGGTTGATCTTTTAGGATATGTAGTGTTTCTTTAGAAGATTGGAAGGCATTTCAGGCTCAGAGCCCATCGAGAGGCACTGACAGGAGCAGAAGGGTCAGGAGAATGCAGGGCCAATGAAGGTGGAGGAGGGATTGAGGGGTTAAGGAGAACCTGAGGGATGGGTGAAGTTTAAGAGATGTTTCAGTGTGTCGGTGCTGATGGAAAATGGATCAAAGGATGAAGCAGTGTGTGGAGTGACACCATGGGGACCAGTGTGTAGTTACCTAAGAATCTGGATGGAGATGAGTTGATAATTTGATAGAGGATGGTTTTAATCTTTCAGAAATAAGATCACTTGAGCATTAGAAGGCTAAGGGGAAATAGCCAATAGAGGAGGCAAGAATAATCACGGAAGAGGGCCCAACTGATGTAATAAGGTTCTGAAAGAGACAGGAAGAGATGAAATTGAGAAGACAGAGAGAAAGAGGGAGGGTTTCCTCTGAAAAGAAAAGAAAAACTCAGTTTTCTTCATAGAGTAGCGTTAAGCTTCTCACCACTTGTGTGGAATCCAATACTGATTCATTAAGTAAGTCATAGGAGACAAGTACTGTCATAGATGCTGAGTCACTATTGGTAGCTCAGTCAAATCCTGTTACCTCACTTTATGCTGGATAGCAGTTAAGAGAGGGAGCAACTGGGAGACTTTCTTCAAGAGGACTGTTTAGAAATAAACATAACCACTCAATTAGAAAGCACAAGGTGTTGTAATGGAATTTTCTGGCTAACTCAGAATTCACCTAAAAGACTGTTTATATTTCCACCATTGTTAAAAGTGATAGCATTTTTTTTCTTTAATGAGAATGGCAACTGAAAAAAAAAAACAAAAAACCCCAGTTGGTTTTTTTTTAAAAAATTGAAATGCCTCAGAATTTTATCCCAGATTTTCATTTAATTATCCTTAGTTGCAGAGGTGGACGGTGTGAGGGATTAGTATTAATGGGCATGGAATTTAGGATGTACCCAGAGACAGCCTTTTTTCCAAAAAAAATTACTCAATTCCAGTTGTAGCAAACGTACTTCGTGAATTGAAGATCCTGGTTATTTGCTTTTACTTATTTTTGACTTTTGTATTACATCTGAAAATTAACATCCAAGAATTAAGGAAATGATTATGACTAGCCTGGCTTCTGCAGATCAAACTTTTGCTTATAAATTTTGTATTGGGTGGGTAATCTTTATATTCTGCCATCAGCCAAAGAAGTGGGTTGTCTCTGAATATAACTATTATATTATCAGCCATAATAGCCTTTTCCTCAAGGGCAGTTTCTCAAACAAATGATTTCAAAATCAATAAACACCCTGTAGCCTCCTGTTTCAGAATTTACTTATTCATGAGATGCTTATCTCTTTGTAAATTCCCAGGAAGAATTCTTATTGCTTAATCCCACCATATTGGATTGAATGCTTATCAGTTCAAAATTAGTTCTTATTAAATTTTCTTGGCAACTTTGTAACCATCTCAGGGGGTTCTCCCCCTGTGAGTTATTCTTACTTTTCAATCTTACATGAGTAAAAACCCATTTTAACATCCTAAAAATCATTAAACGTTGGCTTGCCCATTTGCAATGTGTTCCATTTCAGTGTTAGTCAGGCAAAGGCTATATGCCCACAGACAGTGCTTCATAAAGAGACTATTTTGTACGGCTGCATGGTTTCATTATTAGACGCTAACAGTCTCTATCACTGACAGGTAGAGACAAATTGAAAGCTGAAGCATAGTGGAGGCTAGAGCAGGTACCTTCTCATTTTTCACCTTGAAGGCTGTTTCTGCCATCCTTTGGTTTGGTCCCAGGGTCATTAGTAGCTTCTCTCCCAATATAGGGATGTGATCTGGTGTCTGTGGAATTACAGTAGCACATAAATGGCCGGGTAAACTAAAGAGGAATGGTCTGCTCTGCCTGCCTGATTGTGAGAAAAGATGCCTGCTCAAGATGGCGAGAGCTTCTGAAATAATGCTCTGCTGTGGGCTCATTTGAATAATCTCTCCACTCATTAAACACAGCTGCAAGGCAAGAGGCAGCAGAGTTCAAAAGGCAAGCCAGGGGAATATATTAGTAATAGAATTATAGTTTAAGCCTTTAGGCATGTTTCCCCAATATTTTTGTACTCCATTAATTACAACAAGAACACTTTTGTCACTTACTTAAAAAAAAAAAGGTTAGAGGAATATTTTGACTAAGAAACATAAGTAAAATGTATATGTTTTATAAAAGTGCTAGGTACGCTGCAATTAAATTTTAAGACAAACTCTGGAAGTTATCCAACAAGTCATTTCCTCATTGTACAATTTAAATCCCTGGTGAGCTGGGATTAGAAACCATCAGGATGATTTAGCTTCATGAGTTACTTTACCCGTGGCCCAGTACATGGGTGTCCTCACACTGCCTTCTCACAGGTGTGTGTGTGTGTGTGTGTGTGTGTGTGTGTGTGTGTCTGTATTTGCTCTGTTGGGTGATTTCTGGTCTAAATCCCAGAATGCCTCTAATACCCACTCAGAACGTCAAATTTATTATAGGACTAGAAAATATTTAAAACAAGAGAGAAAACAGTGGAAATAAAAAGCAAAGGTTTCCTTTTGAAGACCTCACCAGCAGAATTTTTCCTCTGTCTTTGAGTTTCAGGGTCACTTTGGGCTCTTCCGGAGTTGCAGGCTCTAGGGTTATGTTTTTGCTCCCGATTAACCCCCACCCCTAATCTCAGCCACCACACCATCTTGCCTGGATGACTCACCGACATGACATTTGAAGATATTGGGAATTTGATGTATTTAAATTCTGAATGGTTTAACTCTGAATTCAATTCTGTATCCTCCCTTGGGCTGTGGATTGGATTGTGTTGAGTTTTATTACCCCAGGGACTCATGTCCTCTTCCAATACAGAAGCAAATGGCTTTCATTTTGTCACAGTTTCTGTAGGGATTTTAAGGATATATTGGCTTCCAAGGGTGGACAACTCCATCCTTCTCCATTCCTCATATATCTGCCTAAATCGACAGGAAGTGATGCAGATGTAGCACAGAGGTTGTAGGGACATTCCAGTCCTCTGTTTTCATTACATTTCCATATTAAAATCTTCCCAAGGCATGATGCAAAAATGGGGAACCAAGTAAAATACTTTGAAATCAAACACTGAACCATTTTTTTCTTTTTAAGGCATCTTATTTCCCCCAGCATCATCATATGAATAAAGAATTCCTCTCAGGTGAATTTTCCAGATAACTGAATTTAGTAAAGTTTGAAGAAGAGTAAACTGATAGTTTGTCACTTGATTTGTCACTTGATTTTGGATTTTCTCTCTCCTTCTATCTATTTGATTTTGCATGTATTAAGTGATTGGCAAGCAGTGAGTGTGGTATGCTGAAAAAATGGGCCCTGAGAAGATTTCCACATCCTAATACCTGGAACCTGTGAATGTTGCCTTACATGGAAAAAAAAATAAAAAATTTTAAAAAAAGGGTCTTTGTGGATGTTATTAACGATTTTGAGGTTAACAACAAAAGTGGAGATTATGCTGGGCTAGCTAATTGGGCCCCAAATGTAATCACACATATACTTACATGAGGAAGGCTGTGGGAGATTTGATACACACAGAGGAGAAGGGGATGTGGAGATGGAATGAAGTCAGATTTTGAGATATCAGCTTTGAAGATTGGAGCAACAAGCCAAAGACTGTTGACAGCCATCAGATGCTGGAAGAAGTAAAGTATGATTCTACCTGGATAGACTGTGGCCCTTATGACACCTCAATTTTGCTTGGTGATAGGAATTTTGAACTTCAGCTTCCAGAACTACAAGGGAATAAATTTCTGGTGTCTTAAGCCATCCAGAACCTGGTAACTTATTATGGTGGCAAGAGGAAATTAACAGAGGAAAGCATGTTCACAATATTCAAACACTGGGGCCACCAGCCAGGCAAATGAACCTCCACAGTATCTAATAGTTCCATGTTTTCAAATGATCTTCTAGACTAGTTGGAATAGTACAGTTGCCTGTTTCAAATTCAGCATCCATAAGCACAAAATGTTTAACGAAAGGAAAAGAAGTCTACTGATTTAAGGGCTATAGACTGAAAGGAAAATATAGATTTGGTACCCATGGGTTTATCCTTCCCTCTTACTTTCAGCCTAAAGGTACCAGTTCCTATAATCTGGATGTTCTTTCTCAGGAAGGAAGTAGATGGCATTGGATATGACATGAATAAGTATCTGGATACTTATTTTATAAGTATTTATTACAGTATAGTATACTACACTATACTGGATAAGGATCTGGCTGCTGCTGTGTCTACATTTTCAGTGGCTTGCCACATTATTGTAGGGGAAGTCATAAATTGCCACCCTGGGTCTTAGAGTATCAGGTGGTTGAACAAGAGGCACACCATAGCGTTCCTGTCCCTGACTGTGCCCTTGACCTCTCATCTTTGGTTCTCCTCTCCTCCCCAAATAAAAGCAGCCCTGATTTTTAAAGGTCTTTCCCACCAAGTTTAATCAGAAACACTTTCTCACTGGCCTAATTCTTCCCAAGACCTCCCACTCTTGGCCCTACCAGCTCCATTTCAGTTAGGGAGACAAGTTCATTAAGAGAATACATCAAAACATCTCTTTGCCAGGATTTATGAAATCAGAATAATATATATCTTCTAAGCATCCACAACACCCCTCCCCAGAAATAGCAGACTCTAAACATATCCATATGACTTATTTCTCTATGGAGAGGAAGAAGCTGGATCTTTTGCTGGACAGGCCCTATAGCAGAGACAATATCTATTTTCCATTTTATTTTTTTAGTTTAGAAATAATGAACAGAACTTTGAGAATGATTCCTCGTATCTCTAAACACCATTATGACATTGGCAGCAAGACTTCACTAATTTAGAATAATGATGTGAGGGTGGAGGAAGACAGAGACAGCTGAAATTCTGGTTGTGGAAAATTTTTAAAGAAGAGCACTTTGGTGTCAACTGGAACGCATACTAGACAGTGAGATATATAAATGTATGTTCATCAGTGGAAAAGAGCAAGTTGAATTAATTTAAACATTCTTTTGCACTGGACCAAAAAAATAAAAGTCATTTAATATGCAATAATTTGTTATACCTCCTCAGTGGTCTCACTGAACATTTCTGGAGGCATGTTTATAAAGAAACCTTTAATCTCAAGAGCTGTTAGTTAGATTAAAATCTCTGTCTTCCCTTTCAGAAATGAGTTTATTGTAAACATCATTTCCACAGGCTACCTGTTTATTCACCTTCTTTCCAGCTTCAACCTCATATAGGTTTTCTTCTCCTCTCCTCCATCTAAATTGTTCTTGGAGAGAGGAGTGGTGAATTCTTTTAGTACTTATATTTACTGAGTTCTTGGAAGAAGGGTGATCTGGTCCCAGCAGTAACCCCATAAAACATCTTGACATCTTCCCTGAGAATTTGACTGGACTGGAACAGTTATGGCCTGAAGCCTCTGTCACCCTGATCATTGATCCAAGCCATCAACCTCCTGTTCTCCTTTCAGTAGCTCTTCTGGGCAGGTCCCATGCTGTTGAATGAGAGTAAGACAGAATAATCTAAGCTCTGCTCCCAGGGTAACCATCTAAGTTCTGATCTAGAGCCAACCTCTTTGGTCACCAGGGGAAGTCCACACATCCATCCAGCCCACCTGCTGGAAGAATGAAATAATTACATTATTCCATTGAATCTAAGGCACACCCTCCCCCCACCCCACATTTTAGCATCTTTTACAGTTCATGGCATTTAGAATCATTGTTAACCTGCCTTGACATTGACTTCTTCCCTGAAAGATTTGAGTTTCCAATATTAATTGCTTGAGGAGGGTGAGACTTGGTCTACCAACTTGAAACCACTGTACAATAAATTCTCAGCTTGAGGTTTCTCTTGACCACACTGATAGTGTAAATTCAGGTCAAATTCTGTGCTTTGGCTCATATTCTTAGGGGATAGTTTTAAATTTGCCAAGAGTGCCAAGAGTGAGGTACCCATTCTTCACTGTCCCTTTCTGTTTGGTGGCTTTATTTCTCACTTACTCTTACAGGGAGAGTGTAGCCTTTTTGTCTTCCAGCTGTAGTCAGAGGTGTTCTTCTCTCTTAATAGTATGCAAAATTATGGTGCATGATTTTTTCAGAGACAATAAGAGAACAAAAGGTTAGTGTTGCTTCTAGAAGCTCTGTCATAGGTAGGCTGGATTTATCGCCTTTATAGATACATTGCCCTCTTCTCATGACCACACCTTTTGTCTGTAGCATTCAGCCCTCACTTCCCTCCTCTAGTACCAAACCAGATCTTCCCCTATTGTAGAACAAGCTTCACTCCACCTCTAAGTTTGTTTTTCATAATAATATTATCAACATGGGATACAGTTCACTCATGACAAGGTCACCCAGGGGTGGGTTTGGTCTTTATTGAGCTTTATTAAAATGTGAAGTTTAGTCTTTATTGAAATTAACCTTAACCCTACCTGGTCATGTTCCCATTGCATTCTTGACTCACTTTAGAATTTCTGGGTTCACAGCAAATATCATCCTCAATGGGGAAAAGCTGACAGCCTTCTCTTTGAGATCAGGAACATGACAAGGATGCCCACTCTCACCACTCTTGTTCAACGTAGTGTTAGAAGTCCTAGCAACAGTAATCAGACAACAAAGAGAAATAAAAAGTATTCAAATTAGCAATGAAGAAGTTAAACTCCCTCTCTTCGCAGAGGACATGATACTTTATAAGGAAAACCCCAAAGACTCCACCCCTAAACTACTAGAACTCATACAGCAATTCAGTAATGTGGCAGGATACAAAATCAATGTACAGAAATCAGTTGCTTTCTTATACACGAACAATGAAAATACAGAAAGGGAAATTAGAGAGTCGATTCCATTTACTATAGCACCAAGGACCATAAGATACCTGGGAATAAACTTAACCAAAGCAGTAAAGGATTTGTACTCAAGGAACTACAGACCATTAATGAAAGAAATTAAGAAAACATAAAAAGATGGAAGACCATTCTATGCTCATGGATTGGAAGAATAAACATTGTTAAAATGTCTATGCTGCCTAGAGCAATCTATACTTTTATTGCCATTCTGACCAAAATTCCACCAGCATTTTTCAAAGAGTTGGAGCAAACAATCCTAAAATTTGTACAGAATCAGAAGAGACCCTGAATTGCTAAGGAAATGTTGAAAAAGAAAAACAAAACTAGGGGCATCACGTTGCCTGATTTCAAGCTTTACTACAAAGCTGTGGTCACCAAGACAGCATGGTACTGGCACAAAAACAGACACATAGATCAGTGGAACAGAGTAGAGAGCCCAGATATGGACCCTCAACTTTATGGTCAACTAATCTTTGACAAAGCAGGAAAAAATATCCAGTGGGAAAAAGACAAGTCTCTTCAATAAATGATGCTGGGGAAATTGGACAGCTATGTGTAGAAGAATGAAACTCGACCATTCTCTTATACCATGCACAAAGGTAAACTTGAAATGGATAAAAGACCTCAATGTGAGGCAGGAATCCATCAGAATCCTAGAGGAGAACATAGGCAGTAACCTCTTCGACATCGGCCACAGCAACTTCTTTTAAGATATGTCTCCAAAGGCAAAGGAAACAAAAGTGAAAATGAACTTTTGGGACTTCATTAAGATAAAACACTCTTCACAACGAAGGAAACAGTCAACAAAACAAAGAGGCAACCCATGGAATGGGAAAATTATTCATAAATGACACTACAGACAAAGGGCTGATATCCAGTATCTATAAAGAACTCCTCAAACTCAACACATACAAAACAAATAATCATGTCAAAAAATGGGCAGAGGACATGAACAGATACTTCTCCAGTGAAGACATACAAATGGCTAACAGACACATGAAAAAATGTTCATCATCACTAGCCATCAGGGAGATTCAAATCAAAACCACATTGAGATACCACCTTACACCAGTTAGAATGACCAAAATTAGCAAGACAGGAAACAACGTGTGTTGGAGAGGATGTGGAGAAAGGGGAACCCTCTTACACTGTTGGTGGGAATGCAAGTAGGTGCAGCCACTTTGGAAAACAGTCTAGAGATTCCTTAAGAAATTAAAAATAGAGCTATCCTATGACCCTGCAATTGCACTACTGGGTATTTACCCCAAAGATATAGATGTAGTGAAAAGAAGGGCCATCTGTACCCCAATGTTCATAGCAGCAATGGCCACAGTTGCCAAACTGTGGAAAGAACCAAGATGCCCTTCAACAGACGAATGGATAAGGAAGATGTGGTTCATATACACAGAGTATAATACTCTGATGGAGTATTATGTCTCCACCAGAAAGGATGAATACCCAACTTTTGTATCAACATGGACGGGACTGGAGGAGATTATGCTGAGTGAAATAAGTCAAGCAGAGAGAGTCAATTATCATATGGTTTCACTTATTTGTAGAGCATAACAAATAACATGGAGGACATAGGGAGATGGAGAGGAGAAGGGAGTTGGGGGAAATTGGAGGGGGAGATGAGCCGTGAGAGACTGTGGACTCTGAGGAACTAACTGAGAGTTTTGGAGAGGAGGGGGGAGGGAGGTTGGGTGAGCCTGGTGGTGGGTATTGTGGAGGGCATGTATTGCCTGGAGCAGTGGGTGTGGTCCATAAATAATGAATTCTGGAACACTGAAAAGAAATTAAAAAAATAAATAAAAATTAAAAAAAAAGAATTTCTGGGCTGGCAAGAATGCATAGCAGTTCACATTTCTACCATCCTCTTCCCCCTGTTTTATCTGTCTTTCATTGTGTACTAGTGTGCTTTCCCCCAAATTTGTTAATTTAATTATTTTTATTTCTACCAGCTAGCTCCAAAGATTTTCTCTTCTGCTATATATAGAACACATAGGGTTCAACAGGTTTACCCTCTGAGCTTCCTCCCTCACATAACTCATATCGCAATGTTAACACTTCCTTTAACTTAGAATACTCTCTTTTCTTGTCTTCTTTGACACCATGCTCTTGGGTCTTTCACCTACTGTTGTGCCCACAACTGCCCCTTAAATGTTGGCTTTCCCAAGTTTTTTCCTTATGTCCTTTTCTGGTCTCACTCTGTATACCTTCTCCAGGCCATCTTACCTATACCATCATGATTTCAATATTAATTGCTACACTTCCCAGGCCCTTCCCAGGTCACTTCCCAGCCCCTGTATCTGGTCCAGTCCTTTTGCTGAGCTCTAGACCTATATATCCATTGACCTCAGACATTATCCACAGGCATCTGATACCCACTAAGTCTAAAAAGGAGTCAGCATCTTTTCCACAAATGAGTGCCTCTCCTCTATTTTTAATCTTGGTCAATGGCATCATCATTCAACCTTTAGCCCAGCCTCCAAAACTGGACATAATCCTTAACACCACTTATTAGGTTTATAGGCTAATTACTTCCTTTTTCTCTCTAAATCTCATTTCCCTCCTTTCCAAAGCAGGAATAATAGTCTATTTCATAGACTTGGGGGGACATTATAAATATATTTGTAGCACTTTGCAAAGTGATCTAAGACAAATTCTCTATTAATGTTATTTTAAAATTATATTTGATTCCTTTCTTTCAGACAACCCCTGTTCATTTGATCACCAAATATTCCTGTACCCACCTCCTTCTCTGTCTGTTCTGTGTCATTTGCCCACTTCTTATATCCCCACGGCTAGGATTTTAGTTCAAACCACTAGTATCCCTTAGGCTAATTATTTCAGCTGATTTCTTTGCCTCCCATCTTGCCAGCTGTTCATCCATTTTCCACCATCCACCAGAATAGTCTTCCTAAATCATACACCTGATTGTATAACACTGCTGCCTAGAAACCTTTCAACTTTCCATTGTCCTAACGATGTCCAAATGTCTTTATAGGTCTCCATGATGGTCTGGCGTCTGCCAATCTCTCCTGCCTTGTCACCCCATGCCCCATCATTTTGTACAACAGTGGTAGGCATATGCCAGTCTCTTTCTCTGCATGTGAACTTCACAAGTGCATTCCTTCTTGAAATCTCTTAATTTTTCTCTTTTCTTGGTTAACTCCTATTCGTCTTTCAGACCCTGGTTCCCAAGTCTGGGTTACTTGTATCTCCTTAAGCACTTCTTCAGCATTCAGACCATACTTACCACTTCACACTGTTCAAATAGCCCATTTACAATCTCCTAAGGTTACCAGATTTAACAGACAAAAATACAGAACACCTAAATTTGCATGTCAGATAAACAATGAATAATTCTTTAGCATAAGTATGTCCCATGCAAGCCTTTCTTCTTCTACTAGACTGCTCTCACTTGAGGGCAGGGACCATTATTGTTTCCCAACACCTAATGTTTTGCTTAACCCATTGCACACACTTTATTCATTGTTGACCAAATGAGTAAATGACTTAATGAAGTCCAAATATATTTATTCATTATTTGTATGTTCTGTGCTGACATGTTCCAGATCTTTTGTTTCGATGCTATGTTAATCATGAGACACGTTCTTCTAGTTGATTGTCTATCTTTCAAGTGTGCTGGAAAGCAAGCAGGGAGGCTTAGAAATTGACCACCCTCTCCACAATTTGCTTCTACATAAGTGATTTGAAATGCTCATGTGTGGAATCTTCACTGTTTCAGAATGAAGCTGAAATTTCAACCACAGTTTTCAGTAAAAAGAAGCAAAAACCTAACTTCCACAACTCAACTGCCTTTTCCTTTTTGATCAGTTTGAAGGGCTTTTGTTCTCTCTAATACAAGTGTTTTCTGTTCATGCATAGCAAAGACATAATCTAATCTCCAAGGTTTATTTGCCAAAAGAATCACTAGATGTGAAAAGGAGCAAAGGTTTGAATTTTTATTAATTTGGAATGCAAGCTCACCTGAGAATTAATGGCAGATATCTCATAGGAACCTTTTCAAAATAAAAGTATAACTAAGGGAAAGTTCATAGATATTTTCCAACCTGTGAACGTACAGAGTTTAGTTAGCCAAATGAAGGGGTTTCATTGTGCAGACTATGAATGGAATAGAAGCAAACCAGTTTCAAGGTAAAGTCTTTATGCTCTGAATCACTGAATGCTTCCTTCTAGAGAACAACAAAAGCTCTCATCTATTTTATAAAATTTGAGAAAATACCATGGCGTCTGAGATTGGTTCCGCTCTCTGCTGTGATTGGCCAGCTCTTTTCTCCTTTAATTGAGCTTGGTCAGTGGTCTAGCTTACCAAACAGAATGCTGGACTGCTTTCAAAGTGTGGACAAAACACCTTAATATATTTTCCAATATACTATTCTCAAGGCGAATAGCCATAGGATCATGCTCTAGTTGTGTGAGATGAAACAAAACCTTCCACACTGAAACAGATTTTTTACTGTTTTTGGTGAACAATAATATCAACAGCTTTTAGTCATTTTGTGGCTGTGTGATTTATACAAGTCTGAGACCAAAAAAAAAAAAAAAAAAAAGAAAGAAAGAAAAAAAATTCTACAAAAAAAGGGCATACACCAACTACGTTTCCTAGGGGATTAAATGCATTAAAATCAAGAGGCACTCTCATTGTAGAATTTAATTGAACTATTTTTCAGTGGCTGGTATTTAGTTTGCTTTATTTATATTTAATGTAGCCGTAAGTAGGAAGACTGTGAATTGGGTCTCTGGGCTAATCATGCTGACGTGTTCAGGGATGAAACTCAGGGGCTTTGCATAGCAGAGTTCTGTGGTCAGGTCAGTTTTGGGTTATTGAGTTTCTACGGTTGAGGATGGGCTGTGTCAGTTTATGCTTTTCCAGATAAGGAAAAGAAAATTGTACCTGGAGGCAACAAGAAGAGTCAAGAGTAATTTGCAGTGAGTGAGCAAAATGAAATCCTGCAGGAGGTCAAGTTTGTTTGTGCCAGGAGGTGTCACTATTGTCAACACACATTACTGGAGATGGAGGAAAGCTAAGAAGCAGTGGCTGGCATCATTTGACAATAACAGGAAACAATCTTTCGGAATCTCTCCCTTTTCCCTTCCTTTCTCCTTCCCTTACTCTCCACTTCTTCCTTCCTTCCTTTGATGCCACAGTTTAGGTCCTCCATGTTGCTTGGAATGGATGTGCTAACATGCTTTTATTAACATCAGGAGGAAAAATTCAGCGGTGGGGGAAGAATGGAGAGGAATTCATGTAGTTCAGGGGTCACCGACTCAGATGGAGTGTAGGCTCCTTCCCCTCTTCGTCATGACGTAATGGCCTAAACTAATGAAAATTTAATACCTTAAGGTTGTGAGAACTGACCCCTTTGCATCTTTCTATTCCTGTACAACTTAATAACATTCCTCAAGATGATCCACAACAAGTAGTATGGACAGTCCTCTGAGTTCATGCCCTGTGCTGTTATTTAGGTTTTTTAAAACAGCATTGGAAACTTCTGAGTTTTTTTTATATTTCCCCAGGCTGTGAATTCAGAGGGTTGGGGTTGACTGTCTCTGCAATCCAGCTATGGCATCTTGTTTGGCAGGTTACTTACTCTGCCAGAATCTCAGTATCCTCCCATGGAAGATGAGAATGATAACAGTACCTACTGTCACAGGAATGCTGGGAGGATTAGGTGCAACCAAATGAGATAGCATATGCAAATCACCTACACCGTGCGGGGGTGGGGGGGGGTGCCCAGAGGCATTTGGAGTTACCAATTCATGTTGACATTTGGGCAGTAGGGAGGCTCAGAGAGGGCTTGAGACTCATCCTGTCCTTCAAGCTTTCCTAACGTGTCTGTCACCAGTCCCCACGGGATCTGGAAAAGACTTCATGCTTTTATTTCCTTCAAAATCTCATATCTGGGGCACCTGGGTGGCTCAGTGGTTAAGCCTCTGCCTCCGGCTCAGGTCCTGATCTCAGCGTCCTGGGATCGAGCCCCACATCAGGCTCTCTGCTCGGCGGGGAGCCTGCTTCCCCCCCTCTCTCTGCCTGCCTCTCTGCCTACTTGTGATCTCTCTCTCTCTGTCAAATAGATAAATAAAATCTAAAAAAAAAAAAAAAATCTCATATCTGGCCCTGTTCTCCATTTGAGTTGAAATTTTATAAAATGTATTGATGATACTTCCTGAGACATTATTCCTTATTGGAAGATGATGCCTTCAATTACTTTTTCTCTCTCCTTTCTGCAAGTCTAATTGTTTTCCTTCCTTTGAGCTTCAGATCAACTTCTAGCTTTCATGTATAGCCCTCCTCATCTTTCTTCAGCTGAATTTCTATAGCACTCAGAGTCCATATTTCCACAAACCAGATTACTATCATTACTGCTTTTCCTTTTTTCTCTTGCAGTGTTAGCTGTGCAAACTCTACTTCCTCAAATAGCTTTTCTGTTTCTTAGGGGTCAGAAGGACATTTGTGTCTTCCTTTTATTCCCTGTAGCACCCAGCTCAGTTTGAAATGTACAGGTGGGATTGAATACATTTTTTTTTTTTTTTTGGTCACTGGTTGACTTTTGGAGAGTCCAGAATGTCAGGGAAACATGTTGCAACAAACACAAGCAAACAATTTTGCAACTCAAGATGAAGGGATTTTGTGGGAACTTGGGATTGGAGGTGGAAAAGGAGGACTTTGAGAGAAGTCAGAGGGACCAGGTCTGGCAGTTTAAATCTGGGAGAAAAACAAGAGTTTGGCTAGAGCTGCCATTGCTGGATAAAGGCAGCCCTGTTTGAAAAGGACAGTAGGCTCTAAAGGACGCAGTATTTGGGGCCATGGATTTGAGTCCTGACTCTATCACTACCTGCGTCCTTGAAAGCAACACATACCCTCTCTGGGCCCATTCTTCTTTGGTCATAAGATGAGAAGTTTGGATTAGCAACATCTAGTGTCCCAAGTAGTTCTAAAATTGTATGTTTCCATGATAAGAGAAAAAATAAACAATTTTAGACTATGTAAGGTGTGCAAATTCCTGATATGCCAGATGTTCCTTTATTCTCCTCCAAATTGTAAAAGAAATAGTGTGGGATAGAGAGCTGACTCTCTTTTGTCACACTGTGTACCACTCAACCATTCAGTGAACACAGTGAAGCCCTACCATGTGGCAGGCACTGGGCTAGCCCTGGCAATGAAAGGGTGAATGAAACTGACATATCCCTGCCTCCCGGGCTTTACAACCTAGTTGGGGAAACAAGCCCAGTGATGCAAAACTAAGAATGTGATGAGGTCTAGGAAGGACATGAAGAGTTGGTGGGTGAGAGGGATCCAACTTGGATGGCAACCTGGGAAGGCTCTTGAGTGGAAATCATCTAAGTGAATGGCAGGTAGAGGAAAAGAACATGTGAGAAGATCCTGTGGTGGATGGGAGAATGGAAAATTTGGAAAAAGAACAGTACAGTTGGAGGCTGGAGAACTAAAGAGGATGATTTAGATAAGGAAGGAGGGATAGGGGTCAGTTTATGGGGGACTTGTCAAACATGGCAAGAACATTGTTCTTGATTTTCAGAATTAGAAGCCACAAGTGAGAGACTGGGGGTAATCAGCATGGTGATAAGTGGATTGGAAAGTAGCTGGAGTGGATGTGGGTCAGATGGGTTGGGAGGAATCCAGGTAAGCAATAGCCATAGCTTGGTCTAGGGGAGAGATGCTAGAGACAAACTGATACAGACTTCTCGGACCTCAGTTTCCTCATCTGCAAAGAGAAGAGCTAAATTCAACACTAGGATCCTTTTTGGCAATTTCTGTGGTTTGATGGGATGGAAATACCTTGGGGCAGGGTGTGCTGCTGTGTGACCATGTGACTGGTGTGTAGACATTAACTGTCATATGCTGCCTTTTAGGTGGGGACTTTTCCTGGATTTGGGGATTCTCACAGAACTTCTCAGATGAGACCTGCATTATAACAGAGCTTCAAAACTTATAGAACTTTTAACAAATGTATTTTGAAAATTTTACTGTGAATAAAATTACAACGCAGGAGGCAGGATTGTTTAAATTTTCCTCTGACTTAAAACCCTCTCTATTTTGTTTTTAAATCCATATAGGATACACTAGACACAACAAAACAAACATTTTTATCTACTAGTTTTAGTTCTGGCTCCACTGGAAGGAATAATGAGAACACTTTGGAAACATTTTCCCTCAGGAAGCATAAATCCCATGAAAATCTCAAGAATTTTATACCCTGATTTTAGGCTTCTCAATATAATAAGAAGAGGGACAATCTATTGTAATTTTTACAGTCTTTCCCCGATTATAAAAAAAATATG
This sequence comes from Martes martes, assembly GCF_963455335.1. NCBI lineage: Eukaryota > Metazoa > Chordata > Mammalia > Carnivora > Mustelidae > Martes > Martes martes. Next base: position 23,223,744 of record NC_137895.1, read on the forward strand.
CTACTTGCAGAGAATTTTGAAAAATATGGAAAACTTTAAGAAAGAAAAATAAGATTTCTCCTAACCCCACTACTTAGAGATATACACCGCTTAGCATGTTCACTTTGTTATGACTCCCTCTTTCCTAGCAATGTAAATATGTGAATGTATTTAGACATATAAACATAGGCACCCTTCTTTTGTTCCTGCAGGGCAGTGTAATGTTTAGGGGTAGGCCCTCTGCAGTTAGACTGCCTCGATGCAATTTACTAGTTCTTGGGCAAATTTAGTAATTTCTTTTTTCCCAAGCCTCAGTTTTCTCACCTGTAAAATGGGCATAATAATAACACCTCATCTAGGACACTGCAATAACTAAAATAAATAAAGTATGTATCCTATAGCTCCTGGCACCAACGCTTTAATATGCATTAATAAATATAGGTTATTTTCATTACACAATTTTCCCATAGAGTTTCTGTCATCTTAGATTTTTTTCCTTTGTTCTGTGTGACTTTCAGTCTCTCTTGTGATTTAGAGGTTTCATATTCTATTTTTATTTCTAGTGGCTATTTTTGAGCTTTATTTTAAAACTTTGCTTAGTATATATTCCTCTAAATATTAAAGTCAAGAATGAAATGATATTTTTTTGACCTTCCCCTCCATGAAAGAAAGGACCACTGAATACTTGGGGTCCCCCCAGGATGTCTGATTTTTTACATGAATGTGTTTCCTCACTTTTCATAGACTATTAACCCCATTGCAAGATAAGGACACTGAGGCTTAGGGAGGTTAAGTCTCTTGCCCATGGTCACATAGTTTTAAGGTATGGAGGTAGGGGTCAAAGCCAGTTCTTTCTGACTCCAAACTTTTTAATTCCTGGCTTAAATCTTCATTATCAAGTGTTCACTGAGTTTCTGTTTGAACACTACTGGGAACAAAAGATTCATCATTTTCTGAATCAACCTAATCCATCGTGAGCAGGTTATAAGTTTTCCTTATATCCAACTGGAATTTGGCCTTCCAGCTCCTTCCCCTGACATCTACTCCCCATTTTCTATAACACGACTATGTTCTGAATTGTCAACCAAACACTTCTTGATTCTTATGTGCTTGGATTCAAAGCAAATGCTATGGGAGTTTAAGACATGATCTTTGCCCTTTGAGTAGACTTTTGGTGAAGTGAGACCAAAATATACAAAGTAATTACAGAACAAAGTGAAACCATAAAGAATTAGGGTAAAAATATGTTGAACAAATTATCAGTTTATGAAAGTTCAACAAAAGGAGAGGAAAGCACGGAGGTATAATTTCCAGTGAAAGTTTATCTTTACTTCACCTCTTCCTGCATCTGAAATGATATAATTATAATCAAGAATTGGGGATGCGAAGTGCATTATTAGAACTAAATGGTAATGCAATAGCAAAAGAAACTTCTGCAGGGGTCCTTGGATGTTTGATGTAAATGTAAAACAGATTCCACTAAAATAATAAATGTCAAATATAAAATCCATTGTTTCCAATTACTGCCACTTCACAGACTTTAACTACCTAATTTAGCCAAAGCATGAGGGGAAAATATTTTGCACTTGAAAATGTAAATTAAAACATTTTCCAATGCAGCAACAATGCTGTATTATTGAGCTTGGCAGACCCCTGCTCCATCTCCTATGGTCCATTACCCTGGCCCAGCGCCTTGGAGCTTATCTGGGCTGCAAGACATTCTTTGCTTCAGACTCTGCCTCTTGATAAGGGTTATCACTTTGCTAGATGTAGAGAGCTCATATGTGCCAACTTAGGGCTTTCATCAGAAATTCACGGCAAGGGAAGGGGCATGCTGGTGGGGTTGTTCCAGAGCTCCCAGCCCATGAGAGGTGTATCCCTCTCATGGGCTGGGGGCATCTTTATGATTCATGGATTCTTGGCTTCTCCCTCCACAGGCCCTCAGTATCCACCAGCTTCCTATGTTTCCTCATAGTTACTGCTTTCTCGTAATTGCCTGCACCTGGCTTGGACTTGGCTTGGTCTTGGAGTCTAACTGATGATGCTAGCTGTCACTTATGTGGTGTTAACTCATGTTAGCCATCATTTCACATTCTTTCCATATTCATCTACTCTTGGAATCTTTACCCAAAGCCCACAGTGCAGGTTCTATTATCATCATTTTACAGATGAAGACACTGAGATGCAGAGAGATAAAGTACCTTGCCCAAGATCACACAGAACTGACAGAACTGGAACATGGATCCAGGCTGACTATCTCCACAGTCTTCATTCCCTACTGTAATCTTCCTCCTAATGGTATACTTTCAGTTTTAACCCCCATTTGGCATGGCTTCATTCTCCCAGTATTTCTAAATACACTATTCAGTCTGCTATAGACTGAATGTTCACATCCCCCCAAATTCATAGTCTGTTATCTTAACCCCTACCCCAGCCACAGTGATGGTATTAGGAGATAGGGCCTTTGGGAGGTGATTAGGCCATGAAGGTAGAGCCCTCATGATGGGATTAGCACTCTTATAAGACACCCCAAAGAAAGATTTTCCCTTCCACCATGTGAGGTTATAATGAAAAGATGATTGTCAATGAGGATGTGGGCTCTCACCAGATGTTGAACAGCACCACAATCTTGGACTTTCCAGTTTCGGGAACTGTGAGAAATAAATGTTTGTTTTTTAATAGCCACTCAGTCTATGATATTTTGTTATAGCTGCTTGAACAGACTAAGACAAATTCCCAAGGGAAAGAAACTAATTGGTCCAAGTCTTCATTCTTGTGCCTAGTTGCATCATAATTTTCTGTCTCTGGTCCAAAGAATTATATATACATCTAAGTGCAGGTAAGGGGATCAATCATATGGCTTACAAAGTGGCCACATTGCGTCTCCTTGTCAAAGGGGTTCTAGAGAGTACATCATTGCCCAGATCAAGTGTGGAGAGGTAGATCCTGTTAACTGAACTTTTATACCCATTAATACTATTTTTGACATGTAGGATTAAAATATTTACATGTGTCCATAGGCTTGCTTCTTATCATCACTGAGTCTGTTAGCTTGGATATCTCTCTGTCCAAACTTTGAAGTGTTCTTCCATATTATTGTTATCTGGTTGAGATGAAGGCATATTGCAGCATGCCAGAAAGCATCCTACCTGCTGGTTTAATTTGCTCCCTGTGGAGCCCACTGCATTAGCACATCAAACACTACCTGCTCATAGGTGATGTACAGGGTATCAAACAGCAATAAGAGAGTATCTCTGCCATAAGAAATATATAATCTTGGGGAGAAAAGTCTTATGCACTGGCACACAGAACAAGACAAAGCCCTATTGATGAAAGAAAAATTCTACCAATATTTATCAAGTATCATGTTGGGTGTTTCCACAAATGGCACTTCACTTGGTCTTCACAGTCATTCCACGAGATATGTGATTTATGCCCATTTTTCAAATAAAGAAGCCATGAGATGAAGATGTCAACCTCCCCAAGACACAGATGACTTGCAATAGGCACAGCTTTCAGTTGCAGGTTTGCCTGACTTCTCACTGATGATGTCCTGTCTGCCTCTTGAACACTCAAATGTTTTTGTTCCAAATGGCCCACTCCAAACCAGCATGAGTCACATGAGTTTTCTATTTATGTAACTGCCTCTGAGAGCCTCCCAAAGATGGAACTGGTTGAGCTAAGTTTGTTTCTGAGGACAATGAAAAGTAGAGATTTTGCTATGACAAAATTCTGAACATCCTTGCCTTGGGTCTTGCTCTGCTTCATGGACAAAAGCAGCAGGACTGGGTTGGAGTTCATTTCTCCCCCATGGAGCTAGATACAGAATCTGCAGCAGAATGAATCTTGAGCTGAGCCCAGCTTGCTCTGCATCTCTTTAGCTTGGGTGCTGAACATGATCGTGGGTAAGTCTTGGGTTTGTGTGATCCCTTCTCTGGTATTTTGCATAGTTATTAAGAATTTGGACTTTGGTGACAGACTGACCCAGGTGTGGTCTTGTCTCTGGCATTTATCATCTGGGTGAGATGAGGCAAATTATTTGATACACAGAAACCTCATGTGCCTAACATGTGCTTGCTAGATGGTATCTATTATCATTAATTTTCTCTCTTATCATTTAGGCCCTAGTCTCTAGGGAAAGCATTTTTAAAGTATTTTGTAATACTAGGCTTCTTTGGCTAATTTTTTTCTTTTTTTCTCTCTTTCCCTCTTTGAAAAATAAGATTTACTTCTCTTTGGAAATTTGGCTGAGGGCTCCTGGGTGGCTCACTTGTTTGAGCAATTGCCTTCTGCTCAGATCATGATCCCAGAGTCCCAAGATCGAGTCCCACAGTGGGCTCCCTGCTCAGCGGAGAGTCTGCTTCTGACCCTCTGCCCTCTCATGTTCTCTCTCACTCTTTCTCTCCCTCTCAAATAAATAAATAAAATCTTAAAAATAAACTTGGCTGATATGATCTCCTGGTGGGAGTGAAACTTGTCCTTACCCACCCAGGTGATAAAATGACACATGAAAACAATGATGTCAAGTATTGCCAGGGGATTAGCATTAGCTGACCATGTATGCCCCCTCATGCTCCTACACAGCGTACAATGAGTAGTGAGTGGGCCTCTTGTTCTTTGTCCTAGGAAACTCTGCTTATCCCATTCTGCTTCTAAGAAAAAAAAAAAAATTTCCCCCTCACCTTAATCTTGTGGTTTGGTTGGAGATGGACATGTGCTTATGGATCCTATCAACTTGGCCTCCACTCTGATTTAGGATAGACATGTGATGTATGCTAGGCCAATGGGAGCACTTTCCAGCTTTTAGAACTCGGAATGGGAGATAGTGAGATGTAATGCCTGATCACGTTGGTGGCCATGTTTCCTGTTTAGTGGAAGAAGCCCATCTGGGAGAATGAAATATTTGTGCAGAAAGAAGCAGAGATGAGAGATAAAAGAAAAGAAAAAGAACGTTTTCGGCATCTTTTGGGGCCCTGGTTCCATTGTCCTTGAAGCCACATCCTCCCAGACCTTCCCGTGGGAACAGGTTAAAAGGTTACACTCTTGTTTAAAGCAAGCTGAAATTGAGGTTCTGTCACTTACAACCTATATTGTTATTGATTGCTGGATAATAAATTACCACAAAAATTGGTGGCTTAAGACAACAATACACATTTATTATCTCATTACCCAGTTTCTGAGGGTCAGGAATTCAGGAGCAGCTTTGCTGGTTAGTCTTGATTTGGGACTGATTTGTTCATTCAGATGTTGGTTGGAACGACAGTCACCTGAAGGCTGACTGGAGCTGGAGGATCTATTTCCATGGTGACTCAGTTACATGGTGGTACACTGGAACTGGCCATTGATGGCAGGTTTCACTTCCTATTCACAAGGACCTCTCCTCAGGGTTGCTTGTGCCCTTGGACACAGCAGATGGCTTCCCCTAGAAAAAGTAATCCAGGAGGCCAAGGTAGGAGAGGCAAATGTCTTTTATAATTATGACCCAGCTTTGGAAGTCACTCACTGTCACTTCTGCAGTATTCTATTATTTGTATAGGTCAGCCCTGATTCGTATGGAAGGGGAATACCAAGACATGAATGACATGAATACCAAGAGGTAAAGACTACTGGGGCTATCTTGGGTGGCAAAATTCATTCAACTGGTTCATTGTGGTGGCAGATAACTCTACCTCAAAGTTAGATTTTATACCATATAGGTATTCTGATCATTATGATAATCAATATGTATTCTTAAGGTAATTACCATTATTTACCACCTATTATCTTTCTGGAGATTAAATTCACATAATATATTTCCTCTCTCTTTTCATGGCATATATAATATATAAATGATTCATGGACAGAGGAGTTCCCTTTTTGTCTAAATAGAAGTTTCACTGGTATAAATTCCTTGCTGGTTGTGTGTGGGCAGGGATGAGATGATGACATGAACAAGTTGGGAATAAATTGCCAGGCTCCACATTCTGCCATTTTCCCAGTTCATAGGTGGTACAGTTGGGATAAAAGGGATGGAATGAAAATATCTGTCTTCTATTTCTGAATTTGCCACATATTAACTGTGTGACCTTGGTCTCTTAACTTCAATGAGTCTCTTTCTCCATGTTTAAAAAAGGGATCAATTTTTTTTTAATCTTATAGTGAAGTTTTGAGCACTCTGTGACATAACACTTTATAAGAATGAGATACTATTTGTTGGTTCAGAAAGGTACCCTGGTTTCGGTGTGGGAATCAGAAACCACGCTTGGGTTCCAGTTTAGCCACTTGATGGCCACGTGCTTTTATGAGGAATTATTTATCCCCTCTGAGTTTCAATCCCCTCTTCTGTAATGCTGATTTAATGAGAATAATCCCCACTTCATGCAGATATGGAGTTCAGATGAAATGTTGTCTGATGGTCAAAGTTTGGAATGTAACTATTGCTACGATTATGTCTCTGTTGTAGAAGGGTTAGAACCAAATTTACTGTATCTTTTATATCAAAGTTAACATGACTGAGTAATTTATTTAATGAGTAAATATGCAGTGAAGGTAAGTATATGGCCGGTGTGAGTTAAGCACTATGGATGCAACAACAAACAAGACAACGTTATGCCTGTCTTCTTAGAGCTCAGAGTTTGTGAGGGAATGACAAAAGACCAGAAGTTGCACAACACTGTGATAATAAATGGTCTGGGTGGACATTTGGGTGCCATGGGAACATGTAGGAGTGGTGCTGAACACAGACCTGTAGAGTCTGTAAAGTAAGATCTGAAAGTTGAATTGGGATTAGTTAGGTGAGGAGAGGTGGGTGAGAGCAGCCCAGATGGAAGAGAGAACCTACCTAAAGAATTAGAGGTAAGAGAGCACAGGATAATCAGAAAATCATTCACTGTGGCTGGAGTCATTTGTGAGCTAGAGCTGAAGAGATATTCAATCATAAAGAACTTTCTCATAGGCATGCAAAGGCTTCACCCGGGATTTTTTCTTGAGGGCAATGAGGATTCCCTGAAGGATTTCAAAGCAAGAAAGAGACCAATCAGATTTGCATTTTAGAAAGATCACCCACTCCATATTTCTCAAAGATGCTGCTGGTAGCATTTTAAGTGGAACAATTCTCTGTTGTGAAGATAATTCCAGCTGAGGTTGCAGATTACTGGCTCCCCAAAGATGCTCATATCCTGATTCTCAGAACCTGTGAACATGTTACATTACATGGTAAAAGGGGCTTTGTGATTACGGACTTTCAAATAGGGAGGTGATCCTGGTTACCTAGATTGGGTGGGCCCAATCTAATCCCATGGGCCAGTGAGAGTGGAAGAGGAAGAAGAATCAGGGAAAGACGTCAGAAGAAAGGATGGGACAGGAGACATAGGGCATGAGAAGGATTCAATCCACCATTACTTTCATTGAAGATGAAGGGGTCATGAGCCAAGAAATGTGGGAGACCACTAGAAGCTGGGGTGATCTCTGTTGACAACCAGCAAGGAAACTGGAATTTCAATTCTACAGTCCCACGGAACTGAATTCTGCCAACAACCTTGTTAAGCTTGGAAGAGGAGCTTGCTTCCAGTGAGGAGTGCAGCCCTGCTGAAACCTCCATTTCAGCCCAGTTAGACCTCTGTCAGACTTATGGCCCACATAACTGTGAGATCATAAATGGCTATTGCTTTAAGCTGCTAAGTTTGTGGTTCTTCACTACCACTGTAATAGGAAATGAGAACACTAGCTATCGCAGTCTCTCTGGTTCCTACTCCTTTAATGTCATCATGCTCCCCCTCCCCCAGTTATGTGACAACCCCAATTGCTCTTGCACATTTCCAAATGCCTGTTGCTGCCGGGGGTGAGGATAGGGGTGGAGTGTTTCACCTTTGGTGGAGAATCATTGCTGTGGAGAATCATGGATATGAAGAAGGCTGAGAGGATGGCAGGGGAACCAGTTAGGAGGTTGTTGTGAAATTTAAGCTGAGAAATGACATGGCCTGAAGGAACATAGGGGGAACATTCATGGGAATAAGAAAGCGGATAACTTTGGGAGATAATTAGGAGGCAGAAGCAACAGGACTCATCAGTGGTGGTTTGATTTGTATTGGGGATGAGCGCTCTCCTCTGTCCCCATTCTCCCCTACCACCACCACTCTGCTTCCACTCCCACCAGCACCACAGGCATCTAAAAGCAAAGAGCATTTTTGCAGGAACCTGACTTCCCCTCCAGTGAGTGAGAGGACACACTCTAGGAGCCATCAGCAATTTGTACCAGGATCAGCCAAGGAAGGGAAATGACAGCGGAGCTATTGCAAATCCAAAAGGCCCCTTTATGGCCAGAGGCACCCAGTTGGTGAAACACAGTAATTGCTTGAACACTTTTCAGCTACTCCATGCTTCAATTGACGATAGGAAATGAAGAGAGATTTTATACTTCCCAACAGAAACAAGTCAGACATTCCAAATAGCTGGAATGCAGTTTGAACCAGGGTGTTTGGCTAAGCTGACCAAATTCCTGTGTGAGGTTTGAAAGCGTTTTACCCTGGAGATTTTCATTTATACCTTATCCATAAGAACCTGTGCCTCTTATTTATACCCATGTGCCCAACACCTTGTACTAAATCCCTTCTGTGTGAAATACTTGGTGTGGTTTCTGCTTTCCTGCCTGGTGTCTGTGGCAGGGCACACCACAAACACAAGCCTATTTCAAACAGTGAGTTTGTTCTCACTTGAGATGTCACAGCCCACTGGCTCCCCAGCCCTACTCTGGTTTGTGCTGAGTTCCCTAGCCTAGCGAAGGGGAGGACCAACACTGCATAATTAACCCCTGATCTTGGGAAGATGAACACAACAGAGCATGTAACAGTTACCCAAAACAAATGCAAGTGTCAGGGGAACCTTTCAAAGTTTGTTCTCAGTTGGGAAATGAAAATTCCCCGCGCATTTGCATTTTTTTCCTACACTCTTGAAAACAGCCATGGTGACATGAATGAAACATCAAGTCAAAAAATAACGATTCAACATAATTCACAGGTCACAGCAGAGAATCCGAGTTTTTTGTGCTCTTTCATGCATAGGGATTGATGAATTCTGCAGGTTTTCTTGCCATAGACACTTTAGGTAATGTGTTCAGCATGTAATATTACGACTAATTGGCAAATATGTAACTCATACAGGAAGATTTTGCCTTTCAAAGTCCAATGAAAGTTGACCGGACTCTCCTGTCCCCAGAGGAACTGAAGTGGGTCATGTCATGGGGTAAGTTGGCTCTATGTCTGATTAAGCAAAGGCTTTCCCACTTTCTGCCTCTTGACTGAAGTCTATTTACATGGAATCAATTCTGTTTCTTAAAGACAGTTATTTCATATTCAAATCATAATAACAATGTCAAGTTTCAGCCCTAAAGCAGGAAAACCCATGGATGATGCTTCTTGTTGCTCTACACTTACCTCTCTTCTGAGTCATTTTCAGTTCCAAGAGTTCCCCTTTGTTCTCTGCCCAGGCACGGGGAAAAAGCCAAGGACAGAAAGCAAGCCTCACTGTCAAACGTTTTTGGTGTCATTTTCCTAATGCTGATGACGTATCGGTATGTGTGATTTTATAATTATAGCTGTTTATTTGATTTGGATAGGAAAATTGGTTTGGGAGCTAAAGGAATGTTTTATGTCAAGATGCTCTAACTTTGGTTGGCAATTATCTTCTGAATATTTAGGAATGGTGACAGCCATCTCTCCATTCTTGAATATATTTCTGTCATTGTCAGGGCTTCTGTCCCAGGAAGGGAGGGAGAAGGCTCCTGTACAAGAAGAGATAGCTAAGAAAACTATAGTAGTGGGATTTTTTTTCCCCATAAAAGAAAATCCATAAGTGACAAAATATCTCACCAAGTCATTTTTCCTCCCCAGTGTCTTGCTTGTGCGTGTGCTTGGCACATGCACAAATTAAGTTTACAGATTCTGTAAAGCAATTCATCCTGCTCTGAATCTAATGCCAGTAATTTTTCAGGGAAGTCAGCAAAATGTAGCCCAAGAAGGGAAACACTGCCATTATTTTATTTAAACTCTATTGTTTTTATTCAATCTACTACTGAACTGTGACTAAATCATTTACTCTTCATATTTAATTTTTAATTTTGTGGTATTCTCCCCTCACCCCAAATGAGGTCAAGTCCTCAATCCTTGTACCCTAACATGCCAGCTGTACAGTCACAGAAGAGGTTTGTTTCCGTAAAATGATTACTGGTGTCTATAATAGAATTGTAATAACTCAATACTGTTTTATAAATTTTTGATTCACTCTGCATTTTTTATTTGACAGCTTGCCAAGTTTCAGTTTTTATCTGATCATCTTTGCATCAATAATACATGAAGCTGAGATCTTCTGAAAAGAGGATACTCCCCCCCCACCGCCTCCCCACTGAAGGCTTTGCTTTTGCCAGCAAAAACATTGATTTGGATTTAATAATCTGCAGTCCTTTTGGTTTGATCACACTTTGCAGGAAGCCCCAGAAAGAGCCAGGGCCACATATCCGCCCACGTGGAATCAATTGCTTCTCCTTAATAAATGCAGTCATTGAGCACCTGATCCATACTATTGCTTGTTATGTGTCTTTGATTAGAGGTTTGACATAGTTGAGATTTGAGTGGCCCCAGGTTTCCCTATTCAGAACCTCTCAATCAAAAAATGACAATCAGCAAAACCTATGCCATAAAAAAGATGATGTTTCCGATCGGAATTCCTTGTCACTGCCATCATCGTGCATTTTGTCACACTCTGCTCTTAAATGATTGCAACGGTACTGCTGATCTCAGGCTGCCCTCCCTCCAACTGTTCATGTTGAAGACCACAGTGTGAGTAACAGGTCTACCCATCACTGGCCTCCTGGTATTGTTACAAATAATCAGTATCAGGAACTGATTTGGAATGGGAAGTGTCCTCCAGCATCATAACTTCACCCATTGTCTTATTTTCCATCTTTAAAGAATGCAACCAAGGGCCTTTTTAAAATTCAGCATTCCCCTCTCAAATAAATGATGAAATGCTGATAAGTCAGAGAATTGCTCACCCAATGGTTGTCAAACAATTAAATCAGGATCTCTGGGAGTGCAATGTGGACATTTGGTGTTTTTAGAAGCTCTTCAGATCACTTTGATGTGTAACAAAGACAGAGGCTCAGTGTGCTCTCACCTGAAAGCTTGCCACTTGGTGTAGCTGGGTGCTGGCCTCATGGGCTTGTTAGAAACTCAGAAATCTACTGAATCAGCCAGATCCACTGAAACAGGTCTATTAAATCAGAATCTGCACATTAGCAAAATCTCCCAGGTAATTCGTAGGCACATTGAAGTTTGAAAAGAATTGACCTAAACCTCTATTATGGTAAGAAACATCCCTAAATTAAGCAAGCCAATTACTAAACAGATTGGCCTCTTTCAGTGTTTGTGGAGGAAGTGGGGTGTAACCATGGGGTCTGTTGTCAGGTAGTTCTGGGTTTGAGCCCTGGTTATCCCAGTTATTAGCTGTGTGACCTAGGGTAAGTCTCTCTAAGCTTCAGTTTGCTTATCTGTGTCATGATACTCATAACAGTATCCACCTCTATAGGGTTATTGAGAAAATGAATTGAAAGATTTCACGTAAAGTGTTTAAGACAATGCCAGGTGTGTTGTAAGCAAGCAATATATTTTAGTGGTTAATACTAATATTAACAAAGTTATACTCTTCAGAGATTCTGCAATTGCTCAGGTGTTTAAATGGAGATAATAATTCTTTGTAATTTATCTCTTTACCCTTAAAGCCAAATGGGGGCTCTTATGAAAGTCAGCCCTGATGTCTATCCTACCATTTTCCGTTCACACTTGATCCCATTCATCATTTATAGGAGTGACAACAGGAAGGTTAATGATGCCTAGGAACACAGTGCAGTGGTGAGCTCAACCAGAGTGCCTCTCCTAGCGTCCGAGCCTGGGTGACCTCAGCTTCATTTTCTTTGGAAGCCACTGCTGCTGTGTGTGAAAGGATTCACAAAGCAGTCTTCCATGTGGGGCTAACTCTGTTCACCTAAATTTGGCCTGATTTGGAAAGCTTTCTTGGCTTTTTCCCATCCAATCCAAACAGGGATGGGAGATTTTATTAAAATGACTTGGGCCCAGCCTGCTCTGTGCTCTGAACCATTGAAGAGAGCCAAAAATGTCCCCTGGTGTCCATAGAAACATTGTTCTTATTTTTCAAAATTAATCCAGCTGAATTTGCAAGGCTGCCTCACCTCCATCAGAGCCGCAGACGGCCAGGACAAAGAGCTGTTTTGATGTTCCCAGCTGGGAACCCTGCCCTCAGCAAATACAGTTGATATAAATAAATGGTCTCTTGCCTGCCTACATTCATGCCCATCTGTTTGGAGGGCGTGGTGCCCAATCAAAAGTTGCCTAGACACTCACCATGGGCACCGGTGCCAAGGAAGGACGATTTCATGGCAGACTGCCTGATGCTGTGAGTGCCATCTTTTTAGTAGTGGGTTCTCAGCCTGGACCAGAATGGGAGCACTGGCACTGCATGTTTCCTTACTGTTGATCACACCTGTTGACAAGGTGGTGCCAAACTAAAAAAAGAGGGAGAGAAAGAAAACTGCTGTGTAGGAACATCTTTGGGCTCCCAGGGCCTGGCGCACGCACTGAGACAGATTCTAATTAAGTAGAGAAAGTCTCTGCCTGTGGAAGTTCTGATGGGGCACGCGATTGGCAAGTCAAACTTTACTTGGCTCTAACACAGGGGCAAAGGGTGAGCTGCTCCCAGCTGGCAACTCTGCCCCCATCTAATATAGGACATATAATAGAACACTGGTCTTTGAGGACATTGGGAGCCAAACAAACCAGGGGAATGAATCATGCTCAGCCCAGCCCACTATCCCCTCGCTCTGCTCCCAATTTTCACCCACCCACTGGCAATGATAGACCTGATGAGCAGAACTCACAGGCTGTAAAAACCTAGGAGCTGATTTTATTTTGCGTTGGCTGAGCTTGAGAGAGGAAATGAAGCCAGTCAGGAGAAAGCAGGATGTGGGGACATTTTTATGCTGATAAAGGTAAGTAAATTCCCTTTAAGTTTGTTAAACACGATTGGAAATAAATGCACACAGAGTATTCAGGTCACCTGGGAATCACAGAGGGGACCAGGGGAGAATCTTCACAGCAAAAGTTAGGAAGTTACTAATCCCAGCATACCCTGTGGACCTCTAAAGAGCTAAATACAGTGGTTCTCAGTCACAGAATACTGTGGAGATGGGGAGTGAGCAAGCTTTATTGATGAGAAATTCAGGCATGCTACCTTGTCCTGTGGTAGAAAAATAGGTCGAGAAACTGCTGGCTGAAAGAATCAAAGCAACATGCCTTATTTACACTTAAAAGGGCATTTGTTAGTCCAAGATTTGATTTTGATCCTAAATTTGCATTATCTTATTTAACTGGGAAGTCTATTAGTTAGACTTGCAGCTTAATCTTGAGGTAGGCAGACAGTGGTCCTCTAAGACGTCCATGCGCTAATCCCCGGAACCTGGGAATGTTACCTGAGAGGACAAAAAGGACCTAGCCGTTGTGATTAAGTTAAGCATCTTGAAATGCGGAAGATTATCCTGGATTATCTGAGTGGGTCTGATGTAATCACAAGGGTCCTTATCAGAGCAGGAGTCGGTGTGATGAGGGCAGCTGAGATTGGGTGATGTGTTTTGAAGATGAAAGAAGGGGCCCAAAGCCAAGGAATACACACAGCCATCAAATGTTAAAAAAAAAAAAAAAAATCAGAGAAACCAGTTCTCTCCTCAGAACTTCCAGAAGGAACCAGCTCTATACACACCTTGATTTTAGTCCAGCAAGACTGATTTTGGAGTGCTTCCAATTCCTCCAGAATTGTAAGAGAATAAATGTGTTTTGTTTTATTTTTTTTTAATTTTTTTTAAAGATTCTATTCATTTATTTGACACAGAGAGAGAGATCACAAGTAGGCAGAGAGGCAGGCAGAGAGAGAGGAGGAAACAGGCTCCCTGCTGAGCAGAGAGCCAGACGCGGGGCTCCATCCCAGGACCCTGAGACCATGACCTGAGCCGAAGGCAGAGGCTTAGCCCGCTGAGCCACCCAGGCACCCCAATGTGTTTTGTTTTAAACCACTGTTTGTGGCAACTTGTTACAGCAGTATGAGGACACTAATGTAATCCCCAGGCCTAGTAGCAGACTCACGGTGGCCCAGGATGGAGGGCCCCAGGCTTAGAACAGTACAGCCAATCAGCTAGTCTGATAGAACCAACAAAATCATTAGTCGTTTCTCTCTACAACTCACTTTTTTTTTTTTTCATCCTCTTGAAGACAAAGACCATAATCTAATCCAGCGTTTTGTTTTTCCTTATTGGCATTGCTTAAGCCAGAAACAGTTCTGTATCAGGTCTTAAACTGATAACATTTAACCTACCAGGCAAGAATACCAACTAAAATGAACATAAGCACGGGGAATGCCACCCTTAATTACAAGCGTTCAGATCCCAAAGGTTGGGAACACTTTTAGAACCTCAATTTAGATTTATGTTTGACCCATATCATGTCCCTACTCTGTGCCAGGTACTTACATGTTGACATTTGGAGTATCTCCCCAAGCAACACAGTGGGTTAACTTTGCAGTTACTGGACATCCATGCAGTGTGAAATAGCCATTATTGTTAGAAGTTAATAGGTAACTTATTCTTCTCAGCAACTAACCTAACTCTGTAGGGCACCTGCTGTCACTGAACGTAAGCAGCAGGTGTCTGTCCATATACCCATCCATCATTACATCTCGGTAGCTGGGTTGTTCATCATTTGCCTGCCTGCGGTGGCTGTGATATGCAGAAAACAGACGCTGGGAAAAATTCAGACTTTATCTGTGGCTAAATTATGCTGCGGCCAAATTTAATATATTTTTGTAACTCACAGAGGGCCTACTCTGCTTTTGTTTCTTCTGGGACACAAGGTAACACACAGAGTACACAGTAAGTCTACGTAATGAGAATAAGTAAACAACTTGAGCTCTTTCATGGACTAAGGCATGCACTCCAAACTAACAAGGATCCTGCAAAGAGAACAAGTAGTAATTTTACTCTTTTACTTCTCCTTCAAGGAAATTAAATACTTTTAAATTGTTTCTTCAGAAAAAATTTGAGAAATTGAGAATCTGCTAATTCTTCTATTGTTGAATAAAATTAAGTGACAAATTTTCCAAGCTGGTTGAGTTGTAACCATGTTTCCTATCAATTGATCTATTTCAACATGCATATCCAGTATTTGGCCTACTGGAAAAATTACCCCATTACTTCTTAATCTAATATTTGGAACTTATTCTGCCAAGGTTTAACAATAAAAGTAAATAAAAATATTTTTCTTGGTGTATCATCTTTTTCTCAATGCTGTTTTCTTTTTCTATTTAGCCTACAATCACAGTAAATGAAAATTCAATCTTCTGTTATGATGATAGTCTCGGTTTTGGAGATGCCTATCAGAGTGAAAGGAAAGCATCTCTGTAGAATTCTATATGCCTGAGAAGAAAATAATCAAAATACTGTTTATTCACTTATCAACAAACATTTATTGAGCATCTGGTCACCCTGTTATCATTTCTTTATTTCTTTTTGTCTTTTTCCCTCATTCTCTTCCTTCCTAGTTGGCATCATATTTCTGAAACTGAAAATCTAGGGATGAACAAAATGAAGACTTAATTCTTAAATAAAGACTTAGAGCTTAATAAATAGTAACAATGCAGGGGAACTATTCTGTTATGGAAGGGTGCAAGAGGTACAATGGGGAGTGTGAGGAGGGAAAGACCATCTGTGCATGGAAGCATCAGGGTAGGCTTCACAGAGGAAGTAACACCTAGAGGTTTGAGTAGGAATTCTCCAAATGAACAGGATTGGGGGTGTATTAGGTGTATTTTCTATCTCTGTGTGACAAATTACCACTTTGTAGTGGCTTAAAACAAACAAAAAAACCCCCCACATTTATTATCTCATGGTTGTTGTGGATCAGGAGTCAGGGCATGGGTTTGTTTGTTTCTCTGCTTGAGGTCACACAAAGTTATATTGAGATGTTGGGTGGGCTGCATTCTCATCTAGAGGCTTGACTGGGGAATAATCTATTTTTAAGCTCATTCATGTTGTGGACAGCTTTCATTTCCCCATGGTTGTCTGACTCAGGGCCCCACAGTTTTGCTGGCTATTAGACAGAGGCTATGCTTAGGTCCTAGAAGTCACCTGTAGTTTTTAGAGGCTGCCAGAATTTCCTAGCTATGTGGTCTCCTCCTATATGACTTCCTACTTCAGTAAGTCAACAAAAACGGTCTCTAATCTAGTCTGCTAAGAGAGTCTTATATAATGTAACAAAATCATGAAAGGACATCCCATCATCTTTGACATATTCTATTGATTAGAAGTAAATCACAGGTCTCATCTGCATCCAAGGAAAGAGGATTATACAAAGACATGAAGAGAAGGAGGGACACATTGGGGGTCACCTTAGTGTGTGTCCTCCACATGGAGTGGTTAGAGGAATGGGAGGAACAGATAGATAAGAGAGTGTGTAGGGAATGAACAGTGGTTCTGTATAGCTGTAATGGGATGGGGGACTGAAGGAAGAGGGACTCACAGTAAGACTCAAGGTAGATAAAAATCATTACTGGGGCATGGGGGATAGAGATAGGGTGGCTGGGTTATGGACATTGGGGAGGGTATGAGTTATGGTGAGTGCTGTGAAATATGTAAGCCTGATGATTCACAGACCTGTAGTCCTGGGGTAAATAATACATTACATGTTAATAAAAAAATAAATAAAAACAAAGTCTTCAATAAGCATTTGGACATAACAGATGCTCAACTGTGAGTTCATTTGATACTAGTTTCTCTTGCTAAGAGTCTTTTCTTCTCAGAAATTGTCTACATTTAGAAAGTTTATGTTATATAATATATTATATATCATTAATATACTATTATATATTATATTATATTTTACATTATATTATTACAATTACTATACTATTACTAATATGTTATTAATAGGTCAGTGCTGTTTAATACAATCTGATTAAACTAAATTTTGTAAAAAAGAAAAAAAATCATTGCTCACATTTAGTTAATGCTTACTCAATGCCAGGGGACTTTATATATGTTAAATCACTTAATCCTTACAAAAACCTCATGAGGTAGATGTTATCACCATTAAGGGATAAAGAAACTCAGCTCAGCAAAGGTAGGTAACCTGGCTAAGATTATACAGCTTGCAAGTGGTGGAACTGGATTCTAACTGTTTGGCTCCTAAGTGTGTATCTTTAACCACTACACAACCTGGTCTCTGGGCAAGTACTGAGCAGTGAAAGGAGAAGTTTACAAACGGTCTTGTTAAGGAAAGTGAATTTGTTCCAGGAAGCAGTGAGGAGACGCTCTAGAGTTTTGAATCAAGGGGATGGATGTTCAGACTGACACACTGCCAACAGCACAGAAGAAGCACCGGTGCAGGTGAGGGAAGGTGAGTTATTGGATGAGTCCTGGGATGAATGGAGTATGGGGTTGGGGAGGAGGGAACAGAGAAGAGATCTTTGGAAAATGTACATGCTCTGACTCAGCGACCAATTGTGAGGGCTGGGTGTACAGTGGCTGAATTAAAGAAGAGGAGTGTGCCTCAGATAACTTCCAGGTTCCTGGCTTGAATGATTTGGCATGTGATGGAGCATGAGACTCATCTGTTAAGCTCAAAGTTACTAGAAGCAAGGACTATATTCTTCTTTTTTTTAAATTTTTTTAAAATTTTATTTTATTTTTTTTCAGTGTTCCAAAATTTATTCTTCTTGTTCAGTGTCACATCCGTTGGGCCCAGCATAGGCCTTTGCCTATGATTATAACAGCAAACACGTGCACAGCGCTTACTATAATGTTCTGAGAACTTTGCTTGTATTAACTTGTTTAATCCCTACAACAACCTCTCTGAGATACACTACTATAATCCACATTTTACAAAAGGGGAAATTGAGGTATACCATGGTTAAGCAACTTGACCAATTTTACACTGCTGGTAAGTATCATAGCCAAGACTCGAGCTCAGGTGGGCTCTTTTCAGAGTCCAGGCACTATGTCATATCCAAAACAGATGCTCAATAGTATTTGTTAAATGTTGTTTTGTGACTTCATGAACGTAGAACAAATATTTAAAATATGATGTGATAAATTTGTCAGTAGCCTAAATGGCCTTTGTATAAGTCTCCATTACTACCTTTAGGAAACTGTATTCTAAAGATATGTTGAAATGTCTTTCTCTCCTACTACTCTCGAGTTGCTCACACATAAGGGCTGGGTTCTATTCTAGACATTTCCACTGTGTCTTGTGCAGTGCCCTCAATAACCACTTGTGAAGTGAATTGCTTTCTTGTATATTATATATATATACATACATATATATAATTTATAATTTTTAAAATGCATTTACTACATTATTTCATTGAAAACTGACATAAACTAGAGCAGATAGCAGTGGGTTCTGTTATTCCTATTTTATAGCCATGGACACCAAGCCAGAAGAGAGTGACCAAATGGAACCCCAAAGTTCAAGTCTTCATTGTAACTTAAATCTTAGCGGGAATAATGGGAACTAGTAAGAATGTCAAATTCTCAGCTGAAATACTTAATATAATGGTAGTGATTCTTTGCAATTTTTCTTTTTACAAGTACATCAGGGAATCAATAAAGACATGAGTACATGGGGTATGCGAAAACTAAAAGAACACAAGAAAGTATCACAACTGACATTAAGTGATTAATTAACTAATTAAATGACCATCAGAGTGTAGTTTAATGGAGAGGTCTATTTATTGAATAAATAAATTAAAAATAAAAAGCAGGGGGAACAGACTGTGACTGCCACCCTTGCTTTAGGCATATGCCCACTTCTGTCACTCTGACCTCTTATCCACTTACTAATTCAAAATAAATTTAAGAAAATAACCCTCATCAGCAGGCTTTCAAACTACTCCACAGGTAAGACTAACAGTCTCTGTTTTTCCTTTCAAAATTCACCCTTATTCTTCCTTTAATCTGTATCAATTGTCTAATTTCCTTCCATTATTTGAAGAGCATCTTTTTTTCCATGTTCTTTTGCTCTAAGATAACATCTTAAGAAATAAAGTAACTTATTTAACTTCCACCCCCTTTTTTCTTGTTTGCTTGCTCTGTCTCCTCCACAACGTTCTACTACCTTTCCACACAGGAAGATATCAACTTCTTCTGCTTTAAGAATTGGTTCAGGAGTTCTTTTGGGTTAGATTGACTTCTAAGAAGCCCCTCCATGGCCCATGCCTCCTAGTATTCATGCCCTTCCATAATCCCCTCCCCCTTGAGAATGAGCTGAACTTAAGAGATTTGCCCAGCATTGGCAAAAGTACTGGGGATATTACTATGGTTAAAATGATGGCGTGTCACTTCCATGGTAATTATGATGTCATCTTGTATGTAGGCTCTCTCTTTTGTCTTCTTGGCTTGCATGTTTTGATGAAGCAGACTGCTATGCTGGAGAGATCTATATGGCAAGGAACCAAGGACAGCTTCCAGCCAATGGTGAAGAATTAATGCCTTTGGTCCATTAGTTGGTCCAATAGTGCCCACGGAAATGAATTCTGCCAACAACCGCAGAGATTGGAAGTGGATATTTCCCCCAGTAGAGCTTTCAGATGAGACTGCATACCTGGACAAACAGTTTGATTGCAGACTTGCGAGAAACCGTGAAACAGAGAACCCAGCTAAACTAAGCCCAGATTCCTGACCCACTGAAGTGATGTGATCATATATGTGTGCTGTTTTAAACCACTAAGTTTTGGAGTAATTTGTTGCACAGCAATAAATTAACATCTCCCTTCCAAGGAGCTTCCCTACACCCTAGGCACCTCTCCTTTCAACAGCCATCTGTATAGCTCTATTCTTGTACTTAGAACATGGTATTCTAATTATGTTTGTCTTTGTTTCCTGCTCTGCACCGAGCTCATTGAGGGCAGTGACCTGATTTATCTCCTAGCACAGCACCTGGTTCAACAATAATTGTGTGTTAAGTAATGAACATATACTCAATAGCCCTCTCTGCTCCCACTGTTCTCCCACCAATCACCTGCAATTGGTGCCATTAGGGCAAGAGAAGATGGTTCAGCACCAGTCATCTCAGGTAACTGCTGTAATTCTTCCTGTGCCCCTGTTCTGTTTGTCCCTTTGAGCAACATATCAGGGCAAAAATGGGAAGAGCAGATTTGAGATACATTGTCTTCTTTGATCTTTCAGTCAATCTTATAAGCTAGGTATCAGGATCCAATGTATAAGGAGGAAATTAATGTTCTGTATAGAGTTGCATAGCTGTTGAGTAGCAAAGTCAAAGTTACTATCTAACTGTGTCTGATTTTTAATTCAAAGCAAATCTCTATTCACAGTTATGCCATGCTACATGATCCTGGACAAAGTTTCCTAACCACTAGCGTAAACTGGCAAAATGAGAATAATAACAAAGATAAATGCCATTTAAAAACAGTTGTTGAGTTCTTGTTCTATAACAGGAATTGTTCTAAGTCCTTTAAATGTGTTTACTCATGAAATTCTTGGAAAACCTATGAGGTAGGTATTTTAAGTTATGTGGCAATTTTCACTGATGAAAAAATAAAATAAAGTTTATAAATTCTTCTCAACAAATGAACTGGAGGCTCCCATAATGCTCTGTGCTCCTGCTTAAGAAAATCTTCCAATTAAGCTTTCTTCTCTCAAAAATCAACCTATGTTTTGCATCTCTTTTCCATTTCAAGACAAGAAAACTGAGATAAGAAAAGGTTAAGTAAGTTCCCGAGGACATACGCTTCAGTGGCAGAGCGAGGATTCAACTCAGGTGGTCCAGGTCTGGTAATCAGCCTGGTTTTAGGGGACATGATTCATCTCAGGTAATTTTGACTTGCTCCTGTAAGAGAGTAGAATGACAGAGCACTTCACATGTATTGGAATCCTAGGTTCCCAAGACAAAATTAATTTGGAGATCCATTTCTCTTTTGTTAATGAGCATCAATTTTTCTCTGGAGAGAGGACCCCTCCTGTTATAGATCCCCACTGCAATGTAGGAGCTCTAATTAAGTCTATGCAAAGTACATAAAAAAAGGAAATAATGAGAATCTGCAATTTAGAAAGACATGACTCTGGTAGCAACCTTGCACACAATTTGGCCAGATTTTGTCCCTTCTTTTTAGCTTCCTATGGCTGTGAGCGATGGGAGAGAGATGCAAAAATAAGTTAATTTTTGAGAGAAGAAAGCTTAATTGGAAGATTTTCTCAGGCAGGGGCATGGAGAATTACGTGAGAGCCTCCAGTTCATTTGTTGAGAAGAATTTATAAATTTTTATCTTGTTTTTTCATCAGTTGTAATTGCCACATAAAAAGTCAAATAGTTCTGCAAGATTTCTGAAAAAGATCCGCTCCTGCCCTGTTCCTACCCCTGCCCACCCCCCACCTGGCAAGCTCTTCAAAGCCTTTTCAGCAGTCTCTCTTGATATTTACCTACATATTTTCAAATAACTTGCTCATACTGCTACCTCTTGATGATTTCAGTTTTAGACATCATTCTGGAGAAGGATTTGTCACTGGCATTTTATATGTCAAGTTAGCATTTCCTTTTCAGACATTTCCTCAAGAATAAAGAAAATAAGGCAAAGGGGTAATAGTTCCTCCACATAGAAAGCACCTACAGATTTGTACAAAGCACCTTGAGATCGTGGGGTAGGTAGGGAGAAAGAATAACGACCTGAGACAACGAAGAGTGGTAAGCAAGCATTTGGGGGATATACGCATCACCATTTTGGAATTAAATAATGAAAACTAAAGCAGGCTGGAGGTGCCATTTGAAATTTAATATATTAGCAAAGAGAAAGTTTAAGGAAACACACACAGTGCTGGTGGTTGTCATAAGTTGAAACTCTTACATGTTTTTGATGGAACATTTTTGAAAATCAATATGACAATATATACCAAGTGCCAGGAAAGTGGTAATATTGTTTGACCCAATAATCCACTCCTGGAGACTTATCCTAAGGAAATAATATAACAGAAGCAAAAACCTGTGTGTACCAACATGTTCATTGTAGCATTATTTATAAGAGAGAAAGATAACAAGACACACACACACACACACATACACACACACAGCACCAGTGTAAGTACAGAGCTTCATACATTAGCATGAATCACTAGATGGATTACTTTCCACCCGTTAAAAGTGATAAACATGAAGGTTTTATGAAAACGTGAAACATATTTATGACATCCTGTTGACTGAACAAAGCTGAACACAAAATAGTATATATTCTCCGATTTTAATCACGTATGAGCAAGTACACATACAGGAGTGGCTACGGTACAAAGGACATGGGTGTTGGAAAAGGATGAACTGATTTGAATTCTAGGTCTTTCATTTACAAGTGTTTCTTGGGCTTTAAAAAAATACTTCGCTGAGCCTTGTTTGTTGCATCTATAAAACTGTAGAAAATATCAACTTTTTAGTGTTGGTGTAAACATTAGAGAAACATATGATTGGCAGCTAAGATAGTACCCGGCATATTATTGTAAGGGCTCAACAGACGGTTGTAAGCATTGCTAACATGTGGACCATATTCAGGAGAGTGGGGGAGCTAGGTTAGGGACCTGGAACCATGAGTGCTCCTGTGGCCCTTAGAAATTTTTACATATGCAGAGAATATAAACTGCAAATATTTACATATATAATGCATGTCTATATATACATTTTATAAGTTATATATATGTGCACACACACATATATACACAAATATATAATTGCTATAAGAGCATTTTAATTCGATGGAATCACACGGAGCATCTTCGTCAGCAACGAAGGCCCGTGTATCTAAAGGTGTCATGATGAAATGATTCAGGGGCAGAGAGAAAGGAAGGCTGAGAGCCTTGGTCGGTCTGTTATACCTCTTTTCTCTTTTTATTGCCCTTGGCTCTCCCAGCTCTTTGTTCTCCTGCGGGCAATTGCTGCTGGAACTGGTGCATTCCTGCTAAATGGCATTTTAACCCTGGTATTCCCACCACTCTATGCTATTTCCTTAACTGACATTTGCATGGCAGATGGCGCAAATGGCCTAGCAAATATATACTGGGTCAGTGTTAAAAAACTGCCAGATTGATGGCTTTGTTGGCTTCGTGCCTCCAAGCAGAGACATGACTGGAAATTGCACAGAGACTCAATTTTCCAGACCACCTTGTGGCCTCCCTTGCTATATAGGCAATCAGTAGGACAGGTGAAGATGGGGCTAGTCTGATTGGCTTCACTTTTAAATAGACACTGATGTGGGCAGATGGGTTGGCACACAGTGTGCTGAACTGGGAGCTGAATCTTTCTACTTCTAATCCTGCCTGCATCAGATTTGCTCAGGAATGGAAGCCAAATCTTAACCTGTTCACTTCCAGAGTGTTCCATGGGATAATACTGTACTGCTTTCAAGAAGTGTCATGAAGGCTGATTTAGGAAGGTAGACCATTTTATCTAAGTGGTTAAAAAAGACGGGTTTACTTAATACATCTTTGTCCCTAACTACCTTTGGGGAGGAACAAACCATTGACTTGGCTTGGACCTTTTCTTTGGCCCTTAGGATTTTCATCTCAATAGCACAATTATTGCTATGTTTGAGATCTTCCCAACTAGACTATCAGTTCCTTAAGGACAGAGACCAAATCTCATATATGTTTGTCTTGCTTATGGCATGTAATAGGATCTCTTGTCAATGGTACCTCTCAGTGCCTAGTACCCCCTGCTATTGGGATAAAGAGCCCGGAGTTTTATTATTATCTCAATAGATGACTGTGAACATGATGTGATAGCTAGGTAAGATCCTACTTGGATGCCTCTCTTCTCCGCATCTGCTAGACCATATTCTTCATACATGTGACTCTCGAATTTCTTATGCCAATGGCTCTGAGCCCACTTCCAGAACCTGCATGGGCCTCTTCCAAGGGGACCTTCTTCCCTGTTCTCCGAAGAGAAGACGATCCTAGTGTTTGTATCCTTAGGCCTGAGGGGTAGCCCTAGGAGCAGCTGTTTTGGGAGAGGAGGAAAAATGTAGATCTGAAGCCTGGAAACATGCCTGAGGAGGTGAGTGCAGGTGGGGTTGGGGCCTGGAAGTGAGGGTGGTGAATAGGGGGTGGGAGCTGATGTTCCCCATGCTGCCATGGTTCTGTACAGCTCATGGTGATCCAAGAGTTTAAATCTGAAGCTGGCCTTCAATTTTTCATACTGAGATAGAACTGTATGACAAGGTATATATTTCCAAGCAGACAGATAGAATGTACTTTATTTCACATGTGTTAGCCTGATTTATAACTTTTAAATATATGGACGTAGAGTAGTAGGCTTCCGTCTTCCACTCGTATTCTCACTCCTGAGCCCTGCAAATTTTGAGGGCAGGCTCACGTCAATGAATTCAACTTGCAGAATAGTATTGGGATGGAAAGGTGATGTTGGTCCCTACATTTTATCAACTTATTTCACCTTCCTCTAGATAGGTATCTTTGAATGTAGCAAATGACAGAGAAACAAAGGTAAAAGACCCCCACTCTATGCACATTTTATCAGGGATACTTTCCTTATATGAACCTGAAACCACATTGAGTCAATCCCTCTTCTTTCAATATTGGGACGTTAGGGAAGAACCTGAATGACAGAGTAGTTGGAAAAACAATACAACTTTGTTATCTATAATCACCCGAACGGATGACCAACTAAATATTGCAAAGTTGAAGTCCTATGGGTCTCCTTTAGTAAAAAGATGATGCGCTCATTAATGGCTCTGAATGAAATGATATAACTCATAAATCACTTGAGAACAATATTTTCTAAAAGAGACTAAACATTTCATTTGTATTTTTGTACAGAGCTTATTTGCTTAGGTCATTTCATCCCTGACCTTTTGTTTTCTAAGATAAGGTGAACTTGTACCTCTTTCGAGTAAGAACAATGACCGGATTCCAAGATGAGCAGGGCGCAACTGGCAGAGTTTTACGGTGCTGATCAGTGTCTGAGCACATGACCCGGCAGGTAAGATTCCAGACCCAATGTCAAGCATCCAGTTTTTCCTCTGAGACACCTTTGGGAGAGCACAATCATCAAGATAATGATTATTACAATTTATAGAAACATTTTATTGTTCCTTTTCAAATGATTTTTAAAAATCCCACTATAAGCAGGAAGAAATTAAATTCAGAGGGAAAACAAGAACTTTATAGGCCATCTGCTCAGACTTTCAAAT
The DNA here is from genome assembly GCF_963455335.1 of Martes martes. Classification (NCBI taxonomy): domain Eukaryota; kingdom Metazoa; phylum Chordata; class Mammalia; order Carnivora; family Mustelidae; genus Martes; species Martes martes. Next base: position 23,249,013 of record NC_137895.1, read on the forward strand.
TTAAATTTTATACATAAGAGCACATTAGCTGTGGGGAAAAAATGTGATCACATTTTGTAGCTGTCTGAGCAATGAAGAAATTTCCCTCGTTGGGCTTTCTGCATGGAAATAAAAGGAACCGTTTTGCTGGAGAAAATGAAATGGCTTCGGTATGGGGGAAATTTGCTATTCACCATTTTATATTTATGGAGTGCTGAACTTACACCGTCCTTTATAAAATATGAAGTAACGGTCCATGCCTCAGGGGTTCACAGGTGACGTTAGGCAAACAGTATTGGAGAGCACCTCACAAAGAGACACTCGAGCCCCTGACAGCCTGTTGGTGGTGGTGAGTAATGGGATCGAGGGGGAGGGGTTCAGGGCCACAGTGCATCCATCTGTGCAAGGGGGGGCACAGACACAAGAGGGAGGGGAGGCCACTCCTCCTCCCCCCCCTTCTGCTGAGCCCAGGGTCTTCACCTTACAGCCTGGTCCTACTGGCCTGTGCCTTTTAGGCCTGTGCTTTCTCACATGGGATGATACAGTTTACAGCATGAAAGAGTCACTGAGTCGAGAATGGGGGACAGCAGCATTGCTCTCACTGGCCGCTGACCCCTGAGAGCCGCAGCTCGTGGCTTTCCTAGGAATGGTCAGGACAGCATTTGATGAGGTCAGGCTGCTTCTGCTGCCTCAAACCTACCTGTCTGATGCTCTGTGACAGGGGGAAGAGAGGTCGTGGCGAACGCCAGGACAATTAGTGGGTGCTGTTGCTTTTTTCACTGCCTGTCTTCCTCTCCGGGCTGTGATCACAAGAGAAACTTCCATCCTCATTTGGTCAAATGAAGCCTGGCAAACAAACCAAGCCTCTCTCCCCCCACTTTGTTTGCTGTGAAAAGAGAAAGGAGGCACGGGGAACATCCAAACTGATGGAATGAAGGCTGACCCTGGTAGGCAACACAGTCTTTTCCAGCTGACCCTAGGAGCCGATAACTTAAAGCACCTAATTTAGAGAGGTATGTGAAATCGTTAAAAAAAATACTAATTAAGGAAAACCAGCTACAGGGAAAACTGTGAACTGAGGGTCAGGAAAAACAAATTAAATTCATCTGAGTCGGTGCTATTTTAGAGAAGCCTGGAAAGGCTTAAATTAATCTGATGATAAATGAGTGAAAGGAACACAGAACTCAAAAGGAATGATAAGCACTGAAAATCAAAATTTGTTCAGTGATAAGATCTTAAGAGCAAAATAGCATAGCGGTGTAGAGTCCAGCATCAGTAGTCAGACCACCTGTGTTTGAATTTTAGGTCTCCTGTCTTCTAGCTGTGTGAGCTTGGAGAAGTTAATTACCCTCTCTGTGCTTCCAGTCCCTCATTTATACAATGCGGCTAATAATAGTACTCAGTTCACATAATTTTCAAGGGGCTTAAATGAGATAACACATAAAAAGTACTTAACAGTGTGCCGGAGAGATGGAAAATGTTCCCTAAATATTAGCAATTTTAATCCAGTGATTTTTCGAACTATGTGTCAAAGAGTCCTAAGGTTCTATAAGTCTCATTCTGGAACATCTGTAAGTTTAAGGGAAGGATAAGCAGAGAAAATTTGGCTCCCATCTGCAATCACCATAGTTGCTCAGCTTTTGTATATTTTGTTTTAAATTCTGTTAGCCATTTTATTTGAGCAAAATCCTCTACGTTAAAACAAAACAAAACATGCATTAGAAGGCATCTGTGATCCGGTCTGTTTTCCTGGTTAATTCAGGAATCTTGTCCTTATCTGTTAGTCATCCTGCCTCTTCTTGAACTTCTGCAGATAATGGGCTTTTACCAACCCACAGACCTTTACAATTCAGGGTTGTTCAGATGATTAGAAAGGCCTTTTCCATGTTGCCTTGCCTGATTTCACACTCAGGGTCTAGTTTTGCTCTCTAAATATGGCCAACTTCTTTTCTGAAAAGGTCCCTTTAGGTATTGGAAAGTGAACAAACAATTATGGTCTTTGAGATCTTCAGTTGCTAGAGGCAGAAATTGACTCCGGCAAACCTAAAAAGAAGACAAATTTCTTGATGAGCCATTAGGCTGCTCACAGAATTGAAGAGAAGTTGGAGAACCAGGCAGAGAAGAAAAGGCAAGAGTCTGGGTCCCTCTGGAGTTTTCGGTGACATGACCCACTTAGGTCTTCCTTTCCCACGTTCTTTCAGTTCTTCCACCAAACATGTGGTTCCCATTCTCCCTGCCAATCAGTTCACCAGTCTCTCTCCAACAGCAGGGCCTGGAAAAGCCCGGAGCACTCAGCGTGTGCTCTCCTGAGCTCAGTGAATCCTGGGATCCTTTTTTTTTTTTTTTTTTTTTTACATCTTACTTATTTATTTGAGAGAAAGAGAGAGAGAGAGCACAAACAGGGGGAGTAGCAGAGGGAGAGGGAGAAGCAGACTCCCTACTGAGTAGGGAGCCCAGATGCGGGCCTTGATCCCAGGACCCTGAGATCATGACCTGAGCCAAAGGCAGACGCCCAACTGACTGAGACACCCAGGGGCCCAAATCCTGAGATTCTTTCATGTTGTTATTATCCTTCCAGTCATACTGCAATATTGATTTACCTGCCAAGGCACCCATGACTGGAGGCCTATACTGAGGTTTCAATCAATTAAAACCTCAAGAGTAAGGCTTCCAGATTTACTCATAAAATACACAACACTCAGTTACATTTAAATTTCAGACAATGAGTAATTATTTAGTATAAGTATGCCCCACATATTTTATCTGGCAATCCCACTTACTGGTTCTTTATTTTTTTAAGAGAACTGGCTGTGGAACCAATGCTTGTTCATCTTCTGTACCTTATTTTAGAAGCTAAGCTCAGGAATTTGTATTTATCTCAATTAAATTTCATTGCATTAATTTCAGCTTCTCTTTCCAACTTGTCAGAAGTTTTAAATCTTGATGTTATGAAGTCAGTACTCACTCTACTTCTCAACCTTGAATCCCTAGTTCGATATAGTGACCAGATAGGGCAGGAGAGTGGAGGTCCGTGGAGGGAAAGGTAAAGAGAATAATGGAGTGTAGAAAGGATGTTGGGAGTAGGGAGATAGGCAGTCAGAAGGAAGGACTCAGCATACAAAAAGTTTTAGGGAAATTGGAGAAAGGGAAAGAAAGAAACATAAATAGAAAGGAGAGGTATCAGTTGGAGTTCTTAATTTCAGCTAACCACTCCATTTAAGCAAAAACAAAAACAAAACAATATGTGAAGATATGAGAGGCTTGCAGATCCAATGGGATGTTTGGATACTAGGCAAGTATCCAGGGCTGTGCACCAGGAACTGGCCTCTCACTGGGCAAGTTCCTCACAAGGAACTGATCCTCACAAGAGCAAGGGCTGTGAGGTAGAAACAAACTGGACTCAAAGCCGTTTGGGTTGTTGTCAGGCTGGTGAGTGACCTCCACCTGGCTCCACAGCCTTGGGTCATAGGTGGGCTCTGGCAAAGAGTAACCCTCTGGCTGGGACTCTCCCACCCCACAGCAGTGTTGAATGGAGGGGAACTTTGGCCAAACCCTTTGATCTCCATGGTGGAACTCTCCATACAGTCTCATAAAGGGATCAGGGTACAATTAGGAAGGGGCTTTTATTCTAGACAGCAAAAAAATCAATCAAAATCAATCAGTCAATCAACCCATTATTCACCAAGTAAGCAAGGAGACAAACGTAATATTCCCCCATGCAAAGATTAGAATAGAGTCATATGCAGAGACTCACTCTATGCTGTCTCTCGTCCAGGACTCTCATCGTGCTGCTAGCCAGTATGTGTGCCTACTCAGTACTCTGATAGTACATCTGAGCCGAAGCAATGCCAACAAACTCTATCCAGAATCAAACTCAGGCTCTGCCCCAGCCCTACCTCCTGAATGTGTCTTCTCTGTGAACACTGCATATTCCAAATCTGGTGTCATCTTTACCCTTCCCACTCTTTCATCCTTCATATGAAATACACCTCCAAGTCCCGCTGAGTTTACTCTTTAACATCTCTTGAATCTGTTCCTTCCGTCTCCGCACCTCCACTAGCCTAACCCATTCTAATCCTACCCCTCATGTTTACTACTATAAAAACCACATCACTGAGATCTCTGAATCTACTCTGTGCCCCCACTACCCAGACTGTTCTCCACCCTTCATCCAGAGGAATCTTCCTGAAATGAAAATTTGAACATGACACTACCCCCACCCCCAACATCTCTCAGCTTGGAATATTTCAGTGGCTTTCCATTGCACCTAGAAAAAGATGGAGATCTTAAATTCAGCCTACATGGTTTTAAATGGTCCGATGCCTAGATAGTCCTCTCCAAACTCCATATCTGGGGTAGGGGGTGAGGATGTGTGGTAGTGTGTGTGTGGTTGAGTGGTTTCCAGTGGCAGCATCCACCGCAAGAGTGTCTGTTGGATAAGAATCAGCCTCTAGTCTTAGAGTTAATTATCGCCTTCATAGAGCCCCTACGATATGTATAGTCCTGATCCTTGTACACACGTTTACTTAACTAGAGGCAAGTGTCTCGACCAGATGATGGCCCATATTCCTTTTCTTTTGTTTTTTATTAGGAAATTTGGGGGGGGGTTTATTATTATGTTATGTTAGTCACGGTACATCATTAGTTTTTTTGATGTAGTGTTCTGTGATTCATTGTTTGTTTATAACACCCAGTGCTCCATGCAACCCATGACCTTCTTAATACCCATCACTGACCTAACCCATCCTCTCACCCCCTCCCCTCTAAAACCCTTGGTTTGTTTCTTGGAGTCCATAGTCTCTTATGGTTTGTCTCCTCCTCTGATTCACCCCCCTTCATTTTTCCCTTCATTCTCCTAATGTCCTGCTTACTATCCGTTATGTTCCACAAATAAGTGAAACCATGTGATAATTGTGTTTCTCTGTCTGACTTATTTCACTTAGCATAATCTCTTCCAGTCCCATCCATGTTGATGTAAAAGGTGGGTATTCATCCTTCCTGATGGCTGAGTAATATTCCATTGTATATATGGACCACATCTTCTTTATCCATTCATCTGTAGAAGGGCATCTTGGCTCCTTCCACACTTTGGCTATTTTGGACATTGCTGCTATGAACATTGGGATGCATTTGGCCCTTCTTTTTACTACATCTGTATCTTTGGGTAAATACCCAGTAGTGTAATTGCAGGGTCATAGGGTACCTCAATTTTTAATTTTTTGAGGAACCTCCACACTATTTTCCAAAGTGGCTGTACCAACTTGCATTCCCACCACAGTGTAAGAGGATTCCCCTTTCTCCACATCCTCTCCAACACTTGTTATTTCTTGCCTTGTCAATTTTTGCCATTATAATTGTATAAGGTGGTATCTCAATGTGGTTTTGATTTGAATTTCCCTGATGGCTAATGATGATGAACATTTTTTCATGTGTCTGTTAGTCATTTGTATGTCTTCTTTGGAGAAATATCTGTTCATGTCTTCTGCCCATTTTTTGACCTGATTATTTGTTTTTTGGTTGTTGAGTTTGAGAAATTCTTTATAGATCTTGGATATCAGCCCTTTGTCTATAGTATCATTTGCAAATAACTTCTCCCATTCTGTGGGTTGCCTCTTTGTTTTGTTGACTGTTTCCTTTGCTGTGCAGAAGCTTTTGATCGTGATGAAGCCCCAAAAGCTCATTTTTGCTTTTGTTTCCCTTGCCTTTGGAGACGTGTCTTTAAAGAAGTTGCTGTGGTCAATGTTGAAGAGGTTATTGCTTATGTTCTCCTCTATGATTTTGATGGATTCCTGCTGCACATTGAGGTCTTTCATCTATTTTGAGTTTATCTTTGTATATGGTGTAAAGGAATGGTGAAGTTTCATTCTTCAGTACATAGCTGTATTTCTTTCCATCTCGTTCTGTGATGTTGTAACTGACTACCTGGAAATATTCTGGCCACTAGAGGGCCTCATTGTTTTTTTTCCCCTTGAAAGACACTCAAATAGTAGATAAGAACTACAAATATTCAGTGGGCTCCAGCTGCTTCTGGGTGTGTGACCCATGCAAACATTTTGACTATTTTGCTGAAAATGTTTTGAAAATATTTTTATTATCATCAAGTAGTTTTATGCTGAAAACAGTTAACAACAAAAAAAAAGTCTCTTCTGTTGGCATTTCTTTTTTTTTTTTTTTTTTTTTTTTTTTTTTAATTTTTTTATTTTAATAAACATATAATGTATTTTTATCCCCAGGGGTACAGGTCTGTGAATCGTCTGGTTTACACATTTCACAGCACTCATCATAGCACATACCCTCCCCAATGTCCATTTCCCCACCACCCTCTCCCATCCCCCTTCCCCCCCGCAACCCTCAGTCTGTTTCTTGAGATTGAGTCTTTTATGGTTTGTCTCCCTCCCAATCCCATCTTTTCATTTTTTCTTTTCCTACCTCCCCCCAAACCCCCCCACCTTGCATCTCCACTTCCTCATATCAAAGAGATCATATGATAGTTATATTTCTCCGATTGACTTATTTCGCTAAGCATGATACCCTCTAGTTCCATCCACGTCGTCGCAAATGGCAAGATTTCATGTCTTTTGATGGCTGCATAGTATTCCATTGTGTATATATACCACATCTTCTTTATCCATTCATCTGTTGATGGACATCTAGGCGCTTTCCACAGTTTGGCTATTGTGGACATTGCTGCTATAAACATTCGGGTGCACGTGCCCCTTCGGAGCACCACGTTTGTATCTTTAGGATATATACCCAGGAGTGCAATTGCTGGGTCGTAGGGTAGCTCTATTTTCAGTTTTTTGAGGAACCTCCACACTGTTTTCCAGAGTGGTTGCACCAGCTTGCATTCCCACCAACAGTGTAGGAGGGTTCCCCTCTCTCCGCATCCTCGCCAGCATCTGTCATTTCTTGACTTGTTAATTTTAGCCATTCTGACTGGTGTGAGGTGGTATCTCATTGTGGTTTTGATTTGTATTTCCCTGATGCCGAGTGATGTGGAGCATTTTTTCATGTGTCTGTTGGCCATCTGGATGTCTTCCTTGCAGAAATGTCTGTTCATGTCCTCTGCCCATTTCTTGACTGGATTATTTGTTCTTTGGGTATTGAGTTTGATAAGCTCTTTATAGATTTTGGATACGAGCCCTTTATCTGATATGTCGTTTGCAAATATCTTCTCCCATTCTGTCAGTTGTCTTTTGGTTTTGTTAACTGTTTCCTTTGCTGTGCAAAAGCTTTTGATCTTGATGAAATCCCAATAGTTCATTTTTGCCCTTGCTTCTGTTGCCTTTGGCGATGTTCCTAGGAAGAAGTTGCTGCGGTGGAGGTCAAAGAGGTTGCTGCCTGCATTCTCCTCAAGGATTTTGATAGATTCCTTTCTCACATTGAGGTCCTTCATCCACTTTGAGTCTATTTTCGTGTGTGGTGTAAGGAAATAGTCCAATTTCATTTTTCTGCATGTGGCTGTCCAATTTTCCCAGCACCATTTGTTGAAGAGGCTGTCTTTTTTCCATTGGATATTCTTTCCTGCTTTGTCGAAGATTAGTTGACCATAGAGTTGAGGGTCTATTTCTGGGCTCTCTATTCTGTTCCATTGGTCTATATGTCTGTTTTTGTGCCAGTACCATACTGTCTTGATGATGACAGCTTTGTAATAGAGCTTGAAGTCTGGAATTGTGATACCACCGACTTTGGCTTTCTTTTTCAATATTCCTTTGGCTATTCGAGGTCTTTTCTGGTTCCATATAAATTTTAGGATTATTTGTTCTATTTCTTTAAAAAAAATGGATGGGATTTTGATAGGGATTGCATTAAATGTGTAGATTGCTTTAGGTAAAATAGACATTTTCACAATATTTGTTCTTCCAATCCATGAGCATGGAATATTTTTCCATTTCTTTGTGTCTTCCTCAATTTCTTTCATGAGTACTTTATAGTTTTCTGAGTATAGATTCTTTGCCTCTTTGGTTAGATTTATTCCTAGGTATCTTATGGTTTTGGGTACGATTGTAAATGGGACTGACTCCTCAATTTCTCTTTCTTCTGTCTTGTTGTTAGTGTAAAGAAATGCGACTGATTTCTGTGCATTGACTTTATATCCTGACACTTTACTGAATTCCTGTATAAGTTCTAGCAGTTTTGGAGTGGAGCCTTTTGGGTTTTCCACATATAGTATCATATCATCTGCAAAGAGTGATAGTTTGACTTCTTCTTTGCCGATTTGGATGCCTTTAATTTCTTTTTGTTGTCTGATTGCTGAGGCTAGGACTTCTAGTACTATGTTGAACAGCAGTGGTGATAACGGACATCCCTGCCGTGTTCCTGACCTTAGCGGAAAAGCTTTCAGTTTTTCTCCATTGAGAATGATATTTGTGGTGGGTTTTTCATAGATGGCTTTGATAATATTGAGGTATGTGCCTTCTATCCCTACACTTTGAAGAGTTTTAATCAGGAAGGGATGCTGCACTTTGTCAAATGCTTTTTCGGCATCTATTGAGAGTATCATATGGTTCTTACTCTTTCTTTTATTAATGTATTGTATCACATTGATGGATTTGCGGATGTTGAACCAACCTTGCAGCCCTGGAATAAATCCCACTTGGTCGTGGTGAATAATCCTTTTAATGTACTGTTGGATCCTATTGGCCAGTATTTTGGTGAGAATTTTCGCATCTGTGTTCATCAAGGATATTGGTCTGTAATTCTCTTTTTTGGTGGGATCCTTGTCTGGTTTTGGGATCAAGGTGATGCTGGCCTCATAGAATGAGTTTGGAAGTTTTCCTTCCATTTCTATTTTTTGGAACAGTTTCAGGAGAATAGGAATTAATTCTTCTTTAAATGTTTGGTAGAATTCCCCTGGGAAGCCGTCTGGTCCTGGACTTTTGTTTGTTTGGAGATTTTTGATGACTGTTTCAATCTCCTTACTGGTTATGGGTCTGTTCAGGTTATCTATTTCTTCCTGGTTCAGTTGTGGTAGTTTATACATCTCTAGAAATGTATCCATTTCTTCCAGGTTGTCAAATTTGTTGCCATAGAGTTGCTCGTAGTATGTTCTTATAATTGTTTGTATTTCTTTGGTGTTGGTTGTGATCTCTCCTCTTTCATTCATGATTTTATTTATTTGCGTCCTTTCTCTTTTCTTTTTGATAAGTCTGGCCAGGGGCTTATCAATCTTATTAATTCTTTCAAAGAACCAGCTCCTAGTTTTGTTGATTTGTTCTATTGTTTTTTTAGTTTCTATTTCATTGATTTCTGCTCTGATCTTTATGATTTCTCTTCTCCTGCTGGGTTTAGGCTTTCTTTGTTGTTCTCTCTCCAGCTCCTTTAGGTGTAGGGTTAGGTTGTGTATTTGAGACCTTTCTTGTTTCTTGAGAAAGGCTTGCACTGCTATATATTTTCCTCTCAGGACTGCCTTTGTTGTGTCCCACAGATTTTGAACTGTTGTGTTTTCATTATCATTTGTTTCCATGAATTTTTTCAATTCTTCTTTAATTTCCTGGTTGACCCATTCATTTTTTAGAAGGATGCTGTTTAGTCTCCATGTATTTGCGTTCTTTCCAAATTTCCTCTTGTGATTGAGTTCGAGCTTCAGAGCATTGTGGTCTGAAAATATGCAGGGAATGATCTCGATCTTTTGGTACCGATTGAGACCTGATTTATGACCCAGGATGTGGTCTATTCTGGAGAATGTTCCATGTGCACTAGAGAAGAATGTATATTCTGTTGCTTTGGGATGGAATGTTCTGAATATATCTGTGATGTCCATCTGGTCCAGTGTGTCATTTAAGGCCTTTATTTCCTTGTTGATCTTTTGCTTAGATGATCTGTCCATTTCAGTGAGGGGAGTGTTAAAGTCCCCTGCTATTATTGTATTACTGTTGATGTATTTCTTTGATTTTGTTATTAATTGGTTTATATAGTTGGCTGCTCCCATGTTAGGGGCATAGATATTTAAGATTGTTAGATCTTCTTGTTGGACAGACCCTTTGAGTATGATATAGTGTCCTTCCTCATCTCTTATTATAGTCTTTGGCTTAAAATCTAATTGATCTGATATAAGGATTGCCACCCCAGCTTTCTTCTGATGTCCATTAGCATGGTACATTGTTTTCCACCCCCTCACTTTAAATCTGGAGGTGTCTTCGGGTCTAAAATGAGTTTCTTGTAGGCAGCATATGGATGGGTTTTGTTTTTTTATCCATTCTGATACCCTGTGTCTTTTGATTGGGGCATTTAGCCCATTAACGTTCAGGGTAACTATTGAGAGATATGAATTTAGTGCCATTGTATTGCCTGTAAGATGATTGTTACTGTATATTGTTTCTGTTTCTTTCTGATCTACTACTTTTAGGGTCTCTCTTTGCTTAGAGGACCCCTTTCAATATTTCCTGTAGAGCTGGTTTGGTGTTTGCAAATTCTTTCAGCTTTTGTTTGTCCTGGAAGCTCTTTATCTCTCCTTCTATTTTCAATGATAGCCTAGCCGGATATAGTATTCTTGGCTGCATGTTTTTCTCGTTTAGTGCTCTGAATATATCATGCCAGTTCTTTCTGGCCTGCCAGGTCTCTGTGGATAGGTCCGCTGCCAATCTAATGTTTTTACCCTTGTATGTTACAGACTTCTTTTCCCGGGCTGCTTTCAGGATTTTCTCTTTGTCGCTAAGACTTGTAAATTTTACTATCAGGTGACGAGGTGTGGACCTATTTTTATTGATTTTGAGGGGCGTTCTTAGCATCTCCTGGATTTTGATGTTTGTTCCCTTTGCCATATTAGGGAAATTCTCTCCAATAATTGTCTCCAATATACCTTCTGCTCCCCTCTCTCTTTCTTCTTCTTCTGGAATCCCAATTATTCTAATGTTGTGTCGTCTTATGGTGTCACTTATCTCTCGAATCCTCTCCTCGTGTTCCAGTAGTTGTTTGTCTCTCTTTTGCTCAGCTTCTTTATTCTCTGTCATTTGGTCTTCTATGTCACTAATTCTTTCTTCTGCCTCATTTATCCTGGCAGTGAGAGCTTCCATTTTTGATTGCACCTCATGAATAGCTTTTTTGATTTCAACTTGGTTAGATTTTAGTTCTTTTATTTCTCCAGAAAGGGCTTTTATCTCTCCGGAGAGGGTTTCTCTAATATCTTCTATGCCTTTTTCGAGCCCGGCTAGAACCTTGAGAATTGTCATTCTGAACTCTAGATCTGTCATGCTACCTATGTCTGTATTGATTAGGTCTCCAGCCTTCGGTACGGCCTCTTGTTCTTTTTTTTGAGGTGAGTTTTTCCGCCTTGTCATTTTGTCCAGGTAGGATTTGCTTTCTCCTGCTGTGGAATTCCGCTGTTCTTGGTGACTGAAGTTGGTTTTGGATGGTTTCTTGTTGATCTTCTGGGGGAGGGGCCTGTTGTAGTGATTCTCAAGTGTCTTTGCCGCAGGCGGAATTGCACCGCCCTTGCCAGGGGCCGGGCTAAGTAATCCGCTCGGGTTCGCTTTCGGGAGCTTTTGTTCCCTGAGCGCTTTCCGTAGAGTTCCGGAGGACGGGAATGAAGATGGCGGCCTCCCAATCTCTCGGCCCGGAGGAGCCGAGAGCTTGGGGTTCCGCTCCTCAGTGCACTCTCAGAGCAAAGCGCCCAATAGCCCCGCCTCCCTGGCTTGCGGTCGCGCCTCGAGGAAAGCAGTCAATTGTTGGAGCTGGAGAAAAGCGCCGGGTCGCTTTTGTCTCCGTGGCCTCCGGCCGCGCTCCGAGCCCACCCAGCCTGCGACCGGCACAAGGTAACCCCGGGCTTAGAGCTCACTCCTCGGCTTTGTCGCTATAGCCGGCTTCCCCGCTCTAATACCTGCGAGCTCTGCGGCACTCAGACATCCCCAGTCCTTCTGTGACCCCGCGGGTCCTGGGGTTATGCTGACCCCGCCTGGGTTTCCCCCCAGTTTAGCCTCTGGAGCGATGTCTCCCAGTGGAGCCGACTTTTAAAAGTCCCGATTTTGTGCTCCGTCGCTCCGCCGCTTGCCGGGTGCCGGCCCCTCCCCCCGGGGTCTATCTTCCCGTCGCTTTGGATTCACTTCTCCGCAGGTCCTACCTTTCAGAAAGTGATCGATTTTCTGTTTCTGGGATTGTTGCTCTTCTTCTCTTCGATTTCCCGTTGGATTTATAGGTGTTCACAATGGTTAGATAAGCTATCTAGCTGATCTCCTGCTACCCGATGTCGTCTCAGCCTGCTACTTCTCCGCCATCTTGACTCCTCCCGGCATTTCTTAATTTGTAGGTGAAACTGGCCACTTGGAGCTCCGGGGACCTCAACAATACTGAGTGCTCTTCTAGCCTCCTTCTGGACTTGAAGAAATACATTTAGGGTTGCAGAAAGCTTTGTGTCTCTGGAACACCCATTTTCAATTGCCAACACTTATATTCTTACCATCACAATCTGCCAAAGAGATTGTCATAATCAATCCTATCACGACCTTTAAGCAAGAAGGAGTATGTCCTGGTTTGCCTAGTATGACCACCCTCCCCCACTTCTTAAAATGTCCCAGTTTGGGTGATAATGTGTATGACCATCTCATCTATCCGTCTTTATATATCAAGAATTATAGAAACTTAAGACTCCTGGGTTACTGCCTTTCCTATGGACTCTTTTCCTCACATACTCTATATTTGATGTCATTTTCCATCCTTTCTCAACATCCAAAATCTGTCCTTTGTGCTATCTGAAGCTCATGATCTCCCTGCATCCCATTTTTTCCCCCCGTATGTTCTTTTCAACCTCCTGTTCTAACTGAAATCTGACTCTTTTCTGAGGATTCTGCTTCTCATCTGGGCCTGGTGGTGGGGGTGGGGTGTGATGGTGCCCTCCTTGCTCTACATTGCAGCCCTCAGACCACTATCCTTTCTTCTTCCTAGGAACACCCACTTTTGACCCAACTCATGTCATCCCCCTATATCACTTTCTCTTCCCCCTTATTGTTATTATCAAGGGATCCCTCATCCCAGAACACTCTCACTTTGTTCCTTGAAGGTTTTGACTCATCACTCCTTTTCCATAATGCCCCTCCTGACAAAATTCTTGGAAACTTCAAAATTCACATAGATGATAGTTTGTAAATTCGGGCTCTTAGCTCTTTGACTTCTTCTCTGGTGGTTATGTCTTTGAACGTACCTCAGTCACCAGGATCATGCCCAGATGTTTCATTACCAATAACTGCATGTACTCTATAATCGTCATTTCTATCTTTCATCTTTGCTGTCCACCATCTCTCTAGGTCTCTCCTTTTAGTGTCTGAACTCCAATACTACCTTAATACCCCTAAGATCTATATTAGGTTAACCTCATCATATTCTCAGTATTCCCTCACTCTCTCATGTTCTAACAGTCCTCTTTACCACAGTTCATCGCTATACTCCTCCCTGAAATCTTTCCTGGATAGATGGACATCATTGCATGGGGCTCTTTGATGGTGGAAGCATGTTTCAGATACCTTTGAATGCCTCAGTGTTCTCAGTAGCAAAGAAGGCTCAGGTGAGAGTAAAGGAAGGGAGGAGGTGTTGTATATATGAGAGGAGCCATGATGGCTTGAAAGGAGTTTCTCAAACTTCAGTGTGCTTGGAGATCACCCAGGGATCTTGTTAAAATGCAGATTCTGATTCAGTAAATCTAGAGTGGGGGCTGAAATGCTACATTTCAAATAAGATCTCAGGTGACGCAGACATCATTGTTTCATGGACAACACTTTGAGCAACAAGTCTCTAGGATGAGGTTTCTTAATGTTGGTAATGTCACCATTTTGGACCAGATAATTATTTATCATGAGGGGCTGTCCTAATCACTGTAGGACATTTAGCATATTCACTTTTATGGTTTAGCTCCTAGCCCGTATATTCCTCTGGCACATTCAACTGGAAACACCCAATTCTGACCAAATCCTACTCTCTGTTCCATGCCTGCACCTGTATAGTTGAATATGACTAGAGAAAACACACAATCATAATATAAATCCATAAACATCAAGCAGATCCTTAATGCTGCTCATTGTCCTTACCACATTCTCTTAATCTACTTGGATACTTATTTTCCTACAATAGTGGTTCTTAGCCAAGGTTGATTTTACTCCCTCAGTAGATACTTGCAATGTCTGGAGACTTGTTTTTGAATTTTAGTTCCATATAGTTAACATACAGCATTATATTGGTTTCAGGTATAAAATGTAGTCATTCAACAATTCTATATAATATTCAGTGCTCTTAAAGATAAATGTACTCCTAATCCCCTTCTATTTCTCCTATCCCCCCACCCACCACCCCTCTGGTAACCATCAATTTGTTCTCTATAGTTAGGAGTTTATTTTTTGGTTTGTCTCCTTTTCTCTTTTTTGTTTTGCTTGTTAAATTCCACATATACTTGAGTGAAATCATATGATATTTGTCTTTCTCTGATCAACTCCAACCACGTTGTTGCAAATGGTAAGATTCTATTCTTTTTTATGGCTGAATAATAATATTGTATATGTAGACCACAACTTCTTTATCCATTCACCTATTGGTGGACACTTGGGCTGCTTCTTAGCTATTGTAAATAATGCTGCAATAAACATACAGGTGCATATATTTTTTTGAATCGGTGTTTTTGTATTCTTTGGGTAAATACCCGGTAGTGTGTTTACTGGATCATAGGGTAGCTCTATTTTTAACTTTTTGAGGAACTCCATATTGTTTTCCACAGTGGTTGCCTCAGTTTGCTTTCCTACCAACAGTGCAAAACGGTTCCTCTTTCTCCACATCCTTGCCAAAATTTGTTGGTTTTTTTTTTTTTTTTTATTTTAACCATTCTGGCAGGTGTGAGGTGATATCTCATTGTAGTTTTGAGTTGCATTTCCCTGATGATGAGTGATGCTGAACACCTTTCCATGAATCTGTTGGCTATCTATATGTCTTCTTTGGAGAAATATCTGTTCATGCCTTCTGCTGTCTGGAGACATTTTGGATCATCAGAACTGGAGAAGGGTATGCTGTTGGGGACATCACAGGTAGAGATCAGGAATACTGCTAAGTGACTAGTGACCATTTTGGGTCACCGTAATGATTCCATAAAATAACTGGAAGACAAGGTTATTGAAAATGCTGGGAACATTGTCAGGGGATGCTTGTTTCTTTGTATTGACAATTATATATGTATCTAATTTAATTTGTGCCATACCACTATGAAGTCACACCCTCAATTTATTGGAAACGGAAGCTCAGAAAGATTGAGGGCCTCTTTTTAAAGCTAGTGAATGCAGAATTAGAATGCAAACCCATTTCTGGCTGGCTATCTCCAAAACTCTGTATTTCCACAAGAAACATTACTTATTCCTGATTAACACAGAGCTAGGCCTATACATGAGGAATCATTAAAAATCAACACTTACATCTCCAGCCCGGCACACTCAGAAGAGACAGTGACTCAAATGGAGGAAAAATGTCAAACTGATGACAAGACAGAAACAACACTCTAGCTTAGTTTGAACCATGAGCTGTCTTGATTAACGATTCAACTGCATGGATACTTCACTAATTTACTCCAGCCTTTTCGTAACTCAGTGGGAGATAGCTGCCTTTTAGATTTTCTGCTCCCGTTTTATTTAATCCAACCCGAGTTTGTTGATACCTTAAGTGAATTATTAGTTCGTTGGCACCTTGCTGGTACTACAGTTCATTTGTCCCTAGCCAGTTCTAAAGTCTGGGGAGAGATGAGTGAACTCTTTTGGAAGTGTCCTCTGTGGCTGGGTGGGAATGCTCCTGGTGACCACCTCAGCCAGTGGTGGAGCCAGTGATCTGGAGCTCCTTGTCAGATTTTGTCTTTTAACACTGGACTCAGTTCTTGCTGTGTGGCTGGCCATATCTCCCTCTTACCAGCCAGCATATCATTTCTGAGCTATGGTAGTAGTTAGTACTTAGTTGATGAGTAACGTTCTCTGAGTCAGTGAAACTAGTGCAAAGACCATACCTTGGGGTATACCAGCCATGCCCTGATACAATCCTAGTTCCAGGATTTACCCCCTGGATGACCTAGGGCAGGAGATGGGGTTCCATTCTCTGCAAACTGGGGATAGAAACACCTGTGCTACAGTATTTCTTTTAAGAGCTCACTGAGCTCCAGCCCAGTGCTTAATACACACTCCTCACTGAGCGCTTGATGCTGTGCTAACCCCTTCCTAAGGGTCACTTCAGTTAACGCTCACAATGGCCCTGAGAGGTAAAATAACATTAAAGTCTTCATTTTATAGATAGGGAAAGTGGGTCAGAGAGAGACAAAGAGAGAGTGAGCAAGTGCTTACATAACAGGCTTACTGTCATGTAGCCAGGAGATAGTAGCCACAGGTTTCAAACCCAAGCAGATGAACTGCAGAGCCTGTGTTCTTAATCATTAGCCAATAATGCTCAGAGTGAGTAGTTAATAGGAGGTGACTGTGTTGTCATCTTTGATGATGATTTTACTGTTTTACCCTTCTTATGTGGCTCCCTTCTCAACTTTCCAACTTCCTTGGGGTCTATGTCTATAAAAGAGGATGCTCCTTTGTTTTTTTCATTCAACAGATATTCCTAAAAAACAGATTCTGTGCCATATAGAGTCTCGCCTAAGACAAGTAAACCAGACAGACATGGTTCCTGAGTTCCTAGAATAGTCCAGTGGGGAAGATACATTGTACAAAATGTGCCAAATAATGAATTAATGGCAAGTATAATAAAGAAGAATTCAAGAGAGTTAGTAAAGCTGCAAACAGGGGAGCTCTAACCTTGGTAGCTACAGGGTGCCAGGAAGGCCTCTTGGGTTAAAAGAATTCTCTTCCTCTTTCCTGGAAGCCTGTAGGGGAGGGATGTTAGGGTTTTGGTTTTGGTTTTGGTTTTTTGGTTTTTTGGTTTTGTTTTTGAGGAGATCCAGAACAGACCATCAGAATAATTTTTATGCTACCTTTCTTATTTAAAAAAAATCAAAATAATTCATAGGTTTTAAAAATCATAAACAGACCATTAGGAAAACAGAGTTATTGAAGTAGGTTAAATATGAACATATTTTATATATATATATATATATATATATATATTTTTTTTTTTAATTAGAGAGAGAGGCAGAGAGGGAGAGGGAGAAAAGAGACTCTTAAGCAGGCTCCACATCCAGGACAAAGCCTGATGGAGGGCCCAATCTCATGACCCTGAGATCATGACCTGAGCTGAAATCAAGAGTCAGATGCTTAACGAACTGAGCCACCCAGGGGCCCCATATGATGAAGTTTCTTAGTAGTTTTCTCCACAGGGGTTTCCTTCTGCTTTGGAAATACCAACCCCCCACTCCATTCATGTGAAATTTCATCCGGTCTACTCTAGCTGCCTTATCCTCATAAGTTTGGGGATTGAAGAGATAACTTTGTGTATATTCATTAGAGGCCTTTTGCCCCCACAGCTGTTCCCAAATCCTAGATTGTTCCTTCAAAACTCAGGCTTTATACCCTTGAGGGCTTTCTTCCAACATACAACTATGCCAGTTTATTGTCCTAGATCCGTTTTAAAAATTTACATTTACTTAAGATGTTAAAATACTTAACCCCGGGGGATCAGTTGTTTTCCCATAAAATATTGTAGCTCTGCATATTAAATTTCCACCTAAAAATATACCTAAGGATTTGTAAAATATTTAGGCTAAGAGATATAGCACAAACCTAATTTATCACATGCTATAAGTAATAATGAAGCAGATTTCTAATTAGATGTTGTTTCCCCAAATAAAGACATACCACAGTAGATTATTTCTGTAGTCCTTTAAAAAAAAAATCAATGCATCAGCGCATTTGAAATCCATATACCAAACTGGCAGAAAATCAAGATATTAATTTATATGGAAGAAGAAAACCCCTAGAGATTTCCATTTAAATATGTACATCCTGGATCCATTTCAGGTTCTGATTTAAAATCAGGAGTTCGATATGTTATGGCAGATTATAGGCAGAATCCAGAGAATTAGATGAGACATTTTCTGACTTGTATTATCTCCTTGATGAACCAAAGCCTTGCTTTCAGATTCATTTTCAGTATGATTTCCCTGTTGGATACATCCTGGATGCCATGGTGAGAAGCTGGCAGGAAAACTCCAGGGAAGAGGTCGGAAACGATGCTATCAGAGAGAGAAATGTCATGGGACAAGGACTAAAAATTGGAAACAATGAGAGAGAGAGGGAAGGAGGAAGAGAGAGAGAGAGAGAGGACTATATATCTATATCTATATCATCTATATATCTATATGGAGAGAGAATTTGCATGCAGGAAGAACAATATAAGAAATATACATGGAGTACTGCCACTAACATGATCATTTTGGTTCCTCTTATTTAAACCCTCTTTAAGCCTTCACTTGTAATTAATAAGAACTGCTATTAAAAAATTTCAGAAGGACTTCTGTTTAGTGTTGAAACATAAAAGAAAAATATTGGCCTTTCATCATCTCCAAGAGAAAAAAAAAACCCACGATTTATGTATATACTTTGGAATCAAAGCCCCTTTTAAGTCTCTTGGAGCTGATCATAAATAGAAGCCAAGTCTGATCTCCTCAAATAATAAAATAGTGGAAAAAAAGATAATGCACCCTACCATTTAAGCATTTGGACCACATCATTAAGTGTGGTTCAAGTAAGTGCTATTAAATTAGTCCTAAGAATGCAATGCATTGGCATTTGTGTAGTAGGAGCTGTTTTTCTGTATAGAAGCAACCACTGATTAGGAAGTAGTAAGAGGGAAACTCTGTATGGTTGCTTTCCCAAGAATGGTCCTGGCATCCACTGAGCTGACCACTAACCCTCTCTAACCCAGTTTCCCTTGGGACTGATGCTGTAGGCTATGGTTTTTCCTCTAAAGGAAAACTGGCAGCCTTACTTTTCAAGTGGAAGAAACGTGAATTATATATATTAGTGCTAGTACTCAGTTAAGCAGGTAACTTACTAGAAAATAGAGTTTTGATGAAGGCCAAAACTTATCCTGGGAAGAAGAAATTAGCTATACATTTGGTGATGAAGGTGGCTGAATTTTTCCCCAGAAAGGCCAATTTAGATGCATAACCTGAAGTATGTAGCCAACATGTGGTGGAGAGCCTGCTGAAACTTAATACGTTTTTGCACTGAAGTACATTGGGGAGGTGGGGGGAAGTTCAAATAGAGATAAACAGCAATCTAAGACTGGGGAAGCATCCTTGGAGACAATCATTTTTTTAGACAGAAAACAGAAAGTCTTATGTATACAGCTGGTATTTACATGAATTCCTCCCACTGATGCCTGGGACTTTGGAAGACAGACCAGGAGATGGGAGGGAAGCAGCTGTCTGTGCAGATGTTGTCAACAAATAGGATTTGGAATTCTGATCTATTATGCAAAAGCCCATAACCAGCAACTTTTACCTGAGGATCTGGGGAAGACGGGCATCTAACTGACCTCTAAATGCTGGTGATTCAGGGCTTATTCCTGAGCCTCCTTCTTCATCTGTCTTTTTTCTCCCTCGACAAACTCACCCAATCCTGGCTATGCAAATGCAATTTATGCTGATTTAATGTTTGTAAAGGGATGAGAGCCATGCCTAGTTCATAGTAAACACCGTAGAAGTGTCAGCTATCTTTATTTATTATAGCTGATTGCCTACTAACTATTTCCATTTGGATGTTTGATAGGTATTTCCAAATTAAGTCCAAAATGGAATTGCAGGTTTTATTGTTCCCCCAAACCAATCTCCCCTGGGTTGTTTTTCCATCTCTGTAATAACAGCTTGACCCAGTGACTCAGGCCAAATGCTTAGGAACCATGGTGGATTCCTCTTTTTCTCTTACTCCTCACATCCAATTCCTCAGCAAGTCATTCCGGTTAAACCTCTGAAATAGAAAACAAATCCATCCACCCCTCTCCATCTTTACTGTCACTCTTCCTGAACAAGCCTCCCCTGTCTCTTGCATAGAGGACTACAGAAACCTTTTATGTATTCTTCTCGCTTCCAGTCTTCTCTTATGGTCATTCCCTACACAGTATCCAGAAGGATCTCTTTAAAACATGTATGTGGTCAGGCTTATGATTCACCAATGACTTAGCATAAAATTCAGTCTCCCTCTGTTCTAGTCCATTGGAGCTGCTGTAACAAAACTACTGTAGATGGGGTGGCTTGAATAACAAACAGTTCCGGGGCTGGAAGTCCAAGATCAAGATACTGGCACATTTGGGGTCTGGTGAGAGCCCACTTTCTGGTTCATATACAGCTGTCTTCTTAATGAGTCTTCATATGGCAGAAGGGGCAAGGAAGATCTCTAAGGTCTCTTTATCAGAGCACTAATCCCATTCATGAAGACTTGTGATCTAATTAATCACCCCTCAAAGCTCCACTTTCTAATAAAATCCCACTGAGAATTAAAATTTCAACATATATATTTTGTGGGGGGACACAAACATTCAGGCTAAGTCAACTTCCCATGAAGAACAAAGCCCAAACCTTTCCCCACTGCACATCAGCCTTCTTTTGTTTTTCCCATTTGTTCCCCTTGCATTGTTGCTCTCCCCATCTCCCACCCCTGTCCCCCACCAACAATAGTTTGTTTTGTTTTGTTTTGTTTTTCTCAAAATTCAAGTTGCAGCTCACGCGTTGTGTTGGAAGATTTCCATGACTGCTCAGCTCATTCTAAATAAGTTCTCACTCCTTTTCCTCCAGGGTGGTTCTGTCTCTGCACTCACTACTATCTGGACTCATCTTCTTCATGTGCGTATGCTATGGCATCTCTACCTACTGTTAGTGTAAGGTCCTGGAGGACAGGGGCCTTTTTTGTCTTGTTTGCTTCATCTCAGATACTTAGGATGATCCTGAAACAATGAAGAGGCTCAAAGAGTATGAATAAATGCACAATCATCCAGGAGTCTGATCAGTGGGAGGGGTGAAAACCTTGAAGCTTGTTTAGGGAGAGCAGCAGCATGTCTGACATGTGAGAATAATAAAACTACAAGATGAGGGACCCTGTGATTTACTTAGAATGAGAGCTGGAAGCTCCATCTAAAGTCAAGCTTTCCATATGCCCATTTGATCCCTCTCCTTACCTACGTAAGGACAATATTCCAGAAATTTCTCTTTTTCTATATAAAAATCACACTTTTGGGGGGGTTCTATAGGTTCATTTCCATCATCATGCAAAGATGTGATTTTTTCCTTTCTTAAAAAAAAATAAACAACAAAGAAACAAACCCCAAACCCAACCTGACTCCTTATCTTCCTCAGCCTATTTCTCTGCTCCCTGTTAGCACAGTTCACAGAAAGGGATGCTTATTCTTTCTGCTCCAGTCCTTCTCTTCTGATTCTTTTTGGAACTCCCTCCAATCAGACTTGCACAGCCAGCATACTACCAAAGTGTGTGTGGCCACAGGTGACCTCCATGTAAGCAGGCTTTAGTTCATGCCTGAATTTTCCTATCAGTAACTCTCACTCTGTCCTTGATTTTTCACTTGACTTCATACACATCATTCTCTTGACTACTTTCTTTTCCTCCCTGATGGCTTCCTCTCAGTCTTCTTTGCTGGTTTCTCCTTATCTCCCACAGCTGTTAGTATTCAAGTGCCCCAAGACTCAGAGCTCAGGCAGCTTCTTTTTCTCTTCACTCACTTCCTTGGTGACTTTATAGAGCTTCACACTTTCAACTTTCATCTATATGCTTATGAGTCCCAGATTTCTATCTCTAACCTGGACATTTCCCAAGTCTTGTCTATTCATCATCTCCACTTACATATATAATAAACCCACAACATTAAAATGTCTGAAGAAAAAAAAAACCCTCCCTGATCCTTTTTTCACTCAAATCTCCTCCTCCTCTGTTGTTTCCTGCTTAGTAAATGGTGACTCTATATGATCCCCCAGAGAGGGACACAAAAACTTGGAACCTTGGATCCATGCTGGAAACTCCTTCCTCCATCCTGGAAATGCTACTTTTAAAATGAACCCAGAATCTGACAGTGTCTCTCCATTACTATCCTGGTTGAAGCATCATGTTTTGCCTGAATTATTTCAACATCCTTCTAATTGTTTTCCCTGTTTCCTCTCTGTCCTATTAGAATCTATTTTTAGCATGGCAGTCTGAAAGATCCTTTTAAAACCTAAGTCATCCAAAGTCAGTACTCTGCTCAAAGCACTCTTTGCCTTCTTGGTCAGAGTAAAATGTAACTTCCCAGTACACTGTAAGGTTCCTGGGAGCTTCATACACTGCCTACAATGGCATCTGGCACATTGTGGGTACTTAACAAAATTTAATAATTCAATAAATAAAAAATAGGCTCATCAGAAAGTGAAGCAGAGTAATACTATATGGCAATAATAGCTTAAATTTGCTCAGAAACTCCCCACAGGGTAAATTACATGTAAAGTTTCTTGCAACTGATTCTCCCCTTTGTGGTCTTTTGCCCATCACCTTTCTGTCCTGTTTCCCACTTCTCTCCCACTCATTCATTCCTCTCCAGCAACACTGTCTCAAATGTGTTGGGCATGTTCCTGTCTTGAAGATTTAGTATTTGTTGCTTCCTTTACTTGGAACTCTCCACCCCAAAGATCTGCATGATTTACTCCTTCACTTTCTCCAATGCTTTGCTCAAGTGAGTATTTTGGCAACTTTTTTTTTGATCATCCTGTTAAAAATTTTAATTTCACACTTAGGACAGCCTCTTTTTCCCTAAAATATTTATTTCCATAAAACTCATTCCTATCTGACACTCTATAATTTTATACTTTTATTTGATTAAATGTAAACTCCTTGAGGGATTTTGGTCTGTTTGGTTCTCTGCTGAATCTTCAGCACTTCCATTAATGCCAGTCACAGAGGAGGCTCTCAGTAGATATGTGTTGAATGGATGAATGAGGTATGAATAAATGAACTCTAATATGAAGGAACTGAAACCTCAGTTGGACAAAGAGTTTGAAAGACAGATAACTCAGGTACTTCAAATAACATTTTTTTTTCCCACATGAACTCAGATTAATTATTTCTCACAGCTGTGGAGAACTTGCAAGTCGGGTCACTGAACTGCTCCTGATTATTATTGAGAAATAAAGAGGAAAAAGGATTTGGCAGAGAACTATGGACAATAAGAAAAAAGTACTTATTTTCAAAACAGGGTAAAGCATAGACTTAACAGACCTCAACTAGTACACTTGCTCCTGAACAAGATTTTGGAAATGATCATTATATTGTGTGCCTAGCACTAGAGGAAGTTTGTCCCAAGACCAAATAAGAGTATACGAAAAACAAATCATGTTGGCTAAATTCATTTCTTATTCACCTTGTTGAAAACTAGAATGCCAGAGAAGCATGAGAGATAGAGTACACTTCATTTTAGCAAGTTGCTAACAAAAAATCTCCCATTTTCTTTGTGGATAAAATGGGGGGAAAATAAGCTAGACCTGACATAAATATGTAGATTGATAACTTGGTTGACAACTGAAGTGATTGCAATCAGCATGGACAGAAATTCCACCCCAAATTTTAATTAGTTCTCCATATTTTGTAAGCATGCTCCAGCCTCTCTTTTTCTCCTTGAAGTAGAGATCAGCAGTGTCCTGTGGCTCTCTCCTAGTCCTACTGGTGCCTTTATCAATATTAAATTTTCTGATTTAACTCACTTGGAAGGAATGCCAAATAAATTGGAGGGCAGACTCTGGATCCAATCTAGTCTAGACTGACTTGGAGGACAAGTTGTCCCTAACAGGACTGAGTATGCAGGGTCCTGCAAGCCTAAACAAGTTGCCTGCACCCATGATGTATGGAGTAGACATAGCTTAGTAGCAGCCCATGTGAAAAGCATTAGAGGTTCAATGAGGTAGGGTGGAAGTGAAGTTGCTACAAAAAGTAGGTTCTACAGAGGGTAGTCAGACTGCTGGGGCAGCTTGCTGCACATGTCATGGCTCTGCCATCTTTGGAGAATGTTGTCCTTTTCTGGGTGGGCAAAATGGCTCCATTTTAGGTCAATGTCCTAAACTGTGGGAAGAAGAATATCATGGGAAAGTGATTTCCTTTTTTTAAGTTATTTTATTTGACATGTGGTAAAATTCTTTTTCTGTGGTGTATCGTCCTATGCGTTTTAAGATGATGATAGATCGATAGATAGATGATCGGTAGATAGATTTTTGTAACCACCCCTCTTGGTTCTCTGAGCAGAGATCATGGGCTTCTCTTAGTGTTTCCTCTTTGCAGTTCCGTTTTTGGACTGTCCAGAGGCCAAGACATCCTATACAAACAAACAAAACAAAAACAACAACAACACTGCTGGGTTGCTTTGGAGCCCTGAACTTCCTATTCAGTCTTCCTGTTTCTCCTCACTGTTTTGTTTTTTTTTTTTTTTTTTTTTAATGTCCAATTAGGACATCATTAGTTGGTTTTTTTTTAAACATCTTAATTTAATTATATTTTTTTCAGTGTTCCAAGATTCATTGTTTATGCACCACACCCAGTGCTCCATGCAATATATGCCCTCCTTAATAACCACTACCAGGCCCACCCATCCCCCCACTCCCCTCCCTTCCAAAACCTTCAGTTTGTTTCTGGGTCCACAGTCTCTCAGGCTTTGTCTCCCCCTCCGATTTCTCCCAATTCGATTTTCCTTTCCTTCTCCTAACGTCCTCCATGTTATTCCTTATGCTCCACAAGTAAGTGAATCCATATGATAATTGACTCTCTCTGCTTGACTTATTTCACTCAGCATAATCTCCTCCAGTCCAGTCCATGTTGATATGAAAGTTGGGTACTCATCCTTTCTGATGGCTGTGTAATATTCCATTCTATGTATGTAACACATCTTCTTTATCCATCCATCTGTTGAAGGACATCTTGGCTCTTTCCACAGTTTAGTGATTGTGGACATTGCTGCTATGAACAGTGGGGTACAGATGGCCCTTCTTTTCACTACATCTGTATCTTTGGGGCAAATACCCAGTAGTGCAATTGCAGGGTCATAGGGTAGCTCCCTTTTTAATTTTTTGAGGAATCTCCACAATGTTTTCCAAAGTGGCTGCACCAACTTGCATTCCCACCAACAGTGTAAGAGGGTTCCCCTTTCTCCACAACCTCTCCAACACTGGTTGTTTCCTGTCCTGTTGACTTTGGCTATTCTGACTGGTGTAAAGTGGTATCTCAATGTGGTTTTTATTTGAATTTCCTTGATGGCTAGTGATGATGAACATTTTTTCATGTGTCTGTTAGCGATTTGTATGCTAGATATGGACCCTCAACTCTATGGTCAAGTAATCTTCAACAAAGCAAGAAAAAATATCCAGTGAAAAAAAGACAGTCTCTTCAATAAATGGTGCTGGGAAAATTGGACAGTTATGTACAGAAGAATGAAAGTTGACCATTTTCTCACACCATACACAAAGATAAACTCAAAATGGATGAAAGACCTCAATGTGAGGCAGGAATCAAGATAAAAAGCTTCTGTACAGCAAAGGAAACAGTCAGCAAAATAAGAGGCAACCCATGGAATGGGAGAAGATATTCGTAAATGACACTACAGACAAAGGGCTGATATCCAAGATCTATAAAGAACTTAAACTCAACACTCAAAAAAACAGATAATCACGTCAAAAAATGGGCAGAAGACATGAGTGGACCCTTCTTTACTTATTTTTTAGAGTCCTTTAACAGTTTCCATGAAACCATTTGGAGACCTTCAGTGCACACTCATTGCAACTGTTAGTCAAGGGGCATGAGGGAGATTGGTGCTGACTCATACCTGAGGCTACAGGTGGCTGCCTAAAACTTGCTGATGCACTTAAAGTTTGTTGAGATGAGGAGTGAACCATAGGTGGGCCACACAGAAAAGAGAACTGATGTGAGGTTATCTTGAATCCTGTTTAATCTGTCTACCTGCAAGAGAGGAAGGACCTCACTAGCAAGAACATGGAGGAGAATGCTGAGTTCTAGGAAGTGGCTCGAACAACGATCATTGAGACGATAAGGTGAAGTAGAAATATTTGTGGGAAGGTCCAGAGATTTTCAGGAAAATTATCTCCAGGGATGAATTCTCACCCAAAGTACACAAAAACACCCACAGAATAAAAGAGAAAGCTTTCAACATCTGCCAAACTCAGAGAGAGCAAATCCAGGTTTCTGATTCAAGATATTTTCTTTTATCTTACTCACATTAACTCTGGAAGGGATAGACATTAGCTAGCAGGTGTAGAAACAGATAAGCCATCCACCACCCACCAGAAGTATATGAAGTCCCCTCCCTTTTCCTACTGCATACAAGCTTCCAGCATGAAGCTGACCTAAGCTAAAGAAGTAGAAAAGATATAATGGTTAGATAAAATTGATGATTTTGATAAAGTGGGAATTTTAATTACTAAATGGGGTCTATGTGTTTTACTTAAAGTGGTCTTAGGAATGTCTGTTACTTAAGAGTAAGAAAAATATCACGCTTTTCTTTACCATATATGATTACATTTTAAAGGGAAGGTAGGAGAAAAAATGATGTTGCATTTTGATAATGCTACAAATTGTATCCTGTCAGTTTACTAACTACAAGCATGAAGTATCAGATGCAAGAGAATAAAATCTGATCATAGTTTCTCACAAAAGAATTTTGAGCCTTTGTAGGCACTGTACATTAAGAGGAACACAGAAAGGAACCCTTTACATCAAATGACCATGACAGTAGAAGGATTCAGAAGGATCACATTCCTATTTTCCCATATTAAAGGACTATCATGAGGAAGAAAGGTTAAACTTGTTCAGGAATTTACCAAATCAACTGGGTGGCAGCTTCGTAGAGTCACATATTTAATATGAGGAAGACTTCTCTAGTGTTATGGGGCCTCACGGATAGATGGGTTGCCTTGAGACATAGGAGCTTTGCGTCACAGGAGATGCACAAGTTTTATTAGATGATGGTGTATAAAGGTTGCTCAAAGGAGGGGTGACGAGAGTCAATGACTTTTTAAAATTTAATTATTTTTTTAACATATAATGTATTATTTGCCCCAGGGGTACAGGTCTGTGAATCATCAGGCTTATACATTTCACAGCACTCACCATAGCACATACTCTCCCCAATGTCCATAACCCAATCACCCTCTCCTTCCCCGCCCCACCCCCCCCAACAACCCTCAGTTTGTTTTGTAAGATTAAGAGTCTCTTATGGTTTGTCTCCCTTCTGATTCCATCTTGTTTCATTTTTTTCCTTCCCTACCCCCCAAACCCCTGCCCTGCTTTTCAAATTCCTCATATCAGAGAGATCATATGATAATCGTCTTTCTCTGATTGGAGAGTCAATGATTTTTAAGGCTCTTTCTGTCTGTGAGACTATAGCATTCTATAATCTCTCTGTCCAATGGTGCTCATACTATGTAGAAACTGTAATATTAAGTCTCAAATACTCTGAGTCAAATTTAAAAGTACATGTATTCCCTCCTGTAACAAGCGTCTACTCTATCTGATCACTTCTGACTATTTGAATCTCAGAGGAAACCAGCCAAGTGGAAAAAAACTCCAACAATTTTTTAAAATCATGAATCCATAACTGAAAAATCTCTTGAATAATGACAGTTTAGCTAAGTCCAAATGATAATTAAATTTGTGATTTGTTTTATACCTCAAAAGAAAAAAAAAGGCATCCCAGCTTCTCCTGTCTCCCACCCCCCTCCATTGTTGTTCTCTGTCAATCACTTTCTCTCAGTTTTCCACTAACTCTTTACAGCTCAATCCACAGAGAGAACAATCTCTGTTCCAATGTGTCCAGGCCATTGTCTGGATATCTCTCTCTGGAATACAGTGAAGGAAGCACAGCTGCTCCTGTTTAAAGATGCAACATGGGGTTCCATGTGCTTGCCTGTTCTCCTTAAGAGTTATTTATGCCAACGGCTCTTACATTTTTCTCAGATTCCACAATAGCAGAAAGCACATGGTGGGTGCTCAATAAATAGGGAAACAATGATTGCCTTTTCTTTTCATCTCTCATTTTGGGGCACTACTGAGAGAAACCAGACTGTTCTCACAAAGAAAGCCACTTAGCTTCGAGGCGTGCTGGGCATTGCTTGCATTCTCAAATATTTAATGACCATGTGGAACATCAAGACAAAGCAAACAAGATCCCTGCTATCAATGGGCTAGTGATTTAATTGGGAGGATAAAATATGAGAAAGTAGCCATAATGAGAGAAAAGGTATGAGTATGATAAATGCTGTGGGTAGAATATTAGTCTCACAGCTTTGGGGAGGACTTTGGAGATTAGTGAATTCATACTCTTCTTTTTACAGTTGGGTAAACTGAAGTCTTCCCAAGTCTCCTGTTGTCTTGACACTCCTACATCCACATTATTTGAAGCTCTAGCCCTTAACATGATGATTTTATAGCTTGCCTTCCCAGCAGCCATTTTCTTCTCTTTACAGACATGATTTTGTTGTTTGGGTAGTAATGTGCCCACTCTAAGTGATGAATCATGATTAGTTTCAGCCATAACTATCCTTCCTCTATGCCAATGATTGATACAAGGATGAAAGGGCAACTATGGAAATCAGCTGAAGGTTTCTGAAAAACCTTCTCTTTCATTAAAAAAAAAAAAAAGCAGGTGAGGAGAAGGTTCTTCTTGCTTCTTTCTACTTTGTTTCAAGTGTAGGTGCTAATGTCTAAGGATGTGACACTTGGAGTTGGGACAGACATATTTGCACCATGAGGGAGACATTGCTACCCATGGTAGATGGCAGATTGGTAGAGTCAAAGGAAGTCAGGACCAACCTCTGTCTAAACTTCTCGTTAGATAGCAATAAATGTTCCTTTGGTTTGATTCTATGTGTATTTTGCTTTTATTCACAACCATAAACATTGTGAATTTTATTTTCAGTCTCTCTTCTATTGCTGTCTTTCTTCCTCACTCATATTATTAGAACCGCTGGAACCTGGATTCCATTCTCTCTTTGCCTAACTGGAACCCTAGTCACTGCAGAGGGCACTGAATCTGTTGCAGCTCTATGAGAGGAGTGTCATTCTCCATTCTCCAAATATCACAGGGATCAGCGGTATGGATGCCATTACCTTAGATGCCCATTACTTTGGTAGACCATTAATTTTCTGCAATTATGAGAAAAATCCTCCTTTTTTGAGGAGGCAAGAGGAAACAGATTGTGATTATACCTGATTATGCCTGATAATAACTACCATCTGGCTAAGACATCTTCTACTCCTGCATGTCATTGCCATGTATACTCCCCCCACACCACCCCCAAACCAGGAACTCGTTCATGTTCCTTTTCCGAAGCCTCTGACAATTGGTTCACAGGCTTCATTTTCCTCCAAATACTATCATCATCATGGTGACTTCAATATTCATATAGATGTCCTTTCCAATACTTGAGTTCTAGGAATAGGTGTTTGGCTCTCACTGAAATAGTCCTTTCATTACGCATAACACCAATGCAGGGATTTCAAAACATGCCAGCAAATTCTGTGACACCCCTTCAATCAAGAGGGGGTGTCTGTGTTCTCTCTCTTTGAGTTGAGGTGGCCTGGGTGACTACTTATTAACCAATAGAATGCAGTGGAAGGCGACACTCTGTGACATCAGTGGCTAGGTTAGAGAAGACCATGCAGCTTCTGCCTGATTACCTTGAGATGTTCATTCTAGAGGAGGCCAGCCTTCATGTAAGAAGTTCCACTACTCAGAGACAGAGAGGCTGAAGAGCCCATGAGTAGGGGCTCCAGCCAATAGTCCCAGCTAAATCCCCAGCTGACAGAGCATCACTGGGCAGCCTTGTTAGTAAGCCATTCTGGAAATCTACTTGCACTTTCAGATGATTCTATCCCCCAGCCATAGAGTCATTCCCACAGCTTCTGAGTCTTTCCAGCTAAGGCCTAAATATCTTGGAGCAGAGATAAGCCATGGAACAGAGATAAGCCATGCCTTCTGTGTCCTGTCTGAATTTCTGACACAATTCCTGAGCATAATAATACTGTGATTTCAAGCTGGTAGATTTGGAGTTACAGGTTCCCCCTGCTACCTCAAGGTAGAGCATTCCTCTGAAAACTTCGGTAAGCCAAAATGGAACAAAGTCAAGTTTGCATTATGCCATTTCACTTTTATGAAAGACCTACATTAGTACCTGGTTTTTGCTAACTGAAAGAAATCTGAAGAGGCTTTTCACTCTTACAAAAAAACAAAACAAAACAAAACTGTACCGAACTAATATAGGTCTTTTGTAAAAGCAAAGTAGCATAATGCAAAGTTTGGGGAAGGGAG
This sequence comes from Martes martes, assembly GCF_963455335.1. NCBI lineage: Eukaryota > Metazoa > Chordata > Mammalia > Carnivora > Mustelidae > Martes > Martes martes. The sequence goes on from NC_137895.1 coordinate 23,279,223, forward strand.
AGATACCTGTAATTTGTTTTGGAGTAACAGCAAATGGAACCCTGGCCATTATTTTGGCTTTTAAGGAGTATAGTTTATTCAATGTTCATAAAATTCTCAAGAGAAGACCTTCCAAAGCAGGGAGGCAGGATAAGACAGTGATTATACCTGGTTCCACCTACGAATGTCTGCTGGATTTTGAACATTATAATTGTGCCACACACTGTGCTTTGGTTAAGAATGTGGATTTTGAGGTAAAAAAATATGGATTCCCAATCCTGTCTTGCCACTTGGCAATTGTATGATTTGGAGGAAAAAGCCTCTCTATGTTTCTGAGCCTCAGTTTTCTTATCTGTAAAATGGGAAAAATAACACTCACCTCGTAGAATGCTTTTGAAGAGTAAATAATATATAGAGAGCCACTGAGAGTAAATAAATGATTGCTGGTTTCGATAATAACACAGAGTAATATGATTTGTTTAGGGCAGAACTGAGAGATGAAGTCATAATGGAAGTAGAAAACGAGACTCCAGGATCTTTTTTTTTTTTTTTTTATAACTACAACATAGTTTATTTTTTCTTTTTAACAGGGGACCCCTTTTGGTTGGTATGTTTATAATTTCTTTCTTAGCTCTTCTTTCCTAGTTATTAAATTACATTTACATGTTTAAAGTAATAAGAAAAAAATCCACAATCCAATATTTCACAGACTAGGAAAACGATGTGGGGCAAAAACACTAGGAATTTGGGGGGACTATTTTTTTAAATTATTTTCAATAAATAGGTATTAAAAATCAATTTGATCTTTTAATTAGGTGTGAGCGAGTGGCTTTAGTTTCTAAAAATAATATTTAAGACTCATTGTAATATTGATCAATTTAATTTAATAATAATTAAGTATTTTAGGTATAAAGCGAAGTGCAGAAAAAATAAGATTTTTCACTGAGGACCTTCCTCTCACCCAGAGGCTAATATATAAATGCCTTTGTGTTTGAGAAGATGAAGTTGGTAGGGTGGTACAGAATGAATGAAAAGTTGGAGCCTCTGGGCCAGAGGCTACTCAGGGGATCTCAATTCCAGTATTACCGATAGGTAATGTGGTTGTGATTCAAACATGGGTAGGAGGCTCCTGGGGAAGTTGTGGGCAAGAGAAGCCCTAGGGAAAAGGACTTGACAGGCTTTGGTTTTCCAGGAGTCTTGTGGCCAAATTTCCCTCCCCAACCACCAATACCATATCATAAATCAGTTTTTCCTTTTCCTTGGGGAAGAAAAAATAAAATTAACAATGTGCAACTACTAAACAGGTTACACTCAGATATGTGAGCAATTTTGTCAGAAATATCAATTCTACATATTGCAGCAAAGGAAACATGGAATGTTTGCCAAGTTCTTGTGAGAAATCTCTGTCTAAAAATTGTGCCAGCTTGCTAAATATAGAGTGGTTACGCAGAACAGAGCCAATTGGCCTGTTAAACCCACCCCAGATGAGATGATGGGGTTATGCTGGATCTTCCCCCACCAATCACTTCTGGCCCAACGGATGTGGGAATGAGGTCAAGGTACAGCCTTCCCTGGAACCAGATAGTTTCCCAGCTTCTGTAGCTGTTCTTCCCCTCAAAAAGTGGCAGGAAGTATCCATATGTCCTCATACACCTGAGAAAAGGAGAACTCTCATCTGCAGATGGCTGAAACAAAGCTGTGCATTAATTTTTTTTTTATGTAAAAAATCCAAAAAGGGCAGTACAGAAATCTTTTTAAGGCTCTCCTCATGTCCTGAGACTTCTGTTCTGTTGCTTTTTAAAGGACAAAGGTTGGTCTGGCTCCGAGGAAGGAATCCCCGCTAATATTGGAAAGCACCTGCAGATGTGAATAACTGACTGAATGTGAAGGAGTTAAATGGCTCAGGGTACAAGAGCTGTAATAGGAGGAGGGGTTGGGTTGGGAGAGAGAGACATGTAGGTAGATTTGGGTGTCATGAAAGTAAGGGTGCAAATTGCTGTTGGGAAAGTAATTTGTGCCCCTGTGAAAGCACACTGTGGGAAGGCCTGCCTGTAGAAGAAAGTGCTGAAATGCTGCTGTCGTAGGTTGGATTGTGACCCCCCCCCCCAAAGCCATGTCTAAGTTCTAACCCCTGGTTTCTGTGATTGTGACCTTATTTGGAAATAGAGTCTGCACACATAATTAAAGATCTTGAGCTGAAATCGCTGTGGTTTAGCATGGACCCTAAATCCAACCCCAGCCCTTGAAAGAGAAAGGAGAGGGGGATTGGGAACACAGAGAAGGCAGTGATGTGAAGCAGAAGCAGAGATTGGAGGGATGCAGCTACAAGCCAAGGAACAGTAAGGACTCCTGCCAGCCACCAGAAGCGAGGAAACAGGCCTGGAACAGATTTTCTCTCCGAGTCTCCAGAAGGAACCAATCCTGACAACTTGATTTTGGACTTCTGGCCTCTATAATAGTAGGAGAATAAATTTTTGTTGTTTTATGCTGCCCAGTTTGTGGTAATTTGTGAGAGCAGTCTCAGGAAACAAATACAACCACCCACCCAAGCACCCACGCGAAGAAGAGACCCAGGATTAGAAAAGGGGACTTTGGTAGGTCCGGAAGTGGGCTATTCAAATTTAACTTTGTTAAAATTAAATGAAATAAACAAGTCAGTTCCTCAGTTGTGTTAGTCACAATTCAAGAGCTCAGCTGCTGCACGTGGCTCAGGGTTATCCAAGGGGACAGCTCAGATACGGCACATTTCCATCATGGCAGAACACAGTGTTGCTGAAAGAGCCCCAGCTCACAGTTTCATTTTTATGGACAAGTGGCATGCATGGGGGTAACTGTTGGCTTCAAATCTGTCTTTCTACTCACACCTGCACCAGAAGGTAGCAGTTATCACTGGAAGTGTCACTTCTGATTATGAAGGAACAACAGCAGATAGGTGTAAATATAGTACAACCACCTGTTTCAGGCGGCCTCCCACATACCATCTTCCTAAACAACAAACATATTAAATGTTAGTATTGATAGATAATTCTCTCCCAAGACGACATCCCAACTCACTAGGACAGAAGCTATCAAACATGTTCTTGTCTATGAATGCCGTGTGAGTCATACCCAGGTGAACATATTTACTCCATTCCCTTCCTTGTATATTTCTATTATCTCTTAAAAGTTTAAGAAGGATTTCCCCCCTTATAGCAATTTACCCTCTGGTGGGCTCTGTAGTTATTGAGAACAGCAGGAGCTCCTTGATGGGCTTAGAAAACCGGGGAAAGATTTGTTAACAGGGGAACAATGTGATATACACTTGATTTTCCCCAGAAGATGAGTCTGGCAATGATGTTAGGATGATTTGAAGGGGTAAAGAATGTTGGCTGTGTGGTTTTGATGAAAATGGAAAGAAATTATGCTCTGAATTACAAAAGCTGCTGTCACTGAGACCCACCTGTTCAGAACTATGTTTAGCTGCATTCAGGAACAATTTACCCATATAACCTTTCTTTCCCTTACTTTTCTTGTCTCCAGGTACAGGTATGGAGGAATTTGTGACATTAAAAAGGAAAACAGCATTATAGGACTGTGTGTGTGTGTGTGTGTGTGTGAGAGAGAGAGAGAGAGAGAGAGAGAAAGGGAGAGAGAGAGAGAGAAAGAGAGAAAGAGAGACAGGGAAACAGAACAGAAAGACAGAGAATGATAGTATATAGGTATGTGTTATGCATGTGCCCTGGTCCACTGTGTTGGTTACAGGTAGGATGAATAGTATGGCACTCAATAGTTTCTTACAACCTCACCCTAAAAACAATACATTTTCACCCTAAATCCCTCCCTCCCATGGCTCTTAGAACCACATGTGCTGTTCCCTAAATATGCTAGGCACTACTGTGTCTCCGTCATTTGTCCTTACCTTCCCTTTGCCTGGAATGCTGATCCATGTCCCCTCCCTGTGGTAAATTCTGACTCATATTCAAGACCAGTACATAAGTCATTGCCTGTAGAAAGCTTTCTTTCATTATTCTTGTCTCCCTTTGGAAGGTACTCCTGCTTCTTCTGGTTTTCTCTCTTGTCTGTCAAAATATTCATCTACCACACAGGATTTGAATTCATTGCAATGATATTGTTTGCTTTACTTTTTATCTGCAGAATTGATTCCAGTGTCGTTCTCAGTGGACACTCAAGGAGAGCATGCCAAATGGACACCTGAGTTTGGTGAGGTTGACTTGGAAGTAGAATGGGAAGTTGTTGCAAGATATGAATCTCTCAGCTATTTTTCTCATTTGATAAATACTGTTATGACCTATTTTCCTTTACTAAAATTCATTGGCTTATAGCTTAGGGGTAACATGTCATTTTACAATCAGATAAATGGTTCCTTAGAAGTAACAGATCTTTTCATTCTCCTCACCCCTCAGCATGCATTTGCCACAAACATCTATCTGCCCCATCCCCATGGCAGTCTTCTCCGTCTTAGTAAATGGCAACTCCCCCTCCAACACACACACAGTTGCATAACCTAGAAAGCTGGAAACATTCTTGGTTGCGTTCCCTTCTCTTTGTTTCCTCCTGCCATATCCAATCTGTCAGCACAAACTCTCGACTCTATCTTCATGTTATCTCTCTCCCCTCCTTGTCATTTCCACAGCTACCACGATGACCACCCACCAGTAACTCTTGCTTGGGTTGTGGCTGTAGCTTCTTAATTGGTCTTCCCATATCTGTTCTCCATAGAGTGGTCAGATAGACATAGCAACATAAATTGGAGTATTTCTCTCCTCTGGTGAAACATTTTAATGGCTTCCCACTGTCCTTTGAGTGAAACTGAAATTCCTGAGCATGGCCTAAGAGGCCCTATGAGGTCAACTTCTGACTGTCTCCCAGCTCCTGTCAGGTTTCTTTTTCCATCACATGCCAGGTTCCTTCACACTGAGCTGCTTTCTTCACCACAGAGCTCTGCAGACTCCTCTGACAGGAACCATCTTTCTGATGTTCTGGAGGGTTGATTCCTCCCCAAATGTAGGAGTCAGTTTTTATGTCATTTCCCCAGAGAAGCCTTCCCCGACCCTCATTAAGTGAGATCCCCTCTTGTTCTCTTTCCATAGTAGATTTTGTGTCCTACATAGTACTCCCAGAATTTGCCATGAGTTCAGTTAGTGGTATGTTTGTTCAACTATTGTCTACTCTCCCAGTGGGCTTTAATTAGCACAAAGGTGGATAGCATGACTACCATGTTCATTCAGTCACCATCATGGTGCCTGATACAGACCATATTGTCCATAAAACACATATTGAATGAATGGATAAGTGAGTGAGTATTCAGACTCATCTTGCTGTTCAGTGGCTGGCATAACCCTCCTCATGCTTTAAGACTTACCTCTAATGCCAGCTCTGCATAATGTCTTCTCCAATCCCCCTACTCAAACCCTAACTTAGAGTTTCCATACTGTTTGTTTAAAGCTTTGATGTTGAGAAGCAATATATGAAGTAGTTGAGAGAGCAGGTTTTAAAGTAAGAGTTGAGTTGAATTCTTTTTTTTTTTTTTTTAAGATTTTTAACAATGTATTTGACAGAGGTCAAGAGAAAGAGAGAAGGAGCACATGCATAAGCAGCGGGGCTGGGGGGCAGCAGAGGGAGAGAGAGAAGCAGGCTCTCCACTGAGTGGGGAGCCTGATGTGGGGCTTGATCCCAGAACCCTGAGATCATGACCTGAGCTGAAGGCAGATGCTTAACCAACTGAGCCACCCAGGTGCCCCAAGAGTTGAGTTGAATTATTACCTAGTATTTTTCACTTTTGTGATCTACTTGGGTGAGTAATTTAAGCTCCCTGACTTGAAAAAAAATTTTAGTTTAATTTCAATTTAGTTAACACATACTGTATTGTTAGTTTCAGAGGTAGAATTTAGTGATTCATCAGTTGCATACAACACCCAATGCTCATTACTTTAAGTGTCCTCCTTAATGTCCAGCACCCAGTTATCCCATCACCCCCACCAACTGCCTCTCCAGCAACCCTCTGTTTGTTACCTATGGTCAAGAGTCTCTTATGGTTTGTCTCCCTCTGATTTTTGTCTTGTTTTATTATTCCTTCCCTTCCCCTATGCTCGTTTGTTATGTCTTTTAAATTCTACATATGTAACCTACCTGACTTTAAATTTCCTTACACCCAGGAAACTATTTTCAACCTCATTTGTATAAGGTGCTTGGAACATAAGAGGGAGACTGAATGATGGTTGATAGCTGGCATTATGTTGTTTCATAATTTTTTATATATTTTTATATAAATGTTTTGAAAGTAGGAGATAGTGATCCCTGGATGACATGATTGAAGACATTTGATGGCTGTGAGTCAGATCAAAAGCAGCTTGATATTGGAGAACATTTCAGGTTCTGGAGCCATAAGAACCTGGTTTTAAATCCTCAGATTTACCACTTATTGGCCATGACCTTGTATACATATCTTATCCTTTTGAAGTTTTAGTTTCCTGATATAATTGGAATGATACTAACCGTCTCAACAGGGGTATTGTCCATACTATCTCAACAGATATCATATATGCAAGGGCCAAGGGACAATGTATAATCATAGATGCATAAAGTACCTTTAATACTGATCTATTTCATTCAACCAGGATAGAAACTTGGTCAAACTCAACATGATCAAATCTGACATGACTAACAATGCTAGTAGAACCACTGTCAATTTCTTAAGGCAGCCAAACTTACCAGAACCTGACAAAAAATAATTTCCTCAAGTTGATGAATCCAATGTAAATGTCTGGGCATTTCTCCAATGCCTGCCCATCTGTTCTAGGTAGTGGCTTCAACCACCCTTTTAACAGCTGTGGGTTCAAGGTGAACTCTGGCTGGGACTGGATTAACACTAAAACATGGTCTGTTACAAAGATTTCTGATCAGCTGGTAGGCTCATCTTTTCGGAGAGATATCTGAGAAATTTGAGGCAGATAAAATACAAAGCTTTCTTTTTTTATGTAATTTTTTTAAAATTTATTTTTTTTCAGTGTTCCAAGATTCACTGTTTATGTACCGTACCCAGTGCTTTATGCAATACATGCCCTCCTTAATACTGACCACTAGGCTCACCCATCCTGCCACCCCCATCCCCTCCAAAACCCTCAGTTTGTTTCTCAGTGTTCACAGTCTTTCATGGTTTGTCTCCCTCTCCGATTCCCCCCAACTCACTTCTCCTCTCCTTCTTCCAATGTCTTCCGTGTTATTCCTTACACTCCACAAGTAAGTGAAACCATGTGATAATTGACTCTCTCTGCTTGACTTATTTCACTCAGCAGAATCTCCTCCAGTCCCATCCATGTTGATAGAAAAGTTGGGTATTCTTCCTTTCTGGTGGAGGCATAATACTCCATTGTATGTATGAACCACATCTTCCTTATCCATTTGTCTATTGAAGGGCAACTTGGTTCTTTCCACAGTTTGGCTATCGTGGACATTGCTGCTATGAACATTGGGGTACAGATGGCCCTTCTTTTCACTACATCTGTATCTTTGAGGTAAATACCCAGTAGTGCAATTGCAGGGCCATAGGGTAGCTCTGTTTTTAATTTCTTAAGGAATCTCCACACTGTTTTCCAAAGTGGCTGCACCAATTTGCATTCCCACCAACAGTGTAAGAGGGTTCCCCTTTCTCCACATCCTCTCCAACACTTATTGTTTACTGTCTTGGTGATTTTGGCCAAAGCTTTCTTTAAAAGAGAACAATAAACACCTGACTCTTCTAGGAAATGGGTATTCAGACATTGCCAATGTTCAGTTATTGAAAACATATTTTAAGAATATGTAAAAAATTTTAAAAGAATATTTTCAAAGGAGAGGAGCTTGGTTTGTGTACTGGGTTGAATTGTATTCCCCTAAAATGACATGTCTACCTAGAATATATAAATGGGTCTTTGGAAATTTTTCCAAATAATTTAATCAATCATCAATTTAATCAATGTCCAAGCAGGTATCATCAACTTAAGGTGAAGTCATACTGGATCAGGGTAGTTTCTATGTCTAATGAGACTGGTGTGTTTTTTTAATAGGAAGACTGGAATTTGGACACGGGCACACAGACATAAGGGGAAGATGATCATGTGAAGATGGAGGCAGAAATTGGAATGAAGTTTCCACAAACCATGGGATGCTAAGGAGTAAAACAGTGACTACAAACTACAAGAGAATTATTCTCTTGAGTCTTCAGAGGAAGTATGTCCATGCTGGAACCTTGATTTCAGACTTCAATCCTTCAGAACTGTGAGAGAATAAATTTCTGTTGTTTAAGCCACTTGGTTTGTGATGATTTGTTACAGAAGCCCTAGGAAACTAATACAGGCTGAAGTCTTAAGTTCCAGACTGTGAGGTCTGCCAGATACTAGCTCCATCCATGTCCTTGAGGAACCTCTCCAAGGCCTCAGTTTTCTTATTTGAAAAAGAGTATGAAACCAAAGTGAGGCAAAAAACAGTACAGGAAAAAAAAATTACAGACCAATTTCCCTGATGAACAGAGATACAAAACTCCTCAACAAAATACATGCAAATTGAATTCAACGGCATATTAAAAGGATCATACACCATGATCAAGTGGGATTTATCCCTAGGATGAAAGAATGATTCATTTGCAACAATATGAATGGATATTGAAGATGTGCTAAGTGAAATAAGTCAGCTACAGAAGGACAAATATTGCATGATTCTAGTTATGTGAGGTATCTATATGTCAAATGATAGAAGCAGGAAATAGAGTGGTGGTTTCCAGAGGACAGAGGTAGGGTAAAATGGGGAGTTGTTCAATGGGTATTAAGTTACAGTTATACAAAATGAATAAGTTCAAGGATCTACTGTGCAGCGTGGTGTCTGTAGTTAATAATATGACGTTGTGCACTCAAAAATTTGTTAAGAGGGTAGATCTTAAGTGTTCTTATACAAAAACAAACCAACATAAAAGCAAGGGACTCAAGGGAAACTTTGGAGGTGATGGATATGTTTATTATATTGATTGTGGTGATGATATCATGGGAGCATGCATGCAGCCAAAGTTCTCAAAGTGTATACATTAACTATGAATGTTTTCTTTTTGTGAATTAGTTATTCCTCAATTAAGTTGTAAGAAAGAAAGAAAGAGAGAAAAGATAGAGAGAAAGAGGGGCACCTGGGTGGTTCAGTCAGTTAGGTCTCCCACTCTTTCATTTATTATTAATTATTTTTATTAACATATAATTTATTATTTGCCCCAGGGGTACAGGCCTGTGAATCATCAGGCTTGCACATTTCACAACACGCACCATAGCACATAACCTCCCCAATGGCCATAACCCAACCATCCTCTCCCTACCCCCCTCCCCCAGCAACCCTCAATTTGTTTCATGAGATTAAGAGTCTTTTATGGTTTGTTTCCCTCCCAATTCCATCCTGTTTCATTTTTTCCTTCCCTACCCCCCCAAAACCCCACCCTGTCTCTCAAATTCCTCGTATCAGTGAGATCATATGATAATTGTCTTTCTCTGATTGACTTATTTCATTCAGCATAATACCCTCAGGTTCCATCCACGATTTCATTTCTTTTGATGGCTGCATAGTATTCGATTATATGTATATGTGTGTGTGTGTGTGTGTGTGTGTGTATATATCATATATATATATCACATCTTTATCCATTCATCTGTTGATGGACATCTAGGTTCTTTCCAAAGTTTGACTATTGTGGACATTGCTGCTATAAACATTCAGGTGCACGTGCCCCTTCGGATCACTACATTTGTGTCTTTAGGGTAAATGCCCAGTAGTGTGATTGCTGGGTCATAGGGTAGCTCTATTTTCAACTTTTTGAGGAACCTTCATGCTGTTTTCTGGAGTGGCTGCACCAGCTTGCATTCCCACCAATGGTGTAGGAGGGCTCCCCTCTCTCTGCATCCTCGCCAACATCTGTCGTTTCCTGACTTGTTAATTTTAGCCCTTCTGCCTGGTGTGAGGTGGTATCTCATTGTGGTTTTGATTTGTATTTCCCTGATTAGGCCTCTAACTCTTGATTTCAGTCCAGGTCACGATCTCAGGGTCATGGGATCAAGCCCTGTGTCAGGCTCCACACTCAGTGGGGAGTCTGCTTGGGATTCTTTCTTTCCCTCTGCCCATCCCCTCCACTTATGCTCTCTCCTTCTCTCTAAAAATAGATCTTTAAAAAAATTTAAAAAGGATGAGAGAAAAAGTATGTATAGAAAACCTCTGTAACCTGATTCATATTGCTTACCATCTTACTCTAGATGAAAATGCGTGGGCTGCCCCAGGCAGAATTTACATTTTGCCCCAGGGCGTCTGTGCTGCAGCTACATGGGGCTCCTGCAGGACTCACTACTCTCAGGCATTGCAGCCCTGGAAATGTTAGGATGCCAATACCCTACAGGACAACTCTTGACCCAGAGGGACAGATTCCAGGAAGAGAATATTTCCCTCCACAGAGTCTCAGACAGATAATTCTAGGACATTTTCTGCACAGTTCCTCCCAGCCTCCCCCACCTATTAGAACCTCCATATCTTGCTGAGTAAATCATCCAGATAATACAATACTGGGTTGGCTTCCCATACTCCCCTGTTTCACTCTCCATTTCCTTGTTCACTTCCCAAATTAAACTGCCTGCACACCAGCCCTCAGCATTGGTTCTGCTTATTGGGAACCTAGGCTAAGATACAGTGAAAATCATGGCATTGACCTCACAGGTTTGTTCCAAAGATGAACATTTAAACACATGTAAAGTGTTTAGTCTAGTGCTTGGCGCCTTGAAAGCTCTCAATAAATGTTAGCCATTTTCCCCATATGAGATGGAATGTTCTGGAAGATGAATTTGAAATGTGCTATCATCAATCTCTCTTTCTAAGTGTTGAGTGGATGCATAACAGTAAAGTCGTTTGTGGTTTTCAGCTTCGGCTTCCATCTTCATTAACACAAGTGGGGCTGTAATGGTAGAAAACAAGATATCAAATTTCACTCCCCCTTATGACACCCACTTGAAGCCCTGAACCCAAGAACTAAAAGCAAAATAAAACTATTTACCAGCCAGAGCGAAAGGAGAATAACAGCATGTGGCTTATAAACTTAACAAATGTAATCACAGTAATTGAGCAGCCCAGGAAATAATTTGGCCAGCATAATTATATTACAAATTACATATTGCACAATTAAACAATTGCATTTTGGCCACAAATGGAACTCCAAATATACAATTTATGGTGAAGTGGAGAGGTAATTTAAAATGAGAAAAGAAAAGCAAGGGCCCAGAAATGTATTTACATTTATATCCATAGTGGAAGGAATATACAAGCAAAGTAATAAAGAGAAAGGCCAGTGTTTTCAACAGAAAACAAAACAAAACAAAACACAACCAAAGCTGAGTTCAGTGAATTTACCAAGTACTGTGTAGATGCTTTACCACTACTTGACTTTCTAATATGTGTAAAACCCAAAGGCCCAGTTCTTTCTTACTATGGAGATATTCCTGTATTACTGTTTCTTGATTTGGGCTATTAAACTGGATTAGTAAAGTCATTAATTTAGTGGGAAATTCTAATACCCAATCATCAAAAACATGTTGGAAGAGTTATATCTTATTTTTCCTTGTCAAATATATTCCTGAAGTATGCTGATTAGAATAGGCACACAAACAAAAATAAATTGCCTTTCTCACTCTGCTGTTCACACTTCTTGAGAATTTGGTTATTTGGTCTGACTCTTATCAAATATTGACTATGGGCTTTCTACCTGCCAGGTTCTATTCTAGGGGGTACGGTGGGGAACTTACTAGACACAATTCTCTCTTGAAAAGTGTGTTAGATGAGAACAAACCAACTTTAAGCAAATTTTTACAAATAATGCATGACATGATAACAAATGTGTAAAATATCAAGAGATAAGGGTGCAAGGCTCCATGTAGGCACACAGCAGGGATTTCTAACAAAGTCTGCTAAAGGAATGGAATAGATTAGGGAGAAGGAACCTGAGGATCTATATTTACACAGAGACCTGAGGGCACCCAAGAAATATAGGACTCGTAACCTGTTTTATGATTAGTAAAGGGATTATAAGGGAAACCTTCCAGAATTTTTTGACTAGAAGCTCAGAATTCCAACTCCTGTTTTTGGTGGAAACCATCTAAAGGCAAATCTGGTTAGAGAAAATATTCCTCTGTCCAAAAAGAATCTTCAAACAACAACGACACCCACCACCACCATAATTTGGGGATGATTTCTATAATAATTCTCGGTTTGCATCCTGCAGGACTGGTGACTTCATATATCTGTTGGATTTTTGATTAATGTTTAAACACCCAGATTCTCTTTGCTTAGTACTTGGAGTTTAGGGGCTGGATATCACCAACATTTTTTGAAAATTAACAAAACAATACTCGCACAATCACCATTTATTCAGTGTTTTACTGTGAGCCAGCATCTCTGTTGAGAGTTTTGTCCTCCTCAGTCTTCACAACAGTTTATGTGGTGAGGGCTACTCTTACCTTATTGAGCACATAGGACGATTGGGGTATGCAGGATAAATAAAATGGTTTCAGGACCCCAGATAGTGAGTGGCTCATCTGGGAATGAAGCCAGCATCTCTCTGACCCAAACATCCACTCTTTAACATTTGCTATCAAGCCTTTCGTCTGTTTAAAAAAAAAAGTGGGGGGAAGAGTAGAAGAACAAGTGCTTTGTCAGCAGGGGATTTGCTTCCACTCTCTAGGACTGGTTTCTAACGCGTGGTCCTCATTGTCAATATCACCTAGAAATCTGATAGAAATGCTTGAGCTACTGAATCTGAAACTCTTAGGTAGGAGCAGTTTGGGTCATAGGGGGTTTGTGATGCCAGTTCAAGTCTGAGAGTTGCTGGTCTAGGCAACGATGGAAGGTCCTGCAACATCCTTATGTTTGTCATATGTTGCTATCTCAGGCAACAAGGTGAATCTGATTCCTTTCCTTATGTCGGGACAGCCAGAACCAGGAAGCAAATTTTTCAGTCAAGATGCAAATTTGAAGCATATTCAGGGTCTGAGATTTCTCTCTTTACTGCCTACACCACATTGATTTATAATTGATCTTTGGTCCTTAAGCTTTATTTTTAATTCATAGTGTCTGCCTTTTAAAACAGATGACCTCATTAAGAAATTTCCCTGCCCCCTCAAGGTCCTAGCTTTGTTTACATCTGAGTGTATGTATCTTAATTGGAAAATGTGGGAGACCCAAGTTAGAATGTGAAAAATCTGATTGGATCCTAGGAAGTGTAGATTTTCTAGGTGAACTTAATGAAGGAGCTCTTCCTCAAGACAGAGGGAGAGCAACACCACAGGGAAGAAGTAACTAATAAAAACAAAGGAAATAAAAAACCCCAGGGAAAAGGAAAATATTAGATAGGTGGAATTAGGTCTTTCTCAGAAAAAGGAAAACAACTTTGGAGTGAAATGGAAAGCTTCTGTTTTAAGTGACATGACTTGAGTTATGTTTTTTGGTTAGTTTTTTTCTCTGCAAGTAAAAACTGCTCTGAGACTCAGCATTACATGACTTACAAGTCATATTAAAGAGAAAGAATAACATAAGGATGGGTTCCATGGGTCACCTATCCTGACCCAGGCAAAGTAGTAATCAAGTGAATTTGGAACATGCTACATACCCTTTCTCTGTCATGGAGGTTTGGTGTACATTAAACATACTCTGTGCACATAAACTGCTTCAGTAAGTGTTTTCCAATGTTATTTGATCTTAGAACCATTTTATGAGAATATCTATTAATATCCTGAGAACACACTGATCTAAAGCCTTCAAGTACCATTGAGGTTCATTGGGCTGACTTTGTGATAGTCTTTAGTATTCAACTCACAAATTGACCCTTGTGATTGGTGCTGTTCTGGTTCACTGTGTTTAGAATAGACAGTGGGCTTTCAGGTGTGGTAAATGAAATATGAATTGGGTTCCCTAGTCAAAAACACTGAGACAAATATTGAGGAAATGCTATGACTAAAAGTTTTTCTTAACACTTTCATGTAGGGTTGAAAGTCCAGGTGCTGGACACCTCTGCTGGATGAAATTCTCATGGGTGGCTTGCTGCTCTATTTTGGAAAATATTTCATGATAGATATCTTGCTCTGGATTTTCTCTTTTTTGCAATGTCTACCTTGGAGATGAAGGTGATAAGACTTAGCCTTGGCTAAGGAGCTTTGGGGAGAACATCATTCCTGGAGGCAGCAAACAGGACTAGGAGGATGGTGAAGTTGGTCCCTACCTCTTGGTGCTTGTCAATGAGGTCTTCAACCACAACCTCAATCCAGCTCACTTGCTGAGTCAGTTTTGCTAAAAGGTTTCTTCACTTGGTTCGTGAGATCCTTCATGGCCAGGCCCCTGCTGACCTGTTCAGTCTTATTTCTCACAACTCACCATCTTCCATGACACTGAACTTCTTCAGTCCCTTAAGTATCCCATGTTCTCTTTCTCTCTTCCCTGGGCCTTATTCCTTCAGCTGCAAACACCTTCCTTCCTCACTCCCCTTGTTTCCCCAGTTTTATTGGGACATAACTGATAGAGAGCACCAAATGCCTTTCAGGTGTACAGCACAATAGTCTGACTTACCTATATTCTGAAATGATTACCACAATAAGGTTAGTTGACCTCTACCATGATCTAGTACGATACAATCTTTTTAAAATTTGTTATTTTTATAAACATATACTGTATTATTAGCTCCAGGGGTACAGGTCTATGAATCATGAGGCTTACACACTTCACAGCACTCACCATAGCACATACCCTCTGCAATGTCCATGACCCAACCACCCTCTCCCTCCCACCCTTCCCCCAGCAACCCTCAATTTGTTTTGTGAGATTAAGATACAATCTTAAAAAAAGAAAAAAAAAACCCTTTCTTCTGATAAATGAGAACTCTTAGGATTCACTATTTTAACAACTTTCATGTAGATCATACAGCAGCCTCATTTTCCTTCGCATCTCAGTTTGGATGTCACTTTCTCTGGGAAGACTTATATATTTGTTAGAGTTGAGTTTTGTTGTTGTTTTGTTTTGTTTTTAGTTGCAAGTAGTAGAAACCAAATCTGTCTTTAAACGGGGAAGGTTATTATGTGGCTCATAAAGTTTTGGAGCATTGGCTTGACTTTGGAACCTGACTTGACTAGAGCTGCAGCTGCTGCCAGCAATGATGCTAAACCTGATTCAGGAACCTGATTTTCCAACCCGTGTACCTGCTAAGGCTTGGGAGCCTTGGAGGCCAAATGGTTCCATGGAGGGGGGAATTAGTATTCATCTTTCTCAAATCTAAATAAAAACCTCTCAGAGATGAGTCTAATCACTGTAGCCTAGGGAACACACCTGTGCCTCAGTTACAAAAGAGGCTGGGGTGGCAAGTTTTCTGGGTCCTATCTCAGGGAATAGGGATACAAGAGGCTGAAAGTTTCCTGAGGATTCCAAAGCATTCAAAGATGCTAGGCTAGCAGCTAACCTAACACAACTAACTAACCTAACTAGCAGCTAACCTAACATAACTAACTAACACACGCTCCCCACTTATTTTCTGATTTTGTAACTCTGGGTTAGGTGCTCCTCAACACACTTCCCTTCTTGGCATCTTACCCCCAACTTCATATTGGAATCGGCTCTTTATTATTTTATAATTTTTTCCAAGCTGCCTATGAGAAAAAGGACTGTGAGTCATCAATTTCTTTTTATTCACAATTACATTCCCAGTCCCTGGCTTATATTGCTCTGCACACAGTAAGTGCTTAATAAAGATCTGTTGAGAGAATACATGTGGCTCAATTAGTCTGGACTTCATAAGGCTGGCATCGAAGGAATATTCATCTAAGCTTCTGTATTTTTCCCTTTATGATTCAAGCCCAATCTTCCTCCCCCACCCCAGCTTTATTGAGGTATAATCAATGGATAACATTGTGTAAGGTTAAAGTGTATGGTATGATGATTTGATACTGTGAAATGATAACCACAGTGAGGGTAGTTAACATGTTCATCACCTCATATAGTTACCTTTTTTTTTTTTTTAGTTGTGAGAACACTTAAGATATACTCTCTTAGCCAATTTCAAATATACAACACGATATTGTTAACTATAGTCACCATGCTGTACATTAGAACCCGGGAACTTATTTATCCTATAACTAGAAGTTCGTATTCTTTGATAAACATCTCCACATTTTCCCTGATCCCCAGCCCCTGGTAACCACCAATCCACTCTCTGTTTCTATTAGATTTTTTAAATTCCACATATTAGTCAGACCATGCAGTATTTTTCTTTATGTCTGTCTGACTTATTTCACTTACCATAATACCCTCAAGAGTCATCCATGTTGTTGCAAATGTTAGTATTTCCTTCTCTTAGTGGCTGGATATCATTCCATTGTATATCGATATAGACCACATATCCATTCATTTATCATCAGACACTAAGGTCATTTCTGTGTCTTGGCTATTATGAATAATGCTGCAATGGAGATGCTGCTATTTCTTCTAGTGTTTTTATTTCCTTCAGATATATACCCGGAAGTGGAATTGCTGGACCAGCCATACTTTTTATCTTGCACCCAGTTCTATCATTGGACTAAGGAAAATACCATGAGCTCCAACCTTTTTGTTGAACTGGGCATTGGAAATCTATAAGCTTTTGCCAGCTTTTTATTACTTCAAGCTCTTCTCTTGTACTCTCCACCATTGACTGGAACTGCATTCCCTACCTGGAGGATGAGTCAGGAGCAACACATTCCCGCCTGCCTAACTCCTACATTGTTCTAGCCTGCTGACTCCTGTTCCCACTACACTAGTTTTTCTTGGATGTGCCATTCCAGTGCAGTTTTGCCTTTCAAATTTGGATAGGCCTGATAGTTGAGTTCTCTCCAATAGTTCGAGGACTCCCAGTTCTAATTCCTCCCTTTTCCACTAGCCCAGCACAAAGAGCCTAGTGTTCCTTAGACTCAAGCCCAGATGAGGGTGGACAGATGGAAGAATATAAATGAAATTCCATTTCGGTCTATTTGAATTTGAACTAGGATGGAATATTTGAGTAAAAATGCCAAGTGAGCAATAGTAGGAAATACTGATCTTGAGCTTACAAATGAAGTCATAGCCAGAGCTGAGAATTTGAGTTACCAGAAAAAGAGAGTGGCTAGAGTATGAAAGTATCCCAAAGAGCTAACGTAGAATGGGAAATGAGGCAAAGATCAAACTCATGGTCTGTTGGCAAGACAAGGGAAGAGCCTGTTCAGATGAAGAAATCAGGAGTGTGAAATATGGGAGAAATAAATGATTGAGTAAGTTTGTGGGGAGATAAAGAGTATGAGGTAAAGAATACAGTTGAAGGGATTTTCTTAGGAAGAAGTACAAAATATCCTTGCAATGAGAAGGAAAATAAGCCAGAAGAAGTAAAGAGACAGAGATATAAAAGTGGGGAGGGAGAGGTTCTCAGGGAGTTTCATGGCTGATAGGTTTTATTTTTTCAGATCTGCTGAGGTTTATGTGACTGTGATGTTCTTGGGTTTTGAGAAGAATGGAGGCAGCCTAAAAGAGCTGCTATAAGGAATAGGAAGGAGCTATTTAGGGATGCAGTAAAGTATCAGGATCTAACAGAAGTGGAATGATGTGAGTTTATAGCAGCTGCTATCACCACTTTTCTTTGAGGTGATAGCAAATTACTCAGATTTTAAATTTTCTTGAAATTAATAACATTTTGAGGTGTGGTTACAGTTTAAAAATAGCAAAACATGAAATATACTTAATAAGATCTCAAGTCAATTTCTAGTGACTCACATTTCAAGTTTTCTTGGGAAAGGTTAAGTGTGACATATCTCAAAACAATAGGGCTGACAACAGAATTAATACCTATTGAATGTCTCTGGCATACAAGACTGTGGGCTAGGGGCTTTATATGTGTTGTCTTATTGAACTTTCACAGCACCCCTGAGAGGAGGCAACTAATATCTCCCTTATGAGGTCCAGAAAATGAGATTTACAAAGGCATTCTAGTCCAGGTCACTGGAAGAGAGAGGATTTGAACCTAAGGCTTAGAATGCCAAAACTTGGACTCTTTTCACTTCTTTGTGTTATTCTTCAGTGAGACCTGAAAATCATCTTATAACTCTTGTCTTTCATTATATTCACATTGCCATCTAGGTAATTCCTGATTTTATGAAAGAAAGAAAAGTTTGATAGAAGATATGCTTTAATCTGCTAGCCCTGAGAATACAAGCATAATAGACAATAGAGGGAAAAGATAGATGAAGGAGATTTTTAGAACAATTTCCAGCGATGTTATTGGGAATTTCTACTTTTTTTTTTAAATATGCCAGATGATTTCAAACCTTGAAGTGGATTCTAAATGAGAAGCGAAAAAGATAAGAGTAGAAAAAGAGAACTCATCTAGAATACCTTTTGTGTTGCTCTTCTTCTAGATTGCTTTCTCACATTACTCTAATTTCTCCCCAGCAAAACGAAAGTAAAAACTGGAGTAGAGATGAACTCTTCATAGGACTAATGTCAAATTAGTAGGACTAATAAAGTTAAAAACAAATGTGATCAGAAAATTCAAAGAAATGTTCAAACAAATTCCAAAAACTGGTGAATTTAGCAAGATTACTGGATAAAAGATTAATATACAAAAATCAATTACATTTTATATTAGAGGAATAAAAACATTAAAATAATCTAAAAATTATCATTTACATTAGACTTTAAAAGTATCAAATACTTAAGAATACATTTACCGAGGGGCGCCTGGGTGGCTCAGTGGGTTAAAGCCTCTGCCTTCAGCTCAGGTCATGATCCCAGGCTCCTGGGATCAAGCCCTGCATCGGGCTCTCTGCTGAGCGGGAACCTGCTTCCTCCTCTCTGCCTGCTTCTCTGCCTGCTTGTGATCTCCAACTGTCAAGTAAATAAATAAAATCTTAAAAAAAAAAAAAGAATACATTTACTGAAAGAGATTTAAAACTTCTATACTGAAAACTAGAAAATTAAGCACATAGCTGAGAAACATTAAAGATGTCTTAAATAAATGGAGAATTATACCATGTTTATGCATAACAGTATTTCTAAGATGTGGCTGTCCTCAAGTTGCTCTATAGATTCAACAGAATCCCAATTAAAATCCAGCAGGTTAGCTGTTTTGGGGGGTAGAAATTTTCAAGTGTATCCTAAACTTTATATGAAATGCAAAGAGCCTAGGACAGCCAAGAACAGTGTGTGTGTGTGTGTGTGTGTGTGTGTGTGTGTGTGTGTGTATTCCATATATTAATATATATGGTGATATATCACCCATAAACTGATGATGTGGCCTTTTGGGGTTTCAGTTTTATGGAGAAAAGATTGCCTATCAGAGTTTTCATCTTGGGCAGGCCTAGGTTTTTGTTTTTGTTCTTTAGCTTTTCCATGCACCATGTCAACTATGAATATTGTACTTTATAGTTATGCTTCTGGGCAAAGTACCCGAACATTAAAGTTTCAGTGCTCTGTTAATTTTTCAGAATTCCCGCTTTCTCTCAGTCTTTGAACTTAGTTTATTATCGGTTTACTGATACTTAAAAAAAAACCATTTATTTATTTATTTTAGAGAGAGAGTGTGAGAGCACTCTCTTCCTATGAAAGGCAGAGGGAGAGTCCTAAGCAGACTCTGCTGAGTCAGGCACGACCTCATCCAAAACCAAGAGTGGGACGCGTAACTGACTGTGCCACCCAGATGCCCCTTGATACTGTTTTTAAGAAAAAAATGGACTTTTAGTTATTTTTCAGCAATAAAATTTATCAAGATGCCCAGGTAACTATTGTTAGAAATGAAAGTCCCCTGCACATGTTAAGTTTGAGGCACATTTTAGAAACCCAAGAAGAGACAATGAATAGAAAATTGTTTTATGCACCTAAAGTCAAGGAAGGGGTCTATGCTAGAGATATAACTTTGGATGTTGTTGGTGTAAAGATAGTATTTAAAGTCATAAGTCTGATAAGATCCCCATAAAAGTGACATTAGTTGGAGAAATGGTCTAAGGACTCCTGGACACTTCTGATTTTAGCAATTGGGTAGATGAGGAACCAATAAAGACTAAGAAAGACACATTAGTGAGGTGGGAGGAAGCTGGGAAAGTGTGGTCTCCTGGAACATAAGTAAAGGAAGAGTTTCAAGGAAGACATCATGATTGCACCAAATGCTGAAAGGTCAATTAAGATGAGGAACTAAGGTGAGTATATTCACTGGGCACTTTGGCTTCAGCAATCCAGAAGCCAATGACCTTGACTAGAATAGTTCTGGTGGAGTGCAGGAGGTGAAGCCTGATTTGAATGGGTTGAAGGCAGAATAAAAAAGAGAGGAAATTGGAACCAGAATCTACCAATAAGCATCAATACAAATCAATGTGGACAGAGAAATGGGGAAGCCAATAAAAGTGACAGCATTCTTGTACATTTGCAAGAATGACCCAGTAAAGAGAAAAAGTTGATGATACAGCAGAGACAGAAACTAATTTCTGGATGTGATGTTTTTGAGCAGGCAAAGTAGAAGGGATTTCATGCACAAGTGGATAGTCTGGCCTTAGGGAGAAACACAGGCAGAGCATACTTAGGAGACAAAAGAAACTTTCTGAGCACATATGTGAGTGGGTGGATAGTTGTAGTGGTGTGAGCTTGTGGGAATCATATCTTCTGATTTTTTTCAGTAAAGTAGGAAGCATGTTTATCAACTGAGAATGAGCAGATATTAGAACTCGGAGGAAAGGGGAGGAGGCATGTAATAGAAACGTAGGAGGATGAAAGAACGCGGGGCTGCCAGGCAGCCCTCAGGCCACTGGTGGGGAGAGGTTATGAATTTAAAGTGAAATCAGCCAGTATGATTGTGTTTTTCTTTAGCTCTGTTCAGCTCTGTGTGTGTGTGTGTGTGTGTGTGTGTGTGTGCGCGCGCAAGCGCAGTTTGGAGCAGACAGAAAATGGTACTTAGGCAGAGTTGGGGTTGTGCCCGCTGTGATGATGAAGTTAGAACACGACAAGAGAGTTAGAGATGTGTGGAAGGAAGTAATGGCTCTGGTTCCTTGAGATTTTAAGCCAGACTGGAAAAACCTGAAGATACTAAAATACAATGAAAAGAAGGTAGGGACCTTTGGATTGTCCAAATTGATGGGTTGAGGGATTGTTGCAGTTGGAGGACTAGAGGGAATGTGCTGGAACGACAGGAGGTGGTATAACAGAGGAGGAACTTAAAACTGAATTTCTGGGGAGTGGTTGCAACTTTTGGTGATGAGAAGGCATTTCCATGGGAATGAATGTCAAAGATGGGGTAAGGACAAGATCATCAGAAGAAAAGAGGTCCAGAGATTGAGGGACCAATGTATTGGATTGCTAATCTACATCAGGGATCAGCAAAGCATAGCCTAATCTGGCACATTCTGGCCTACCACATGGTTTCATATGGCCCTGGCTCAGATGGACCTGGCTAGCATTGTAAGCCACAGAGATGAACTGGTGCATCCCTGTACTGTGCCTATCTCTACTTCCAGTGCCAACCCATCCAGCTTGATGGCCATACTTCATTGCTGCTCAAGACTCATGCTTGGAAAATGCAAGGTACCAAGTGGTGGAATCACCTTTGGCCAACTGCTCAAACAGAAATGGCTAGGTTTTCCAGAAGGAAAGAGTATTCTGAGATCTGGATCACTGACAGAGGGTGAAACCAACTATGATGAAAGTCTTAGGCAGATGGGGTGGGTGGAATGGGGCAGGAGTTTTCTGCTTTGTTATAGAAGTACCTACATAATATTCTTGTTCCTGTCTCTTGGCCCAAAAAGCCTAAAATATTTACTACCTGGCAAGAACTCAGAACTCAGCAAGAATTTTGCTAAATTAGTACTGAACAGGGTGACAGTGAAACAGGGGTGAAAATCCTCAAAAATTAGGGAAAATGGACAAGGATTATTAGTTGACTGCACCAAGGAGGGTAGTGGATGGAACAGTCTGATGACATGAGAGTAAAGCCTTGTTCCTTGCTCCCCCTACTTTTTGAATATACTTAGAAAGCCTGCAATGAGAATGACCAAGGAATAGCAAAGGTTATTACTAGGAATAAAAATACAGTTTCAAATGAGCTTTAAAAAGTCATTGTCTCACCATTATCATTATGGAACTGTAAATGGTTATTGTGTTGAAGTAGGATTTAATAGACACTTGAAAACTTATAAAAAGGTTAAGTACATAATCAATAGTGAGCCATCAATGTAGAATTTTTAGCAAGTTTTAATGCAGTTCTGAAACCCAGCTTTCCTATGAAACTATTCTAAGTGTCCTTGGTTTCAACTCTAATGTCTTTCTCAGAAGTAAACTTGCCATGCAAATTATTCATTGCCTGAAGAAACAGGGTCCACAGGAAGCTAAAATTAGAACTACCGTCCAAGGAACTGTTATTGAATATTTCAAACAACTGATGCTCTCCTCCATCACAGTCATGGCAAGGTACATAGAGGGACAGTGGAATCATTTTTAATGGATGGATGATTTTCTAGGCTTCCTTTGTCTTTTTGAAAATTATGTCCAAGGGCTGAATCACACCAGTGATAGGCAGCACGAAATGATGAAGAGCCCCGAATTTAAGTCTGAATTCCCAATCCACCATTTCCCAGTGGTGTGATATTGGGCAAATAACTAACCCTCTTTGGACCAAAGTTTCCAAGACTGTAAAATGGGAATGGTGTTCTTAAAGAACATTGGATTATTGTGAAGAATAAATGAAATGTATGTGAAAGTTCTTAGCACTGTCTGGCAGATGCTGGGTAAACATATGAGGTAAGCCTAAATCTGAACTAACAAGATGTTTCATTGATCCTCAGACAACATTCTTCCAGGGTCATGACTTTTTAAAATGAGTTTATAGATTTGTGGAAAAGAGGCATTTTGTTGGAATATTTCAAATGGCTATTACGTGCTGTTTAAGCCGTAGGGTAGCAAAATTCATAAGCATCTCTAAGAAGGAACACAAAATGTTATGTATAGAAGCTTAAGTCTTCATGCTCATTTATTCTATATAATAGGCCAGAGAGCTCCAACTCCAGAAAAGAGTGCTGATAGTTCAGGCCCGCTGGAGAATCCATCTTGCACTTAAGAGCATCCAAATGTTTTTAACACTATGTTCCCTCCTTCCTTAACTCATCAGATTTAGCTAGTGGGCCATCATTTTGTGACTGTGCATAGACCCTCGGTGCTGTTGAGTGAAATCTCCAGCTCTTTGTGAATATCCTCTTAATTTTGTTGAGATGCAACCACTTCTATTGCTGATAGCTAACAAGCTGCATTTTTAACTTTCACTAAAATTAGATCTTTTAGTGTATGGCCATTTGTCATAAAGAGACAAAGATTCTATCACCTCATGGGAATTTTGCATATCTCAATAATGAGCTGAGAACAGCAAAGGCCTGTTGAGATAATCCTGGGATTGGACTGACCTCCTAGCTAAGGGGTTTGTTCTCCTAAGCTAACTTCAAAATCAGCTGAGACTCACTTTTCTGCTTCAGCAAAATAAAGACTGAGTGTAGTATGGCTGAAATTTGGGGATCCCTGGCTGTAGTCCTAGGACTACAGATCCTGGTTGGGTTGAATTGCCTAACTTCTCCAAGCTTTGTTTCTCCTGGGAGTTAGCCTGGCCAGGCCAGTGAAGGGTAGTAGCAGACAAGAGTGAGAAGTCATGGTGAGTGGTAAGCTTTATTTAGGGGAAATAAAGTGCAAACCAGGAAAAATAACATTGTCAAGGCAAAAAGCAAGAATGGAGTTGAAAATTGGAGATATAACCACAGAGGTCAAGAGCCAGGTAGAAGCAGAAATGGAGTAGGAAGGAAAAAGTAAAGATGAGGCAAGGCAAAGCAAAAGGGGCCAGACATTTTCCAGGAAGCATGGGCTATCCTGTAATGCTTGTTTTTATCACATGCTAAGTGCTTTCTGATTTGAATCTCAGTTGCCATGGTTTAAAGCAGAAATTGCAAACTGGGGGGCCCACAGATCAAGTTCAGCCCACATACCAGAGGTAATAATGTTAAGAAAAGTAATGACTAGCACTTACTGAACACTTACTACACACTAGATGTGTTCTAAGTATATGTTCTTACTTTTTTTTTTTTTTAAGATTTTATTTATTTATTTGACAGAGATCACAAACAGGCAGAGAGGCAGGCAGAGAGAGGAGGAAGCAGGCTCCCTGCCGAGCAGAGAGCCCGATGTGGGGCTCGATCCCAAGACCCTGAGATCATGACCTGAGCTGAAGGCAGAGGCTTAACCCACTGAGCCACCCAGGTGCCCCTATGTTCTTACATTTATTAGCTCACGGGAACCACTAAACAAGCCTTGAGGTGGATAACAATGGTATCCTCAGTTTACAAATGGAGGAACTGTGTTAATAGCCTTTTAAGTTGTAGCATTGGGCTTTAAATATAGGTACACTGGTTCCAGAGTCCATACAATTACCCGCCATCCTATCAATGGGGCCATATCCTAATATTAGGGAGAATACACTCAGGGCTTACACAGCGAGGCCCATACCCTGGGCTGGTGAGGTGGTAGTCACTTAAAACTAACTTCCAGGCAAAAACAGCTTCTAGCCTTTGACTACTTTCTTTATACATCTCTTGGTCTTGTTCTCATACTACTTTCCTGAGCATCTCTTCATCTGCCTTAACTGTCAACATACCATCTTAACAGATTGCTTTAAAATAATATGTTTAACCTATTACCTTCACATTTCTTAGAAAGGGGCTGTCCTTTTGTTGGCAAACTATTTTGCCCATCCAACATTTTAAAAACATTAAAAGTAGTTGCCAACATTTTAAATTTGAGAGATTTCACATTATAGTCCTGATTTCTGGAGCACCTGGATGGCTTAGTGGGTTAAAGCCTTCGGCTCAGGTCATGATCTCAGGGTCCTGGAATTGAGCTCTGCATTGGGCTCTCCGCTCAGCAGGGAGCCTGCTTCCCTTCCTCTCTCTCTGCCTGCCTCTGTGCCTACTTATGATCTTCGTCTGTCAAATAAATAAATAAAATCTTTTAAAAATTTAAAAAAAAAATCCTGATTTCTGACTTTCTTGAGACATTGGAGGACAGGGGAATTTCAGGATGGTGTTCTTGCTAACTAGTGTCAGGGTATCTGACAGAGCATGTGATGGTCCCCAGAACCCTGCAGTCCTCACCCATCTCTGTTGTGCTGTTCATTTATGTCACTTGTCTTCCCTCAGTAGGATCTTGTGAGCCCTGGTTTAAAGGTCCCAGATGAGCTGATAGCATCAAGTATAGCAGACTGGTGTCAGGATCCTCCAAAGAGATATGCAGAAAACAATTGAATTTAAAATTACGACAGTGGCACTTAACCAATTGAAACTTAACTCCCCAGCTATATACATTTATTTGTATGATTTTAGAGCTTTGAAATATTTTTAAAAAGATTTTATTTATTTATTTATTTCTCAGAGAGAGAGAGAGAGTGCGTGCACAAG
The DNA here is from genome assembly GCF_963455335.1 of Martes martes. NCBI lineage: Eukaryota > Metazoa > Chordata > Mammalia > Carnivora > Mustelidae > Martes > Martes martes. The sequence continues at coordinate 23,304,698 of NC_137895.1, forward strand.
CAGGGGGAGCAACAGGCAGAGGGAGAAGGGGACTCCCCACTGAGCAGAGAGCCGGACATGGGACTCTATCCCAGGGCCCTGGAATCATGACCTGAGCTGAAGGCAGATGCCCAACCGACTGAGTCACCCAGGCGTTCCAAGCTTTGAATTTTTTAAATAGTGGCTAGCATCTATTTAACCCTTTCCAGTGGCAGAGAGAATGCTGTGCCTTCACTAAACTGGTTCACTCTGTGACAGTGCACTTAATGAAGGCTATGTTGACCAGACCACTGGCATCTAGGTAGGACCTTAAGACAGGTTTTGGGGTGAGTGATGCATGTCATTATGAGGTCTAGTCCTCCAGAAATCATTCCAGATGTAATTATCCTCTTTTTTCCCCTTCCATGGGCTCTTGGACACCATGAGTTAAAGATGATGGCATTACATGATAGAGGGATTTAGAACACAGAATTGTTACCTGGAGAACAGCCAGTTGGCATGGACCAGCTACACTGGAGAAATTATGTTCTGTTTTATTGGGCCACGGAGATTGAGGTTTGCTTGTTATAGCAGCTACTGGTAATTACCATGACTAATAGCCTTAATATTCCTCTGTTTAAAGCACTTTACCTGTGGAAACTCATTTAGTTCTCATGACTACCTTGTAAGTTCTCTGCTATCCCATTTTGAAGATAAAGAAAGTGAGGCATGGAGAAATTAGTAACTTGCTTAAGGTTATAGGATGAGTCAATAGCAGAGCCAGGACTTGAACAGAGGTGGATTAGCTTCAAAGTCTTACCATTGCTTTTACTGCCTCTCAGCAAATTTCTTCTGAGCACATGGGAAGGTCCATGCAAAAGCAAGGCTCTGGGAATGCAACGTCCATAAACACTCACTGTCCTCCGCACTTGAGAAGCTCAGTGTATAACAGGGGAAGTAGCTTCATGCACGAATTAGGTAATCTGATGTACTAATTGAGTGACTGACTATGTATTGGATGTTGTGGTAGGGGAAGAAGTTCATCCATTGTGAAAGGTGGTACAGGCTAAGTCAGGATGGAGACATAGAAAAGGGGGAAACCACTTCACACAGGAAAGGCAGAGACATCGCATGGGACAGAGCAGTCTGCTTGGCTCCTGACAGCTGCCTCGGCTTTTGCCAGGGTTTGAATAATTCCAGGAGCTTGCTAAGCATGTCCTAGTTCTCCTCGAGTACACACAACCCGAAGCTCTTTCCTCTCTGACTTATGAGCCTTTTCTTTATCCAGTGAAGTGATCATTACTGCTTAGTTATTTTAGGAACAGGAACAGAGAACAATTAAAAAATCATCAATTACTGTAAATAACTTGACAGTCAATATCCCTCATGATACCATAAACCCATGCAACTATTGACTCACTAACAGGTGAATAATTCTCTAGGATCAATGATGACAATAATGCTTTGCTAAATTTAGAACCATCAAAATAAACATACAAGTACAGAGGGTCAAAACAATTCCTCATATCCACAAGGGAAATTTTCATCAAGTTAATGTGCCATGATAAAGCAAAAACAAGTGGAAAAAATCCACTTCTCCTTGAATGTACTTTTCTTTTTCCTGTAGAGAATTCTAGAATTATTTTCTTTATTCCTAAACTTTATGACATTCCATGCAGCAATGATATTAGCTTAGAAAAATGATGACTAGTCAGCATCCGCATGGAGGCACTCCTTTTAAGATATTTGTGAGAGAGTCCAATAACCTTAAGCAGCCCATGACTTCAGCTTGGTTATTTCAGACATTATTTGTATTCCTTAGTTTTTGCTGTTTTCCTCATGTTATATAGGTCATTATGGTGTTTTGCATATTCTTTGCCTGCAATGTATAGTGTTTGGAACTCTTTTTTAACAGTGGGTTTACAGGAAGCTGAAATTTTATATGACCTCATGTATTCAAATACTTATTACCATACATATTTATGCATGTGGATACATGAAGCTAAGTACTGCAATTAAGAGTGAGCCCAGAAGGGGCGCCTGGATGCCTCAGTCGCTTAAGCGTCTGCCTTTGGCTCAGGTCATGATCCCAGTGTCCTGAGATCGAGCCCTGCATCAGACTCCTTGCTCAGCAGGTGAGTCTGTTACTCCCTCGGCTCCCTCTGCTCACCTGTGCTCCCTCTGCTTGCTCATGCTCATTGTCGCCATCTCTGTCCCTCTCTCTCTCTCTCAATAAATAATAATAATAATAATAAAAATAAATAAAATCTTTTAAAAAAAGTGAATCCAGAGAGACCTGAGTTCTAATCCCATCTCTGCCTGGCTCTGGCCCTTTGATTCCCCTTGTTCTCATGTATTAAATGGAGTTAATCTGAGAATCTTCCTCATGTGATAGAAGAGTACAAATGAATGGAAGGAATGTAAATAGGGATGAGCAGAGTAACAAAAAAAGGAAAGGGTCCCAAAGCTGGGTTAGAGAACAACAAAGACTCATGACATTCCCTTGCATGTGGCCTTGAATAATTTTCTTTCACCTATAAAATAAATACTAAAGTCTAAATTTCTTGCCTGGACTTCAGTATCTTGTATATTTGTTACTCTTTCTAACTTTACCTTGCTGCAGCAATTTCTGTTTAGATTACAAAGACCTAGGTTCCATCCCAGAATTTGCCATTTATCAGCTGTGCAGTTTGAACAGGTTGCTGAACCTCTCTGAACTTTAGTTTTCTCAATTTAAAAATGTGGATGCAAGTATCTTCTAGGCAATGCTGAGGGCTGAATGAAATGCACAGCATAAAACCCCACATAACTTACACACCCAGGAAAAGAGTCTCCCTTTTCTTTGCTTGTATGAAAAGTCCTCTAGAAACTGTAAGTCATTTGGAAGAGTTATGTATCATCATCATTCTGACAGAGCTGCTGGCCTGAGCAACACTGTATTTATGTGGCTTCAGAGACACTGTATAAATACATAAATGCCTAGGTAGGATGCAGATAGATTTCCCTTCCTAGTGTCACCAAGTTTCTTAAAGTCTGCAACTGTCAGTGAAAGACTATTCCAGTGGGATACACATGAGAACGATGTCATTACAAAACTTATTTAGGACAAAAGTTATGGAATGGAGAAGATGAAAAGCCCCATCCAGTGGCACATTGCAAGTGGGCCACAAAACATAGTGGGGGAAAAAAAACCAAAATAGAAAATTCTGCCCATGACAGGTTTTCCGTGGACTTTTCTGTTAGGGTAAGACCAGCGACTTCTTGGAGGACCCTCCCTATAGATAGCAGATTGGTCTTGGTCTGCACGCTCTTCAGCTCTGCTGAGTTTTCCCTCTCATGAACTCCTTGGGTTAAATCAACTGTCACTTCTTCCCAGACCCACTAAACACAGTTCTCCATGATATTGTAGAAAAGCAACGTTGTCCACCATTCAAAGCAACTACTGCATAATCCCATTATGTTTATGGGTGTTGGTTAGATTTTGTTTATAGCTACAGACTTCAGCATTTCACGTCCTGTTAATATCTCTTTGGTTCAGTTAAAATGACGTAGGAAAAGTACTGGCTGATTCTTAATGGGACAGTCAATTCACCTTTTCATTCCAACACCAAAAAAGTTTTCCATTTTGATAGGTATAAAAATTACAGTGATAAGTCACATTCGATCCCAGTTCTGTTTCATTTGTTATTAGACCCTGTGCCAAATCTTGTCGGACCTGCATTCAATTTGCTTTCACATAATAGAAACCTCGTGCATCTGAGGAAGGAAAGTAGCCCTTATTTTTCTGGCGGTGAAAAAGAATTGCTCCTCCTTGCCCATGCATCAGAGGAAGCAGCTCCTCTTACAAATCCTGCAAATCCTCTGTAAGAATGTGGTTTATGTCCCTGGCGATAAGGAACAAAACAAAAGAAATATAGTAATGGAGGCATTAGCAGGTCGTGGAACAACTGCTTTTGAATATTTATATTTTCAGGCAGTTTAAAATGCATGCTGTTGTTAAAAATAGACTGAAGAGTTATAGCATTTATTAAGCCCATACCATGTGCAGGGAACGTGTTCGGTACTTAAGAGATTGACTTTACTTAATCTTCCCAATTTTATGAGGTGATGTTATAGATATTAAGTAACTTCTCCAAAGCCCGGTACCTGCCCAGTGGTGAAGCTCGGTTTGTACTCAAGTCTACTAGATTTCAGAGCCCAAACTACTTCTGTCTACTCCTCTGACTCTAACTATAGAAACTTATAAGTAGAGTTAATTAAAAATCAGAAACCCCCAAATCAGTCATATTGGCCTGCAGAGATCTCTATTCAATTATAAGAGGAATTGGTAACTTATGGTGAATCGCAGAGAATGCTACTTGTTCTTTAATTTAGGCTCTGTAACTTGCTAGCTGTGTGATCTCAAACAAGCACCTTCATTTTCTTATCTGTAAAGTGGGAATTAGAATAATATCTACATTACAAAGTTGTGATTTTTACAAACAACACATAGAACTCTTTCCAGTGGAGTAACTTGTGAGTCGTTCCATAAAAGACAGCCATTCTTCTTCTTATGCTAAGTAGACCTTTACTTGGTGATACTGAAAACAGTTACAGTTGATGCTAATATTTTGAGCCAGAAAATTAGAACGTCTCCTTCATAAAGAATCAGGGAAAACAAACGGCTGAGAAATGGTTTCTTCATATAAATAACTACTAGCAGTTTTAGTAGATGTTAAGGAATTACTAATGCAACCTACAAGGCAAATAGGTCGGTAAAAGGTCAAAATAACAAATGCATTCCTTTTCTTTCTCAAGTTTAAAATGCTTGGAGTAAAAATAAATTTGTAGCTTTCCGGTGAGACTTTTTATTCATTCCTTTTTTTTAAAAAAAGAAGTCATGCCATAAATTTAACTGGTCTTGAGCTATAAGTTAGAGTAATTTTTAAAGTGGTGGCCAAATTATACGCATGCCACCAAGTAACATTTTTCTGAAAACACTAATATTGCTCTAAATAGTGTCAGAACAGGCAATTTCTGAACAAGCCAAAAAGAAACGTTGCAAGCATTTTCTTATTACATTTGATAGTCTTCTGGCTGAACACTTTCAAACTGAGATTGCTCTGGATAGTAAGAATAAGTGAAAACACACAAACATCATTCTGTAGATGACTTCTCTTTCTCCCCTCTTATTCCTTGGTACCAGAAAATATACAGAACACACTGAAAAATCCTCTTGCTGGCTTTTATTGAGGTGAAAAATCACTGGGGACTCCGCCTAATGCAAATCGTTGCATCCAACTACAGGAAATCAAAAGAATCAAAAACTCTACCCTTGAATTTTAGAACTTTTTTTGGACCCTCAGAAGGGCATTTCCCTACATTTCCGTGGTCTGTCAGAGGACCACGGAGCAGGCTGGGAGACGGAGAGGTGGCAAGTTCTGAGTGACCTCGACTCTTTTGTGTCCAGCTTGATGGTCTGGAGAGAATGATGGAATTTTAACCCCCCACCTCCTTTAACTTTTCCCAGACCACGTGCATTCAATGTCTTAACGGGTCCGTCTCTCTCACTTTGACAAAAATTCTCAGAAACTCTGAGTGGATTGAGATTTAAATGTAAGTTTGAAACTAGAATCGAGTAAAATATGCAAAGTTTCGTGGAATTTAAGACAGAGCCAAGACTCCAATGGAGTCTTTGGAACACCAGCCCGTCCCTTTGCCTACAGGAGAACCTAAAAGGAGAGTTAGTTTTAAGAAGAGGACACGCAAGAGGAGCACATGGGCTGGATCCTTGCACGGGTGCCAGAAAGAGAAAAAGGTGAGAAGGGGTGATTAGTCCAGTTTTGTCCCTGATCATCCAGAGAAGCCTTAGCCCTTGGGCAAAGGAGATTCGAGGTGTGCTATCTGCTGAGGCCAAAAAACTAGGGGAGGCCCTTAAGGATGGGCAAGTTTCCGCCCCATACCTTGGTGAGATTGGGGAGACTAGGACAGTTCTGTTCTAGTGCTTGTCCCCTCTGATGATAACAGTACTCACCTCACAGACCTATTGTGACGGTCAGTCAGTTTAAAGCACTTTGTAAAAATGTACTAAATTACTAAATTAGGGGTAATATCATAGCCTTATAAAAGAAAGCCCATTCAACTGTAGGACTGCATATGTCCATTATTACAAATTTGGAAAATATTTTTATTAACAAACACTTAGTGCTTAATATGTGCTTCATGATTATAAACTCATTTCTCAATAAGGAAGCGTTTTGACATTTCTGTTTATAGAGAGGTTATAAAACTGGTCTAAAGTCACACAGTTGGTGTCAGAACTAGGATTCAATGTCAAGAAAAGCCAGGTTATCTCTCAAGTAAAAGGATGAACCAAAAATATTCAGAAGCTCAAATACCCAGAGATTTTAATTTTGCATCTACATTTGTTTGCTTTTTTTTCCTCCCTCTACGGTAGTTTATTTTAACAATAGATCATTTTGGAGGGCTGGGGTAGCTCAGTTGAGAGCCACACTCTTGACTTTGGCTCAGGTTATGATCTCAGGGTCCTCTGGGACTGAGCCAGTGTAGGGCTCTGTGTTCTGCAGAGAGTCTCCTTCTCCCTCTCCCTCACCCTCTGTTCCTCCCCCTCCTTCCCCCGCCACCCTCTCCCTGCACACATACACACTCTCTCTCAAATAAATAAATAAAATATTTTAAAAATATAGATCATTTTAATTTTTTATTTGATTATTATACATTGTCAGGATCACACTCTGATTTCAAGATTTCAAGGTATAGGGACAATGTATATTGGTAATATATGAACATCTCAGCCATTATGCTAAATATTCTACATATATTTTCCAACTCGACCTTCATAGCAATCCTGTCAGGTGGTTCTTATTTTTTTTTCCATCTTATTGATGAATACTATTGATGAAAGGAAATCGTGTTTTAAAAGTTCTATTCTTATAGGCTTCTCATTCAAAAATAAATATGCAGCAGAAATCAACAGAGCAATTTAGAAGCCGTCAGGCCCCTTAGATAGGCCTAGCCTGATTTTACAGATAAGAAAACAAGCTCTGAGAGAAAGGGACTTTTTCAGTGTTATGCATTAGGTTAGGGATACAGGGAAGACTAGAACCTCAGATTTCTTAATTCCAGGTGAACACTCACCACTCATCTCCCTCACCTCTCCCCACCCACATAGTGTTTTAAATAAGCACCTTTTATCAGTCCCCCCCCTTTTTTTTGCCATTCATTTCCTCCAAGAAGTAGAAGTGACAGAGAGTCAATGTTTCTGAGCTGATTTGTCCCTTAGCATCCTGCCTTGTGATGCATAGAACTGTCTATTTGTCTGCAAGAGCATCTACAACTCTCTTGTTTCTCATGACTGCTTCCATCTGCATGAATCAGCCAAGATATAACATCCTTCTCTTGTGGGACCTGCATTATATGCAGAGGGAGGTTAACTTTGGGCTGAACAAATTGGGTTTGGGAGGACATCTGTGATCCATTTTAACTTAATAGGGATTTAACCAAAATAAGGAAAATATAGTGTGGTTGAATAGAGATCATGTGAGGGGAATATGGTTAGAATTTTGTCAGATCAAAATTCTGATAGAAAATCAGACTGTGGCTATCTGCCTGGTTAGGTTAAGAGTATTAAAATGCAATTTTAAAATAATGTGTATAAAGTCACTGAAAATAGGGGCCAATAGAAACGTAATAATGATAATAATAATAATCTCCCACTTATATAAAGGGCTTATTATATGCTAGGCCCTATGCTAAAACACTTTATATTATCACTTCACTTATAAAACTACCCTAACTATAATCATTCCCCTGCTGAGGAAGATGAGAGTTGATGTAACTTCCAGCTTAAGAAATTTACAAACACTACAGCTTGTAGGTGACAGAGCTGGGAGCCATATTTTTTAAATGGACACATTTATTTCCCTCTAGAATATAAGCTCCATGAGAGTAGGGATGTTTTTTTCCTGTTTTGATCACTGTTGTGTCCTAGAGCCTAGAATAGTACCTGGCATGGATTTACAATTAAGCACTTAGAGTCTGGTTTCTGTCACTCAACAGATCTTAATAGGGCCAAGCCCTGTTATTTTGTTTGCTCTGTAGAGCCAAGAATAATGGAGTTGCCATTTTTGTTTTTGTTTTTTTTTTCAGTTGAAACTATTAAATACTCTTATTGGTAGCAATAACATGAGGGGAGAGATAAAACTCTTAACTAGGATGAATTATCTGGACAGACCCAAACAACCAGAGAGGCTGTTAGTATATCTTCCTAAGTCCATGTTAATGAAGGGACAGAATGTGGTAGAAGGCTGTCAGTATGAGAGGAGGTCAGCAGCCATCATATAATGGAGGAGTGATAGCAGTAGCTTAGATGCATTTGCAATGCATTGTGTTATGAAATGACAAAGCAGCACAAATTGCTTCTATGAAAATAATAAGGATAATGGGAAAGCATCTCTTTCACTCCCTCTGTTTCCAGATTTTAAGATAATAATGATTGCATGCAAAACATTTCGAAGGGCTACTTATTGCCATTCTGCCAAATGGGATTCCTCAACTCTCTGACTTCTATGGCTCGTCTAAATGGGCACAGATCATGGCCTGTGGTGGAAACTGTGATTGAATGTTTCATGAATCAGCCCAGGATCTTGGACCTTGACCTTGTATAGATACCTCTGGAATTTTTCCACTGAAGCCGTAGCTAGTATGAGAGGAAAAGGATTGGCATAGTATTTGGTAAGATTGAGTCTACAGAAGAAGAAAGCATACACTATGGATGGGACAGAGTAGATGTGATCTCTGGCCAATGATGGGAGGATAGAGTTTGGCTCTGAATGTCTGAGACTTCATGACCTTATTTCTTGATGATAGAATTCCATGACTTCTTTACTGAAATAACTTCAAAATTTATATATAAATGACTCATTATTTTCCATTAACATATAATTCAGTAGCAACAAAAAAGAACATTGGCACTTGGAACTTTCTTTTTTACTCAAGAGAAGGCTGGCTGTATGTTGTAGTGATAAGGACATGGGTTTTGGAGACAGACAGACCTGGGTTCAAACCCAGCTCTCTAAGTCACTTCCTGTATAGACTTTAGCAAGTAACTACAATTAGTTCAGTTTCCCCAAAAAACTATTTGAAAGCTGAAATACTAGTACCAGGCACATACTAATGGTATATAAGTAAATGTATTTGTTCTTTGATGGTTGTTTTAAGGATTAAAGAAGAAAATATGTGAAGTACCTGATCCATTATAGACATTCTATAAATAGTATATTACACACACACACACACACACACACTATAAAAGAAACATTAAGGATAAAACGTTATCATTTCCATAAATAATATTTCCAAATTCAAAAGAGTCAAGAAAATCCTTGAAAAATCATGTACTTGTGGAGCACAAGGAATAACATGGGAGATGTTGGGAGATGGAGAGGAGAAGTGAGTTGGGGGAAATCAGAAGGGGAAACAAACCATGAAAGACTGTGGACTCTAAGAAACAAACTGAGGGTTTTGGAGGGGAGGAGGGTGGGAGGTTGGGTGAGCCTGGTGCTGGGTATTATGGAGGGCACGTATTGCATGGAGCACTGGGTGTGGTGCATAAACAATGAATTTTGGAACACTGAAAAAAAATAAAATTCAATTAAAAAAAGAAAAATTACATATATAGAATTAAACATTGGACAAAGAATATTAACAAGCAAGTCATATAAGAAAAAATGGACAACATACTTATGAGAAATCCCTTAATCTCACATGCTGCCTGGGAGATACAAAACAAATATATGGGAAAAAATAGAGTAGCTTGATGAGATCTTATAATAAAGACAATATGGGAAAATGACAGTATAAATTGTTATGTTTTTACAGAAAGTAATTAGCCAATATCTATTACGGATAAAAACAAGCATAGTCTTTGACATAGCAATTGCATGTTAGGATCAATTCTATTTAAAAAAAAAAAAAAGCAAAATCCAATTCTGGACCATAAATCAACAACTCTTTAATAAATTTAAAAGGATTGAAATCAAAGAATATGGCCTTTGACAAAAATTAATTAAATTAGAAATCAACAATAGAAAAACAGCATGAGTATCACTAAATGTTTAGAAATTAAATGGCACACTTCTAAAATTTTTTATTTTTTTTTTTCAGTGTTCCAAGATTCATTGTTTAGGTACCACACCCAGTGCTCCATGCAATACGTGCCCTCCTTAATACCCAGCACCAGGGTCACCCATCCACCCACTCCCCTCCATTCCAAAACCCTCAGTTTGTTTCTCAGAGTCCACAGTCTCTCACGGTTTGTCTCTCCCTCTAATTTATCCCAAATTCACTATTCCTTTCCTTCTCCTAATGTCCTCCATGTTATTCCTTATATTCCACAAGTAAGTGAGATCATATGATAATTGACTTTCTCTGCTTGACTTGTTTCACTCAGCATAATCTCCAGTCCCATCCATGTAGAAACAAAATTTGGGTATTCATCCTTTCTGATGGCTGCATAATATTCCATTGTATATATGGACCATAATATTGCGCCCCTTTCCATTTTCCCTGTACTTTCTGGTATTTGAATTACCCCCGTTAGTCTTCTAATTATTATTTATTTGTTTGTTTATTTATTTATTTATTTATGAGAGAGAATATGCACAAGCAGGCGAGAAGGGCAAAAGTATAGAAGGGAAGAAAGAATCCCAAGCAGGCTTCATGCCCAGCCAGCACAGAGCTTGATATGGGCCTCAGTTTCATGACTCTGAGATCATGACCCGAGCTGAAACCAAGAATCAGAAGCTCAACTGACTGAGCCATCCAGGTGTCTCTTTTTAAATATTTTTTAATCTCTCAGTTATTTTGTTTTCTTGAGGGAGATCTTTGAGATCTTCCCAATTATATTTTTCAATGTGTGTTTTCTGAAGTGGCTACGCCAGCTTGAATTCCCACCAACAGTGTAAGAGGTTTCCCCTTTCTCCATATCCTCACCAACATTTGTTGTTTCCTGCCTTCTTAATTTTTTTTGCCATTCTATTTGGTATAAAGTGGTATCTCAGTGTAGTTTTGATTTTTATTTCACTGATGGCTAATGATGATGAATATTTTTTTGTTTCTGTTAGCCATTTGTATGTCTTCTTTGGAGAAGGAACTGTTTATGTCTTCTGCCCATTTTTTGATGTGATTATCTGTTTTTTGGTTGTTGAGTTTGAGGAGTTCTTTATACATCTTGGATATCAGGCCTTTGTAGTGTCATTTGCTAATATCTTCTCCCATTCTGTGGGTTGCCTCTTTGTTTTGTTGACTGTTTCCTTTGCTGTGCAGAAGCTTTTGATCTTGATGAAGTCCCAAAAGTTCATTTTTGCTTTCATTTCCTTCACCTTTGGAGACATGTCTTGAAAGAAGTTGCTGCGGCTGATGTCGAAGAGGTTACTGCTTATGTTCTCTTTTAGGATTTTGATAGATTCCTATCTCATGTTGAGGTCTTTTACCCATTTTAAGTTTATCTTTGTGTATGGTGCAAGAGAATGGTTGAGTTTCATTCTTCCATATATAACTGTCCAATTTTACCACCACCATTTATTGAAGAGACTGTCTTTTTCCACTGGATATTTTTTCCTGCTTTGTCGAAGATTATTTGACCATCGAGTTGTGGGTCCATATCTGGACTCTCTACGCTGTTCCACTGGTCTATATGTCTGGTTTTGTGCCAGTACCATGCTGTCTTGGTGACACAGCTTTGTAGTAAAGCTTTGTAGTAAAGCTTGAAATCAGGCAATGTGATGCCCTCAGTTCTGTTTTTCAAGTAAAGCTTGAAATCAGGCAATGTGATGCTCTCAGTTTTGTTTTTCTTTTTCAACATTTCCTTGGCAAGTTGAGGTCTTTTCTGGTTCCTTACAAATTTTAGGATTGTTTGTTCCAGTACTTTGAAAAATGCTGGTGGAATTTTGATTGGGATGGCACTGAAAGTGTAGATTGCTCTGGGCAGTATTGACATTTTAATAATGTTTATTCTTCCAATCCATGAACATGGAATGGTTTTCTATCTTTCTGTGTCTTCTTCAATCTCTTTCATGAGTGCTCTGTAGTTCCTCAAGTACAGATCCTTTACCTCTTTGGTTAGGTTTATTCCAAGGTATCTTATGGTTCTTGGTGCTATAGTAAATGGAATTGATTCTCTCATTTCCCTTTCTATATTTTCATTGTTAGTGTATAAGAAAGCAACTGATTTCTGTACATTGACTTTGTATCCTGCCACATTGCTGAATTGCTGTATAAGTTCTAGTAGTTTGGGGATGGAGTCTTTTGGGTTTTCCATATAAAGTATCATGTCATCTGTGAAGAGAGAGAGTTTGACTTCTTCTTTGTAAATGGCACACTTCTAAATAACTGGTAAAAAATAAAATCACAAGAGAAAGCAGAACATATTTTGAATAAAATGGAAATGAAAACACAAAATATCAAAATTCAGAAGACATAGTTATCAACATCTGTGTGAAATTTATAAAATGGAACATTTATATTAGAAAAGATTGTTAAAAGTCTCAGGAAGTGATCTCAGGTTTTAATGTAAGAAACTGGAAAACACATACACATACACAGAGTAACCCAAGATAAGCAAGAGAAAGAAAATAATAAAGATAAGTACAGAAATAATGAAATGGAAATGAGATAAATAATAGAGAAAGTAAGTAAAACCAATAGCTAGTTCTTAGAAAAAAAATCAATATAATTGATAAAACTTAAGCTAGACTAATCCAGAGAAAAACAGAGAAGACACAAATTACCTCAAGAATGAAAGTGTGATTATTACTACAGATTGTATAAATATTAAAGAATAACAAAAAATTATAAAGAACTTCATGCCAATAAGTTTGATAACTCACATAAAATAGACAAATTCCTTGAGAAAGACAACCAACCAAGCTGTCCTAAGGAGAAAAAGAGATAACCAGAATAACCCAGTATCTATTAAAGAAATGATATTCATATTTAAAATGTTACCACAAAGTAAACTTCAAGCGTAGAAGGCTTCATTGGTGAATTCTATTAAGCATTTAGGGAAAAAAATAATACCAATCTTGCATACTCTTGCAGAAAGTAGGAGAGATGAAAGCAGTTTTTAATTCACTTGATGAGGTCCCTATGATTCTGCTATCAAAACTAGACAAAGACATTACTAGAGAAAAAAACTACCAATATAATCAAATCCAGCACTATATAAAATATATAAAATCATGTATCATGATTAACTAAGATTTATTCCAAGAATTTTTAAGGTTAGGTTTAACATTTAGAAACTAATCAATATAATGAATCACTATATTAACAGTTTAAAGAAGAAAATTTTAAAAAGCTTTAATCTCAATACAGTAGGAAAAACATTTGACAAAATTCAACACCCATTCATGACTTGTTAAAAATTGTAACAAACAAGTATTTGTAAAGAACTTTTTCAAGGAGCAGAGGGAGAGGGAGAAGCAGAATCCTTACTAAGCAGGGAGCCTGATGCTGGGCTCCATCCCAGGACCTGGAGATCATGACCTGAGCAGAAGGCAGCCCCTTAACTGACTGAGCCACTCAGATGCCCCTCCAATGGACTTTTTAAAAATAAAATTGAAGAAATTAGGTCCAAAATATATGGAAGTGCAATGGGCTTAGAATAGCAAAGATAACCTTGTAGAAGAACAAAGTTGGACCTCTTATATCACCCGAATTCAAGACAAAGCTGCAATAACCAAAACTGTTTAGCATGGCCATAAGTAGAGTCCAGAAATAGACACACACATACATATTCAACAGATTTTTGACAAAACTGCTTTAGCAAATTCAGTGCAGAAAAGATAGTCTTCTCAATAAATTGCTTTGTAATAAATGGATACCACATAATAGAAAAAATAAAACTCAACTCTTACCTCACACCACACATAAAAACTAACATGAATATGGATCTAAATATAAAAGCTAAAACTCTAAGTCTTCAAAAAAAAAGATGTTTGTCACTTTGTTTTAGGCAAAGATTTGTTGGATAAGACACAAAGAACACACACCATAAAAGAAAAAATAAATTGTATTTCTTCAAAATTATAAACTTCTGCTCTTCCAAAACCTCTAAGAGCATGAAAAGGCAAGCCAACAGACTAGGAGAGCATTTCTGGAAAAACAGTTGGTTTAGATCTCTAAGAGCTAAGTGTAAGAAGCCATACACAAAAACTACAACGGTATGCTTTGATTTATTTGAATTTTAGAAATGGCACCCACTATAGCCATAATAGCAGACCAGTGGATAGAGGCAGGGCTACAAAAAAGCATAAAGAAACTTTTGGAGGGTTGTGGATATGTTCTATATTTCATTTGTAGTGTTTACTTGGTGATATATATTTTATATGCCTGATTATTAAAACATATTAAACTATGCACTTAAAATGGGAGTATTTCTTTGGATATAAAATATGCTTCAGTAAAGCTGATTAAAACAAATAAACAAACAAACAGCACTTGTAGCTAAGGATAGATATATGCAGGTGTTTTAAAGACAAAAACAGGGACGCCTGGGTGGCTCAGTTGGTTAAGCGGCTGCCTTCGGCTCAGGTCATGATCCCAGCGTCCTGGGATCGAGTCCCACATCGGGCTCCTTGCTCCGCAGGGAGCCTGCTTCTCCCTCTGCCACTCTGTCTGCCTGTGCTCACTCTCTCTGAGAAATAAATAAATAAAATCTTTAAAAAAAAAATTCTTAAAGACAAAAACAAAATAGAAAACAAAAGCAAAATAAAGACTTTTATCTGATTACCTATCTATAATTTATCATTGAATACATTATGGTATATTCGATATATGCAACATATGCTTTTTAAGTATTACATTTATTTACTGGTCTGGAGATATACATGTAGTATTTTATGGAATTCCAGTGACATGTGTATTGTACGTCCCTTTTAGTATTAGGAAAAAATTGATCTTATCTATTGAAGAATATTTAATTTTTATTCTTAAAAATACTTCAGGATGCAGAGATTAAAGATAAGGAATGGGAGATTATTGTGCTTTTTATAAATACATTTGCACATGATTTTTTTTACAAAATCACATATTACTTTACAATTTAGGAAATCTAATAAAGTTTAAGAAAGAAAAATAATAATTGAAGTTGTGCTCTCTGAAGGACTTCTCTTTTCAATATTACTAGTGCAAGTAGTCAAATATAACACTCATGTGTGTACATGTCCTCAAAATCTATCACATTGTATATTAGTTGTTTGTAGGACTGACTCTCACTAGATCATAAACCACGTGAGGACAGGGAAGAATAAAATCCATCTTTGAAACTCTGGGAACTTTCATTGTCAACTATTTATTGAGTACCGACTAGGGTAGTCGCTGCTCAGGCAGTGGACATATTTCCCAATATGTAACAGAATGTCAAGCTTCTTAATTGTCAAATTGAACTCAGGCACGGTATTTCATGGCAGCAAAAGAAGGAAGTCCTTGAATGAAGGACTGCTTTCCCCTCTAATTAATGTAAAGAGAAAAAAAGGAAAAGAAAGAAAGAAAGAAAACCCATTAAACTGTAGTATCTGTCCACTTGTCATTTGTTTCAAAGTAGACTTTGGCTCTGCAATTTTGAGTGTGAAAAAGGGATTTGAGAAGTGAAAAATTACATAAAAGTCCAATTTAAATTGTTTTAAAAAGGAACCATATGTTCAATATTTGATGCTCCCTGCTCCTTCCCGTATCCATAAGACTATAATTTAAGTTCATAAATCACAAACCTAGTAAAAATTAGGACTAACTATTGCATTAGAATTTATGATCTTGCAAAACTTACAGGTATAAAACTATTAGCATCTTGGTAGAAGAGGTCTAATCCTTATAAACCGGTGTGCAAGAATTAAGTTTAACTCTAAAGTGGAACATTAATGCTTTTAAATTCCATGAGCTGGGGCACCTGGGTGGCTCAACGGGTTAAGCCTCTGCCTTCCGCGTGGGTCGTGATCCCGGGGTCCTGGGATTGAGCCCCACATCAGGCTCTTTGCTCAGCAGGGAGCCTGCTTCCACTTGTCTCTCTCTGCCTGCCTCTCTGCCTACTTGTGATCTCTCTCTCTCTCTCTCTGTCAAATAAATAAATAAAATCTTAAAAAAAAAATTCCATGAGCAGGTGGCCCCAAAGAGGCTTAAATTACGTGTACAATCAATGTCGGTGCCTCCATCACCACTTTCATAAATGACATATGATCACAAAGTAGAAAGCTAACACCTCCCACACCCCACAAATAAATGCCAGCAGAGCAGTTAATATATGGATTCCAGAGCAGACCTGGGTTTGTAATCCAAGCTCCTTCTTTTCCTGCCTTAAAACCCTAGGGTGAATCACTTCATTTTTTTGTGTCTCCATTTCTGTATCTGTAAATTGAGAATAACAAAACATCTGCCTCGTAGGGTTGCTATGAGTGTTGATGAATTAAATTAATTAACTATGAAGCACCTGAAATAATTCCTTGACCCACAAGAAGTTCTTGATAAAGAAACAAAAATCCTCTACCCAGTAGACCAGTTGTGCTCAATTTACATCTCAGTGAACATCTCCAAAAGCGAGAGAAAAGTGAAAGGGGCTTGGGGAGGTCATCCTCAGACCCAGCTGAACCTCTGCCCCACTTGGCCTTGATATTTGATATTTTTACCTCTCCATTTGTAATCAGGGGTGCTTAAACCAGAAACACAAAATTCTAAATGAAACTTCTACATGAAAATATTCAGAAGAAGAAAATGTAAACAAGTCTACCCCATGCCAAATTTCTTCATTCTAGGATTCTGGGGCTGGGACTTTGTCACAAATTTGAGCAATGGTGTTATAAAACAGACTGACAAGGCTGTGAATTGCAACACTACATCAAGCTGGAGTTCTCAACTGTTATACTTTTTTTTTTTTTGCTTAGAGTTTTTACTCCATATGCTTACCATTTCTGCAGACATACTTTCATACATTGGAATTTTTATTTCTCAAGGAAAAAAAATACTGGGGATTAAATCAGTCAGGATTTTGCTAAGTCTTAGGGCAAGAGACTTATGACATTTGGGAATTAGTAAGAAGAGAGCTGTGGGAGAAAAATCTATGTGTCTCTGAGCTCTGTCGCTTTCCTGGAATCTGCCTATACTGGCATTATTTAAGCCTGCTCCATTTCCCTATTACATCGTGAGTCTTCTGAAGTGAGAGCTACATCTTGTTTATCTTTGAACAATAAATAACAATCACAATAATGACAATAGGCAATGTTTATTACATTGCAGATCGTGTGCTGAGTGCTGTACATGAGTTAGCTTATTTAATGTCCACAACCATCCTGGCTACTGCTTTCATTCCAGTTTAACAGATGGGGAAGCTGAGCCTCAGAAAGGAAAATTAATAACCTCAAGGTTATATGGCTAAACGGCACAATCAGGTTTGGGATCAAAGTTTGTTCCGTTTCAAAGTGAGTTCCTTGAACAATAGCCTGTGATTCTCATGTGGGGTAGAGGTTGGTGCTGGGTACCTACGAGGAGCTCAAAAAATAAATGTTCCCTCCTCAGGGGGCAGCTGGAGAGAAAGAGCAAGGTTGAAAGAAGCATGCGGTGGGAGGTCAACCGAATACTTTGTGTTTTCCATCTTTAAAAAAAAATATATGTATAGGTATGTATGCATTCCTTTATATAATTTCAGTTATTAAAATGTACTAGTTTTTATGTTTAAAAAAGCATTTCAGAATAAATGGACAAGTTTCTTGTACCATAATTACAGAGACAGTGACAGTTCTGTAATGGATAACTGGCGTCATGGGAGGGCTTGGACCCGTGGTGCAGAAGACCGGGGTTGGGTTCTGAATCTACCGCTTAAACTCCAGTGTCAGGGAAGGGTCAATCCGTGTAATGTGAATCTTTTCAGCTTATAAAAGTGCAGCTAATGCAAACGGTGTCTACGAAAGCATGACAAGTCATAAGGCACTTTATCTATGTAAACTATAATAAAGTTCTCAAGCTGCTAAGGCAGAAAAGAGTGTGGAATCTTGTCCTTGATCAACCAGAGAGAGTAGATCAGAGATATATAAGACAGACAGTAGAAATGTACAAGAATAAGAAGGAGGCATATTTCCCCAGAATGATGCAAAATGTGGTAAATCACTCTCTTGATTATGCACATGGTCCCTTTTCTGAACCTCTAGGGTGAAAATTGGCAGTTCCATGGGGAAGACAGGAGGGGAAGAAAGCTGGAGCCTTCCCCACAGAGGCAGATGTGGCTGAGAGGGGTCAGTGGAGATGTAGCTTTGGGGATGGAGGATGTGGATTTCTGGAGGATTCCTGAGTCTGGGAGTACAAAAGGAACATGGGCCTAGGCACAGCTTTTACTGAGCTAAACCCTAGTTTGATTGTATGTTATGGACTGAATATTTGTGTTTCCTTCCCTACCCAATTCATATGTTGGTAGTCCTAACCACCAATGTGGTTGGGATTTTGAGATGGGGGCTTTGGGGGTAATTAGGGATGGATGAGGTCACAAGGGTGGGATCCTCATGATAGGATTAGTGCCCTTATAAGAAAAAACACCAGGGTTTGCTCTCTTTCTTTCCTCTCATGCACTCCCAGAGAAAAAGCCAGTGGATGCATCACCAGAAGGCAGCTGTCTGCAAGCCAGGAAGAGGGTTCTCACCAGAAGCCAACCACACCAACAGCCCAATCTGGGACTTCCAACCTCCAAAATACTAAGATAATTTCTCTTGCTTCAACCACCCTATTTATGGTATTTTGTTAATGGCAGTCTAAGTAGATTAAGATATTATCACAAAAATAAGGTAAATTCTGGAGAATAAAATCAACTAGGCCACTGATTTTATTCTTAAATATGGGAGACGTTCAGTGGAAGACAACTACTTGTATCAAAAAGATGAAAATGAATTTACCTTTTTTGTACTTAGGATTATCTTTCAAATGGACTCTCTCTCATTGTTCAGACCCTTTCTCTGTACTCTCCCCCATGACAAATGTAACTCACTCAACAAGGGTCAGATTTGTTGATTTGGGATTTTTAGTAAGAAAGAATATTGTTGAACACAAGACCCATTACTTCTAAATGCCTCCATCCCCTCACTCGTACACATATGCAAGAAGCTTTGCTGAAGAGGATAACTTACTTCGCACCCACCTGAAACTCACCTATAAGGGGTCAGGTGTTGAGAAGATGACTTTCACTTTAAGATCAAAATGATGATTAAAAATAACACTAACTAAAGGACATTTCACTTTTGGAATTAATAATGAAATAACCTTCTCCTACCTTGGAAGTAGAGTTTATCTCTCAATTTAAAAAATATATAAATTGGTGATTCAAATGTGTTCCAACAACACTCACTATTTGCCTTGGAACAATTATGAGTTCTCAAAAGGACATGAGAAAATGCTGGTAGGGCTGCTGTACAAGAAATCAACAATGACAGTATCAAGAAGGCATCTTATTGTCGGGAGATCATAAATTCTCCTCCACTGCATCTTTCTTCAAATGAATTAAGAAAAAAAAAAAAGTGACTGAATGTCAAGATTCTCAGGAGTGAGAAACAAAGAAGGCTTCAAACTAAAATGTCCAATCCTCGTGCCGTGATAAGTTACTTCTGGCAGGTTGACGTCACTGACGGATCATGGCTCCAGAGCCACCTGCTTTCTTGCCTGGAAACTTAACCTTCAGATTTTGGTAGCAATGAAGATTGACTTTGTGCTTCTCAAAGTACAGACAGAGTAATTCAAAAAGGAGAATTGCAGATCTTATCCCATTATGCTAGTAAAGAAACTGATTAAGAAACCTGTTTGCAGAGAGCAGTTTTAACCATCTTATGGTCCAAAATTGAAAGCTCTTTTTGAGATAGGATGAAATTTGATCCCTTTGTCAATGACAATAGAGGAGTCATTGCCCACATGATAGAAGCTTGCCTGTGGTAAGTGATTCCTCAAAATTTCTCAGTAGTTATAAAGCAAACAAATCATCTCTAGGCAATCCGATTTTGAGGAAACTCAAGATTTTGTGTATGCCCCTATCTTCAGCCAAGAGCCTGGCTTGACCATTGTAGGCATATACTGCTCTTCAATACCTTTTAAAGATGGCTTCCTATAGAGTGCATGTCAAGCTTCTCCTTTGTGGTAAGGCTACAGAAGGTCTCTAAAGCCCCCCTAATTGACCACATTGACACTCAGTGGGACCACTTATTTATCTTGCTGTACCTAATGCCCAATTTTTGCATGTCCTAACCATGGAAAACAACTCACTTTTTTTCTGTATAATAAATCCTCTTGGTCAGAAGGAAATTCTGAAATTAGCTTTCTTTGTTGTTGTTTTTTTCTTCTTCTTTTTTCAGGCAGACGAATCCTAAGTGCTTATACTTTCTTCTCACTGGCCCTGCTTTCTATCTCTGAATTCATCCTAGGATTAGCTGTGGCTTTTCAAGAACTTTCTAAAGTTTTGGTTGAGCCAGCCAAAGAAAAGTGTGATGAATATATGTCAAAAATGAATATAAGTGTTGTTTGCCAGAAGACTCTTTATGTAGCTAAAATGCCTAGGATGGGAGCTCCTTCAATTATTAAAGTTATTAATTACTCTTGTTTCTAAAACCACTCCCTACTGAAATGTGTAAGGTAGTTGGAAAGAAGGAGAGTGCTTTTCACAGGCATCTATGTGACAAATTAATTGGGGGGGGGGCAGTTATCTGGCTAATTGCATGATGTAAGAGGTGGTGACATGGTGTAGGGCAAAGAACAGGGGACTGAGAGTCACAGACGGGGTAACATTTTCCCCGCTCTTGCCGCTCACCAACTGGGCACCCTGGAGCCTGTGTCCAAACTTTGGATATTTTATTTGCAATGAGACGATATTGGAGAAATATACTTATTTACGATTCTACTCATGTCTGAAATTTAGAATTCAGTCAATATTAAGCAGGACTCTATGAGGATAAAATACAAATGATATATCCAAGGTGACAAAGTTGATGGAGACCACAGTTGGGGGTGCTCTGTGTTCACAGGGCCTGCAATAGAACAGCACTGTGAGTATCTGGGTATAGAGTATGGATGCCTGGAAACTGCGAGGCCAGTGTGAGGGTGTCTTCCATTTTGTTCAGAGCCTCAGTGCTTGTAGAAGATGATGTCTGAACTCTTCGGTGCTTCCTTACATAAGCCCAGCTGTGCTGAAATAGATCTCAATGATACTGGGGACATTCAGTGTTTACCTCATATATACCTTTGAGGAAAATCTTGTTTGGGAAGACAAAATCATCTCCTCCTCTAGAGTTGCCAAGATGATAAATATCCTGGCAGAAAGGTTGATGACTATCAAGTTCTATAGTAAGCCCAAGAGACAACTAGGATTTATCTTTCCTTTAATTTCAAAACACATAATTCCAAAGAGTTCAGCAACCATAGAGGTTTTGACTTTATCCAGTGCTTTTATCAGTGGTACCAAGAAGGGAGAGGGGAGTCTCAAATGAAACAAATGCAAAAGTGCCCTCGAACGTTAGATCCAACGAGTTTGTGTTCCTTTTATAGTGAAAATCAGTACAGCATGCTGGTTAGGAGTGCACATTCTGGACTTGGCCAAATCTCAGTTGCAGTTCTGACTCTCATTTAATAGGGGTAGGATCTCAGTGAAGTCTGAAGCTTTTAGCTTCTGTTTCTCCTCACCTGCCAAATAGAGATAATAAGAATAATATCTATCCCATAGGACTGTCATATGGATTAAATAATAGAAAGTTCTTAGTCCAATGCTTGGCATATGGTGAGTGCTCAATAAATGGGCATCATCATCATCAATTTTATCTTCCAGGAGGCAAAAATGATAACATTGTGGTTCTAAATGTACAAAAATCACACTCAGAGAAAAGAAGTGCAGTCTTACAATATGCTTCCCATTTCTGGCAGCTGGACCTGGGTCTGGAAAATGAACTGGAATGTGTCAAATATGAATCTCGCAGAAATAGGTAGAGGACGGCTCCAAGCTAGTCTCCTAAGCCAGGCCAGTGTCTGATATTAAGGCTTCCCTGCAGTCATATTGAAGCATTATTGCTATATACTGTTTTGAAAACAAAAGGTGAGACCTGTGTCCTCAAAGTAGCTTTTAGGCTATGCTGATTGGTCCGACCCAGCTTCTCAGTTTCTGGTGGAATCATTTTGATCATTGTGAGACAGAAGACTGAGAATATACAGATGACCAACTGGTCTGTGTACCAATGGCCTAGTTGTTTCAAGTTTAATAAACACCAGTGGGGGAGGGGAACAAATTTCAATGTGGTTATGAATCTGGCCCTCTATGGATGAAGTCATTGTTATAAGGACTGATAGAAAATGTAAACAATATTACATTTGATACCATCACACCAAAAAAAAATTTTAAGTGCTTTATATAGTGAGGACTAGAGATAATGGGAAATAATGTATCGTTGAGTAGGAGACAAATGTATAAAAGCTGAACCTGGGCTTTTCGTTCTTACTAGTTTTCTTGTCAGCTCACATTCATGTTTTTATTTTTTATTATTTTATTTTGTGGACTTAAACAAGTTCAAGCTGCAAAAATGACATCTGTGTTTGTACAAGACAACAGACATCATTTAAATTTATTAATATGAAGCATTTTACACCTAGAAAAGACTCAAATAACCAATGTAGTAAGCAGATGGGAAAATATAATAAATAATCTGTGTTTCAATGACATTTATATCCTTTCCTCATTCAGCAATGGCAGACAAAATAGGCAAATGGACTTTTTTATAGTCATAGTCTAGGAAAGCTTCTTTAAAACTGCCTTTGTCAGAAGCTCATTTTTATTATATTGGATTGAGTAATCAAGTGATCTGCATTTTATAATGCAAAAGTTTCAAGCCATTTTAGGAAAAAAATACCTAATTTACAGGGGTGTTCAAATGTAAATAAAAGCCGAAAGTGTTTTTTGAAATGGAGAACATTTTAGTGAAAGCACTTCAACCCAAGGCATTTAAATCTAAATTTTGCTTTCAGATGTACTTGTTCTAATACACAGAGCAAGAGATCCAAGAGCAAAAAACTAAATGGATTAGGAGTTTTCAGCTTGAAGGAGAGAAAAATTAAGGAAAATTAAATTTAAAATCTTCTATTTTATAAAGAATTTTGACTAAAAGAATGGAGGTGTATTGTCCTCTGTCTTTATTTACTTGAAAAAATTTTTTAACATTGTGTCTATGGAAATTACTATATGGAGGTCTGCAATTGGATAGAAGTCACCATTTATTGTTGGCAAGAATTTTTAAACATGGATGAAAGAGTGCTATTTTTGAGATCTTTTGAAATATGACAGAATGTTTTTTCCCATTTGGCTGGAGTTGCTCAGGTGTGATTGCCTGCAAATCCATTCCCACCCTATTCAGGTTCTTCTAGCTCTGTTTGCTGGGTGGGCAAGTTGTGATTTATATTTCTCCAAAAATGTGATTTCTGTTATGTGCTGTTCAATCAATTAAAGAAGGAGGCCATTGCACTGAGGGGGCTCCAGTGCTGAGATGGATAATGTAAGCAACCCAAAACCGAGCCTGTAAATGCCTCATTATGAAATCAAAACCTAAGAACAACCAATCACAAACAGCCAACTAGGCTTTAAGCTGTAGGTGATTAAATAATTTCCTTGCTTTTCTTCTGCACCTTTTCTGTTTAAGTCTTTCCCTCTACCTCCTGTCTATGGAGTGCCTGTAAACATTTCCAGTTTGGTGTTGCCAGATTCCAATAGATTTTTGCTCAAATAAACTCTTAAATTTTTTAATATACTTCAGTTTACCTCTTAACACTGTTTAGTTAATGGTTATTTCCTCCTAATTTTTATGTCCACCGTAGTCAGAGATCAAAAGTTGTCTGTCCTGCTTTTACCTTTCAAATCTAGTTGAAATCTATCACATTCGAACAAACCTTGGGAAATAGTTGCATTTCTGGGTGCTTCTCATTGTACTGATTGATTTATTTATACTCTTTTTGATACATCTCATAAGAAGGGTTCTCTCATTGCTTATGACTGTATTTACTTATTTTTTCCCAGTCCACAGAATTCCAAAGTTGCTTAATTCAAAATAGAAACTAGCATAAGTTCATCTGTAGGCTTCCTTTTTTATAAAGGCCACATACAGTCACTCAGTGTGCAACTCAGATACCCAAATTTTATCTTCTCTGATCCCAGCTGCTCTGAGTGAGTCAGTATAGTGACTGACTAAATGAGTCAGTATACTTTTGGACAGTTGAGAGAATTCTTTCTTCTTGTTTTGTGTACAGATGTTATGACTCTTTCCTTTGGGGATATTTTTTCTAGTAGAGATAGGAAAAGGAAGCAAAATAGGTGATGGAGAAGGAACTGAGCTTTTTTTTTTTTTTCACCAGAAAGTTATGAGTAGATAAAATTGACCTTTAGAACAGTTCCCCAGGGCAAAGATAACAGATAGGGGAAAGTAAGAGAGGTGGGATTCAGGGTCTAGCCAGAATGACACTTAAAGTCACAAAATCACAAATTGAGTGGTTACTGAAAAGAGACAAAAGGTCTTTATTATGCATATTACCTGTAACCAGGCCATACAAGTTGACAAGCATACTTAAAACTAAAGGAATTGATGAGGGCCTTGGAGTTCGAGATAAGAGTTAGCCACTTGGCAAGTCATTTAATCTTTCTATGCTGAATTTCTGAACAGGTAAAATGAAGATCATAATAGATGCTATCCTTAGGGTTGTTGGGATAATTAAATGCCACAATGTATATAAACACTTAATATGGTACCCAAAGCATAGTAATAGCTTAATAGATATTAGCCATTATTACACTGAGAAGTATTTCGTAAAGAAGAAATTGTTAATATAAACTAAAAGCAGAGTGACTGTAATTATATATCTAATATATTTAAAATCTCAGAATAGTCTCTTTATAACGTTGTCCTTTAGTTTCATTTCAGTCATGGTAAAAATACTTATAGGGTTTACATAAAGATCTTTCTGATGGCTTTAGCCCCTCAGCATGATATTTATAGAAATATACATCTTCATAATGTATATATGTATAGAAATATAAATGTTAATTTGCTCAACTTTCGTGTCACTTATCACTTAGAATTTCAGGATTCTAACACTGGTAGTTGGGGTGAACCCACATATTTAAAGGGTTTAACAGCTTTTCTATCTCAGTACCACCTTCTAAAAAGGACCTTTCGTGTTCTACAAGAAGTAAGGCAAGAAATTATGGATCACTAAATTCCACTCCTGAAACTAATAATTTACTATATGTTAACTAACTTGAATTTTAATTTTAAAAAAATAAATTACGGCTCTCCCTTCTACTCATAAATGTTGTTTGTTAGTTTGTTTATTTTTTGTGTCTTTGGTTGGTGGGGGTTAGGAAATCTGGAGTAGGATGAGGGTATGAGGAAAAATTTGGAGGAAATGTGTTAAATAGAATACCATTATTTCATTACAGCAATTCTTTTGATGAAATCTAATTGGAAATTCTTCTACACACTTAATTAACTGATAGAAGATTTCATTTTGATTTTGGCTTCAACATCAACTAAAAATACATTGAATTGTAAGTCACTTCCAAATTCCAATCAAGCTTCTTTAAGAATCTGAATCATTTCCTAATTTCTATGACAACCAACTTATGCTTCTTTCTGTCTCATCTGAAGCTCAGAATGACAGTGACCCAAATCAATGCCATCGTTAACAACAGTAATATAAGATGTTTAGATGCCTTATGTTGTTTGAGTCCTAAAGAAATATATCTATGCCTTGAAAATGAAAAAAAAATTAGTTAATAAACTCATCATGAAGACCAAAATTTCATGGACAGATATTCAAATTTCATTTTTTTAATTTAATGATTTTTCCTTTACGTTAATTTGTTTTTTTCTTAACCCTCTCCATGCTCCCACTTACTTCAGCTCACATCTTCCCTTTAAGCTGTGATAGCTGAACTGATTAATTTCAATAATATTTACTGAGTATCAATTTTGCATCAGGCAATATAGAAGTTTTAGAGATGTCTAGGTAAAAAGACAGTATCAGTTGCTATGCTCACAGACAACAAGATAGGCAGGTGAAAACTAATAAAAGAGGAGCTGCAGTGTTGTGGAATAGGGGCTCTGGTATGGAAAAAATCAAGTCCCGCTTCCTTGATGAGGTGGGATCACATGCCTGTGTTGGAAAGACGTTTCCCCTCACTTCCTATTTACAACCACAGCATGAAGACACAAGCCGTTCCAGGACTCACTTTTTTATTAGTTGGCTTCCAGACCTTGGGCAAGGTGATGGTCTTCTGTGAGTATGTGGTGGTGGAGTGGGTAGGCAGAACTGTCTATCACAAGAAACCATCTTGTTTTCTAAAATAATAATGGTCCCACATGTCAAATGGCTTGCCAAAAATGTGCCAGCTTTTTTTTTTTTTTTTTTCCCAAGTCCTGTTTGTCAGCACTTCCTTAGACTCAACATCTGAAGAGGAGAAAACTGAGTCTGGCTCAGCCTTACACATCACCAGCAAAATTGTCAACATGCTACAACACTTACATCTTACAAGGGGAGCTGGAGAAAAGAAAAAGATGGCTTTTAAAAAAAATTTTTAATTCACTTTTGTCAATGCATAGGGCATTCTACTAACACAAGGGAACCTATAAATTTACCTCAGATTCCAGCTGAAAAGTTACATTTAGGTACACATATGCAATATTCAGTAAGTAAATAATACAGCAAATAAGTTACTGAACTAACAGAAAGGCATCTAGAACTTGCTAGACTCCAACAATCATGATAGAGTATGTTAAAAGTCTTTTTGCCAAAAACACATCAGTTCACAAATTCAAAATTCCTTGGCTTCTCATTTCTCCTGAGCTGTCTTCACCTCTTACTCTTTAGCTCTCTCTGAAGGATATGGATTTTCTGACCACATATATATTCATCTCTCCCTCCCTGCCTGTCTCTGTCTGTGGAAAATCAACAACAACCTAACAGTATGACAAAAAATTCATGGTATTGACATTCCTGGGAGAGCACAAAACCAAAAGTTTGGCCCCTCATTTTGACACTTAATGGATTTTGTGTCCCAGAATAAGTTACTTCATTTCCTTGAGCATTAGTTTGCTCTTGGGCACAGTAAAGTCTCATGACATATGTATATACTTATTTTTCTTTTTCCAGACAGGGCTTTCTGTCACCGAAACTCTGAAGTCACATATCCTCCATCCTATCTTTCAGGCAGATTTTTGCATAACCGTAGTTATAGTTTTATTTTAGTGAAGGCAAATATATAAGGTTTACATGAGGTCATTTGGTAGGTGCCCTCCTTGTTAGAGGTTGTTGATTATTCCCCCGATATCTGTACTTCCCTCTTCCCAGTTTCTGGTGAGACATGTGATCACTTGCATGAAGACATTTCCCAACTTTCCTTTCAGCTTTTGTCACATGTATAGGTCCTGACCAATGAGATTCACTGTTTCATTCAACAAATCGTTACTGTAGTCTGGGCTGTAGGGATAAAACAGTGAATAAAATAAAAGTTTCAATAATCTGTGCCCCATACCTCCAGATTGAGTTTATAATCAACCAGAAGGAAATTGGCAAGTTAGAAATATATTATGTCAGGTGATAACAAATGCTATGTAGAAAAATGAAGTGAAATAAGAGGATAGAGCATGGAAGAAGAGTTAGGGGTTGCCTCACTGCTCATAAGGTTGAAAGGAAATTAGAGTCCTGGGAATGAAGTCTAGTCTGGGGGTCAGGGGTTCTTTGGTGAATGATGTCAATGGGGCAACAGGCACACTTTGAAAATGACAGGGCAGATAGTGATGATGGGGCTTTGCATGCAGAGGAAAGGGCAGAGTGAGATTTAGCTAAGAATGAAGAGAGTTCTGGGAATCCCTTTGACTCCTGCCAACAGGATGAGATAGACAGCAGCAGAGTCATCTGAAACATGCTAAGTTCCCTCCTGACTACTGCTACTACAGGCAGGAGTTCTAGGGAAAAGTGGGCCTTACAGACACAGAAGTGTCATGAGTTAGCTTTCAAAACCTTGCCTTAAATATCATCTGGTTGGTTGGTGCCCTTTTTTCATTGTTGTCTGTCCTTTCATCCATCCTCAGGCTTAAGAACAGAAATCTCTGATGGCAAGGCTTCTAGTAGCCACCTTATATCGTGAGGACAGGACCATACTTTGGGGAGTGGGAGGAGCTTGGTTCCAGAGGACTTTATTTATTTATCTCCCCCTCCCCCCACCAGAAGACTTTAAACAACCTAGTCACCATGCTAGCCCTGGATAACTCACTTCATTTACTTGAGAGGGAAAATAAACACCTCTTGTTTAAGTCACTATTATTTTTGAAGCACTTGCTGCTTTTTTGCTGCTTTCAAGTGTAGTATGCAAGTATAAGACTTACCATTTATCCCAAGAATGTTTTATTGGGGGTTAACAATGTAGTATTTTGGACAAAGAAGTGCTTTTGGAGGCAGAACACCCTGGATTTGTGTCTTGATTCCATGTCCATTTATTTTCCTTATTTATAAAATAAGAATAATACTACTCAATATTTCTGGTAGAGAAAAAAGCAAGTCCCAAGACCCAGAGGTGAGAATAAGTGTGTAATAGTTTGAAGAGTTGGAAGTTCAGTACAGCTAGAGTGTAGCTGCTTCCAACATTTGACCAACACTTGATGAACTGTCGAGCCACCAGTGTGCTGGTTCATACCAGCTAAGAACTTACCGACCAACAGCTCCAGCTTCATGGCATGGATTATGAGTTCTCCCTGGTTTAGCCCCTGCCTCAGTCCCCAGCCTTGTCTCTACAGATCTTTACTCACATTACCCTCCAGACACAACGAGCTGCCTGCTATTGTTTCATACTCACCCATTATGTCTTTACACTTTAGCTCCTGCTAACTCCCTGCCTAGCATGGCAGCCTACTGCCCCAACCGAGCCTACAGAGCTCTGTTATTTTCGATGTAACAGTTCACACGCAACTGGAGTGTGACCTCCCCTAGATATAGGTTTTCTGGATAATATCATTATTCATGTATACTACCTGTAGTGTGCTGAAGGGTGGAAACTGGAAACTCTCCACATCCTGGAATTTGTGAATGTGAGACCTGATTTGGAAAAAAGAGTCTTTGCAGATGTAATTTAGTTAAGAATCTTGAAATGAGACCATCCTGGTGTATCTGGGTAGGCATTAATCCAATAACAAGTGTCTCTACATAAGACACACAGAAGAGAGACTGATAGAGAGGAGAAAAGGCCATTTGAAGAGGGAGGCAGAGACCGGTGTTACGTAGCCACGAGAGAAGGAACACCTGGAGTCCTCAGACCCTCGGAGAGGCAAGCAAGCATCCTCCTCCAGAGCCTTGGAGAAAACCAGCTCCCTGCTGACACCTTGATTTCAGACTTCTAACCTCCAGAATTGTGAGAAAATGAGTTTCTGTTGTCTTAAGACAGCAAGTGTGTGATAATTTGTTACAGCAGCCCTAGGAAACTAAGCTTTTAGAATTGCATATAAAAAATTGCCTTCCCAACCTATTATTTGTTTGTGGCTGTCTCCCCCATGTAATAGAGTGAAGCTCCTGGAGAAGAGGAAACATGTTGTAGGAACCCTGTACCCAGCTCAACGCATGAAGGATGCATGGTTTGTATTTGTGAAGTAAGTGGAAGAATGGGTAAATAAGTAAGAACTAAACATTTCAACGTCTTGACGGCGTAGCCCTAAGAAACAAAACTTGTTTTGGTTTCTGAAAGATGTATGTGTATAAATGCAGGTTTCCCCCAGCCTCTGCCCACCCCCGCTGTCAGTGTGGTCCTGAGCACTCTGCTTCTTGCTGGGTTTTCTTTAGCATCATAGCAAATTGAAGGAAATTAGATGTTCATGCTTTTCCTTGCTTCCTGGGGTTTAACCTTCCTTTCGTATAAGTCTTTCCTAGCTCTCACAGCAAGGCAGGGCCTGTGGACTCCCTAAAAGTGTTGCATTCAGCACCGTGTGGGACCACGGTCTCAACAGCTCTTCTGTACTTCTTTTCTTTCTTTTTTTTTTTTTTTGTTTTTTAAAGCTGAATGCAAATGTTCAGTTTGGGCATGAATTCAGTGTGAAGATGGATGTATACTGGCTTTAAGTTGTTTTTCCAATTGTGGGACATTTTCCCTGCACAACACAAGGGACCTTGAATCACACCTTGAGTGCCCAGCCATGGAGCTTCACAATTGGGTTCTTCACCTGTCAACTCTAATTGGCTCAGACTGACGCACCCATTGTGGTATTCCTTTGGTTGGATGTTCTCTGAAACCTCATTTCCTTCCATTTGAAACACCACACTCAAAGATAAGGGGACAACGGAACACATCTCATATGTAAAAGAAACCTGTCCATCGTTTATCAGCTTCTGGCAAGGGGGCAGCGAACAGAGTCCAGAGTTCTCGTTCAACTTGACCTGTGGTTTGCCATCTCACCGTGGGCTTATACCACCTCTTGGTCTTTCTAGGTCATCCACACAATTCATTCAGTCAGCTCCACATTGTGAACTTTCTGTACAGCCAGGCATCGGGTGCTGGGGACACAGCCATGAACGAAACAGAAATGACCCCAGCTGTCATGGGGTTTAAATTCTCATAGGAGGCAGTGGTAAAGCAATAAATTGAACATCACAGTAGATACGAGGTTTTACACATATTCTCCCCGTGAGAGGAGGGGCTCAGAGAAGATACAGTGTGTGTGAATCCACTTTGTAAATTGCAAAAATATAAAACCAACTAGAATTAGTGACTTTTTTCCATCCCCTCATCGGGTCTGGGTTCCCCACCAAGGCTTCCTTATTGATATTACTGAGATTGGTTCACCAGTGTTTTATGAAGGACGGAAGGAGAGAAGCCCAAATTCAAAGTTTTTCTCCTTAGCAATTTCAGCAAGGGCTTTCCAGACATGCTGCTTCTAATAGCAGGGTGTGCCTGGCATCTGTAGTTTCCATGGTTGAGTCGGTGGAATAAGAACTACTATCGTTGGCTCCTGTTTTGTACCTATTTATTTCAGTTGGAGCATAACACTATTTGAAAGACAGGATTGGAAGTCACCGGAAGGTTTCTGTTTTTTGGTTTTTGTGGGTTTTTTTGCACTGCCTATCTGTGCTAAACTTAGCTAAAAACTAGTAAGCATTAATTTCTGGGCTATTGCTTTTTGTAGATGATACGAAAATGGGGTAAAAAGGCATAGGTTAAATTCTCCCTACGTTACATTAAAGGGAGATGATTTTTGACTGAAGATTAATTTGGGGATTAACATGTGAGGGGGGACTGGCCACACCTATGAATGACCAGAAAGGTGAAGAAGAAGCAGCATAGTCGATATAATTCATAAGTCAAAAAACAGAACAAACAACCTGAACATTGAAAAGGCTGCATGCAAATTTATGGTAATTTGTGTCATCAATATCCTGAAGTGGGAGGCAGCATGATAAAGTGGAAATAGCTTACTTGTGGAATCAGACAAAGGTAACATTGTAATTTTTCCACCTGAAAAATAATAGTAGTTCACATGTACTAGACACCACTTTTAGCATTTCACACTCATTGTCTTGATTCAGACTCATATCCTCTCTGTGAGGTAGATACAATGCACAGGATTACATGTATGATTAATGAAAAAGATAGGAAAAGCTTCTATGAAAGCACAACACAAATTGTGTTAAAACATCATTATTATGGTTTTCAAGACAGAACTCTACTTAAATCTAAGCCTGCCACTTCCTGCATATGTGATTTTAGGGGACTACATGTTTAATCTTTGAAAGCCTCCATTACCTCTTCATCATAGGGTTGTCACGGTTATTAAACAATATAACACAGAATAATTTCTGGAACATGGAAAGTGATTAATAGAAGTGACTTCCCCCAACAGCAATCTGAACATGGTGGCCTGGACATCATTTATTCTTCCATACTCCCAAGGTTGATCTAGAGCAGTGATGACTGACAGAGATAGAATGTGAGACACAAATATAATTTAAAATTTTGACTGGTCACATTGAAAAAGTCAAAAGAAACAGGTATAATTAATATAAATAAGATATTTGATTTGACCCAATGGATCCAAAATATGATTGCAATCTGAAACCAATATAAAATTATTAATGAGCTGTTTTATATTTTTTGTTGCTAGGTGTTTGAAATCTGGGGTGTATTCTACACTTGCCGCACATCTAAATTTAGACACTAAATTTTCATTGGAAATACTTGATCTGTATTTAGAGTTCATAAAATTTACTGTTGACAATATAGAGTCACAAAACCAAATTGTTTCTTATAAATTTTCCAATAACTGAATTGAGTTGCAGTTTTTAAATTTAACTTATTTAATTTTTTAAATAAAAGTTAAAATTTCAGTTCCCTGGGGACACTAACCATATCTCAAGTGCTGGATAACCATGTGTGACTAGTGGCAACACCATCAGACAAAATGGATCTTCATCCCTCTACGTAATCAGCCAGGAGTGAGAGTATAATAGGAACTTTCTGTTCCCCCAACCCCAAGGAGCCTCTGGATTCGTCCTCTCAGTTTGAGTCTAGAGCTGTGGATGTCACTGGAACTCTAACATAGAACATGAGAATAATGCTCATTTTGTGTGAGGTTCTTGAGTTTAGGGCTGACATTGAAAATAATTCTGGATCTTGCTGGGTCGATACTGATAAGAAAGCTCCAGGCTGAAGGAGGCCTGACCAAAATTCAAGAGACTCTACTGGAAACAGATAGACTCAGTTATTCGGCCAATTATACTTCTGCATTGATGCCTGATGTCCATTTGCTGGGCTGATTCCCAAAAATTTGGTTGGTAAGAAATAAGGGAATGGCCAGAGTCCTGAAACAGAGAATACAAGATGGGTGGAAATTAATGGGTTTTGTTTGTTTGTTTGTTTTGTTTTGCTTTTTATTTTATTTTTTTATTTTTATTTTTTTAAAGATTTTATTTATTTATTTGACAGACAGAGATCACAAGTAGGCAGAGAGGCAGGCAGAGAGCGAGAGGAGGAAGCAGGCTCCCTGCTGAGCAGAGAGCCCGATGCGGGGCTCGATCCCAGGACGCTGAGATCATGACCTGAGCCGAAAGCAGAGGCTTTAACCCACTGAGTCACCCAGGCACCTCTTGTTTTGCTTTTTAAACTCTAGTTCTCACATGGAAAAAATAAAACCTTGAGAACTTGGGAGACAGGGGGAATCAGCAAATTCTGGGAGGGTAACAGGATTTCTTCTCTGGGACAGTGGCAAGATGTTACTTGAAATACTCCACTGGCTTTGGCCCTTCTTACACTAACTAGTGGGTGGAAGTCAAAAAGAAAGCTAGTTCAGAGAAAGAGTTTCCAGCTGGGATAAATGAAAAGACCTGCGACTTGGAATAAAGGAGCCTACGGAGGTCACAGTCATCCTGAGCAAACATGTCACAGGTGTAATCATAGAGCATTGATGTTAAGTATTCCAACATCAGAGAGGCACTGTGATTAGAGTAATAATATTCAGTGCTTCTGTTTGACCCCCCAAAAAGGCATAATATTAATAAATCTCTACAGTAAATAATGAGACTTAATAACAAAAAGAAGTAAGACAGCCACTCTGATACAATATCAGAATATGGAATAAAGCCCACTGCACACAGGCACCACCAGAGGGGTCAAATTAAAATTCTCCCCTTAGACATTTTCATGACAACTTTGGAAAATATGTGGTTGGCGTATGTGTAATGTATTCCTAAATTGAATATTCAAGTTATTCAAGTTCATATGAGCTTTTGTAGACTGTTGCCACTTGGTAGATCTTTATTTAAGTGTTGAGGTCTCCTTTCTTTCAACGCTTGTCTGTGATGCAAAGGCTCAGTGGTTTGCCCAAGACCAAACATGGAGTTCATGGAGGACCTGAGACTAGACCTCAGGTCTTCTGAATGTCTCCTTTATCCCATGCTTTCCCACTAAAGAAAACTTGTGCTTTCTACAATGAAATGTGTATACATTCAAAAATGGGGGAAAATCCAAAATTTCTACCAGAACAGATTTGAAATGTGCCTGGTATTCACAGAAAATTTCCTGTGAATGTATACTCCCAAGTTATTCTGGATATGTATTCTAGAAACATGATTATAATTTAAAAGCCCTCATAAATTACCATTAATACATAATAACTTCATAGTCTGTCTTAATTAGGGCAGCATGGTGTAATGAAAAGAGATTAAACTCTACCACTTAGTAATTGGGCAATCTCTCTGAAACTCACACTTCAATGATGGACACTCAGGCTGCTTCTGTATCTTGGCTATTGTAAATAAGGCTGCAGTAGGCATAGGGGTGCATATGTCCTTTCACATAGTGTTTGCATTTTCTTTGGGTAAATACCCAATAGTAGAAATATTGGATCATAGGGTACTTCTATTTTTAGTTTTTTTGAGGAAACTCCACACTGTTTTTCAGGGTGGCTGTGCCAGTTTGCATTCCCACCAACAGTGCATGAGGGTTCCTTTTTCTTCACATCCTCCCCAACACTTATTTCTGCCTCAACAAAAATTTAAACTCAGCAAGAACATTTATTTTCTGAGTGCTTGTGCTAAGCACTGTTTATGTGAAATATATGATCTGTATTCAGACTTCTAAACATTATAGTTGAAAAAGTAGATTCACACACACAAGTTGTTCCAAATATGTTGAAAACATGTTGAATTTAATGAAAGAATCAGGTTTCTTTTTAGCAAAGTTTTAGAGTTGGAGAGCAAGTTGACCCTTTGGGAGTTCCCTGATGCTGTGTGGAGAATGTGGTGGGGGTGAAGACAACATTGGTGGTGTAGAAAACCTCCTTTTCTATATTTCCTTGGGCATCTCTGATGACACAGCAGAACAGCAGAGGGTCCATCATCCTCATTGGCCTGAGAGATGATAGGGCTTGAGGAAGAAGTGGGGAGGACATAATCACAAAAGTTTAGGAGCCACGAGACAGGACACTAGCATAGGAGAGCACCTGGGAGTCAGGTGACTAGAGTGGGAGAAGCTCCAAGCTGCCATAACATGTGAGAGATTTAAGAGAGAAAAGAAAATAAAAAAGGAGAGACTTTAAATCCTTGGGCTTTAGGTTATAAATTAAATCCTTTCATCTTCTTTGAGGGAAGAAAGATTGGAATTCCCATTGGGCTACTTGGGTGGGTTTTTTTTTTTTTTTCCATCTTTGGAGATGGAAATAGAAGATAATACCTGCAATAAGATGGTATGAGGAGTAAGTTACTTTTCTCTACCTTTTTCTACCAGTCTCCTTCATGAAGGCCCTGCCCCGTAACTGTGGACTCGAAAGTATCTTGTACTGGCTGTTGTCCACCTATTTATAACACTCAAAGACAGTGATTTCTTTGCAATTGTGATTGTGAGCTCCTTGTGGTCAGTGCTGTGTCTTTTTTGTCTCTATGCCTTCAGTACCAGGCATACCGTCTGTTACATCCTGTGTGTACATGTTTGGTAAGTGCAGGAATGAATACACGAATGAAAGTGAATGAGAAGCACTAATGTAACAAATGAGCATTCCCATTCCTGGTCTTCCTTCCAATTAAAGCCAAATCCTAAAATGCTGAAGCTTTTCCAATAATTTCTTAAAACTCTAGTTTACTGAATTAAATTGATGAATTATAATCAATTCATGCACATCATCAGCAGATATTTACTAAACCGCTACATTACTCTGTCTCTGTGGTGATGACAGCCATTGAAGTAGGATGAATAATTCCCCCCACCCCCACCCCACGATGTTCCCATTCTGATCCCCAGAGCCTGTGAATATGTTACTTTACAGGGTAAAAGAGACTTTGAAGATGTGATTACATTAAGGATTTTGTGGAGGGGAGATTATCCTGGATTATCTAGGTGAGCCTGGTGTAATCACAAAGATGCACATGAGGAAGAGGCTGGAGGTCAGAGAAGAGAGAAGATGCTACATGCTGCCTTTGAAGATGAAGGAAAGGGACTGTGAGTCAGAGAAAGCAGACAGCCTCCAGAAACCAGAAAAAGCAGGAAAGTAATTCTTCCTAAGAGCCTCTGGAGGGAATGTAGGCCCATGAACCTATTTTTAGACTTCTGGCCTTCAGAACTGTAAGTTAATACATTTGTGTTGTTTGAAGTTGTTAAATTTATGATGACTTGTTATAGCAGCTATAAGAAACTCATACAGCCATAGAAGGAAATTTCTGAAATTTACAAATTTAATTTTGGCATGCACATTTTAAATATGATGGCCTCCTCTCTTGCTGAAATATAAGGCAAGTTTAGACATGTTTCTAGGGATAATATAGGGCAAATATACATACTGAATGGTCAAATATAAATATGTTATATAACACTCCTCTCAAACACAGTGCAGGTCTTGTGAGTCAATAAGAGATCTGCAAGTTCTGCTCTAATACTCTAAATTTAAATAAAATTCCAGTACTCTGCTAGAACATGATAGAACCTAGCAGATTTTTGTATTTTTATACATGGACCTTCTAAGAACAGTTAGATATTTTTGAAGTTAAAAGTAAAATCAGCCTGATGAGGTAAGTAGGGCTACCATGTTTAAAATTATGTATAAGATCCCCAAAGTTCAGAGGAAGCTGACTGATTTGATCTGTTCTTATTACTGGTAACCATAGAGGTATTTCTACTGTGAGAACATCCTCTTATGAAGCAGAAACAAGATTGTCTTATTACCTCTTTTAATCTCAGAGCTTAGATTGTCCCGTACCATTTTCTTGACTTGAGGGTCACTTTTCAACACAGGAGCACAGCTGTATGAGAAGCCTCCTTGTTTGGAAATACAAAAATGGCTTAGCTTCCTATTATATCTCAGTTTCATTATGGGACAATTTTAGACTGACCCAGGCTGTATGACTCACTAATGTCCAATCATCATGTGCAGTGGAGGTAGCAGTACTAAGAACCAGCCTTTCCTTCAACTGGAAAATTTGCAGACAAATGTTTATTTTATGAGGATGCTTCCTCTTCCCCATTGATCTTATGGCATATAACTAATGCTGGCGGAATTGCAGCCCTAAAGGCAATATCCAGAAACCACTTACATTTCCTGTTTCATTATTTACTGTGGGTACATGCATAGCATTATTTACTTGCACGCACATTTCATAGATAATTTCCCCATTGTAAATTCCTAAGTCACGAAATGACCATATATTTAAATTGTATGTTCCTCTCCTCCACAAAAAATTATGTGTATGTGTTCACCTTTAGAGCCAGTAGACGCAAACACAGCCTGGAAAAACTCTTTGGTAAGTGTCTCTGATTCAAATGAGGAACTGATACACTATTATTGTTGCTCTCATAACACACGTGATCCATCCTGCTGCAGAGACTCTACAAGGTAATGCCTGGCTTTGCAGTTTTTCTTTAGAACCCATTTTCCTTCTAAACTCATAATCTTACAGTTTATGGATATGTCTGAAGATTTTCCTTCACCTCTCGGTAATAATGGCTGGCATTATCACAGATGCATAGTCATCATGGTTTCCATGTTTTGAATGCTTACTATGTATCAAGATCTATACACCTTTTTTCTTTGTCAAACTCTGCAAAATACTGTGAGGTGGATACTATCAAATTCATTTTACAGATGATGAAATGATGGCTTGTAGAAATGCAGCATCTAGGGACACCTGGGTGGCTCTGATGTTTAAGTGTCTGCTTTTGGCTCAGTTCAAGATCCCAGGGTCTCAGGATTGAACCCCACATTGGGCTCCTTGCTCAGTGGAGAGTCTCCTTCTCCCTTTGCCCCTCCCCCCACTTGTGCTCTCTTTCTCTCCCTCTCAAATAAATAAATAAAATCTTAAAAAAAAAAAAAAAAAAAAAAGAAGTGCAGCATCTTGCTTAAGGCCATAAGGTTAAATCATAGTTTAGGGTCACCTTGACTGCACATTGACTTTCACCAAATTCCTAACACAGAATAAATAATGAATGGATGGCTAACTTCTTGAACACTATCTATACAAAGGCACCTGGGTGACTCAGTTGGTTAAGTGTCTGACTCTTGATTTCAGCTTGGGTCTTGATCTCAGGGTTGTGATATCATGCTAGGCATGGAGCCTGCTTAAGATTCTCTCTCCCTCTCCTTCTGCTCCTCCCCACCACTCATGTTCTCTCTCCTAATCTCAAAAAAAAAAAAAAAAAAAAAAAGGAGGGGGGAAAATCTCCCTATAATCTACCTATACAACTTTTAAAATAGGAATAAATATTTATATGAAAAACAATAGAATAATTCAATGCTTGCTCTCTCTTTCTCTTAAAAAAAAGAGAAAGAAAAAATTCTACCTATACAACCTTTAAAATAGGAATACATATTTCATATGAAAGACAATAGAATAATTCCATGTTGGAACACTGAGTCCACTAGCATGTCCTTAATATGCAATAATATAGACAATCCAGAGCTAAGAGTTATCTGTTGAACGCCGATAGAATCTTTGTCAAATATCTGCTGCAGTCTAATGCAATGTCTTTTCTGGAGAGGAAGGTTGGAAAAAGCTGGGCAGGAACAGGCAGAAGGGCTCTGGGTTTGACATTCAGGGTGTGATTCCTTACTAAACTTCTTAAAGTGAACACTTGTGGATCTTTCCCTCTATGAGCAAGTGACCAAGCTGACAGGGTAGAATGGCTAGCCTCATGGGGATATGACCAGCACAGTTTTGTAGAAACCTACACTCAGATGGGGGCCCCACTTTGGTGTTTAATGCTCTTTGTTTACCATCTTGAAATTCTTAATAATTTTATCTTTGCATTTGTGTTTTGTAAGTGAGGTCTGATGACAATGGAGCAAAAGCTGGGGCTTGGAGTCTTAGCTCACAAACAGGCTCATCTACCCCAGACTGGATTTTGGCTGTTGACCTCTCTACCCTGGGGGTGGGATTAGGGGGCTTTGGTGTAGATACAAGGAGAGTCAGGGTCCAGAGTATGACCACGTACTGAATTACGGATTAAGGTGTGCCCTTAACTTGTGAGTATCCTCATGAGAATGAGAATGAGAGGTTAAATAACAAATTAAGAACATACTATGATAGCTCAAGACAGACTACAGAAGGAGGGCACTATCTTTTTACCTGAATTTTTAAAAAAAGATTTTATTTATTTGACAGGGAGAGTGAGACCATGAGCAAGGGGGAGAGGGACAAGCGGACTCCCAGTTGAGCAGGTACCCTGACTTGGGCTCCATCCCAGGACCCTGAGTTCATGACCTGAGCTGAAGGCAGATGCTTAACTGACTGAGCCACCCAGACACCCCTCTTCACCTGGTTTTTATTCAGGGGCATCACATTTTCATTTTTTATCATGTCCAACAAATTATGTAGCTATTCCTGAAGGATGACTTGGATCTTTTGGAGGGAAAATAAGGCTGCCAAAGCTTACTGAACGGCTTGTTCTTATAACCTTGTGAGTCCTTTTCCATTTGTTTGTTGTTTGTTTTGGTAGAGATTGTCTAGGTGTGAATCACTCCTCATTTCTTTCCTGGGCAAGTTGATAGGAACTTATTATATTTCCAACCTCTTTTGTAGTGATTTCTGGCCAATGAAATGTGGCTCAAGTGAGACCTGGCCATGAGAAGTCTGACGTGATCCTTCTCATTCTTTCTTTTCACTCCAGGACTGGCTGGGCACAAAGGTTCCAGAGAACCCTGGAGATGGGATTACCACTAGATGGAATGAGCTAGGACTCCCTAAATCACCCCCTGGAAAGTTGCCTACCAACTGTGATGAAATACACATTTATTGTATTAAGCCATTAAGAACTTGGTGTTAATTAACCAATTAATAGTATTTTTCAGTGAAAGACATTTCTCTTATACAGGGTCTGCAAGCTACAACCCTCAAGCCAAATTGGCCCACCACCTGTTTTTGTAAGTAAAGATTTATTATTAGGACATAACCATGTCCATTTGTTTATGAATAGTCCATGGCTGCTTTTATGCTACAATGGTAGAGTTGAATAGTGTGACAGAAACAGTATGCTCCACAAACCCTAAGGTATTTACTATCTGGCCCTTTATTAAAAATGTCTACAAACTGTTGGTCTGATGAGTAACTGAAGGGATGGTTGTACTGACTTTCATCAATGCCTCTGTGCTGACTTGTATAAAACTATTTAACATAAATAATGATTTATTCTGGTTAATATGATTTTAATTCTTGCCCTCCTGGTTCTACCACTGGAGCAAAGTTGTTGTGAGATTAAAACCAAGTAGATTTTGCTATTGTGCTGTTGATCATGATAATGATAATAATTAACACTACTAATAATTAAAATGATAACTGCTGAACATTCATTGAGCTATATATAGCCAGTGTGTTATACATTACATGTGCATTATCTGATTTAATTCTCACAACACCTTATATGATAGAAATTATCATGCTATTCTACTGATAAAGAAACTGAAGCACGGAAAGGTTAATGACTTGCCTAATATCACTTGGGCAGTTGGAAAGCCTGGATTGATACAATTCCTGTGAGTCCTGGAGGGCCAGGGGCAGGAGAGGACAGAATTCTTTCATAATTACCACATAATTCCTAACATAATTCCTACACAATTACCATAAGCATCTCTTCTTGGGCCACTGAGGACTTATTTTTCAGATCTGTAAATGAATAAAAAGGATTTTAAACTCCCAAAGATGCAGAGGACATACAACGCCATCTGAGAATGTCAGCAATTCTGCCAGACAAAAAGTCAATGGCAGGTAGGGACCAATTTATTCACACAGAGAAAACAGAAACTTTCCTGCTCTCAAGGGAGAATGTCAAAGAAGAAACCTCTTGTCACCAAATTCCCAGAAAGGCTCAGGAATTGGAGATAC
Source organism: Martes martes (assembly GCF_963455335.1). NCBI lineage: Eukaryota > Metazoa > Chordata > Mammalia > Carnivora > Mustelidae > Martes > Martes martes. The sequence goes on from NC_137895.1 coordinate 23,345,534, forward strand.
TAGGTACCTCTAAAAGTAGGGGTTAAAAATGAGACTGAAAAATTTGAAGACTGCTTATAAGAGAGTTATTTAGACCCCCCGGATTTACATTCTCACTCCAACAACCAGGTGACTACCATCTCCTACCCAGTCAGGAAACTTTTAACCATAGACGTTCAGTTCTCAGTGATGTAGACACAGTGGAGTTGGTGAAGGAAGGAGTTGGAACAGAGATCCAGTGAATATATATTCAATGGTGAGAACAGCAACAGCTTCCAAAGCTCTGCTTACAGAATCCTGGTTATAAGGATTATACCTTCTACCTCTTTGTAGAAACAGGAGTTCTCTTTGTAGAAACAGACTGGCCTCTAAATAAAAACCTATAGAAATTGACATTACAGGCTCACCCAACACCACTCCTAGTAACCTTACAGTGAAATCCACTAACCCCCAAACTGGCCTATGAATGTATAATTTTTAGTGTTTCACTTTTAAATATGAACAAATAGTTAATAACTAGCAGATTTTGAGGAAATTATCTATAGAAAGATATCAAAACAGAGAAACAGACTAAAAGGGGATTTAAAGGAAATAAGAAAATGTAGAGAGTATAACAAAAAACAAAAACTGTAAATGATTTGCTTAAATAAATGAAAGAACAGGATGCTATTAAAAAATGCAAAAATGAGAAAGCACTCCTGGACATTTAAAATGAATTAGCACAGCATTTAAAAAAAATCAATAGAGAGGTTGAAGACAAAGTTAAGAAAATCTCCTAAGAAGAGCAAACCCAAATGAAAGTTGGAGATAAAATGCAGCAGAATTCCTAAGAATTAAAACAAAATACAAACTAATAGGCTCAACTTTTTGTCAATAGGAGTTTTAAAATGAGAAAACAGAAGTGAAGGGAAAGACGTTATTAAAAAAAAAAAGATGGACATTTCCAGGAATTGAAGGACATGTGCACACTTACTGAAAGAGCCACCTGAATGTCCATCACAGAGAATGGGATACAGTATACATGAAGGCATGTTATCATAGTTCCACAACCCGGGAGACTAACATGATCAGGAATGAGAATGGACTTGGACTTCACACTAGCAACATAGTAGGCTAGAAAAAGTGAGGAACGCTTTCCTAATTCAAAGAGAAAATGATTTCCAACCTGTACTCCAAAGAAGGACTTCATATGTATTTTTTTTTCCAGAAAGCTACTGGAGATATGTCCATAAAAATAAGGGATTAAATAAAAAAATGAGTCAGCTATGGAATTCAAGCAAATGGGTATTCAACCCAAGAGACAGGGACAAATGGAATTTTCAGGATAGTACTAGGGTAGTAGGCTTAGAAATAAATTGGTTCAAAAAAGGAACACCACAGTAGCATTATTCGTAATAACCCAAATTGGACACAACCCACATGTCCACCACCAGTAGAAAGAACAAATAAATAGTGGCATAATATGCAATAATATAGCAATGTAACAGTGAAACAAGACCATGAAAATGAAGAGACTACAGATACAAGCCACAACCTGGATGAGTCTGTTGGGTGAAAAATATAGATACAAAAGAATACAATGTATGGTTTCACATACATAAACTGGAAACCGGCCAAATTAACCAGGATAGTAGACGTCAGAGTAGTGGACACTTTTTTGGGTGGTATGTGGGTGTGACTAATACAAAGATCAAGGGAGACTTCTGATGGGGTGGGGTGGGAGGAGCTGGTAATGTCCTTTTTTTGACCTGGATGGTGGTTGCATGGTTTTGTTCACTTTGTAAAAATTTACTGATTACAATTTGTATACTTTCCTTTGTGTATGTAATCTTTACAATGAAATGTCTACTTTAAAAAATAACACAGAGCCATGTTTACAGTAAGATTCCAAATTTACTGAAAAAATGTAGACATTTAAAATTTTTAAAATAATGTAAGGATAATAATATAGCAAAATGTTGATAATGTTTACCTCTTGGACATAGGATTATTGAATGCATTTTATTCTTTGTGAATTTATATACTTTTCTCAGTTCTCTATGACACATAAGTATTAATTGGTTATTCAGAAAATGCTGAAACAAAAATAACAACATTGAGTTACTATTTTTCCCTTATCCTATTGTTGAAGATTAAAAAAATACAAGAGCATAAGGAATGGTCTTCCTCATATCCTGTAGATAAAAGTAATAAGCTGAGGCATGTATGATTAATAAAATGTGTCCACATTACACCAAATTAATTCCACCCCTAAGAATTTGTTCCAAGACAACAAATGGACAAATATTTTAAGATTAAGATTTAAGGTTAAGATTTTTATATGAGGATGTTAATTTTAACTGTTTCTATGGGTTAAAATGGAAACTATTGAAATGTCTATTAATAGGACATTGATTCAATGAATTATGATATATACTCAGAATGGAATGCTATATAATCATTGAAAATGAACACTTGGATCTATATATATTATGCTTTTGGGTTATAGAACAACATGTATGGTTTGATCACATTTTAACGATTATAATAAATATACATACATTTGAGCTAGAGCAATAGTGGCTATATCTGGATGGTGACATTGTATGATTTTTACTTTCTGTGGTTGACTTCTCTTTTATAACTGTACTAGCCTCCTTGGCTGCTAAAACAAAACACTATAAACTAGATGACTTCAACAGCAGGCATTTATTTCTCACAGTTCTGGAGGCTGAAAAGTCCAATATCAGGGTGATATGTAAAAAAAAAATAACAATAATAATTGGTGCATGGTGAGGGCCCTCTCTCCTGGGTTGTAGACAGCCACTGTGTCCTCACATGGAGAAGAATGAGGGAGAGAGAGCACAAGTGCTAGAGAGCAAGTTCTGGTCTCTCTTCCTCTTATGAAGACACTAATCCTGTCATTGAGGCTTCATCTACATGACCTCATCTACATGACCTACCTGCCAAAGGCCCTATCACCAAACACCATCACATTGTAAGTTAGAGTTTTAACATATGATATCTGCAGGACACAAACATTCAGTCCATAACAAACAGCATGCAAACCTTTATAATGAAAATGAATGACAAAGCTGTTTTTATCTGGGGGGGAGAGGGGAACACAACTAGCTAAGAGAAAGTGAAACATGCATTGTGCCAGAGAATGGCCATGTTTTATTCTAGTTTTCCTTTACCCTTGAATTCTTATCAGTATTTGTTGTGATTTTTAAGGTAGATTTGTCCTTCACTAGTTATGCAGGGAAAAAGAACTGTCTTGAAGAAAGGTTTGTATTCCTTACCTTCTTTTACTGCTATCTAATATGTTGGCCTTGGTGTGGGGAACACCATAGGTGCCAGTCACAGCTAGGTATCTCATCAGCTCTGTCACAGTCTTTGAGCCTGATTCCTTCTGGACAAAATTTGGATGAGAGTACCTTTTCTACTTCTAGTCCCAAGTAGTTGAGAAAATGTAAGTTGTGTGCAATTAGGGCTTGCCCATATTATTATTCCACCTCCCACTCTCCCAATCTAGAACAATCTTTTCGCTCAATGTCTTTTTGTTGAATGGTTGAATGACTGACCAAATGTAATCGTTCTGTAGACTCTAAAGTGCAAAAGACTTAGGTGTCGATTATGCAGTCATTAAAAACGATAACTCAGATCTGTATTTATTAACATGAAACCAGTTTGGGTTATGGAATAGTTTGGATGTTGTATGATTATTAACATGTCCATTTTAGTTTGTCGAGATTATTACGGTATTCAAAATTATACTGGAAATGCTGCGAGGAAAGTCCGGGGGGTTATGGGATATTTGTTAGTAAAGCTATGATCTTATAAAGTTTTGTACATATTTAATCCAGTTTTCTGCTGGATTTTGTTATTATACAAATGGAAGAACAATATTTTTTTCCAAGCATGACTCATCCACAGAAATAGGGGTGTGATGGGGTATAAAATAATTTTATGGATAACAGTAAGTCTTTGTGGAATAAGATCCCAATCTTTTTATGAAAACATGGGGCATGCTTCTAGATGCTGATTAGCTCTATGCAGAAACTACAGAGAATAGTAAGTATTCTAGTCATCTATTCTAATTAAAATTTAAATTGAAATCTGGGTTCTAATGAAGAGAAGCTTAGTGCTGGTCCTGTGGGAACTCTTCAGAGGGTAAGAGAGAAAATGCACAAAGGCAAAAAGAGATTTCACACAGACATTTTCTTCCCATGTGTTTCATTTGAACATAAAATTTATATTTTATATAAGAACATGTCTTGCCTTGATGGAAGCTAAGCACTGTCCTTTTGACATGGACATTCTTAAAATTGTGTCACATCCCAATAGTGCAGACCCAACTATGTCATTGTGGACACATTGGCATTATCCATCTGACACTATGTCTCAGGGAAATTAGGTGACAGCTCGGCTCTACCTGAGAACTGGATTCATTATTACCAATTTTGGGCATGTGATCTGGCTCAGACAGTGCTCAATGTCAAAGGTTGTTCTGTGTTGGAAAAAAAAAAAAAGCTGTGTTGTTGAAGGGATAATAAAAGAAGGATATAACTTAAAATTCTATACAAATCTTTTTGGTCAACTTTAAAAAAGAACTTTGGATGTCAAATTATTTTATTTGTATTTATTTTATTTTAATGTCCCTTTGAGAGATATTTGTTAAAGACACACACACCTAGAAAATGCATTCAAAAAGATGACTTTTTCAAAACATTGACAAGAAACACAATGTATGGAATGAAAATGTTTCAAATGAAAAGTGTCAAAATGCTGATTTCTTACAGAGTGAGTTATTGTCATCAACATACCACAAATATAAGAAATGGGAAAATGGAAAATCCCTCATAATTTTTTTTAAAGATTTATATTCACGCCACTTGGAAAAGATGTGATTTTAACAAGACCTTTAACCCAAATTCAACTGTATTTTAAAACCTTGAACTGGGGGGCACCTGGGTGGCTCAGTCGGTTAAAGCTTCTGCCTTCAGCTCAGGTCATGATCCCAGGGTCCTGGGATTGAGCCCCGCATCGGGCTCTCTGCTCAGCGGGGAGCCTACTTCCCTTCATTTCTCTCTGCCTGCTTCTCTGCCTACTTGTGATCTCTGTCTGCCAAATAAATAAATAAAATCTTAAAAAAATTAATAAATAAAACCTTGAACTTCATTTGTTGCTAATACATGACACAAAGTGTGCCATCCCTCTGTCTTATTGTCTTATAGTATATTTCCTGCTATATTTCTCTGCATTTATTCTCTAAGGTTAATTGGGGATGTGAAACTAATTCTCTATTCAGAATTCCTTCTTAGTCAAGAACAAAGGTATTTCACCTACTGGAAAATATGTGAAAGCAACAGTGGTTCTAGAAAGGTAATAAACACTGTATTGGGGCATCTTTCTCTGGCTGTAAGCGTGCTGCAGATGAATGCTATGAACTGTCTGTTGGACACCACGAGAGGAATGTTGCATGCCAGAGAGAGAGCTCTAAACTAATCTATCATCAACAATATGCACATCTCGTCCTGAACCTTTCTTGGTTACTATGCAGAGAGGGGGCTGGGAGAGGAACATCTTCCCAGCTACACTTAAAGGAGGAGCATACTGGGAAAAAAAAATAGCACACAAAATAACAAGAGTAGATCTGACATGGACTACCAGTGGAGTTTGATTAAAACGTACCAAAATTGTAATTTTTCCTTCCCTATTTAACTGTAAGACACAGTCAGTGTTGCTTAATGTCAGTGCTGTTAATGAAGTTGTCAGGCTTGTCACTTTCACTGAATACCAACTTTACTAAGAAACCGGTACTACAATTACCTCCAGCTCCATACGATTAAATTCATCAAAGCATGCCTAGGCTTTAGACTATACAGATTTTTAAAAGAATTTCCCTATGGCTTTAGAGTCTGAAACAACTCAACATGCCCCCTAAAAGACAGACACTTAAAATAATCATCAGCAAAGAAATTTATGTAGGACTTCTCCACCAAAGAGGTCAACTGGGAAATGAATTTCATTCTCCATGAAAAAAACCAGCCTCATTCACAGGTTTTGTGACACTTTTTGAGACACTTGAGGATTCTGTGTCCCTAATATCTGTCTTCCACATCCCTGCCACAGATGAAATAAAATCCCACCATTTTCCTTTGTTCATTCATTCTTTCATTCAAGAAATATTATTCCTGTAATATAAAGAAATTAATTAATAAAAGAAAAATAAAGAAAAATTTATTTTATTTTACTGTATATTACATTATATTATATTATATATTATATTTATTAATATTTTTAAATAAGAAATAATATTTCTGTATTATTATTGGACTAAGCATTGTAGGTGATAAAAAGAAGAGCAGATCTTTGAGAGTTAGAAATTTTAGTAGGGTAGGAAGACACGTACATAAGTAGCCAATATCCAAGGTGTAAAGTGTTGAGCCCTGCAAGGAAGATAAAGGATTATGGGCTGGAATTCAGGTGGGAAGATAAGAGGAGGTTTGAGGCTGAGGTTGCATTTGAACTAGGCTTTTGAGAGCAGATAATATTTGAATATCAGGGCTACTTGCTGAGCTCTCTCCCTTGAGATCTCTGGCTCCTTCTTGATATTCAGTTTGAGATCAAATGTCACCCACTCAGAAATTGCTTTCCTTGAACACCCAGCGAAATGACACCCCTGCACATACACTCACTTTCTGCCACATCACTCTGTTTTATTATCCTCAGAGCACTTACCACTCTCTGAAATTCTTGTGTTGATTTGTTCTGTTTTTATTTATTAGAAAAAAAGCTCCGTGAGAGTAGAGACCTCGTCCCACTTGATGAATGTCACGTTCCCAGGGCCTAGAATAGTGACTGGCCTCCAGGAAATGCTCAAATAATGTAAATGAATGAACTGAATGAAAGAGAGGAGGCAAAGGAGATGTCAGGTATAGAGGAGAATGGAGGAAATGGTGAGGAAGTGACAGCACATGGATGTGCACAGGGAACAAGAAAACAGGTGTAAGATCATGGCAGAAGATGCATTCCAACAGGTGGATTGAGCAGAAGTTCAGAGCGCCAAATGCTGCTTTAAGAAACTTGGACTTTTTTCTATTGTTAGCAGGCAGCCATAGCTTTTAGAAAGGGAAAGTCACTCAAAGGCAGCATTGGTAAAGCTTACCCTTCCAGCTGTATCCAAAGTAAAGGGGCAGAGACTGAAGTCTGAAAGGATAGAGTCCTATTTAATAGTTTCAGTGGGAAGAAATTAGATCTATTCCATTAGGCAAAGACCACGGAATGAGAATTAATCTCAAGCTCCTGTGTGAGTTATTCTCTCCAATCCTTCTCTCAGGAATTAAGTAAACACTATTCAGGTATTCATCATGAAAAGCTATGTGATGGGGATGAGGAGAAAGAGAGGAAGGAAGGATGGTTCTGAGACATTTGTGTCCAAGGAGAACAGAGCTGGTTGGAGAGGCCTTGCTTGCATTGAGAAACATCCAAGCCCTGGGGCCTGCCGAGAGGGTAGAGTCTTGAAAACACCTCGCATTGTTTCTACTTCTGGCCCTGTCTTCAAGCTGAGAAAACCCAACTTGGATTCTGGTACACTTTTCCATGTTTTATTCAGTCTTCAGGACAAAGAAAATAACCTCCATACCGTATTAGCCACCATCTGTGTACTATTACACCACATACTCTAAAATCTGCTTCTCACATTCTGGGGGCTCTTTATGAAGATCTGAATATGTAATGGACTATGGGATCTGGAGCCAGGCCAACAGAGTTCAAATTCTGGCTCCATTGGAGTTGTCTGCCCTTGGACAACTTATCTAAATGCCCCATGCCTCAGTTTCCTCCCTTGTAAAATTGTGAGGGTAATAGTAGTGCCAAGGACATAGAACTTTCATGGAAATGAATACACTAAAACATGTCAAGTACTCAGAGGAGTACCAGGCACAAAAAAGTACTTATCGGAAAAAGTTATCTGTTATTATTAACATTATTCTTATGATTGTTGCTTCTTGTGGCATTTACAGCATTGAACGCTGTACTCAGTGCATGCATACCATTGTTCATTAATATTAATGGAAAAAGTATGGCTTTTGTTTATGTTCTCAGGTTATAACGATACATCCTACTGAGCCATGCATTTGTCAATCTCCATAATGTCAGGGGGTCATTTTAGATAAGAAATATCTTCCAAAAATTTTTACTGCAAAATTACCAGGTCACTTTCTTTTCCTGGAGTGACATGGTTCACTAGCTCAAGTGCATATCATCATTATTTCTACCTCCCTGCTAGTTGTTGTGCATTGAACACTCATTGGGTCCCAGACCATTGCTGTTTGACCCAAATAATTAATAAGCACATAATGTGCACTAAACACTATGCTAGGGCCTGGGAATATAACAGGGAACAAAACTGATACCTTACCCTCAAGGAGTTAGCACTCTATAAATGTGGTTTCGTTTAATCTTCCCCAAAGTGAGGATGCATTACCTCTTCCCTTTTAGTGATGTGAAGTTTGAGGCTCAGCATAGTTATTATTCTCTGAAAAATCATACAACTCTTAGGTGGCTGATATAGGATATTATTCCAGGACTCAATTCAAAGTGTGTGTTCTTTCTAATACGCTACACTGTTTCCTCAACATCTTGAATCTACAAAGTAACAAATATTCTTTTGTAAATGCCCATAGCTTAGGTGAAGTGGAAGCACCTTTATTTGAAGTTTTGTCAAATTAACATTTATGAGAGAGGTAGAATATAAAACTAGGCTAAAGGCTTGATCTAGATAAAATTCCAATAAAACATTTCTAGGTATTTCTTAGCAAATATTTTTATCAATATACAAGCAATTTAGGTATTATTGAATATGAAAATTGGCTGGCATTTCTTATTGTGATGGGAAGCCACAACCAAGAAGCTAAGCAAAGTGCAAGAGACCATATTGGTTCTCATAACTCAACCATAGCAGGAGTTGGCGGATTTGGGTGTGCCTGGATGCAGGTGCTCAAGGAATACCATCAGGGCTTGTCTTGTCTTCATTACTTCTCTGATTTACTTTCTTTTCTCTTGGCCTCATTTTCAGGCAGGAAATTCTTCTTGTGGTTGGCTTGTCCTATCAGCTTGTAATATCATAGAAATGAGAGTCTCCCCCCCCTTTTTTTTTTTTTTAAATATTTTATGTATTCATTTGACCAAGATCACAAGTAGGCAGAGAGGCAGGCAGAGAGTGGGGCAGGGGGAAGCAGGCTCTCGGCTGAGCAGAGAGCCAAATGTGGGGCTCCAGGACCCTGAGATCATGACCTGAGCTGAAAGCAGAAGTTTAACCCACTGAGTCACCCAGGTGCTCCGGGAGTCTCTTTTCTTATAAGGTATTCCTGAGAAAGACCCTGAACCAGCGTGGGTCATGTGTCCACCAGATCTAAAGGGGATAGAGCACTCTGATTGTAGATCAGATATATCTGAACTTTATGGGCTCAGCTAGGTGTTTAAAGAATGCTAGAGATCTAAACACCCTCCAAAGAAAGGGACGCTGGAATAGCATTCATGCAGTATGGTTAGGAGTGTTCAAAGCTATGCAAGGCAAAGGGCAAGCATAGAGTGACAAGGAGTCCAGTGAAGTTCACCAAAAGAAAGTCACAGTTAATCATTGGAATAAAAGATGAATGTGGTCACTCTGGTAATTTCACTCTTTTGTCACAAGGTTTAAATTACTCATCTGAAACTTAAAACTGGAAAATTTATGTGGGATTAACATTTCACTGGAGTGATAAATAAATACTGGAAATAACCCTTCAAATATAAACATATGCTCCATCTGGGTTAGGCCATAAAACAGTTAGCTGTACTAAGAATATTTTTCTTTGCAAGTTGCTGGAAACTGAAACTTGCACCCTTGCAAATTTTCAATCTTCCCAAAAGCAAATCTTCTTCATGTATAAATTTATGATAGAACTGAAGAAAGCATCTAGGTGATAAATTTTATCCACCCTCTAGACTCAATGCTTTTTCTTTCTCTTTTCCTATTTTTCCATCTCCCCCTGTCTGTGCTTTCGCTCCTCTCTGCCATTATTTTCTCCTGCCTCATGCCAACACATTTGTTAATAGCCCTTGAACTGCTTAATTATGCACAAGCCCTCACCATCATGCAGGTAGATTGTACAAACAGAGCTAAACAGTTGCCATAGAATGATTTTCAATAAAAGGCCATATTGAGGTATGATTTTGCTAGAGAACTGATACTTGTACTGATGATAGTTTGCTCACATGTGCAGGAGAGAAGAATGAAAAAGGACTAACCATTTCTGAGTGCTTCCTATACACTGAACACTGTGTCAAGTAGATTTCAAGACTTCAAGTAAGCCTATATTACTTTACTGGAGTCACCTTTCTCCCAGCTTTTTCCCATGAGCCAGCTATAATCACCATTGGGTGAGCAAGCAAACTGGTCTAGAAAGGGCTAAGTAATTTGGCCCAAGTCCCGCAGACAGTAAAAGCCAAAACTTGACTCATGCCTGTTCAATTCTGGAAAGTTTCTTTGTATTTTCCAAGTCCAGTAACTGACTGTGATTTTTGTTCTGGTACCATGTTCTCCTCATTCTTTCTCCTACATAGTTCTTCAACTTCCATTTAAATTCTCTCCACAGTTACTTTAGGCTACCATCAGCCTCCCCATGGACTATAGCAACTAATCTCTTAACTAACCTCTCTTACTCTCCTCCATTCTATGCTCCACTTTGCCTCTTGAACGTTCTAAATATAGACCTGTTCATGCCATCCACTTTCTTTAAAGTCTGTAAAAATCTGGTAGCATGCTTAAGGGCAAGCACAACGTCTTTGACATGATCAGACCCTCACCCACTTCCTTAGCTCCAGCTTTCTTTCCCTTCGTTTTATTATTCTAGCCATATTGAATTTTTTCTAGATCCCCAATAATAACATGCTCATTCTACCCACCAGTCTTTGTGCTTGCTGTTTACTCTGGCATCTGCCATTTTCTCATTACTTCGCTGACTCCTATGATCCCTAGGGAAATAATTTAAATGTCACTGTCTCTGAGAAGCTTTTCCTGACCTCCTAGATTATGCTAGATTCTGCTTAGCTCCATGCATTTCCTTAGCATCACTCACCTCTCTGAATGGGGCATTATCACAACACAGACTCTGTGCCCAGGGTGCGCAGGTATCATGTCAGGCTTGCTCACCAGTGAGTCCCTAATATTTAGTGCAGTGTTTGACACTTACTTTTTATATTTGTCAAATATTTTTATATTTGTCAAATGGTCAATGAATTCAAGTTATGTTCCTTGTGTGTGTGTGTGTGTGTTGTGCAAACAATTATACAAAAGCTACACTATCAAATGATATACGGTGTGATATAGTCATAAAATAATAAATGAATAATGAAGAGCTATCTACCATAGTTAAATACTTTATGAAATTACTAATTTACTCTTCTGGTAAAATATATTTATTTAGATTATATGACACATGTAATGCTGAGGATATGAAGAAATCATTTCTCCAGGATCCAACAGTCTACTTAAGGATGCAGGACACACACAAAAGAGTTAAGCAAAATGGGAACTATTATAATAATTGCCTTAGAAGGCCAGAGAAGAGGAAAATCAATGTTGGCTGGCATGTCAGGGAGTCTGGATGAAAGAGGCCCAGATGTATAGTTAGGAATGGAGAATTGAAAGAGAGTGGGGCGAGTATTCTGGGTAAGGAAAGAGCATGTTCAACAACAGAGTTAGAGGTGAGAGAGGAATTAACTGGAGCGAAGGGTTTGTATGGAGAAGTTAGAAAATGGCTTGGACAGATTGAAGAGGGGGTGATTTTATAGAGTCATGAAACCCGCTATAAAAGGCAGTTAGGGATTTTCTTGATATGGATGCGACATTAAAATATTGTTATTTAAGAAAGATGGAATCTCTCCTGAGTCTTTCAGAAAGGATTAGGTGTTTCTTGTTCTATGTTCCTACTGATCCTAATTTTCATTTTATAATTGTTGGGTTAATATTGTTACTTCCATAAGACTATAGCTTCTTTGAGTAAGGAAGGATATAATTTTGTTTCACATTGTCTGGCACATAGCATAAAATAGATACTTGTTGAGTGACTGATGAAATGAATTAAGTCAATCATTTCAGCATCAAAAGGTAATATGACTTGAAATTAGGAGATAAGTGATACAGTTGGTTAATGACAAATGAGGCATGACAGGTGTATACTCAGAGTCACTCTAGGCATCAGTGCTGGAGATGTTCAGAAGAACTAAGTGTACCATACTTGGTAATATACGGACTGCGGAAGCTAGATGAGAAAAAGAAGCAAAAAAAAAAAAAACCAAAAAAAAAAAACAGATGTAAAATGTGAGAAACTACAATGGCTATAAATGAGAGATGGAAAGGAAGGAAAAATGATGAGCTTTCTTTGAGGTATGTCAACTTTATGGTGACCCGAAGTGGAAATCCACCAAAGCAGCTGGAGAAAAAGGACGAGATCTTGGCCAAGGAGTCAAGGTTAGAGTTAATCATTCAAATAAGAGCTTTTGAATGGAATGAGAAATCATGTTTTTTAATGATTCTTGTTTGGGTCCTTATCAAAATTTTATAGCAGAACAATTAAAACAATGTTAGGTAATCATTATGTTATAGAAAAAGATATGTAAAAACATCCTCATGATGCAATGTTAAAATGAATCTACTGAAAAATTGTATCCCCAGTACTGGATTTTTTTGCCTATGGCCATTGGGATTAGAAGAAATTTTGGCTTTGTTTTGCTCATCCAAATTTTAAAAGTTCTCTAAAAAGTTGTGAATACCCCATAAGTAGTTATAATGACTCCAGATACTATTGCAAAATTGTCAAAGGGATAATTCAGTGCATGTTTTGTGTTTTTTGAAATTGTCTTATCCAATAGGACAAGACGCCAATTTGGGGGGAGATTATAGATATGTATCTATATATCTATATTTGTGAAATGTGAAGATGATGAATATGCCAAACTATCTATCCTTTATGACCATCAAGCTTCTCCACTTTACAGTATTATTTTCAATTACATCCTCAAGTGGCACTTTTATTTCATAATTTAGAATAGCACACCAGATGATATATATACCTGAGAGTAGCTTTACTACATCATAGTCAATGGAAATAAATTCTGCCCCTTTTCACTCTAGTGTACTTATCTTGCAAATCTCCATTAACTACATGGAGGCATTACGCATATGAGAAGTGGCATTTGTTTTTTTATTACCACTTGGTTGGAACTCACTCAGCCTTTCCCTGCACACTGGTTTCGGCATACAATATGTAAAATGGAATCTTTCCAAATCACATCCTCTCTCTGCTTAAGTGTGGGTTCGCCTGTTGCTCACCCTGTAATTTCTCCTTGGTTTCCAAATACCCTCCCGCTGGTTCCTGGTAGAGCAGCTCCAGAGAACAGTATCCTCCCATCAGTTTAGTGAACAGCTGACTTCCCAGGCAGACCTTTTAGTTGTGAGCAACTGTGTGAACTCCGGTGACTCACACACTCATAATTATGGGCACACAGGAGCTCTCCATCCCGAGTTTGTTTTTTCACCTCCTGTAGTGTTTAAGTCATAAAGAGAGGACTTTCCCCCATTTTCTAAACCCAAAACAACCTGCTTGGGGCAGGCTTCATGAATCCTTTTGCAGGGTTCTGTTTTCCTGTCCCTGCTGATTCCTCTGGCTTTCAACCAAGGTTTAACCATAAGACTCCCATCAGAGTCCTTAAAGAAGAAAGGTTTCCAGCATGAGTACACTATATTAATAAATGAAACTCAACCTTTTAAAAATTACACTGTCAGAAAAACCCATTAGGCTGTAAAAGAGTTGAAGTAAACATTAGATTTTAATATCTACTGCTGCTTAGATATTTCTGAACTGAAAAATCCCCGGTGAGCACTTAAAACTTCATTACTCCACTGAAAGGTTGTGAAAGGCTATTTAAAGGTTTTCAATTTTGTTGAAGTCTAGAGGTTATTACAGCTGGAAAGAATACAAACCCTAATATTACAAGGAATGAAAGGAATGAAATTTATGTTCTCATCTTCCCTGCAGTTTAATCCTGGTCTATTAGATTCATTGGTAAAAATTAGGGCAGGTTGAAAACTTTTCTACAGGTTTGATGAAAAATAATATTTGGCAACTATAAAAAGTATTGCTGTCTGCATCACACTCCAGAAAATGCTTTATCTCCCAGTGCTCTGGTCAGAGTTATTTCAAGATCAGCCTCTGCTTAAAGCCCCTGGAACAGTTTCAAAACTCAAAAACTTAGAGCAAAGTTGTGAAACCTACCCAAAAAGCCAACGTCTGAAATTAGACCTTCAACTCAAACTCACAAATACAAAAATTCAGTGCTTACGTTCTTTTCCCATGACTTTTTTTTTTTTTTAAGTATCTTTATGGGGGGGGGGATAGGTACTGGAAGGAATGTGTGTCTTAATTTCCTTTTATTTTGCCAAACATGGTATTTATATTACTTGACGAAGTAATATTAGATGTTTTGTACATTCCTCATTCTTATTTGAAAGGCCCTCTTGGTTCTCCCCGGCCAGTCTTGAACTGTGGAATGACTTTAAGTTTAATATAAAGTTATTGTCCATATGTCCTTCCATGCATATGTCCTTACTGCCCATCTCTCTATCCAACCAGCGTGGCTGGCACTATGAAAGTGAGAAGAGTCGTGAAAAATTGCCAACTCTTGTAAGGTGGACAAGATAACAGATTGTAGCATAGAATCGCATAATGAGTGCTGAACTGGAAGTGTTCAAGGACCGGTGAGCTCTCAGAGGAAGAACCTCACCTTACCGCCTAATAGGAAGTCTTATTTGAGGAGGACATATCAGAGGGTGGTTTCAAAGGATGAGTCATGGAGGCAATAGGACAAAGGGAACATGATAAAGGAAGTGTTATACTTAGAAAGGCATAGTGGTTTGTAAGAACACAGCACCTAATTCAGGTTCAGAATGTGTTGGAAGGGAAGCTTGGTGAAGCTTAGTCTACAGAAGTGGTCTGGGGTGAATAGTGAAAGACTATTGTTGAGAGGCATATTTGATTAGAGAATTCTGTAGTTTTTTCTTAATTGCAAAAGTAATGAAACACATTTATTATTTAAAAATTGAAAGTTTTAAAAAGTATAAAGGCAATTTTTTTTTTAAGTTATCTATAATCCCACCTTGCAGTGAAAATCATTGCTAATATTTTGGTGTATTTCTTTCCAGTCTTTCTTCTGTGCTTTAAAAAAACAAAAACAAAAACAAACAAACAAGCAAACAAAATCTATTTTGGTATAGTTGAAGTCAAATTAAATACAAAATTCTATGTATTGCTTTTTTGCAGATAAAATTATAACTAATACATAATTCTGTTATCCCTTCTACATAATCATAATTTCAATGATTGTATAATATACCACAACAAATAAAAACATCCCTTAGTTGAGTTTTAAAAAATTTCAACCATTATAAGCAATGCTGTGTTGACCATTTCCTTTACAAATTTTTTTGGTAATTTTTGGATTATTTTCTTCAGTTTTATTTATCAGATAGTGTATATGAGGTGTTTAGCACAGTTGGCTTAAATATTAGCAATTTTATTGTCAGAAATGGAACTATTGGATAGAAAAATAAGAATACTTTCGAGGTTCCTGATATGTTATTTATTTCTTTCAAAATTATTTTAGTGATTTTTTTTTCTATAAGAGATAATGTGAAAGTCCCTCTTTCATTTTACCTTCACCTCCAGTAATTATTATCACAAAAACAGTTTTGCTAATTGCTAGTGAAGCATAGCATGCTGTTTTTTTAATACCTACATTTCTTTCTTTCTCTCATTAAATCAAATTAATTAACATATAATATATTATTGGTTTCAGAGGGAGAGGTCAGTGATTCATCAGTGTTATATAATACCCAGTGCTCATTACATCATGTGCCCTCCTTAATGTCCATCACCCAGTTACCCCATTCCTCTATCTTCCTCAGTTTGTTTCCTATGATAAAGAGTCTCTTATGGTTTATCTCCTTCCCATTCCATCTTGTTTTATTTTTCCCTTTCTTCCCCTATGTCCCTCTGTTTTTTTTTTTCTTAAATTCCACATATGTGTGAGATCATATGACAATTGTCTATCTCTGATTGAATTATTTCACTTAGCATAATACCTTCTAGTCCCACCCACATTGTTGTAAATGGTAAGATTTCATTTTTTTAAATGTCTGGATAATATTATATGTAATGTATATATATGTACTAAATATATATAATATTATATGATATACTAAATATAATATATCATCACACATCTTCTTTATCCATTCATCTCTCGATGAACATCTGGGCTTTTCCCGTAGCTTGGCTATTGTGGACATTGCTGCTCTAAACATAGGGGTGCAGTTGTCCCTTTGGATCACTACATTTTTTGTGTATATGGGGCAAATACCTAGGAGTGCAATTGCTGTGTCATAGGGTAGCTCTATTTTCAACTTTTTGAGGAATCTCCATTATATTTTCCAGAGTGGCTGCACCAACTCACATTGCCACCAACAGCGTAAGAGGGTTCCCCTTTCTCCACATCCTCGACAACATCTGTCCTTTCCTGGAAACATGGCATGCTCTTGTTTCAATTTATTTTTCTTTGAGTATCAGTGATGCCAAATATTAATTTAATGTTCATTGACCTTTCACATTTCCTCTTCTGTTTTCGTGTTCCTTGACCATTGTTTTGTAAAGGATTTGGAAAGCCCTGCTAGAGAACTGGGACTTTGTCCAATTGGCAATGGGGAGTCACTAAAGCTTTTAAAGTTTTTGCAGTTGCACAAAAGTGACCATTTCAGCAATATCATTCATTGCTTTTTTATTGTTAGCTCCAGAATAACACCATTCACATACAGTTTTAAGAGGCATGATGATAATAATATTAACATGATAAATAATAATAGTGTCTTCTATTTATTACATGCCTACTAAGGACCAGCATTTTGGGGGCATTCCTAATATTATTATTATTATTATTTTTTAAAGATTTTATTTATTTATTTGACAGAGAGAGAGAGATCACAAGTAGGCAGAGAGGCAGGCAGAGAGAGTGAGAGAGGGAAGCAGGCTCCCTGCAGAGCAGAGAGCCCGATGTGGGACTCGATCCCAGGACCCTGAGATCATGACCCGAGCCGAAGGCAGTGGCTTAAACCACTGAGCCACCCAGGCGCCCCTCCTAATATTATTTTAATTAGTCATCACAACATAATAAGGTAGGTATTATAATATCTTCACCATAGCTTGAAGTTTGGGGGAGCCAAATTTCATCTTTCCTCCCTCCTGATTTTATCCATTCAAGAGATAATGCAAGGACACCATTATCCTTTAATAAAATTTCCAGACAACTCTAAGGTCATATCTGGGATTTGTCATATCACATATTTAAATGCTTAATCCTAACATATCTAAAACATAAGCAATTTTTATTCTGCTTATACAGAACTGCCCAAATTGATTTCAAAAGCACTATTATTATTGAACCTGTTTCATAAAGAAAGATGATTTATAGGTGACCTTTCTGGGAAATCTTAATAAAATCAATTAAACTGTTAAGATTTGAGGAGCCTCTACAATTTCCTCAAGAAACTTCTCACCAGTTTCCAAAAAGATTTTGTGGTATACATACAATTTTAAGAAAAAGCAGACTTTACCTAAATGAAGAAATGCCAAAAAAAAAAAAAAAAATGAGAGGAAGAAGGTGGATTCACAAAACTGGCTTTCAATTATGGTTTATTCTTTAGCATCTGATCATTTTTTTCATTCAAAAATATATACTAGTTCTTATTGGTGTACAAATTAGGAATATTCTTAAAACTTGTCCTCATAGAGGGAGAGATAAACACAAATAATCCAACAGTTTCCTTTTGTATTTTAAGTTGTAATAAGTGCTTCCAAGGAAAACTATAGAAGTGGTAGAGAAGACAGCACTGAGGAAATGGCACTGACCAAAACTCAGGACAAGGTGCTCCAGGGAGAGCTCCTGAGGCAGAAAAGAATGGGGCAGTTTGGATGAACCAAAAAGGTCAGTGTTGTTGGAACCCAGGTTATGTGGGAGAATGAAAAGCAGAGGTGGAAAGGAGATAGGTCAAGCAAGACCCTGTGGGATGGTAACATTTCTGAATTTTATCCTAAGTACAATGAGATAGTCATGATCTTCCTTTTTTTTTTTTTTTTTTTTTTTTTAGTAGAGGATAGAAGAATGGCTCCACCACTAGGTACATGTGTAGGTGAAAGAAATGATATCAGGCAGGACATGAGACAGGAATCAATTATAAAAAAAATTTTAGGGACCCCTGGGTATCTCAGTCAGTTAGGCATCTGCCTTTGGCTCAGGTCATGATCCCAGGGTCCTGGGATCAAGCCTTGCATTGGGAGTAGGGAGCCTGCTTCTCCCTCTCCCATTCCCCCTGCTTATATTCTCTCTCACTGTCTCTTTCTCTCTGTCAAATAAATAGATAAAATCTTTTTTAAAAAGTAAATAAGTAAATTTTTTTAAAAACTGTGATAAACTTTGCAAAAATAACAGAGACCCATGGCTTAAGAAAGGACTGTGTGTGCAAGTACGTGTGTGAGTGTGTGTGTGTGTATGTATGTATGTGTGAGTGTCTGCTGCTGCTGCAGGAATGAAAGTCCACCTGGCAGATGTTGACATTTCTGGGAAATAAAAGTTACAGAATAAATAATAGGCAGGGGTTTTTAAATCGGGACTGTCAGGAGAAGAGGATTTCTGTGGTAGTTTTATGTGTAGCAGGCGGGAGGGTCTGGACTTAGTTCTGGTGACCATGTGGAGACACTGGAAGACTGTGAGCAGCAAAGTGACATGATCTAATGTGATCTCACAAGGTGGCTGAAGGCACTAAGGGAATTTGGTTGCAGAGGACCATGACTGCAGTTAGGAGGTTACTTTAGGTGTTCAGGCAAGACATGATGAGATCATGGGGGCGTTATTTTGGTGTTTCTGAGAGAATGTGTATTCTTCTCACATGTGGTCATGAATGGGAAATGTTCAGGACACATGATATACAAAGTACTCTTTTTCCAAGAAGTTGGATGGCATATGGATTACTCTTATCAGTCCATTTCTATACTCTTTTTTAGTTGTGTCAGCAAATATAAATCACATCCACAAATACAAATCAGCAAATATAAATCAGCATCGACAGCAGCGGGTGCTGGAGTCATGGTTGTTTTCTGAAGTAAGGAGCAGGAGAGATAATGATGCTATTACATCATCTGTTTAACCAAACTCAAAGTTCTTATTAGCAACAGCATCTAGATGACTGCCAAGTATTCCTCAGGTTTTGACAGGATAGAATTCAAGTGGGAGTGGTCAACCTCAAGCCTTGAAGTGTGGAAAGGAGGTATGTTTTGCAAGCGAGCAACATGTCTGCAAGCCTGATGTCTAGAACACCATGCTCAGTGATCTCTCTCATTCTTTTGCTCCAAGCATTGCATTTCCTCTTGGTCTTTTTGGAACGGGAATATATCTGGTGGGGAAATCACTGGTTGAATCTCTAGTACCTAACACAAGTGATTTAATAAGATTCATTTTCTTTCTTGCTTTGGAGACAGTGATTATTGTGACCATGTTGGTATGGGTTAGGGGAAAGGGAAAATTGATACAGAGAGGAAAGGGGACTTTGAAAAATATTGATATAGAGAAAGATAGAAGTAGGAGTTTTGGGAAAAAAAAAAGGAAAAGAAGAAGAAAAGCTGTCAGCTCATTCCTAATTATGACTATGTTAGTCCTGATACCTAAACAAACCGGCGTTTATTAGAATATTAATTATTCTAATATATTAGAATGCATATCATCTCAGATTTAGAAAGGACATTAAAACCACCATGTAATTGATGACATGAACATTCCCTATGACAGTCTTTAACAAGTTACCATGTACCTTTTCCTTGAATATTTCAAGTGACATGCACCCCTTGACTTTAGTGGGCAACCCAAAGTTCCCCTTGATTGAAATTTTTTTTAAGTTGTTCCTCCCGTGGAGCCCAAATCTATGTTCTTGAAACTTTGTTTTGATTTCCAGACCCACACTTTCTATGTTTATTCATATTTATACTTCCTTCTTTTCTTTCTCCCTTCAGCTTTCCTTTTTTCCATCCTTCCTTCAAAAAAGTGCCAAGCGTTGGCCACTTAATGAGTCTAATTTTCCTTTACACGAAGCTCCAATATTGAAGACCTATCTTCACAGCCCCCCTGCAAGCCCTCTCAAGAGTAAACTCCTTGATTTGTTTTGTGTTTCTAATCACAAGTTACCTTTAATTTCATCTTATAAAAGCCTGTTGTGCCCACACTTCACAATTGTCTAGAAGCATTCATTGGGGAAATACTCCTTTCAATCTGAACGGCATATAATGTAAGTTTTTGCAAGTTTCCTTTCCTCCAAGTATTTGATTTTGCTCCACAGGTGATGGAAACTCCTTGTTTTGACAGCTTCTAACAGAAAATAACCACACCTCAGGTACCAGCTATTGGAATCTCAATTATAAATTGTTCTTTTTAGTAACACTATGTTTTTGCCTTATTTAGATTATCTGGTTCTCAGGTTTGTTACTATAATAAAATAAGTAACCGTGTTGTGATTGTATGGATTTTCTATCATCAGAATGATAATTTTAAAAGGCACGAATCAAATTAATGATGTTATGAGTAGGATATTCCCTGCTGGGTTGCTTGTCACATAAAATGCCTTTCTCCCAAACTTTCTGGCCCTAAAAATAAACGCACACTCAAAGTTTCTCCCTAAGTGTCTATAAAAATCAAATAAATACTTGGGGTGTCTTCTACAGTGTCAAGTGCTTTATTCTGAGGCCTGGGTCAACTCGATCTAGCATGTGTAGAGATCTTACAACAAATGTGTTCTTACTTTGAAATGAAATGCCAATCATATGCCAAATCAGTCATACGCCAATGCCAAACATAAAATTAAGCTCCAGTTTTCTCAATTTTCTGACTACTTCTCTTTTCACTTGATTTTCATTGTATATATACTGTTCTTAACTTTTATGATGAATTTGCTTAGGTTGCACACATTCACACAGCTCATTTTTCTCTCTTTAACATCGGAAGGTCTTCCTCACACTGATTGCTAATTTACTAAATAACATCCCTTTCCTAAATAACATCCTTTTCCTCTTTCAAAACTCACTTCATCCTCTAACTTTTCTTGAGTGAACTTGAGCCTATCTAGAAACTGGAGAATTAAGGACTATCACCAGAGGTGAAGAGAGGAAAAAACAGAAAAAAAATAATGGCAACCCAAACATTTTATAAATATGTAATGACTTTATATATACTATCTCATTTTCCTTTGCCAGGGATGATCTAGGGAGGCTATGTGATTCATTCATGGCTAGTCAGCTAGGGACTTTCTGAGAGCTCTTGTGCTCTTTGTAAAAAGTTTAGAGCTGTAGGAGAGCCTCCTTTTCTCCCCTTCTTTTCCTTCTTTCATATCTGTGGTGCTTCAGTATAAGGATGTGGAGACTGGAGCTGCAGTGGCCATCTCTTAACCAAAATGGAAGCTATTGTTAACAACAGTCTATTGACAGCAAAAGAGAAAGGATCCTACTTCCTGATGACATCACAAAGATGCTGTATCTGCTAGCTCTTGCATAGTAACAAAACACCCCAAAACTTAGTTGCTTAAAGCAATAATCATTTGCTTAGCTCAGGATTCTATAGGTGGCATTTTGGCTGGGCTCAACTGTATGAGTCCTCTGGACTCAACAGGTCTGACTCACATATCCGGGGGCAGCAGCCCGATCAGGTGAGAGTTTACTGGTATGCAGAGGTGGGGGTGTGTGTGCACCCATTTTTATTCCACCTGGTCTCTCATCCTCCAGGAAGTTAGTCTAGCTTATTCATGTGGTGGTTACTTAGAATTCAAGAGTAAGGGGTGCCTGAGTGGCTAGTGGGTTAAAGCCTCTGCCTTCGGCTCGGGTCATGATCTCAGGGTCCTGGGATCAAGCCTCGCATCAGGCTCTCTGCTCAGGCTTCCCTCGCTCTCTCTGCCTGCCTCTCTGCCTACTTGTGATCTCTCTCTCTCTGTGTCAAATAAATAAATAAAATCTTAAAAAAAAAAAAAAAAGAAGAATTCAAGAGTAAAAGAGGAAGTATGTAAAGTCTCCTGAAGTCTAGTCTCAAAACTTGTCCAACACTGCTTCTGCAGTTTCTATTAGCTCAAGAAAAAGGCAACACACTCCAGACTCAGGAGGTGGAAATAGGCTCACCTTCTTGATGAGATTTGCTGCAAAGAATTGTAGCCATTTTCTTCTACCCACCACAAAGGCAAAACAGGCTTAAGACCACCTACGTTTAGACTTCTTAGTGTGTAACCAAGGGATATCTTTATGGTTTAAACTATTATGAAGCAGGTTTTCTGTTACACTTTCCAACACATTCTAGTTGATACAACCAGCCCTCTAGCATTTCAGCAGCTGACCCGGAAGCTGAGGAAGTAGCCTTCATCCTAGACAAAATTACAAATTAAATTCTTTAATTTTGGAACAAAAACACCCTCTGTGATGCCTGGAGTGTTGATATACTGAGGAAATTATCCTCCTTTCAGTCATCACCACAGAAAATCTGCATTTCTGGGGCTTTTGGGTGATTTTTACTTTTAATTGTCCTCTGCTGTAGCCTTTGTCAAAGATGAGTTGAGACAATCACTACTTTTCCTGGATTACCTGTTAAATCTTCCACCTCTAAATTCTCTAAGCCTCTATTTCCTCTGCCTTGCTTCCCAGATAGTTGTTTGCATATCAGTCTCTCCCATCAGACAGTAGGCACAGAGAGCCCAAAGCTGTTTCATATCCATTCCTCCTCTATCACTCCCTCTTCCTGGCACACTGTCCCCGCCTCCAACACTTACCAGCCTTCCTGGCATGTACCAGGTACTCAGAGTTTTGCTCAGTTGAATAATAAGATAAATGCTGATAATGACATACTAAAGACTTTGCCAACCAGAGGTACAGGTCTAACAAGTATCTACTCCTAAAACACAAGTATTCTAAGGAAAGGTAAAGGGGCTGTGAGTCATTTTAGCTCATTATGAGTTTGTATTATCCATGTTTCTAGATTCTGCAAATGTGATACTTTAACATCTGTCCTACAGGCCTGTGCTGGACATGCCTTATTCTGAACAACCTGATCATACATCTGAGTCATCTTGCTTTGACCTCCTGCCTCCCTGCAACCCTCCACCTCCTCTTCCAGGGAAGTCTTCTTCAAGGGGGCAAGCATTTTAAATACAAACCAAACAATTCAGAGTTCATACCCACAACCACTTTTCTTATTGGGTTCCCAGACTTTGAGCTATTATCCACTGGTGCTAATCACCCAGGGGTAGGCACCAGATAACCAGTAATGACCCCCATGCTCCGGAGCCCACTGAAATTATTTTAACTAACCAATCATAAAACTGCTCAGCCTGCCTTGTCTTTTCCATCCCCAGTAAAGTGTCTTGCCCACAATTCCCACCTCTCTGTCTCATGCCCTACTCCTCTAGTTTCTCATGTGGTCTCCAATGGTTTGATGTGTACTCTCTCTTGGGATCTATGAGTATAACAAAATATCATATCAATGACAGACATGTCCCAATCCATTGGCCTTACAAAACCTACATAGTAACAGCTATTAAAACAGCACTGATTATTACATATCTGGTCAATGTCTAGGCAGAGTCTAAAGAAATAAAGATTTTTCTTTTTCTGTAAGAGGACTAAGAACAGAGAAAGGCTTAAGGAAAATAAAATTTATAGGCTTTTAGAAGAAGGAAAACCAGTATTTGTTTGCAAAATGAGGGGCTGGATAAGAGCTCTGGGCAGTTGAAGTGAGAGAGTAGAAACACGAGAAGGAACCAACAGGAAGAAGGGAAAATATAAAGCAATTCTGACCATCTTGTCATTGTGTCTTCAAAGACTTGCTGAATATGTGATTGGGGTAGGGAGGAACTTGTTTCTTCACTTCTCCTTCTTGACTTTCAAAATCTCCTGCAGGTAATTCTCATGTGCAGCCAAGGTTGAGAACCACTGTACTGGAGACTTTTTGTTCAAAGTGGTGTCCTTGGACCAGAAATACAGGGCACCACTTAGGAGATATGGTGTCCCAGAGTCAGCATGCACAGGCTTGAAAGTGCCAATTGTACATGTCTCTTTCCAACTCCACATTCACTGACATCATGTTGATAGGTTGAAATAAGCCCCAGTGGGAGTATTTACACCATGGGAATTGGCAAATGCCCTTCTGACCTCTGGTTCCAGAGCCAGTTGTTAAATATTTAAATATTTAAATGTTAAATATTTACTAGCATGCCATATCTCAAGGGCTGCTTAGAAATGCAGTATCTCCAGCTCCACCCCAAATCTGTTGAATCAAAATGAACAGTTTAGGGACGCCTGGGTGGCTCAGTCAGTTAAACAGTTGCCTTCGGCTCAGGTCGTGGTCCCAGGGTCCTGGAATGGAGCCCCACATTGGGCTCCTTGCTTGGCAGGGATCCTGCTTCGCCTTCTGCTTACCACTCCCCCTACTTGTGCACTTTCTCCTCACCCACCCTCTGACAAATAAATAAATAAAAATCTTAAAAAAAAATTAGCAGTTTAAGAAGATCCCCAGGTAATTCATATGCATATTAATGTTAGAGAGGCATTGATAAAGTCCAGACTCTTGACAAGGCATAAGGCCTTTCAAAATGTAGTTTTATATCCTCCCATTATCCCGTTCTGGTCACTTTGAGTCTCCTCACTAAAAGCCCTCAGAGCTCTTTATCCTTGAATCCTTTAAAATCTTTTAAAACTTCTCATGTTTTTTCCTTAGCCTGGAAAACCCACTTCTTCCTTGGTTTGCTTTCATGGCTAAAATTGAATACCATCTCATCCAATAGTTCAGGAAAAAAAAAAAAAAATATATATATATATATATATATATATATTTGCCCCCTAACTGTCACGTAGAGCTCTCTTAGAGTAGTGCTTTTATTTCATGGCCATATTCCATTCAAGCTCCTTGACTTGCAAGATCCCCTAAAGTCAATCCCATGAAGAAATCTCTAAATCCCTACAAACCAGCACATGGTAGGTGCTCAGCAAATACTTATTAAATATGTAAATTGCTTCATTTTGGAGATTTAATTCAGAAGTTCTGAAAATGTAGTCAGTTCTAATAACATATGCATCTAGGACAAATGTGAAAACCTGGGAACAGGCATAAATGACAAAAGGGGGGGAGGGCTTATCTGCTACGATCTGTGCCTAAGCACTTTAGAATAACTGAAAATTAAAGGCTATTGCCGCTTGTTTTGTTGAATAATACATCTGCAAACTGGAAAACTGCATGTCTATTTTATTTACCAGCACAAATGCCCATTTGCTCACACACATAGCTGTTTGCAAGCAAATTTTGTTCCCATGCAAAACAAATGTAAATTTGGCATTAAACAAGTGCCAATTATTTCCTGAATGTGGAAGGGAAAGGAAGGGTGATTTAACAGATAGAAGCTCTGGCCTAGGAAGCAGGGAAGGCGGCCTAGCTCAGCTGCATGGGACTTTTTCATCACAAGGAGTGAATGTTTAATCTGCTTAATTGGGTGGGTATTCACTGCCGATGAGCAGGGACCCAGCGTTCCATGTCATTTTCTTTCTCTATGAGATGGCTGCTATGACCTTCGGCAGACTCCTTTGCTTGCCGCTGGAAAATAGGAAGCTAATTTGGGTTTGTTCTCATGTTTCTTTCATATCGTGGAGAGAATTCGTTTGATAAGCCCTATGTCGGTTTTTTATTGTGAGGCCTGATTACTATGATTAATTTTAATCCTACCAGTTACCATTTATTAAGGACCCACTGGGTTCTAGGCACTAAACGGCAAAGCTTCAGTCTCCCTGTCTCTGTGGAAGTTTTAACCCTTGCCACTACTCTGTAAGTGAGGCTGTTTGGGTCCTATTTTGTGAATTGGGAAACTGAGACTCACCTTTAAGTCATGTCTTGGTGAGTAGCGGGGGCAGAACTGTACAGCAGGTCTGTTTGCTCTAACACCCTTTCTCCCCGCATTCTTTGTACGGTGCCACAAGGCCTCCCTCATTTTATTTTTTTAATTTTTATTATTTTAAAGATTTTATTTATTTATTTATTTATTTATTTGACAGAGAGGGAGACAGTGAGAGAGAAAGGACAAGCAGGGGGCGTGGAAAAGGGAGAAGGAGGCCTCTGCTGAGCAGGGAGCCTGACGCAGGGCTTGATCCCAGAATCCTGCGATCAAGACCTGAGCCCAAGGCAGACACTTAACAACTGAGCCACACAGGCATCCCTCCCTCATTTTAATAAAAACTACCTAATTAATCATTTTCACAGCTGAACCATGTCAATAACTGCTCTTCTGGCAAAGAACTTGATTCCTTTCTATGGCTGTCTTAGAGGAAAGAAACAAAGTCTACTTCCCTGGTACCTCTACCTGCCTTTATCCTGACCTCTCTTCACTCCATCCACCCCTGTCGCCAGAAAATTAGGGTCCCCTGGGCTTCCTTTCCACTTCCCAAAGCAAGCTGGTAACCCTATGTGGTCTGAGCACCTTCTGTCTCCTCCTGGACACTCCGGCTTGCGCCCAATGATTATACAAAGCCCCCTCCCTATCTCCCTGTCCCTGCCACACACTTATACTTGATCCCTACCTGTCCCCAGTCTTATACTCACAGCACTACAGGCAACACTAGCAAATGTGATGGACTATTTCCTGCTCAGGGCTTAATGAGTTTCAACTAACTGACTTCTAGTTCTATAAATAGTTACACATTCAACAATGTAAGGAGTGCTAACTGGGTGTCAGGTGCTGTTATGGGCTCTGGATATGCAGCCATCAACAATATAGTCAGTCCCCACCCTTATGGAACTTACCAGAGCACCTACAATATAGTTGGCCCCATACTGGGATCGGAGATACACTTATAAACAAGGGTGAGCATTTGTACTTGGGAATTCACAGACAACTAGAAGCTCACAGTTTAGCCTCTACAAGTAGGAAATTACAATAGTGTTTCTTGAGCACCTGCTATGTATAAGATGTAGAGAGAAGTAAAGTGACTTGCCTACAGTCACATAGCTCATGAATGGTGAAGATAAGATCAAAAACAGGAAATCTGAATTCAGTGTTAATGCTCCTCATTCCACCAAGAATCTCTTTCAAAAAATTATCTTAATGAAGAAAACGTTTACAATTTGTTTAATTTTTAAAGATTTTATTTATTTATTTGAGGGAAAGAGATAGTGAGAGAGAGCATGAGTTGGGGTAGGGGCAGAGGGAGAGGGAGGTACACACTCCCCACTGATCAGGGAACCCCATGAGGGGCTTGGTGAGGGGCTTGGTGTGGAGCTTGGTCCCAAGACCCTGGGAAATTGACCCAAGTGGAAGGCAGTCATTTAACCCACTGAGCTACCCAGGCACCACTGAAGAAAATCTTTTATGGGTAAAGATGTCCACTGTAGATGTATTTGTTGTGAGAGCAGGAAGTTGGAGATTACCAACATGTATAATCAAAGGAGAATGTTAAGTGTTGGCACACTTCTCAATTATCATCTCAATATTTTGGAAGCTCAATACCCACTGCCTCATTCTTTCCACAGTCAGTGTCTACAGGTACCTGGCAATATCTCCTCAAGGCAGGGTAATGCTGGCTGCCCAGACTGTTCTTTTGGTAGTCCCAACTATTTTTCTGCTCTTATTTTTTTTTTTCCCCATAGGCAAACAATCCTATGGTCACATAAACTATACCCATTAAGCTGAACATAATTGGTGACATTATAGATCCTGGAATCACAAAGAACCAGGTAAGGTGCCAGAACAAGATGGTTTCCAAGTTCTCTCTTCCATTTAATTGCATGAGTTTCCATGGTAACAGAAATGCAAAGAGCAGGAAAGAGACTATATAAGAAGACCAGAATTGGGGCTTACACAAGTTTTGGTGAAAGTTTCTTTGAGGCAGGCTCGAAATGGATATTGTCTTAATAATCAATGGCCTAAGATTATTCCAGTCAGTGTCTTTTATATTATCCTACAGGTAATGTAGATAAAGGGGGGAAAAAAAGAAAAATGGGATTTGTGTCAATAATACCATAGAATGGAATATGATGATCTCTTAACAATTGTATTATGGTGGAAATATCATAAAACAGTGAATTTTATGGTGTAAATTAGAATGAAAAAAGTAGAATAAAAACTGTACAGGATAAGCTGAAGGTGATATTTATGCTTAACCTCTGGCAAGTTCCCAGATTTGGGGATACAAATTTTGTACATCATCATTCCAATTGATAACTTGATCCAAGTGTGCTCACTTGTCTTTTCTTTGCCTGTTTTCCCAACCTTGTTACATATTTTTCTATGTGAAAAGGCCTCTATATCTATTTTAAGGAAAAGTGTAAATAAATTAATTAAAATACTAGTTTAATATCTTTCACTTCCTGTCTTATAGTCTTTGACCTCTTCTGAGCTCTAGTCATTTCTTTCTTCTCAGTACAA
Organism: Martes martes; assembly: GCF_963455335.1. Lineage (NCBI taxonomy): Eukaryota > Metazoa > Chordata > Mammalia > Carnivora > Mustelidae > Martes > Martes martes. Next base: position 23,374,074 of record NC_137895.1, read on the forward strand.
GTTCTGCTTTCTAAGGTCTGAAGATTTTTTTTTTTTTAACATAATGTATACAGGAGTCAAAGGGAAGAAAATGCTTAAATAACTTGCCTTTAGGGTCAAGCTCCAGATGGACAAAGTCCAAGTTGGGGAAAGAGCAGTGTGGGGGGAGCTGATGGCTCCAAACCTGCACCTGGAGAAGTGAACCCAATGTCTGAGTTTTAAGAATAATGACCAGTTAGCCAGAAGTTGACTAGTAGCTAGCTAGCATCAGAGGTCGAGGTGGGAATTGCAAATGTGAGTCAGGTAGCCAAATTTAGCAAATAGTAAAAAATAAGGTGAATTCAAAGGCAAGACCCTACATGTCAGAGATGAGGGACTAGTAAGGCAAAGACAAGATTTTCTGGGTTTTGTTATGGCTGCAACTGTATTTGGCTTATAACTTCCCTTCACCATTGAGGTCCTTCTTCTAATTCTTGAGGTCTCATGTGCGGTTGCTAACCTCATGCAGCTATATTCCATCATGACTGGGACTGCTCTTTTTTGTCTTCCTGTGGCTTCCATAGATTATTCATTGAGAAGCTTTTTAACTTCTGGCCAGTTGTAGATTATACATTATGGAAAGATTCTGTTTGTGTAGTCAGTCCTGTGCCTCAAGGGTTTCAGGGAAAGAGGGTAGAGTGTCTATTAATGGACTGATTCTTCCAAACAGGATCCAAGTTAGTTCTTTGTCTCTCCCTTACCCCTGTGGATGGCACATAAAAGAACACATTGAAAAGGAGTACTTTTCATCCCAAACAAGCCCCAAGCAATTTCTGTGAAACGGTTGTCATTTTACAACAAATGGGCCCAGCATCACTCATAATATTAATAAAATCATTATGCAAAGTAGTTGCTTTTCAAGTTGAATGATAATTTTCTCTTTTCTCTTAGACATCAAAAAGAATCAGATCCTACTACTGATTTTAAAACATACCACCCACCAGGTCTTCCTTGGAAATTCTAGCAGCTTATGTATTTTTGTTCTTGATGGAAACATCTAGCAGCTACATTTTACTTGTTCATTTGTTTGTTCATTCCTTTATTCATATACCCAAGAGACTCCAGTTAGTAAGAATTATGGTGCGATGGGCACTATATAGCTTCCTTTAAAATTTATTGAATGCTTAGATACTGTGTGTCAGTCATCATCCTGGGTTCCATGGATCAAAAGACTGTCCTGCATATGCTCATAGGGAAAGAATAAATAAGTTGAATAAAAGTTGAAAAGTTATACTGGGGACTTAGGAGGAGAATGGACAGTAATTCCTGGCATAAAAAAGAAATCAGGCTTTATAAAGAAGTTATGAAAAGGTTAGGTGTTGACTTAACTTCTAACTGAAAAAGAAAAAAACAAAACAAAATCTCTCAAAACCAAAGCTTTCAGACTTTAGCAGGGGAGCCCCAAGAGATTAAAGAGAACTTGTCCTTGAGCAAAAAACTACTATCCTAAAAGAAAACTGAAGTCACTTGTTGAAGTGGAAGTGTAGTCAGATTAAAGGTACATGAGGTGGTACATTTTCCTGAGTACAGGAATGGAAAGATAGAACCTTTTCCTGGGTGCCCAAGGAAGGAGATTTCCTGAGAAGGGACTCTAGTCCCTAGGAAGGGAGTCACTACCTCTCAATGTCCCTACAAGGCAAGAACTGTTGATAATGCATACTTTTGTCTGAAATAAGTAGTGGGGTAAAAAAATTACAATGGACTAAAACATTTGAGGACCATTCTCATGCCAGGTCATCTCAAAACAGCTTCCTTTTTTTGTTAATTATTTTTATTAACACATAATGTGTTATTTGCCCCAGGGGTACAGGTCTGTGAATCATCAGGCTTATACATTTCACAGCACTCACCATATCACATACCCTCCCCAATGTCTCAAAACAGCTTCTTAGGAGGACTCTATCACTTAAAGTGTTTTTTAATAGGTGAAAAAAAATGATTATTCTTTTCTTAGGTAGAAAAGCTGGCTATCCTTATTTATGATAGTGTGTTCTTAACATGCTGCCCATACCTAATGTTACTGAAAGTGTAACAGTGGTTGAGGGTCCTTTAAGGCCAGAAACATTTTTTAAGTTTTGATATCTTTGAGATATGTTTTTGTATTTTTTATTGTCTGATGCATCCCCAAGATACTTGAACAGTCTCAGGCACCTTGAGTGACCAGATAGTCTCTCAAAAAGTTTTTGTTTAATTGAATTGAATTGAGGGGTATAACATAAAAGCAGATATACCATGTCTGGAGCCAGACTAACTGGGTTTGAATCCTAGCTCTCCTGCTAACTAACCTCAATTTCCTCCTCTTTAAAATGGGGACATTAGGTTTGTGGTGAAGATGAGATTATTAGAATATATTGAAAGTACTTAAGCCAAGGGCTGGCACATAGTAATGCTATGCCCGGTAAGTATTTGCTATGATTAATATTGCTCAGTCTCAGGCTAATGGCCAGTCCTAAGCCTGTAATTCTTGGATTCAACTTTCATATACATCTGTAGGTCTCAGGGCAACTTGGCTTCAGAGAAACTTTTCTCAAATGCACTGCTTGCTTCACTTTCATTTCTCCAAGCTGCTGTGATTTCTTTTCATGTTCATCACTTTTCCAGCACTGCTCTTGTTGAGGTCATTATAATTCCCTATTTGCCAAATCTAAGGCTTTTTTTTTTTTTTTTTTTTTTTTCAGACTTCATCAACTTGACTCTCCTGGAGCATTTACAACTTTTTTTTTTAATGTTATGGTAGTCACACAACTTTCAAATATATTCGTCTTTGAATTATTTTTCTTTGACATTTAGAAGAATATTCCTTCCTGGTCCTCCTCCTCCCTTTTAGATATCTCCTTTTTGATCACCTCTGCCAACTCCTCCTTTTGCATTACATTTATCAAAATGACTTATTGAGGTAGAAATATTAACTAACTCTTATTTTACATATGAGCAAATTGAGACTCAAAGGGGCATTTTGCCTAAAGTCACACAACTAGTGTCTTGGTTTGAATCCAGATCAATCTGACGTTTGGGTCTGCACTAATATATAATCTGCTCTTTCTGTCATGAGACAGAATTAGATCATAAGGAATTTGGGGGATAATTCTAGTAAAAATGATAATATTAATAATAACTAACATTTATATAGTCCTTACACTGTGCCAGACACAATGCTAAAGCTTCACGTGTACTGGACCCTTTAATCCTCTGGGTGCTATGAGCTAAGTAGTATTATCCAATTTTACAAATGAGAAAACCAGGGTACAATTTCTTAACAATTCTAAGCAGTTGGCCTTTATTCTGTCAGCAGTTAGATGCTCAAAAATATCCCTACGAAGTAAGGTGACATGGCCTTATTTAATTTCTACAGAAATATAAATTCCAGGAGTATGAAGGATAGAAGGAAGGGGTTATTTTGGGACGCAGAAATCTGTTTGTAGGCTGTTAAGGATAGCCAAGATTAAAATGATGAAGGCTTGAGTAACAGTTGTAGCGGAGAATGGTGGAGGAAAGGGATGTCTGAAGACATTTATCAGATATTTTCATCAGGGTTTGGTGAGTGGCTGGATGTAGATTGTGGGGGGCGGTGAGCAAAGGAAGGATGCGGCTCTTTGCTTGGGAGACTTTATAAACAGTGTGTTTGTTTAGCTAATTTTAAAATTTGGTGTATTTGGACATTCAGATTGGCCTTGTGCCCTATTAGTCTTAATTAACTTGTTTTGTCTGGAGAAACAGTTCCCCTGCCAGTATGCTATCATGGGCTCTGCTGCTTTCTCCCGCTGATGCTTGCTGAGCAGCCATTTTTTCCCTGCAGCCCCGTTCTGGCCCAGGGAAGAGTGTTTAGGCTGTTGGCTCCGTGGCCATTTCACTACTGCTGTTCAGTGACATGGCAACACTCTTCCCTTATGCCAGGCACCAGCTGCTGCCTTGCTGGGAAAATAAGAACTTAAACCATTCTTGGCTGTGTCTTCAGCTCCTTCACGCCATTGAGCTCATACCCAAGACTCAAGACCAGAACTCAAAACCAGACTTTTATACTTAACACTGCTCCACCCGGCCTCCCCCCACCCACACTTTCTTGACTGATACTACAAGATTGCAGTAATTCGCTTCCGGCTGACACGACTTTTCTAGTGAATTTCTTCTTGCCTTTTGAGATGCGTATCCTATCTTAGAAGTTAAGGAGCATGTGTTGGGTGTCCATTAGAGCCATGACAGACTTATGGGAGGAGTTGTGGATACAAAGATGAGTAGGGCCTCTCCTGATCTAAAGAATCTCTCAGGTTATTGGAGGAATCAAAGAACGTGGCAATAATTAAGATAGGGTATATAAGCACAACAGAAGAAGGCATAGAATATGATGGGAGCACAGAGGACGGAGGCACTGTGAATCACTGACATTGGTTGAGAGTTCCAAGAAAAGCTTCCCAGAGCACCTGGGTAGCTGAAGTAAGCCCTCAATGACACAGAAAAAGTTGTTTGGCTAAGAGCATGAGTAAAATGGTGGATAGGGTCAACAGGGTAAAGGGATTTAGGTTCAGAATCAAGAAATAGGGCTGCTAGTTTAGGGACCAACAAGCAGTTCCATATTCTATAATGAAGACTGCAGGTGGCTGAGGATGGGGAATGGTGAGAGACGAGGCTTTGGGATAACAAAATGATAAATAACATGAATAGACTCAAATATTATGATTTGGAGTCTGGAATTTATCCACAGGATAATAGGAAGACTTGAACAGGTTTAAGCAGGGGTGCGATGTGGTCAGCTTTGCTTTTTAGAAGTTATTCTGCTGCAGTGTGGGAGCTAGATTAGAAGAGTTAAAGTGAGGCTATGGGAGTGGCCAACTGGGAGTTACAGAGAATCAGACAAAGGAAGTAGCACTGGGAAGAGCATGAATCGAGCAGATTCAAAGGATTTATAAGAGGGTGGATTTGATGAGATTTAATGATTGACTGGATTGGAGGGGAAAAAAGAGAACAGTGTCTCTAGGTTATTTCATGGGCAACAGAGCTTGACCATCTCTTTGAAAATAAGTTCCATGAAATAAACTCAATTGCATTGCCACATTATCTCCTGAGACATGAAATTTAATTTCCTTCAAACTCCTTGTTTTGGAGACTTGAAGTTTCTTCTTGGGCTAGTGTCTTCTAATAATATTAAGTATACTTTTGAACCCTGAAGGAGTTTTCTGTCATTGGCAAAAATCAAGCATCCTGATGAGCTTTTATGGATTATCAGTGGCCACAGGAGCCCTTCTTCTTTACAATTCAGGAAACTCTTCAATGTACAGTGCTTTGAAAAGCACAGCTGTCCCCCCTGGGAGTGGATTATGTCGGTTTTGACACATCTCTATGGCAAAAAGAAATAATTCTAAAAGCCTACTAAATCTTTTCTCCAGCAAGACACCTACCAGCTAACTGGATAATCAGTCAGTATCTTTTTTTCACCTCAAATTGAAATGTCATCTATTCTTCAGATACTACCTATCATCCTACTACATCCATAAAGCCATACCAGCAACACCAGCAGGCTTTGGTTTCTTCTCCTTTTTCTTAGTGTCAGTCCTATCCATTTTGTCCATTTCTTTCATTTACTTAAGGATTTATTGAGCCCTACCATGTGTTGGGCACTGGTATAGTCCTTGGACACAAAATGCCTATAATGGGGCTGATATTTGGTGGGAGAAGGAAAATAATGGGCAAGTAAACAAATAAATGAAACTGATAATTTCAGAGACTGAAATGGTATGCAGAAAATAAAAAAAAGAAAAAATGTTATTAGGGCTGGAGAGGTCTGGGTAATACACATTGGTCAATACAGAAGGCCTTATTGAGTCTTGAGTGATCAAAAATAGAAGCCAGCCATGCCATGGCTTAGAGATAGCACTTCCTGGACAGAAGTCCAGAAGGGACAAGTTTGACTTGTCCAGTATAGATAAATGCTCTCATATATCTGTAGCATAATTTTTATCCAGTTGACTTATTCTCCACTTTTGCATATTTGCACTCTGTGGGTTTCTAGGCTAATTGGATTATTTGCATATTTATTGTTTCTTGCTAAAATCCTACAATTCTTGAGGGCGAAGGTATATGATATATTTCATCCATTTCCCCCACAACCTCTAGCACAGTGTGGGGAACACTACTAGATGCTCAATAAATTCTTACTAAATTCAATTAAATTTACATTAATTGAGCTCTTTTTCATAATATAAAGAGTGAACAAAAGAAATATCTACTAAATAACACAATGACATAACAAAAGTTCAAAAACAGATTATAAATTGTTCCACAAAGATTTGAGGGATACATTTTCATTTTAGTGTTTGTTGTCCTCCAATTAGTTAAAGAGTCATCTGAATTTAGGAAAGCATTTTCCATGACAGCTGTCCACATTTTTGAGAGAGAGAAATTTGCCAGGACATGGCTTTAGAAATTATAAATGATTTCATTTGCTGCTGAAAGACAAGAGCAGGGAAAAAAGAGAAATTATTTTTTATATCCAACACGTAAGTCTTTGGGACCAATGGCAGTGTAAGGGGCAGGTTCTAGAATTCTTAGTCCCAGAGGAAGTTGATGAGAGAGAGTGAATCTGAACAACAATAAGCAGAAGGAGAGGAGACATTGGTCCTTGGATCCACTCATTATAGCTCCACTCATTATTATTGGAGCTAATAAACTAATGTAGCTGAATCAGACACAAAATGGGGAGTGTATTTAGATCCAAAGCAGGCAGGTCTGGGTGCCCAGAGGATCATCTTGGAAATAGACTATTGGATGGCCAATTAGAGTCACAGCATCATTTTTATCACCATCTTTTGGCAGACCCAAGGATGCATATTCTGCCCAGGACAGATCACAGTGAGATGCTTTATTTTATATCTTCATCTATGCTGATGAGGTGTCACATTTCTCTGTTTCAAGGATTTATGGTTATGACGCTGCTGCCATGGTGTCACCCAGGAGCACAGCATCATTTCAAACTGCTCCATCTCTACAATTATGACCCTGAGGTTTCCTCCTTATTCTTTCACTTCTTTCCTTTACTTCTTTAGCCCAGCATTTGGTCCTTTTTGTCCCCATTCATTCATTAATTCAACAGATACTTAAAGAGCCTATGATAGATCAGATACTGTAATCAGCACTGATGATAATAATGATGAAACAGACAAAGTCTTATCCATAAAAAACAAGAACAGACAGATCATAGAAAAAATGCATTTAAATATATAAAAAAACACAAGAGAGGGGGTTCTGTTTCACTCATAATCAGAGAGATACAAACAAAACACTACACGAAGATATCATTTTTCACCTTTCAGAGTAGCAAAAAATTCACTGTTGGAAAGACTGTAGGGAAACAGCATTTTTACACATGGCTGGTGGGATTGTAAATTGGTACAATCCCTATGGGGGACAATTTGGCATTATCTATCAAAATTATTAATGTATGTAGCCATTGAATCACTTTGGGGAATTTAGACTATAGTTATATTTGCACACAGATATAATAATATATGTACAACGTTACTTATTTATTTAATAGGAAAAATGGAAAACACCCAAATGTCCAATAAACTATGGTATAGTTATATAACAGAACACTATGTGGCTGTAAATCAAACAATCCCAAAAGTCCAAATCTCAAAAACAAAAGTAAAATGAGGACTTTTTCTAAGCACTGCTGGGGAAAGTCTGCAATGGAAGAGCAATGAGCCCAACGGTGTGTTTAATATGTGTCCTTTTCCACATAAAAGAAGAAGAAAGGAAGCATATATATTCTTATTTGAATATATTTGCATGAGGAACCTGGACAGATACATAAGAATTCCATAAATGTGGCTATCTTCTAGAAAGTGGTAACTGAATGGTTGTGGGACTGCAAGACTTTTCAATGTCCATTAAAATCATTTGATTTTTGAAACATATAAAGAATTATTTAATTAAAGATGTAAAGTCTTTGTCCTCTTGGCTCTTATACTCTAGGGGTAGAGACAGAAAATAAAGGGACAATAAGTATAGAACATAGTGTCTAATGATGATAATTACTGAAGATGAAAAGGAAAGTTCAGTAAGGGAATGAAAAGTGAAAGATTTGCTATTTTAGGTAAGAGGTCAAGGATGGCCACTGTAAGTAGGCAGCAATAAAAGACAAAACTGAATGAAGTAGGAGGGGCCATGCAGATATCTTGGGAAAGAGTGACCTGGAGAGAGGGAACAGCAGGCATCAGGACCACGCGGCAGGAACATACTTATATAGTCAAGATATAGCTTGAGACTTTCAGAGATGTAGCCAGGGCAAGATTGTGTAGGACCTTATGGGTCTTAATGAAGTCTTTGGATTTTGTTCCCTATGTGATTAGAAGACAATGGGCTTCCCTTTGTTTTCTGATGCTCTCCCAATTCTTCTAGTCCCTTCTCTGTTCTGGCTTTATTTGCCTCCCACCCAACCAAGATGCCATGATCAACAGTAAAAATGCTCTCTTATCCTCCCACTGCTGCCTTTTGCCAGTCTTCATTCTTGAACAAATTCTCCATCCATACTGCAATGATGGAGAGTGCTGCATGGCAAGGAATTGAGGAACATCCTCTAGTTGCCACCTGGCAAAAGATTGGGGCCACCATTATAGTAGCCTACAAAGAATTGAGTATTCTCAACAATCATGTGAATTTGGAAGAGTTTCTTCCACAGTCAAGCCTCAGGTAAAGCCATAGCCCCAACTGACCTCTTGATTGTAGCCATTTAAGACTCAAGAGAATCCAGATAAGATGGGCTCCAAAACCTGACCCACAGGAACTGGGCAAAAATAAATATGTGCTGTTTTTAAGCTGTTAAATTTGTAGTGATATTATGTAGTAATAGATATTCAGTACATAATCAATCTATATTCTCAGAACACTACAACAGGCCTTTATTATAACTCTTATCCCTTGCTATTGGAAGTCTCTACTTACTGTCTTTCTCCCCTCTGGCACTGGAGATGTGTGAGGGAGATGATTACATCTTTCTCCACATCCTGAGATCCTGATACCATGTAGGGCCTAGCTGGCACTTAATAAATGTTCATTGAATGAATTTCCTCCTCTAATACTTTTCAAATACTCAAGGAAAAACAATTGGATTCTTGATTGGGTACAAAAGGATAACACTTGTTTTGCAAGTGAATGAAACTGAAATAGATCACAGAGGAGTAAAAATGACAACTGCATGGTGACATGTGTCTAATGCCAACTTCTCAATGGGATCATCTTGATTAATGAGGTCCTTCTTTTGTGCAGTCACTAGAAAAATGAAAAAAGAAGGTCTATTTTCTCTTATAGTCTACTTTCAAAGGCATGGCCTTCTCATTATGAATAATCAAATACTATTCTGAAGGAAGGGCAAACTTGAAATGACTAACTTTCAGCTTTTAAGGCCCACTATTCAAGTAAAGAGTAAAGCATTTTTTTATAAAACCGATGTTATGATTTCACTTGGATAATTTAGTACTTTGAAAAATAACAGTGTTCCAATTCCATCTTCTGGTTAACAAATCTGTTTGAGGAGTCAACTCACTGAGAACATTCCAAGGGTTTTTTAATTTTTTTTGAGGGAGTTAATGAGATCAAGTGGCATATTATATTGTCTTTTTTTTTAAATAAATGATTTCCTGTGAAATTATAACACACATTTCAGACAGAAACCACTGTGACTTAGTATAACATTTATTTTGTACCAATACATATTTATTAATGTGAATTAAATTCTAATGTTTATTGTAAATACAGCGCAGGGATCAAAGTCTTTGGAATTAAATGATGCAGGTTTGTGCCGCAGATTCAACCACTACAAGCTATAAAACCTTGAAGAAACCTCCTGATGTTCTGTGGGTATCACTACTCTTATTCCTGTACCTGAAGCCTAGAGAAAAGGGTTTATGAGGACTATGAGTGCTTGGTGTGAGACCAACATCACTACTGATTTAACACAGCACTGAATTTCCTGGCCAATGTTGTGAGGAAAGAAAAAGAAATAAAAGAAATGAAGATGGGAGGAAAGATTTTAAAAATAATAATTGAAACTCACAGATTACTGGGACTATGAAGAGAGTCTAGCAAAGTGGCTAAAGACAAGACCAAAGTACAAAACATCATAGCAGTTTCTACAAAAGCACTAAGCAACCAGAAAATTTAATTAAAATTAAAGCCACCCACTGAAGCAACAAGCATAAACAATTCTAAGCAGGAATACGTAAGACTTACATGGAGACAACCTTAAAACTTGAATAGAGAGAAAATGTTCTGAACAAGTGAAGAGACATTTTATGCTCTTGGGTAGTTCCACCCCTTATGAAGGTGTAAATTCTCCCCAAATTAATCCACACTATGCAATACCTGTAAGATCTCCGTTGAACATTTTGAGGAACTCAGTAAACTTAGTCTAAGGTTTTTATGGAAAATTAAATATCTCCAAACAATCAAGGCAACATGAAAACCACAGTTAAGAAGGAACGACTTGTCTTACTGATGTTGAGACTTAACACCAAGTCAAGGTAGAGATGTGGGTGCCATCTGACTCCATCTATGGAGGGAAGGTAATTGCAGTCACATCCTGTTTTACTTTGTTTTGTATTACTTTGTTATTGTTTGTTTGTTTTACTTTGTGGTGTGTGTGAACTGTGACATGCTGATTGTACAATCCATCTGGAACAGGAACAAGCCAAAAAGAGCCACAATATTCCTATCGGAGAACTATGTGGGAATATGGCAAACAAAATATCAGAGCTTATTATGAAGATTTAGTAATTAAAATAGGGCGTCGTTATTGGAAGGAAAGACAAGTTGATCAGTAGAGTAGAATATAGAACTCCTCGAGCAGACTCATAATCTAATGATAGATATGAAACTACAGAACAGTGAGGAAGGGATGGTTCTTGCAGTAAACAGTGCTTGGAGAGTTTTTATACTATATCACATACAAAAATCAAATCTGGGTAGATTATAGACAACTATGAAAGACAAAGCTATAAAACTTTCAGAGGACAATATAAGGAAATCCATCTGCAATCTTGGAATGAAGAAGGATTCTTAAATAAAACTTTAAAAACATAAAGCATAAAGGAAATTATTGATATATTTGATTGTACTAAGTTTAAGAACTTCTTTTCACCATAAATGGCCATAAAGAAAATGAAAAGACAAGCTATGCACTGGCAGAAAACACTAGCTGCTGTGACAGTCAATAGACTAGGGATGCAAATATAGATATAGATATCTATACCTGTATCTATCTATCTACCTACCTATCATCTCTCTATATAGATACATATATCTGTATTCTGCTCTCTATATCTATAGATACATAGATATCTATATAGATAGATAGAGATAACAGAGAGAAGGAGAGATACAACTTCTAAAAATCAGTAAGAGAAAGACAAACATTAGACAAATACACAAAAGGCAGAAGAGGTGATAATAGGAGTGAACAATAAATATATGAAAAGATGTTCAACCTCAACAATAGTCATAGAAATGCAATTTAAAAGTACAATGTCCATCTATAGTAAAATGGGTAAGTTACAGTAAGTTCATACAATGAAATATTATGAAATGAATGCAAAGATACATTGGCATAATGGAATTAGGAAGACACACAGAATGTTCTATTTCTTGAACTGGATATTGTGCATATATAGGATCATTATGCTGTTGTTCTATCTTAAACACACCTTGTAACTATCCTTTTGTATCTAATAAATATTGGATCTAAGCTATTTTTTAAAGGAAGACATGAGTGTTTCCAGGTATGCAGATCTTAGTAGAATCTATCGTATAGGACAGTGGAAATGGGCAGGTAGGCCTGAATAGGAATGCAAAATATGAATAGGGGTTTGGAAACTCAGGAAGAAGTAGCTTTTACTTTAAATATCCCTCATAAATTGGATACTAAAACTGAGATTGTATTTTATGGCTTAAGTAACAGCAGGAGTTTTTTCTTTCTTAAGAGAAGCCAAGGAAATTATGGGGCTGACCATGTTTCCAGGTGGGGTGAAAGGAACTTTTTACCTGCACATATTTTTAAAAAACATTGGGTGGGAGACAAATAAAAATGTTTATGATTATACCCTGTAGACCCTGCTCATTCAACCCACTTCACAGGGCAGTTAAGGAAATCAAATGAGATAATGACTATAAAATTAGGCCTGCCGTTTGGGTAAGTGCAACAAATATTAGCTTATATATAGTTATCATTACCTTATCATAGGGGAGAATTACAAAATGATTTTTAAATTTTCTTTGCAATACCATTATGGGAATTTTCACATATATAGATCTACTAAAGTGCATCCATTGAATTTAGGAGAATTAAATAGGTTACTAGACTTGCAGTCCATGAGAATTGTTGATACGGAAGTTGTAAATATTTGGAGTGTTCAGACAATTTGCTTAGTTCAAAACAGCCATCAAAGGCACATACCTCCCCAGCAAGAGGCTTGCAGGAACAATAGTCACCATGTGCAAATCGATGTTATAAACCGATAGCTGACCTTTATTTTCAAATGCACCCATCATTTGCTTTAAATCTTTCCTTTCTAATTTACGTCTTCATTTACTTTTTGTTAAGTCAACTTATTTGTTAACTGTTCTTTAGGGGGAGAGACTAAGAGCTACTTGTCAAATTAAGAGTTTGCAACTTTGGTCCTAGGTTTCATTTCTTGTTTCGCTTAATTTAGTTAACACAAACAAGAAAACAAAAAACAAAACAGAAATTTGGGGCAAATGCTGAGTCCCCAGTGTGAGCCTGATAAAAGATCACTGAGTAGAGTCAGGGACCTAATAAGAAATGTCAAATATTAGTGATTTAAAAAATAAGTAGAAATAGAAATTTAGAGTACCAGTTGTATCTGGGATTGTACGTAGGGAATGACATTGGGATCATCTGAGGAAAAGGGGACAAGAAAATATTTGGAATGGTTTATGTAATAAGTAATTTTAAAACAAAAATAGATAGCCTTTCGTAATATAATAGAAGAGAAGATATGCTTCATGTAGCTTTCTGCCAAATGAGGCTTTGGCAACTTAATACCTCTACAGGGAAATCAATGTTTAATATCCACATATTGGGAACTAAAAATAACCCAAAGATGCATTTATATGCAGTACTGTCATACCTTTTACTTTACAACCTTACTTTTATGCTTAATGTGCCTTAGTTATGTCCATTTTCAATCTTTATAGCATTGTGCAGAGGATGGAAAAAAAAAGACAAAACCATATGTTTGTTGATGACCTGGGTCCAAGATGAGAAAGAGAAATGATATTTCTGTGTTTTATGTATTTCCTATGACCAGAAATGTGATTTTCCAGCTGTTATTGTCTTGCAGAAGTACATATGCCCTACGGAGCAAATACACTTCTGTTCTGTTTTCATTGAGATGACCAGCTGATTCTGATCAATCCCAGGTCCCAAGTCTGACAGAGAATTATTCAGACCATTGCTTGATTTCAGACTGTGCCTAATCTAGAAAATTCAACACTAAACGATCTTCCTGTAAATCATTCTTGTCTCCAACATATTCACCAGCTCACTGGTCCCTAATCCACCATTTTTGTCAACTCTTAATTGAAGCATATTCTTCTCTATTACTGTCATAGAATGCCAATGTTGTAATCTGTAATTAGAAACACTCCAAAAATACATCTTTTCTTTATCCCTTTTCCCCATGAACTTGTAGAAAAATAAATGTGCCGGGATTATTCTCACCCACAAACAGGAATCAATCTATACCAAAGTCTCTGGTGTAATATGTATTAGCTTGTCACCAAGGACAAAATTTATATTTAGTTAAAAATGTGTCACTCCACACATAGCTTCTCAGAACTGCAGTAAATAAAAATGCATGCCTGTTTAAGCATTAAAAAAATAGAATTATTTTGAGAAATATAATCCACTTACACAATGAAAAGTCATGGAATGAATGTACCATATGCCAATAGTGGTGTGCTTCAAAGAATAATGAGTTCTATTTTGGTGATCTTGCTTTAAAGTTCATTGACATTATAGCCAATATATTTACTGCTAGCCTGTGCACAAAGCCCAAGTCCCAGGCTTCTGAATAATGGTGTAAAAAAAGATGTAGCAGAAAGATGCCATATGCAATCTAGTGTTTTGCATTTTTTAATAAGGCAAACTGCCTTGCTAATTTCATTTCTTTTTTCTATTTGCTTTGGAGTAATTTAACTTACAAAATTTCATAAATAAAAGGTTATTTTAATAACTGATCCTGACATATCAACTTCAAGGCAAGTCAGTCCACTTATAAGAAATCCCTTTATGTTTTAAATTCAGATTAGATAAGTTCTTCTTAGGGGGTTATCTCTTTGAAGATGCTTATTAGAAAATGGCAGGGTGGGGTGCCTGGGTGGCTCAGTGGGTTAAGGTTAAGCCTCTGCCTTCAGCTCAGGTCATGATCCCAGGGTCCTGGGATCGAGCCCTACATTGGGCTCTCTGCTCAGTGGGGTGACTGCTTCCCCCTCTCTCTCTGTCTGCCTCTCTGCCTACTTGTGATCTTTCTCTCTCTCTGTCAAATAAATAAATAAAATCTTTTTTAAAAAATGGCAGGGTATAAAGACACCATTTTCTTCTAGCCATTTGTATTATCTTTATTCTTTGCTAGAAGCATGCATACAGCAGGAACAGAATAAATGTCTGCTTCTAAGAATAAAGTATTAAATTTCTGGCAGGTTATATTTTTCTATTAGAGTTTACATAGTTGAATAACTGGATTTTTACTTTTAAATCACGTTTTGAGATGACCCAAAACAGGAAAAGTCATCATAGGATAACAGTAATGAAAGTGAAAAGTTAAGTCTAGAGTTGAATATAAGAGATTATGTATTGTCTACCCTAAGTACTGTGAAATGTAATTAACTCTCCAGAACAACAACAACAACAACAAAAAGACAAACCAATAACAGACAAAAAACAAAACTAATTAGAAAACTGAAAGATTTCCTAACCACAAGCTTCAAAAAACTAATTATCAAAAGAAATCATTATATTAATGCTAACAACATCCATTTAACCAAGGTATCTTTTTAAAGTGACATTCACTACAATTACAGCAATTAAACTAATGCCAGATTTCCTTCTGAATTAGATTAACTAAAATTTTGCTTTTCTTTGAATATTTCATAAGCCAATTTTCTTAAGTCTGGTCTTAGAGAAGAGTGGAATACTGTCCTATCTTCTGGCTCATAATTTGCTTTTTATACCACTGAAACTCACATGAGAAAGTTAGAAACAGTGGGTGTCTAAAGTTTTCTATACAGCTTTCATGCATTTATCATACAAGTAAGTATTCATTCCCTCAGTTTGTAGTGAGATCCTGCTGCGCTCTAGGAATTGTCAAGAAAAGTGCTTATAGCAATGAAAGAATCTTCGAGGCCCCTGCTCACACTGAGCTTAAGTTCTACTGGTAGGGAAGAGAGAGCAAACTAGCAAACAAATATGTGAACGTATTGATGATTGTGTTATGTCGGAGAAGGAAATACATAGGATGCTTTGGTCAAGAATAAAAAGGATGGGGCCCTCCTTAGATTTAGTGCTTAACAAAGGCCTCTCTAAGTTAGTGGCATTTGAGATGAGACTTGAAGGATAAGACGCTGGTCATTTGGAGAATGATCCAGGTGGAGGAAGCAGTAAATAAATTGTTCCTGAAGCAGCTAAGAGCTTGTGGTGCTCTGGGCATTAGCAGAAGACCACGTGGCTGGGAGTGGAGAGCCACACGTGAGCAGCACAAGTGGAGGCTGAAGGGCTAGCTCAGGGCCTGGTCATTCAGAATCTTGCAAGCAGGGCGAAGAGTTTGGATGTGATGATTTTATTCTAAGAGCACTACGATGCTACAGAGGCCTTCTTGTGAGAGTGCGGAGTGAAATGTGTGAATTTAAGCATGACACAATTACTATGCCTACTTTGCAGAGGACGTCCTGAGTATCAGAAGTAGAAAGGAGGGATCAGTTAGCAGATGCTATAGTGGTCCAGGTTGCGGGGATTTGGGTTTGACGTGGAGTGGGGACAATGGAAATGGAGAGAAATAAGGGATGTGCAGTAACTTCAAGGCAGAATTGATGGGACTTAGACCAAAGGCACGAATGTGAACAGCAAGAGAAGGGGCCAAAGGTAATCCCACGTAATCCCAGGTAATCCCTGGTTTCAGGGTGGGTATCTTCCTTACTTGCAGAGTAGAAAGACAAACTTTTCCCTTCCCAAAGGTATAAATTATATGACATTTGAATTTGGTAAATGTAAATGCCTGAAAAAGTAAGAGAGCTAACACTGATAAACTCAGAAGAAATATTACAGACACTCATGTAGTATACTATGGAGAACAAAAGCACTGTGCTTTATAATTAGCAGGGCATTGGTCCTCAATTCCACTATTTTCTTTGTTATTTGGCAAATTACTTAGTGTCTTTACATTAAAGTTTTTTTTCCTGTAACACTACAGTAATGTCAAATGCAACAAACTACTGTGAAATTATTACAGTAGAATATGTGAAAGTGTAATATGGAGTACTAGGAGAGAAATAACCTTTATTAAAATATTTCCATATGGTTTACCTGACTTCTAAATATGAGCACTTTATTATGTCAACATATAAAGGAAGATTCAGTGACCAACAAGTTTTTATATCCACTTTTTTTCCACCAGAAAACAGTCTTTTAATGCCTTGTACCGTGAAAGAATGCATTCATTGTAACCAGAATGATAGTAATTAGCTTCATTTTTTCTTGGTATGGTGAAAATATTTTGATGAATCCTCTATAAGGATGTTATGACATAACAAAAAACAATATCTATATGAAAAAAAGGTTTTATGTTAGGATGTGTAAAACTGTATTTTTAAAAATTTAGTTTGTTATAATTTTTCTAGAACTTCTTCTACATCATTCTAGACACATAATATTTAATGAGCAGCCTTACTGTATTTCTAAGCCTCTCCAGATTTTCCATCTATTGATACTTTTCTACTACAAGATAAAATAGAAGTTAAAATAGAAAGTACTCTCTGAAAGCCACAGATTATGATTATCTGAATGAGAGAGAGAGAGAGAGCAAGAGAGAGAGTGTGGGTATAATCCAAACACAGCAGAGTGCATAATTTCAAAAGGAAGAGGTCTTTAAGGGAACATAATTCTATGTTGGACCTAGTCTTTATGAATACAACCCCATTAACTAATTATACTGTGTGCTGAAATACATTACTGAAATCTATTATGTGAAATAAAACTTAGTATTGAAGCATAATTTTCACATACTGCAGAGAGTTAATTATTAAATATATTATCCATTGCACAAAAACCACAGTGTGGATAATGATGTTTGCAGGGCCCAAGTGTGAATGACAGAAAACAAATGTTTCCATTAGCCTATTTCACACTGATAAATCATTTTATTAGATTTTACTTCTGTGGTATAACTTTTTTAAAAAAGTAATACATTCCAATCATGTAAAATTGAAAAAATAGTGGAAAATATCAGTAATGCCTGTCTTTACCAGTCCATCCCAGTGTTAAAATTTTATGGTATTTTTTCCTAGATACCTTATATGTATTGTTCCTGTTTTTTTAATTTACAAAATATGGGAGGAATGTATACCACACATGTAATTTTCTATCCTACTTTCCTCACTTCATAGTGTATTGAGAAATTTGACCCATGTTATATAATATTCTTTTAATTATGGTTTTATTCAATACATAATATCCTCAGAAGTTCTGTTGGAATTTCATTAAATTTATTGATTTATGTATATAAACTTAATATCTTCACAAGGAATTTATTTCCATCCAGGCAGATCACATTTTCATCTTCACTTATTTCTCCTCCTTCTCCTTCTCCTCCTCCTCCTCCTCCTCTTCTTCTTCTTCTTTTCTTAACTTCAGCAGCATCCAAGTCTTTTTTCCACATAAGCCAGGCACATTGCTTGGGTTCAGTTCACTGCCAGAGTTTTTCTTTCCTCTTTAGATAAGGAGTCTTATTTGACTCTAATTTCTAACTGCTTATTGCTGGTAAAAAGGAAAGGCTACTCATTTGTTTACTTATTTTGTCAGCAGTCACCTTATTAAACTTACTTATGGTTGACTCTCTAGGGCTTTATTGGTAAAAACATATATCATAAGCAAATAAGGAATTATTTCACTTTTTTCAGATATTTTTATTTCATACTTTTCTTGACTTATTGCATTAGCAACAATTCCTAGAATAATATTAAATTATATCTATGACAGCAAATATTCTTGGTATTAGGATTAATTATAATTCTAATATTTCATTGTATAATCCTAATATTTCATTAATTATAATCCTAATATTTCATATATATCATTCATATGATATTGCCTGCCATCTTTATACAGCTATTTTTATCTTTTTATCTTATTAAAGAAATTTCTTTTCTACCTTGTTTATAAAAATGCATATATTTTAATCAAGAAGGGTTATTAGACTTTTATCAAAAGGTCAGTATTTCTCTAGATGTTGACTTGCTATCTTACCTATAATCTATAATAATAATAGTAACAGTAAAATAGCCAAATTTATTGAAGCTTAATACTTGCTAGGTACTAAGCTAAACATTACACAAAATATCTTATTTAAACCTTATAACAATTATATTATATAAACACTGTTATTATCTCCTACTAATAGTAATTGTATTCACATTATAGACCTAAGTTTCTAATAATGAGATATATCTGCATTTGGGGAATAAACCCTTCTTGTTTATAATGAATTACTTGTTTATTATATTGCTTGACTCTATTTACGAGTCTAATATTTAAATTCTTCCATTTATAGCAATACAGACATGTCCTAATAGCATTACATTTAATTCTAATCACAACCCTATGAGAGAAATATAATGATCTCTAGTTTCTAGGTGAAGGGACAAGAGCAAAATAAGGGCATAAGTAAAGAATTCTTCTAAACTTGCATAGCTAGTAAATGATGAAGCCGAAACTTGAAGCTTGCTTCCCCTCACCCTTCACTGTGTGAGGAATACAGTGAGAAGGCAGCTCTTTATGAGCCAGAGGGGCTCTCACCAGACACTGGATCTGCTGGAACCTTGATCTTGGACTTCGCAGCTTCCAAAACCATGAGGGGTAAATGTTTGTTATTTAAGCCACTCAGTTTACTGTATTCTTTTATAGTAGTCTGAACTAATACACTCATAAAGAAAAATATGCCAGAATGGTTAATAGTATGGACTGTAGAGCTTCTGCCTTTTCTAATAAATCCATAGACATTATTTACATATTTTTGGACACTAGTTCTAAGTTGGCTTGGATATTGTTAATAAATTCTCTCACTGACGGTGATTTCATTTTAAAATAGTCATAGATTACACAGAGAAAAACATCAAAGAAATATGCAACCAACTTTTTGGAGTAGTTACCTTTTGGAGAGTTACCTTTTAGTATAGTAGTTCCATAATGTTTGAATTTTATATAATTATATCACATCTGTGGTCTGAAAAAATATGTGATGATATTAAAAATGTTTTCTAGATCTTTGAAAATCTTTTCTGGTATTGCAGCCACTCCTGAGATCTCTCCTTTTTTTCTGCTGTGTCGGCGTAAGCATGCATGCTCTTATTTGTTTTTTTATGGGGTTGAGATGAGAATAATTGGTTGTGTCCTCATTAGATATTTGAAAACAATTATATCACAACTCCTTTAACCTTCCCTTTTGAATATTTAGCATTTCATGATTTCAAAGAAAGGTGACAAGATAACATTTTAAGAAACTCTAAGATTCAAGCTAATTAACTTATTTTAGATATTAAACTGTCTCTTTACTCTGAAGGATAGACTAGAATAAAAAAATACCTTAAGAACTAGCCTAACTTTTCTCATTAATTAGTTTTGTTCTTTAAACAATATTGGTCCAAACCTAGCTTTAAATGAGACTTGGGCAGAAAAATTCCTTCCTCAGGCAAGAGACCTTTTAATTTGAGAACTGGCATTATAATATATAACTTGAAATGTATACCTTACAGATATTTTCCAAAATAAGCAATAGCAAATAAAAGGAATTTATATTATAAATCATGTTTAATATGTATCCCTGTGTACAAATATATCATTACAGAGCTTATGTGCACACTTTCTAAAGCATTGTCCTGGTTGTTTCATTTTGGTAAAATTAATCATATTTTAGTACTTTTCCAGTGGACCAAGAAATCTGTTGGATTGCCAATGTATTTTTTCTTCCTATTGTAAAAATCTGGTCATCCTTTTTCAGAAATAAGTGCTGCTAGACTTCAAATTTAAATATTTATGAGGGGGGAAATTCAAAACATGTCCTGTTGTGGAAAGAAACACACACTCTTGCTTGATTTGTCTCATGGGATCTAGGAAGCACTTTTCTCTCCTTGTTTTCTCATCTCATTTGTACAGATACAAATTTCATTAATATTTAAACCTAAATATTAAAAGAAACAAAATTTCAAATGCAAAGCCTTTGATGTGGAATGTCTCTTTTTGGATCTGTGTTTGCCAGGCTTATTGTCAGCAATGTAACTTTACACAACCATCAATTCTGACTAGCAGTCATCAAAAACTCGCCAGAGGCCTCTAGGGAATTGTGTGATACAAACATGGGGTAACAATGGAAAAACCAACCACTCTGAAGGGATTCTCGGGAGGAGCTTGGGTCCAAAACTGTGAAGAATGCTTTCGCTTACAAGTGCTTCTTAGACATGAAGAAAACAAATTGGATGAACCCCTCAGGCAAGCAGTTCCGGGTCAGTTTCTAGACGAGGAGATGATAGACCAGGAGTAGAGGGTGAAGTCCTGGAGGTCAGTAAAAATGGGTAAGTTCAAATAACTCAGTGAGTTATAATTGCTTAGATTTCCTCTGAGGCTCTCTTCCAGGGACTTATGATACGGAAATCTCTGCTGTAGATGTGAAGCATAGCGCTAACCAGAAGACAGACAAACTCTGTTTTTGTGAAACAAATGAAGTAGCAGGAAAGAAATAGAAGGCAAAGAAGTAGCAGGCAAAGGAAATAATCATAAGGTACTGTGATTTCTTTTAAAAAGGAGAAAGAAAGAAAGTACAGGATGCTATGGAAACGTAAAACAGATGGACTTACCCTTGGCTGTGGGATCAGAGAAAGTATCTCTGGAAAAGTACTATTTAAACTGAGATCCTAAGAAACGACAAGTGTTAGTGAGGATGTGGGGAAAAGGAACTCTCACGCACTGTTGGTGGGAATGCAAACTGGTGCAGCCACTGTGGAAAACAGTATGGAGTTCCTCAAAAAGTTAAAAAATAGAGTTACCCTATGATCAGTAATCACACTACTGGGTATTTACCCCAAAGAAAACAAAAAACTCTAACTCAAAAAGACACATGCACCCTTATGTTAATTGTAACATTATTTACAATGGCCAAGATGTGGAAGCAGCTCAAGTGTCCATCAACAGATAAATGAAGAGGTGAGATACACACGCACACACACACACACATATTACCACCTCAAAAAAAGAGTGAAGTCTTGCCATTTACAATATATATGGAGCTGGAGAGTATAATGCTAAATGAAATAAGCCAGTCAGAAAGAAAAATACCATATGATTTCATGCATATGTGGAATTTAACCAAAAAAACCCACAAAAAACAACCCTATGAACAAAGGGAAAAAAGAGAGAGGCAAATCAAGACACAGACTCTTACTACAGAGAACAAACTGATGGTTACCAGCGGGGAGGTAGGTGGGTTGAATGAAACTGTGAAGGGATTAAGAGTATGCTTATGATGAGTACTGAGTAATATATAGAATTGTTGAATCACTATATTGTACAGTGAAACTAATATAACAAAACCGTATGTTAACAATAATGGAATTAAAATTAAAACCTTAAAAAAATAAACTGGGAGGGGGGGAATCCTGGGTGGTTCAGTCAATTAAGTGTCTGACTCAGGTCTTGATCTCAGGATCATGAGTTTAAGCCCCGTGTTGGGTTCTACATGGACTTAATGTCTACTTAAAATAAATAAATAAATAAATAAATAAAATCTGAAGCATGATTAAGTATTAGTTAGTTCAGAAAGGCAAGACACAGACATTCCAGGAAGAGAATGTTCCAACACTTCCTGTCGGAATAAGGAATGGTGCAGTCTCACAAAGCTATAGACGATCCATTGTTCTTTGTCTTAGTGTTCTGTGAGTGTTTTCCTTGACAAAGAATGAACTCCTGGAATAGGGGAGTGTGTCTTAGTCATTGTTAAATGTCCAGCCCCTAAGGCAATGCCTGCACATAGTAGAACTTCCATAAATGTTAAGGGGCTGCATAAAATATTTCTGTTTATTGAGATACCTACAAGAATGTTCATTTTCTCCTTGGTCCTGTTTGAGCTTCAGGTAAATTTCCACTTAGTAGACAGTAATGTCTGAGCTTTTTTCTCATCATCCATGTTGTTGAGTTTTCCAAAGGTATGGTTAATTTAGTTTAGATAAGACATATTATGAAGTATAATGTTTTATTTATTTTTCATTTTTCCATTACAAATTAGACTTCTCTTATAGTATACATAAGTAAAATACATTACTTTAACATAAACTAATATTTTAAAGTATTATATACATGCTAGAGGAACATTTTAAAACATAAAAATAGAAAACAAGCTAAAAAATCTAAAATGTGTTAAAAATAAGTGCTGATTTGGGGCTCCTTGCATGTGACTCTTGATCTTGGGGTTTGGGGTTCAAGCCCTACATTGGGTGTAGAAATTACTTTAAAAAATGTTTTTAAAAAAGTACTGATTTTATGAATCATTGTCTCATACTGAATAAAATCATACTGATTTTATTAATCATTTCCTTAATTTAACTTAGGCTTACAGATTCCTACAGAGCAATCTTTTGGTAGTGCTAAGAATTGTGTCTTCATGATAAAAGTCCCGAAGTCTTTGGGAAATAGACACACACAGTCACATTCACAGTCACATTCACATGGGTATGTATATAGTACTTTGGGGTTTCAGAGCTCTAAGGAATCAAAAACTTCAAAAGAAATTCTCTATAGCAGTAGGATCCTAGTTACTACATTCACATTTACTAGAAAAAAATGGATTAAGCATCTTAATAATAGTCCTTTTGGCTATTTTTACTCTATCAATATTCTCTTTACTTAGCTGAAATAGTTAGAGAAATGACAACATATACAGTGTGAATCACTTGTCCAGATATAAACCTCATGATGGTCTTTGTTTTTTCAGGCATAGTCTTCTTGACAGCTTTTAAGATAACCAAAGGGGAAAAAAAATCCAATTTGAGATGCCCTCCAACTTTCTCCATTCATACCTTAGGCTAAAAATACATTTAAATAGAATACAGGGAGATTTTTGAATGAACTCTCAGTTTCTTCCAAATGACATGGTTTTCAGAAATCATTTTTTGTTTTCTGTTTTTGTTTTGAAATCTGCTTCCCAATAGGTTCTGGTTTTAATTCTGCCATGTTAGGAGGTTCTTTAGAGTGCAGAGATTACTCATTAGGTTAAAACAAACCAGACTTTAAAACAGTTTCTGGTTAAATTTGTCTAAATACTAAATGAATTGCATAAGACTTTTGTTTTAGCCTTATTCATTTTCGAGTCCACAGGGCTTAGCACTGTGTCTAGCACATAGTAGATGCTCAATAGATATTTGGTAAATCAATGAAAGCATGGACTGTTGATAGGAAAATCCTTAAAATACCTGCATCACTAGAATTTTGTGTAGTTCAATTAGAATGCTATTTCAGATTCTCAGATAAGAGATTCTATAAAGACATATCATCAATAATAGTAACAAGCCTTATTATTTGGGAGTGACAGCATATCTTTTGCTTCTTTAATGACTCATATGCCACAGTACATAATGTTTGTTTGATAATGAAACATTGCATCTTATAGACAGTATGTGAGCTGTGATGATTTCAGTGGCTGAATTTAAAAATACCTTCCTAGCAGTCTCACTAAATGAACATGCCATACAATAAGGACTAAGTGGAATGTTTAGTTTTCAGGTTGAAAATTACTGGTAGCAAGTCTAACCTATTTTTATTGTGTGTAAATCATTATACATCCATAATTTCATTCCTTAATTTAAAACAAAAGTTCTATAATAGTAAAGTATAGGATAAATGGATGTTCCTTATTTGTTTTTCTTATGTACTATTTAAGTCCATAGCCAGTATCTACCCAAGTATCTACGTTGGGTAAGCAAAAATTGGATCTAAGAAAAACCACCAAATATTATACTCCAACAATACTATTCCTGTGAGTAGCACAATTGTATTAACACAAGAACCAAGTGCATTGTAACAACAAAAGGAAAGGAAAAGAAACTTACATTTTTTTAAACCCCTGTAGCTGCTGATTTTCTCCTTGTTCTACTCTATTCTAACTGCTCTAATAAAATTGACATGAACTGGGTAGCTTATAAACAATATTTATTTCTTGTAGTTTGGAGTCTGAGAAGTCCAAGATCATGGCACCAACAGGTTTGGTGTCTGATGAGAGCCTTCTACCTGATTCATAGACTTCATAGTCTTCTCACTGTGTCCTCACATGGTATAAGGGGAAAGGGATCTCTCTTAAGGCAGTTTCATAAAGGCCTGAATCCCATTCATGAGGGTTCCACCCCCATAACCTAAGCGCTTTCCAAAGGCCACACCTCCTAACACCATTGCTTTGGGGTTAGGATTTCAATGTATGAATTTGGAGGGGGTAAAAGCATTCAGACCATGCACTCATAAAATCCTCATGCTCTAACCTGGTGCGTGAGGCCTGATCTGGCTTTGTAGGCCTAGAGCCTTAGTTATGATGGCCCAGTAGGGAGGACAAAATGCATAGGGATGTACTGGGAGGCTCTCAGATGAATAGAAGCACTCTGTTGGGTCCTGGCCCCGAGCCAGGACCTGTGGCCAACTTGGAGTCACTAGTATGGGCTCTCATAGGCCACAACTCATCTATCATCATCCAAGCCCACACCATCACAATCCCACCTGGAGATGAGATTCACTTTTCTTTCTTGGGACTTTTTATCATATGCATGGATATCTGACACTTAGCTTACCAAAGTGAGGGCTGATGGTTATCCCCAAGGAGCAATCTCTCTCTGTTAGAAACCTTCAGAGAGATTATGTTCACAATAATTTAAAGTAAGCCAAGACTTCTGGGAAATGTCTGCTGAGGTAGAACCTGGAGGTAAAGCCCACACTCCTACTGTCCTATGAAGTGAGCATTACCACTGTTTGGTAGATAAGGAATGAAAGTTATGAAAGTCTAAGTAACTTATCCATGTCTCCACAGCTGGGATTCAGAGGAGCCAAAATGTAAGTGTGAAGACAGCTCTGTGTCTCCATGACAACATCTTGTTCACATTCCCAGGCATTAATGGGGAGCCTTACTCCGTTCATTATGTAATACTTGCTGAAAAGAAGTGAAGGAATCCTGCTATAGCTAACATTGTCCCAAAACTGATTGAAAAATTCTGGTTCTAACCCTACTTAAAAACTTTAAGGGACAATTCATTGCTCTGTGAAATAGTAAAAAAGAAGGTGGGATCAAAACCCCACCTTTTGCCAAGACAGTGTGGCTTCCCACTTGTGGGAAAAATGTAATGCTATGAGCCAATGAAGAAATGACCCAATTCCAGAACTGTCTCATCCTCGCCACATCCCAAAGAGCACTGAACTAATTGCCCAAATATTTGCATGAAAGTATTGTCATCATGTACTCAGTTCATTAAGTGTGCTTTCTTAGGCATGATCACATGGAGGTACCGCCTGGCAAAAATACCTCAGCTCCACCAAAATGTAAATTAAAAAGAGTGGTCCAAATCAAATGGAAAATGGGCTTTTACTGCACACTGACCAGAAGAATACATATTCCAGCACCATGCTTATGCTTCTGAGCTTAATTGGCTACAGCTAATGTATCCAGACTCTAAAAAGCATGCCAACACCCAAACTCTTCTTACGACAAAGCAACTACCTTGCATTTAGATAACCTTTCTCATTTGGAAAGTACAGTTGCATACCTGTATACTTTGAGATGTAGCATAGCCCCATCCGAAGGCCATGTTGCAAAGGTGCTTGAGTTTCTTTCTTACCTAATCCACCCCTCTTATTCTATGGAATTTCAGTGTGGAATTTTCCTCTTATCCCATATTCTAAACAGCTCCTGATAACTGAAAAGATTGAGCCAGGACACAAGTAAACAAACATAATTTCCTGCATCCAAGACATATCCAAAATATGTATTTCCTTAGGAAGAAGAAAAGAAAGCCACCTCATCACAATCTGAATGCAAAACAGGATATAATATTCAGTACACACTTTTTCTCTGTCACTTCCTGAAGTTGTTTCACTCTTCTTCTCTCAATTTCTTCACTTTTTCTCACACACCATGGGTTTTGTATTTCATTATCCAAAAGAAAGTCAAGATGCCCTAGGCATCTACATTAAGGCAATAAAAACTTAATGATAAAGGCATAATAATATTAGGCATAAAGGTGTTTGTTTTCGTTTTTGTTTGCAAATTCAGGGTTCCGTTGAGTAAAGAGATTTTCATGGTGCTGAACCATCAGATTTTGTCTTCTTCAACTTGGACCCTAACCTGATGACCAAATACGTGTATTCATCGTATGGAAAAGTAGAGAGCCCACATCACAGAGAGAGTTAACAAATCATGGCTACAGACATCTTGAGGAGCTTATTAGAGAATGTCAAAGTTCCCTAACAATTGATAAGGCCACTAAAAGTTGACTTTATACCAAAACAGTCGCAGAGACTGAAAATCATCTCTAAAAAGAAATAAGGTCTAATATGACCAACCTCAGCACAGATGATGAGAAATGCACATGAAACCAGGAAAGTCTGAAAAAAGAATCCACAATGGGTGAAGCTTTTCTTTCAACTTTATTGTTGAAAGGTTGTCATCACTTTCTAAGTAAGGACAAATTGGTAGTTTATTTCAGATCCTTGAATACATTGAATTAATCATTTGTTATGTACGTATAATGCCCTAGTCTATTTATAGTGTGTATCCATGTCGTTCTCGACCATTTCTTTTGTTTTCATGAAGTCTTGAGTTAAAGCCCATCCTGATGGTATTTCATATTGATTCCTCTAGAATAGACCCTCAAAGGCTCTTTCAGTTAATGTCAGGGATCTGGAATGGCTGGGTATAAGCAGGTAAGCAGCGTTTTTCAGAATGTTGCCTTAACAGGGCTTAATCCTGTCCATGTGCTACATACGCATCGAGGCATTGAGTCATTTAAACTTTTTATGACTCTGCTGTTGTTTAGTATAACGAGAACATGTAATCATAAAATTTTTCATCCTATTTTCTTCTGATATTTAAATAAGCTAGCCTCTTTATCTGCTTCTGGGAGGCATAGGAATTATCTCAGACAGTTTAGAGAAGAGTAAACAGGAAGATAGAAGTAAAATGACTTGCTTAGAGGCACAGTGGATTCTCTGGAAAATGAAAAACCGATATCAGAAGTCCTTCCCCTCGGGGCTAATTCTCTATTGCACTTCCTTCCTGAGCAAATATACTAGAATCAAATCATCTCTCATCCTTGTCTTAACAACATCTACTTATGTAAGCTCTGCAAATTCAAAATCCCTATAAGAAAAAGGACAGAGCATTTATAGTTGTGACCCACACGATTTAAAGTTAGCTCGGAGGCTGGCAAAACACAGTGTCATGCTGAAGTTATTTCCAGAACAGCAGGCATCTCTTCAAGCAAAGCAGCTAAAAGGATGTCAAACTTGCCAACCTATTTTCTCCAACACAGTTCTTTTAAGATTGAGTGAATGGTACAAAAATTTTATCTTCCCATATATTCAAATTAATTAACCAAGAGTTATGAGTCAGACTATAAAACAGAGATCCCAGCAATAGCATGGAGTCTGGAGTTGGACTGTATAGGTTTGAAACCTGGTGCTATCACTTATCGCCTGGGCAGCCTTAGTCAAGTTACTTAACCTCTCTGTGCCTCAGTTTCCTCATTGATAAATTGTTGATTAATAGGGTTGTAATGAGGATTGAGTTAATGATATGAAGTGCTTAATGTGAAGTGCTTAATGAGCTGGCTTATAGTAAGTGCTCATAAATGCTAGCTGTTGTTATCATATCCCTGGCACCTAGTCCAAAGTCTGTCACATTGCTGTCTTTTAATAATGTGAGCTGTACCCTTGAACTCTAAGAAGTTTTTATTCTAGTTGGGAGACAAGATATACATATAAGACAAGAATAACCAAATAGTTAGGAAAATATATATATAAGGGAGTATTTATTATAGAACAGTAGATCAGATAAAGGAATGATCATTGATGGCCAAGTGTAAATAGGAGTTTCCATGAGACTAGCCAAGGTGTCTGTGTGGAGAATTGGATATTCAACAGATAGGTACAGAGCACCTATAATGTTCTAGACACTGTGCATAAAAGTTGACTCCCTTGACATCAAGATTAGTTGAAAACTTTCAATGAAGGAAATGGAAATTGAACAGCTATGATATGATACTTCAAATGGCAAGAGAAATAATCTGGTTATGCCTCCTTAACCCATGTTTATGTTTGGATTTAGAGAAAAATCTGTAAGTTCCTTCCTGGGACAGGAGAAGTTGGGAGAGGAAGGTGAGGTGTACATAAGGTCATTCCATTTTTACTCGTTTTAATTTTTAAAAGTTAAAAATAATTAAAAAGTAAACAAAAGTCATGGTTGTGAGTTTTAATGATTCTTGTATGCCTAGTACCCAATACAGTGACAAGAAAATGGTGGACACCCAATATATATTTGTTGAATGAATGAATCCAATAGTCTTTAGATGAATTAGAGAAATATCATTGCAAAATCTCTCCACCCAAAACTTTAGAGAAGCCATGGTCTTAAAGAAAACACAAATTGACTTGAATGAAGAAGAGGCATAAAAGTTCACTAACGTAAGGATCTCTGTCCTATATTCTGGATGGTGTTATAGGAAGAGTCAGCCATCGTCCCTTCTTCCCCAGAGAGGCCAAGAACATCAGCCTGTGGAAGCAGAGAGAAAGTGTGTGAAGGATAAATTATTCCAACACTTTTTTAAAACAGTAAGGAAGACTTTACTCAAGACTATTGTAATACGAGAGAAATATTGAACTCAACTCCAAATATAGCAAGGGCAGCTGGAGATTAAATCAGAGTGAGGGGGGTCAGTAGACAGACAGATCCCGAGTATATATTAAGAATAAGGCATTTTGATAACCTGGCCTAACAAGTTTCTTTGCTAAGTGAAGGCCAAAGACATAAACATCAAGGGTTGAATGAGGAATTTGAGCAAATATCAAGGTTAGGGGGATTCTCATTAAAATGACCTTGCAAGATTCTTGCTAAAGGCAGGTCAAAGCTGAAACTTGGTTAAAGAGGGAGTCTTCGTCAAGAGGCATTTCTAAGGAATGTGTTTTGGAAGCTAGCTCTGTACAAATGTTTTCTACGCTAATGAAGCTTTATGACTTTATCTTTTGTGGTCCTCTCCTAGGGATATTCTTTTAAGACATGATGCTTCAGAGAAAGCTAAAATATGAAGCCAATGTATTAGACAGACGTGAGATATAACCCCCTCCCATTGTCCTTGGGTACCTCTAGCTATTTCTGTGTTCTGTTTCCCTCCTCCTATAATATAACCCAGAATATTATGCAGACGTCCTTGTATTAGTGAACTTTTGTGTCTATTCCTCATTCAAATCAATCTTTGTTTTCCTTGAAACCATTGCTTCCTTTATATTTTAGATAAAAAGGCTTTGCAGTGATAGTTCTCTAATTCACTTAAAGCTTATTTGACTCATTTATTTTTTAATTCAACAAATACACACTGATTGAGTGTCTGTCATATGTCCATCACCATGCTAGGGACAAGGTATATAAAGTCCTCTCCTGGCCAGTGTTGGTTAGACCAGAGGTTGAAAAGAGGTTGAGTAACTCCTAAAGTTGAACAGAATGAATTGGATTATCTTTACAGGAATAGGGATAGCCAAAAGTCATACTGGGCCATAGAGAAGAACAGATAAGAAAGTTGCAGAGGCATTGTCTTCACACTCCATATCCCAGAGCCACCCAGTATAAAGCAAAGGTGAACCTCCAGCAAATGGGTCCCATGAGATCCTTCTGTGTTCTTAGTTAATTGGCAAAGTTTTGTTCTTTGCAATCAAACGTGCCCCAATCAGTCCTTCCAGTGACACCATAATGGAAGAAGTTTTCTATTCTATTTTTTCCTACTGTGGGAGAGCACTACATCGACTTAAAAACAAACATAAGTGATGGTGATAACCCACAAAGATAAGGTATAGATCAGTACCTTCGTGCCATCCCTGCCCCCATTTCTACTTTCAATTTTGCCCTCAAATCCTAAGAATTTATCTAAGAGGAGACATAATTTCTAGGAATAACTTAGTGGCACTCCCCTAAATCACAATACTCACAATCAAGGATCCTCTGGATGCTAGAGATTGACTCACCCTGTATACATCCAAGCCTCAAGGGACACAAGACTCCTGATGGTCCGGGAAAAATGATTCCAAAATGAGATAAACTCAAATTTATGTCCCACAGTCACCTGTAGCCCCATCATTTGACTTGCAAGTTTGCACTGAAAACATTATCCAGCAAGGCTTCCCTCACTTTGTTTTTCTGGGGACGTGTTACTCTTCAGGCCAAATTTAACATTTACCATATGCCAAGATCCTAAGAATTCTTGTATTTTATCTGTATGTGCAAATTTGCCTTTTGCTCTAGAGAATAGGAGAAACTCCGTTCCCTCCCATCAACTTTAAAGGTATGTTCCACTCACAATAGCCCTGATTTTGAACTTTCATGGAGTGGGGAAAATAAGTTTAGTGTCTTAAAAAGGACTCCACAATGGTAGTTCAATGTAGAAATCATGTCTGATGATTATCAACTGTGTGATTTCACTGTACTAAAAGCCCTCTGAATTGGGTCCATTTCTGAATAAAGATTGCAACTACTCTCCCAAACACCTCTGCTCTGCTGGAGATCTAGTCCTTAAGTACACTTTCTGGTCTTCTTAGATTCCTATCACATTTGCTTCTCAAATTCTTTTTCTTTCATGAAAGCCCAAGTGATAAAGGGTAGGTAGCAAATATAATCATGGGTTTCAACCATGAAAATGCAAGCAGGGGAACAGGTTTCCACCAGGACAGCTTCAGTACCATTTCTCTGTGAAGGCTCTTTCCCACTGAGATACTAATGATAAAGTAGCACCAGCTATGGGGTGGGGTGGGGGGCCGGGGGGAAGGAAATGGAAAATTGAAAAGACACTGGTAGTATTACAATTTCTAAGTAAAGGACATTTTATCTGTTAGCAAAACTACCCTATGTCAATCTGATATTCAATCAGATTTCTTGGCTTTATTAACACGTGGCTAAGCAGAGTATAACTGGCTGTCCTGGGGCCAGAAAGAGGACATCCTAAAACAAGAAACCAGATATTTCCAACAGAATGAGTTGCTGATGGGGTAAGCAGTTTCTCAGACAGAAAAAGGAAGTACCTGAATATTACAATGCCTAAGTCAACAGTACAGCAATTGTATTTATAAGAATACAACCTGGGATTGTCACAGACCAGATATGTGTGAAGTGGTTAAACCCAGGTCCCTGTATAGACTCTGAAGGAGAGTGTTGGTTATCAACGAATAATAAAATAATTTGCACGTTGATCAGTTTCTATAAGAAGAATGTTTATGTTGGTTGACTAAAAGTAATGCTGTACATTTTTTTTTAACATTTACCTATTTATTTTAAAGAGGAGGGGGAGAGAAGGGCAGAGGGAGAGACTCTTCAAGCAGACTCCCTGCTGAGCATGGAGCCAACTCAGTCCCAAGATCATGATCCCAGCCAAAACCAAGAGTTGGATGCTTAACTGGCTGAGCCACCCAGGCACCCTGGTGTTGCACATTGTTAAAATTGTAATGCATATTTGTGAGTATGGAATCACCTAGGATGTCAAATCCAGGTATCCGTTCTGCTTAGACTAAAATCAAGAAATGAATTCAAGAATCAACCTAAGTCAGAAGTACAAGGCTAGTTACAAATAAGGAAGTAGTCAGGTCTCTGGAACCCTGGTGGCTATCTATCCCTGAGAATAGTCTTAAAGACTTGCCACCTTTTAGTGAATCAGAACAAGGTCTAATATTTATTGACAAATCCAGGCAAGTGTTTGGCATCAAGAAAGAATGTCAGATAATATCAGCCAGCCAGTCACTAGGCACCAGTTCAAGGAAGAGGACACCATTGTTTCAGGAACTGAGGCTGCAGAGAAGATACAAAGATATAGAAAAGTCAGTCATTGGAATGGAACTAAAGTTGTATTGAGAAAGACGCAATTTAAGGCCCAGAAAGAGGTGCTAGAATCACTAAAACTCCCCCTACCTCAGATCTGAATTGATCCCAATGGCAAGGAGGTCCCCATTTGTGAGAAGAGAGAGCAGGAGATTAAAAAACAAAAAAAAGTGCTTGCCACCCTAGGCAATCCCCAGATGCTGTTTTGCCAAAGAGCAAGTTGCTAAATATTTTGAGAAAGTCGTTCTGGACTTGACAAGGGAAAATGAAAGCCAGCCTTGTCATTTGACTTTTAAGTGATCTTCTGGAGGAAGGTTATCTTAGAAATACTCAGCATAAGGGGATCTTTTTAAGGTGAAATTAGACGAGATTTTTCCCTGGACAATAGAAATTAGAAGTTACCGTATGAGCTAGAACATTTCAATTCCAAAATGATTGTATGTTTAAAAAAAAAGTGCCAAAATCATCATGCCATACTACAAAGGGCATGAGAAACCTGGCTCTCAAGTAATTTTTGGAAGTGAATGCAGATAAATGCTGAGCGTAAGAACTTCCTGCTAGGTGACTTATCGTAGAGGACATCTAAAACGCAAAACTCGGGAACTCAAGTTCAAAGAAACAACTACCCAGAAGACTAGAAGAGTCATTTCTTAATGGTCATGTGACAATGACTACAGATGATTCCCATGCCATAATCCTGGATCATGTTGCCCAGGTAAGGAATAACACTTAGAAGAAGAGAAATTTTGTGCTGAGAGGAAACTTTGAGCTGAACAAAACTCTTCCATTTTTAGAAGAAGGAAATTAAATGTCATGCTCCAAACCAAACAGTTAATCAGTGCCACCTCTGGATGTGGGACCTTGTAATTTCTAAAATTTCTATTATTCCAAACTAGAGACTTGAAGTCTGAACTATATCATCAAGTGTCTTGTTTCTAAAAGAGTACTCCCATCTTTCTTCCCTTTGAATTAGACTCATTCAGAGTGGCTTAACAGATGGTTTTAGAAAGTGTTAACTCATCCTTTATACATCGGGAAGGAGGTGGGCACCAATAGCTGGTCCCCTCCCAGTCTCTCCCCAGGCTTAGCAATCGCAAGCCCTGCTTTCCACTCTCTGTGTTGGGCTATCCAAAGGTCCTTTGGGACCCATGAGAGTTCAGGTTCTCAACTTGCTACCGGAGAATTGAGCACCAAGGGGCTCTGGATTGTTAGTTGTCTATTGAGTGAACACAGACCCTGCTTTCAAAGAGTCCCTTCCATGGTTTAAAGGGAAAAACAACTCAGGAGGGAAAGAAGTACTATTTTGCTTACTATAAAAATTAAACCTCTCTAGCATTTGCTTCATGTTCAAACAACTCCAATCCTTTGGGGACCCTGCTGACCCCAATTTTTTGATTCAGCTTAGACTGTGCTAAGATTTAGCATAATTAAAGACGAAAAGGGACGTAACTGTCCAAGATTACAATGTCGAGTTTGTGATAAGTGTTTCTCGCGGCAGAAGGCAGTCTGGTTGTGATTGAAACACCTCCTCCTCCGCGCCCAACTCTTATCAAGCACTGCAGTCAGCATCTTTGACCTATATTTGATTCCCTCTTGCAATATGTGCTTTTGATCACAAAACTGCTGGGGAAAGGTTCCTTCTAAACCACAAAACAAGGTAAGCTGTTCCTTATTTGTTTGAATATACAGGAAGCTGGTGACAACCAATTTTCTCCCTCTACATCTAAGCAATCGAAAGGTCAGGTGTTAGGAGGGATTAGGGAGAGTTTATGAGGCAAACAGCCCTCCCCACCACAAGCTTTATCAGAAACAAGCCCAGCTTTCTTTCATAAGCCTCTGGTGGGCGTCTTAAGCTCAGAACCACCATGGTTGGCGGTGTGGGGTACACAGTTTATCATCAAGCGGCATCTTTGAAATGCCAAACTTTATTTATTGATCTTACAATTCTCTGTTATCTTCAACAAGCCACGGGAAAAGTAATACATTTTGTATGGATTAATCCTTGTAATTCTACACAACATACACCCAGAGATAACTCAAGCTTGCTTTGTCTTCTCATTATCTAAACAGACATGTCTTTTTTTAAGTCATCAACAGAGGTCATCTCCCAAATGCCCTTGTGGAATATTCATTAATCAAATAACTAAATTGAAATGGACCTTCAAAGCATTATTCATTTCCCCATCATTCTCCCAACATCAGTTTAAATGCTTTGTGAGTATAATGATTAGGCTGATATTTAATTAATTGTGAAATTGTGAATTAAGGCTAAGTTAAAAGATAAATCATTCTTCAGTGTATGTGATAGAAAGAGAGAGAGAGCCGGAAAGGGCAAGTGAGCTTGACTGGTGATTTTAGTTGGGGCTTCTTAGCAAATGTCCCTTTATTCACAGCACCATGACAACCTCAGATTTTAAGGTTAACCTTTGTGGCGCCAAGCTTATTTGTCCATTCCTTCTTGATGGACTTTAGATTCGTCACCACATCAATGACAAGATGCTACAGACCATAGCATCTGGGTCTATCTGGGTGTAACCTGCTACTCTTAACACATTTTGTTGCGGGGAAAAAAGTGAAAGAAAACAAATCACTGAAGACTCCAGTAATGAAATCACAGCCGTGGTCTTGTGTACTGTGCATGATGACCAGCGTGCTGTTGTTTTCATCCTAGGGAGTGTAGGTTTGATTCCAAGCTGAGGCTTTCCCTGATCATGGCTGCCTCCATCCCCCCATGGTGCCCTATCACTCTCCAACAGGAGCATCACCATGACAACCCACCTTTATTGCTTACATTTTTTAAGTTAACATATAATGTACTATTTGTTTCAGGGGTACAGGTCTGTGATCCATCAGTCTTACACAGTTCACAACACTCATCATAGCTCATACCCTCCCCAATGTCCATCACCATTTTTAAACCTGTCCGTTTCTTCCTCTTTGACCATTAGCTCCTTGGACTTCAGGGTCCAAGTCTTATTCATCTTTATATGCTCAACATGACATTTAACACCGGTTCTCCAATTGAGCAGAGCTGGGTTTGGGTTTGTTCTTCCTTCCCCCCGGATTGTTCTTTCTCTGTGTTCCCAAGGGTTACTCCTTGGTTTCATTTACATGGCTACTCAGATGTCATTTCCTTGGCAAGACCTACTTTGATCACTGCCTTAGTCCATTCGGAGTGCTATACCAAAAGTACCATATCCTTCCCTGGATTTATTTTTTCTTCTTCATCGCACTTACCATTGCTTAATACTATGGTTGTATTTGTTTGTTTATTGCCCGTTTATTTATTTTTCCCTCCTGGATACAATGTCTATGAGGAAGGAAACTAACCTATTCTTTTCACCACTGTATTCCCTATGCTGGTGCATAGTAGGTGTTAAACAAGTATTTGATTTAATTAAATAATAAATGATTGGGGAAAGAAGATTTCTTTTCACTGTCATTGCTAGACCCTCAGAAATTACTACAAGAAGAAAGTCCGGTTGAGAAAGAAGTCAACACAAATAACGCAGATCCCAGAGATAAAGAGACAGATTTTTGATTGGAGCAGTTGGATCCAATGTGCCGGAAGCAAACATACCAATGCACGTTTCAGTTTTATTAGCTAATACATTTCCTTGTTTATAGAAAATGGCTTATGTTGTTTCTTTCATTTGCAACCAAACAAAAACTGAACAAATTCACAGTCACCTGCAGGTCATCCATACATTAATTTTATTACCATCCACCTGCTTCGAGTACAAGCTGGTTCCGTCTTCTGTGATCTGTCAGTGCAGCTACATCTGCTCACCCTTTATGTACATCAGCTTCTCCTCGGGCCCATTCTTTGCCCCGTCAGTGTGTCTCGTTGCCAAAACTTAGCCCTCCCACCCTGGCCCATCTCACAGAGCATCAGACGCTCACCTTTATTTAGGACATTTCTGGATGATGGAACCTGTCTTGAAACACTTGCTCTGTCCCCCGTCTAGTCTCTGGAAACCAGTCCCACCTGGTTTTACCACTCTGGTGTCTGTCAAGCCCTGGTTCTGACAGACCAGTCTCTCAGGTGGAGAGCACTAGAACACATGACTCATATAGAAAAGCTGTCCCAGCAACTACCTGAGCTGGAATGTTAGCTCCACTACTCAACCATATAACCTTGTGCAAGTCACTTAATCTCTCTGTGCCTCAATTTCCTCATCTGTAAATCCAGAATAATAACACCGTCTATCTCACAAGATTGCAAGTGAGATAATCTATGCAAAGCACTTAGAATAATACCTGGCACATAGCAAGTATGCGATAAATATGGCTATTATTGCTTTCAATAATAGGTAGAACCAGCCCTTCAATGAGATGCCGGAAGGATGAAAAGATTTTATACTCCCTCATGTGTTTCATTAAACTCAATTGAAAGCAAGGCTGTTGTCTTCTTCTTCTTCTTTTTTTTTTTAAACCAATCTTACTTCCTGACTAGACAATGAGCTCTTGTAGGGAAAGGATTTGCCTTTTGTCTTTCTGTGGTTCCAGCCCCATGATGATCCTGAAGAGCAGGCACTAAACATGTGCTTGGATTGGTTGTTACTATCCCATAATCAATAATGGTTCTTAATATCAGTAAGTATAAATTTTATTAATGAAAAATTAGGGTGATTAGTGACTAGACTCTTTTCCTTTCTTCCCCAATGAGCTTTCCCCTGGGTTAGGTTCCATGAGACACAGACACTCTTCCTGGACAGGCATATGCTATGCCCTATATTCTTATCTGCTTTTCTTCTCTGGGGAATTGACTGTCCCTGGGAAGCACTTATCAATATTGTATTTCTCCCCCTTACAATATGAGGCCTAGAACAAACCCTAATCAGCCAGTTGGACTTCTTCACCTCTTTTGAGGCAGAAGATGAAACCTGCTCAACACTCATGAGGCCAAAAAGATACCCAAGAGTCCTCAGGGTACCAGCAACCTCTGTAACACTAGGCTAAAATGAGTTTCCTAAAAGCCCCTTCCTTTTCATTCCATTTTAATTACCTTTCTATATTACTGTCCTAAGACTATCTTGCATAAAATAGTCACTAATAAAATTTTGATTTTTAATGGATTGATGAATGAGTAGGTCAGCCAGTCAATGAATATACCAATGAATGAGTAAGAAATGGACAAGGGATGTTTATTACCTTCTCTATTCTAAGGCCTGGAGGGGGAGGCATTTATCTTCTAGATCACTCTCATTTCTTTCCTTTGCTGGCTTTTCAGCATTGTTTACCTCCTTCATTCTTCAAGAACTGACCAAAACCCAAAGAAACCGGGGGAGGCAGAGAAAGTGGATCCAATAGTACTACCTACCAAAAATTCACTACTCTCTAGGGTGACCTATTTGCCACTCTTGAGTATCTCTTTGCTTTTCACAGAGGCAAACTCATCCTTCTAAATCCCAGGAAGGAATCGTTTTATGTCTGATTGGCTCCCTAAATAAGCCTTCGCAACGCCACCTCCCCACGCTTCCAAACAGCCACTCTAACAGAAGTGGCTCCGATGGAAGGGTCACGAGGGCTTGCAGTGTGATGGGTGATATGTAATTCAAATGTTGCCAACCATGAGGTTTGGCTGAAGCATACAGATTGCTAACTTGGTGTGATGGCTGTGGTGGATAAACAAATCAAAGTAAAATTCACAGGTCAATTACTCTGAAGAATGCCCTGCTAATTTTCCTTTTTGAAAAAGTACCTGTAAAGGTTTTCAAATGAATCAGAGGCTTTCAACCAGCTCAGCTGCTTTGACTAACAAGTGTTTCTGAACCCTTGGGATAATGGTGGAGAGGTCTCTAGGTTACAGGAGTTTAGGAGGTACCACTCCAGAGTGGCACATCCCTTAGCAACCAGTAATGCAACTAACAAGCTACATCTTGTCCTGAGCAAAACAGAGCTTTCTT
Source organism: Martes martes (assembly GCF_963455335.1). Taxonomy (NCBI): domain Eukaryota; kingdom Metazoa; phylum Chordata; class Mammalia; order Carnivora; family Mustelidae; genus Martes; species Martes martes. The sequence goes on from NC_137895.1 coordinate 23,412,370, forward strand.
AAAATATCCCAAACATAGTACAATTCAATTCAAAATTAAGGCCACCTTGTTTTTTAAACAATAAATGTTCCAAGAAGTGTCTTGTAATTTCTCATTGCGGTTGCTCAGCTCCAAGGCTGTCCAATGAGATGAAGCAGTTGGTTGAGACCAGGGATCCAAGACCTTTGGACCTCATGAATCAGTAAAATCTCCTTCCTGCCCTAAAATATGCAAAACTATCATAGGGTTGCCAACAGTTTCATTTGCAAAATACAGGCCATAAACTTAATGACACAAAATAAAAATTACTTTCTACTATGATCACGGTTTAATAAAATAAATAAAAGCTCAACAAATATCAAAAAGGTAGAGAGGATATAATTTCATGAAGAATATATAGCCTTTTAAATGGCATTAGTTCAGCTTTAAAAAAAGTTCCATGTTACTCTTATTTTTCTAATTTCGCAAAGGATGGATGCAAACATTACCTCCACATTAATCTTCAGAGTAATAATTGGTTTAACTTGTAACTGTATGAGTAAAATGCTTAAGTAAATGAAGGAAGGGACAGATGTAGGAATTATCATGAAATGTGTTTTGAAGATCCATCCATGTCTCCTAGCACTGGCCCTCTCCCTGTCTGGTTTGTCCTGCTCCCTGGGTACCTCCCTCCACCCCACATCCAGATAGGTAGCCCCTGTCCTCCAATAGGATGCCCCTCACTGACTGTTGGGTACAGGAGCCTTCAGAAACTCCCTCCCTGTGCTTTTTATTCCTCATCTGTAGAAGAGGATGAAGTCAATAGACTAGCCTTTAGAATCCATTCAGTTCTGAAGCATCATAATTCCAAAGACTTTCCATTATCACCGCCCAGAAAGCTCTTTCCTTCTTCTTTCAGGATCTGATCAATGATATTTCTTTAGCACACCTTCTCCTGTTTTCCTAATAACAGAACTTCTTTCCTCCTTGAGAACTCAATTCATGTGGCTGTGGTAGGGCTGAACACCACAGCCCACCCTATCCATCACAAATTTGGTACATGACCCAAGCTGGGCCAATGGGAGAGAAGTCTTTGTGCTACAGATAGTGGGAAAGATGATTTTGCTGGGTGAGGCAAGTGGAATAGTGTCCCCTTAAATTTCATGTCTACCTGGAACTTTAAAATAGGACTTTGTTTAGAATAAGTTCTTTACAGATGTAATTGACTAAAGGATCTTAAGAAAGATCATCCTAGATTTAGGGTGGCCCATAAATTCAGTGACTGCTGCCCTTATAAGAGAAAAGAGAGGGAGATTTTAGATCAGGAGATACAGAGGAGAAATGCAGAGAAGAAGGCAATGGCAAAAGAATGCCAACAACTTCTCTCAAACACTGGAAGCTAGGAGGGAGGCACAGAACAGATTCTTTTCCTCAGAGCCTCCAGAAGGAATCAACCCCACCGACACCTCAATTTCAGACTCTGGCCCACCTGAACTGTGAGAGAACAAATTTCTGTTGCTCTAAGTTACCCAGCCTTTGTGGTGATTTGTTACAGAAACCTTATGAACTAATATACTGAGTTCACTGAGAACCATCTTGAGCGCCAGAGAGAATCTGTCCTAAGAATGGAGAGGGGGAGAGTGAGCTTTGATCATAACTTTGGGTCCCTCGTTCCAGCTAGGTATGGAGTCAGCTGCACCTCTGGACTTCCCAGTGCGTGAGCCAATAAATGCTCTCTTTTTGTTTAAGTTCACTGGAGTTAAGTTTCTGTCATAGATCGCTGAAATGCTTCTGATGAAAACACTGCTCGCACTGAGATCATCATATTCTTCTTCCAAGACTCAGCCGTGGTGATGTTTTCTCTACAAAGCCTCCCCTGGGCTCCTCAACCTGAAAGGCTTGTTTCTTCCCCTGGATTCCTACAGCTCTGTTCTCCTCCCACACGCAATCCTATTAAACTAGTCTTATCTCCCCCACTAGAACTTTAGCCTTTTGAAAGCAAGATCCCGATTCTGATATCTTCTTTAGGGCACAAGCTCTATTCCATTTACAAAGCAGGCACTTGGTGCATATTTGATGAACAGATAAATGGAAAAATGAAGGAACCAAGAGTGGGATTTCAGTGTTGAAGGCAGAGTGTGGAGAAAAACAGTTTTTTAACAGGGGCTCCGCTGGGGTTCCTGATCATACCAAACCCACAAGTCCCCAGTCCGTTTCCTCATAAATCGCCCTTTTAAGGAAACCAGCCAAAGACCAGGACTGCAGTGAGCCAGTTTTTGGGGTGGGTCCTTTGCCAGTATAACAGCCACTAGGCTTTCGTAAAGGGCAGTTGTTACTTCGAATCTTAGGGACCTGTCATATCACTGTCTCCTGTTTGAAACCTCTCGGGGGTTTTCCACAGCTCTTAGGAAAAAGTCCAGACTCTTGTTCATGGCTCACAAGGTCCTTGGAAACCTGACTCCTCTTCATGTTTCTAATCTCACTTTCCCAAATGCCCACACCTTGAATCTATACTCAGACTTCTTGCAATTCCCTGATCCTGTCAAAAGCTTCCTCGGCTCTCTTTCTTTTTCCCCCTCTCTCCTCCAGGCCTTTGTTCTTCTTCTGCAACCATCACTCTGCCCCCAACAATTTCACCAAGCTTACATGAGACCTCTGCTCTGTCATTAGTACCTCCAGGGGTCTTCCCACACCCGCTGGATCCCCCCAGTGACATGATCCTGGAACATGCTGCACTTCTCTAGCAGAATTTACTACCCAGCATTGTGATTGTCCATTTGCATGACAATCTCATTCTACTGTTTGATCAACATTTCATTCCTAGCACACAGCACAGAATAGAGATGCGTAATAGTTGTTAAATGTTCCACTGGTTACATAAATAAATAAAAAAGGGGGAATTTAATGGTAACTCTCCATGTCTAACTTGTCCATGAGGATAGTCTTGGGAGATTACCTTGATGTATTTAATATTTTAAAGGCCTGACAAGTCTTATACATGCCTATGACAAGTCTGCACAGGCTCACAAAACCAGACTGGGGCTGGGGTGTCAAGGGCAAAGTCTGTGTAAGATAGACAATGGTGTGCTTCATTTCTGCTTCTCCTCCTAATGAAGCTGTTGGGACATTGCACTTCAACTTGCAGGCAGACATGGTGATGTGAGCAAAAGAGCTTGTGTCCCCTTCTGATGGAAGCATTTAACTATTGCTGCTGGATTTTCTAATCTGGTCTTCCCTGGTCTCAGCAAATGGAACCCAGGCCGCCATGGATTTTTCACATGGACCTCATACATGTGGTATAAGCAGGAAAGAAACTTATTGGGATAGACCATTGAAATTATTTTAAGCTTATTTGTTACAATAGCATGACTTCATCTGTTTTGACAGAAGGACTACATTATTCATTTTTTCTTTTTTTAAAGGAAGGCAGAGGCCAGTCCAATCTTTTTTTTTTTTTTAAGATTTTATTTATTTATTTGACAGACAGAGATCACAAGTAGGCAGAGAGGCAGGCAGAGAGAGAGGAGGAAGCAGGCTCCCTGCCAAGCAGAGAGCCTAATGCGGGGCTCGATCCCAGGACCCTGGGATCATGACCTGAGCCGAAGGCAGAGGCTTTAACCCACTGAGCCACCCAGGCGCCCCCGCTATTCATTTTTTAATCTCCAAGACCAAGCATGGTGCTTGGCACGGAAGATATACACAATGTTTGCCCAGTGAACAAAGGATTGAGTGGATGAACAGAAAACAATGAACTGAAACCATCTCACTGTAGACCCTGGCAAATCAGAAAACAGACTTTGAGGATTAAAAAAAATTACATACGAAATAGAGGTCTCCAGGGACTGCTTCCCACTGCCTTATTTCTGTAGTAGGAACAAATAACTTTGACAATAAAATTCAGTTAAAAACACACCTATTTTATAAGAACTGTTGCTAATAAACCTAAGCTCTTTGATTATCTCAATCATGAATGACTTTCTCCAAAATATCAGGGATGTATGATACATTGATATTAGTCTGAGCTGCTCAGTGGGATTTTTGAGACTTCATAATGAATCCAAGAAGTGGTTTGCCACTCACTTGATCAAACAAAAGCCTCTGACAAGTAGTATTAAATCCGTTGGGGACCAATTTTCAGAATCCCTTTTGGTGGGACTTTGTGACTGTAAGACTATGGGCACCTGTTGGAAATAATAACACGGCATCTGCTGTCGTGTGTGTCTTTGCTCCCGAGTTTCCAGAAGCCCGCAGTTTGACGTCAATACTGCAGGCAGGGGCTTTCTTCTCTAGTATATGGATTTTAAATTAAATTAACTCTGATCTTCAGGTCGTCTCCTAGATTATAAATGCTGAATGCCTCATTAATGATGAAAACAGTAGGAGTAAATGCATTGGAGCAGGTTGAGCAATTTAAGTGCTTTGAAATACAACTAGTCCGAAACAAAGGTATTGCAAGCTATGCAATTAGAGGTTGATTCCAGGCATGCTGATGTGGAAAAACTACTTGAGCAGAGTGATTCTGGGGAAATCATTGGGGTTTTGTGAAGACAGCTCATTTCTTGCCCTCTACTCTTTGGGTCTTTCTGCTATGCTCACATGAATCTTGTTTTCCACCCAAATCATGATCAGCATCTTCTTCTGCAACATCCTCCACTTTCAAAAGAGTCTATCAGTGATCTATTGCTGCATAAAAATTACCTCAGAATGTGGTGGCTTGAACCAACAATGTGTATTATCTTATAGCTCTTGCAGGTCAGGAGTGTGGGCACGGTTCAGCGGGATCTTCTGCTGCAGGATACCTCCCATGCTGCAGGCAAGGTGCTAACTGGGGCTTCAGTCCTCCCAAGGCTTGGAAAAGAAGAATCCTTTTGAGGAGAGATCCACTTCCAAATTCAATATGTGGCTGTGGGCAGATTCATTTCCTTGCAGGAATTTGAACTGAGGGGGTCTCAGTTCCTTGAAGGCTGTTGACCAAAAGCTGCCCAACGTTCCATGTGACATGGGCCTATTCACAGGGCAACTCAAAACATGGCAACTTGCCTCATCAGAGCAAGCAGGCAAGAAAGAGCCAGGGGGAAAGAGAGAGAGACAGAGACAGAGAGAGAGAAAGAAGAGACAAGAGACAAGAGATAGCAAGACAAAAGTCACAGATTTTTATAATTAGTTTCAGAAGTGCCATTCCAACACTTTTGCCATATTTTATTCATTAGATGTGAGTCACTCGGTCCAGCCTACCCTCACAGGGAGGGGATTTCACAGGGCATGAATATCAGTCGGTGGGGATCATTGGGAGACATCTTAGAAGTCAGCCCAGCACGGGGTTGCCTGGCTGGTACAGATGGTTAAGCATCTATTCTCGGTTTCAGCTCAGGTCATGATCTCAAGGTTATGAGATCGACCCCCGGGTTGGGACCCAGGCTCAGTGTGGGGTCAGCTTGAGATCCTCTCTCTTTCTCCCTGACCCTCCAACTTGTACTTGCTCTTTCTCAAATAAATAAATCTTAAAAAAAAAAAAAAAGAAAAAGAAAAAGAAAAAAGGATAAAAAGACCAGCATGAAAAGCAAATGCAGGTTTGCAAAAATTCCTCCTCAGACTTTGTCTTCAACTCTCATTAGAAGAGGATTGAAATATCAATGGATATTTGTTATTGAAACAGTTTTCTGTGACTGAAAAAATTCTATATGTTTTAATGTTAAAATTAAAGGAATTTTCCATTTTTTATTTCATCCATCTCATCAGGTAACAACAGTTAATACATACACAGGACTTACTATGTGCCGGGCACTATTCTGAGGGCTTCACGTGCAGTCTGTGCTATTTGTTACGGCAGCCCTCGTAAATTAATATACATGTCATCAGAAATATTAATGTCCCAGGGTGACCTGCCATATAATAGCAGTGGTTTCCAGTATCCCCTGACACATCCCAGTTTCACTAGCTCAGGTGTGGTGGGAAGCACTTGGTATTTGGCAGCCAAGGCAAGAATGATCTTGAGCATGTAAAAATTAGGCCAGCTCCATAACTTACTGTAAAATGAGGCTAGTAAGACCTACATCACAGGTCTGTTGAGGGGATTAACGAGATAATGCGAAAGTGTCTGGCACAGTAGCTGACATATATTAAACCCTTAGTAAATGTCATTTATTGCTTAAATGGCAAGTCACATGTTATGGCAATTACCAAAGACACATAACAGAAGCATGGCCCCTGTTCACTCTCTCTCTATGTTCCATGCTGTTCTGGAAAAAGATGGAAAAAACAATTCGGTCTTTCTTCAGTGCAGGCATTCTCTTTATTGGTCCATTGTAATTTTTGTCCATGCTGTCCCAGATCTTAACTACTATCCTCATTGTAAATGCAAAAATATCACGAGAATTCCAGAATGGTCCAGTTTCCAGTGTTCTATGAACTCTTTAGACTGATGATGATTCAGAGAACTATAAGATTCAGTGTAACAAAGAACTCTGTGTTTACTGAGTACCTAAAATACCAAGGAGTAAGCTACTTTCCCATAAACTGCAATCCGATGACTAACATAGTGAACACAATCTCGGTTTGTAAGGAAGCAAGAAGAGTTACAAGAACAGAAAAGATACTAATTCATGTGCATTTCATATTGATCAGATCACATTTGCAGCATTGTTTTCAATTGTCAACACCCCTTCTAAGCATAGAAATTAACAAAGGAAATGGTAACATTCAAGGGATGGTGAGAAGTCCAGGTGAAAAATCATTGAAATAAATGGGGACATTACGCCTAAAGACAAGAACTAGAAAGGACATTTCCAATGTTTTAAATTCTTAGAAATCTGTTATGTGGAGAGAGGTCTCCTCTCTGTTGCTCTTGGTAACAAAATTGTGACTTATAGTGAGGACAAATTTACTTCGGTAAAAATAACAATGTTTGCTATGGACCAAACCTTAGGTGTTGAAAACCTAAGCCCCCAATGTGACTGTATTTGGCAATAAGGCTTTTAGGAGCTAATTAAGGCAAAATGAGATGATAAGGGTAATCCTATAGAATCAGTGGCCTTTTAAAGAAGAAAAAGAGGGAAATCCTTTCTCTCCCTGTGCACGCACCAGGGAAGAGTTATGTGAAGGCAAGTGAGAAAAAGGCTGTCTGCTTGCCAGGAAGAGAGCTCTCACCAGGAACTGAATGGGCCAGAATCTTGATCTTGGACTTCCCAGCTTCCAGAACTATGAGAAAATAAATCTCTGTTGTTTAAGCCAAGCATCATGGTATTTTGTTATGGCAGCCTGAACTAGGACAATGTCTAAAAATTGAAATAGAATAATTTAATGAGCATTGAGTAGCAAGCAGAGGCCCAGACGCATGTGTGCTAGGGCCCGTTATAGAAGACATTTCCAGAGTGGTTTAGATGTTGGAGTGGCTGATATTTCTGGTCCCTTTCTCTTCTGAGATTCTATGATTTCACAAGTCTTTAAAGCCATATGGACATAGAACCATCTTCTCATTTTATGGAGGACCGAGACTAAACAAATTGGTTTCATCTCTGTGTCAACCCTGCTTAATTGACAGTGACTGCCTGAAACACTGTTTTGAGAAGGATTTTTGAAGCTGTGTGAGAAGAAGAAATCTATGATAAAGAGAGCTAATGCTTATTGGGTACTTGTCATGCATCTGTCCCTATTCTAAGCACAGTATTTGTGTTAATTGACTTTATACTTGCAACAACTCTAGGAGCTGGATGCTAGTAGCTTCAATGCTTTTTTTTTTTTTTTTTGTAAATAACATGTCAAGGCATAGAAAAGTAACTACTCCAAAGTCACATGATTAGTAAATGTCTTCAGACTACAAACCTAGTAGACTGGCTTAAGAGATTTTGCCTGTAGCTATTACAATAATACATACTTCTCCCACAATCCATTTGCAATATTAATCTGAGTGAAGGAGCTTAAAGTCCTTACCTTGGGATCTGTTTTGGGGGAAAGTCAAACTAAGACAAGTAGACATAACATTTTCTTTTGAATGCCATCACCATTCAGACACGCACCAGAAGAAATTTAAAGACTCTAATAGGGGAGTAACAGATTAGTGTTCAGCATTTCAGATTTTGCAAATTATATGGAAACAATGTTTGGAATTCCATTATTTCTTCCAGAATTCTGGGACCATGTTCTCCCAGTTCATGCTATGACGGGTGCTAGAAATAGGTAACATTTGTTATTAAACCACATTTCTTTGGCTCTTCAGCCATGCATCACTGCAGGGATACCAACTCCTTTCTTTCTTTCTTTTTTTTTTTTTAAAGATTTTTGTTTATTTATTTGACAGACAGAGATCACAAGCAGGCAGAGAGGCAGGGAGAAGCAGGCTCCCCGCTGAGCAGAGAGCCTGATGTGGGGCTTGATCCCAGGACCCTGGGATCATGACCTGAACCGAAGGCAGAGGCTTTAACCCACTGAGCCACTCAGGCACCCCACAACTCCTTTCTTAATTAACTCCCACCCTCACATATCTATTTAGGTAACTACCTTGAGTATCATGTATGCTTAATACTCTCTCCAGACACTTCTTCCTTCCACAACTCTCTCCTTATAATTATTTGTTGTTAAGTTTTCTTATGCAACCTCTTGTTCAGGTTACTGATACTTGTTCAGGTTACTGATAGCTGCAAAACCATTTCCCGTCCTGTCTTGTCACCCAACTGTGTCTGTTGAAAGTAATGTCATTGTCTCTCTCTTCTCTGGTCTAGATTTGGTCAGTCTGCTCAAGCACCCATGTCTGTTGAGTACTCCATCATCTGACACATAGGAATAGGCTCTTCCCCCAAGATAAATGCTGCCTTCTCTCCCATTAATCCTATCATGCCCCTCAGGATCTGACAGGCAAGCAATAAGAGGCACCAGAAATTCCACCTCTGTCCCTGCCCAAGTCTCCATGTGTCTCCATTTAGAATTTATTTAAAATAATCCTTCCTATCAAATTGGCCTCAAGAGTCCTGCATCTTTTCTCCTTCCAGAAAATCCCTGTGTTCCCTTTATTGTAGAGATGGCTATGGAAGATGATAAAAATCTACAGTCCTTGATCCTGCATTTTAAAATGCAAGATGTTAAAATCAAATAAAGTAGGTCAAGGCTTCTCCGTATTTAGCAGAGACTAGCACTTTCCCGTATCAGCAAATATTAAAGTTGATAGGCAATCAAAAGTGCTATATCTTCCTTTAGTATAAGAAAATGTTATTAGGAAGCTAACATTCTATTTTTATCTTAGCCAAAGAAATGGAACAAATCCAAGTGTATAACTTTATTGCTTATGATTTTGTAGATGGTTATTTTGTACACTTAAGTAGAGGTACTTTATTTTGCATTTATTTGGATAATGAGTAATAGTTAAACACATTCAACTAATTAATTATGAGTGAAGTCTGCTTACATGCAGACTGTGGTTGAGCTTATAAAACCCTCAGAGATTTGAAGCAATATTTAAAGTTGGAAGGTCTGATAGAACAAAATGGAGGAATGCACAAGGAGGAATAGTATTTGAATTCAAAGCTAGAAGTACCTGGGGAAAACTTTAAGTCTTTTGTTTATTTTGAGATTGGAGAAAGTTATGAATATCCTCCATTATTCTGGGGCATAAGAACACTCAGTTGGACAAATATAATAAAATGTGTAAGTAAAATTAAATGATGCTGCTATTCTTCCTAATAATAGCAACGGTAACATCTAGGGCACATGCTACATTCCTTTAATGAAAAAAAAAAAGAATATAAAAACCTCTAAAGCAGGCTAACTATTAATACAACAAACTATTTCATAAAAATTCACCTCACTCACATCAGTGGATAATTTTAACAACAACTTGCAAGGTAAAGAGAAGATGTTGCCATTAAGTTAATGGAGACAATCATTGGGTTGAAGAGCTTTGTCATGGGAGGGACTGCAATTTGAGCCCTTGAGTCTTTCTCCTCCCAAATATGGCACCCAGACTCATACTTATGCCTCTTTGAAACTGGAATCATTGCTCTGTGAGGATTTCACAAACTCCACATCTAATCTGTCTCTTGGAGTCCATGCTGCTTCTCAGAAGATGAAGCCTCTTATATCTGTTATAGCCCAGCAATAGCCGGACCCAATCCTTCAAAGTAAGGAACACTGGGTTTGGAGCAGTTGGGGCATTGGTTGCTAGCTTGGCCCTGAATGCCATTTGTGGGTTACTACCCCGACTTCAGTTTTGTATCTCTGATACTATCTCCATTTCAGTTTTGATCTAGGTCTCACACTGAACCTCCATCTCGAGTGTTTCCGGGGAACTCATCCTCCATCCTCCAGTCCCTTGACTTCCAATCTCTCATTCAGACTTCAGATAGGTCTCCAAACCTCCCTGGCCCTGTTCTTTGGCATTTTGTAAACATGTATATCTGAATGCCTCCCTTGTACAAAAAATTCCTCCAACCCTAACCAACTACCTGCAGTTTGGTCTCAACATCCTCCTAGTCTAAATCAGGGACTCCAGATCTGCTACTTGCCCTGGGCCATCCTCTGATACCCCAAAAGAGCAGCCCTACCTGGAAAACAGGTTGGCCTTTTATTGGCTGAAATTATTCTTCCTGGTGCATTTGTTTTCCTTATCCCTTCCTTTTGAGCAAAATGAAATCTAAATGTATAGGGCTTATCAGAGGAAGAGGAGGAAGTGAGGGGAGGAAGAGGGAAAACAGGAGGGGGAGAGGGAAGAAGAAGAAAAAGATGAAGCTGTGACCACGCAAGAAAGAATTGCTGTGAAGGTCACTAACATGATCACGCACGTGATGTGCTTAAACATCCCGACCACTTGATAGAAAAGAAAGCTCATGGCGGAGCCCAATGGGAAAGACTTTTATCAGCTCAGACTTTCCCCATCCCAATAAGTAAATAGTCCCCAACAAAGAAAGAGCTTTAAAATATCTTTCTTCACTGCAACATCAAGAAGGCTGATTTAACAAACAAAAAGCAGGATCATAAAGAACATAAACACAGGTCAAGTCCGCTAAACTCTGTGTGTGTGTGTGTGTGTGTGTGTGTGAGAGAGAGAGAGAGAGAGAGAGAGAAGCATACACACAAAGAAAGACACCTCTGTCAGATGTAAATTTAAATTTGAGAAAACCTAAACCTTTTACAATTTAGGGGGTCTACTTTAAGGAAAATAACACAAAAATATAAATGACAACTTAGTTATTAGAATAAATATTTATTTAGAAAAAGAATACAGGGGCACCCAGGTGGCTCAGTCATTTGGGCATCTGGCTTCCGGTCAGGTCATGACCCTGGAGTCCCAGAATCCAGCCCTGCATCAGGCTCCCTGCTCAGCAGGGAGTCTGCTTCTCCCTCTGCCCTTTACCTTGCTTGTGCTCTCTGGCACTCTCTCTCTCTCAAATAAATAAATAAAATCTTAAAAAAAAAAAAAAAAGAACAAGAATAGAAGTCGCAACAAATGATAAGTTTTTGACAGCTGCCAAATACCACAAAAATTGCAAAAATAACAACGCTTTTATTAATTAGCTGCCTGACATATCTCTCTATTATTTTTGGCTGTGTACTCTCTGATGGCTTCTTCATATGACAATTATTTTGACATGTAATCCTTCCTAGAGAAAATAGAAAATAATTAGTCTTCTAGCATTATTAATATTTTTTATTATCAATAATTTAGAATAATTTCTTCTACCTTTACCATCAATTACTGGTAACGTTTCACAAATTTGAGTAATTTTGTCAAGTTTCCTTTACAAGTAAGCATTACAGATGTACTTACTATTTGTAATACTGATACAGTTTTGGGCCCTACAAACACAGGAATTCTGATAATTTCTATTTCTCACTATTACCTTCAAAGAAGTGAGTGAGTGGTACATTTGTAATTGCATATACCACATTATGAATATCTTCCTTATAGGAGAGAATTTTGGTTCTGCCCAGACACCAGTGAGAACAACTCCTCCATTTTCAGTTTTACATGTTTGCTGACTGAAAGATTTTCCGCAGACCAACTTCCGACTGCCCCTGTTTCAAACCATGTTTCTTCTCCAGGACCCACATGCTTCCTGCACAATTGTGACAAGCCCTCCGGCCTTGCCCCCTGGTGTGGTGAAGCTCAGTGAATTAGAGTTATGAAGGACAGGAGGATGCCTGGAAACCATTTCATCTTCAGGAAGGCCAGCATTATTTTAATTATTTATGGCAGAGAGCATGAGCCACATAAATATATCCTATTAAACACAAATTAATGTATAGACGACTCAATCTCCCCTTAGTTGTATCTCTAAACAGCTGCAGGACCATTGACACTCCCTGCTTTGAAGGGAAGCATTACAAAGTGGAGGTTGGAGTGGCCTTAAGCAGTTGTGGCTACATTATCTGATTCGCGCAAATTTTGGACATTTGCAGGGCCTCTCCCAGATCCCTGGAAGGGGCTATGCAGTTGAAGGGTTCTGAAGCTTCACTTCATTAGCTTTATGGTAAATCCACTTCTGGCACCAGGCAGCATTTTCTTGAGTGCTTAAGAAATATGGGAAGCGGGGTGCCTGGGTGGCTCAGTGGGTTAAAGCCTCTGCCTTCAGCTCAGGTCATGATCCCAGGGTCCTGGGATCGAGCCCCACATCGGGCTCTCTGCTCATCAGGGAGCCTGCTTCCTCCTCTCTCTCTGCCTGCCTCTCTGCCTACTTGTGATCTCCGTCTGTCAAATAAATAAATAAAAAAATCTTAAAAAAAAAAAAAAAAAGAAAAAGAAATATGGGAAGCCAAGGCCTCCATAAAAATTAATAGATAATGACTGAGTATTTGGAGACCATCTTATGAGAAAAGACATCATTAAAGATGAGACTAGAGATAAGTCATGCTTAATAATTATGGTCCTACATCAAGCTATAGACATTTCTCTGAAGATATCAACTGATAGGAATGGCATGGAACAGATTGCAAGAAAAATCCAGAAGGGTACTGAAACATTCCCATAGATCTTCTAGCTCCTTATCAAAGAGAAAGTCTGTTTTGCTGTCAGAACCCAAAGTATCTTATTCATCAAATTTTGATAAGAATACGTTTCAAGACATGCATTATTTTTTTTTATCTTATAGGATATATTTCAGGCATTCTCAAATTCTGCTGTTGTCTTCTGTAAACCTTTCAGGCAGGTAACTGATCTCTATGGACAATACAGAACTGTTACAGTCCTGGTTTTTGTGGCCATGTTGGGATAAGCCAGGATAAATGGGCCCCACATAGAATTCCATCTTACTGAGGCTTATTTCTGGGTATGCCACAAGTTACAGAAGAAGAAAATATCCTAAGGACTGAAACAATCACTTGTATTATGAATACACTATTTACAGTAGCTAAAACTGCATGTCCTGTGCTGAAAGTTTCAACTCAAAAGTATGGTGGCTCTTCAGGTAATACATGGAAATTGGAGTAAATGAAGAAAATGATGATGATAGATTGAAGCAACTGATGATCTACAGTACAACAAAGTTTAAATGAGACTTAAAAATGACAATTATAAGCTCCACGACTCTTTGTGGTAAAATAAACCACCTTTCTATTATGAAGGAGGGGTATCGAAACACCAAGAATCTCTGGGAGAAAAAGAGATTATTTTATTGAATAAAACTAAACGTTAGACATGGCGAGTCAGGAAGTCAAGCTTCTGACTCAGAATAGAAAGAAAAAGAAGCATAAATGACCAAGACAGCATTCTAGGGCATATCCTTTTGCTTCTTCTCAAAAGCCTATCTCAAGTTATTGGGAGGAATCAGATTTGCTTTACACATTTATTCATTTCTTATGTGTATAACAAAGAATTTGTTGAAGAAATACAGGGCTGCAAACACCAAAATGGGCTTACCTAATTCATTTTTCTTTGGGATAAAAACATATCTAATCCTAGATAAAAACATTTTCCATTCTCAAAGATGTCTAGAAAAGGAGATCCAGAGCCATGCTTAAACAGCATTCTAGTGTTTACATTGCTCTCAAAGATGAATTCACAGATCTAACTACCTCAGAGTGATCTTGGTTTCTGTTTTGTTCCTGCTATTAAAAAAAAAAAAAAAAAGACCAGCTTATTCACAATCTTTTACATTTTAACTATTCATGCAGTTTTGATGAACTCTCTCTAAGTTCTGTATTTTTGTCTCTGACTAGGGAAATTCTAGTTGCTTTGATATTTTCTCACATAACTCTTAATCCATTTTTTATGACTCTTCTCTTAATTTGATCCTTCTTTAGTCGTGCGGCTCAGTTTAGTTCATCTTATATAAAAACTTGTTATTGTATCAGTCAGGAATGTGTTTGCCTGAAAGTAACAGAAACATCAACAAACAGAATCTTAAACAGGAAAGAGGTTTATTTGTCTTAAAATGCAATAAAAGTACAGAAGTAGGCAGGAAAGGGCCTGTTGGTAGCTCAGTGATGTCATCCAGGATCCTTTCTTTTCCCCCATCTTCCCTCTCTGCTACCCTTAGGCTGAGGCCTTTCTCAGCACACTTATAACCTCCTGGTCACTAGATGACTGTTGTACTTCCAGGTTCATGCTCATGTTACACACGGGATGATGAAAGAAAGGGCTTCCCTCCTCTGGTCAAGAGCTGGGGGTTATTTCTCTACCCATTGACTCTGGGTTGGCCTTGTGACTTGCCACAAGAAAAGAATATGAAAGAATTAAAGATATTCCAGTTACAAGCCTAGGCCTTAAGAAGTCCTGCACTCCGTCACTCCTTTTTCGGAAACCTGCTTTGATATCATTAAAACAACCTTCTAGAGGATGAAAGACCATGTGGAGCAGAGATGAGCTGTCTCAGTGGAGGCTACATTAGATCAGCCCTCAACTGACCCACATCACTTGGGTGGATCAGCCTAGATTAGGAAGACTGTCTAGCTGAGCCTCCACCTAAATTGGTAACCAGAAGAACCATGAGCTAAGTAAATGGTTGTTTTAAGCCTTTACATTCTGGGGCCTTTTCTTATGCAGCAAAAGCTAACTGACCCAGATGAGTTCATTCCCACCCAGTAGTTCCAATGACTTAGATGAATTCATTGCAGTTCTGGCTAACTGCCTACATCTCATTTATCATCAGTAGAAATCAGTAGAAATTGAGTGGTCCCTTTAGCTCCTTTCTGCAGAATTTCTACTTATCAGTTTTAGTCAAGATAGCAATGAGCCCAGGTGGGTTTCTTTTGTGGATATTCCATATGTGGTCCCATATTTTTTGTGCAGATTAATTTTAGGAGAGTAGATTGCCTACTACAGTCATACCTTCTTGTCTGTAGATGTTGTTGTGGGTGAGACATCTCAATATGTAATATTCCCCAAACTTCAGATCATAGTTATCAAACTCTCTGAATCATCTTAAACTCCCTTTCTGTTGGCTTGAGGTAAATGGGGAAATAAGCCTCTCACACCTTAGTGAACAGATGGGACTTACAGTATACCAACTGCCCCTAAAAATCCCTATCTAATCTCCTATAACCCAGCCCTTGATACCCAACTTTGGGTACTGGGTTAGGAATCCTTTAAGTGAGTTTTGATCATTCTCTTGCATATTCCACATCACAGCCTCTCACTTCACGTTAAAATGTGACACCTAATTCCATTTTATCATTCTGCACATTGACATAAACTGAACACTCTGCATGTGGAGACTACTTTGTCAGAAAATACTGGAGTCATTTTGGGTTGGAGGTAGAGAGGGGAGGAACTTAGGTAACTGCTTTCCGGAATTCAGAATTTAGCAGAAAGTACGCCACATCTTACCTCAAATTTTAATCAGAAAACTTTACATTCACTTTAATGGTATCCTTCTCGCTTGGGATTCATAGCTACCTGAAGGACCATAAACAAAATGTAATGAATGCCAGGGAGAAGGTGTCATAAATGTTGGGAGGACTCCTGGTGGGGTGCTGCGGGAAGCAGCTGCCCTGCAATGTCTGTTCTTATTTAATATCTCCATTCACTAGCCAGAATAGGGAACAGACAGCACACTGATGAAATTCACAGATGGTACTCATTTGGGAGATATTATGAATACCAGGGATATCAGAAAAAATGATACAAAAGGACCCAGAGAAGGAATGACAATGAGACTTGACTTTGAAAATGCAAAGCAATGTGTCTGAATATAAAAAAAGAAAATTTTCAACATTTAAATAGAGGGAAGAAAACCAGAAGTCGATGTTGAAAGTGACATCAAGTTGGGATAATAGAGTTAAATTTAAAAATGGGCCCTTGGAAATAAAGCAGTAAAATTACTACTGTATTTCTTAATCTTCTGTGATCTCTGGAAGACGAATTAGGTGTTGCTGTTTTGTGCTCCTATATTTTTAGCTTATCACACTGTTTTTATAAATCACCTTTAGATTCGTATATTCTTCCTCGTCAGATTCTATGCTTCTTGAGCACAAGGACTGGGTTACATTACTTGCTGTAAACCTTGGGCCTGGCTCAGTGCCTGGCACAGAGTAGGCACTGGAAAAATATTTCTTACAGGTAAAAATGAACTGCTTCCAACAGCATCTCTTTGAATGAGATGTGATGGTGAAAAGTCGTCAGGTAGCACTTGGATTTCAGGGCTCTAAAGAGTTACTCAGAAATCAGGAATAACAATAACTACCTTTCTTTTGTATAGAACTTTCTTAATCAGTGTTTATTTTTTCTCTTCAAACAGTAAGTTGCATTTTCAAAAGGGACAGAGGGGTTGAATTCCTCACTATGGAGATAAAAGTGTTTGAGAATTGGAGATCTCTGATTTGTAGAAGCTACTTCTGTCAGTTTGAGCATTACATCGGACGTGCAAGGCATGTTAGCCTAGAGTGGAGAATGGGGAAGTCGATACAGTTCCCTGAGTACTGTCTTGAGACCTCTACTGGTCCTTAAAATTCTTTCAGGGGGTCGACAAGGTCAAAATTATTTTCACATTATACTAAGATGTTATTTCTCTCTTTTAGTCTCATTCACTTTTGAGTGTATAATGGAGTCTTGCACAGGCTAAATAATGTGAGAACATCATTGCACTAAAGGTTAATGGAGTGTTTGCTTGTGTATTCTTGTGTTTTAAAGTTTTTGCCACGTGAATTTCTAATGCAATAAATATCGATAGATAGGACACACAAAAACAAAAGCTTTGGGGGGTCCTTAATAAATTTAAAAAACGTAAAGCCATCCTAAAACCAAGAAATGTGAGAATTACTTGCTTTGAATTCAGATTTGGGGCTCAAACAGACATAGGTTAAAATTCCCATTTCACTGACTGCTCGGGTATTTACCTTTCCTAAGTCCCAGTGTTCCTGTCATAAGAGTGACATTTACCTCTTGGAGCTATTGTGAGGATGAAATATGAAAATATGGACAAAGAACAGAGCTCAGTGCTGAGCACACAGTCAAGCCTTAATAAGTGGTTTATCATCATCGTAAGGGAAGGATAACGTGCAGTGACTTCCAAGAGCATTTTTATGACCCTTTAGAAACCAGGTTTCCTTTGCAGGACTGCATCCATCCTCCAAGGACAGTAGAGGAGAGGAGTTAAGAGGGCAGAGCCCTCCTTCCTCCTCCTTGAAATCGATGAGAAATTGATGATTCTGCGGCTTCTGACTTCTGGAGGCTGTGGGTTCATTAATTTCAAAACTGCCGCTAGAAACTCCTGTGTGTAAATCAGAACATGAAACAGATGATGTCTCCCTTCTGGTGGTTAGAGCAGGAGGGCATCAATTTCGAGCAGAAGGAGGAAAGGGCTCGATGTTTCTTACCAATGGCCTTTACAAAGACAAATCTTTGCCACTGACAATAGTCCTATGTGGAGGCTATCAGGGACCATGCTTTGCTTTTCTTAGAGAAAACTGGTTCCCAAGGACTACTGTATTCAAAATAATAATACTGATACAAATATAAATCATAAGGGTAATCAAATTTACATTTCTCTAACAGTTTCCTGTTAGAGAATGCTTTCATATGCATAGATCTATTACACCATAGCTAGAAGGTTCTTGGTGATTATCTAAACTAAGCCTCTAATATAGAATTAACCCAGGAAAATGGGACCCAGACAATCTAAGTTACTTGCCCAAGATTATACAAATAATGGAAGTACCATGATCTTATTAAAATTCATGATAACTTTGGAGAGTGTGTGTTATTTATTACATCCAATTTGCAGATGAGAGAACAGATGTAATATATTAACTCTGGGGAAAGAGTTAAATCTAAGTAGCATGGCCGAGATAGATTCTAGTCCCAGGTCATCTAAGGTCGGGACTTCACCACTTTATCTACAGAATTACTGTCATATTTTTGGGAATGCTTACTTCCCAGAAAAACTGTGGGGATAATGATTCAGGAAATGTTAGTAGTAGCACCTCTACCCTTCCCCTTCCTTCTTCCACCCAACATCATCATCCTGCCGTCCTCTTGCATAGACCTGTGCTATCTTAAAACTCCTCAGTAAATCCCTACCTCGGACCCTATACATCGAGGAGAGTGAATGTATTCATGGGAGATACTGATACCACAGCGGAATTGATCTTCCTTAGGTAAAGTTGATGAATTTCATACAAGAAGCACCTTAAGCCTCTCTTGCTTGGGGGTTTTTTTCCTCAACTATTTTGCTGCTATGGTAGAAATCACCCCAATACCCATTAATTTACATTAGACTTCTGAAGGCCTTTACTAAAATAGCAATACCATTTTGGTGGGATGATGCATTTAACTTTATGAAACACCATCAACTGGCTTTTCAAATCAGTGTAGATTCATCCTGTACTAAGGACAGAAAGGAATAGGGAACTATTCTAAGAGCTCTGGCGGGCAACTGGAGGGCACTGAGTATCAGGGGAAGTCTTACCATAGTTTCCTCCACTCTGATCTTATGGAAAGATCTTCTCCTTTGATCTCCAAAGCTATCAAAGCTAGCTCATCTGTGCCATTTCCATAGGACCTTTTACATAGCTCTATCTCAGACCTTCTTGTCACTAATCCTTCAGTCTTGCTTCTTCCAGTTCATTGGCCAACCAGGAAGCCCATTTGTACTGCCCAGAAGTCCTTGTGTATCCATTCCCCAGGCACCTCTCCTCCATACTCAGTGTATGACCAGTTGTAGAAACTAACTGCAGCTCTGCACACAGGGAGGGCTTCAGGCTCAGCCGTGGCAAAGTTATCATGCAGCAGTTTTCTTCCTGATATTGTAAAAGCTCTTCATTCTTTTTTTTTTTTTTAAGATTTTATTTATTTATTTGACAGATAGAGATCACAAGTAGGCAGAGAGGCAGGCAGAGAGAGAGGAAGGGAAGCAGGCTCCCTGCTGAGCAGAGAGCCTGATGTGGGGCTCGATCCCAGAACCCTGGGATCATGACCTGAACCAAAGGCAGAGGCTTTAACACACTGAGCCACCCAGGTGCCCCAAAGCTCTTCATTCTTATGTGTATCCCCTAATTATGGTACTTCACGTCTATTCGTGGACATGAGGATTTGGTTCAAGGCTTTTCTTTGCTTCTTATATACTTTATGAACCTGAGTAAGTTATTTGACCTCCTGAACCTGTTTCCTCACTTCTAAAGTGTGAATGATAAATACTATTTCATAATTATGAGTCCTAGTTCAGCCGTTATCTCTTAGTCAGGATGAACTAGGTTATGCTACAATAATAAATCAATCTCAATCTCAGAATCCTATGGTTAACATAACAAAGTTTTTTCACTCAACCTACATGTCTACTATGGGTTGGTAAGGGCCATGCTCAGTCACCCGGACTGACAGTCTCAATGCTGTAACTCAGCCATAGGAGACAGGAGCCTCACTCAGTCACCACAGCTGAGGAGGAGAGATCTGGAGAGTCTTGGCACCAGCAATCACAACCTCTGGCCCAAAGTGACACATGTTTACTTCAGCTCAGAGTCTGGTGGCTAAAGTGATCCTCATGAACTCACCTGATTGCATAGTGCTCCCCTATAGTGGAAGCCCAAGACATGTTTGTTGAATGAATAAATGAAGGAATAAACCAATAAATAAAAATAACAATAATTTATACGTAGCACTGTTTCTGGGTGCCCAAAACTGTGGTTTACACACATTTTTTCTTATTTAACGACGAAACAGACACAACTGGATACAAGGCCGGCTGTGGATACATTGATATAAATGTATTTTTAGAATACATGATTTTAGAAAGATTTTAAATCGTTCTTTTTCCTTCCTTTGCAGCATTAGTTTGGAGGATAACTCAAACGCCCTGAAGCCCCGAATTTGGTTTGTCTCATTTTAAAACTACTCAAAGGAATTTGACAACGGCATTAGGCATCTCCATCATGGCTTCATAGATCAGTTAATGTGAGCTTGCTTTCAAGTTCAAATCTGAAAGTCCAGGTACATCTTAATCTGAACCCTTTGAAGTTTACCCATCCTCATTTAATGTGATAATGTAATCTATATGTTCAGAACCCATTTGAGGGACAGGAAAGGGAAAATGGCACGCAAAAGGAAAGATGAACTGTTCTCAGGGGTGAAATCTATCTCGCACATGCATTTATCTTGGGCAGACACTGTTGTTTAAACTAAAAATAATCACAGCCAGTTCTCTGACATTAACCTGCTTAGTTACTCCTGCGTAAAACTGGGAATGAAAATGAGGGCGAAGGTTAGCAGTGAGTCTGCGGATGATTCTATTTCTATGCTAACACTGTTTCATCGTGCCTGGAGGAAAATGGTGCCTATGGGTTACACGCTCACGTTGATTTCTCAAGTTATAATTAATTTACTTGGGCTGTTGTTACATACAAAAGATTAGAATGCTGAATACTCTACTTACTCTCACAATGCAGCCAGATTTCCACTTAATGCTCAGAGAAGACTTTGCTGTTACTGGGAGCTCCATGTTATTCAGAAGACAGCCCTGACTCATCTTATTGTCCTTCTCTTTCACCATACTCTAAATAGGTAAAAAGGTAAACATATTAATAGCCTTAATATAGACCTCTCCACCCCAAAAGAACGTGCATAATAACATCTACCCCAGAAAAAGACAAAAGAGAAGAAAACTCATTCAGAAAAATAAAGAGGAGGGAGGTAAGCATTGAAACCAGAGGGGGAAAAAGGAAGCTGAACAATAGAATTCACATAATGAGCAAAGGAAAAAGGTTAAAGCCTTCTTTTTTATTCACATGCTGGCTCTTTTTAAGAATGCCTCAAGGATTAGAAGAGACATTAGTCATATTCATACCAAATATGAGGAAAGCAGACTTAGGATATTCCTTCTTTTTATGCCTCAAGAAACAAGCGATTATTTCTTATCTGTGGGCGATCTTTTGGAGGTGGGGGTGCCCAGTAGAAAAACAAAAAACAACAACAAAAAAAAACAAACCCCAAAACCCCAAAAACAAATACCAAAAAAACCCAGAAACCCTGAGGAAGAAATGTCTCACACTTCAAACATTTTGCACAGCTCCGTTTGTTGTTATGAAGCGATCCTGTCAGGTAGTCTTAAAATCTTTTTAATTCTCCCTCACCAAGTTTCCCACTTCAAACGAGGAGTTATCTACAACAAAATGACAGTTTTCCAAAACTAAACAAACTGGCAGTTGTTGGCACAACAGTTGGTCTGTTCAGACTGACTGCAGCAAAGTGAAGGGGAGAAATCTCAAATAGTCGTTTTGTAAGGTGAAGGGCTCCAGAATTTCCCACCCTCTCAAAGTGCCCCTGCGATTTTAATCCTGGGTCGGGGACACATTTCTTAGCTTCTCTGATGAACTCTGATGCCCCTTTTTGTGTTCTAGCAGTGCTGGGTGTTTCTCCTATGTAACACTAACCACCACGGGGATTTTATGTTGACTTGTATGATTGTTTTAGTCATGTTCATGTTCTCATGTTCCCTACTCATTTGGCTCCCTGAGGACAGTGAACATGCCCTTCCCTTGTTCACCACTGTGGCTCCGCCTCCTAGCGAGGGTCCTGGTCAATGCAGACATCTGATTCATCTGTGTTGCAGGCGTGGAAGTAGATAAAACCATTACCTAGTACATGTCAAAGATGGGCACCCTGACTACCCGGATCCCTTCAGTGGTTTTCTCTATTCACTACATCCTTAATCTGTGTGTTCTTTACCCAGGGACTGTCTTCAGTAACTTTTTCTTATATACGAAAACATTGTTTTTAGAACACTTTTAGATTGACAAGAGAAATTGCAAATACAGGACAGAGTTCTCACATGCCTTGAACCCATTTTCCCTATTATTAACCTTATATTAGTATTTGTTATAATTCAAGAACCAATATTAATATTATTATTTTTAACTGTTGTTAACAATATTATTATTAACCAGAGCCTACACTTGGTTCAGATTTCCTTAGTTTTGACCTAATGTCCTTTTGTCTGTTGCGGGATCCCATCCAGCGTGCCTCATTACATTTAATCATCAAATCTCCTTTGGCTCTTCTTGGCTTGTAACAGTTTCTCAGACAGTGCTTGCTTTTGATGACCTTGACAATCTGCACGGTACTGGCTAGGTATCCTGTAGACTATCCCCCTACTGGGATCGGTGTGAAGTTTTCATGATTAGACTGAGGTTATGGATTGGAGAGAAGAAGACCACAGAGGAGAAGCGCTATGTTCATCACATCGTGCCAATGGTAAATATTATTAACATGACTCATCACCGAGGCGGTTGACTGTGGATCTCCTGGCTGAGGTTCGATTTGCCTGGTTTCTCTACAGCATACTGCTACACTTAAGGATCTGGGAGTTATGCTTCACGTTCTTGAGAGGAAAAGGTCTAACATGACTTGGAATTCTTCTGCATGGGAAATTTGCCTATTCTCCCCCCTTTATTTGTTTATTCAGTTCTTTATTTACATCAGTATAGCTGATGCATATTTATTTAGTACTTAAGGTTATAGCCAATACTACACTGTTTATTTTTTCACTTAAACTCTTCCAGCTTTGGTCACTGACAATATTTTTAGTTGGGTCCTGTGTCCCTTTGGCATAGCCTCATCCTTGTGAGGTTTTGTTTTTGTTTTATTTTTTTGAAGCACCTATTTTCTGGCATTGTAAGTCATTTCAGGCTCATCTTGTCCTCTCCCTAGAATCAGCCATTTTAGCCGTTTCTTTGAGGAGCATTTGTTCCTTTTCTTGGAGAATGGTAATTGAAACCACGACAGAGCTCTTAAATGTGCTCATTATTACTGGGGTGTAATTACTTCTAGACTATCTCCGCTGAAACAGCAAGGACATGTATGTGTGTATAAATCTACAGATACATACATATCTGTGCATACTTTTATATGGAACCGTGTGTATCTATGTTAAGCTCAACATGAGTTGATAGTGTTATCTCCTGTCATGGCAACACGGGTCATCCCAGTCTCCTCCCTGTGCGCATCCGTAGACTTCCACTCTAGCAGTGATGAATGTGGCTTTCATCATCCACTATCCTTTTACTTGACGGTTCCAGGCCACATGTACAGCAATATCAGAATTGTTAACTCATACCTTTATGGACTAGGACTTTATCAACTAGAACACAGGGTTTCCCTATGTTCATTCTAGAGTTATTTCCGGCCTGCCCCTGCCCCCTCCACCTCCTCTAGTGAGGTTGTTTTTGAATATTTGCATTACAGTTGGATTGTTTTGTGACATTCTGCTTTCCATCCTGTGATTGCCAAACCTTCTAAGTAGTTTTCAAATAATTGGCAAAAATTACAACTCACTCTTTCTGTTGCAAAATGCAATGAATTTTGATAAAGGCACAATATCATATAAGGACAGTATCCTACAGAATTGTTTCACACCCTAAAAAAAAAAATAAAATCACCTGTGCTTTGCCTAGCCAAGCTTCCCTCTCCTTTCCCTCAAATCTCTTGAAGCCACTGACTTTTTTTTTTTACCATTACTAGATTTTTGCCTTTTCCAGAATGCCGTATAATTAGAATCATCCAGTGTAGCTTTCTTAAACTGCCTTCTTTCACATAGCATTACACATTTCAGACTCATACATGTTTTTTTGTGGATTGATAGCTCTTTTTCTTATTACTGGATAATATTCCATCATATGGATGTACCACTGTCTATTTATTGAAAGCCATAAAGGTTGCTTCCTGTTTTTGATGATTATGAATAAAGTTGCTATAAATATTCACTTGCAGGTTTTTGTATGGACATAATTTTCAAATCTGTTGGGTAAATACCTAGGAATGCAATTGCTGGATAGGGTCTCCAGTAACTTTTAATAACTACCAACCAAATCTCATCGAGGGGTTAACTGAAAATATATTTTTAAACGAACATTTACTGAATACTGATTATGTTCCAAGCTTTGCAGCAGGGACTTTTACATTCCTTATTTATTTACTCATTCTGAAAATATTTATTGAATCTCTAGTACTATGGCCAGACTCTTCAAGGCATTGTGGAGGGAGCCATGAACAACAACAATCCTTCCTTAAGGAAATTTTATTCGAGTTGGGGGAAATATTATAAATGAATGAATGAATGAGTGTATAAAATAACAAGTGAAGATGAGCATTTATAACAAAGCCAGGTGGATTCAAGCGTCAGAAAGGCTGTCTTTTATGTCAGGTGGATTGGAAAGGCTTTCCATGCAAGGTGACATTTGCTCAGATACTTCACTGAAGAGAGAAAGTCGGTCAGGAATAGCTGAAATTCTATCCACAGGCCGTGAGGCTGCAATAGACCTAGCATGTTCACATTTCTGAAAGAGCAAGGAGGCCAGTGTGGATAAAGCCAGTAAGATAAGAGGAGGATGTGAGGCAGAGCAAGAGGAAAGAAATAATTTAGGAGAGCAGATCACATAGGATCTTTAGGCCTTGGTGAAGATCTTGCATTTTTCTTCCAACTAAGACAGCAAAGTTGGAGCAGAGGAGAGATCCACCCAACACTTGCCATGGCTCCCCCTTTTTTACTCACTAGTGAAGTTGTGCATCAGGGAATGGCCCACTGGAAAATAGCCAGTATGGTATGAGTCTAAAAATATCATTTCAAAAATACAGTTAGACAGATTTTACTAGAAGGAGCTGCCGTGAAGGAAGGGCATCTGAATCCTGCAAGGGCAATCACAATGCCATCACCAGGGAACAGCTATAGAACACCTTCTTTTCTTCCAATGTGACATCATGTGCATCTTCTCACTTTCATTCTGTGCATTAGTCAAGGAAGACAAAGTTCTATGTTAAATTCCAGGAAATTTAGGCATAATCATTTAAAAAATCTTAACCTGTCTTTCATATTTAATGAGCACTTACTATATACCTAACATTTTCCTAGACCAGATATATTTTTTCTACAATATTATAGATGATTTAGTCTTAGTCTTCAAAAACTCTGTGAATTGAACCATTGTACAGAGAAAGGAACTGAGTTACAGAAGGATGATGTGTCCTGCTCAAAGTCATACAGCTAAAACATGGGAGAGGCAGAATTCATTTTGTCTGGCATTAGAGCCCTAATTCTTAATAGACACTCAGTTGGTTCAAGGTCCCACGGCTTGTAGACAAGAGACTTGATTCTCAGTTTCTTTCCAGAAGGGCAACTATAACTTGATTCACTCACATGAATTCTAGACACTTTACTCGGGAGGCTCCTTCTCCTTACCCCCATAGCCTATTTATATTGTTGACCTCTACTCCTACATCCAGGAGTGTGCATATGACTCAGTTCTGGCCAGCTGTCCTGGAAGAGTGATGGGGAGGTGACCCAAACTGCCTAAAAAGATTAAATTTGGAATCTTTTTCTGTTGAGAAGAGAGGATCCTTATTTCCACTGTGAAGCTATTAGCTGGAATCTTGCCAGCAACTGAAAAGCCAGAGAATCTGCCAGCATGGAGTCAATGGTCAAGAGAGTTTCTCCTGAACATTTCCACAATTTGAGCCAATAAGTTCTTTTTGCATAATCCAGTACAACTTGGGTTTCTCTTATCTAGGTCTGAAGAATTTTCACTGATATAACAAGTTACCAAGTAAATCATAGTTACACAGCCCTAGATAAAGCTTCATTTTTCAAATCTCAAATTCAGACCTCTGAATTTTGCTGGCAAATGTGGCTGACAGAACATTGGAGAGAGAGGGGCCCTAGCATGGAATTAGAAGACCGGGATCCAAATGTCAGCCCTGGCAGGTAGTTGTTAAGTAGTTTCTGAGCAGGTGATCTATTCCTTGAACTTCATGTTGTCCTGCTGTAAAATAGGAACTGTGCAAAATACCTTGAGTGTTATAAATGAGATAACATACATAAAAGCATCTATCAGAATACCTGGCACATAGTAGAAACTCAAAAAAATCAGCTGCCCTGCACCAAAAAACAGCACGTTGACTGGCACTTTTCTGGATTCTAAGACTAACAGCTTCAGCATCCATTAATTGTGTAAATACTGTGCTCGACATTGTATCAGGAGGCTAACATGATGTGAGCATAATAGACCCTTTTTTTTCCCAGGAGAAAAAAAAAAGGGGGGGCTCAGAAGGGTAGAGAAACTTAATCTAAAGACAAACAGCTTATACGTGGCTGAACCAGGACTTGAACCAAAGTAGGTGATGACTGAATCCTATGCTTTTTCTCATTCATTGAGATTCCTCCCCAGATAGATTGGATCACATGAATCAGAAATCAAGATGATAAGCTGAACATGTCTCCTGGTTACAGCACATATCCAGGGAGGCCATATTTATCCCCATTCAACTAAAAAATCAAGAAAATTTAGGAAGGCACCCCCCCCCTTTTTTTTTCTTTTTTACTTCGGAGAAGATGCTGGAAGATGTACACCATTGAGGCCCAACCATTATTTCAGTGAAAAAAAAGAAAATGCTTCTCTATCCACAGTTCCCATTTTCCTCCCAAAAGAAAGGGGGGGTGGGTGGGTGGAGGAATCCACATCTCTTCATTAAACTCTCTCCTCTTATTCCCAATCAATCTTAATTTTTAAAAGGATCCTCTGAATAATTAAAGTGGTCATTGTGGAAAGAGGCATTATGATACAAGGAGACAATTGGTTTTATATTTGCCAAGGTTCTCAGGCCTAGGAGACTTGAATGCTCAAATGAGGGAAATGGTAATATATTGCTAAAGAGTTCATTCATCGTTGTTTGTTCATCAATAATAGATACTTTCACTTAGGAAGGTTAAGTGACCCATACGTTATTTGCCCAGCGTGGTTTTGTAGCCTGAAACACACCCAGAAGACAACCGCATTCTTCGCCCCCCTTCAGACCTCCCCTGGCACCTCGAGACTTGTTTTAGCCGCCTTGCTCTCTAACTGGGACTGCAATTTAATGCAATTTCTCGTCCATTTCACTGATTGCAACTATTTAGTACATTCTCAAAGAAAGATGATTACCACTGGCTGGTTCTTAATGCTTAATTTATTTACATGCCTGCCTGCTACAGAGTTATTTTATTCATCTCCCAAATGATGGCATAAAATCATTGAAAAATGATGGGCAATAAACATGGCTATTTCGTGGAGTCCTCAGTGGAGAATAACACCCACCGTCACTCCAAACATTGGTTGACCTGTGGTCCACTGCTCTTAAAACCCAGCCATAATGAAGGCAGCACAGACATAAAACTCCTTTATTGCTACTTTGTTCTGACAATACTTGCACAATAACAGATTATTTTAGTTAAAATAAAACCCGTATCAAATTGGCATTTTTATGTTGGTAACTGAAGCAAAACCACATGTATATTTCCCTTTTCTTTCTCATTCTTGCTTTTCTTTCCTTTTTGAAAGAATGTCATATTAGTTGGAAGAAAGGGTGAATTCTTGGAATCACAACTGCATTCTAACTGTCTCTTCTGTTGTTGCCTGGGTAAGGCTATTCACATTAAGCTGAACAAATTTGCATTTCCAATAAGTGCTAGCATTTTTCGCATTTCTTTGGCAATTTTTGTTTCAGTAAGAACACCTGAGAAGTTACCGGGGTTGCTCATCATCCCATCAGGAAGGAGAGGGGAAAAAATTGGATTTTTCTCCAAATTGCAAAAAGTCTTGAATCAGCAGAAAGTCTTTGCTCTTTCTATCCGGGGATTAGAATAAGAAAGAGACAATAAAGTGAAAACGGGCAAAATGGGTGTTTTCTTTTTTCTTTTTTTTCCCTCTAACAAAATAGCAGAGGCAAGTTGGTGCCAGCAGTCAGTATTAGCCCACATGCCAAACAGCAGAATGCATTAATGAGTATACTCTCCCTACTACTTCTTATCCAAACAGCGTCTAACAGCTTTGCATTCCTCCATTAAAAAAAAAAAATACAGCGTCTATTTTTTCCCAACCCAAACAAAATCCACAATCACCCTGCCTCTTTCAAAATTACACTATGTTATTATAAATAAGGACAAGACATTTCCCTTCGAGGAGGTTGCTGAAGGACTGCCTTGTAAGTACTCTTTGTACTGCAATTACTAGAACTTCTAATGATGTTTGGTTCCCAAAAGATGGTGGAGAGGAAAAATCACAAGGTAACCTAGCATTCTATCCCCAACCTCTAGCTTCTGTAGGAGAATCATCGCCATGAGATTTTCAAACTTATTTCTGATGAGAGCTAGAGTAAAATGACTTTTGCAAATTCAACAGCAAGCAGAAGAAGTGGGAAGGAACCCTCGTTCCATAAGAATTACACACTTCTTTCCCTTTTTTGTAGCTTTGAAAGGATTCAGAATCTGTGAGGCAGTTCCGGTCTCACTGAGATAGAGGCACACCTCTGACTTTCTATGCTCAACTCGTCTGAAAGAAGAGCAGATTTTCCTTTTTCATAATTTCATAATGAATGTCTCAGTTATCCAAAGAGAGGCACCAAAAACATTTCTTCAGTTTTGTCTAAAAGTCTGACCCAAAGGCAAGGAATGGTTGTCTTTGAAACAATAGGAGGTGATAGGACTATAGCTATTCCATCTGACTCGGAATGCTTCCGACAAAGAGGGGAACAAAAATAAAGGGAAAGAAAAGTCTGGTTAGTACAGATCCCCCTGTAGAAAGAGAATTTTGAGGGAGAAAGCAGTGAAAATTGTAGAGAGAACTTGCTTGTCAAACCCATGCTCTTCATCACCCCGTCCCACCTGCCAGGAATTTCCTCACCACCCATCCTTGGTGCTTCTCTCCTTTTCTTGGGTAGGGAATGCTCCGAAACGATCATTCTCACCTGGCAAAAGAAGTGGTTGTTTCCCACACAAGCTTGGGCACAGATGTGCGAGCCTGCCTACACATGTGTGCATATTAATTAGGGAGTGGCTGTAAATCAGAATTACCTGGTGTTTTCAGTTGAATGTTGGCCCCCGAAAAGATAGGCCCATGTCCTAATTCCTAGACAATTCCTGGCCCCTGCAAATGTGCGTTATTTGGAAAAAGGATCTTTGCAGATGTAATTAAGTTGAAGTCTTGGGATCAGATCATGGTCGCAGACCCAAATGGACCCTAAGTCAATGATGGGTGTACTTATTATAGTCACACGGAGGAGAACAGACATACAGAGGAGAAAGTGACACGGGGATGGACATGAGATCGGCATGATGTGACCACAAGCCAAGGTGCCAGGGAATGGTGACAGCCAGCAGAGGCTGGAAGTGGCAAGGAAGGATCGCCCTCTAGAGCCCACAGCAATTTAATTTCAGACATTCGGGCCCCAGAACTCAGAAAGAATACATTTCTGTTGCTCAAAGCCACCTAATTTGTGGTAATTTGTTGTGGCCGCCCTGGGGAACAGATACTCCTGGGGAAAGAGTAAAGATTCTCTTTCCAGGCTGCAGAGGCAGAACAGGGAGAGTCTCTGCAGGTAGGCTCTAAGCATCAGGGAGTTTTCAGGTCCTCCCAGGAGATTCCAGTGAACACAAAGGCTGACGCCCCGTGACTTTGGCCCAGACTGTTGCACTTGCTTACCAACTAAACCCCAGGTACGCCTGATGGGGGACGCCTTTGCGAGTCTGTTGGTTTGATTTTTCTGATAGAAGAGTTGCTATGTTCTCAAGCTCGCACAAAATGGTCCATTTATCCTACTGCGATGATAATAACAAGATCTCGAATACCTACTATGGGCAGGTACTGGGTATTAAATAAACAAGGCAAACTTGATCCCTGCCTTGTGCAACTTAGTCTAGGGAGAGATGTAGATGTCGCTGTAAACAAGCAATTGTAATATGGGATGGTGAGCCAGGGGTGGGGAAAGGGCTTTGGAAACTCGTGGGGTGGAGGCCCCTGGCGCAGAGTCGGGCATAAGGGAAGATTCCTGGAAGAAGTGGCACCTGAGCTTAGGCAAGAAAAAGGAAAGCCCACCTAACATCAGGTTTTCATATTCAGGGCAAGTGGGAGGTGTCCCAGGCAGAAGGAACAAAGAGCGTGAATGAAAGTGGTAGAGCATCAGTTAGCAAGCTCCGGCCCCTGGGCGGAACATACACCCCCAGGAACTATCCCCGCCCTCCCATATGCCAGCTTTATCGGCGCGTGGCCACACACATTCATCTACCTAGGTCTGTGGTTGCTTTGACAGCACGATGGCAGAGGTGAGTAGTTGTGACAAAAAACACTTGGCCTACGGAGCCTGAAAAAATATTGACCATCAGGCCCTTTCCAGGGAAAAGGCGTTGTTCTCTGCTCTAGAATCAAACAAAAGAACTCAGGATAGTGAGAGAGATGCTAGAGGGCTGGAGTTTTAAGTGTGAACCACAGGAGGAGTCAAGGGGGAGTTGGGGCCCAGAATCTGCAGGGCCTGGCAGCTAGGATGCAAGGTTTGGCCTTCAGGAAGGAAGCAAGAGTGAGCCACGGAGGAGGTCTAAGCTGTTCAAGCACCTGGCCATCACGGCGTCTCAGGATGAAAATTCTGACTGCAGTTTGGACTGTATTGTTAATAAACTCAAGAGCTAGGCCTCGAGCTCAGAGCTCTCCGGGGCTAGAGGCTGGGCTGTTTGCGTCACTGCAGGCTGACTCTTTCGGGACAGGGGCGCTGATGGGAGCCCAAGGTCTCACTGAGAACTGTGTCCCTCTCTCTTCAGTCTGACGTTCAGGCCTGGCAGGAGGGAACTGTGGAAGGTGCCGGGGCACTTCAGAGAGAGAAATAAAGGCCTGGTGACCAGCAGAGAGGCTGCTGGAGGCTGGAAGGCATGATTTGTATTTGTCTGTCTACAGAGCTCATTTTCTTCTAGGATGAAGCAGGGCAGAAGGGAGTTCAGGAGAGAATGTGGGGAGATGGAGAGGGAAGCACTGAGGTGGTTGGTGGGGGCATCCTGAGCGTGCCTTTGCTGAGAGTGCTCCAGTCGAGAGATTTCTTCGAGGTGTTTGTCAGAGAACTCCAGCTCAGCGTCCCGCCCCACCCCTCCTCTAATGGTGTGTAGTGGATGCTGTTCAGAAGAGCGGTTTCTGCGGTGCCTACCCACCCTTCCTTCCTGCCTGTCTCCCTTCCTCCCTACCTCTCTCTCTCTCTTTCTCCATTTCTCTCCACCATCCTCCTTTCCTCCCTTCCTTTCTTTCTATTTGGAAGATAGTGTAGACATTTCTAGTCTATTTGGAAAGTGTAGACATTTCTGCGTCTATTTAAATTGGATTTTTGGATTTCAACCAATTGGAGATTCGTCAGTGAATGGAGTAGCAATAAATAAAGAGTTCCAGACTTTTTCAGAGTTTGAAGTAGCCATTTCATCATCATTTTTTTTTTAAAAGGCAGTTTTCTGTAAGCCTTTTTGATGAGTTTTGGAAAAACAAAATCCATGTGGGCTGGAATTCTCAAACTCAGTTTCAGGTTAAAATTAAAGATAAACATTTACTGAGAGTTGATGTTTTGCAAAAAGAAAAAAACAAGTCTTAAAAAAAGAAATTGTTTCAAAGCCTTCTACAACTCCAGAAAACTTGGCATGCTTTCTGAATTTCAAACTTTCATGTTGTTAATCTTTCCCAAGCCCCAGCAATGTGACATATCTGAAAAGAACTAGCTTAGAATAAAATTTAAGCAATCAAATTGGTTAACCTTTCAACATTGGCAAATCAGCTTAGCAAATACTATGGCAGGTGTCATGTGTGATGGTTGAGGTGTCCAGATGGGACATCAGCTAATGGTCATGCCTGTCACTGACCCATCACTCCAATGGAAAGGAACAAGACTCATGGTCTTACAGCGTTGCAGACACACTCCACTGACTTTAAGCTCCCTTATCAATTGTGTTTTTTAAAAACATTATAGCTTATTTTATCTACTCACCAAAGAAAATATAGTATAGGCAATTTAAAAATAGGATAAGTCTACTTACTGTGCAACGGACTTTTTGGGTTAAGAAAGTAGAATTATGTATGATTATTGAAGGAGGGATACATATATATACACACATAAATCCATATATATACATATATATTTATGTGTATACATAAGTCCATATATGGACATATATCTGGAAATACATATATCTGGAGATACAGATGAGTGAAAAAGGGAACAAAATGATTTGGAAATCCCCCTCCCTGGTGACCAAAGACAAAGGTGACGTGCTTGCTTCTTTGCTCACAGACCTGGGTTTGAAGGCTATTTTTTAAATTGTGGTTGCCCAACCGATGAATAGGAGAAGGTATTTTTCACCTTTTCTGACATAACAGTCTGGAATGGTTTACAGTGAAATGTTAACAATAGAAAATGATGCACATATTGTTCGAGGTCAGCCATGGAAAAGCAAGACCTTGACCTGTGACTGTCCTAGTGCAAACTTGTGAAGGGCCAGCCCTCTTCTCAGTTGCCATGCTTATAACACAGAAGTTGCAACAGTACAGAAACCCCAGGGTAAGAACTGATCTCCCTCACATCAGTTATAGTAAGATGCTTTACAGATTGATCCGAAATGGGAAATGGGAAAATTGAACCATCTGGGGCTTTGCTAAATAGAAACACCATTTTCCCACTCTTGTTTCCCATGTGGAAGAGAGTTTTTCTCTGGCTTCTTTATGTTTACACCGGAGAAGAATCACTGAACATGCTCATCCTAGTTCACTGTTCCTCTTGAGGAAGCTGCCCACAAGGAACATACTTTTGCCTTTGCTTCTCTGCTACTCCTGCAGGGAAGGGGACAGGGATCCTCCTGGCTCCAGCATCAACATGACCCAGTAGGTAGGTTTGTCTAATTACAAAACTGCATAGTTGTAAGTCTACCTGGCTTCCAGAACTGATTGGTCTCTCCAACTTAGTCTCCATCAACATTTTGATTCTTCACCTCTTTCATTTTCTCAAACTATTCAAAACTTGAGCAGAAACAAAACCCCAACGCTTACTATGCCTTTTGTATCATCTCAGTTAGTATTGGCAAAGATGGTACCAGAAACTCAGTGGTCTCTGAGAAGTTTTATTCTCACCAGGACGTTAGCACTCTAGTAGAGGTCAGTTGTCCCAAAGTCACAGTCCACGAACTCAAACACCGTTGGCAGAATTGTTCCCACAAGAGCTTAATTTTGGCACTCTGCTTTTAACATGTATTAGAGATAAAACGAATCTGTCTCCATGTTGACTTCATTCCCAGAGAAGGCCATGGGAGTTCTTCCTACCTTCTAGCAATTGTTTAGGAATTTGAATGGTGGCCGTTCCAGTCGCTCGTGAGCTCTATCCTTTGGCCTCCACAAAATCTTGTGAACATTTTGGTTTTATGCCGCTGTGCCCATCACCACTGATTCCTATCATGAAATTCATTAGGTCTGACAGAACTTCCTCCCCAAAATGTTTCTACTTCCTGTGTAATTATTAAATTTAAAGTCAACTCAGACTCCTACAGGAAAAGTATCTTTTGAGGTATGAACCAGCCACACAAATTTGAGGCAGGTTCCCTCTCTTAACCGTGAAGGCAGCTCAAGGCTGTAGGCAAGAGGAGCAGAATTTGATCAAGCTATTCTTCCCAAGTTTACCAATAATTATTTATGTGGAAAATTATTTCATCTCCGCTGGGGACAAGTGAGTTAGGAAAGTCTTTGAAATGATCCCTTTCCCCAAAACCAGAAGGGAGATGTGGTGCTCAGAACACATTTCACATCACTTCTCGATAAAATTCAATTTTCTTCTTCAAAGGTAACAAATAGAAGGGAGTTGCCACAGGTAAAACATTTGGTAAAATGTCTTCTTGCCTTTTAGCAGCAGCTGGGAAAAATGTCTGCACAAATGCAGCGTAAATAATTGATATACTTTTGGACAACTTCCCAATTTACATTTTCCTCTAAAAAAGGTAAAAATAAAACACACACCGAAAAGCAACCCATGGAGATCAACTAGATGTGTGAAACTCACTTTTTCTAAAATAAAACAAACCCAATTCTCATCCCAGCTTGGGCTGAAATGGTATGACTGCTGGCATGTGGATTGGGAAAGACATTTCCCAAAGGGTGAAAAGCAGGAGTCTAGTGCCTATTATTTTAGTAGTCACCTGAACTATGAAAGTTTGAGAAAGAAAGAAACTGGAAAAGATTTAACGGATTCATGCATTTATATCTGGCCGTCCTCCAAGGAGCTGTTAATCCGAGGGCTGGTGGACAGGAACTCCAAGTGGAGGTGCTAATGTAAGGGAAGCTGGGGTACTTGTGCAGCTGGCAACTAGTAGTTCAGGGCTGTGACTCTGGAATCAGTCGGTGGGGTGAGATTTTGGACCTTATACTTATTGGTACTTTGATCTTGGGCAAGTCACTTAACATTTTTGAGCCTCAGTTTTCACATGTGTAAAATGGCAAGGCTGATAGAAGGCCAACCTCCCTGAGTTGCTAAGATGAAATGAATGACTACATCTCAGGTACCCAGAGCAGTGTCTTTCACCAAAGAAACACCATATCTTATGTTCTTATCAGATGTACCCAGCTAAAACAGAATGGGACATGGTAGAAAGAGGTCAAAGTTAAGTACCAGAGACATGCTGGGCCTGCACGAGAGTTCCCAGCTGTGCCGCTAACTCAACAATACTGGTACTAACTACATGTCACTTAACTTCTCTGAGCGGTTTCTCTTTTGTAAAATGTAGAAAACACAGCCTAACTCCATAGCACTGTCACGAGAAGCAAATGCACACAAAATTTCTGCAAGTCCTATCCTGTAGTAAGTTGTCGGTAAATACATTTGTCTTTCACTGTCTTCCCTGCCCTAACTCCCAAAGATCTGCATATTTTCTCACAATTAAAGTCTAATAGCCTAAAATATCACTACACTTGCCAAGATGTTGTACTTGATCTAGAATTAATGATGTCAGTGAATTAATGAGTTAGATTAGGAAGTGAGGCAAAAGGTACTTTTTTTGGTTCATAAAGTCTTATCTTGAAGGTTGGCCCATCAGAAGCATCACATTCAACCACAAATGTTTATGTTTATTTGTACCTGAGCAAAGCTAGTAGTCAAGGGAGTTACAATAATAAAAATTTCATCTTTTCTGGCTATAGAGAACTCAGAGAAGAGAGAAGAAAAGTTCACTCATAGCTCTTCTGCACGATGACTATGATTCATTTACTGACAGATGTACACACCAAATGTTATAGGGGCTCAGAATAGTAAGTGAGACTATCTGGTTTGTCCATACGGAAAAACTTTAAGACAGAGGTAATAACTGATGTGGTCTTTGAGGCTGAGTAGAGTTTGGATTGGTTGTAATATAGAAAAAAATACATATCAAACCAATGGCCGTTGTTATGGAGTGAATTATATTTCCCCACAAAATTCTCAGGGTGAAGTCTTAATGCCAGTACCTCAAAATATGACTGTA
Source organism: Martes martes (assembly GCF_963455335.1). NCBI lineage: Eukaryota > Metazoa > Chordata > Mammalia > Carnivora > Mustelidae > Martes > Martes martes. Next base: position 23,448,003 of record NC_137895.1, read on the forward strand.
TTTGAAGATAGGGTCTTTAAAGAGGTTAAATAAAAATGCGGTCATATGGGTTTGCCTTATCCCAGTGTGACAAATGTTCTCATAAGAAGATTAAAACCCAGGCACCCACAGAGGGAAGAATGTGAAGACAAGGGCAAAGTTGGCCATCTTGAGCCAAGGAAAGAGACTCCAGAAGGAACCAGCCCTGCTGACTTGTTCTCAGACTTCCAGCCTCCAGAATCATGAGGAAACAAACTTCTTTTGTTTAAGCCACTCCGTCTGTGGTGCTTTGTTATGGCAGCCCTGGCAAACTAACATAATCCTCAATAATAAAGGCTAGAATTTGGTAGAATGTATATTCAGGGTAAGTGTAATTTTTCTCTTAGATTATCTGAGTAGAGGATTAGTGGCAGATAAGAGTCAAAGGGGGATTTATGCAAAAGAATGGAGAGCCTTGGGCATAAACTAGGAATCTGGAATTTATTCAGTACATGAAGCATCATTCAAGAATTTTGAATGGGGAGTGGCATTATTAGATGGATCCTTCAGGAAGATGACATGGGGGCAGCACCCATTAAAATAGGAAAGACTGGGAGGCATAGAGCAATCTGGAGGCCATTTAGGCAACACTTGTGAAAGATAACTGAATTGTGAGGTTGAGAGGAGGTGGATGGCAGCAACAAGAATGGAATGCAGCATCATCCATTAGTGATGTGACTGACCAGATATGGTGGTAGAATGGAGTAATGAGACCAAGGGAACACCTGAGGAGGGAAGTCAGAAGGTAATCTGAGCAATGTTGATGAATTCAAATTTATATAGTGAAATGTAATATAAACATTAGACTTCCCATGTAATAGTAGCTAGAGAACATTTGGATCTGGAGCTGAAGACAGAAGGCAAAGCTCAAAGGAAGATATAGAAGCTTCCTGAAGAGGGGCGCCTGGGTGGCTCAGTGGCTTAAGCCTCTGCCTTTGGCTCAGGTCGTGGTCTCAGGGTCCTGGGATCGAGCCCTGCATCGGGCTCTCTGCTCAGCCAGGAGCCTGCTTCCTCCTCTCTCTCTGCCTGCCTCTCTGCTTACTTGTGATCTCTCTCTGTCTGTTAAATAAATAAATAAAATCTTTAAAAAAAAAAAAAAAGGAAAGAAAGAAAGAAGCTTCCTGAACAGTAGAACAATTGTCACCACAGCAGTGGATGGACAGGCCAATGGAGAGTACAGAAAACCAATGTTTACCTATAACTGGGAGCTGAGGATGATAAAAGATTTCAAGATGGATCAGATAGGTAGCATTGCTCAAAGTTACAAAGATGGCGAGTAGAACCACAGAAAATCTGTCCTTTTTGGTGAGCTTTGAGGGAAGAGTGAGAATGGAAGCCAGACTGCAAGGGATTGTGAGTCAAGCATCACAAAGAAATGCCTTGGAGAGCAAGGCAAGTAAAGCAAAAGAACAGGTGGTTTGTAACCCTGACCATGAGTGCTTCCTTAAATTCTGCTATTTTCCTCTTGCCTCACCCTAGTCCTGGCCCTTTCATAGAAGGAAGTGGGCTTGGCATGAGACAATGGGAACTCATAAGATTGGGCCTAACTGGAGAAAGAGTGACAAGTTCAACTTATTTTTAAACCTACTTTATTGTGATAACATTTATATAAGATAAAACATGAACATCTTAATTATATAGTTCCATGAGTTTGGATAAATTTTTTGTGACTACCAACAAAATCAAGATAAAGAATGTTTTTGCCAACACAAAAGATTCAATCATTTCCTTTCTCATCTAATATCCTCCTTACCCCAAGCCCCAGGCAGGCCACCGATCTGCTTTCATTCACCATATATTAGATTTGTCTTCTTTAGAGTTTCATAAAAGTCGAACTGAGCAGTAAGGACTGTTATATGTCTAGCTTCTTTAATTTAGCATAAATATATTTGAAATTGGCCCAGTTTTTGTCACTTTTTTTTCTGCTAAGTAGTCTTCCATTACATGGTTCTACCATTAAAACAATTATCAAAAAAAATCTATTTACCTATTCATAGGCATATGGCTCATTCCCCATGTTTTTATCATTATAAATAAAACTGCTATGAACATTCATGATGAAATACTAAATGAAGTGGTATTTTGAAATTTAATATCCCAATTGTTTATTTTTACTATGGAGACACACTTAATATTTTGTTTTGTGTATTTTAGCAACCTGTTAAAATGACTTAGTTCTACTAACATTTCTGTAAATGTTTTTGGATCTTCTTTGGGTCCAAGGAAAAACATAATTTTAGTTCTCCCTTTGAATCTGTGTGCCTGTAATTCCTTTTTCTTTCTTGATCGTGCTGGCCAGTACCTCCAGGACAATGTTGAAAAGAAGTTTTAAGAGTGACTGTCCTTGCCTAATTCCCAGTCTTGTAAGAAAATAATCCGTGTTTTAACTTTAAAGTGTAGTAAAAGATGCCCTCCCTCCAAATTAAAAACTCTTTCTATACCTAGTTCCATCAGTTTTTAGTATGAAGGGATGTTGAATTTTTGCATGTTTTTCCTGCATCTATTAAGGTAATCATATTCTTCATTAAAGAAATTATATTGGAGAATTACAATGGTAGTGTATTAAGTTAATTGATTTTCAAATGTTAGACCAATCTTGCTTTCCACTTGATCATTGTATGTTATTATTTTTACTTAGTTTTGATTTTCATACTTTGTTGAGGAATTTTTTGATCCTATGTTCATGAAGAATATTCTGTAGGTTTTTCTTTCTTGTAGTGTTTTAGGACTGGTCTTATGTCTTCCTTAAATGTTTGGTAGAATTTACCAGTGAATCCATCTGAATCTGGGGTTTCCTTTTGAGAAAAGTTTTAATATATGAATTTAATTTTCAAAATTGATTGAGGATCTTTGAAGTTTTCTATTTCTTCTTAAGTTCTCTAATTTGTGTCTTCCAAAGAATGTACCGATTTCACCTAGGATGTCAATTTCAGTGGCATAAAATTTCATAAACTATTCCCTAATTATTCTCTTAAAATATGAAGCTTCTATGGTGTTATCTCCCCTTTCTTTCTTCATTCCTCCTCCACCCACCATTAAAGGTCAATCTAAGTGAGATTTATTAATTTTATTGACTTTTTCATAAAGCTAGCTTTTGGTTTTATTGTTTTTTCTCTGATTTTTATCCATTTTTCTATTTTTGTTGATTTCTATCTTTGTTGTTTCCTTTTTTCCACTTATTTTGCTCTTATTTTTTTGCTATTTTCTTCTTAAAATGGAAGTTTAAATAATTTATTTTACACTTTTATTGTCAAATGTGAGCATTTAAAGATATTCATTTTTCATTAATCATTGCTCGAGTTGCACCCAGAAAATTTAATATCTTTTGTTTTTATTTCCCTGCATTTCAAAATATTTTCCATTTTCTTGTGATTTCTTCTCTAACCAATAAGCTTTTTAAAAGTATATTACTTAATCTCAAATATTTGAAGATTTTGAAGATATATTTTTTGATATCCAATTTAATTCTGCATGGTATAAAATATGTTTCTTATGATTACAATCTTTATCTTTTATGGTTCAGAATACAATATTGTAGTGAATGCATGTGTGCATTTAAAAAGATTATATATTCTACTCTTACTGGCTGGAGGGTTTTAAATTTTAAAATTTGGCCAATTTGATTGATAGTGCTCAAGTCTCCTATATTCTTCTTAAATTTTTGTCTATTCTATCAGTTGCTAAGAAAGGGGTTCAAAATCTGCAACTATAGGGGTACTGGGGTGGCTCAGTTGTTAAGCATCTGCCTTCAGCTCAAATCATGATCCCAGGGGCCTGGGGTCCAAACTTTGAGCCCCATGTCAGGCTCCCTGCTTGGTGGAAAACCTGTTTCTCCTTCTCCTGCTCCCTCTGCTTGTGTTCCCTCTCTGTCCCTCTCTCTGTCAAATAAATAAATAAAATAAAAAATCTGCAACCATAACTGTTAATTTATTTATTTCCTCCTTTCTTCCATCAGTTTTTGTTTCGTGTATTTTGAAATTCTATTGTTAGGCACACACACATTTAAATGTATTATGCCTTTTTCATGAATAGGTGCTTTATTATCAGGTTATGTCCCTTTTACCATTTATAATATCTCTTATTCCACTTTCTCTGATTTCTAATTTAGCCATTCTAGCTACCCTATAATTGGTGTTGTGTTGTATATTTTTCCTTTACTTGTACTTTTAAACTATTTGTTTCTTTATATTTAAAGTCAATTTCTTGTAGACAGCATGTATTTGGGACTTGCTTTTTAGTCTATTCAGGCTGCTATAATAGAGTACCACAGACGGGTGGAGTATAAACAAAAACTTATTTCTCACTGTTCTGGAGGTTGGGAAGGCCAAGATCACGGTGCTGGCATGGTCACATGAGGGCCTTTTTCCAGACTGTAGACTTTTCTCTATGTTCTCACATTGTGAATGGGTTTAGGGAGTTCTGCGGGATCTTCATAAGATCACTACTCCCATTTATGAAGGCTCCATCCCCACAAACTAAACACCTCCCAAAGCTCCCTACCCCCAACAAAATGCCAAAACCATCACATTAGGCATTAGAATTTCAACATATGGATTTTGTGGGGGACACAAACATTCAGACCATAGCAGCTTTCTTATTCAGTCTGAAAAGATCAGATATTTAATGTCATTATCAACATGGTTCAGTTTATATCTATTATCTTGTTATTTGATTTCTATTTGTTCTACTTGTTTCTGTTCATTTCTTTGCTTTTCCTGCTTTCTTTTGGATTTATCGAACATTTTTATGATCACATTTTATCTTCATGATTTATTTATTAACTTTTTTTTTCTTTTCATTTTAGTGGTTTCTCTAGGGTTTGCAATCTACTTTATATTTTATATAGACTGTGCTTAGTAAAAAATGTAGATTGCAAACTCTAGAGAAACCACTAAAATGCAAACCAAAAAAAATAAAGTCAATAAATAATTTGTGCTATTGCTGCCATGAATTTTTCCTACACATGTTATGTATACCCCATGATATATTGTTCTTTTTTACTTTAAACAAGTATTCTTTAAAGAATTTTAAAAGTAACAAGATTTTTTAAATATATTTCTAATATATTTACTACTTTCTACATTCTTCATTCTTTTTTGTATATTCAAATTTTCATCTAGTATGTTCCCTTTGCTTGCAGAATCTCCTTTAATATTTCTTGTAGTCTGCTAGCAACAAATTCCATTAGCTCTGCTTTGTCGAAAAATATACTATTTCACTTTATTTTTGGAAGATACTATTACTGGGTATAGAATTCTAGGATGATAATGTTATTTTTCTTTCAACACTTTCAATGTATTATTCCATTTCCCCTGGTTTACATAATTTCCATGAAGTCTGAGATGATTCTTACCTTTATTTTTCTATTTGACTTTTTTCCTTGGCTACTTTTAAGATTGTTCTCTACCGGCTTTAGAGGAATTCAGTTATAATAAACTTGGAGGTGTCTTTTTTTTCTTTTCATATATACCGTTTCTTGGTTTTCTTGGATCTATGTATTTATGATTTTTATCAAATTCAGAAATTTTCTGGCCATTATTTCTTTAGGTATAATTTCTTTTCTTCCCACAAAACCTTTATCTTGGACTTTAATCATAGTTAGATCACTCATTACTTTCTTTGAGATTCTCAGGGTTTTTGTTTTGTTTTGTTTTTGTCTTTTTACTCTATTGCTTAATTTTGGGGTGGTTTCTATTATCATGTTTTCAAATAAGTTTATTGATTTTTGTTGTTGTTGCATCTAATTGTTATAAATCTGTCCAGTAAAACTTCATTTCATATATCTTTTCATTTTTAAGTTCATTTGGTTTCTTTCTAATATCATCTATTAATATTTTTGTCACTTTATATTTTTCCTTTAAAATCTTGAGCATATTGAGCATATTTCACATCCTTGTCTACCAATCCTATCATCTCTGTCATGAATGGGTCTGTTTACATTGACTGATTACTTTTTTCCTGTATAAACTCATTTTCCTGCTTGTCTAACAGAAAATTTTTATGGAAAAATGGGCATTATAAGTTTTATAATGTTGAGTGCTTCTTATTTCTATTTATTATTGTTGTTGTTATTTTGCTCTTCCTTGGAAAGAGCATCAGTAGACTGTTAAATTACTTGTGGATCATTTTGATCCTTGTGAGACTCGATTTTAAGCTTTTTTTTTTTTTCCAGTAGTAAGCATAGGACTAGTTTAGTCCCACTTGTAAGCTGTGAGTGTTCTGAAGTGTCTACTGAATGCCCTGTGTATTCATGACAGTCTCTCCATATTGGCTGGCTTCTGGGAACATAAGGAGTTCGAGCCTCCTGTGAGCTCTGGGAACCTTAACTTATAACTCCCCAGAATTCTTTCCTAAAAATTGTTCTTTGCTGGATTTCATAGTTTCACTTTGTTCGTGGCAGGCTGGCATTCAGCCAAAGACTCATCTTGACCCCTAGGTAGAATTCAGGATCTTTCACTTGTGCCTCCATTTTTTCTGATAATCTCCCCCTGAGAAATGTCAGTTCCCTCAGCCTGTGCAATGTGTGATCTCTGTTGCCTCGACTCTGAGAGACTTCAGGGCTCTGTTTAGGATTCTTCTCTCTGCACAGTGATACAGAAATTTCCTTTAGGGGAAAAACCAGGGCAATCTTAGGACTCACCTCTGATGTTTTCCTTTACTGGGGATCACAGTCTGTGCTGCTTGTGGTCCAATGTCTGAAAACAGTTGTTTACGTACTTTATCCAGTTTTCTAGTTATTTGTAGTGGGAGCATGAGTCTGGATCCTGTTATTCTCTTGTGGCCAGACACAGAAGTTCTCTAATTTATTTTTTCAATGCTGTTCAAAGTAATCAAATACAACATTTAAGGCACCAATTTATAGGACTACAGAGTGGCATTTTTCTGCTTTTTAATAACAGCTATTTGTTATTGAGAATCTTTCAGTATAAGGCACAGGGCTAAATGCTTTGTATGTCTTCCTTATTTTGTTCTCATAATAGTCTTTAAAGAGATGTATTAATGTCACTTAACAAGTGAGGAAAGGGAAGCTGTAAACAGTAGGACTAAGGTTAAGATTCAGGCCCAGGACTGTCTAAATGCTGGTGCTGGCTCATTCCCCTATATTCCTCTCCTCCATTTGAGCTGCATAAGGAAGGATAGTGTGGTAGTCCTTGAGGGATTCTCACAGTGCAAAGACTTTAGGGTTAAAGAAAGAACTAGAGGTGAAAAAGCATGGTCCAGCAAAGTCATTATATACTGGCAGCCTCTCCCCACTCTGTGACTCACGGAGTTCTCAATTGCAGCCCCTTTCCTAATCTAAAATGGAATGTATGTTCCTCATTTTGAAAAGTTCAGTTTAGATTCATCTGCCCTCCTTTTCACAGGTTTGCTGCACCATTCCTAACTTTCAGAAAGTTTGCAATTTTTCCTTCTGCTACTTGGAGTCTTTGGTTGGCGAGGGCTGTGCCTGGCTTCTTATTAATTTCCTCTAACTTCTTGTCACTTGGCTATGCCCCTGCTGGTTTTCTCTTTGGGATTTTTCCATCTCTTTCTGCTGCTATTATGAAATAGACCTTTGGTCTCTGGGGTTCTTCCTGTAGGGTTTTAAGCATATTTTTGTGATACCTACTATTAAAAAAAATCCTTCCTCGATCACCAACTTCTGCCTAAGCATGAACCAATTTCTGCACTTGTATTTTTGGCTATTTCCTTGAGAATGGAACTCAACCCTCTTTTTCTGCAGACACATACAATTGCAGCACCAACCCCCCGCTTCTTCCACGTTCCCGAGCTGGTCGTAGCACACAAATAGCATTCAGAGATTTGCTTGAAAACGTCTTACTACTCAAATCAAATAGCTTTTCATCAGCCCTGATTTTATTTAATTTCACATCTGATTTAGAGATTCAAACACCCTTATCATTAACACCCTTTATCAACTTCAGTTATCCTCATTCTGTTTTCCTGCTTAAGGCTTCCCATGTACCCTGGCTAGATTTCACACAAATGGATATTACTTTACATTCTTCTCCTCTCTGGATAGTGCTAAATTTAGTTTGGAAATCAAGATGTTTCTTGCATCCAAACTTGTTACCTATATGGTGCAACTCATTCCAGAGGTTTTGATCTCTCTTCTTATTAGGATAAAAATTAAATTCATGATGCCAGATAGGTGGTCTCATGCATGCCAACTCCAATGCAGAGCTGATGAGGACTCTGAGAATTTGTTAAGCTTAAGAGGAAAAAGTGTGGCTATCAATTAGCAATGGCCACCATGTTTATGGACAAGGAGGGTGGTGACACAGATTTCAAATGTCTGGGGATCCTAGAAACATTTCCTTCTTTGCTGACAATGGCTTTTGATAAATAAGCTTTTGTTATGCTAATTCACTCGCATATGAATCCAAGGGCTATTTCTTACAGGAGTTAACCTATCATGGACAGTTTTGTTCCACCACCCCGTACAATGAGTTAAAATGTGTTCTCCAGGGCAGGCTTTTCATGTTCTGATCCTTGGATTTCCCACCAGTTCTATATGTAAATGCTTCTGTTTTCTAAGTGTTGCTACCTTAATGAGATCACTTCTTTTCCATTTTCATCTATCTGATCCCTCTCAAGGTCTACCATAGTGGCAGCAGTGGATTCCATGTCCTCTAACAGAGGCCTGCCATTTTGTATTGACCTGATTTGGGGTTCTATCTCTCCCTGTCCTCTAAATAATCTCAACCAGAACTTCTTTTCCCATCAAGTGTGGTTCCCTCTTACACTAAATTTCAATTTTTTTCACCTAAATAATATTGTCATTCTGACTCCAGGCTGAGGATAAAAAACTCAATCTGTTCCCTTAAAATTGGAATTCAAGTTCATATTTTGTAGGGTTTCTTTCTCCTGGTGTATTGTTCCTTGTTTGGTTGTTTATTTGATATGAATCTTATGTTCCAGACTTCCTGGCATCCTCTGAAAGGAAAGGCACTGCTTAAAGAAGTTTTGTGCTATGCTTTGTCAAACACAAAAACATTTGTGCTTGTTAGCATTCTGTTGTTATTATGGTGTCTATCTGACGCTATCACATATGTTTAATACATGGTAATAATGTTTATGGAATCACTTCATTATAATTACAGTAGGGGCTCATGATCACAGCAGCAGGAAAGAAGCTATAGTCTTGTCAAATCAGATAATCATAAACCAACTGCCCCTTTCTCTATAAGTACATATGGGCAGGCTGGGAGCCCGCTGCCAATACCACCTTGCTGTTAGGCTGTATGTTCATATGGGGCTCAACTTGCATCCCTGGGGGAACATTTCCACACCCCCACTGAGTTATCTCTGCTTAAAAACCCCATGTGATGGGAACAGTGCCCATGGTACTGCCATAGGGGTGCCAGAGATGGGAACAGTAGAAAGGAATTGAGCCAGTAATAAAAACAACAACAATATGTATGTATCTATGTGTGTGTGGTATATGTATTTCATTTTATTTCAGCTTTCAGTGTGAGACTCAATTCTGTAAAATGTCATTCATGGAAATGCCACTCTATATGAAAAGCAGAGCAAAGCAAATACTAGAGAGGGCAAGAAAAACATTTGGCAGAGATGAAGCAAGTTTTCTTTTAAGGTTTGTGAGACGAAACTAATGAGAAATGGAACATTCCAGAGAAGGAATTGTCTGTCCATCCAGGTCAGCATTTCCAAATGTATATTATCTGGAATTCCAGTCCTTGAGAGGTTAATAAGGGCTAACCGAAACAGAGTGTTTTGTGTTCAAATGAGTTTTTTAAAACCTGGGTTAACCAAGTTAAATTGGTTTCTTCTTAGGCCTTTTAATACGGTAATGGACAATTAGACTCTAAGAGAGGGCAAGAGCAGAGGCAACCCAAGGCTGGTTTTGCAGGAACAACTAATCAAGATCTTTAATTACAGAGACAGCCTTATCAAAATAAAAGTTGTATCATCGCCACCATTAACAATGAACAGCAGGAGGTGGTTCTCTGCAAAACATTTTGGCCTGGGAATTGGGATGCATGGAAAATCTAAGGGTTTTTAAAAGACACTTGATTTCATGTTTGTAATGTACAGGCATAGGCTTTATGCCTTTTTTTGAGGCTGTTTTGAAGATAACTGCTCATTCCACACATTGAGTTTATGAGAGAGAAATTATAAATCTTAGATGATACTGGCTTGATTTATTTCCAATTGACTTTCCACATCCATGAGGTTGGCAGAGAGGACAGGGAGCCCCACCTTGTCACTTTCCTCTTACATGAGGAAAAAGAGATTACTCTTTTCTGGCACTCTTTGAGACCTTATTACCAGCTATATCCTACTATGTCCTTGCACCCACTGCCTTCTCTGGAACTACCACCATCACATCCCGTCAATAATCCTGTCTTTGAATCTGCCACTTCTTGTGGTCTCCATCTTTTCTACCTTCTACTGTGCTTCACTATCCCTCAGCTTTATAAAATATATCTTCCCTAGTTACTGCCTTCTCTTTACTACCTCATTTCTCAAAGACAAATCTGCTGTTTCCCACACTTTTTTCTTTCACCTGACCCCGTACCCTTTACTCATATAATTTTTATTACAATGATGTCTCCGAACAGAAAATATTTGCAAATCATATATTCTGATAAAGGTGTAATATCCAGGACATAAAAAGAACTCTTAACACTCAACAATGAGACAAGTAACAATTTAAAAATGGGTAAAGGACTTAAATAGACATGTCTTCAAAGACGATATATAACTGGCCAATGAGCACATGAAAGATACTCAACATCATTAGTCATTAGGAAAATGCAAATCAGTGCCACAATGAGAAGCTTCTTCGTGCCTACTAGAACAACTATAATTGGGAAAAACCCACAATAGCAAAACAAGTGTTGACATGGATGTGGAGAAGTTGGAACCCTTATACTTTGCTGGTGGGAATGTAGAAGGTGCAGCCACCAAAATAGTTTGGTGTCTTCCTCATAATGTTGGGTCGCCAATGTTGGGTCCCCCAATAATGGGTCCATGATTAAAGGAGTGAGACTGATACAAAGCGAAGGTCAAGCAAAGCTTTATTTCACGCCAAGCATCGAGAATCAAACCGACTGGCCCGGGCCACACCTCTTAAAGAGAGCGCGACCCCTCCCTGCCTCACAGACTAACTTTTATAGAGCAAAGGCCATGTGGTTGGGCCTGGCCACACACAGGTGGTGAATGAGATTGTAACACACAGAGAAAGCTGCACAGTCATGCTAGGTCACACATAAGTGACCAATTGAATTACAATTTGCCCTATAATAGACATTTGAACTAGCCTATCACCTTGGTGAGAATTGGCACCCAAAAGGTGGGGCCCACACTCCTCCTTCGTAGCTAGGGAGACAGTATGAGCACTTTACTGATTGGATGTCTCCACCTGACCTGAGTCATCCCTGCATTCAGGCTGTTATCTCTACCTGACCTGTTATCTCTACCTATCTCTACCTGACCTAGATACTTGTATCTGGGCTTTGTTACCTGGGACTGGTTTCCCCGACTTGCTTTTAAATAAGTTGGGGGGGGGGCAGGGTCAATTTAAGTTTTACTACATAAACAACAAAATGGCTGTTCAACTGAGGTGGGGCCACTCTGGCTAAATAGACCCTTACAATAACAATAAACATGAAAAATCATATGATACAGCAATTCTACACCTAGGTATAATCCCAAGAGATTTGAAAAAAGCCAGTTGAACAGATATTTGTAAGCTAATAATCATCACAACCTTATTCACAATCACCAAAAGGTGGAAATAACTCAAGTGTCCAACAACAAATTAATGGATAACACAACATGGTATATGTAAACAATGACATATCATTCAGCCACAAAAAGCAAGGAAATTCTGACATATAATACAATATATATGAACCTGGAACACACACTGAGTGAATAAGCCAAACATAAAAGGAGAAATACTGTACAATTCACTTACATGAATATATCTAGGATAGGCAAATTCATAGAGACAGTAAATGAATTAGAAGTTACCAAATGTTCAGGGGGGCAGGAGGAACAAGGGGTTATCCTTAATGGTCTAGTGGTTATAGAGTTTCTGTTTGGGATAATAAAAACATTTAGTAATAGTGCTGATGGCTGCCCAACACTGTAAATGTGATTAATGCCAGTAAATTATACATGTCAAATTGGTTAAAATGGTAAATTTTATGTTATATATATTTTAGCATCCCCCCAAAAAAAGACTTTCCAAAGAAATTCTCCTCTTAAAGTGAAACAAGGCTCTGTGTATTCCTGGAAGTCTATTCTTCAGGATCTTTGCCACTTGCTCAGGTGTCACTCTCGGTAAGGCCTTTCCTGAATACTGTATTTAAAATTGTGACCCTCCTCTACCTTAGCATTCCATGCTCCTTCCCTCCTTTATTTCTCTTAGTTTTTATCCAGCTGACATATTACATATTTTAATTAATTATCTGCTTTTAGTCCACCTCTCCCAGCTAGAATATAAGATCTATGAGGGCAGGGTTTTTCACTGATTTTTTCCCCCCTGCTCTACTCTCTCCACAGTTCCTGGGACTGTAGTGAGTATAGCATAGGCTGTCAATAAGTATTTTTAGAATGACAAATCAATGTATACATTCTTAGAAGCTCCTCAAAGCATTCCTGAGAGGGACAAGAACTCTTATTTCATCTTCCTTAGCTGCCCTTCTATTGATACAAGGGTTAAGGAAGTTGAACCAAGGACTGAGAAGAACAGAAATCCATGTGAGATGTAATAAAATGTATTAGGTGAGAGAGCAGTGGATGGGGTTCATCCCAAAACATGGCACCTTAGAATATTGAATATTTTAAGTTGAAGGAATTTGAGAAACAACAGGTGCTGGGAAGATTCTGACCTTCCCCTAAAGCGGATCACAAACCCTCATGAGAGAAATGTCCTGCCCCTCATCCCTCCGGGAAAGGGCATCTTTATCTCAGAAGACAGAAGAACGCCAAGATGAATCCAAACAAACAGACCTTGCTACATTTTGTCAGTTTATTACCCTTTCAGTGCATACCCTTTGTCCTGGCACATCTCTCCATGATTCTCCATGCTTCATCAACGCTTACGTAAAAACACTCGGGTTTAACCACTTCTTAGGGTCTTCATTTCTTATGAAGGCTCATGTCACATAAAACTTACGTTAAATAAAGCTGTATGCTATTCTCTTGTTAATCTGTCTTTTGTTACAGAGGCCCAGCTGAGAACTTAAAAGGGAAGATGGGAGAGATTTTTTTCCCTCCCCTGCACACTGAAATTAGATTTTTTAAAAAATGTAAAACCACCACAGTTGCATTTTTTAAAGATTTTATTTATTTATTTATTTATTTATTTATTTATTTATTTATTTATGAAAGAGAGAGAGAGCATAAGCAGGGGGAGGGACAAAGGGAGAGGGAGAAGCAGACTCCCCACTGGGCAGGGAGCCCATTGTGATAGGGAGCTCAATCCCAGGACCCTGAGATCATGAACTGAGCTGAAGGCAGACACTTAAATGACTGAGCCACCTATGTGCTCCCACAGTTGTATTTTTAAAATATTTGCTATTTCCACTGCTAACCTAACCGACAGACCGGGCCCTAAGGATCTCTTATCCCAGATGGGCATATCTACCTTTTCCAGGGATTAAAGAAAAACAAGAACAAACAAAAACAGCAGTTTTTCTTTACAAAATGATAGCACTGAGAAAATGGGAGGAAGAGGCAAAGAAGGAAATCCTCAACACCTTAAGTTAATGGAGGTCCTCACCACCAGGAAAAGATTGGGTGGTAGGACACTGAGCCAGGTGTACCCTTATCTGGATTCAGTTGCCGGTTCCTGCCCCTGATGCTTTGAACCTACAAGAGGCCTCCCTCTCTGGTTCATGCTCACCAACAGTGATAACATGTCTTGTCCTCTGCATTCTAAGAGCCTAACTGGATGCAGACCATGTATGCTGCTGCTTCCTTGTCTCCCTCAATCCCTGCCTCAGAGCAGATGCCTCCCATGTATTTGTTAAGTGATTCCAATTGAAATAGGAGTTATAAACAATGACATTAGTCATGCTGCCAGCACAAATCCACAGGCATTCAGGAGGTCTAAAAGTATTTAAACCCTTGTGGCTTGCGGAAATTATTGTTATACTTCAGGCCCAACTCAAATATCTGCTCTGCTTGGAAGGCTTTTCTGAATGTCCCCTACTGTCCTCTCTGAACATGGTATGCACCCCTTTTTAGAGCTAAATGATTGTGTGTTTGCTCCCTTTCTATTCTGTGAACCTCTTCTGGACAAAAACAACATTTATGTACATCTGTGTGGCCTATCCCCAAGGTCATGCCTGGTGTAGAGGAAGTCATCGATTCGTATTTATTGAACTTTTCTGATTACCTCTGCCTACCTGCCTTCCTCACCCTCATCTGCCCCCCATCCCTCCTTCCTCTGTTCCTTCCACCCAGTTTTCCTTCCTTCTTTCCCCTGTTCTAGGATCTAAATTTAGAACTTCCAATGGACTCTTCAAGAAGCTGGGTCATGAAAGTAAGTGTCTACTAGGATTTGGTCAACTTCCCAGGAATCTTTTTTCTATCTCCCTAAACATATTAACCCTTAGTCTATTTCCACCCCTTTACCCAAATTGATGGTTCTTGAAACATGGATTCTTTAACATCAAATACAAAAATCTGTGTGTGTGTGTGTGTGTGTGTGTGTGTGTACAGTCCAAGGAGTCTATGGGCCTTGCCTCCCCAGGGAAGTTAAGAACCACAGGTCTAGATATTTTATTATAATATAAAAGATGAATTCATTTTTATAAAATAAATACAAGGATGTGAGAAAGATAAAAATCATTTAAAATGCTTCCAGTTTTCAAAGCACTCTTATACCCATAGGGGAGGCATCAAGGGGACTCTTTTGTAAATGTGGAATAGTGACCAGAGCTATCCTTCATCATATCCGCATATCAAATACACTGTTGAAAACTGCACAGAGCTGTGATAAGCTGTGTCCTACATTCCAGGGAATGTGCAATACTCTCAACGAGATGACAGATTGAGGGTTTTATCCAGAAACAAATTATCTTTGTTTGCTGCTGACCTGCAGAAGTTCAAGTTTCTTGGGTTATGTGGACTTGAGAGGCATTTCCCTTTTGAAAAAGGAAGTGCACCATTGCTGCCTCCAACAGATGCAGATTTTTGGTGGGTGTGTGCCTGATAAATATGTGCCAAGTCCAAGAAATCATTTTGAGCAATGATGAATAATGATCTTGGATGCCTGATATTCAATAGTCTGTGCAACCATTGGCATCTTACTTCATACAGACTTCCTCATATCCTAAACTCCACCCAGGCCTCCTAGCAGAATGGTGATTAGCCATTCAGAGCTTTAATTAAAACGAACCCAAGACATAAGATCACAGGCTTTCTTGAGAGGACAGCCCTACTTCAGAGACTAGCAGAGGAAAGAAACTGTTCATGCCAAATGAAGGTTCCTTTCTCTTAGTAAAAGTGTACAGTTAAGGAAGGTCATGTAGAAGAGTGTGCATTCACTTTCAAGCAACACCAGAGAAAAGCTTTCTCACCTAACAAAACCAGGGGATGGTGCTCTAACCACAAGAGAGTTGATGAAACAGAAGGATCTAGGTCTGAGGGACCAGGGCACTTGGATTGGGGCCCCATCTTCCTTAACCAATCAAGTGGTCTTGGTAATCATTTGACCTCTAACAATAATGGCCACCATTAAATGAGTAAGAGATTATCTAGTGTTATCACATTTTATCCTCAAAAGAGGCTGATGGAAAAAAAAAGTGTTGACTTCCATTCTATAAAGAAGGAAACTAGGATGGTGTGAAGTTAGGTAATTTGTCTAACATCATATAGCTAATATGTGGGGAGCATGGTTTCTATCTAACCTCAAAGTTTATATTCTAATCTACAACCTTCTACTGCTTCTTTCCAAAGAGTAATCAACAAATCTTTATACTTCTGGATATTTCTTCATGTTTTTCTTCTAAGCAGATGGTCATAATAATAAGACCTACCTTTCTGTGCATGAATATATACTTACATTTGGTCAGGTACTGTGCTAAATAAGATGTTTTCTCAGAGATACAATTGAAGAAAGCATAATTATCCTTGTATTGGTCAGGGTTTTCCAGAGAAACAGAACCAATAGGGGATATATATTGAATTGTCTCACATGATTACAGAGGCTAAGAGGTCCCAAGATCTACAGTCCACAAGCTGGAGACACGGGAGGGTTAATGAATGGTATACATTCCGATCTGAATCCAAGTCTGAAGGCAGGAGAAAACCAATTTGTTAGTTTGAAGACAATCAGGTGGTGGGGTGAAGGGTAGAAAATTCTCATTTATTCAGCCTTTTTGTTCTATATAAGCCTTCAACAGATTGGATGAGACCTACCCACATAAAGAAGGATCTGCTTTAGTCAGTCTACCAATTCAAATGTTAATCTCATCCAGGAACACCTTCACATACATACTCAGAATAATGTTCAACTAAATGTTTGGGCACCCAAGGACTCAGTCAAGTTGATACATAAAATCACAATCACAATCCCTCAAGTATTTAAGAGGAAGATGAGGTTCTAAGGAAGTTGTCTGATGTCATCTACCTGCTGAGAGGGAGATGCAATATACAAGCATTGGTTGCTAAAACCTAGTTTCCTTTTGGCTCCTCTTTCCTCCTATCCATACCCATTTGAGAAGGTTTTATCCTTCTTGATAGTGGCAAGAAATGGGGAAAGTAATGAGGGGAGACAGTTATGTAATTCTAGTAACCCAAGTAAATTTCCAAAGCCATGGGGTATGGATTACAAGCTCTGTCATCTACTTGTCCTGCAGTTTCCTTCCTTGAAAAGATGGCTCCAGCTGGAACAGGTAAGGTATTAAGGAATTACCAACATACACCTACTTCAATAATATCAGAATGAGATGAAACAAGCGATTATTAACCAAGAGAGTCTCGAGCTTCCATTTATTTATAACCCAAGTCTATCTCCTTATGGCCTCATCCTTTGTCTATTGCACATATACCTCAACTTTGCAAATTGTATTTTAATACTTCCCCTAAGATGAAGTTAACTAGGTCATGTGCTACTCTGCACCTAATTATTGTTAACTTTATTTTCATTTATTTTCAGTATATCATTAATATGAGAAGGAGGTTCATACCTGGGCAACTAGGAGTGATACCTAGTCTTTTGCTCAGTCTTTTCAACTCAGTTGGAGCTATTGGTATCCAAAATGTTCTTGGCTTATATGTAGGGTCAAAAAAATTTAAAGACTCTATAGTGCTTTTCGTTTTTTAAAGATTTATTTATTTATATGAGAGAGAGAAAGAGAGAGAGAGAAAGCAGGGGAAGGGGCAGAGGAGAGGGAGACTTCCTACTGAGCCCTGAGCCCAATGTGGGGCTCCATCCCAGGACCCTGAGATCATGACCTGAGCCAAAATTAAGAGTCAACCACTGGCCGCTTAACCGACTGAGCCACTCAGGCCCTCCTCCATAGTGCTTTTTGTATTTGTGGTTTTCTACCAATATTTCTAATTAATTTACTGACAATTCCTTCTACTTTTTCCAATTAAACCCAATATATTTTTCTTCTCCCATGCAATACCTTTCCTTCCATGTTATTCAGCTCCAGAATTTAACCCTTCAGCCTCTTCGAGTGGAAAACCATGATAGCAATACCTGTCCTGCTGATTCCATGGAGTCATGAAACATGCATGCAGGACCTGGACTTCCACGTTTATTTTTTTTCATAATTTAATTTTAATTTTGTCTAAATAATACATAGCAATGTTTTGTTTTTAAAGATTTTATTTATTTATTTAAGACAGAGAGAGAAAGAGAATAGAGTGAGAGATTGAGAGAGAGAGAGCATGAGCTGGGGAGAGGGGAAGAAGGAGAAGCAGACTCTCCGCTGAGCAGGGAGCCTGATGCAGGGCTTAATCTCAGGACCCTGGAATCATGACCTGAGCCGAAGGCAGACACTTAACTGACTGAGCAACTCAAGTGCTCCAATACATTCCATGTTTTTAAAGGTCAAATAATTACTGATAAACCTATAAAGAGAAAGAAACGCTCTATATCTGATTCTCATTCCCCATAGGCAAAAAACTTTCAATTTTCCTTTAGTATTTTTGCTTGTTTGCCTGCTATTTGCCTCCATTTTTGCTAACAACCATGCTTTTTAGGCATCTGGCCAGGTAAACCTCTATGGGTCCCTTGGCTCAGTTTGCAGGCTTGTATGTAGTTCTATTTTCTGTATGGTTCTTCTCTCCATATCCATATCCCAGCTATGTCATATCCCCACCTATGAAGCCTCTTTGTTGCAGCCTTTCCGGAGAGTAAACTTTTCTTATCTTGAAAGGGAAGGAATATACAAGATAATGAAAAGTTCTAATGACCCAAACAAAGGTCATCAAACTGTGGCCCACAGACCAAATCTCACCTGTCACCCATTCTTTGTAAATAAAGTTCTGTTAGAACAGTCATGTATTATCTGTGATTGTTTTTGCATTACAAGTACAATAGTTGTGACAGATATATGATGCACAAAACCTGAAATATTTACTTACTATTTGGCCCTTTAGAGAAAGTTTTCCAGCCCCTATACTTAAACACACTTTCAATCAGTCCACCTATTTCTAACTCATCTTGTGCTACCAACATCAAAATTACCCTATGACTTCTATTCCTGAAACTTTTCAGGAATCTGTGGGACAGTATGAATCAACCTACTTCTTATCAGCATTTCACCATGACATGTACTTGATTTCTGTTTTCTCCTCTCCAATTTGTCAGTTATCACTTCATCTTCCAAAAAAATTGTTGATATCTCCGCTGCTATTTTAACTCACATTCTCCTGGTTCCTAAAGGTTGATTTTTTTTTTTTTTCTAATCTTACTGTCATCTTGGTGGTGTTCGGGAATTTATCAGTTGGTACTTTTCAGAAAATAATAAGCCACTAAGGTATTTTAAGCAGAAAGGAATTTAATTTAGGAAATATCTATGTTTAGAACAATGTGGTAAGGGCTAGTGTTTCCAAGATCAAGTAAAGTCTCTGCTTGTTCTCAGGCTCATCATTAGCTTTCAGAGGTAGGAAGTTGCAGGAAGCACAGGAAACCATCTGCAGTGATTTTACGACCCTGAGTTAGGTGCAACACTGCAAACCACCTAGAGACCGTAGACCCACTGAGGCTCCACCTCTACACATTCTTGCCAAAGGACCTATAAAATGTCTGTCTCTTTTCTACATTCCACCTAGCCTGGAAACACTTCGGCAAAGGATTCTGTTAACTGTGTTCCCGGCAGGGAGGGGGGCGGGAGGCTCAGAAGGAAATGGCACTGTATTACCAGAGGTCTAGTGCAGAGAGCTAGCAGAGATGAGTGAGCGATTTCCATCTGCCATATTTAATTTTTCCACCCACCCCCACCATTTCCTCTCCACCATCAAGGTTTCTGCAAAGCCACTGCTGCCTGCCTACTGGACGGACACTGCATTCTAGGTCCACAGACACAGGTAGGATTCTTACCGCGGTATGACCTTGGGCAAATCATTCAGCCTTGGCTTTCCCTGGTCGGATTGGGAGAAAAAAAAATAACTACTTTATGAATGCTGGGAAGGGAAGTAAGATAGTGCATGTTAAATGTTTAATAAACTGTAAAATGCCACACAAAATAAAAGTAGAACTATGTAGACAAATTAATTCTGGCTTATGTTTCTGACTCCAAAGAATAGCAATGTACGTCTCCAGGGAATATGTCTACTTGTCAATCTCATCTTGGACTTCTTTTTATCTATTCTTTTTTTTTTTTTGGTTAAAAAAAAAAGCTATCTTAAACCCTAAATGTAACAAAATGTCACCACTATACTACATTTATTTCATTCTTCATCAGCCTATGGCAGATGTTCTGACAGATAATGAGAAGCCCGAACATCTCTAAGACTTGAGCAAAAGTGGCTCAGATTCTACTTTTTACTACAAAGCCTTGTGTCTGTGTAGAGGCCTCAAGGTTACCAGATGCCATTATTTTTATTATTCCAACTGAGGTTTCTTATTGGCAATATCAATCTCAAGTCTTAAGTATATGTTACAGCCCCAAATAAAATTTGTTAATATCTGTAGTGAAATAATAAAAACCAGCACTTTCACCAATTTGAAAATAGTTCCATTCTTCTCTTTTCAAAGCTTGTTTTCTGCCTTGGTTAGAACTACTAAGAAATTAGAGTGTATTAAAATGTGTAGCAGGATGATGACCCAATGGAAATTAAATTCGTTTTATGTTCACTCCTCTTTAGACAGATGGGCCAGAAAACTATGTTGGAGTCATAGGAAGCAGATTCTCTTAGAAGGATGAAGATAGAAGGCTTTTAAATTACTGAAAATAACTTTATTCAGAAGTGTGAGCATAGGGTCATCAGACCATTATCAAAAAGAAGGGAAGAAGACATATTCAAAATCTGTGTGCTTTCAGAATTTAAAAGGAAAAAAGTCCAAAACTGTGGGAAGATCCTTGGAGGGGAAGAAAATAGGATGGTAATTCTGGGTTCACATGAAGACAGATGCATGAACCACTTCTTAGATTCTCTGGCAAGTCTTATGCCCCAGGAAGCCCTGTCCTGGGTATGGTCCATTGACCCATGGGGACAGGCAGTCCATGAGATCAAAACTATATTCATAATATAGCAAGACACTATTTGCCTCATCGCCTTATTTTAACATTTGCCCACATGGTGCAAAAACCTTAGTGGGACAAACCACTTACTCCTAAGCATGAATCAGGGCAGTGTACCAAACTACTGGTACCTAGGACATTCTTCATAGATATATGCTTACATTATAAAAATGCCAGTTTTGTTTAAGGATGCTTTGAATGAGCAGTATAAAGTAATATCTTTATTAAACATTAACCCTCAGGTACGTGTCTTTTTAATATTCTGTATGACAAAGTGGGAAATACCCACAAAACACATCTACTGCCTATGGAAGAGTGATGATTATCTGAGAGAAGAGCACTTTGTGATTCTTTGATTTGCTAACTGAACTAGCTGCTTTTGTTTTGGAATACCGTCTTTGTCGGAAAGAATGACTAACAAACAATAGTTACTTTGACTTGAGTAGTTGATGGACATTTTCTCAAAAATGAATGAACCAAAAAAAAAAAAAAAATGAATGAACCTAGGGGGCACTTCGGTGGCTTGGTTAAACATCCAACTCTTGATCTCAACTCAGATCTTGATCTCTGGTTGTGAGTTCTTTAAAAAAAAGAGAGAGAGGGAGAGAGAGAGAATGAACCTAGAGTGACACATCCAGGTTTGCCAGGGACTTCCCTGGTTTTAGTGCTGGAACTCTAGCACTTTCCCAGGAGCCCTTCAATCTTGAGCAAAGTGGAATTGTTGGTTACCCTAAGGGAACCTACCATTTCAAGGAAAATACTGACAGTATTTGTTGTTGATGATAAAATTTTGAGCTTTTAAGCGAAAATTACGATTTTGGAAAACTTGTATTGACCACTGTGAACCTGACAGCTTTCCCACATTTCAAGACTTTTTTGACAAGATGAAAATGGTATTAGTAAATGTGATATTTTAAATACTTTATAATGAAATATTATAAATGTTTGGAAGATCTGCATATCTCCGTGAACCAACATTTTCCAAATGGCCAATGCATGACGTTATAAAGTTTTATATGGATAAAACACCCACTTAAATAAGAGAAGTAAGATAGTGCTTAAATAAGTCCAAGAGAAATCAATGAATTTTAATACGACAGAGTACAGTTATTGAAAATAATAGCTATAATGGCAGAAATATCTGAGCTCCAGTTCTTCAAAAGTCTTAGTCATAACTCTAATGGGAATGAGTAAGGGACACCAAATTAACTTAAGGACAGAGCCATCTTCTCAAAATTGATGAACACATGATTCTCTGTCTTCTTTGTCAAATTACTTCTATGATGACATTTCTGAAGACAGTAGGCTTATCACTTTAGGGATTGCATAATGTGAAGGAAACCTAACAACAACATTTTTGTCTTGTCCTTTAGAAATATAAATAGTAAATTCATTTCCTCCCTTCTTATCTTCTACTTCATCTGCCTTGTCAGTCTTCAATCCTGGATCAACCCAAACTTCTACTTTCTCTGCCTCTACTCTGCAACTGCTGAGTACAGCTACAAATGATCTCATAACTATGCCAATTGGCATGATGAGCAGCGCATAGTTTGTAAGACCAGCTATGCCCACTGGCTCTTCAACAATTCCTTACTTTGCCATTGTTAGAAACCTTTCTCATTCACATTTAGTAATTTTAAATCAGTATCCTTCCATTCTACGACAGATTATTTTAAAGGTAAGTTCTACACCAGTGTTTCAAGGAAACACTATATTCCGAAGAACTCAGTTAACTAGGTTGGTGAAAAAATATGTGAGAACACATATTTTTCAGAAACACTGGACCAAACAAAAGAAGATAGACTTCTTTTCTGCAGGCCCTCTAAGCAGGACTTGACCTGGCTTACATGCATTAAGACATTAACGAGGGTCAAAATGTCTTCCAAACTTCTGACTACATTGTTCTTTGTTCTCAGAGCCTCTAGGACACTTATGTTCCACAATACACCTCTGGGGATGTATTTATTCCCTCTTGCCATCCCTGCTTTTATTTCTCCTAATTATTTGCTTTCTAAATCAGTAATGGCTTTCTAATCACTTCCAGTTAAATATTTAGAGTCCTAATATTCAGTACACTAGAATGGTGAAGCACATGGATGGTAGAATCAGAGATCCTAGGTTGGATTCTTGGCTTAGCCCCTTACTAGTTTTCTGAGCTTGAGAATATTACTTAACCCCTCTTTGTGTTATAATTCTCATCTTAAAATGGGAACAGTAATTGTACTTATTTATATTGTAAAGATTAAATGAAACATATATAGAGTTTTTAGAACATGGTGAATACTGTGAAAATGTTAGGTATCATAATTATCTATTTGATATAGTTAGATTTGGAGAGAAGAGGCCAGTCTTATTCATTTCTATATCCCTTTTCCATTGCACAGTTCCTAGTACAAACCAAGAACCAAAAAAAAAATTTTTAAGATTTTATTTATTTATTTGACAGAAAGAGAGAGCGGCTACATGCAGGGGGAGTGGCAGGCAGAGGGAGAGGAAGAAGCAGGCTTCCTCCTGAGCAGAGAGCCTGATAATGCTCCTGGGTCCCAGAACCCTGGGATCATGACCTGAGCCGAAGGCAGATGCTCAATCAACTGAGAAACCAAAAAAAAAAAAAAAAGCTTAATCAATGGTAATACCTACCACTCTTATAGAATTTTACAATATACGGTATACTTTTGTGCATACTAACTCATCAGATTATTATAAAATCTTACTAGATAGCCAAAATAAGAATTAATATTTTTGTTTTCCTCTAGGGATGAAAAAGAGAAGCAACAAAATGAAATAAAACAAAATGAAATTAGACAATTTCCCCAAGATTACACAGATTAATATAGGCAGAATTAGAACTAGAACTCTGGTTTTGGACAATTATCTAACACTCCATCTAGCATTCTCTGAAAAAAATATTATAGAAAGTATTGAGACATCCCAATGTGACAAAACAATGTTCTGTCATAGATGAAATTATTGCAATTGAAAAAATAATCTGACTTTTAACTTCTTAAATGTGTATTGTTTACTTGAGATAGAAGAGCCATCTAGAATAAAAATTATTTTGAACAATAAGAATAAATAATTTCAAGATGGCATTTGTTCTGAACAAAGAATGGCAATTTGAGTTTTATTTGGCATGCAAGGCAGAAAGGCATAAAAGATGAATTACAGTCTCATTCTTTGAGTATAAATGGAATGTCCCAAATCAAACTGCTCTTTTGAATTCCATGAAGAAATTTAGAAACAAATTAACCATGTGGAATATCAATAAATGCACTTCTGGTGAGGGGGCTGAACTCCTGGGCTGAGGGACATAGAGACATGAGAAATTACTGCTTGTTAAAATGGGCAAGATGCTCTAGTACAACGCCATTTTGCTTGTGAAGCATTATCCAGCCAGTATCATATCTGTCAGCCCGTATCTGTCCATAGAGAATGGTACTTAATATTCTACAGAACACTTGGTTATATGCTGTTTTCCCTTTGAGCCAAATTAACCCTTTTTCCTCCTTACCAGCTTCTTAGGTGTTCATCTTGAAATTTCCCCTGGTCTCCATCCTCACCCATTTTCTCTTGGCCTTCTGGATTCTGAACAAGAAGTACTACCAGATGTCAGACACAGTAGCTGTCTGGACCATCCTGCCAATTCTGATGCTTACATCCTGATTCTGGACTCTTCACCTTACCTACTGGTTGTCTGAGATATGCTGAACCTGGGCTTGGTTACTTTTATCTATCTATCATCTATCTATCAATTATCTATCTATCTAATTTTAAATTTTATTTATTTATACATACATACATACATAGCAGTAGGATACTTTGTTCTGTGCCAGGGGTTGGAAAACTATGACCTACAGGCCAAATCTGACTTACAGCCTATTTTTGTAAATTGAGTCTTATTAGAATACCAACATCTTCATTCATTTTTGTGTTGTCTGTGGCTACTTTTGCAGTGTAAAAAACGAGTTTCCTATTTGCAACACAGACCATATGGCCCACAAAACTTAAAATACTTAATATGTAGACCTTTAAAGAAAAACTTTGCTGACCACTCTACTATACTAACAGAAACCCCAAATGTGGTATTTTGTTCATATTGTTTGTGTCTTCCTGACCTTCCAGCCAAGTCCAATACCACCTACAGCTGTCCTGGCCTGCCCTATCCAGAGATGACAACCCATTAGTTGGCTATCACTGATGACTAGGTAGCAGAGGTCTATTAGCAATATCTGTGTTTGACTTTTCTTTCAGGATTATGATTCTACTAGGAGTAGAATCTAGCGCTTCTTCTGTGTTCCTCCTATAGAGATTTTACTGCAAAATTTGGTTCATCTCTTGCTTCCATTTTTCTTTAACTTTTGATTCCATCAAGAGGAAACAGATTCCTCTTGATGACATAAGCTCTCCTGAGGTACTCAACTCAGGATATCTCCCTTGGGTAATACCCATGACTTCTAATTTTTTTTTTCCCTCAGTCCTCTCCTGGTTTCTGAAAACTCTTGACCTTGAAGAAATTCTCAGAAAAAAAAAAAATTATAGTATCTCAAGTGCCAGTATAGGTGTGAATGAATGAAGGTCAGTTTAATATGTTGGCTTTTCTAAGGTGGTCGTGCTTTAAGAGAGCTTATTGTCTATGAAAAGTAATGGTCCATTTCAAAGAGGATGTTCTTAGTTCAAGATGGAAACTTCTTAGCATCCTTCAGATTTCATTAGAAAGCAACCACTTGCTATTTTGTGTGTTAACGACCTAGCTATCACCAAGACTTCTACCAAGAGCCTCAGTGCGGCCATTAATACTGCTAACATCTAGCCTTGATTCTTTCCAAACTTCGTCTCCTACCAAGAGAATGTACTAGTCACTTCTACATCCTTTCCACTTAACAATCCTCTTTTCCTAGCGGAGTAGTAACCCATTTCTTTCCATGAACTGACAAACTTCATGAGCTTGTTTCTCCCAGGTGACATACACGAGATGTAAGATTCTTATGGGTAGGAACACGTTATTATTAAGCTTTGAATCTTCATGGGCAAGTACAATGCCCAGGAATGAAAATAAATAATCCCTACCAATTCAATGTAGTCTTCCATGTCCTTGAACTTGTTCGAGCATAACAGCACGTTCATCCTCAGTTCCTCCTGCTTCACCATCTCCGTTAGGTGCCATTCTTCACAATCCAAAATGGGCAATGGAAGAATCACATATTTTGTACTTGTAAGGTGAATTATTTCAGAAGTACTTTTCATTCATTTTGAACATTTTGGTGTTTTCTGTATGAATTGGTTATATATAAGCCTCCTCGAAGGAGGTTTACAAGCGTTCTGTTTCCTTTTTATCATACTTCTCCATTTAATACAATGCTTTAAACACAGTTCATGTTCTTCTAGCCTAAGATCTATCTTAAAATCACTAGCTTGACTGAGGTGTTTCAAAGATGTTTCTTCTGTCAAAAAATGACTCATTTCATGCCGCTTCTGATGACATCACACACTTTGTAGAGCATTATTCTTTGTATCTTGTAAGGTTTATCTCAGAACTATGACAACTGCCTCCTAATACCTCGAGATACTTCCAACTTTAATACATTCTTCACATGGCCACCAGAGCTATCCTGCTAAAGCTGAAACAGGTTGGAATGCCCTGACCTTCATTCATACCTACTTGACCAAATACTAGTTCTTCAAGAATCACCTCATATCTCCATGAAGTCCTCCTAAACTTTCTTATCAAAATAATTTCCTTATTCCCTAAAGCTCCACGGCACGGCACATCTTCATGACAGCAGATTTGAAATTCTGAAGGAACACACATACATGGATACATAGGGACCAATAGCCAAATAAAAAAGAAGGTGTCAATCATCAATTGAACCAAAGCATTACGTCCCAATTCAGAACTGTGGTAATACTCGGTTGCAGCTTATAGATTAGTCCCTGGGCCTAAGGAGGGCCTCTCTCAACTAAGTCTCAATAGAACTTCCAAGCAGGTGATGAGGAGAAAGAGTACTGGCAAGACAGTGGGGATCTCTTGTGGCAGGTCTTGGCTCAAAACCCTCTTCAACCTAACCCCCATTCACAGAGAGAAATGAGAAAGTGGAAAAGGGTCTCAGGTATATGCATGACAATTTGACATAAAACAAACCTACCATTTAGCAATGAGATCTAATTGGCATCTCATGATCTTACCAGTTCTATCAATATTTTCTATTTTAGAATTAGAGGAGTGAGAACATGACCTGACCACGGGGGACAGAAATCTAACTCTTGCTCTTCTCTTTTCCATCTTTTTATCCTGTTTACCTTGGGAATTTATAGCCAAAGCCATTTTCCATGACAGGCTTGACTGCCTCTTTGGAGAAGGAAAACAAGGTAATATCAGAAAAGTTGGGCTCCCGTAACATTTACCTCTGTTTCTTTGTGCTCCGGGGGCTAGAGCCAATGACATTTTATTTCTAGCTCTCCCAGGTTGCTAAAAGTGGGAGATATAGGACATTAATTAAGTTAGCTCCAAGATCACATTATATCCTGGGCAATATTTAACTGTAATTCTATTTCCCATCTCAAGTTATACTCACTATATATTGGGATAATATCTTTCAAAGTTTATGAATCTTCTCTTCTCTACTATTTATTGAGCTTAATCCCAGTTTACACTCAGAAGTCCTCCTGAGCTTTGGCATTTAATCAGGTTTTCTGAAATTACATAATGATCATTGCATGATAGTGTGGCTCAAGCCGCACCATGTCAGAGGTATACCAATATCTTAAGTTCAAGTCCCCTCAAACTTCCCCCAGAAAAGTTAAATCCAATTGATAAAAAACACCTGTTCTGGTTGTCCCAAAGCTATCAGAGTCCCATAGAAAATAATTTCTCCAAATTTGTCTTTCTCTTAGTCATTTAATTAGACGTAGCCAGGGATTACTTCATTCAGATGTTTGCTCAAACTTCATATTAGAATTCTTTATGGGTATGTCTCTCTCTTTCTAATTACGCTGGACATTCATAGAGGGCAGGGACTATTTTATTTATTTTGGTATTCCTCAGAGACCTGGCATGGTGCCTTCCATTTGGTGGTCACAAGATACATGGCTGTCAAGGAGATAATGCAGGAGGTTTTCAATTGTTATGTTGAACTCTCTGGATTTGGTCTAATGTTTTTACTACTGTGGAATGGCAATCAAATTATTGAGAACTTTGGAAATGAGATGCTTTCCCATCTGAGTAACTTTTCTTCATCATCATGACCCATATGATCATTGGTTCTATTGGCCATCAAAAAGATCCAGAAGATTCCAGGGATCAGATACAGCACCACAATGATCAGAACCAGACCCTAACCCAGTGGAGTGCCCAAGAGTGGCTAGAAAAAGAGGAAAAAGGGGTTTCCCATCCAAAAACAAGATTATTATTGTGTGCTTTTATGCATTGAAAAACACAACAGCAAGGCTTGAGTCATTTCAGAAATGATGCCTGATTTGATAGAACTTTCAGCTCTCCCACTTATTCATTATAGATAGCTGTGTAAAAAGATTACCCCAAAACTTAGTGCCTAGAACAACATGTATTATCTCACAGTGTCTGTGAGTCAGGAATCCAGGTGCAGCTTAGCTGGGTCCACTGGCTCAGGATGTCTCACAGGCAGTAATCAAAGTGTCAGCCTGAGTTGTAGTCATCTCGAGGCTCTACTGGGGAAAGAGCTGCTTCCAAGCTCAGTCACATGGTTGTTGGCAGGATTCAGTTCCTTGCTGGTTATTGGACTGAGGGCTTCTGTTCCTCTGGCTGTTGGCTGGAGGCCACCCTCAGAGCCTTGCTACTTGAGCTTCTCGAGAGATTAGCTCCCAAGATGGCAGCTGGCTTCATCAGAGCAAACAAGCAGGCAGTACCAGAGAGAGTACAAGTGGGACAGAAGTCACCATGTCTTTGTAAACTAATCTTGGAAGTAACATCCCGTCCTTTCTGCCATTATACTATTCATTAGAATTGAGTCACTGCTCTCGAGGGGAGGAGATTACACAAGGGCGAAAACCAGGAGGCAGAGATAATTAGAGGCCATTTCAGAAGCTGCCTACCATATCCACATACAAGTGTAAATATGTGCCTACAGCATTTAGCCTTCTTCCAGTGCCCTGTCCCTTTCTTGCTCATCTTATGCTATTCAGGACCAAGATCAAATACCTGGCACTCTTAATAACCAGGCTAGAGCCTCTTTGGTTCCTCGGCCACAGTAGGGGTAACATTTCATTCCGTCAGCCAAACCATCCCACGAAGGAGCTGCCCTGCATTATTTCCTTTTAGATTCTGGAGAACTTTAAATGTTTAAATGTTTTAGTCTCCGTTTCAAAGCACATTCGTGGTTTCCACTGGAGTACAGAGTTACAAATGCTGCTGAAATAGAGACTTTGACATTAATATCATTTCCATTAAGTTTTTCTTCACGAGCAAGAGAGTAGGGAGTAATGGTCGCCTCTGAGTTTCTTTTTGCATTTTTTTAATTACATATATTGTATTCCTTCTTACTCAGGGCAAAAACTCAAAACTCTCTATATGCAGAAATGCATCTCCACCAAAACGAAGATTTTATTCCAAAGTGTTATCATATAGAAAGTAACGGTTCTGATAGAGGTCTTTGTGTTTGCTTGCTCTCTTCAGCATAATGAAATGAAGATTAACTTTACTGAAACCTAAGCCAAAAATAATACTAATGTTCCTTCCATTGCATCGTTTCCCACAGAGCCATGCAATAAAAGCCCCTCATCCTCACATCCTCCCTGCTATCTCACAACTGACTGAAAGGGACAGTCTGAGCTCATATCAATGCCGGCTTCCAAATCCCAGGCCACCCCTAATAATCTTCTTATGCTATATTAGTCCTTCAGCCAGAGCCCAAAGAGCAGAGAAGTAAAGGGAAGTCAGCTCTGGGATACA
Source organism: Martes martes (assembly GCF_963455335.1). NCBI lineage: Eukaryota > Metazoa > Chordata > Mammalia > Carnivora > Mustelidae > Martes > Martes martes. The sequence continues at coordinate 23,477,628 of NC_137895.1, forward strand.
AGGAAGGACTTCCAAAATGTCTTTGACTCACCTAATGAAAGATTATTTTGAAAGGATAAATAATCATCGCAATAAGCCAGTTTGCTTCTTCACAGATCAGTCCCTCCATTGCCCCAACCTAATTAGAGTAATTTGTATTTAAGGCGATATTGATTTTCCATAATGGTTTTTCCTTGTTATTACACACATGACAACATTCTCCTTACTTAACCTGGACAACAGTCTTATTGACTGATGTGCGGAAACTCTTGCCCAGACGTCTACTGCTGGCACCGAAGTCTCAAGAAGAGAAGAGTTCAAGTTGCTGTTCGTGGTGTTATTGAATATATAAATACACCACGGAAATAGCAGAGGGCCAAGAGAGGGAGGCCTGCATTTGTCTGACCTTGTTGGAACCGTTGTGCTATGGGATTCGGCTGCTCAATTCAAGTAAGTTTTGTCGGTCTTCCTCTTGGCTGGGGGCCTCCTGTGCTCAATGAATAGTAACTCTGGCCCATCCTGGGAACAGGTAAAATTGAAAAGTCTTTTTATTTCCATAGGCTTAAGCCAAAGCCCTCAAAACAGGCTATTCCCGAGCTGAGCTGGAGAAGGGCTAATGCCGCGGTTGGCAGCCCATGCGCGGCCCCTCCTTGACGAGCCGGCCGCCGCTCTTATCCACTTCAGCTGTCTTTTAAAAGCCTCCTTCTCACAAAAGACAGAGCTGATCTCAAGGGCCTGGGAAAATAGAAAATTCTCACACTGTGATGGGAAACACTGTCAAGACCCGAAACTCTGTAGTGAAGCATCAGACACCAGCGTGTACTCACAGATAAAGTGAGGGGATGGGTGTATGTAGGAGGCACGAGAACAACAAAATTAAAATAGACCAGGAAGCTGGAGTTTAAAATGTTGGAGAAGGAACTCAGACCCGTTCACTCTTCGGAGAGTGTCCGGCAGATGTTCTAGTCATTTATGAATGAGGGTGTATGTTTTTCTTCCTTTCTTCTTGACCTCTAAATAGAGTCTTAGGATATGTGTGTGTATGTGTGTGAGAGAGAGAGAGAGAGAGATTTCTAAGCCGATCCCTTCGACATTTTTACTAGGGGTCAGAAAGTAGATCTCCTTCCTGGTGGAAATGAATATTAACTGTGAAAAGGTAGAGTTCTTATCTTGCTCGTTTCTGGTATTCAGTTTTCTGGTTTTGGTGGGCGCGCCATTGGATCAAAGCCACAGCTCAGAGAAAGCGTACCACTTGAAATAGTTATTATCAGGTTGTTTTAAGTATTCATATTTATATCCCCCCTGAGAGGCTGACGGTTTGCATCAGTCCACCTATGTGTTTATGTAGTTCTTATCACCAAAGCACTCTGAAACTCCAAGGATAAAGACAATATATTCTACCCACACCAGGCGATTAGGATGAGTTGTCCCTGCTGATTGACAGAAAAGTCGAGAAACGTCATAGGCAATGCCTTACTTTTGGGCAAATGCCCTTTAAAGAGATTTTAAATTCTATAAGAAGCAGGTTTCAAAAGCATATTAATATACATGACAATGCATCACACAGCAAAGAGAGTGTTTGCGCTTTCAAATGTTCCGGGACTGCATCTTCCAACAGAAATTGTGATTTCATTAGCATTTACGACTAGCCTTCCAGAGACGTTTGCCAAAGGGATGAAAGCAGCAAATAAAAAAAAAAACAACAACAACAACAACAGCAGCCCTTCCACAGGCCAGCACATAGGTGCTAATTAGTGATCGTTTTCCTTTACAGGCAATGGCCCAGGATGCAGGACTCGGGACCATAGACCTATTTCCATTATGCCTAGGAAAACAACAAACACGTTGAACGAAAGGAAAATTTTACTTTGTGGAGGCTTTATGTCAACTGATCGCCTCCAAAGCTACGAGGAGCTATTCTGCTGAGGATTTTGAGAAGTTATTTTCTATAGAGGAAATTAGCCCCTGCCTGAGTAAGGTGAGCCTGAATTTTCCAGCAATGAGACTGTTTCAAAACAGAATTGATGAGTTGCAGAGGGAGGTAGGAGCAACATTCCTGGGGTAAGAATAAAAATAAAGTTTTGGCTCGCTCGCTCTCTCTCTCTCTCATGAATCTATGCTAACTTAGCTACTCAAAACTCCTGATTTTCCAGAATAGATTCTTCAGTGAATCAATCAATACCAGCGGGACCCATTTATTCACCATGTGAATTTCTTATCTCATTTCCTTCTCATTATAACTCTGTGAGGAAGGCATTATTACCCCCACTTTTCAGATGGGCAAGATAAGAGTCTGTGAGGTTGAATCACTTCCCTAAAGTCACACAAGTATAACGTGAGCGAGCTAGATCTAAACCAAAGCCTTTGACTTACTCAAATGCAAGTTCTTTATCCATCTGAAAGACGTATGAAGGTAAGACCAGCTGTGGCCCCAGATGTTGCCTGGAGCCTGGACAGATTGCATTGTTTGAATGACTAAAACCCTATGCGATACCGCTGAGCAAATTATAAGTAGGTTAATTAAATAACTTATCTCTTCATTCCACCTGATACTGTGAGAGACAGGGGCTCAAGGAATCTTTGAAGCACTACTGTTCATTCCATAATGATATACTGGACACCTACTGTGTCGAATACAGTGCCAGTTGCTGAACCTCGGAAAGAGAAGCTTCTCGGCTGGTTTGCTCTCTTTGGCCTACGGCAGTGCTTCTGGGCAGAAGGTAGAATGGTAGAATCTGTGTTCGTAGATGAAAAGTGGAGAGAGAAAGAAACAGGATTTGGAGAAGGAGGAGGTTGCGCTATTGAAGAAGACAGGAGTGGGGCTGGCTAAACCTTTGAAAAATATATGCATGACTAACTATCCTTTGAATTTTGAAAAGGGCACGTTTAGAAAAGGGCACAAAGCATGTTGTGCACTGGGAATACACTTCTTTCTAAGTGATGATTTAGGATGGAGTAGTAAAACATAGTCCCAGAAGTTTGGGTTATGTTCAGGAAGGCAGCACTGGAAAGAGTTATTGGGGCAAACCCATGATGTTCACTTGAAGCAGCCATCGAATATGAGATGCACGTACTTTGTCAAGCCAACTCCAAGGGTCAGCTCAGAAACAGGTCCCCTGGCCAGCCAGCAGCAGTCTGACCCTGAGTGAGAGAAGCCTTGGTTTCATGTTCTTAGTTATACTCATTAGGAAAAATAAGAGGCTTCACAGTTGGGATACCCATCACCATTGTAGGCTTTTGCATTCAAATTAGTCTAGAGGTGAATCCCAAGGTTAGTTTAAGTGTGAGGAGCTAGAAGGAGGGATATGGATCAGAGGGTGTTGAAATATGGGAAAGAATCCTCCAGAAGTGCCTGAAACAAGGCATGGAAGAAGCTCATTTATTTTGTGGACACATGTGGGAAGTTTCAGGAAAGCTTTGGGCCCAGTCAATGGGTTTGTGTCCTGACCTACCTGGAGAGCTCTAAGCTAAAAACGCTGGTCTGAGTAGAATTCCAGCCATCCTCAAGTCTTTGGATAATTGTGAAGCAGACTGCTGTACATAATCCATGGACGCTGTTATAAGTGACCTTAGTCACCACTTTTCCAGTTTCTTACAATTTCTTGGACTTGCTAATTCATTTCCCCCTCACACCATTTCATCTCTCTTTGCACCTGCATCCCACCCTGTCAGGCGTGTGTGAATCCATGAATGTGCTCCCTCGTCATCATACTCTTTTCCCCTTCACTTAACGCCCAGCCTCCAAGGAGAGCACTTTGATCAGGCTTACTTTACTACCACAAACCACCTCCTGGATTAGGTGTTTTCTACTCTACCCTACCTTTCAGATTCTGCAACATGGAAGTCCAAAGAATCACTCTGGGAATTTTGAGAATAAAGGAAGGAATAAAACTGATTCACAAAACCAGAATTTCTCTGGGGCAAGAGTTGGAGGGCAATAGGCAGGAAGCATCCATAAGTAAACAACTTCATCCTTTTATGCAAGGTATGCAAGTATGCAAGATAAATCCCAACGCAGAAAATGCAACATTTGAGACTACTCTTGTTAGGCATCACTGACCCCAGTGAACCCCTGGACAATGCCATTTATTAACTATTTCAGGAAGTGCCTGTGGAGCCAACAGAACCAAGAGATTTCCACCTACTGGCCTTGTGAGAATGTAACTAAAATCATGGAGTGCCCAAACCTGGGACCATCACCAGTAGAATGGTCAGCTTTAGGCCTTTGGAATGACCAGCACTGACAACCACACAGAGGTCTTCTGACTTCAAATGATCAGAAACAAGGACCAATGCATATGGCTTCCCAGGTATCAGCAGTCCTGGAGTCAACATGGAAGTTTCCCTGTGATTAAATGCTCAGTGAGGTCATCACAGAAAAATGTGGTGAATTACCAAGGAACTGTATTCTGTTTGCATAGAGAAATGCTTTCCAGTGAAATGTTCATGACTTCCTATCAATAATCTATAAGCATATTATTGGAGATGCAGCTTGTTCTCATCCCTGATGAGAAGAGTCAGTGTTCAGAGCTGTAACATAACAACATTCTATGCTAACCTCCTTCCTTCTGCCTATTCTTTAGCAATAACCTAACCAAGTAAGAAGCACTCATAGTATGGTGTGCTCACAGTTCTATGGGCTCTCAAAAACTCAACGTCTATTTAATGAGTCTGTTTCCTCACTCATGGTGCCAGAGTGTGCTTGAGTAATATCAACCAGGGCACATCTCCTCAAAATGAGAGCGTGATTCTATGCTACAGCTTCAAAGGCAGACATTGAAATTCATTCACTTGCTCGGCAGATATTTGCTAATGTCTTCTATAAATATTATGCCCTTTTCTCAACACATGAGATACAATGATGAGCAGATACGCATGCCCCTGAACCTCATCAGACTTAGAGTCCAGCTAGGAAGACAACCATCGAGTAGTTATGAGTGCTCTAATTACCATCATGTAAAAACCAAAGGTCAGGGTATACAGAATTAGTCTGGGAGCTTAAGTAGCTTCCTGCCCCCCCCCCAAAAGAATGTCTATGTAAATTAAATTTAAATGGAGACGGTGAAGTGTGGGCAAGAGGGTTCTAGGCAGAAGGTCTAGCATGTTGCCCTTCTGTGAGGATTTCACTCCTCTGCAGTGTTTCCTCTTGAGCAGCACAGAAGGTTTATCAACAAGGAGTAGGGTATAGGGAAAATGCAGCACTCTATCTCGAGATGACTGAGATGCATATGTCAAATGAAATCCTTGCCAATAACGTTCCCTTTGTACCTTAATTAATGTGTGTCGAACACTTTTCTATCTTTTGCTCAGATCTGTGTCCGTGTCCAACATTTCTGGGCAGCTTCCAAAATGGTGGTAGGCAGACTTCTGACAAAAATAGTTGTTTCTGTTTTTTTTTTTTTTTTCCTTTCCTCTTCCATTAGCCATGGCCTCTTGCCATGTTGAGTCTCACAAATGGACACAAACCAATCAATCACCCTTATAAAAATGTCAAAATTCATCCTTCCCTACTGTGAAATGAATACACTGACCTTAACACAAATGTAGAAATAAATTAAAAAAAAAAAAAATCTATCCCCACAATGGACCCCCGGCTGCCACACACAGATTTCCACACATTTCAGTTTGACAAGACTGACATTGCTGAGAAGAATTTCTTGCTTCTTTTTTTTTTTAAGCTAGAAGCAGATAAATATGCCCCCAAATTTACTAATAAGAACTTATTTATACACAGAGGCTGCGCCTGTCAAGAAGTGTGGATAGGAAGAGCCATTATCTGTCCAGAAGGAAGACATGAGAGAAAGATGAATCTAACACAGTGAAGGCGGGAGGGACGCTCGTTTCATACTGTCTTTAAAAACAACAAAACCATGAGTTTCCTCAATCTAGAGGCCATCTGATATTTAACTGTTCCGCTCAGCGTCAGCCTCTAGTTTATGCATCATAACTGCGGGTAAAAGTAGAAGCCCTGAGCTTGGCAGATGCCAACTCCAGTCCTGGCTCTGACATTGGCCAGCTCTGTGACCTTGAGCCCATCAGTTAATCTCTTTAACTCTCAAGTTCTTCATCTGTAAAACAATCCTATCTCCTAGAGTGCTGCCGCAGACGTCTCTTATCTTCACCAGCCCCGGCATCTATTTCTATTCTTTTGGTGACAGACCTTTAATTATCTTCACAGGAGCCCTCTTTCCACACCCAAGACCTCTGGTTTTAGGGGATGTCCCCACCTCAGGCTCTCGGGAGGGGCTGTGGGATCCGCAACCCGACTTTCAGAACACTGCAACCCTTGGCCACGGGAGCTGCTTCAAGTTCATGCAAGTGACATAGGCTGGGACAATGAAACTCCTGCTAAATATATTTTAGGGAATTATTGGCAAAAGTGATCTCTGGGTGATAGAGTACCTGAACTGTTAGGAATGAGACCTGAAGCTGCTGGAAGACGTGGAGAAAGCCTGCCTAACTAAGCATGAACCTAAAAAAGACAGAGAAGGGAGATGGAGAAAGACAGATTTAAATCCCTGGGTCCTCCTATAGCTCTATATTTTTTTGGTTCTATAAGTCAATAATTTCTCTCTTTTGCACTGAGTTGTTTGAATTGGATTTCTGAAAATTTTCACTGAAGTAAGCCTAGTTTATACAGGACTTTTGAGAATATACATAAGTACCTGGTATATAGGAAGGGCTCAATCAAAAGTGTCATACAGGGACGCCTGGGTGGCTCAGTTGGTTGGGCGGCTGCCTTCGGCTCAGGTCATGATCCCAGCGTCCTGGGATCGAGTCCCACATCGGGCTCCTTGCTCGGCAGGGAGCCTGCTTCTCCCTCTGCCTCTGCCTGCCACTCTGTCTACTTGTGCTCACTCTCGCTCCTCTCTCTCTCTCTGACAAATAAATAAAAAAAAAAAAAAATAAAGATATTTAAAAAAAAAAAAAAAAAAAAGTGTCATACATTGTTGCACGCACACACATATGCATGTGTATGTCTGTGTGTGTGCCTGTGTATTTGCATGTCTCTCCCTGTAGCACCTGAAAGTTGACCAAAGGGACAAGAATCAGAAAAATAGGCAAGACTTCCAGCAGTGGCTCTGCCCACAGCTACTGTATGCAGCCACCCAGACACTCTGAATCCTGTGTTTAGCAAACAGATCACTTTTCTCAACTTCCCACTCACTTTGTACAATCTGACCACCATGATTTGTAACATTGAAATTTAAGAAGAGAGAGAAAGAAACAAAGGAAGGAAGGAGGAAGAGAGGGAGAGAGGACATTGGACAGCAGGGAAGAAGAAAGGAAGAACATACCAGGCATTGTTAAGATTTTAAAGGAGGGGCACCTGGGTGGCTCAGTGGGTTAGGTCTCTGCCTTCAGCTCAGGTCATGATCCCAGAGTCCTGGGATCGAGCCCCACGTCGGGATCTCTGCTCAGCAGGGAGCCTGCTTCCCCCTCGCGCTCTCTCTGTGTGCTGCCCTGCCTACTTGTGATCCCTCTCTCTGTGTCAAATAAGCAAATAAAATATTTAAAAAAATAAATAAAAATATTTTAAAGGAAGTATGATTGTCCTGGGGCTTTCAGTCATGACTCCGTAATTCTTACACATGCCCTGGGTTGTGTTCTTGCTAGGATCCCATGGTTTACTCTGGATTCATCACATTCTATCTGTGCTCCATTTCCTCTCTAAAAGCCTGTTTTCAGAAAATAAATAAATAAATAACCTGAAATCTACTCAGGAGGAAATAACTGGTCATTAATGACAGAGTTACTCTTTTCGTGGAGATTTGCATTTTAAAGGAGCTCAAACCAAAAACAATGTAACATCTTCAGGTGTCAAGGAGAAAGGAACTACTGATTGTGGAACACCTACTGTGTGCTGGGCAATTTACATAGTTTACACAATCCCCAGAACTCTGAAGAGAGGGAGGGATAAAACCCATTTTACAGATGGGGAAATATGCTCAGAGAAGTTCAAAAACTTGCCCAAAGGCACAGAACTCAAAAGGGATGGATCTGGAATGAAATCAATGCTTCACTGACCCAAAGCCTGTGTTTCTGGTTTTGGTTCCTCCTGGTGACCCTGAGATCCTTGCTGTCACTAACTGAATATAACAGGCATTCTGGCCATGGAGGTAGGAGACAGGATTCAGAGAGACTGATCCAGCATCAGGATGACTTGGAGGCAGGACAGAGGGCAGCGGAGTGACAAAGTGGATTTTATCTGAGAAGATGAATTTTTAAATCCAATCACAGAAACCACCAGAGCACTTTTCGGTTTTTGTTTTTTGTTTTTTAACTTCAGTTAAACTGGTTTCCTAAACTGCATACCAGCACCTAATCAGTTTGGCCTCTTTCTTTCTCCCTCCCTTTAATCTTATTTTAGCTTCCCGTCTTGTGTGGTTGTCTGTCCGGGTGGGGAGGGGGGCGAATTCTCTGTACTCTGGTTTCTTCTCCGCCATTCTCTGCTTTCTCACACTGTAGTCTTAATTTGATCAGCAGTTATGAAAAGGGAACATTAATCCTGAGGAAAGGGACATTGTTCGTGGCCAGACAGTTTTGGTATTGCTGCTACAGTGAAGTGTTTTGTGCTTGGATATGAGTTTAGCCCCATGGGATGCTGTAACTCCTTGATGCGAGAACAGAACGAGGGACAAAGTTGCTAAGAAATGAACAGATGACACCTGGTATGGGGGAAGGCCTGTTAAAGATCTTAGCAAGTTCTAGATCCCACCTGAGCCCCGAGGTGGAAGGGGCCTGGAAGTTGCTGCTGTAGGAGTATGTGATCACGGGGGCACCAGTGGGGAGGGGCACATGGAGAGGGATGAGAAAAAGGAAGGCGAGGAAGCATGAGGTCAACCCTGTCCATTGTGATAGGCCAGTCTCCTATGCCGGAGAGTGTAAGCCTGAGGAATTTATTAATTATGATTGTGGGTATCATTTATATAGCATTTACGAGATCCTAGGTATCCTTCTAAGTGCTTCATGTGACTACACCATTTTTATCTTTACAGGAATCATAGAGGTAGGTATTACTATAACAGATGAGGAAAATGAGGCTTAAGGCTTAAGCAACATGTGCAGGACTTGCCATGCTCTTAATCACTGCCTGTTTCATCTCTTAAGTGTCTATTATGTACCAAGGCCTCGGGCTAAGCTCCAAGGATATAGCCATGAATAAAAAAAGGTCAGAGAAATCTCAACCTAGTGGAGGAAATAGGAGAATGAACTAACTATATAATGACAGTATATAGCACAGTGCCCACCCCATGAAAGACATGAAGTAGATATTTATTGAATGATAGATGGGTGGATGGATGGATGAGTGGATGGATGGATGGATAGGTGGAGTAGATATATTGTACTAGCTGCACAGGCAGAGATAAGCATGCTGGGGGAATATAGAGAAGAAGGAACCAAACCCATGTAAAAATAGGTGATGCTTGAGCTGACTTTTGAGTTGGTGTAGAAGTTCACCAGATATTGACAACCATCAGATGAGAGTGATGCTCTATTGTGATCTCACCATCACCTTGCTCCAGTAAAGCAGCCATGAGCTTTTCCCATTATCTGAGAATCAGAGACTATAGAGCAAAGACTAGGTCCCAACCTGCTAAGTCTCCATTTGCTCTCCTTCCCAGGGCACAGGTAAGCCTTTCTCTGACTTTGGTTTTCTCCTTTCTTTTCAGTACGGCTGGGCTAGCTACCAGAAGTGACATATATTGTCAATGAACCAGATAGCTGCATTTTTGGACAAAGGGTCGTTAACATTTTAAAAGCAGAATTTTAAGTTTCAGGTCACCATAGATAATCAGTTCAAGAATCATAACCACAATTAACAAAGCAACAATAGGAACAACATAAAATCCTGGTTATGTTACACATCACTTTATAACATACAGCGGTCTGTCGATGTACATTATTTAATTGCAGATCTTAGCCCTGGGAGAGACGAAACAGATCATCCTTCTACCATTTGACATAGACGAGATTCATGCTCAGAAAAGATGAGATAAAGTGTCTGTTGATCACTTCTATGAGCTGGTTCAATACCGGCTATTGAACATCCTTATCTCGTTGAGACTCATGGTAGCCTGGTAAGTAGGGGGTTGTGTTTCCATTTTGGCACTAAATAAATTGAGGCTCAAAGAGGTTAAGCAACTTATCTGTGGGCCCCAAGGTGGTAAATGGAAAAGCCAGGACTGCAAGTCTAGCTTTTTCTCTTCCTTGGTGCAGTGCTCTTTGCATTCTGATATCTTATTTCCTCATTTCTGAAGAGATTCAGAGAGAGGGGACTAGTAACCAAGAATCTTAACTCCTTAGTGGGTCTGCATAGGCTATGACACATGTTAGGCATCTTTGAAGTCACTGATCCACAGGCCACCCAAATCCAAAGGACTCTGGCTATAGAATAGGTAAGCCTGGGCTCAGGGGAAGCTTTGGACAAAACTGTGAAGTATTTAAAGTTTCGGTGTTGGTCTTGGTCTCTTCGATTACCTTTCAGGACTATTCTTTTCCATTTTTGTGTTTTGACACTCCATCCCATTCAATGTTCTCTTGTTCTCCATACTGTCCTAGGTGTTTTATTTTTTAATTTTTTAAAAGATTTTATTTATTTGACAGAGAGACAGCCAGAGAGGGAACACAGGCATGGGGAGAGAGAGAGGGAGAATCAGGCTCCCTGCTAAGCAGGGAGCCCAATGTGGGGCTTGATGCAGGGCTCAATCCCAGGACACTAGGATCATGATCTGAGCTGAAGGCAGACACTTACTGACTGAGCCACCCAGGTGCCCCTATCCTAGGTGTTTTAAATAATGGTTTGGTTCTGGGGATGTGTGTGTGTGTGTGTGTGTGTGTGTGTGTGTGTGTGTGTGTGTGTTGGGTCCACCCAACCGAGGAGGACTGATTAATGCTTACTAATGAACTTCTTAATTCTTCTTAGAATTGTACCACATATGAAAGTAGCACCTGCTGTCACTTGCTAGTTATATCCTAAGAACAATCCACAGGCAATCTGACGTCTCACCCTGGGCTCAGAAGCACCCTGAATGGTGAGAAGTCAGTTACAAGGACACTAGTAGAAACTGGACTCTGGCTGCATCCGCCATGCAGAAATCCTGCTCCCGAAGAGCTGGGGCAAATGGAAACAGAGAGGGAACTCTGGGCTCAGACATGTCCTGAGAGGCTAGAGTGTCTAGTTCAGTGCTTACAATAAAAATGGTGTCACCCACTCCCAAAAGCAAGGAGAAGCTGTGTTCCTGCCAATGTTGGGGAAGAATGAGGAGTATGGATGGCCAGGGGAGTTACAGGAAGTTGCAGATCTGGCCCAGACAAAAGGAAGGCATGGGAGGCCTGGAGCAAGACAGAAGCCCAGTCAGATTTGTGCTCTTAAAGGGTCTCTGGCTATGGTATGATATTGGGGTGGAGAGGACCAAGGGAGGAGGAAAGACCTGTAAGGAGCCAGTGCCATGGTAGCTCAGATAAAAGATTATGGGGACTATGAACCAAGGCAGGGACAAGAAAGCCTGAAAGAATAAGAAGCTCAAGACGGTAAGGCGAGGATCTTTACTCCAGACATCGTCTTCAGGGTAGGACTGAACGAGGGCACTGAGCCCCGGAGAAATGAAGGTGGAAACCATCATCGATCAGGAAGACGGGCCCCACAGCACACTTGAATGACTTCACCAGTCATCTGGTGTTTGAAGCAGGTCTGTGAGTGACAGAGTGAGGCAAGAGGGAGCTCTCTGGCACTCAAAACAGTTTTCTTTGCTATTCTGTCCAGATGATGGTAACACCTCTGGTCTCATAGGACAACCTAGGGCATTTCCATTGCCATATCTGGTCAGAACTTCTGATGTCTGTCCTGTCAGGAAGATCTATTTCCCAAGTAATAGTCAGATTCCCACTAGTGATTTCCTTCCCCTTGGGACCTGAGTTCACAGCTAGCTCTGCAGCCCCCCTGAGGCACACACATCACCTAAATATTCCCTTGGAAATTGCTCCTGCAAATATTCTCAATCAAAACTCAATAAAGTGTCTGAGAGCTTGTACTACCCCGAAGGCTGGGAACTGTGCACTACAATCATATTCCAGAATATCAAACAAAATGCCAACTCCAGCCCCATTCCAACAGCACAGATCTTGGGAATTAGAGCTGGGCCTTAATCAGCTAAAGACGTACTTGGTTGTTGAATGAAGAATATTTACCTATAATGTTGAGATGTGTGGAAACACAGCACATGTTAGATGTGCTAAAACTGTATTGAGAATAAGGGGGTGGTTTGTGAAAAATTACTATTCAGAGAATTTGTTCCTTTACTAGGATTTTGTAAAAATCCCATTGTATACTTTCTATAGCAGAACGTCACCAAAGCAGATGTTTCTAAAAAGCCAATGCTTCCAAAAGTAGTGATTTTTTTTTTTTTTACTTTCTAGTGGTATGTTAATTAAACAGTCTACACAGCTGTAACAAAGAATATGGAACAATTGCTCAAGCAAAATAAAAGCTTCGTTTCTTTCTTGGGGTATAATAAGGCTGAGCTGGTGGGTGACCCACGTATCCATCAGAGAAGGGATTTTTTTTTTTTTTCTGCTTTGCTGATCTCTCATTCCCTTAGACGCTGTTGCCCAGTGTGGCTAAAGCATTATTTTGTGTTTCAGCTGATGACAAGGATGAAAGAAAGAGGCCAGCAGACTTCTTCCTGAACATGGGACCTACAGGTCATTCACATCATTTGTATTCTCATCCCTGTGGGCCAGACCTTAGTGACGTGGCAATCCTGGGTGGCCAGGGAGCTGGGGACCATGGCTGCTCCCTGGATAGCCAAGCGCCCCCACTCGAAAAGTAAGGGATATTGTGTAACTTTGGTAGCAGTTCAACCAAAGGGCCTTAATCATTAACTTTACCTGGCGAGCCTTTTCCCCTGCACTCTGGCCACTCTGCATTTCTTGAGATTCTGGACATCTCCCTGCTGTCTCACTTCTCTGTGTCAGGGTATGCAGCTCTTGTTCCCAGGAATACATCTCTCGACCCGTTTCACTCATGCCCATCCTCCAAAATTAATGGCAGTTGTTAGTTCCTGCAGGAGAACTTCTCCTGTGTGCTTTAGTTCTCTCAGTGAGTGGGTTTTTAAGAGATACCACTCTTCACAGAGCAATAATACACAGTATGATGTGATTTCTACATCTGCCTCTAGACTGGCAGGTTCTCAAACCAGGCCGTCCTTTACAATGGAGTCCTCTTGCAAACCAATTTAATTAGAATCTCTAGGGCCAGGACCCAGGCATCAGGGTCGTAAAATATTTCCCCCATTGATCCGATGTGCAGTTAAGACTGGAAACCACAGAACTAGCTTCCAGGCAGAAATTTTATCTCTGGACTATTTGTACTTGAAGCAGAAGCTGGCCTTCTGTTGACGTTCAATAAATGTCTAGTGCACGAACAAATGAATGAATGAAGAATGACTTTCTGCAAAGCGGTGAAACTAGACCCCCAACAAGAATTAACAATTCATATCATTTTCTTGAACACTGAATATTAGCACCAGAAGGGACCTTCATGATGATAGAGATTCATCATGTCTGACAGATGAGGAAACTACGATGAGAGAAGATCTCTGGGTGAGCTCACAGCAGAGATAGGCCTCCGGGCCTCTGGATGCCAAGTCCGTCAAATGTCACACTGTAAGATGACTTGGTTTTATGAATCTACCTACAATTTAAACCCAGAAGAATTCTTCTTGCTTCTAGGGCTGAGCTCTAGCCACCAAACCCCACTGGATCAAAAAAGAAACATTTCCCATTCTCTAGGTTTGTGATCATTTTTGGACAGCCATTCTTTGTTTTGGAACCTGCTCATTATACCATTTTACTACATAATGAAGACAAATGTCCACAGTTTAGCTACAGATTTAGTTAATGACAAGATGTATAATAATACAAGATAATAGGGCCAGGCCATTGCTTTCTAATTAAATATTTTTGTCAGATTCTTTCCCTCATTAATCTTCTTTTATTCGCTATGCTTTATGGCTATTTTGCCTTCCACCTTGAGTATATGTACACATGTAATTTTAAGAACAGAAATAGGCTCCAGGTTTTTATGGGAATTGGGCTTTCTCCTCTCTGCATCTGTTTATGTACAGACGTGTCATTGAGTTTAGGAGGGAAGACATCACACGTAACCCAGACAAGGCCTCTAATTGGTATGCTAGCCCACGCAAAGCTATCTGATTGCATTCAGTAACTGGCAGGGACAGAGAGCATTTCCAAGGGAAATAATATCTCACTGTGAATCTGGGAATATCTCTGTAAGAACTGAACGGTAAACACCAGCCTTAATTTTAATGTCTCACATTATGCAAATTTTTCAAAAGGCGAGGTCTCTGCTAGTCAGGCCCACCCCCCAGGACAGGGAAGTTACATAAGACTGTTGCGGGAGTCAGTGTCAAATTTCCAAGACTTGTAGAGCAGAGGCATTTCCACATCATCATTTTCTCTTATAAGCAAAAGTATTTACCTGTGAAGAACTTTCGAAGCCTGAGACTCCACTGGCTGGCCAGCTGCCGGCAACAACTCCTTTCAGGTCGAGCTTTGATGGGGAGGTGTTTAGGTTCTAATGGCCTTAAAAGCTGCAAGGTGCAAATGTGAAACGATGAAATCCAGACTGCAATGGCCATTTACAGAACGATCTTTGCAAAGCCGCCGAGAGATTTGGCGGTTGATGAGGCATCTCCATCAAAATGTGCTCCCAGAAATGCGTTCTCTGTGATACCTGTTTCATTTAATGGTGATCATTCTCGCCCTCCGCCCCCCTTCCCACAACTAAAGATGATTACTCTGACAGCAAGCTGTGTCTCACCCATCATTTTCTGTCAATTTTCTTGCCTCTGGAAAGGATTCTGTTTGGGTTCTTAGATTAATTCTCTAGGCAAAACACTCGCCTCCTATTCTTGCTATTTCTGTTCAAAATAGGTATCCTGGGAGAGTTCACTGAACAAACAAAACTTAGGCTATGATTTAAACACAACACACCAATTACAAGTTTGGGGAGGGGGCAGTAGAGAAGAGTTCAGAAGTAACCTTCCTTCTGAAGCCCACACTAGACATGGCATGTGGCGCGAATTCAGCCACACGTCTCCGGTGGCTGAGCACAAGAACTGCTGTGGACCACCTCTCCAATAATCTAGATGGACTGCCCATCAGTGTCGGAGGCATTGGCTGTATGTACCTGATGGGCATTTATGCCTAAGAATAAAAAGAAAATAACAATCACATGGCAAGCACATAACTATTAATGAATGGGTCTTACTAATGAATTAGCAGTCAGCCCTCTCTGATGCCACCAAAGGAGCCCCAGTACACCATTCAGAATATTCCTTAGGACTAATTCTTGGGATTAGAGGATTTCATATACTGTTGTTTGTGGCTTTTCTTCCTAGCACTGAGTGCACTCAACATCTATAAAGATGATGAACCCTCATGCCCAAGACTTCCTCCCTGCTTGGCTGAGCTGGGGAAACATCTTTTTCTTTTTCTATCTTTTTTTTAAGATTTTATTTATTTATTTGACAGAGAGAGAGATCACAAGTAGACAGAGAGGCAGAGAGAGGGAGGAGGAAGCAGGCTCCCTAGGACACCAAGATCATGACCTGAGCTGAAGGCAGAGGCTTAACCCACTGAGCCACCCAGGTGCCCCAAAACATCTTGACCTATGCAAAAGATACTGAGTGATGAGGGCAGATATGACATTTAAAGGGACGATGGAGAGGACCAAAGGCAATGGGGGTTGGAATTCAGCCTTATTTGGAAAAGAAGACTGGTTTCCCTGCAAAGCCCTCATCTCTTAATTGGTGGGCCTCCTAGGAGGGTGCCCCTGCTTTCACTCCTCCTTCCGCAAAGGCAATAAATTCTTTGGGAAAATCCAGCTCTGAGAAACCAGGTGGAAGGCTTTCATTGGTGGTGGGGTCAGACCATGGGTTTAGACCTGGGTGTAGATACATTAAATTTATTAGTACATTAAGTGCTTGTTAGGATACATGCTGGGATGTAGAGCATTACAAATAAAAATAAAAATGTACCGGCAAGGAAAAGACTCAACATGCGTGGTGTATGGAAATGGTGAGGCTTCACATGCCAAAGTGAGAAGCCAGAGGTATGCCGGGTACTAACAGCTACTTTCAAATCATGTCCCAGGGGTCACGGTACTCCCAACTCCAGTTTGGGAGTCTCAGAAGGTTGAAGAATCTATTCTGCAGTTCCATGATAACGCTATGATCAATGGTGGAACATTTTTCCAAGGGCCAAACAGTAGGCAGGGCAAAATTTCATCTCGATAGTGTGATTCCTGAGTCTTCGTGAAATGAGAAGAATTCTGATTTTTTTTTTTAAATGTTATGAGTTCCTCTCCCCCTTCCTTCTAGCCCCACACCATTCCCTGGGAAATTATTTTGGTAAAAGTGGTATGTTCCTTATTCTTCTACTCCTCTTTGAAATATTCCCCCAACAACCATAAACAGGCTCTGAAAAAGCCCTGAGTTAAGAAACATATGCAACCCACATTCACTTAATCTGACCATAGACCATTCTTTTTTGCAGAACACCAACAAATGCCTGTGGATCTTGTGTCCCGAAAGAATCAGTAGGAAATCCTGGACTAACTCAGAGATGCTTTCACCTGTCCTTACACCACTGACTACTTGTGGAGGCTTTGGTTCCTCCCCACTCACCCCCCTCTTACTCTCTATCTCACTTCCCTTGATCTTTTGGATTCTCTCCATCTTCACTCCATTGACCACTTCTTACTTTACCTTGAGGACTTAATGTTCTTATTTATGTGGCCTTTTTTTTTTTCCATTATGACTTCATCATCTCTCAAACATGGATTTCTTTTTTTCATTCCATTAAACCTCTTCTCCAGGTCAGAGTGTTTCCTCCCAAGCAAGTTCAACGGCCCCAATAAAGCAATTTTGTCTTTAGCTACTTAATTACATTTTACTGCCCCCACCAGCCACACTTTATTCTTTCTCTGAGGACCTTCCTGCCTTTAGAAATATTGCTCTCCAGGGAATAACACGATGGACTTGGGGAGATGAAGAGGAGAAGGGAGTTGGGGGAAATCGGAGGGGGAGATGAACCATGAAAGACTGTGGACTCTGAGAAACAAACTGAGGGTTTTGGAGGGGAGGGGAGTAGGGGGTTGGGTGAGTCTGGTGGTGGGTATTAAGGAGGGCATGTATTGCATGGAGCACTGGGTGTGGTGCATAAACAATGTATTCTGGAACACTGAAAATAAATAAAAAATAAATAAATAAATAAAAATAAAAAGCACAAAACATAAAAAAAAGCAATATTGCTCTCTCTACACATCATTTTGTATTTGCTATTTTTTAAATTGAAGTAGAGTTGACATGCAGCATGTCCTCATGTTTTTCTTAATATTTTTCCAGCACAACTCTTTTGCCTCTTTAGCATGTTTTGTCTTTATTTTTTCCATTCAAAAAATTGCATAGTGACTATTTTTGTCTCCTTCTACATTATATGCTCGCCTTTTAAAAATTGTACAGTACAATGTCACATACTTGTAAATAAATTATTGTCACAAAGCCCTCCACATATTTGTTTACTTGTGAGATTTGATTTAGCTGGTATCATATCAAGAAGTCCTACCTATATTTCTCTAATCCTTTTAAATGAAATCAAAAATGACTTCCCATATTTCTTTGTATTCATGTAAATTGTTTGGTGCCTTATAAATCATAAAATCTTTATTGTTCTGCCCAAGTGCTCTCAATTTAAAAAAAAAAACCCTCAGGGAGTTTTATTTTCTTTCTGAAGTCCACATTACACAACAATATATGCCAAAGCACCTCCAGTTTCTGAAGTTCTTACTAATCACACAATATGTTGTACGAGTCATTCCTTATGACAGTGTTTTCTTTCCATGCGCACTTGGCCTCTGTTTTTTGTACAATAGTATACAGCTTTGAGGGACATCAGAGAGGATTTTTTTTATAGATTACCCTTAAGACTTATAAAAAGAAAAATAAGGTAGTAGTTACCATTTATGGAGCATTTGCTATGTATTGCCAACATCTCCGTGCTTTACATATCTCATCTAATTCCTTGCAGTGTGGACACTTTTATCCCCATTTATAGTCAAGAGAGCAGAGTTTCATGGAGAAAAGGCAATTTGCCTAAGCTTATATAGTTTCTGAATAGTCAAAGCGGGATTTGAACCCACTTTTACCTGAGTCCAAAGGCTCTTACATATTAAGCAAGACTATACTGTAGCTTTAACAGCAAACCTTGAGTTTTCTCCACTAATGTGTCAAAACAGCAATGTCAGGATTCTGTCAGTGATGGAACAGTCCCACATGTGGGGAACAAAGACCTGGAGATGACATATAACCACCAATGTGAGGCCAACATTGGTCAGAAGAGCTGTCTGTATCTTGTAATGGGAGCAAACTTAGGTTAGATCCTTAAAGCATAGTACCCAACAAACATGGCAGTCCAAGTTGGTGTTCAAATCTCTCTCTCTCTCTCACTCCCCCCCACCCCACACACACACACATAGGAGGCACTAGGTTTATTGCATTACATAACCAGAAGTCAGTAACAGACTTGGCTCCAAACATGGATGAATTCTTAAATAGTATGTGAATTGTGTTGTTAAGGATGCTTCTTTGTTTTCACCTCCTGACACAGCTCTTCCTAATTTGGCTTCATTCTCAGGCACGTTTCTTCTCTTGCATTCTCTAACCATAGTTAATTTTCCCTACAAGTGAAATAGAAACAGGGCACAAAAGACCCCCAAATCATTTCCTAATGAATAGCAAAAGAGAATTTAGCTTAGATCCAAATCCTGGCTTCCTTATTTATTTGACATGAAAACAAAGGTAAGGAACCTACCATCTCTGGGCCTCTGTGTCTCCATCTGTATAATGGGGATCTAATAGTAAAGTACAGAGGACTGTTATGAGAATTACATGAGTTGTTGTACGTAAACCTCTCAGCCAAGCGCATGGCTTGGAGTGAGTGTACATCAACTGATAACAGGTGTAACCATTTTTATATGCTATTATTATTATTTAATTACTACTGAAGTAAAGATCAGAGAAGGTTAGTGGTTTGCCAAATTTCCCCCAGCTTGTTAATGGCAGGGTCAGGGCTCAGAACCAGTTTTCCTGTCTGTTTGATGAGGGGTCTTACCCTCGGTTTTCACCATCACAAAGTCTACGATGCCAATTATGCTTGGCTCAGACTAGTCCTGAAATCATTTCTATTCCCTCAGCACATACCTGCTGGGAGGACAAATATGGCAATGACAAGAATAATCACATTTGACATTTGTAGGATATTTTAGACTTTTCAAAGCCCTTTTGCATATGTTACCTCATGTGGGATTAAACATTTGCCATGGGTACTCCACTCATGGATAATCAGAATTGGAGTTTTATGCTAGTATTAGATTTGACTTCCTCTTGCTTTCCTGGGAGACCCACAAATCGGTTTACTTAGTGCCAGATGCATTCATTGCCACCAGTTTTCAGGGAACTTAGGTCAGCCATAATCTGGAGTTTGGTTTGTAGGGGAAAAGTGGCTTTTACAGGGATTTGCTTTGTAGAGGTGGGGGGAGGGGTGCTGGCAGAGAAGAGAACAGGGATGTGCTGCAGAATTTAAGCTGTTGCCAGTGCCCTGACAGGCACTTCCAGGAGGTGGGGATGCCTCCTTAATTCTGAGAGCTCAGGCTGAGTGAGGTGCATACATGGACCATCTCAGAAGGATGGGAATTGGCATGGTACCCACTGTCGGCACTCTTCACGCGAGGCAATGTGTACAAGGCTCCCAGAACTGTACATGTCACTTAACAAAATGGCAGTCTGAGGAAAAAAGTAAGCGTTTCTGAGTCAGACAAATTTGATTTCCAATACCTACTCTGCCACCTACCAACCAGTAACCTTAAGCAAGTCATTTAGCTTCTCTGGTCCTCAATTTCCTTACGCCTTAAATGGGCACTGGGGTATTTACCTCATGATACTGTGACGAAGACAAAATGTATTAATGTAGTGCCTGCCTGTAGGAAGTGTATAAAACTGACAGCTATTGTTAATATTAATTTATTATCATTAGTAGCAGTAGTCATAGCAGTTACTACCTCAGCAGGTCCGAAGGCTGAGTTGGAGCCCTTTAAGAGAATGTGCCTCACCACTGCTAGGGGAGGGCTCTGCAGAGGACCAGCTGGAAGCTGCCTTTGAGGATGATGCTCACGCTGGGCTCTAAGACCCAATGAAACCTAAGAGGTTTGGAGGCAGTTGCCAGGAGGATGGTTCATGGCCACTAGTATGTGTCATCACTGAAGGAAGCTACCTTCAGCAACCCCACACTAAATGGGAGCTCCCCAAGAGTGGGCATGGTATCATACCTGAGATAGCTCATGCACAGTTTAAGTCCGTGAACAAGGAGTAGCTCTAGGAAGACCTTGTTGTGGGGAGCCGCCACCATCATCACTGAGAGACCCACCTGGCGCTGGGCCTCTTTGGGATCTCCTCTATAAGAAGCTATTGTAGAAAATCATAAAGTCATAGAGGCCAGGAGTGATCAAATTCCAGGTTTTGAGTGCTATAAGAAATATTACTATTTGAGAGGTCCAGCCCACTCCACCCTGCCAAAGACACTCTTTGCCCCTAGAGACGTGGTGAGTGTGTGCATGTGTGTCTGTGTGTCTGGAATGTGGTTTGGTAGGAAGCTAGTGTTTCAGTGCCCCCATTATGAGACCCACATTTGGATGGACCTAGGCCTGCTAAAGAGATCCTAAATTAACAACCTGACTGTAGGTTCTTGATGTGATGAGTGGCCTGAGAAAGGGAAGATTCCAGTAACAAAGGAAATGAGAACCTTGTATTCTACTTGATGGGAAATAACATTAGCATTCTGCAAAGAGATTTCAGAGAAAACATCCCTGAACTGAATTATCCTGTTTCAAGGGCGGCCAAACTTATTGACCAGCTGAGTCGTGTAGAATAACCTTTGTCAGTTCTGAAATAATAAGCCTCCCACCAACTTTACGGAGCGTCTCAAAATTTTTTTAAGTTCATAAAGAGCCTTTTGCTTCTCACATCTTCACCTTCTGTGGCTGTTGGGGATTGAGGGAATAGATTTCAAAGTCAGTCCCTTCAATGGCCAAGGATAAGTTTATTATCTGAGTCTTGATTTTTCCAATGGAGAATTTAAAAAATAAAAAATAATAAATAAAAAAATATATAAATACTTATTTCAAAGTGTATGTTGTGAACACTCAGTGAAAAACTGTAGATAAAGCACTTTGTATAATGCTTGGCAATGATAATCATAACAGTAATAATAATAATATTTATTAGTGCTTAATATGTTCTGCATAATGAGCTTACTGATGAAACCTCATACTTATCCTCAGTTTAGGTGTTATTATTATTATTATTATTATTAACATCATCATCATCTTCCTAATTTGACAGATGAAGACATTGAGACCTTGAGGTCAAGACATATGCCCATAGTGTCACTGCACATGGCAGGTCCACGGGTCAAACTAAGACATCCTGATATCGAAGAGCATGCACTTAAACCACTTGGCTCTCCTTGGTTGGTCTATTAAATAATTCTTGCACTGAGTAAGTATTTCCCATGTGCCTATTAGGTGCAAGACACTGCCAGTGTCCAATCCTGAAGCTCGAGTAACAGCTTTTCTCAAATGATGGTTATTAGTTCAGAGCGCAGCACAGGCACGAGAAGAGGCTGAAGAAACAGGGCTTAGCTATTGTCTCTGCTGTTTTCAGAACTGAAAATGAGTAAGCAGCATCCTGAGAGAGGAAACAAAATGAAACCTGATGAAGTAAAAGCACGGGAAACACAATGAGAGGCAGGTTGTACGACAAGCTCTGTTTGTTTGT
Source organism: Martes martes (assembly GCF_963455335.1). Lineage (NCBI taxonomy): Eukaryota > Metazoa > Chordata > Mammalia > Carnivora > Mustelidae > Martes > Martes martes. Next base: position 23,499,524 of record NC_137895.1, read on the forward strand.
TTGTTTGTTTTTAATTCTCTCTCTCTCTCTCTAATGCCATATATTTATATCATATCCTTGAAGATATTTTGGAGAATGGAAATCAAGTCTAATTCCCCTCAGGGCCCAGCACACTGCCAGGTCTACTGGAGGCCCACACATACTTGTGTACCACGTCGAACCGCAGGCATGCTTGGCATCAGCCAGCGGCAGCTCCACTGGGGTGGCGACTTCCAAGAAGCCAGGGAGGGAACTTGGCAGGGATACCGCTTCCCGAATTAGGTACTGTGCTCCAGGGATAACAAAATCTACATACAACCCAGAGCCTTCCTCAGGGGGTAGCTATTTCTGGAGGGGAAACGGCCCCCAGCTGCGGTGCGCAAGGCACGTGAGTGTGTTTTTTGTTCTGAGACAGTCACACCCAAGGCGCTGGCCAGTGGGGAGGACTGCCGGAGAGAGAGCCCAGGAAACTCCTCAGAGGGACTTTGGTTTAATGAGGAAGCCTGCGTCCCCCAGAACCCAGGTTCAAGGACAAATCCCTCCCAGTGCAAGACCGCAAGTGTGAGTTATGCCTGTCAAGCAGACACCACCTCCTAACTGAACTTAAGTTAGGCAGGGTCCCTGAACCCAGTCTACGGTCTCACGTGCTGCACAACTGGGAAACTGGCTTCATCTTTCCTGCCATTCACAGCCAGAATCCAGATGTTCTGTCAATAAGAACTCCTTTGATGACACCAAAACAATGTCTTTTGAGTCCCTCTCTTTTTCACTCTTTTGGAAAGGAAATCACTCACAAGTATGGGAAATTCCCCACTTTCCTGATACGTGTGAGAGAATAACCCCCAGCTTTCCAGACAAACAAATTAGGCACTGGTAAAAGTTTCAGTAGAAGGGGAGAGGCTTGCCTGCATCTCCCAAGTGGCAAAGCTAAGTTATCTTCCCTCTTACTTTGGATCGCTGCTGCCAACTTGCTTTGCAGTACCAGGATGGAAGGGCAGCCACCATATTGAAATCCGATCAATCAGGGCCAACCTCTTGGATGTCACAAAGTCAATCTTACAGACAAGCTAGACTACACAAACAGAAATTATGACTGCGGGGGGGGGGGTGTTATTAGTTTCCAATTAGCAACAAATAAGAAGAGACTTATCAACTGTTTATAGTGGTGAGCCATTGTCTGGCATTCATAGTTCATAAAATATTTTAGAACATTTTAGATTAAGCAAAGGAAATTGAAGAAACAAGTCCTGTTATAGCCCAGTATTTCTTTTTTTTTTTTTTTTAAAGATTTTATTTATTTATTTGACAGACAGAGATCACAAGTAGGCAGAGAGGCAGGCAGAGAGAGGAGGAAGCAGGCTCCACGCTGAGCATAGAGTCCGATGTGGGGCTCGATCCCAGGACCCTGGGATCACGACCCGAGCTGAAGGCAGAGGCTTTAACCCACTGAGCCACCCAGGTGCCCCTAACCCAGTATTTCTAACTGGCTACCCCACTGAGTCTCCTCAGCAATTACCTTCTCTTCGGTTGATCCCTAACTCAGTACCTGGGTTCCCTTGGGCCAGTACGTGTGGCCAAAGCTCTCACCGTGCTCTGAGACATTGTTCTGGCAACTGCTGTGTGTCCCTGCACAAGAAGCTGTGAAGGACACCAAAGGGACATTAGTGAAAGCCCCAGTTTAATGCTATACCTGCCACCCAGGAGCTATAGGACCTTAGACCAATTACATAGGTGATTGAGCCTCACTTGTTATCACCTATGAATTGTGAGTTATAGCATCTACCAAGTAGGGTAATCAAGAGGACTAAATGACCTATTTTGTGATGGTCTGGCCTATGATTAGCATGCAGTAGATTCTATGACAATGATAGAGGTGATGTCCTATACCAAGACATCACAGGGGACAAAGCAATGAGAACCCAAGACCCTTTGGTGACTCCTGAAGCCTGGAAGCCAGGGTCATTCAGCATCCCAAGAAAGGACAAAATCATTCCATCTAATCAGGATGTTTTGGAAAAGCATCATGAAAGAGGTAACATTCAAAGTGCACCTTGGGGAGTCTGGGTGGCTTAGTGGGCTAAAGCCTCTGCCTTCAGCTCGGGTCATGATCCCAGGGTCCTGGGATTGATCCCCGCATCGGACTCCCTGCTCAGTGGGGAGCCTGCCTCTCTTCCTCTCTCTCTCTGCCTGCCTCTGCCTATTTGTGATCTCTGTCAAATAAATAAATAAAATCTTAAAAAAAAAATGCACCTTAACAGGTGAAGACCCAGAAGACTTGGATTTGCCCCACTAGGTCAGAGCCTGCCCACTGGACCTGGGAGCCAGCCAACATCAGCACCGGTGAAACTGGAACTCTGGAGAAGGCCACGAACACATGGTATAGTCTGTCTTTAAAGGGTTCAGGTGGACTGCTTGGCAAAGACAAAGCTTTTGGGTTAGAAAGGAATAGCCTTCACCAAGACACACCAGGGGCCTCCATACTGGCAGAGCGTGGGACTCCGGAAGCCTTGCAAGAACTGATTTCGGCTTGCTGACCATGAGATCCTCAGTGAGAAACACCTGGGAGTCTTGTTTGCAGCAGATGCTCAGGACTTCAAAAAACAGAAAGTACACCCATGGAAGGAGCAGGGGGCTCAGTTTTAGGACAGCCCCAGCAGCAGGATGGACAGAACTGGGACATCTTTGCGGTGACACTCCTTTGGCAGCACCTGTAACACATCTTTTCTCCTCGGTCTTCACCTCGGGAGCATCAGGGTATGGAACACGCTTTACCTGGTTCAGAGGTCCCTCGAACCAATGCGCACGCCCATCACTCCTCCAGGTCCCGACAGCATTGCCTCTTCCCAGTATTGGGTCCGTTATCACAGGAACGAGACTGAGACAAGGTGAAAGTTATTTAAAGCTTTATTTTATGCCAAGCATTAGAAGTCAGACTGATTGGCCAGGGGAACGAGACTGAAAAGTTAAAGTTATGCAAAGCTTTAATCTATGCCAAGCATTAGAAGTCGGAATGACCGGCCAGGGCCGCCTCCGAAGAGAGCAACCCCTCCCAGCCTCACAGACTAATTTTTATAGAGCAAAAGCCTGGCTACACATAGGTGGCCAATGAGATTGTAACATTGCATAATCATGTTAGGCCACAGGCAGGTGGTCAATTGAATTACAATTTACCCTATAGTAGCTATTTGACCTAACCTATTACTCTGGTCAGAATTGGCGCTCAAGGTTGGCGCCCAAAAGGCAGGATTTACATTCTTTGGTGGTTAGGGAGATTGTATGTGTGCTTCTTACTGATTGGATGTCTCCACCTGGCCTGACTCTTCCTTGTATTCTGGGCTCTGTTATCAGGAACTGGCCGACCATATTTTACTGGCTTCCCAGACTTGCTTCTAAGTAAGTTTCTTTGGGAGGGGGGGCAAAGCCAATTTAGGTTTTACTGCACAAACAACAAAATGGCTTTTAACCGAGATGGAGTCGCTCTGGCTAAATAGGTCCTTACACCCAGATGCCAAGGTGCACGTCGACCTGCCCGCTAACTTCGCAGCCCTCTGGTACCTACTCCCACGGGAATCAGGTCCTTGGACCGCCAGGCATGCTCCGAAGCCTTGTGCCCTACACTGTCCCTGTGCGCTCAGCCACCCTGCGTGGGCTGGCCCTGCACACAGGCAGCGCCTCAGTGTTCCCAGTCTCCCCTCAGTGCTCCTGGACTCCCCGGGCTCCCAGTGCACAGGCACCTACCAAAACTTAACCTGAGAACCTGAAGACTGGCAGACTGGTACATGCGTGCAGTGATGCCCTGTGGCTACTGAGCTTCTAGCTCCCAAGGATGTCTGTGTTGAGGAAGAAATCTTCCATGCTGGGCCTCCATGATGAAACTGAAGAAATGCTGTAATTCTGTGATGGCTATACTTCAGGAAAACTTCATGATTACCCAAGGAGTTGAATGATGTATACTTGGAGTACAGATTTTAAAGGGAAAACAATTAAATGCGTTATTTACTGACCCTTGGAGGGGAAAATGCACTTTGACAGATATGTAAGATTTTACCATACAGACAGATGAGGCAAAAAGCATTCCAAGAAGGGACATATGGTAAGAGGAAAGGCGAGGAGGGGGAAAGCATTGCAATTTGAGAAAAATAGAGTAACCCAGAGAGTCCAGAAAATAGTGATTTTCAGTGAAAGAAAATGGATATAAAGCTGACAGGTGGGTTAAATCCAAATTGTGAAGGGCCTTGAATGTTGGGGTGAGAACACAAGTATTATTCGGAAGGCAATAAGGAGCTGCTCATAGTCATTGAGCAGACAACTGACCATCGTAGGCAAAAATGTTTAGTCCTAGATCCTTATCTTCATTAATTTCCTAACTAGGCATACAGAAGGATTTCTTACTGTGAGACAGAAGCTAGAAGAATGTCAAGAACCATCAGAACCAGTAAGATGAGGTTTTTATCAATTAATATTTGTAACATCATAAACCACCCTAAAAATTCAATGTTTTAAAATGATAACCATTTCTTGAGTTCTGTGGTCAGTCATTTGGCCTGGACTTAGCTATGTCTGGAATCAGCAGCCCGGTCAGCAGGGGACCGGTTTGTTGTAAGCCAGGGCACTGTGTCTCTCCGCCCAAGTCTTCTCACCTTCCAGCAAACTAATCTGGCTTGCTCATCTGGGGGAAACAGGATTTAGCGAAAGCGAGGAGAAGCAGGCAAAGCTCTTGAAGCCCGGGTTTGGGACTGGCACCCCAGGACTTCTTCCACAGGCTGTTGATCAAAGCAAGTCACAGGGCCAGTTGACACTTAAGACGTGAGGAAAGAGACCCACTTCTTGGTGAAAGGAGATGCAAAGTTCACATTACCAAGCAGCCTGGATAAAGGAGGAAAACTAATTTGTGGCCATTTTTGCAATCAATAAGACTACTGCAACTTAACCAACATTAAGTACATCCTGTAGACTTACACCCCTTCCCGATTACATATTCAAGCAAATAACATTGAATCCCAACAGACCTCTCCATAATAGCAGGATATGGTACTGAATATGGAAAAGCCCCATAAATATGGGGCATTCAGGAATCCGAATGTGAGTCTGTTGCAGTAAGTTCTAAAGCATAGTAAAAGGCTTATGGCCCACTGACCATTTGTAACCAAATGTGTTTGTGACTTCTTACTCAGGACAAAAAAAAGCAAAATTTAATGGGCTATGAGGGAAGAATTGATCCATGAAGCAATTTGATACAATTGCCAACAGCTTACTGAGAATTAAAGTAATAACAGAAAACTGTCTGAAAGGGTTCAAGAGAATAACCTCCAACACTGAAAGTGAGATCATTTAGCAAGGAATAAAGAGAAACAGCCAGCATGACAGGGCTGAGACTGAGAATTTTAAAGGAAATTTCAGGGTGTCTTGATTCCTGTCCTTTTTCTTTCTACTTCTTTTATTTTTTTAATGCACGAGGAAAATCAGACACATCATCACCAAACCCAGCATGCAATTAAAAGGGCAGACAAGATCACCCATAATTTTGTTAAATAAATGTTTCTCACTGATGTGTGCAACCCCTCCGAGGTTGGAAAGCGAAGTCTGCTCTTAGCATATCCATTTCTTTTTTTCTCACAAGCATGTGCACATTGAGAATGGTATTATCAGACTTCTCGTGAATGCCAAGTGCCAAACATTGATTTCCATTTGGGGAAGAGAGTGGGAGGCAGCATTTAGTCAATGAGCTGGTGGTCTTTATCCAGTTCCTAGCATACTGGTGCCCATAGCCCCACTGTGCCATGACAATAGGATCCTTTGTTGGCAGTCTTGGCATGGGCACTAAGGATTAACTGGGCACCATGCCTCGGTGACTCTCAGCTGTGGCTCTGCTCTGTTCAGAACACAACTAAGGTACAGGGGACGGCCTGAGAAGGCTTTATTTGTCACTGCCCGTGGCTCACCACTGCTGGGGACAGTCTGTTGTTTGAAAGTTGTATACTGGATCTTTTATTTCACGCATAAGCTACACATGGCTCTTCTCCCTTAAAATGAAGGCAGCTAGTTCCATTATTTTCTGGCCAAGAGGTGTTTCCAGTCCAGAACATATACAGGAACACATTTTATTGGGTGACCCACAGCCAAGAAGTTAGTTTCATTGTCAAGTGTGCAGGATGGAAACAAAACAAGTTTTTGGAGGATGACAGGAAAGGCATAAATAATCACAGAGTAAAACTTAGTCAATCTAGGAGTGTTCTTGGCCAGGTTCATTTTAAGATCTCAAGCTCAATGAAAATAGGCTTGAAAGAGACTTTTAAAGGTAGAGCATATATGCGGGGTGGAGGTGCTATTGTCGTTGTTTGTTTGTCCTGCCTGTCCAGCATGTCTTCCTCTTTTGTTACTAAAAAAACTCCAGTGCAATTTTGGGAGTCACTCACCACCAGCACATCGTCAGACTCAGGCCCTTAATTTCGGTGAGGCTGACCCAAACCCTGGCTCCAAGGTTGAGCATATGACTCAAGAATGACAAGTTAGGCTATTCAAACTTCTTACTCTCAGAAACTGGTTTGTGGGTAAGCCCTTGACTCCAACCCAGATAATCAGAGTCAATTTTAGAATTTTGCTAGGACACCTGGGAAAAAGGTCATTATCATTTCATTGAGGCTATTAAAGAAGCAGGATGTAAATACGAAACTGCTGTGTGTTGGGAACCTGGGTGGCTCAGTGGGTTAAAGCCTCTGCTTTCGGCTCAGGTCATGATCCCAGAGTCCTGGGATCGAGTCCCGCATCGGGCTCTCTGCTCAACGGGGAGCCTGCTTCCTCCTCTCTCTCTGCCTGCCTCTCTGCCTACTTGTGATCTCTATCTGTCAAATAAATAAATAAATAAATAAAACAGAAACTGCTGTGTGGGACAACATGATCAACAAAAAAGGAAGCAGAGGGGAGGGATGGAGAAAAATAGATTCCAGATGACATTTGGAGCCTCTGGATCCAGCCATGCCTAAAGCTACACCAATTCCTGGACTTCTTAATTATGTAATCAATAAATCCCTCCCTCTTATTTAAACTAGTTAGAGATATACTCCTGTCACTTTAAACTGAAAGCTCCCTCTAATCCCCAAGGTTTTCTATCTTGTCATCATATCTGGGCAAGGAGAGGGTAGAAGCAAATGGAGGTGATATGCTTTCTTGTAGGTTTCCAGGGATAGACCAGCCTCACATTAAACAGATTAATCTTATATTTCCCTCTCCTAGGAGAGAGTGTCTTTTTAGGGTTCAGACAGTTTTTTTCCTGATATAAATTAAGTTCATTTCCTCTCAGAAAGCCATAGAGATATCCCATGTCCTTCTCCCCTCAAATTGTCATATAGGGGAAGATAAAACTTAAGTTATTCTGCTAATCTTTCCTTTAAGGACTGATTTCTTTCCTCTGGTCATCCTGTTCCCTTTGCTCTATAGACGTAGGTATTGTCTCTGTTAGTTTTTTTGGAGAAGAGTGACACTAATTTGATCTGGTCACTTCCCCATATAAACCCCTCCCACTGAGCTTCAAATAAAGTCCAGTGTTCTTTCCTTGGGATACAAGGCACCTCATTTTCTAGCATCAAAATTACTTGCCCTAGTCCCATTGCAGCCAGCCTCTGAAATGTATATTTCACAACAGGAAGTGTGCTCCCTCCCCAGCTTTGCCTTGAAGGTAGGCGGTGTCCCAGACAAATTCCCAAGGATCGCTGTCTATATAAACAATATAAATCAGCACCATCCTGGAAACTCATGTGATTCCGAAAAGAATATCACACTGGTCAGCAAGAGAGATTCGCTTGTCAGATCTCCCTCCTGGAATCAAGTGACAGCTCTGAGGCCCAGGGCAACATCACGGGCTTAAGTCCCAGAACTCCTAGGGGCACCTTAGCAACTCTGCTGTTGGTTTGGAGAGCATCCTCTGAAACAGAGAATGGGTACCTGAGAAATTTTCAACAAGGTATTTCTAGTGACTGGGACTCACACAGTGTAGGTCATGGGGGGAGCTTGGCGCTTCAAAGTGTGGGGACAAAATTTTCTGGCATTATATCATTAATGCCCAACATAGAGCCTGGGATAGATAGAAGATGCATAGTAAAAAATTATGAAAGAAACTTGATACTTTTTTTAAGTAAAGTTCTGATGAAGATTCCTAAAAGTATAAAGTCTGATTTCTTCTATCCCATACTTATTTAAAATGACCCAGAATAATGGTAGCTTTTTCACAATTGCAAACCAAGTTTGTGGCCTGTTGCAATCTTTATTAAGCTCCCAACTAACAAAACAGTTCAAGTTTGTCTCTTGAATTTTTGTCTTCAGGGCAGAAAAAAATGTCCAGATTTCAAAAATATTAGGATGCTAATTGTTTCCTTCTTTCTCTTTTCAATTACATGTGAACCCAGTTTTTGCCTCGACTGCTCTGCTGTCTTCCAGTTACCCTGTTGGACAGATCTAGGTTACTTTTGGTTAACAATTCCAAGCCAGTATGTCCTATATGAGTCACACCATTTCTCAAGACATAAGTGTGTCTTACAAATACATCTTCCAGAGAAATATTGAAAGATGGTGGGTATATGTGCTGTCTGATCATTTTACTGTATTTTCTCTCTTGAACTTCATTAAAATAAACAAAAAACAATAACAGCACCAAAAAAAGTGGAAAAAGTCGTATTCAAGTCAGAAAAGAAAAGAACATGACCCAAAGTAAAACAAAACAAAACAAAACAAAAAAACCATGAAATATATCTGGTAAACACTCCCAAGTACAAAGAACAGATATGAGAAGGGAAAAGGAAAGGAAAGGTCAGAAGTATACCCTCAGACCTCTAGCAGCAAAAAAAGATTTCCCTAAAAGTGAGAGTTTCTAAAGATCTACTGAATGACTGAAGAGAAGACAAAAGGATGTCAAAATTGAGGGAAAGAGTAAGATTTTCTAAACACTGAGATGTTCATGTGCATTCCCATAAACCACAACAACCACCAAGACCATCATCCCTAATTCCTTGTGCTCCTGTGTCCTCCTTTCCTCTCATCCCTCCCCCCACCAAGCCACAACACCTCATTTCCAGGCAGACATTGATTTGCTTACTATCACTAAATACTGTGTTGCAATTTCTAGAACTCTGGGTTATAAGTGGAATCGTGCAGAATGTAGTCATTTTTGGTCTGGCTTCTTTCACTCAGCATAATTACTTTGAGAATCACGTCATCTGTCGTGTGTATCAATAATTTATTCCTTATTATTATTATATGTTTGGATATACTACAGTTAGCTGATCTAGTCACCTATTAGTGGACATTCAAGTTGTTTCCAAATGCTGTTGTTATAAAAAAAAAACTGCTGTAAATATTTGAACATAAATCTGGATATGAACATATGCCTTCACTTCCCTCGGCTAAGAACATAGGAGTTGAATAGCTAGCTCATATGGTAGGTGTATGTTTAACTCCTTAAACTGTTTTCCAAAATGATTATACTATCTTAGATTTCCATCAACAGTCTGTTCCACAGCCTTGCCAACATTTGGTAGGGTTCGTCTTTTAACTTTTAGCCGTTCTAATAGGTACGCGGTGATACCACACTGTGGATTTACTTTGCATTTCCCTAATGACTGCTTAGGTGGAAACATAGTTTCATGTATTTCTTTCTTGTCCACCTAACATCCTAGGTGAAGAGTCTATTCAAATTTTTGGTCCATTTTTAAGTTGGGTTGTTCAGTTGCTTATTATTGAAGTTTGAGTATTCTTTATGTATTTGGATACAAGTCTTCTGGCAGGTATGTAACTTGTGACATTCTTTCCCAGTCAATGGTTTGTCTTTCCATTCTCTTACGAATGCCTTATAAAAAGAAGTTCTTAATTTTGATGACATTTTACTTATCAATTTTTCTCTTTTTGGATCATGCTTTTGGTGTCAGATCAAAGAAATCTTTGCCTAATACAAGGCCATTAAGACTTGCTTCCATATTTTCCTCTATGAGTTTTATAATTTTAGGTTTTCAGTTTAGGTCTATAATCCATTTGAGTTAGTTTTTGCATTTGGTGGGAGGAATGGATTGAGGTTCAATTTTTACATAAGCATATCCAATTTTTCCAGAACTGCTTGTTGAAAAGATTATCCTCTCTCCACTGAATTATCTTTAGCTCTTCTTTCAAAAAACAATTGACCATATATTTGTTTCTTTTTCTGGACTCTCTAATCTGTTCCATTGTTATATTTGACTGTATTTATGCCAATACCAAATCATCTTGATTTCTTGATTTCTGTAGCTTTATAATAAGTTTGCAATCAGGAAATAAAGTTCTCTAGAATTTTTTTCTATTTCTTCAGACTTGTTTTAGCATCTCTTGGCCTTTGCATTTTCATACGTATTTTAGAATTAACTTACCAATTTTTATTTTTAGAAAGATCTACTGGGATCCTTAAATTTGGGAAGAATTGTCAACATGTTAAGTTTTCCAATCCACAAGTACGGTCTATTTCTTAATAGATGTAGGTACATTTTACCGTCTCTTACCAATGTGTCTAGTCTTTATTGCATAGGCCTTGTGCATCTTTTAGGATTTTTCCCAAAGTATTTCAGAGTTTTGATATTATGAAAACAATATATTTTTAAGTGTTTAATTTCTGATGGGTAATATCATAAAGGGATAAAATTGATTTGGTGTGTTGATCTCATATCCTATAACTTACTAAACTTACTAGTTTTAGTAGTTTTTTTTCTTTTAAGATTTCATAGAGATTATAGGATTCCGTAGAATGATCATTTCACCTGAGGATAAAGGAAATTTTGTTCTTTATTTCCAAACTGGAAGCATTTTATTTCTTTTGCTTACACTGATTAGAACCTCAAGTACAATGTTGAATAGAAGTGGTGAGGGCAGATATCCTTGTCTTCTTTCTGATCTTAGGGGAAAGCATGTGGTCTTTCACGGTAAAGTTTGGTGTTAGCTGTAGTTTTTTATTAGAAGCCCTTTACCAGACTGAGAAAGTTCCCTTCTAGTCTTAGTTTGCTAGTTTGAAATTTTTATTAGGAATAGATGTGGGATTTTGTGTAACGCTTTTTCTTTATTGACTGATATGTCATAGGGCTTGAATTTTTGACTACTTAAAAATTAATGTCACATAATTCAGTAAATTGATAATGTTAGTAAGTTGCATTTATTGTTTAATGTTAAACCAATCTTAAATTTCTAGAATGAGCCCCACTGGTGGAATCAGTGTGCTCAACTTTCCTTAATAATGTCTTTAAAAATTCCTAAGAATTTTTATCAGTGATAACAGCCTTTGTTGTTTTTTTTTTTTTTTTCCTTATAATGCATCTGGTTTGGTGTCAGAGTAATGCTAGTTTCACAAAATGGATTTAGAAATATGCTCTCCTCTTCAGTTTTCTGGAAGAGTTTCTGGAAGAGATGTAGTATTAGTAACATTTATTCCTTAAATGTTTGGTAGAAATCACTAGACCTGGAATTTTCTCTGTGATAAGATTTTTTCCTTCAAATTCAATTGTCTTGAATTGAGCAGAGCTTTTGAGGTCACCCATTGCTTTACAGTCAACTTTCAAGTGATATTATACTACTTCATGTACATTATAGGAAATTTACATTGATACACTTCCATTTCTCCACTGCTAGTCTTTGCGTTATTGCCATCAAAATTTTCTTCCTACATATGTGGTAAACCCCACGACACCCAGATATTATTTTTGTGTTAAGCAGTCAACTAATTTTTGATTTAAATAATAGTCTGTTTACATTTTTTAAAGTCCTTTTTCTATGTATTTAATTTCGAATTATTTCTATTGCTATGTTTTCAAGTCCTCTCACTTTTTCTTCTGCAATGCCTATTGTGCCACTAATCATATTCTGTGTATTTTTCATCTCAGACAATGCAGTTTTCATTTCTAAAATGTTGACATGGGTCTTTTAAAAATGTCTTTTTACTTCCACGTAACATAGTAAATCACTCCTCTATCTTCTTGAGAAAACCAAATACTGTTAACTGTTCTAATGTCCTTGTTACTTCATTCTATTATTTGTGCCATTTCTGGATGTGTCAGTCAATTGATTTTTCCCCAGTCTGAAGTGAGAGAATAATATACTCCAAAAAATATCATACCAGTGGAAATAACTGTAATCCAAGAAACAGAAAAAATTGAAAGAAAGAAAGAAAAAGAGAGAGAGAGACTGGAGGGAAAGAACAAAGAAAGGAGGAGAAAAAATAAAGAATATTCTAATTATTTTCAGAGAAACCTGAGAAGATCTCTTATCAATAATACAATTATAGGATGGTATGATAGACTTCCATTTTTCCTCCCCAAATCCATTCCATCCTTCTTCCTGATGGCATCCATCTTGGTGTTATATTATCTACCTTCCTTTACAGTTAGCTGTGACATGTGATAAAGTTTTAGTCCACTTAATGCAAGAAGAAGTCATGTGTGCAGCTATATCCTATAGTTTTGTTTTCCTTCCCTGTGTGGATGTGGCCAGGACCCAGCTTTGACTGAGCACACAGATGAGAACAACACCCTAATGGCTGACACAGTGACAGATGGAAGGACTTAGGCTCTTGGATGTCTTCAGGTAGCACAATTACCCCATCCATGTCACATCAGTGACATGAGAATGATCCTTTTCTGTATTACTCAGATCACTATATTTGGAGACCTATTAGGACGGTAACTCAGATCTTCATCAGTAGCTTACATGTCATGAAAAAGTAACAGAGAAGCAAAAAAAAAAAAAAAAAAGAAAAGAAAAGAAAAGAAAAAATCCTGGTACAAAAATAAAAGGCGGGGGCAATATAAGAGAACAGATAATAGATACAAAATAAATAATCCAGAAGGTCCACCATCTGACTACTAGGGGTTTCACAGAAAGGATGAAAAATGTGCACAGAAAGAAATTAGTAGACAAATAATATATTGATTCCATTTATATAAAAGACAAAAACAGACAAAATGAATCTTCCAGTTAGCCATTAGAGTAGTGGTTACATTGGCAACACGATGGGAAGAGCACATGAGAAAGGCTCTGGGCTGCTGGAATCATTCCATTTCTTGGTTTTGGGGCTAATTACAACGGTATTTGCAGCTTGTGAAAAAATACTAAGTGTCTTCTTATGACTTGTACATTTTTCTCTAAGTAGATTATACATAAATAAAATCTTTAAAATAAAAATAATGAATAAATATGGATACAAATTTCCAGCATTGAAGGGAGAGGCTTCACATTAAAAAAATTTTTTTTAAATTGTACAATTTCTAAAATTTCCTGACATCAAAGATAGAGATCTAAAAAGTCATCAAAGAGAAAAAAAAGTTAATCTACAAAAGAATAAGAAGCAGGTAATCATCAAACATCTCACCATCGATAGTAAATGCTAGAAAACAATAAAACAGAGCCTTCAAAATCTTTACAAAATTATTTTGATTCTATAATTCTATAAGTAATCAAATTCTCTGAGTTGATTTGTGAATTCCTCTTAAGAAAAAAAAAATAATTCAGTGAAACAAGATGGCATCTCCTAATCCCATGTTTTTCTTCAGTCTGATTACTGAATTAGAGACACACACTCTTGTACTCCTGAGCAGGTAGGCATTCAGTATTTACCTAGTTCTTCCTTCCAGGCAAATCCAGTTCCCTTGACATCATTTTTGCTCCTCCTTCTATCATTTGTGGGCATAAAGTTCGATTATCCAATAATAAATCCTACTTTAGTTTCCCTCTGTTTATCTAATATCCCAAAGCTGTTTGTTAATTTAGCATTTGCAATTTAATTTTTCTCAAACCTCAGAGAATGCTTTATGAACAACCCACACAACATTTCTGAAAATACTAGAACAATATTCTCTACATAGTATCATATTTTTTGGAAGATACTTCTATCTTCATTTATGGCAAGAGCTAACTATTTTTCAGATTGTCATTATTGACCCCTTTTGTTCCATATAATGGTCTCTTATCAACCTGATTCCCAAAGATAAATTCTGCCAAGAGACAGCCATTTCTTTGAAATTCTATCTTTAAAAATGTAAAATAAGAGAGCAACCGGTTTGAAATAATTAAAGGGTTAGGTTTTCTTCACAATGACAATGTTATCGGTGACAGAATTAGCTGACTGTTACTTCTTTGCCTTCAATTAGATACTGAACTATTTTAGTCAGAACCCCTGGGATTCTATTCCTATTAGCTGGTTGGGGTTGGGGGAACTGGTGTAGAGTCTCTTGCTGTGTAAATTCTTTGTATTTTATGGCTATTACCTTGGATAATATTCATTAATCAAAGAGAGTAGAGTTAAATAGACATTTGTGTGCTCTTGTCTTTTCCCCATTTGGATGCCATGGTCCAGCCTCTGGCAAGCTGCTAGAGTTGCCATTTTTCAGGGATTTGTTCGTGGAGTGGCCAATTTACCTCAGGGCATGTGTGGCCAACATTGAGGGGAATAAATGACAGGCATGTCATAGCCTGTCAGCTGCTGCAATTAAGTGATGTTAACTGCCACGACTGCAGAAAAGAGTGGTTTGGAATCATGAAATGTTAGAGGTGCATGGGACCATCCAATGTCGTCATTTTATATGTGAGAAAATTGAGTGCAGAGATTAACAGGTTCGTTCAAGGTCACACAGGTACTTTATCAGGGCTTTGTGGTGCTGTGATTTCTTTATCCTCCACCTGCTCACTCCACTCAACTGCTAGAATGATCCTCTGTCAACCCAGTTTCGTGACATTACTCCCCTGCCTGCAAACCTTTTGTAGCCCCCTATTGTTTCTAGTGTCAGAGCTGGGAGGAGGTAGCAGCTGGCAGAAGCCCAGTGCTCTATCAGCAACCAGACGCCTGCAGTGAGAAATAAACGGTCAGTTCTAGAAGCAGCTGTAGAGGTCACATGACAGGCAGAAAATTTGGGTTCAACTCCCAGTGACATCCCTATTACAAACTGTCTCGACTTGGGAATGAGCCCCTCCAGTAATCTGGACCTTGACTTTCTCATCTGCAGAATGAGCTAGTCAGGCTAGATAGACGCCAAAGGCCCCCTCCAACTCCAAGATCCCATCCCCACGGCTTCCTCAGGAGCTTCAAAATTGAGGCTTCACGTGTCCACATAGGCTTTCCTCTGAGCACTTTCTGGTCTCCCCTTGATTTTTGATCCAGCATGAAGTGCTTACATTTTTTCCAGTCAGAATCTTGTAATTTTCCACTTGTGAAGGCCAGAAGGTCTCCAGGAATCATGGAAATGCAACATTACCAGCTTCTGAATGAGCTTATTTCCCGCAAGCCTTGTCCACTCCAGCTGGTACTGACTTGGCTTTCCAGCTTGGTTTCTCCCAATCTCTTCCTCTCTTGTCCACACCTTCCCTCCTTCTAGATTGGAGTATTAGTGCGTCCATCCTTCAATTTCTCTTTTCTTCTCCTTCTATCTTCTTTCTTTCTCTCTCTCTCTCCTTTTCTTTCAGTTTTCCAATTCTGGTGACAAACATTACCTGCCTCCCCATCAAAGACAGGGATTATTTTGCCTTCTGGGAGAGTAGTCAGTCAGTCAAAAGAGTTCTCTTCCAAGTCCAACCCAATCTAGATTGTTACGGAGCAGAAGAGGGACTCTTGAAGGAAGAGAGAAAGGCAATTTTTCCCCAAGATAGAGCACTAGGATTGCTGGCAAGAAATTACCCTGACGTCTGCTCCCTAATTTAACAGAAGCCTGAACCAGACTGGTTTATTCAACCAGAGAGAATGCCCCGACTGAAATACTCTGCAAACTTGCAGGAAATCCCATTTCTCTGGTTCCTTCTGAGTTGGTGCCTAACAAAGGAAAGGGGGGCAGGGGGGAACAGTCTTGCTCCACATTAAGAAAAGTGATCAACTGAAGCTTCAGGCAGGTCCAAAGACTCTCAGCTGTGCGTAGATTATCAATCACCGAAGGCCGCAGCTTCAGGTTCTCCAAGCCTCTCCTCCTGCCTCCCTTGGACCCTTAACAAGCCTCGTTTCTCTGCAGTGAGAGATGAGAAACGGAAGGGTGTGCAGGAACAGAACACAAAGGCATAAAGGGGAAAAACAAAACAAAAAAACAGGCCAACAGAGTGGGAGATAATGGAAGATGGCAAAAACTGAAGGACTTTCAAAAAAGGGAGATATTGTTCTGCTGGCTTTACAGAAGGTGTTCTCAGCGTGTGCGGGCTGCAAACAGGAGATCGGTTGCGCGGCGGACAGGGCAATTCCCAAGGCTCCGCTCTCACTGAACGCAATTTCTTTTCCCCGGGCCCGCCTCTGCAGCGGCTCTGGTCCCGGTTTAGGATACTTCATCCACTTGTGACCTTTCCTTCCTGACACCATGCTTACAGGCAAGTGTTCGTGCCGGTTAACCTTCTCAGTTTTCCCCGGGTGACCTTATGAATTTCCAACAGGAAAAATACAAAATCGCCAATTTGTTTTTTCATTACCCAGAGGATAAACACAAAGTGGGGAAGCCTTTTATCTTGCTGCACCGGCAAACCTCCTCATTACTCAGCATCGAACAAACATTTGCTAAGAGTTAATAAATCCAGCGTGTGGCTTTCTTTGCGCGGGGAATGGCCTACCATCCAAGGCAATCTCTCATTAAGGAACAAGAAATAGAACATACTCATATTTTATTCATGGCCTCAGAATACCAGGGAAAAAAAAATCCAAAAATTTATAGACACAGAGAAATCCAAAACAAAGAGGCTCACACATTCTCATTCTGAATGACCGCCTTCTAACTCTCAGCCCCTCCGAGGAGATCTGATCCACATACACAACAGTCCCAACACCACTGCCATTCCTGCCTGCCCGTCTGATTGCTCAGATTGAGTCCAGTGACCTTTCACCACATCCTACAGTTAGAAGGGAGCGGGGTTTATTAAAGCATAGCCCTTGAAGAAGGCCAGTGGGTAATACATTGTGTAGTCGTCAATCACGAATATCCTCTCAAGACACTTCAGTCGTCCTGTTCCAGCTTTCCTCGGCAGAGATATCCAGACAGAATCTACACTAGAGGCGTCCGCAGAACCGTTGCAGCAAGTTTTAATTTACCAATGATTCCTTAGTCCTGCTAGCTTAGAAAGGCTCTGGTGATTTATTGGACTTGAGCAGAACTCTCATCCATTATAGTTTGTCTTAACTTAATCAAAGGTATCTTCTCCCTTCGGAGCGGCTAACCTACAAACTCCACGGTCACCATGATAAATGTGCCCGCTTGACTTCTTTTTCTGATTACTGTGAATGAAGCATCACAAACAACTTGATACATCCTGTTAATGCTGTGGCTGCGGGGTGGAGATGGCTGCGGTTAGGTTCCGTAGAGCAGCTACGGCGGGGAGGGGGGCATCCTCTGCAAGGTGGTTATTGCACTAGGGTTTTGACTGAGTGATGTAATTAATGACTGGGAGGACAACAGAATTCAAAAGGATTTCTGGGATGTTTCAAAGATCAGGAAAAACAAGCAGTTTCCTGGTTTGCTAAGGGAGACCTTCCTGTCCCTGTACGGATAGCAATATGCATTCCCCCACCCTCTACCAAACACACACGTACACGCACCCACACCCCCACATGCTAAGATCACCATGCCTTTCACAGAAAGCATGGCTGATTTAGAACAGTCTTTAATCCAAGTGGTTGATACAAAGAGATCGAGGATTGTATCTGAACAAGTAAGAACCTGAGGGAATAACAGATATATTTTAAATTTTTGTGTAAGAAATTATAGCTCAAAGAAAACAGAATCATGAATTAACTAGGCATTTCTCTGTATGACACAAGGGTCTTGTGTGTGTTTTTTAAGTGACTTATGGGGCAAGTGTTCAAAGTGAGTATCTAGGCTTTGCCTGCAATGTCTTCCTGGCAGACAACAGTTAGAAACTGATGATCATGAACTTACAACGCTGTTCTTTGACTAATTCAACTAAACTCTCTTCAGAGATTCTGAGGCCCTCCAAGGAAGTACTGTTAAATTCGTCTCCGCAACCCTGGCCATTAGGCCAGTGCGTGATCTGCTCAGGATATTCATGAAATCCAAATGTTAGACTGAATTGTTCACATTCAGGATGAGAACGCTATTCATTTTTGTAGCCGAGTCCATATGAACAGAATTCCAAGCATAACTATGAACCAATAAGGACTCCAGCTGACTGCTTTGCCTTTAAATCATAGCCTTGTTATAGAGGAATCTTTCCTGAATCCCACTGACCAGTAACTGCCCCCAGCCCCATCAACCTGTAGCTTTCGAGAGAGTCCAGAAAGACAATGTATAGTCCTCTACTATTTGTTTGTGGTCAACATATTTTATTCTGTTAAATATGTCAGAGAAGAAGGTCTCTGCAGTACAGTATTAAGATGAAAGTCTGCAGAAAGAAAAGAGGCCATTGAATGACACGTTCCAAGTTTGGATCAGGGCTCGGCATATATGTCCCAGGTCAATCTGCCCAGAGCTGGTTTTTGTACAGGACAAGAGCTAAGAATGGTTTTGATATTTGAAAAGGGATTTAAAAAAAACAATAATGAAGAATAGACAACAGAGACTGCATGTGGTCCTCCAAGCCAAAAATATTTACAGAATATTTAAAATATTTACAGCAAAATTTTACTGATCCCTGATTTAGATGACATTAGTCAATATAAGAGTTTTTGATTAAAAGTAGTATGAGCGAGGTTGACTTTTTAAAAAAGACTTTATTTATTTATTTATTTATTTGAGAGAGAGAGCAGTGTGAGCAGGGGGAGGAGCAGAGGGAGAAAGCGAATCCTCAAGCAGACTCCCTGCTGAACGCAGAGCCCAATGTGGGCCTTAATCCCAGAACCCTGAGATCATGATTTGAACAAATACCAAGAGTCGGCCACTTAAGTGACTAAGCCACACAAGGGCCCTGAGCAAAGTTGATCTTTAAGTGCGTTAGTCAGACAGCAATGAGAAAGAATCATACTAACAGAGCTTATATAAAATAGTAAATTAATGAAAAGAAGTGAGAAAATGCAATTATTTTCTCTGGCAGTGTATAACTTCCTTACAGGGAAGGAACACACTTATAGATTCTTGATTTTGGGGTTATAGCCATGATTTCATGTAATTATATTGTTTCCCAAATAGGTATTTAATTCACTCTCATTCTTGAAGGAGAATTTAGTAGGATATGGAATTTTAGGTTGTCAGTGTCAAGATGTTATGGAGGTAATCTGCATATTTGTCTTGTACCATATCACATTTTCTATTTGTCTCTCATGTTCTGCAATTTTACTAGGATCTACTGAGGAGATTTATTTTTATTTTCTGCAATTTTTTTTTCCTAATCAGTGTTTCGTTAGCCTGTGTGTTTATGTGTTCTTTAATTAAGAAAAATTGCCAACTGTTATTTCTTTGAAATTAGCTTCTTACCTCTCTCTATAAGAGAGGTATTATTGGAATTTATCATTCTGGCTTTTGCATCTTTAAATGCTCTTTCAAAATTTCTACTTCTTCATCTCTCTGTTTTGTATGCTGGATGATTTCTCCAAATCCATCTTCTAGCTCATTGATTCTCTTTTTGGCATTTAATTTATGCTTTCGTCTGTCCATTTAGTTTTTCATTACAGAAACTCTACTTGGTTCTTTTTCAAATCTTCTTCTGATCATATTTCATAAGGTCCTATTTTTCCATTATTGATTCTGTTCCTTCTTTTATCTCTCCAAATATTTTAAGCATGTTTATTTTATTGTCTCAGATTGTACTCTTCTGTTTGTAGTAGTCTCCTGGTGCTCTCTGTGGGGAAGGTTATAAGGTTTAATGAGAAAAATTATGGGAGTGGGAAGAACATGGTGTGCAGCCAGCAACCAGCTTGATATTTGTGGAATAAATCGTGATTAAAACAAAGAGATGGAAGATTTGAAAGACAAGCTGAGATATAATTTAAGAAGAATATTTTATTAAGTTTAAAAATATTGAAGTTTAATACTGGAGTTTATAATGGGAGCCATGGAACGTTAAGCAGGGAGGTGATCTGGTAAAACGAGTGTTTTGGGAATCAGTGAATATCAGCATTTTAAGAAACTTTGGCGTTTTATCCCTAACACAAAGGCTTTGATTACAGGAAAGGAAATAGAATTTGTGAGATAATTTACTCTTCTTGAAAACGTACACTGTATATGGAGAGCACTGTATATGGAATTGCAAGAGGCAAAATGGTCTAGAAGACCCAAAAGAGCCAGTACAATATGGATGGAGAATAACAAAGTTGGATGACTGAAGCTACCCAACTTTAAGACTTACTATAAAACTATAGTAATCAAGACAGTGTGGTATTGGTGACAGATTAGACAAATAGATCAATGCAATACAACAGAGTGCCCAGAAATGAACTTCCACAAGTTTATTGCTAAGGAGCAAAAGCAATACAATGAAGCAGAAATCATGTCTTTAACAAATGATGCTGGGTCAGCTGGACATCTACATGCAAATAAGTGAATCTAGACCTTACACCCTTCACAACAATTGACTTGAAGTGGATCATGGACCTAAATGTAAAATGCAAAACTATAAAACTCTTAGAAAATAATATAGGAGGAAACCTAGATGACCCCAGATATGGTGATGCCTTGTTCAATATGACACCAAAGACAAAATCCATGAAAGAAATAATTGATAATCCAGACTTCATTAAATTAAAAATTTCTACTCTGTGAAGGACAATGTTAAGAGAATGAGAACATCAGCCACAGACTGGGAGAAAATATTTGCAAAATACACATCTGATAAACACCTGTTATCCAAAATATACAAAGAACTTCTAAAACTCAACAATAACCAAGAAACCTATTAAAAATTAGGCCAAAGACCCTAACAGATACCCATCAAAGAAGATGTGTAGGTGACAAATAAGTATATGAAAAGATGCTCTACATCATATGGCATCTGAGAAATGCAAATTTAAACAATGAGATACCACTGCACGCATATTACAATGGCCAAATTCTGGAACATTGACAGCACCAACTGCTGAAGAGGATGTGGGGCAAAGGGAACTCTTACACATTGCTGGTGGAACTGAAAAATGGTACAGACACTCTGAAAGACAGTTTGGTGACTTATTACCAAAGCAGTCAAGTTCCTTGGTATTTAACCCAAGAAATTGAAAACTTATATCTGGATATTCATAACTGCCCCAAATCAGAAGAAACCAAGATGTCCTTCAGTAGATGAATGGATAAATAAGAAATTGAAAACTTATATCTGGATATTCATAACTGCCCCAAATCAGAAGAAACCAAGATGTCCTTCAGTAGATGAATGGATAAATAAGCTGTGGTACGTCCAGAAAATGGCATACTATACAGTATTAAAATGAAATGAGATATAAGGTCACAAAAAGACAGGAAGGCACCTCAAATGCATAGTACCAGGTGAAAGAACCCATTCTGAAAAGGTTAGATATTGTGTGATTCCAACCAAATGATATTTTGGAAAATGCAAAACTGTGGAGTCAGTAAAATGATCAGAGGCTGCTGGGTGAGAGAGGGTAGGAGAGATGAAGAGGCAGAGCACAGAGGATTTTAGGGCAGTGGAAGTATTCCATATGATGTTATAGTGATGGTTGTATGTCATTATTCATTTGTCCAAACCCGTAGAGTGTATGATACCAAGAGTGAAACTTCAGGTAAACTACAGATTTTGGGTGATTATGCTGTATCAATATGAGTTTTTTCTTGGTTAAAAAAAAATTAAAAAATAAGAAAAAAGTACCACTTCACTGAGTAGTGTTTATAATGGGCAAGACTTTGCATGGGTAAGAGCAGGGATTTTATGGAAAATATCTGTACTGTCACCTCAATTTTGTTGTAAAGTTAATACTGCTTTTTAAAAAAATGATATCTTTTAAAAAAAGATGGGCTAGAAAACTGTAATAACTCTGGTGTGAAATGCAGAGATCTTGTACATACAAGTTAGTACTGTTGGGAATAGCCAGAAAAGCTTAAAGGAATGATTTCCAAGGCTCCTGAATGACCATGTTTAGACGTTTGGGACGGTGCATAATGGAAAAGTAATTACAGATTGAAATCTGAGAATTTATGGGCCCATTGACATTATTGCAGAGAAAAATGTTAATGAAACGTTTAGATATTTTTTTTTTCCTGGGGGTGGGGGGTTTGAAATGTTAAGATTTTTCTTTTCCTTTTTTTTTTTTAAGATTTTATTTATTTATTTGACAGACAGAGATCACAAGTAGGCAGAGAGGCAGGCAGAGAGAGAGGAGAAAGCAGGCTCTCCACAGAGCAGAGAGCCCGATGCGGGGCTCGATCCCGGGACCCTGGGATCATGACCTGAGCTGAAGGCAGAGGCTTTAACCCACTGAGCCACCCAGGCGCCCCTGAAACGTTGAGATTTTTCAAACAGAATGATGGCAGAGGGGAGAAAAGCCTCTTGGCACATGATAAGCATTCAATATGTGTTTACATTACATTATTATTATTATTATTATGTATTTTACTGCATGGGGGCAAAGTTCTTGGAAATAACTTGGATTTCTTTGTAGTAAGATATAGGATATGGGGTATGTCACATCCTCTCTATGTCTGAAGTTCCTTACCTTCCTACCCCCTTAGAGAGCTCTTTGGATCTAATATGACAAAGTGATAAAGAACTTTGTAAATACAGAGCATCATTATTCAAATGAGATAGAATTTTTCCTGGTCATAGCATTGCACCAGAGTTAGATAATCATAGTCTTCCGGGCATGAATTTTGGAATAAAAGCAGAGTTCAAGGCCCAACTTAACCCCTATGAGCTTTGTGACATTGGACCATTTTTTTTTTCCTGAACCTAAGTTTCTAAATCTATAAAACGTGTAATTAGAAAAAAAAATGTGTAATTAGAGTATATAGGGGGTTGCAGGAGAGATGATATTGGGATAATGTGTGTAAAGGAAATGACTGGGAATGCTCTTGAGTTGGTTCTCAATGTTAACTATTTATCACTGTCCTGATATTGGAGAACAAGGATGCATTGTATGACTGGAATTACCTTCTTGAAGTTATGGAGTACTTGTGGCTCATGAAGACAAAATTCTGCCTGAATGCTAAGAACTAGAATATCTAGAGGCTTTTGAGTTAAAGCTAAAGGATAATGTGATGAAGGTTGAAGAAAACGAACATATATAAATATAAGTCTTTGCCCATCAGACACATATGAAGTGATAAAAAAAAGTACATTACCATTCCAGCTTTCATAGTTGGAAATGAATCACAGAGGGAATGCCATTTTTTTCTTCTTATATAATTTTGCACTGAGAACGTATTTCTTCTCTTAAAAGATGGATTTTCAGATGATGCAGTTTCAAGGAATCAGCTTCTACCTATTCTATGTATAACGCTTAATATGTGTACTGAATTTTCTCAACCTCTGAGAGTTATGAAATGTAAGCACATCAGCATAAAATATTAAAATAAAGCACTGTGGACACCAGTGCAGCTGGGAGATTTCAGGAATTAACTGTGGCTTAAGAGCATGGAAACTATTAATTTCTAATCGTCCACATTAACCTGACAATCGCATATACCCAGCAAGTGCTGCCCAGGAAGCTGTGTTTCCTTAGAATTAATGACATGCCCTAATTGTAGCCATTTTTCTAAGTCTCTAGAGTATCTGTAATTAAGAACTTTAACTGTACTTAAAATGATATAAAGTGTCATTAGTCCCATGCTAAATCATTTCAAATTACTGATTTATTTGCCAGTAAAATTATCCAGGTAATTTCCTCAACCTGACTAATGTAAAGTGTCACACATGAGTGCTGCTACTGGGTAAAGCTTGGGGTCTTTTTTGCAGGGGGGAAAAAGTTTGCTTTGAAGCGCCACAAAATTATAATGTAAAGCTTTGTTTTCCTCTTCTCTGAGGTAGTTTTGCTCATTGAGTGGGTTCGACTGGACTAGTGACTGCCATTTAATTGGGAAAAGTGAAAAAAAAAAAAAAGGAAAAGTACTTTTTTCCTCCCTTAATGTAATCAATAGAAAGATTCCTTCAAATAAAATCATAATTGAACTGGGATAGCTCCGGCTAAAGGAGGAAATCTAAAGAGCCCTATCAATCTCTTGCCAATCCCTACCTAGCCCCATCTCTCTTCAAGCTTCCAGAACTCCCTGGACTCAATAACGTTTAGGTCCTTTCTGGTTGCATTATTCTACTTCTACTTAAGGCTTCCATCTCAAGTGTCAGATTCATTGTCAGTACTTTCATTCTCTGTACCCTCCCTCTAAAGTAAAAGGTCAAAGAAGTGAGGTACTTCTGATTAATATGGAAAAGAGAAGTAGGATGCAGGCTTCTCGAATGAAGTGGTCCAGTTTTTTTGTCTTAAAACAAAATGGAGGTGAGTAACATATTCAGAATTACCACATTCTTCTTATGCCAGCAGTTTCTGGTGTGGTACGCTGTTCAACACAAAATAATTCTTTGTTTTCAATTATGTTTTCTTCAGTGCATTTAATTTTCTAACTGGCTATCCTAATAAGATTACTTAGGTTTACAGGGATAACCTGATAACCAATCTAGCATTGTATATAGATTTATGCCAGTTTCTACTGGTATGGTAAGAGATACAGTGTTTCGACACATTTACGTGAGGAACTGATATAGAATATATATATATATATATATATATATATATATACACACATACACACACACACACACATATATATACCCATTTGTAATTCCATTTCATATACATATATATGAGATGGAATTTCATTTCATATACATATATATGAGATGGAATTACAAATGGTTGGTTTGAATCCAAGACCCTTAAATTTGTACAATCATAGCTCACTGCTCCTTGACAATAAGACATTAAATTGTTTTATGTGGATCTTCCACATTTCATCCTTTCAAGTGATTTTTGTTCCTTCTGGCACTTTTATCTGGGATCATTTTCCTTTTGCCTAAAACTTAGCATTCCTTCTCTGTTTGCAAGTCTGTTCTCCTCATTTTTGTTTGTGTGAAAACATCATGATTTTGCCTACCTTTAAATAGGTATCTTTATGGAAGTATAGAATGCTAGGTTGACAGGGTTTTTTCCCCCCCAGTTCTTTAAAGATGCTTCATTGTTGTCTTGTTTCCATAATTTTCAACTAGAGGCCAATTTAAGTCTTAACTGTTGCTCCTTTGATGAAATTGTTCCATGCTCTGTTTTAAAGAACTTTTGTCTTTTAGTTGCAATAGTTTTTCTCCAGTGTACCCAGGTATAGTTTACTTGCATTCATCTTACCTAGAATGTGCAGTTTCTTGAATCTGGTTTGAGGACTAGCATTAGTTCTGAAAATTCTTGTCTTGAATGATTATTTATATTCTTATATCTTGAAAGATTGTTCATACCCCATTCTCTCTCCTCTCCTGCTGCTTCATTTGCACGAATGCTAGACCTCTTCACTATGTTTCATGTCTTATAGGATCATTTCTATTTTTTCCATTTTCTCCCCCTGCACTTTAGTACAGACATTTTCTAATGACCAATCTTCCATCTTACTAATCTTCTTATGACCTGTTTCTAATCTATAACCAAACCCATCTACTGAATTTAAAATTTTTCTGTTCCCAATTTCCAATTTATTTCTATTTTTCTAGTATCAGTTTTCTGCTGGAATTTTTTTTATTTTCATTAAGTTTTTAAAATAAATTAATCATAGCTTATACATTTGGGTCATCTATGGTTCTCTTAGTTTTTTTCTCTTATCTTTTATCCTTATATTCTGACATGCCTGCTGTTTTTCAAAAGTAGTCATGATGTATGAAAAAATTATAGAGATAATTTGAGGCTCTGCATGATGTTATCTTTCTCCAGAGCGACACTGTTCAATATGATGGCAAGGGAGTGCATGTGGTTATTTAAACTCAAATTAAATGACATTTAAAAAAAACGAAAATTGTTTCCTCAGTCGTACTAGTCACAATGCAAGTGCTCGAGTCACATGTGGTTAGTTGCTACCTCATGAGACCGAACAGATCTAGAACATTTCCATCACCACGTGAAGTTCTGTCAGACAGCTCTGCTCCAGAGAATTTATTTTCTCTTCTGGAAGACAGTTATTCTAGTCTGTGATTGAGGTGAGGAGAAGCTGGGTTTTACTATTTGGGAATTTTGGTCTATTTCTGGTTGCTCTTACTCAGGATAAAGCCCATCAGGGCTCCCAAATGAAATCCTGAGTTATTCACCAGTCCTGTCCCCTTTCATTTTTGGTTTCTCCAGCTCCATTACATTGTCCATAGGTCTGGTAAGTTTCTTACTTCCTTTGGTATTACTTCCTGCTTGGTTTCCCAGCTTCTATTTCTAGTGCCACTTATGAAGAGGTGAATTCCTTAAGTAGAAAAGAATTCCAGTATCAAATATTGAGCTTACCTCAATGTATTTCCTTTCTGCATCTTGGCTTCTCAATACTTTCAATCTCAGCGTATCTCAGATATCTTCAAATAGATTTTTAAAATCTAGCTTTTCTAGTTATTTCTTCAGGAGGTTGGTTTGATATGAGCTCAATGGTCACAGCCAGATGCAGAATTTTCTCATTCTCTGTCTCCCTATCTGCTACCTGCTGTCAGGCATTCATCGTCCCACTGAGATGTTGAAATATTAAAATATTGAAATATTCCTGTCCAAGTCACTACTGACCTCTCTGTTATCAAATTCAATGGTCAATTCTCAGTTCTCACTTCACATGGACTCACAGCAGCATTTGAACTCCAAATGTACGTATTAAACTTTCTACTTGACTTTTCCCATTAAAATTTTCATAGGCATCTCAAATTTAATATGTCCGGTTATAAACTTTTGATACCCCCATTCTGTTTCTTCCTCAATCTTCCCTCACCTCAGTAAATGACAGCTTTATACAGAATTCTAATTGCAATGGCCAAATCTTTGCAGTCATTTCTTACTCTTCAATGACTTTCCATTCCACTCAGAATACCATCCAACCTCTTACCATGGCCTACAAGGCCATAAATGATCTGTCTTCTCTCTAAATTCTGATTTCATTTCCTGACACCCTTTTATCTCCTTCACTCTCATCCAGTAATGCCGGTCTCCTTGCTATCCCTTGAACACCCAAAGAAGCTTCCCTTACCAAGGCCTTTCACCCACTTTTCTTCACTTCATATATCCTTTGCCCATATATGTACAAGGTCTTTGCTGAAACATCACTCTTCACAAAGGCTTTATCTTCTTTTCCATAAATTTTTTTTCCATACAAATTGTACCTTCCATCACTCTCTATCTTTTTACCTTGTATTGCTTTCCTTCTTCATTCTTATTACCACTCAACAAATCATCTACTTGTTCGTTTTCTGTCTTCTTTGTTAGAATGGAAGTTCTATCAGAACAGGGATGTTATCTGTTTCATTACTGCTTTATCCTCATTGCCAGCCACATAACTGTAGAAACAGCACATCCTTATTTTACAGGTTAAGAAGGGAGGAAACGTAGAGGTGAAACAATGCTGACCCAGGGCACAAAGCTAGTGAGTGCTAGAGCTAGGGCTGAACCTGGCAGCCTGACTCCAGAGTCTGTGCTCTTACCACTACATTGTACTCTCGCTAATGGAGGTTTGAGTTAATAGCCTGGGCCACGTGTCTCCACAAAACTTCTTTTGCGTCTAGGATTTGGGCCTAAAACAAAAAAAGAGAACACACAGTGGCATCATCTGAAATGCTCCAAATCCTCCCAGAATCCTGCCTGTTTTCTAAAAACATGAAAGTTGAAGAAAAAGAATCCTTATGGTTTTTGGGAGAAAGACTGAGACCCCTTTATGACCACTCATACTTCCAATGTCAAGCCAAAATAAGAAAAAGATTCAAGAGAAGAGGAGGAAGTAGGAAGGGAGGGAGGGGGACGAGAAAGAGAGAGAGACAGAGATGGAGGGAGGGAGGCCATGCACCCTAGTGCAGGTTCAGATTTTACTTCTTTTCATATCAGACAAAAATCATACCACAACCTAACCCTATAATTGACTAAATGTACTTTTTATTGATTTTGATTTGATCTAAAGAGAGGTAGGAGGAGAAAAGGGAATAATAGACTCTCCCTAGAAACCAAAACATGTATGCTCTCCTAATAGTTACCATTGCTAGAAGAGAGGGAAGGAAAAGCTAAAAGAAGATGATCCCGCTGGAAAACGGAATAACATGTGTTGAGAGAATACTGTGTCAGGAAGACTCCAGGAGCAAGAAGAAGAAGGATGAGTCCAGGGAGGTTAAAGAAACCTGCCTGTGCATGGTTAAACTACTAATGGTATGGCATAAACCCAGAAACCTATGAATAAGAGAGTTTCACAGAGGGTAACAGTCTACTCAGGTTGTGTGTTCGAGACTGGAGTTTAAATAAGCTCTGGTAGAAATGATGCAAAGTCTAGTTAGAAGGAAGAAAGGCATGGGATGTGAATTTACATGTGCTTTTATTTCTAAACGTTTACTCTAAAAAAAAGACCCAAGGAATTTATTATCTCTTGAGGCCACGTATTCTATGTATGGACAATCATCTGAGTGTTAGATCATTTACACATGAAGCTAAACTCTGCCTCTCTATAACTTTCCTGACTAACGCTGTTTTTGCTCTGCAGAGTCACATTGGTGCCCATTTCCCCCAGATATCAGTTCTTGAGGTATTTAAAGACAGCCCTATAGAACTCATATGTCCTTCAGTCTCTTCTTTGGTTTCACCCCTCCTTTGTAAACTTCAAGCCCATATTCCAATCATCACCAGCTAGACATTTGGATCAGGAATTCATCTCAAATTCAACATGACTAAAATTGAACACAATCATTCCTGCACCCCCTAGGCAAACTCTTCTCCTTCACTTTCTGATCTGCTAAGGAGTCATCTTTGACTATTCTCTACTCTAATCCCAAATGAAATCAATCACCACGTCTTTGTGAATATTACCCTATCTATTCCATTCTTTCCATGTCCCCTGCCTTGGCTAGAAGCCACTTCATAATTAGCTCTCCCTTGGACATCTAATTGGCCTTCTCACCTCCAACTGGCCTTTCTTCCAATTCATCTAACATATTCCAGCTAAATTAATATTCTTATTAAAACTTGTCAGTCCTTTCTCATGACCATTAAATAAAAATAAAATACCTTAACCCCGTATTTGAGGTAATTCCCAATATGGTCTGACTCTATGAGATTTGTCTTGAACCAGATCTCTATATCAGCAGTAACTCCAAAAACAATAATAATAGTTACAAAATATCGACTACTTCTGAATCCCTTCCATGTCTTACATAAATCATACTTTCCAGAACTATGCTGTCCAACATAGTAACCACCAACTGCATATAGCTATTGAGTTCTTGAAATGAGGTTAGTCTGAATTAAGATTTGTGTTAAGTGTAAAATACACAGTGAATTTTGAATATTTAGTATGCAAAAAAACAAATTCTATCTCATTAATTTTATATTGATTACACGTCGGAACGATAATACTTACATTATTATGCTTAATGAAATACATTATTAAAATTACTTTTATCTGTATCTTTTATGTTTTCGTAATATAGATCTTGGGAAACTTAAAATTACATGTGTGGCTTGAATTTCAGGCTCACATTATATTTCTATTGACTAGTTCTCTCTTAGTATGACAAATATAGATATGTATATGGACAAAAGAAGGGAGAAAACTGTACAAAATAAAAGAATGATGGGTTTCAGCGTGGATTCCTTCTTTTTTTTTTCAAAATAGTTTTCACCATTTTAACTTTCTGTAATAAAAAGTATGATTCTTAATTAAGTTTAAAGATTATCATACCATGGCCTCCAGATATCATTTTCTACAAGCTTTCTTCAAGAATCTCATCCAGAAGTGATTTCTCCTCATTGGATTCCTTATGTGTGTGGTCTGAAACCTGCGGCACATAGAACCATCCAGCGTGTACTTAAAAAACAATAGGTCAATTGAATCAAAGTTTCTAAGGGGAGGGCCTGGCATCAGTATTTTATAAAAGCCACATCGAAGACCACTGACCTATAGCAACAGATCATATGTGTGGCAAATAGTAGAGTCTCCCTTTCAGTACAGTAATTTGTCTACTTGTTATCCTTCACTGGACTTATGGTGTAGATCTTTGCATCCTCCCTGTTGTAAGGTTTTACACATCACAGATCTTCAACAAGTGTTATTAAACAGCTCCGGGAAAGTCAAAAGGATTTCCATAACAGGAGTCATTGCATTTACATGTAATAAGTTCTGTGTGTCAGTTACTGAGTCAGATGCTCAATACCTCATGTATTCCTCACCACGGTCCTTTGATGTGGATACTTACCCTGATCCCCATTTTACTGATGAGAACATGGGCCCATTAATCAGTGACAGACTCAGGATTCAAACACATGCTGAATTAATTGCAAAGTACCCACGGTTAATCGCTATTATTCTGGAAACACAGCAGATGTCATTACTCGCTATATTGGCTATTACCGCAGTGCAGCCTGACCAGATGGGTAAGAGATTGATAAAACAAGATAGGAGGAAAACGTGCCCCTTTGTGACGTGGAGTCTCCACGTGTGGCCAAGTGGAGAAGAAAGTTGAGCTTGGACTGAATGGAGGAGCACACTTAGGCATATTGGGGTGTCACCATTTGCACACTACTCATCCGTAGGCTAAAGCAATTCATACTGCCTCTCCAGGGGCAGGCTTCTCAAACCATACCATGCACCCAGATTTCCTGGGGTCCTTATCACAACATAGATCATGATTCAGTAACTGTGTGTGTTGTGTGCGTGTTTGGGGTAGGGGAGATGGCACTGAGATCCTGTATTTCTAATAAGGTAAGGCCAAAGCTATTAGTCCTCAGACTACCTGAGTAGAAAGGCTAGGCTCAACAACCTGTCTGCATAGAACTTACAATCTGAGATTTCCTCACATTAGAGTAAAAATCTTTGAAGAGTGGCCAACTAAATCACATGTTGGGTGGCATTCAATTCCTTAAGCATTCAGTAAAGCTCTCCTATGTGCCAGGCACTAAGCAAGGTCCTGAGCGTACACTAAATTGGTACCCGACACGCAGTAGACACTGTAAATGTTGAGCACCCTGTGGAGTTCACGAATGTCTGAGTAGTGATTCGTAAGACACAGTCCCTGCTCAAAAGGTGCTCACCATCTAGTAAGGAAAAGAGTTAAGTAAAGAGACAGTTGCAGCACAGTGTGCTATGTGTTATAAAAGAGAGAAGCCCATGGAGGAGAGTAGCATGAGAACATAAAAGGCCACCCAACAGAAGACTCCCTGTGGTGGAAAAGGCCAGTCTCAAACCTCTTGCATGTAGAGGGAAGTTTCCAACTAAGAAATGCTATGGATCACTTCTGCTTAGTATCTCCAGAATCCCAGGCGTGTGTCCGGCTATTTTTAATTAGCACTACCAATAGGAAGCGCGCGTTATCTCGCGGAATGGAATGCCATCCACGCAGGAGCCCAGGAAATCGTAAGCATTGTCCTTAAATCTGTTCTTCCTTCCCCGCCTGTGTTCAGTGGTTGCCAACTCCTGCCTACTACTCCTAAGTAGCTTTCTCATCTGTCCCCTGTTGTCTCCTCCTCCACTGCTACCACATGCTTCTGGACCTGATAAATTTTCCTGCTTCAGCCTCTTAATGGGTTTCCCTGCCCTTATCTTTTCCTTCCACTCTTGCTCCAGAGAGATCTTCCTGAGAAGCAAAGCTGATCATAGTTCTCCCGGTCTCTGAATCTTAAGTGGCTCTCGAAGGCAAAGATAACAGATAGAGTTGCGTATTTGACACACCCTTCATGTCTCTACTTGAATCGCCTCTTTTGAAGCTACCTCTTCTATAGCCTGTGCTCGGGACGTTGTGAATTGGAACTGATTGTCATCTTGAATCCTGTCATAGTGGGTGATGTTTTCACATTTAACACATGTTGCTGCTTCATTCTGAATGCCGTACATTTCTCCTACACCCCTCTTCACTAGGCTTCCTCCTACTACTTCTTCAAATCTCAGCTGAGTTGCTACTTCTTGACGAGTCTTCCCTGCATGCCAAATCTGGGTAGGGGATGGTTAAGTCCTCCAATAGAGCGGTTATTACACTACATCAGAATTGTTTTCCCCACTTGAGTCTGACGATCTTGTGCTCAAGACAAGTCAGTGCCTATTTCTAATACTAGTGCAGCTCCCATCACTTAGTAGGAACTCAATGAATGCTTGTTTGTAGGCCATCAGGCCCATAACTAATGTGTTCTCTCCTGGAGAAGGCACAATGATCTAATTAGAGAGGCTACTCTGGGAAAGCTTACACAAGTCAGAAGTTGGGTGTAGGTTGTAAAGGAAGGTCTGTGGGTGTCCTAGTGAATAGGGACAATAATGCAATATTTATATAATCAGTACTAACTGAATAGACTGGAGAAAAATGAACTTGGAACAAAAAAGCCTTTCTCCGGCCAATCCAGTCAATGTAAACAGTGTCCAAACCATCATTTAACTGGCCACCTGGAAATACCTTCTTCCCAAAGGATGCATTGGCAGCCAAAACTGAAGAAATTTTCCATCATCAGTGGGTTTTTTTTTTTAAACTTCTCTGTACAATGACAAGAATATAAAAGTCTGAATGTGATATGAAGTTCATATCTCATTATGTGTTACATTTTAATTACAGAGAATGCTATCTAAGTTAATGATGTGGAATTTTTGTGTAGGAATTGCTATTATTATCAGTAAAACTACAACACTGAAATAAAATTATAGGAAAGGAAGTATCACTCCATTGTTTCTAAAGAATTTGCATTAAGCTCAGAGATAGCAAATAATGAGGAATGAAAGGAGTCTTTGTTATTCAGCAATTTCTATGATCTGCCAAAATGTCAAATAATCCATTTAATCAATCAGAAAATTAAAGAATGTGGCAAACCTCAAGGTAGTTTGAGATTACAGCTGTGTAGAGTATTTCAACTATAGCATGAATCTATGTCACAATAGCAATTACTTAATGACTCATTTTTCTATAACTTTGTTGATGTAAAAATGCAATTTAGGTTTCAAATTAATTGCAGCTGCGATCCTATTTGAATCCTGTATACTTGATTTGAGGATGTTTACACAAATTCTTTCAACTTCTGCTTTAATGAATCTCACGTTTATAGGAAAGCCACATCTATTAAAAAGGAACTCGAGCTATGTGTTAGGCAAAAATTGAATTATGATCTTCAACTCTTTCTTGGAATGTAGTAAGAGCAAGTTCTGGAGAGGATTTGAGAGTTTTGAAAAGAAATATGAAATATTCTGATACTTCAAGCTGGGATGGGAAAATCATTCATTCAATTCTTCAACAAATGTTGAGTTCCGTCTGTATAATAGTCCCTCTGTGTAAATGTTGGGGAAAAACAGGGGCAAGACCAGAAACATTTTTTTCTGTCATTGGGCCTAAATTATCATTAGGAATAAGAGCATTAATTAATCACCTAATAAATAATTACACACCGAATAAAATCTCCTGAAACACACACACACACACATTTTGAAGGAAATGTGTAACAGATGTGTAACTGATCTAGACTGGGAAGCTGGGAGGGTGGCATCTGGGAGGGGAAGAATATGAAGGCTGACTAGAAGTCCCTCCCTCGATATGGGGAGGTGGACTGGCAAGGTTGGAGAACCTTCCAGATAAAGACAGCCATGAGTTTGAAGAGGTGGGAAAGGACTAACATGTTTGAATGACTGAGGGTCACAAAATTGCACAGAGCAATAGGGATACAGAGGTGGGAGAGGTAGACAGGGTCCAGATCCCACAGTACCTTGGAAGTCATGGTGATGACTTTGGTTTTTATCTAATAGCAGGTGGAAAATCCTTAACAGGTTTTAAGCAAGAGAGCAAGTTGACACATCAGACTTGAATTTGAGGATCTACGTTTGGCTGCACAGAGGCTGGAGGCTCAGAGAGAGTACAGAACAGACCGGAAATGTCAAGCTGTAAGTTTCTGCAGTCATTCTGCCTATTGACCTTGAGTCATGGCCGTGGGGACAAAGACAAGTGGAGGGATACAAGAAATACATTCAAGATATGACTCAAAATTAGATTAAAAATGGGGTAAGAACTGAATCAAGGATTATTCCTGGATTTCTACTTCATGCAATGGATACACTTTGCTGGGATAGGAAATTAGAGAAGTCCCAGGTTGAGGGCAGAAGATAACTGATTTGTTTTGAACATATCGCAAATGACATACCTTTGAAACATCCTACTAGAGATGTGGAGAAGGTAGTTACATACATAAAATGGAACTCAGAAAAGAGACCCAGGAAGAAGTTATTGAAGCCACATCCTTGAAAGGACTTCCTTAGAGGGAGAGGAGGAAAAGAGCCAGGGCTAAATCTTGAGTAACTTCATATTAAGTGTGTGGGCAGAGATGGAAAAGCCAGCAAAGCAAATGGAGCCATAGCCAGAGACATATGAGGAAAAATAGGAAATTGTCTCATAATGTCATCAGAAGAGAATATACATTTTAAAAAGGCCCTGATCAACTGGGTAGATTGCTATGGAGAAGTCAGGAAAATGAGAACGGAAATGGTTCTTAAGATCCAGCTACATAGAAGCTACTGGTGACCTTAACAGGAGCTGTTTGTGGCTGTGAGTCATGAGGTTTAAGCAAATCGGAGTAAACTGGAGTAAGTAGGAGGCGAGGTAAAAGAAATGTTGATTGTCATCATAATAACATTAGCATCCATTCATACGTTTCCTGTGTTTCGGGCACTACTTTAGATCAGAACCCATTTAGTCCTTCCAATGACCCTATGAGAAACACTCCATGGCTTTACTCTTTCTCCACGGATAGGCTCAATATCCTGTCCGACGTCACACAAAAAGACACTTCTCTGAAAAAGTTTTGTGCACGGAAGGAGCGATTTATTTAGGAAAGTAGCTGGAGGGGTTGACTTACTTTTAACCCTCAGAGGAAAGCCCTTGATTTGTTTATGTGGTGACAGGAAAATATACTTTTATCCCCTCAGAGAAGTGGAGATATGGCTCCCCTTTATACCTATCCGGAGAAACAGAGGTCCTCTCCCAACATAGTTCAGGAGACACTGAGCCCTGTTCCACTGGCCAAGGGGGGTCAGAATGGGAAATTCTTTGTGTAAAGTTATCTTTAGCCTAAGAATTCCTTTTAATGCTGTCTGTGTGTCTGTGTAAAAGTAAAAGGAATGACCTTGAATCTTTAGTTAGGGAGTGGAAATCAGGGGCGCCTGGGTGGCTCAGTGGGTTAAGCCTCTGCCTTTGGCTCAGGTCGTGGTCTCAGAGTCCTGGGATCAAGCCCTGCATCTGGCTCTCTGCTCGGCAGGGAGCCTGCGTCCCCCCTCTCTCTGCCTGCCTCTCTGCCTACTTGTGGTCTCTGTGAAATAAATAAATAAAATCTTAAAAAAAAAAAAAAAAGGACTGGAAATCGGGTGGGAGAGTAACAGCTCTGTGTACTCTAGTTTTATGATATTCAGGAAGTTGCGGCCTCCCACCCCTGAAACCAGGATTAAATGTTTCTCCAGGAGGCCTTCTCGGATTCTCCCAAGGAAACCTCCATGTATCCATCAAACCTTGGGCAGACCTTCTCATAACACCACCTGTTCAGTCTGTGTCTCCCACCCTCGCCCCTGCCATTAGGCCCCACAGAGGACAGTGCCTGCCTCGTTCTTGGGACTATCTCCAGCCCCTGGCACAGGGCTTCAGAGGTGAACCAGTGAATGACCTTAAAATCTACACATTAAGTTTCAAGTGAAATTGTATTTTTGCCATTTTGTGTTAATTTCCAACTTAACAACCTTCTAGATACTACATTTGCAAAGTATGAGCTCACCAAAGCGTTTTGGCTCATGCGAAGCTTGAGCTGAGCTTCGTAACAACTTGAAACGAGAAGGATAGAAATTATACCCAGGTCACAGATAAGGAATTTCAGCTTCCAGAGAGGAAGCGAACGTCTCATGGGCACGTGTTTAACCAGGGGCAGCACTGGCCACTCCACTATAATTCTACTGTCACCTTCACCAACTGTCATTGGATAGTGTGCTCTGTATTCTATTATTGAAAGCTTGCGTAGATTGCAAAAGGATGTCTGAGTCACTTTGAAATACCTACTCCTTCCTTCTCCTTTATTCTTGAGGTCACCTGCCCTAATAGAATTAGGATACAGACCACCCACAACCACACCGTTTGTGCAAGGAAGAGCGGAAGTTGTAGAAAGTGTCCCCACAGGGGTCCAGTGACCCTCGACACTTTGTTTCCCTCCTGGGAGGCAGGAAGCTTACTGCTCAGGTACTCAGAGGACGCTTTGCCCTGATAGGATCATCCCTGCTTTTTCTAGCATCATTCCTACCTACAGCAAGAATTATGGGAAAATGTTGACAACAGCGGTGAGAAAAAAATCAGCTATGGGGGCAGAAATCGGGGGTCCCAAGTTCCTCTCTTTCCTGGACAGGTTAGCCATTAGAGGAAACAAGGAAAGGGGTGTGTGTGTGTGTGTGTGTGTGTGTGTGTGTAGAGGTGGCATGCCGGTGGTGTTGGGCACTCACTCCAATCTCAAACCTCTGAGAAGCAGGAGTGAAAGAATCATCTTGTATCACTATATACAAAACACAGAAGGTTTGGAGCTGAGAGACAGTATCTTAATAACTGGCACACCTAGGATGAGTCGTGCCCTGGGTCTGAGGACTGACACTCGGGGGATAATGAGAATCCTGTGAAAAGCAGCCCGGTGAATCACAATTTCTCAGTCCCTCAGTTTCCAAACCTGAAAAATAAAAATGAGGATAACATCTTCCTGGTGAGGTTGTTGAGAAGACTAATCAAGATGATGTATGTAAAAGACATTCCAAAGACAGGTGGTGGAGAGAGTATTGTTTTCTTAGTTCTTATGCACCTTGGAGGGAAAGAGAGTATGGAAATGAAGTAAGAAGGGAAGAGGTTGTCGATGTCTTAAAAGAAGGTTATTTCCAGACTTGAGAGGGTATAGCTGCTGACAGATGTTAGGGGTGTAGCTGGTTTTAAGGATTTGGATTTGATAAAACCGAGAAAAATATTTACTGAAATTGTTTTCTACAATCTCACAAGA
Organism: Martes martes; assembly: GCF_963455335.1. Classification (NCBI taxonomy): domain Eukaryota; kingdom Metazoa; phylum Chordata; class Mammalia; order Carnivora; family Mustelidae; genus Martes; species Martes martes. The sequence continues at coordinate 23,536,572 of NC_137895.1, forward strand.
AGGGGACACAACCGAGAAATACATATTTAAAGTAAAAAAAATTTTTTTTGTAAAATAGTGTATATCGTTTGTACACAGCCAGGATTCTTTCAGGTGAGCCTCACTTTTTTTTGCCCTTTAACAATTTGTTCTCCTGAAACAAATGGATTCACCCCCATGTACACATCTATCCCGTGTAACAACGGTGAACGACTATTAAATCCAGTCATTCTAGTTCCCTTGGGAGGTCTCCTGTCAATCAAGTTATTTATTTCACCTGGGCTCTTACATTTTTCTTTAGAGCCATTAATGCCTATCAGTAAATAATAGTGTATTCTCCCTAAGTCGTTTGGAATTTCAGGCTTCCTGAATTTAGAGTAGGCACCCGGGGTAAGGCATATATTTGTATACTAATGATTTTTTTCTAATCAGGTCACCGTGTCCTATTTAAGCTATCAATTGATTCATCCCTCAAGTCTGTCTGGAAATAAAGAGGGCTTTGTTAATTGTTCTTGTCTACCATGGATGTTAACCACTGTTTGATCTTTAGCTATGGCGTTCTCATAACAATTCAGTTTCTGAATGAAGTATGAACACCTTATCTGAAAAGAAATCTTATGAAGGCATATACACATGAGAAAAAATATATGGGGCCAGTTTTGAAGACTTCAAAGGAAAGGCAATATATAATTCCAAATTTTCATTAGTGTATATTTCTCTACAGAGAAATGGGAGATTATGTGTGTTTATCCAAAAAGATAGATGTCTTCAAAGGTGTACAGCTTTTTGCAAATGTATATGCTGATTTGAATAGTCATCCCCAGTCTCCAAATGACAATTTTGTGTTAGCTCCAGAGAAGCACAAGATCTTATTCTTTGGGGAAAAGACCAGCAATCTAATTGTTTTACTTATATTCGAAGAAATGCAATGAATCCTACTGGTTTCTTGATTGGCTTGTAATTGTATGAAATTCAGAAAGAAGATAAACGTGAAGGAGCCAGATTGTGTAAGAGGGACTAAGATAAACAAAAGATTCTAGAACAAGTTAACACAGCAAGTGGAACAGGTAGTTCAACTTAAAAGTTACATCCTACGCACCATAAATATAGCTAATCTTTCAACATCAAGAGATACTCTTGCGGATATTCTGACATTCACATTAATGAGGAACAGGTAGGCTCTGATAGGTAAGAGCATGGTGTGCTCTGATTCCTGTCAATTCCTAATTGACTCATGGTTTTCAAGACTTGAGAGCAGTCTCTCACTCCTCGCCTTGCTTGCAACCAGTAGAATGATCTTGGAATTGCATTTCCTCATATGTAGAATAGGGGAATTAAAGAATATGATATTCGACTCCCATTTCTAAAATAACTTATTGCATCCTAGAATTCTAGAATCAAAGTTGAAAAAGCAAATAAAGGTAGCACAAGTTGACACTCTAAGGAAGAATAAGGCAAAAGAACCAAGAGAGCAAGGGAATCTGGTTAACCTGGCAGAAGTAGCATACTACTGATTTTAAAAGGTGTAACAAAAGGTTTCTGACATCTCCTTTCCACTGGGAGTGGGAACTGATACATCACACTTAGAAAGCAATTTGGGAATATATGCTCATAAACTTCTGATACAGTCATTCCACAATTAAGAGACTTATCCTTAGCAAGAACCGGCATAAAAGTGATAGGCAAAAATGCACATCACCGGCACGCTAAGCAGGGAAACTGGAAAAACAAAGCTATATGTCTTATAAGAATTTGATGTTTACAGCAAGGTTAACTCAAATGGTGAGACACAGAAGTGATTCTTTGTTGTTATGATATATGAGGCCAGTATCTTGACACATAAGATGCCAGGAAGCGCCAGATAAGTACTACTTCACTCAACAAATATTTGGGGGTCTATTATGTGACAGGATACAATTCTAGGCTCTGGGGATAAAGCAGTCTTGGCCTCCTGGAGCTTATTTTCTAGTGAGAAAAGATAATCATTGCACTTTTTAAAGCAGATAAATACGGAGTGCATCAAATGATGAGAAGGAAAGATGGATGGGGCCAAGTGGTGGGCGTCTTGTGGAAGAGGGGACTTATTATTTTATAGAGGATAGTCATGGCAGGTCTCGCTGATAAGGAGACTTTGGGCAGAGACTTGAGGGTGTGAGAAGATATGTAAATATCCAAGAAGAGTGTTCTGGGGAGAGGGAACAGCAATTCCAAAGGCTCTGAAGTAGAAGCACACTTGGCACATTCATGAGATACCACAAAGTCAGTGGGGCTGGACTGAAAGATGGACAGGAGATGAGGTTGGAGATTGGGGCAGGGGAGTGGGGGTGAACCCAGGCCAGGTGAGGCCTGGTGGATGATTGCAAAAACTCTGAACTTAAGTGAGCAATTAAGTCACCCACATGTTTTGAGCCCTTATTTTGCAACCTGATTTTAGGTGACCAGTAGGTCACTTACATATTCTGTACTCAAATATACTCCCAGAATACTTATGAAATCTCTTGGCTAGAAGATATTTTTTTCTTCGTGCCTAATTAAACACATGAAAGAGGAAAAAAACCCTAATGGAATGAAAGAATGAAATGTGGCTAATTTTATTAGCTTAAACCAGCCAGTTTATTTCATTTTCTTGATAAGGACTGAAGGTAGAAAGGAAGGTAAGGGGGCCTGTCATCAGTGGCCTGAGTCTCGAGAACATCGTTTGTCTTGGTGCCTGCTTCCAGTAAAATCATGAGAGATCTTCTGAAACCGTATTCCACTCCACCCTCTGACCATCAGCATTTCAAATCCAAGGACAGTCTAATCTAGAAGAACGGGGTCTGGGGCCCCTTTCTGGCATAGCTACCCTTGGGCGATCTGATTACAAGAATGGCTTTAGAGAGGGGAAACCTGAAGCTCATGACCAAGAGGGTCATGTTCTGTGGTGCTCACTGAGGTTCAAGGCTTTGGTCTCCTGTGTGCACCCCACTATGACCCAGAGCTGCTGGTGGGACCTCCCCCTTTGTCACATCTTACATGTACATGGAAGTAGCTCTGGTGATAAAGGTAGGCAAGTGAGTGTGTGGGCCAGCCTGAGCCCATTCCTACTCTGGCAAAGACACCTCAGAGGACACGCCTCCTTGGTGAGGTCCAAATTATGTCTAAAAAAATTAGGCTTTGCTATTTGAAATAGCAAATGGATACAGAGTAGTTTGCTATTTGAAATAGCAAATGGATACAGAGTAGTTGGGACCATCCAAGATATGAGAGAATTTTGAACTCTTTATTTCACCTTCTCAGGGGGCCTCACACTTCCAACAATTGCAACATTTTGGGATTTGGATGTGTGAGACAATTTGGTTTTTCTTAAACTGCCCAGTCCAAGATCCCATAAACATTATCCTCTATTATTAAGATGATGTTGTTGGGGAAAGCTCGGGTCACCTGCTTGCGCTATAACCACAGGCAAGACGGAGATGGACTCATTGACTTGTGGAGCGAGATCCCTTTTTACCACAGCGTTCTGTTCCACTGGCCAACGTAGTCATATGCACTTTACCTAGGCGTAACCTGAGATTTATTGCCAACCAATAACCCTGAAAAGGTCAGTGGCAGACTCACTATCCAGAGCTGTTGGGGGATGCTGAGCCCTTCTCAAAGGCAACCACTATTGCACAAGTGGCCTCGTAGTTCCAGCAAGTACTAGACAGAGTTTCAACACAAGCACACAAAAATAAAGGAGGGGAGAAACTGAGCGAATAATACATGCCCATCCTTGAAATCACCAGCAGGCTGGCAACTTGGACTCATCCTATCCCACATGGGTGATAGCTAGTTGCAGCCCAGTGAGACTGAGCAGTGATTAATTAATCTAAGCAAGTGTGTCCAGTAAAATCTACTATCTGCTTTTAATGGTACTTGGGAAGATATTTAGAAATAAATATGTTCTCCCGGGTAGAATACTTGGTAGGTCGGAAAATTTTCCAAGAACCACTCACTTGGGCTTTTCATAAATTCCTTGATAAATTAATATTTAAAATCCTTGACTCTTGTCTATGGAAATCTGGCTGCTGTTTTAAATTCTCACATGGCTCTTATCCTGATTCTAGGGAACTTTTTCTGCTCTGGATCCCTATAGTAATTTTGTATACACCATTCATTACACGTTATCTTGACTGACTTAGTAACGTTTAGCCACTACGGAATTAAACTCTCCTTCCAGTTCAGCTTTAACTATGTATGTGTGTTGGCTATTTTCTATTTGTCTATCCATACAATGTATTTCTTAAGGTGATACAGCCTTCTACTTCTCTATTGCCCTCCATCTTCCTCCTTCTTTCCTTTCCCATTCATTTATTCACAACTCTCTGAATACCTGCCTCTCAGCATCAGGGACATCACTAGGTTCTGGAATACGGAGAGAGAAGCATGAGGTTTAAAGAACAAATTCAGGGTACCTGGGTGGCTCAGTCAGTTAAGCATGTGACTCTTGATTTCGGCTCAGGTCATGATCTCAGGGTTGTGAGATCAAGATCTGCGTTGGGGTTTGCGCTGGGCATGGAGCCTGCTGAAGATTCTCTCTCTCCCTCTCCCTGTGCCCCTCCCCCCTTTCTAAAAGTAAATAAATAAATGGGGACACCTGTGTGGCTGGGTGGGTTAAGCTGCCGACTCCTGACTCTTGGTTTCAGCTCAGGTCATGATCCCCTGGGTCCTGTGACTGAGCCCCATGTAGGGCTCCCCGCTCAGCAGGGAGTCTGCTTGAGATTCTCTCCCCTTGCCCCTCCCCCCCACTTGCATACTCTCTCTCTAAAATAAATGAATCATAATAAATAGATAAATTCAATTATAATAAAATAACTGCATACAGATATGGCATCACTGATTTTCACTATCTTCTATGTTTTACACAGCAGCACACTGACACCATTCCGTAATTTTTTTTTAAAGTTTCAGTATTTGTGTGCTTGTGAAGTCCTTTTCTTTATTCACAAGTATTCTACTGACTTTAGTGATAAAGTCAAATGATAACTTCCCTGTGTTTGGAAGTTAAACAAGCACCTAAGTTACAACCGAACTGACAAATTTCCCCAAGCACATTGAAATGCAAATGCAGGGAGGATACAGCTCAGCCTTGCCAGTGGGCAGTTTCTGAGGAAAAGGCCGCATTTATCTTACTGGGGCAGCCCAGACATTTCAGAGCACAAGCTAAAATCCCATTGTGTGGAGGAAATGGAGAGGCAAAAGATAACAAAAATAATCTTTATTAGAATTCTCATTGAAAAAAATACAGAAAACCAGTAAAAGGGAGTATAGGTCAACAGTCATATTAAAACAGTTCAAGGAAAAATACATATACAGAAAAAAGAACAGTGAAATAGGTCAATCATCAACATTAAAAGAGCTCATTAAAAAAAAAAAAAAAAAAGGGAAACTGACTCCAACGGAGGCATTTAAGCCACTTATGGAAAGGAGGTACAGCTAGACATTCTAGAAGATTGGTTTTCTCTCTCAAAGGTACTGCTTTTAGACCAACGTCTGAAGGGAAAGGAGGACATGAGATGGGGAGAGAGGGGAAGGGTAGAGGGAAGAAAGGGAGGAAAATAGAAAAACTAATATCTCACGGGGTTTCCCAACAAGCTCAATCACTTGCTAGGTACTGTATGCATTACTTCATTTAATCCTTACAACAACCCTGCAAGGTGTATTACAGGAGGTTCACAGAGGTTAAATGACTTGTGCCAGGGCTTGGAGTTGAAGTGGCAGAGAGAGGAGAACTCAGCTCCCCACCAAAGCCGTCTCCCTTCCCTCCCCCAGCAGGTGTTTCACCGGTGCTACACCTGGACCCGGGGTCCGGAACAAGCTTAGCGCATTGATGATCTGAGGAGGGATCCATCTAATCCACGCAACATATACATTTTTGGAGCTTGGGAGTAGAGCAATCTGGACCACATTTCCAAGAGGGCAAGTCTGATTTGACTATTTCTTCTTTGTTTCAGAAAAGAGACCACCACAGGAGAAAGAAGCCATAGGAGGATTGACCGCTGCCTACCGGACTGGTGGGCTCATAACAGTTCTCCTAGAGCGTACTGGTTAATCGAAGACGGAGAAAAATGTATGACAGACGGATATGTGCAAACCTGAATGTGCATGTAAATCGATGATCACGAAGATGAATCAACTCTCATAACCTAGATTCCTTAGCTGTCAGAAATCTAAGGATAAAGAAACTCAAACACCAAGCATGTAGCAGAGCTATCCGCTAAATCATGGCTTCATCACGTTCACAGCCGCATAGGCAACGTTTTCTATCCTGATGGCCCCTTCTTAGTTGATGATTTTTCACAATGTATTTCATGGCTTCCATCCCTACATGAGACTTTATTACTATCACATAGGAATAAAAAGCCATAAAGCACTAGAGTGAATTTATCTTGGTCGGATGCAAAACTTATTTTCTTCACATGACTTCACAACCATTTCAAAGCTAACCAATCATTTCATGCTACATTAAGGAACATTTTAAGCTACACATAAGTGACAGGAAGCACACTTAAATTGTGACATCACAAATTAACAAGATGTGATCCTTCAACGACATTCTTCGCTACAAGGACCAAGAAACAAGACCAGAGACACTCAGCAACACTCAACCATTGAATTCACCGAAAACAAAGGACACTGGGAAGAATTCCTGGAGAAAAGCTCATCACTTTGACATTGGACTTGGAAACACAGGAGGAAAGACGGAAGACAGACAAATCACTGACGCAAACTGAAACCAGAGGATTTCTTTCCAGCCTCTTGCTTCACCTTCTTCCCCAGGAAGCTTTCCTACATGGCCCACTGCCGGCTTTCACACTTTTCATTCTAGAGCTGGTGTACAGGGGGGAACTTAGCACCTGCTTAATACACTAAGTCAGCACTAAGCCTTCTATACCTAAATAAAAAAGGAAAAAGAGAGAGAGAAAGGGAGAAACCCTACAGCACGCTAGGAGACCACAAGTGCTAACAGCTCATCTGCAGACCTCTTGGAAGCTGATGCCATCCCCCCACCCACATCTGTAGAAGCCAATATTGATGCCAGAAACAACACGGTGCACTAAAGCTCTCAGTGATCGAAATAACTCAGGCCCAGAGCCCAAGAATATTCTTTACGTTGCATTAAAGCGACATTGCTCTTGGAGTTATTAATGCACTTATAAGTGAGCACACGGAAACCAAGTCTCTGTGACCACTGATAACTCAATGCCATTAGTTCCCATGGGTTTCCTGGTCTTTCAGAAATAAACCTGGAATGCCTATTTACCTACTCCTAAAACAGTGCCCAGACTAATAAACACTGCCCTTTGCTTTTTAAAAAAATATTGTATCCTTCAAATTCAAATAAAAGAAACAAGAACTGGAATTTCTCATGAGGAGTAAGCTCTAGGCAAGCTATTTCCACCTGGAGGTTACTCTAATGAAATCTTGGTTTATGTGAATCACAGGGAGGAGACTGGAAATAGTTAAATGAAAGGAAGTGCATACATAAATTCAATTATCATGCATGAAACATGCAAATGATTCAAGCACTGCATCTGAAACTCTACTTTATATTCATTAATCTCAGGTTGCACTTTTGAAGGAGAAAGACATGCTAATTGGGTCCAGATTAATGCACTCCCAAACCTCTCCAATTTGTTTTTAGGTGAGGGTTAAATGATATGTATTAAAATAAACACAGCTGTTCATCCGCCTCCACCTTCCACCTCCCCCACTCCACCTCTACCTCTGCCCCCAGCTGCCTCCCCTCCCTTACCTCACCCACCCAGCTGCCTCCCCTCCCTGCCACAGCCCGCTCCAGCTGCCTCCCCTCCCCCACCACAGGCCCATCCCAGGAGGCTCCCCTCCCCCAACACACCTCTCTTCCTATAGGGAAGGAATTCAAAAGCCCCTACCTTCTTCCTTTAGAAAAGATACTAAATGAACCAGCCTCGACTTAGCCTTTTCTACACTTTCCCTTTCCCTGCAGCCCAGCAACCTGCAGGAAGAACATCACATCCTGAGGATGCCGAACTGTGGCATCGAGAATGTGCCCAGATGGGCAAGCTGCCTAGCGTTTCCACGGACAGCGGGTTCCTTCTATGAGTCTGGGCCTGAGTCCTTGGACCAGTATGTACTGAAGGGTAGTTTCGGAGTGTCCCGGCATGTCCTTGCTGGAAGCCAAAGTTGCTGCCGGCTGATGTGGTGATCCTGTGACTCGGTTATGTGGGAAACTAGAGAATCGAGAGAAAACTTGGGGTTTTTGGTTGCTGCTCTTCCACTGCGGCTCCCTGGGCTGGCAGAAACTGGCATAAAGCAGAGGGTCCTCAAAAGCTCTTTGGAAAGGATCCCCTGCTTCCCCTCTTCTTCCTCCTCCCTGGCAAAATTATCCTTAAAAGAAGAACATTACTTACATATTTACGTATTTATTTGTTTGTTTATTTTTATTTCTTGGAAACATTCATTCGGGACACAAAGAAATAACATGTTTGGGGGGAAATCGTATCTTGTGAGTAATGACGCTTTTAAAGTAGTGAAACAGACAAATTTTTTTTTTCTTGGTTTCTCGGACCTGGTCTTTAGAAAAAGAAAGACAAAAGAAGAGGAGCTATGGCCTCCTGGGAGCAGACTTGGGCACAGAGCGGGGATGGAAGGGTCCTCTCTGAAGGAACGGGCACTAAGGAGTTAAACCAGGCACATTGGGGGGCCGGGTGGGGGTGGGGGAAGAAGCCTTCAAACTAATTTCACACTGAAAGTGATGTTTAATTTGAATCACGCCCTTCCCAAAGGGAAAAGGTTAGTCTCATCACTGGGCTCCTATCCTCTCCCCCTTCTCCCTTCATATGAATTGAAAATTCAGATTGACCATTAGTCATGATGTGACACATTCTTTTTTTCCTGGTCCAAAAATCAAAGGAAAGCCTGGGAGAACATCTGAGAACGCAGTGGCTGGCCAAACCCCCCAACCTACGTGCACAACGGAGAGATGACAAGAACAAGGGCACACACATACACACAGACAGAAGTACTGGACTGGCACTCAACAGCAAGACACACAGACACGCACAGCGATTAACAGCCAGCGGCCCGGGAGAGCCTCGCCGCCTAAATTGATTTTTGCACATTTGCAAATGTAAATCGAGTCGTAGTAAATAACAACAAAGATGAGGCCGATATTAAATCTGTCAACGTCCTGACGAATGCTCTGAGCACTCTTTAGTGAGGAAAGACACTTAGGATCGTCAACGCACCTAAAAGAGAAAATGATTATACGCTAACCAAACCCTAAGTACAAGCTAAAGATATTCACTTCATGAAGCCATTCCTCAACTAGCCCCTTGGCACTTGCTGGAATTATTCGCAGCACGAGCTCTACTTTCTCATTTTCTGCGGACTCCATGTGGGTAATTTCTTTCTCCTGATTAAAAGTGAGCTTGGCAGATCCTTCAAAGCGTGGCTTTAGGTGTGGTGGGGCTGGAGCGCATCCTTTGTCTAAGGCAGGTCGCTAATAATTCATCAGTGGACGGGCAGGCCGGGGGAATATTCACACACCTAAAATGATTTTTTTTAAAGGCAAACTTTATAGATATCTTCATATAAACATATTTTTATACGGAAACATGCAGCCAACAGACGAAATGAACTGTTTACCTTGGAAAAGAATAGGCAGGCTTTTCTCTTCCAAATAATCACTCCGGCCTTTCTGAATGTCATCCAAAAGCGATTCTGCTTCCTTCGACTTATCCAGCATCTGAGGCTGGGAGATAACCCTTGTAGCACTGGCCTCCTTCCCCAGCCCTTCATTATTAGCCTCCTGGTGGGTGAGATAGAATACAGTGGATGTAATAACCGTACTTCACACAACAGGCTCGCTCTCTCTTTTAAATTGAAAATCCCCTTATTACAAAACAAGGGGTGTTCTTTTTCTTCTACCTTTAAGTAGGACTGCCACATTCATTGCTTTTTACAAAAACGCAGCTGCTTTTTAAGCTACAGATAAATAGAATCTGCTAGGCGGTAATTCGACTCAGTCTGAATGCATTATTTTCTAAGACACTTTGGCGAGGGGCTTTTTATTATAAACTGGAATGAACAAGGAAAGTCCTTTTCTCTTCTAATTATGAATGTGTTTTGTTCCCTACTATTAACCTACAATGTCAGATTGATCTCCTTCTTCTTCTTCATCCTCCTCTTCTTCTCTTTTCTGCAGTCAGTTCAATAAATCAACATATTTCGTTTTTTTCTGGAAAATTAGAGGGCTCATGATTAAGTCTCCATGAGCTCCAGTGACGAAAATAAAAATAGCACGAGGGACAAGCAAATGCTGTAACCACAAGACAATGAAGGGGCCCTCTGATGTCCAAGGTGATGAATCCTGTTTTGACACTGAAAGTTAAGATAAAGGGGATTTACATGTTCATTTCATTTTAATTAATGTAATTTTAATAAAATTAAGCTTTCCAGGCATTTGCATAAAGCTGATCTTATTATACTCATTCACTTAAAAAGGAAGAAGATGTAATAAGAGGGTAACAGTTCCACATACAGTGCCCAAACTCTTGTGTTTCTTGTTTACTTGTTCATTACGTGTGATAGTTGGTCATTTTATCAGGCATCCCTCGCTTCTGGAAGCAATGCAGTGAAGAATTAAATAGAGAGGAAACGCTGTGATAAAACGTATTTAATTTGAATTTCTGCGGACTTTGCTTTAACTCCAAGGATAAACGCTGAGAAAAATGGGGGCGTTCCTAGTAATATTAAAGGCAGTCTAGAAACTACATTAGCCCAGGTGTTGGTTTAATTTTGATCCCTATGTTGATATTTCTGACTTTAATATTACCATAGACCATGGTGGCTATGCTCTATGTCTATAAGGATACATCGCCTAGCCAACGGGAAGAAATCCCACGGGGTATCAATGGGGTTCCAATTAAGGAAAGATAAATACTGCTGCAACCTGGACAGAGAGTGGAGATTGCCAGTATATCACAGAAGCATAGGCAGGTGCCCACAACTAAATCTATAGATTTAAAGCCGATGCTGTCAGCTCCCTTCCTTCAGCGGTGATGGAAAGCAAAGTGTTGGGGATGAACCGTGTGTGGCAGATAGTTTTGGAACAATTTCTCCTTGTTTAGATTATTTTGAGTTTATTTCCAGTAGGGATGATAGTGGGAATCGAAGGGGACCTGTGCAAACATAAAGGCTTTCATGGAAGAATTCTGTACTGGGATCCCATGCATATTCAAGAGACCTCAGAGAGACAGAGAGACGGGGGTGGGGGGGGTGGGGGGGTGGGGGGGTGCCTTGAAATCATCTTTCCATCTAAAGCCACGCCGTGGCCTCTCCTGTGTAGTTCTGTTTGAAATTTTTAAAGGGGGTACTTATTACAAGTGAGATGTGGTCCAAATTTTCAGAGCACCCACTGAGGGCAGAGATATATTTGCAGCAAACGGTGGTGAGGGAGCTTTTGAGAGTCTACTGCCCTGCTCAAGATTTGCGTCTGTTTTCTGTCTTCTGATATGCCTGGGAACAAAGCAACCCCAACAGGATGCCAGCCTCAGTCTCTGTGACTATTTGAGGCTGTGGCAATAGAAGCAGCCCAGTTTACCTGGAATAAATAACCAAGCCCCTTCACTGAGAAACAAATTAGAGTATATTAGTTATCGCTGTAAGAGTGAAATTGAATCCTCGGGCATCGACATCTCCATTGAGCCAAGGCCGCAATACCAAGCTGGCTCCGGCAATCGGGGATGTTTATTTTTGTAATATTGATACGTGAGGCAAATAGAAGAAGAGACCTTAATGAAAGGAGTTCAGTCCTGATTTAGAAACATAATATTTACAGAAATCGGTTTTGCTGGCTTACTCACAAAAAATATCTTTGTGCCTCTGCTCCCCTCAATCCATTCTTTCTCCCTGGTAAATCATTAGCTCAGCTGAAAGACAGATTCGGCCGGGCTGAATGTGAACTTGTCAGGACAGCATATAATCACCATCTTCTGCCATCTGTATGATTGTTTCAGGGTAATCAAAATTACCTTGTGTGAAGATAATATAAGCCACGAGAGGCAGAACTCTTGGCCCTTATTAAACTTTCAAAGTCATTAAGTAAGTAGCTCCACCGAAAGCGACTCTGGCTAAAAAGAAGAGTGTCTGCCTGTTGCAGGAGACACCGTGGGATGGTGGTTTAACAATGTGGTCTCCCTTGATTCTCTCTTGGAGAAGAAGGAGGAGAAGCCAAGTGAGAAAGGTGGAGGTGACTGAGGAAGGGGAAAAAGGAAGAGGAAACATTCCAAAGCCCACTGGGTACAAGGGAGTTATTTCCTTCCTTTTCACGTAAAAATGATTCTCTTCACTCAGTGCCCCTGCCACTTCGACATAGACTTAGTTTCAACCATTTTAAGCATCACTTTGTGCCCCAGTAAACTGGCAAATTGAGAGTAGCTGGGCCCGTCTTACTGGGCTCCTCGGACGATGAAGTGTGTGGTTTTGGGTTATCTAGGACGCACCCAGGAAATAGCACTTACCCAACCAGGAAGAGCCATTCCTGCTCATGGCACTGCTAATCAGCCTTCTCATTCCCCTTGTGCCTCTCCACCTGGGAATTCCTCATTCGTTCTCCAATCCTGCCCCAAACTCTCAGAATACCCAGCAAAACAAAACAACCCATGACAAGTGGACCCTTGCTCCACCTCATTCCTTTCTTCCACCAAATTCAAATCACTTTACTCTTGCAGTGGAAAGGCTGGACACTGATTTTGTTTTACCTCCAGGTCCTGCTGGGTAGGAAAGATCCGAGAAATGGGAAAGAGGAGGTGCTCAATGTGCAAAAATCCAAACCCACAGGCCAAGCCACTCCCTATTCTGAGAGGGTTCATGGGTATAGCCAAGTCTGTCATGCACTAAGACAGGAGGTCCCCAGGGAGAACTTAGAATCCGTTTGGTTTTGGAGTTGTTGTCTCCCAGCCCCAAATTCAAGTTAGTGAGCACAACTTGCACACCCCACCCATGGTTGAGCCCCACCCATGGTTGTTTGACGTGCACAGGCATATGCACACCTGCAGGAACAGCTCTCATGAGTACCACCTGTCAAGAATAGGATCAGACCTGCTCCAGCACCTCACCTGGAAGTCTTCATTCTGCCCCGGCTGGGGATAAAAACAGTGATCCCGAATTGCGAAGAGTGGGTAAATCTGATTTTGCAAAACTGCCAAATACCTCGTGTTTACTAAACAAAATAGCATAGCAGCTAACCATTCCTGGGTTGTAATGGGACATTAGGACAATTGTCCCTCTCAAGGTCAACGTCTACTACCAAGATGGGCTGAATTTCCTAAGATAAAAATAGCAACTTCAAAAAACACTCATATCTTTTTTTACTTTTCTTTTTTTTAAGTAGGCTCCACACCCAGCGTGGATCCCAACACGGGGTTTGAACTCACGACTCTGAGATCAGGACCAGAGCTGAGATCGAGAGTCAGGCACTTAATCAACTGAGCCACCCAAGCGCCCCAAAGACATTCATACTCTTAAGCATACTTCTCACGATTCTTTTTAACTTTCACCAACTCCATTATTTTTTTTTAATGAAAAAAAAAAGGCTTTTATGATAAGATGAACTTTTGCAGAGGTATACTCACTTTCTTTTAAGAAAATAATACATTGCTGTGAGTGAGAAAAATGCCTGTTCTTCATCCTCTTCCCTCTAAACCTATTTTCTGAAGGGTTGTTTGAAATGATCTCATTTCTATAAAGCCAAATATCTTACAATGATCAAACTTGACAATTACTGTGCAAGCAAACACAGACTCTTAGAAGGGCAACTTCAAAAAGATTTCTTCCTGCTGATGGCTATTTGCCCACGAACAGAGAGGCTCCAGAAAGATGCTCCAAGCTCCACTGACCACAGGAACTTCCAGCCAAGATTCTAATCATCGCTGCACAAGGCAGTGCGAAGGCGATGGATGGGAGCAACAAAACACAGTATGCGTTGAATCTGGTATGTCCTACAAATGAGGAAAACACTGATATCACCCCAGAATCACATTCAGCGCAGAGATGCTCTCAATATGAAAAGTAAGACAAGCTTTTTAACTCCTTGTCAAGGCTTCCTGACATCCAACACTTTCATGAGGTCAAGAAATGTGTCCCCAGCTTGTTTTCTGTTCTCCTTCAGGGAACACGATGAAGAATGGGGCCGCCCAGCTGCCTTTTAGCAAGTCACACTTGGATGACTCCCATCCTTATGGGGGCGGGGGGAGGGGGTGGTGTTGGAGGAGAATGTGTCCACTGCATTTGGACTCACAGAATAAAAAAATCAAAAGTCAATTTAACACAAAAGAAATTCACATATATTTGCCTCTTTAATATTCTACAAAGTGCCTGTGGTACAGTTAAGTTGAAAAAGTTTTACATAATGAAGATTACTGAGGCATAAATCACACAGGTAAAAACTGAGATGTAAGACAGAGATGAAACCTACAAGCTAATTAAATTCAACAAGGGCTTCTGAAAAGAAAACATGCCCACTACCCTTCCCATGCCAATATTTTGTTTTTCAAGGGGCTATAAGTGCAGAGTTGTCAAGGTTGTAAATTCTGCAGTGTGACCCTTTAGCAAAACCTGAGTGGGGGGCCGGGGCGGGGGGAAGATTAGATGCATGGATTTCTGTGCTGAATGGATGCCAGAGCCAAGATGCAAAGAACAGATAAGTTGGAGATTCGGAGGAACTAAATTTGAAGCCAGCCAGTAAAACGGATTGAACCTTATTACCTCTAGTCACTGAGAAATTCCCGAGACAGTTGGATGCAATTTGAAAAGGTCAGAAAAATGTTTCCTGCACAGCATTACTGCTTCATGGTTTAAGGGTGTACGTTTGTGAGATGCCAGCTCTAATCATTTTTATTGACTTTGCTTTCCAGAGACAGACGGACAGTCTGGGAAGCAAGACCACTAGATAAGAGAAAGGCAATCTTATAAATGAAAATCTCTCTTATTTTTCTCTCTCACTTGTGACTGTGAACAATCCCAAATCTCGCCTATTTGAGGAGAAATCACACCAACTTCACAGAAGAATGACAGAATGCAAAGAAAATCTAGGAAGGTATTGCTCTAATTTTAGTAAAATGATCTCTCTTCCTTGCTGTTTATTTAGCCTCTACTATATGCTAAGCATTGAAAGGTAAAGGGTGCTGCACTTTAATCCAAGTATGAATGATTAAAATGAAACACCATAAAATACACCAGGGTGTGGACGTTAATTTATTGTGGGCATTTCCTTTGAGGGCTGACTTCATGAAAGAGGGAAATCCACAGGAAACAGTAAGAAGTAAATGAAATATGTAACTATATGCTCAAGATATATTAGAACCATTCCAAATACAAAGAAAAAAAGATTTGTCATTTGACTTTAAAAGCAGCTTGTACATAGTAAGAATCTTTGTTAGCAAATATTCACAGGTCTTTTTTGGGGGGCATGCAATTAGAAGTCAAAACTGAGTTTTCAATACATAATGGCATGATCTCTTCTAACCCTGCGAAGGTTTAATTAACATCTGACTTTTCTGTCTGTGAGGACCATGAGTTTCAGAGGCAAACACAAGACTATTTACTTTTCTCTTGTTTGGCAGTGAGGCTGAAACTTTTTAATGGCCTCCAGACCCAACTGCATGCTTTCTTACGACGTTCTGCCTCTGTGAAGATGACCTGGCAGCTCACGAGGGCTTTTCAACCGGCAAGACAGCTTTTCTTATAGAAAGCCTTTGTTCTGATCCATGGCACGCCTCGCGAAATACCGGAGTTTCAAGCTGTACACCGTAATCAACAAGCCGCCACTACCAGCAACACACGAAGCCCATCACAAAATGGCTTTTCATAATCTCGGGTACCCCAAAGACAAGGTGAAAATCCAGCTCATGAGTGGGACATCTGAATTCTTGGCAGGGAGGATTAAATATGTCTCTTCCAAGAGACCTCCCCCACCCACCCCTGCCATTTTACCTGAATCTATCTGGTATTGGTTAGATACAAGCAGTAAAATTTGGTGGACTTCAAATTTTTTTCACCTTGTGTGACATCATAGATTTAACCACGGAATGTGTTTATGGACACTCTGTGATGGTTCAGAGGCTTCCAGGGAATCACACTTAAAACTCGAGTTTTTCCACATCTTCATTTCATGGGTCCTGTGTTACTAGCAGAAAAAGTATCTAATGTGTGCCTCTTTTGGTTTCCACTATCTAAGTTCTCCCAAAAAGAAAATTTTGAGCATTTCTCTCAACCATTACTAACATTAATCATGACCATAATAACAATCCTTAAAGTAGTATTACTAGTAAAAATAATGATAATAGAAGTAGTAACCGCTAGTTGAGCATTTAGTAGGTGTGGGCACCATGAAAATTTATTGTCTCATTTCATCATCGCAGCTAACTTAAATAAAATAAATGAGTTTTTTTTTTTCTTCCCATATTAACTACAAGGAGAATGAGGCTCAAGGAGATCAGGAAAGTCATCTGGGTCAGAAAACTAGAAGGTATTCCCATGGGACTCAGCTCCAGGCTTCTCTGATTGTAGTCCCAATTATTCAAAGCTGTGTGCTTTGCATGATGTCCCCTGAGCACGGCTGGACCCAGGAGTCCCGCTCCTCACAGATCACAGCATTTCTGGAGCTGTGTTGAACCAAATTTCATTGCTAATATGGACTGAGTCACGTCCACCAAACACTGGCTGACAGTCCACACAATGCAGCCACTTTCTAGAGCTACGGGCTAACAGTTGTTGATAGATGTCTTTCCTGTCCTTATGGAGTTTAGTACATGAAGGGAAGAACACACTCATGGCAGCCTCCTTCAGCGGATGGCATGGTTCACCCACCCTTAATACATTTTGGAGCCTAATGGTACACAAATTGCTTTTCTATTTGAACTGTCTTTGAATCGTGTTCAGAGAAGACCAAGAAGAGAAAGTTTCTTCCTAGCTGGGGCTGCATTAAGGTTGAATGTGTTCATTCAATGAATCCTTCTTTGAACACATTTTTAAAAGGGAAGATGAAGATGAGTAGCCGTTTTGTATAGTCATGGGCAGATAAGCAGAATGAGAAGAAAAGAATGACGGGTCACAAAGGCTTAGTACATAAACTACCGCAAGTCTTTTATTGCAACAGAATGTGTGTACCAGGTTCCAACAAACTGTTGGCGTGCCTTTAATTGGCGATCAGTTATTCTAACCAATTCACAAAACGTATCCCCAGCCCTGATTCTACCTGTGTGTGGAGAGGTGGTGACTGTACATGTCGAAATGCTGGGTGGTGGCGGTCCCAGCACACGCTGTCCAGGCACCTGTCTACACCCGTCTGTATAGTAGTAGGTGCCTGCGGAGTCCCTCCTGTCTGGAGGGGAGCCTTGTTTACTTGTCAGGCTCCCTTTCAGAGGGGACCTTTCTTCCCACCCTGAAAGGAGACTCTCCTCCTGACAAAGCTGTCTTGGAGCTTGAGAGGCACTAACAGGAGCCAAGAGGAGAAACAGCGGCAGCTGGGCGGCACTTCTGACAGAATGAAGTAATTGTTGAGGTCCTCCAAGTGAAAGCATTTAGAAGCTAGAACTGAAATTAGGTGCAGCTACGGAGAAGTGGAGAGAGGAGTGGGTGAAAAGGAGGCTGGCACATAAAATGAACTGGAGTCTGGAGGCCGAGCCCCCCAGTGCTTCTGATGCTTTGATTTCCATAAGTGCAGAGCGGGCAGACAACAATACAGAGAAGTGTGGGCCTTCTCTTTGCACCCTTAAAGTGCTCGGGGACAAAAGGCGTCTAGTTCTTAACCAAGGGAGGAACGTAAAAGACCCTCCAAAGTGATCTAAGTTTTAGTATCTCATGGCAAGAAGTCACTTTTTAACCCTTGGTTATCTTCCAAAGAAGATGCCCGAAAAAATGTTTTTAAGACAGGTTAATTGGCTAATGTCTTATGGTTGGTTGGTTTGTTTTTTAATTGCAACCTACTCTCAAAGTACAACGACAACAAAAATCTCTGTAAAGAAAAAGCTGGAAGAAAACGTCAGGCTAGCTTATTGTATGAAATTCCTCTTTTACCGGATTCTTCCTGTGAGCAGAAACTCAGCTTTAGGCGTTCATACCATTAGAATTAACGTTCTAGCAATGATGCTAAGAAATGATGACATACAATTAAAATATGGTATTTATAGCAGTAGAAACCGTTGCACCTCAGACGCCAAGAGAATGAAAACAGCCTTTCCTTTCTCAGCTCTGGATCAAACATAACAATTTAGCAATTTCTAAAAACCCATTATTAGACTTTTATTTTGATTATTCTTCCAACACTTCAATGTCGCAATGTTAAGTGCTTTGTGTACCTGGCTGTCCTTCTCAAGAGGATTCTGGTAGCATGAGAACCCGAATGTTATCCAGGTCCGTTTTCTTTGAATTATAGGAGTCTCCAGAGTGTATTCATTCCTACATTGGGAGATAGCATGGCTTAAATTTTTCTGAATAATTTTCAAAATCAAATTTGAAAGTTTTCATGAGAGATGATCCTCCCCGGTGGGTGATATGAAGCATAACCTAAGGGGAAAACATGAAAATAATTAGCATAAGATATATTAGCATATAGATGCCTTTGAAATAATAAACAGCTGAAAACCAAAATGCTTATCCTCAAAAGAAAGTTATGAGAAAATATGAAATTAGTATACACTTCTCACATGACAACCTCAGCCTGAAAGCCTGAAACAGAATATTCTCATTCAATGAAGGGTGGGATGGCCAGGGAAATGGAGAAAAAACCCCAAACCACCTTTCCTACACTCTTGTTCTCTTCATCATTGCTACATCAATTTTCTCTCTTTACTTACTCCATGCTACCCCTTTTCTGTTTTAGACAGAAAAAAAAAAAAAAAAGATAGGAAAACAAGGGTCTTCCTTACACTTCTTCTAAGAGAAGAAACACCGAGTAGACAGATCCAATATCCTTTCTCTCTTTTCTTCCCCCTCTCCTTTAGCTAACCTTCTATCCTTCCCTAGATGGCATAAGAAATGCTAGGCTTGGCAATTCAATTATCAAGAGCACTGAGGAGCTTCAGATGAAAGGGGACAGGACTTAGCGCTTGCTAACCATGGACCATAAACATCACTGATTATTTTTCCATTTTGAGTTAGTATAGCCTATCAAGAGAGTGAGCTTGCATATGTGCTGTGAAAAGAAGAATATGGTCTTTGAAAAAGACCCTCACTCAAAAATCTGATCTGGATAACCTTGGAAAAATTCATCAACCACAATTAGTTTCAGGGGCACCTGGGTGGCTCAGTTGGTTAAGCGTCTGACTTTTGGTTTTGGCTCAAGGTCATGATTTTAGGGTCCTGATATTGAGCCTGGCATTGGGCTCCACGCTCAGCATGGAGTTTGCTTGTCCTTCTCCTTCTATTCCTCTCCCTACACACTCTCTCTCTCATACATAAATAAAATCTTTTAAAAAATGTAAAAAAAAACCCCAAAACCCCACAATTAATTTCATATTTCTCTTTCTAGAAAAGAGCAGTTGTGTTGTCTCATTTCCAGAGAGCTGTGACAAGTAGAGGTTATATAATGATGACCTGGAATACAGTAGGGGTTCAGTGACGGGAGCCCCATTCCTTCCTCAATGGCTTTAGTGAAAACTCCATACATTTTAAATTCTGAGATTTGGTAAGCCTACTTTCCTACTCCCAATTTGCATGTATGTAGATGAGTGTATAGGCTAAAGACATTTATTAATGCCTCAAAATAATGATATTTTGTTCTGGGTCCATGGGATCCAACTGCACTTTAAAAGTATCTGATACAGGTGAATTCCCTGAAGAAGGCCCTTGACCGTCAAAATAGTCAGTGTCCCCATATCTGGACCATCTACATTATTTCAGTTCTTTCAATATTTAGCTATTTTAATGGCTGTCTGTACAGCACTTAGAATACTACGAACGGGTCCTTTGCTAATAATATCCTTTGATTTTCTCAATTTGTTTTCAACTTTAAATTTTTGAGTGATGCTAATTACTTAACAAATACTGTGTGTGTTGGTCTCTTGGCATATAAAATGGGAAGGAAATCTTCTTTACAAAATACGGAATTCTGTAGAGATTTGAAACTCTAACTTGGTTTAAAAGTCACTTCGTTCTCCTTCTGTGGAGAACAGATCTGGAACTTACCCTTTTTGTTATCTAATACCTGCTTCTATGTCAACAGTTACAAGTTCAGCAAAAAATACCCATTGATTTCTTGAATGTTCATATTCCTTCATCAATACTTAGCATACTGCTGACATATAGTATTGAGATTGGGGCGGAGAAAACCCCTCATGTATTTTTGTTTGTTTGTTTTGTTTTTTTGTTTTTGTCTTTTTTTTTTTTTTGGACAAATAGGCTACCTAGTTAAGTTTGTGAGAAGCATTTTGCTGAGAACATTTTGGATGCTTTGCATGAACACAGACTGTTCTCTGTTTACTTTCGCCTGCTTAGACTTACCTGACTGACCATACATCTTCAGGCAGACATCATCTGCAGGACATTCCTACTGAATGCCCTTTAATCCTTACCTTTTTCTCCACTCCGGCCTAATGGAGACCCAGCTTAACTGCCCTCGAGGGCCAGTTAAAAGAGAAAATGTTTACAAAGACCCACCCCCGGTAAATAAATGAAAAGCTAGTTTTCTTTGGCTTTGGGGATTTGAAAATATTTTGATTGCCTGCATGCTCTCTGAGAATGGCTCCTCTGGCTAGGAAGGAAAAGGGCCTGTTTCACAAATCAAATAAATACGTATGTATACAGAAGTTATTCTCAAAGGTCTGCCAGTCATACACTGGTAAGGTAAAACATGTTCTCTTCTGCAATTTGAAAAGGATTTGAGACTCAACCAATTTGTTCCCGAAGGATATTTTGACTTCTTATGAGGGGTGGGGGTGGGGAGCTTGTTTTAATGTTAATAACGTGCAAATGTGTTTGTTCTATGTTGTTTTCAAAGTTTAAAACCATTCCAGGTGAGTAGTGGGAAATGGGCAGGCCAGTCTTCCTGAAAACTCTAAAATCTTTTTCTGTTTTATTGATACATTTTCAAATCGTTCTTCCCAAAGTTTCTGCTTTCAGAACTAGAGTTTTGTTGATGCTTGATAACATGAAAGCAAACCTTCCAGGTCAACCTCCATTGGTTATTTTTTTCAGGTGGTAGACTTTTCATTTGTTTCATACATGGTCAAAATATTTTTTCTTCACTTCCACCACAACAAAGTAGTCAAAATCACAAAATGTACTTTGACGCTAACATTTCCTTGACTGAAAACATAGGTGGGAAGGTTAAATCTCCTGCCAACACACAAGCATATTCTTCAAATATTCTCCATGACTAGGAATACAAGTCGGCAGAAACAGTACTACTCATCTACCTTGGATATAAGCCCTTCAAGGATGAAAATTTGGGATACATGATGGAAAAACAACAATGATTAGCTGATAATAATGACTGAGGCATTATCTCCTTCAGCTCTACTTAAATCATCCTCTTTCCTACTTTCTCTTGCCCAGCAGTGACTAAGCACTCACGCTGCACCCACAGACAATCCTTCCTGTTAACTGGAATGTTTTGTCACCGGCTGAACTGGTGTTTCATAAGAAACTGGCATATTCCCATTTCTCCTCCCATCCGACAACACAGATAATTTATAAAAATCCATGCCTCATTTATCCCTTCCTCATAAAACTGTTAGACATATTTACGTGGTGTCATGGTAACACCACAATATTAGACATATTAATGAAAAGACCCATTCATCCCTAGAATTTTTTCCTCATCGAATTCCATGACCCGAGCAACCAATTTGACTTTGAGTAGGTAAATGGCTAAATAAATGTGGTATATCCAGATAATGGAATATTATTCAGTGCTAAAAAGAAATGAGCTATCAAGCCATGAAAAGACAAGGAGGGACCTCCAATGCAGATCATTAATTGAAAGAAGCCAATCTGAAAGAGTATATACTGTTAGATTCCAACTGTATGATGCTATTGAAAAGGCAAACTACAGATACAGAAATGAAGTCGGTGTTTGCCAAAGGTGGTGTGAGGAGGGGAAGAGATGACCAGGCAGAGCATAGAGCCTAGAGGATTTACAGTGCAATGGAACCATTAGAATGATGGATATATGTAATTATATGTTTGTCCAAACCCACAAAATGTACCTCACCAAGAGTGAAGCCTGAGTTAAGAATGGACTTTGGGTGATTACGGTGTGTCAATGTATGTTCATCCTTGGTAAAAAACCATGTGCCATTCTAGTGATGTTGATAGTGCGGGAGGCTATGCATGTGTAGGGCAGGGGGTATATGGGATATCTCTGTACTTCCTTCTCAATTTTGTTATAAGCTGTTAAGTGCTTTAAAAAAATTAAGTCTTTTTAAAAAATGCCACGATCTGCTCTATTTCTGGCCTTGTCATATTTGAGTTCTGATAAAATAGCAAATATTCTTAGCTCCATACCCTGATTAACCTGCTTGCTTTTCTGTCTGCTAGAAGAGCTTGGGGGCAGCTGGAAGCCAATGTCTGAGAACCCTTTCCATAGCCACCAACTAGAGAGATACAGGAGAGAATGTTTACATTCCTTAAGGTCAGCCTCAATCACTGATTAGTTCAAAAATATTTTTTCTAAAATCTGTTCTCTGAAGGTGGGACATGCCTGCAGGGGTAATTAAAAGTTCTTTGCAGTACTAATGATTGGATAGATCTCCCATTTATCACTATGATGTGCAATCTGAGAATTGGACTCTGAATCTTAGATCCGTCTCACACTAGCAACATGATTTGTCTCCTCTGTACTTGCAATGTCAGCCACAGAGCGCTGTGAGAAGAAGAAAACATAAGGGGAGGTGCGCTATAAATTGGAAAGTATGCAGTAAATATTGTGTTTTGTTGAGATATGGTTATCATCATGATGATGATAATGGTTACATGAGGACCAGCCGATTTTATAATATATGAAAAAGAAGATATGAGGAACCATACTAGATACAGTATGATGATTAAGAACAAGAATGTAATTTAATAGAAACATATGATTTTGTTTATCTGACCCAGAATGGGAAAAATCACGAGCTCATCCAAAAGTTCTTGTGTAAAATGAAATTCTCCAAGTTTCTTTCAATGTATTTGAATATGTTTATAGGGAATTGATGCCTAATAATTGATGCCATTTATTGGGTTTGTTACCATATGCTTCTTATGGTTAAACATTTTGTGTGAATCATCTTGTTCAGTTAGTAGGGCAGGAATTGATATATCCTACCATATTAGGTAATACCAAGAATGCATAACATATAAGTGCATATTATATAAAAAGAATGGATAGAGTTATGTAAGCCCCAATAAGGCTATTTCATTTTTGAATGGGATTTCATGGAATTGATAAATTCAAGAGAAGAGAGGTAGGAGGACAGATTTGGGCACCTGGAGTGACTGGAAGGGGTATCAGAAAAATGAAGTGGTAAGATAATATGGCTATATGGGTGGACAACAGGAGAGGTTTCAGAGAAATGTACAGGTCATGAACAAAATTCCCAATTCTTGTGAGGATATGGTCCCTCTCGCAATAGAACACTGCTCCCCCACTACACAAATTATCCCTGAAAACTATGCCATTCTCCTGAACATTTATTGGTCACTGTATTCTATATACTGTCCACTCCCGACTTCTGGGACTCACCCAGGACAAAGCCTACACCACCCTGGGAGGTCTGGGCTGAGGTACAGAAACTAATCTTCAATATTAATTTAACCAACCCCAATTGTGCAGACAGCAACTTTGTTGCTGAAAGTTCTATAATATATTTCAACTTCAGAGCTAAATTTGAATATTCTGTTGCCATGTGCATCAGTGAGAATAAAACTTGAGTAAACATTGAGTAAGCCAAGGTAGAATCCACAATACCAATTTTTCCATTTAGCTTGAAAATATGTTTTGGGGCTTGTTAACACTGTATTTTAACAAGTACAAAAACTCAGAGTATTTATTTACAGCATTTATCATCATTTTTCCTTTTCCACAGAAGAGCAAGTAGGTGGGCAACTCAATGGAGAGAATAATACAAAGTAGGAGATGTGACTGCCTTTCCAGATTTCTACTTCTTAGAGTAAAATGGGAATCCTACTCCTTGCACCACTGGGTTGCACTGAGCAGCATATTTAAGAATAACACAGAAATAACTGTGGTTGTGGGATGATTTTTTGCTGATTCCTGGGAAGACTTAATTTCAAACCCTGAAAGTAGCCTTTGATGACACATGAGATATAGAAGAACAGCCTGGTGGGCTTGAATCTTGGCTCTGTCACATCAGAGTCTCTGTGCTTCATGTTCCCTTCCAGAAAATAGGGAGAGTAACAGCCTCCACACCAAAGGTCTTTGTGAGTGCTCAGACCAGTACCTGGTGCAGAGCAAACACTGTGTGAGTGACAGACATGACCGTGACCATCAGCCCCATTATTCACAATGATCTGTTCATCATTTCAGAGACAAAAGATAACCTTCATGTCATGTAGGCTTTTAGCACAAGGGGAGATTAAATACCATTTCATTATCTCAGCGATAGCCAATTTATTCATTATCATACATAGAGTGCTTACTATGTGCCAAGCACTACAGTATTAAACAAGGCAGAAAAACTCCTTCTCCTTACAGAATTTCCATTCAGGGGGATGGTAGACAATAAAAAAAAATTAATAATATAATGTCTGTACTATGGACTATGTAGAAAACTACAGGGATGTCTGGGTGGCTCAGTGGGTTAAGCACTCTGCCTTAGGCTCAGGTCATGATATCAGGGTCCTGGGATCAAGCCCCGCCTCGGGCTCTCTGCTCAGCAGGAAGCCTGCTCCCCCCACCCCACCGCCTCTGTGCCTACTTGTGATCTCTCTGTCAAATAAATAAATAAAATATTAAAAAAAAAACAAAACCCTACATAGTTTGTAAAACTACATATTCTGCACTATGGCGAAAACTAAAGAGAGGTAGAGAAACATGGGGTGATCTTTACTCTGTCCCCACGTTCACTGTGTTTGACACACAGCTCACCACAGGCCCTGCTTTTCCTCAGAGAGGAATTCTCAGGCTGACATTCTAGGTAACTGCTTCACTGAAATCTCAACCATTTGGCTGCAACAAAAATAATCCAGCATATGAACGCATCCAGATAGACATATGTACACTGGTTTTCTGAAATGTAATGTGTATGTAATTTCCCGAATGGCTGGTTGTCACATCCATCTGGTCTTATTTCCATAGCACTTGAATGCACCACGAGGATATAAACCCTAAAAGCTAGAAAACAGAATTTAAATACCCAAACACATACGAGGTGTGTTTTCAAAAGCAGCAGACAAGCGAGCACTGTGGTATCTTCATTAACTTCTCTGCCACAGTTGAGAGTAGCTGAGACTCAGCACAAAGGCCACCGAACATAAAAGACATTCCACGGCCAGACCTCATTAAGTGGGCTTAAGACAAGCCTGACGAGCTAATGACAAAAATCTAGTTTGGAATTTCTGGACATAAGAACCCTGAAAAAGTCCAAATACACCAACACTCTTCCATGCTTGCTATCCCAAAAAGGCAACAACCCAGCCTCCATTGGGTCCACGTAGTTCATGAATCAAAGCCCAGGGAAGGATGTTGTCCTCTTCAACCACACTTAATAAGAAATTGTGTTCTTTGTGTTTTTAGGTTTGGGCTCTGGTCCTACTTAAACCGCACGGATGTTGAAGGCTCCTAAATTAACAGTGGTCTCCAGGGAGATGCTCATCAGGCCGCACATACCGACAAAGGCATGGTTAGAATTCAGACACCACACTGCTCAGAAAATATTTCTGCTACCGTTTCCCCTCTCTCGAAAAGACCTTTCCTATTTCTACATTCTGTCAGCATCGGTGGAGTCTGGACAATGTTAGACTGTACCTCCTTAAATGCCACGTAGAATTCTCCATTTGCTTTTAGTGTGCGTGTCTGTCCACTCCAACTACTTTTACATCCCTTGAGTGAAGGAACACACCCTTTGGTGAAATGACAGCACTTGTGTGTGCCCCAAACAGTGGGAAGTGCCTTACAGATACTGTTAACCCCCAAAGCCATCTTATTATGATCAACTTAATTTTAAAGACAAGGAAGTGAAGATTCAAATAGTTTGCCCCACCTCTAACCGGTGGAGAACCAATGATCTACACCCAGGCCATCTGATTTCAGAGACCACATTGTATTCCACCACCCATGCAGGGAGGAATAAATGTTTGTTGAATGAATACATGAACAAATGCATGTATTACTTAATATCTTAGAATTAAAGGAGGAAGAATCTGCCACTTGAACTACATCCTGTTGCAACAGTAGGTACATAATGACAAGATGGTTATTCGAAGTCCTTGAGACATCGTGTCTTATACTCTCTATGTTCCTATAGTATCTTTTGGGATATCTCACAAACACAAGTATTGTGAAATATTCGTGGAATCAGTGAAATAGTTTAACCCAACATAACAAGTAACATATGAATGAGATGATTTCCTTGGGGTCATTTTCCATTTCCTGTTACTAGCTCCTTATATGAAGGAAGAACAGATTTTTCTAAAATCTGGCTCCGGGTGCTAATTTCATAAGAAATCCCTACACATGTACCCATGTTTCCACCTCTGGGCTCTTGGCCAGGCCTGAAAGAGACCTAAATTCCTGGTCCCAGCTTTTCAAAATAGAGCTCACCTCATTTCTACAAAAGTCCTAGTAGTAAGGATGGAAATAGTAATCTTTAACTATTGTGAACAAGGCAATGAGTCAGAATATCTTCACACATGTTTACTGAGGAGAAACAAATTCCACTCCACCTGTCAAAACATGGATAATGTCCTGGATTTCACAATATACGCATCCCTCAGCCCTATACTTAAATACGGTAATATTTACAGAGTATGTTACTCTGCTAATGTTGCATGGAGAAACAGCATTAATAGCTTCTTTTTCCCGAACAGTCCAGAAAAAGTCTGAGTGTATTCTCCAGCCTTCGTTGCTTCCCTGTACCTCACTGTAGCAAGTGATTCTGGGTAAGTCCCTTAACATTTCTGCCTATCTCATTTATAAAGAAAAATGTACTGTCACTTGTCCTATCTCGTTACTGTGAAGATTACATACGATCATGTGTACAGAATTGTTTCTGAGCCATGAAATGTTACATGGCTGTAAGACATTATATGAACAGAAGGAAGATATGTTTGTGTATAACACGCCTTGAGAAGCCAGGTGTTTAATTTCATTCGTTTGTAAATGATATGTGTATGTATATAAACGCACACATGCACATATATACACCCAGGACAAAATGGGCTTGTATGTGTACTGGTGGGAAATTTGAATCACTTTGCTGCATAAGACTTTAAGAGTTAATGAATGTCACATTAAGAAAATTTCTCTAATAATTTCTGTTGGTTTTTGATGCAGAACTATCGTGTTTTATTAAATAATTATATCTACTATTTATTAAGTGCCAACTTGATGATACGCATTGGGTTAATGTGTTTATATACATTGTGTGGTTTATTCATTGTAACACCACTCTAGATAGGTATTATTATCTCTCTGTTGCATATGGGTAAACTAAGGCCCAAAAAGAATTAAGAATTGCCCCCCAAGGTCACATTGCTGGCAAATGACAGAGGCAAAATCTTCAGGTCTGCCTATTTACAAAGCTTTCCTTACCAGGTCAAATCCTATTCATCCGAAATTTGCATTAATTCAAGTGTAGCATATGTTATGCTTATCCAAGAGCAAATTCAAATGAATTTTGTTCTTTGTAAAATGTTAGGGTTCCTCTGACCAAACATAAACTGATCAAAAACATGCAACTTTCTAAAAATAACCAGGAGCTTTAACTTTTTAATTTTTTTTTTTAAACGTATCTTCAGAGGGTTTACAACGGCTGGACCAGGAAATAGACAATATCCTATAATTTAGGTTACTGAGCTATAAATGGGGTTAATGGCCATGATTTGGACTCACTGGTACCCATAGTTCACTCCAGGCATCCCTCAGGTGCTCCTACTGTGTGCATACCACTTCTCGTGTCCTACAGCTATTCAAGGTACAGGGGAAGGTTTAACAAAGAAGCAAAAGAGAACCTTCAGGGAGTCTACAGTCTATTCCTTTGAAAAGAAACGAGCATACACGAAGCACTCAAAGAGTCAAATTAATCTTAGAATACATTAGCAATACTTAGAAGTAATAAAACTAAATCAAAATTTCTTCAAAGGATTAAGTCTCTCAGCCTTTAACTCAGTCTGACCTGCTTCCCCCACATGCCAATTAGAGTTCAAAGAAAAGATTCATACACTTCATTTACAGATCTATTGAACCTTGGGCACAAGTGATAAATCCTTAATAAGTCAGAAAGATAGCTATATTTATTCTTAAAATTAACTAATTTGCACACTGAGGTTAAGTGATTTGCCTAAAGACAATTCATTGCAATGTCTGATAATACTCCGTGACTCCATTTTACATTGCGCATCACTGACCTGGTTTCCCCATTTTAAGGTTACTGTGTAGAAATGCTAACACGGGTCAACAAAAGATTATGGAAGAGATTCTGACACCAAGTAAGTTCACATCTGCACAAAGAGACAAAGACAAACAAACAAACAAAAACCTTTACTAACATATATAGGGAATCTCGTGATGCGCGAAGAGTGCCCCAGAAATCACTGATAATAGAGGAGATGGATGAGCTTGGCAGGGAGAACTTTCCTTCTTTTCTCTCTGCTCTGAAAGAGGACTTAGGTTTATTCAGAAGTCGCTTTACTGAGTGTAGCAGCATGACAGTGAACCCATTCAACAATCAAACCGGTTGGGGGACGTTAGTGTCTACATTCAAACCTTCATTTAGGTGACTTTATGAAAGTATGTATACACACACACATACACCCACACATATTTTGGTTCTTTAACAATGAACTCCCTGAGACTACCCACAGAACATGTGGCAAACTACCTTTAGCTGCTGGGAAGCAAAATACTTCCAAGTTTTCAAAAAGAAATATTTCCAGAATAAAGGAATTTTATATTAGGCATTTTTGAAAAGGTGAATGCCAAAATGATAATTGAAAGCAAGACAATTCTGAAGGTGACTTTTTAAAGCATGCTATTAAATAACCATAATTGTAATACACATAAATTTTATTTAAAAAAAAAATACTGGGGTGAGCTTCATTGATCAGACAGCAAATGGCAATGCTATGTTACAACTAACTGGTGTTAATACAGAAAATGGAAGACCAATGGTCCAAGCAGGACTTATGTCCCTTTTTCAATTTTGATTTAGGCTATTTCGAGGACTTTGTGGTTTCCGGGGCCAGTTCACTGTACTTTAACATTTCCATAGCCAAAATGTAACAAGAGCAGAGTCATTTCCACAAATTCCTTATTTTCAGTACTAGATTTGATTGTAATTTTGCTGGATCTGAACCTATCTTTGAGAACCCAAATGACACAAAACTTTGGGAATAGAAATTAGCATAATTGAAATAATTTGATTTTTGGTAATTATAATTCTCACTTAAACCTAAATTAAATATGCCAAACTATAATTATGTTCAAATTTGCATCATGAAAATTATCCCCATTTTGCTCATGGCATCTTAAAATCCCTAATAAGGGATCTTAAACTCTTAAGTTTGAGTCAAGAGGCCTTATTTTCAAGCCTTTGGGAAGAAGAGACTTCTCATGTATTAAGCACAGTTATTCAGCCTCTTGGGAAAGGGAGGACGGGTCCATTATTCTTCGCGATATGATGTGTAGGATTTGTACTATAATCTTTGGGTACCTCGAAGCTACCTTGCCATTAATGAGCCCTGAGTGCCACAGCAGATGGTAAAAGATTAATGCTTTCTTTGGAGAGAAACTTTAAGCAAAGCAGGTCATGCTTTAGGACATAGGTAATGGGAATCAAAGACATAGTAAGAGCTGTAATACTTTAAATCTGGGCACTTCAAAATAAGCATGACTTTGCAACCCATTTTTAAATGATCGAAGATGAGAGACAACGTGAAGGCACTGAGAACTTACCATCCAGTACTCCAAAGTGCTCAGTGATTCCTAAGCACCCTATGATCAAAATATTATTATTATTATTATTATTTATTTGGGATGCAAAAAGAAAACACCCCTAAAATATTACTCACTGGAAGCTGTCTGTTTAACTAACCTTTCTACTACTGGATTTCATTAAATTAACCAGTTGATGTGATTAAATTTGCAAGGTCGTCTATTTATCTTCATCTTTGGGACAGTGGGTGGATGTATTCTGGGAATATATTGGTCAAGAAATAGATGAGTCTGGATGTGCAGGGCTGGCACACTGTCAAAGCACACGATGAGTTTCTTAGGAAAAAAACATATGAATACATCGCCGGTTGAGTAAAATATTCACATTAATACGGGAATAAAGAAGAAGAACCCTGGCTGACATCCCATCTGTTCTTATGAATTAAATTTAGAAATCATATGTAATATAGACATTTCTGTCTGAATATCATAAAACCCTGACACATCTAGGCTTTCATTAGAAAGCTCCACGATGTGACTTGAATAACAATCTGTCTTAGCTAATTAGTATTTTCAGTTTAGCATATTCACTTCCAGACATATTGCTGTTTGCACATGGTAATTTAGGTAAACAGATACCATCCACAGCTGCATCAATTAACACTGCTAATCAAAACTGAATTCAGGTAATTAGGCACATTTATGCAAAAAAATGTGTAATTTTGGAGAAAAGCTAGATTCTTCAGTAATATGTCAATAAGTAAAAAAAGTCTCTCTTTGCTTATGAAGATGAAGAATGAGGGGAGAGAAATCATCATTAATATATACATCATGCAGACAGAGTCAAAATTCCTAAATTAAATCTCAAACTTTAATTGGCCTGTATTTTCAGAAATTGGATCATATTTTTCATAAATGTTTCTCTCAATGTTTCCACATAGAGAAGTTGATTCACATCTGCCTAAGAGTTTAATCATCATCAAGCAGGACTCAAATGGTTAATGAATTCTCAAGTATTTATATACTTAGAAGAGATGTTGGTCAAACTTGTTCTTCCATCTTGCTTAGCATCTCTTAAGGAAGATGCTCCCGTTTTCTTATACACTTTGCTGTTCTCTGCTGCAAAGGATGTTTATTTACAGTTAGAATCACAAGAGTAATTTCTAATTTTCCTGCAAATACTCTTATACCCCCCCTTGATTCTACACAATGCCTTCTAGTTGCCTTTTCATTCATTTTCAAAATGAATATTGTGAATCATTTTTCTTATTTTCCTATAAACATAAACCCATCTGATAATTTTGATTATTCTAATCAGTTCAGAAAAACTAGTTTCACTGTTGGCAAGTTATCAGTAACCAGTAACTAACAATTCAGGGTGGGAGGAAATTGGCAGGCTTAAGCATTAAAGCCGAAGTAAAGAAAAAAATTGGGTCATTTTCACAAGAATTCTACAGTAGATATGAGAATCTATCCATCATCTATCATCTATCATCTATCATCTATCTCAATTTCCCTTTTCTCTTTTCCAATTCTGAAGCTTAGATTTGTTTCTTAGTGCAAACCCTAGGACTTTATAAGGACATACTGAGTTCAATGTCCTTAACTTTATTTTGATGGTAATAATCATGATCCAGTTTAACAAACACTCCCTTGGTACCTACCATGTCTCAGGCACTCTCCTAGGCCCTTGTAGGCAGAAACAGAGATGGCTTTAGACCTATCACAGTCCTCTGAGCCAAGCTCTGAGGGTTCACAGACCCAAAGAATCAACTTTTTAAAAAGTGGACCAAGTCTCCAAATGAAAATTGATCGGTCCATTCCAAACTTCTGGAGCCTCCTATGCTAATTTTGCAAAGGTTTACTTCTTGTTTAACCCATGCTAACTCTTTTGTTCTCACAATAAATCAGGAAATGAGGACAATAGTTGTTTCCGCCAGAGGAGCCTGACGGCTTTCTCTCACATTACAGTAACCCCACACAATATCACTATATATCTCTCTCTCAAGATATTTTTCACATATTCCCTTAAACTCATTTGGTATAAGCAGCTGGGCAATTCCCAATGAGAGAGCAATCTGACAGACTCTGGGCTCATATGCAGTTTCCGGAGGAGGGATCATAAGAACATGGAGGCACATTTATCAAGGGTTGTTAAACTGCTCAGCCAATGACAGTGTGTGAGGCGAGCTGTTATTTACAAATTTCAAATGAAAGACAGTTAAGTACAAACATTTTAAAGACAATTTTTTTTAAAGAAGAGCCTATTGGCTGACTTTCAATGAATTAAATGATTAATTTTTGGGGGGAGGACAATTTTTAGTCTCCATGAAATGAGCCAATCAAGTGAAGTTCATTGCATGGATGTGCCCATGAATAATCTCTGTCATTCTAAAGCACCTCTTCTCTTCCTTAGGAACAAATCAAGGGAGAGTTCCTTCTTTCCTTGTAGTCCCTGCAATTTAGCAAATTCCTTTGTCTGAGAGAAGAGTTTACAATCATCTCAAATCCCCATGCTCACAGTCACCAAGTTTCAGCAAAGCGGGATGCTGCGGATATGGCAACATTAGCTCTGGTGTTTCAAGAGGGCCTTGAAATATGGCACCTGCTTCCAAGCCAGGCCAATTGCTCTCCACCCTCAGTCTCGGTTTCTGGTCCAGAAAACGTGACTCACGGGCCCACCTGGCTGCGCTGAGGGGATACGTGGTACATACGAGGTACCCAAATAATTCTTGTTGACACCCCATACAGATTAGTTGGTGATGGCTCCAGAAAGACTAATGCTAAAGGCATTTTAGTCAGAAGTTATTTTATCAAGCAGTTCTCCATATTCCAAAGTCCTATGCAGAAGTGGTGCTAAAACAAGTGGCGTGGAATGCACCTCCCCAACAGGCCACAAGTAGGTCACCTTCTGATTCACCTGAAAACTGATGCTTCAGAACTTTCACAATTAGCTGGGAAGTTAACATCGGAGCATTTATGGTATCCAGGGTATTTTTATGATTTTGTCAAACTACAAGAAAAAATTCACTTGACCGACGTTAACCAAATATTTTTATTCTAGAAGCACTACCCGCTAAGGAGAATAATATCTTGAAAAATTCAGATAAGTTCTTGACCATGAGGGATTTTAAAAACCTTGAAAATCCTTGCGTTCGCCACTTGTGGTCTCTCTTTGGTCTGGCACCATCCGATTGCTCATAGTAGGTCTACTCTAAATTTTTGTGGCATTAAATTATTGACTCACAAACCATACAAGATGCAGTGAATAAAGTGACACCACTGGTCCCTCTCTGGACAGTCTGGTTTTTAAGCACAAGGACTCCGACTAAAATATGCGGCCCAAGAAAATATCAAATGGACTAATTTTGGTTGTTAATGGTAAAGAATGTTCTTCTGCAGCCATTAGAGAAAATGTCAGGTCTGGGATTGGGTGGATTAGAGGCGAACAGATTGCCAGAAACAAAGGCAACAAAGAAATAAAAATGTCTTCTAAATACACTGAAGCAAAACAAATGATTGGATTTGGGATTTAACAAAATATAATCTCATTTGCCTCTGCTCTTTCAGCACATCTTTTCTCTACACCAAGACAATATGAATCTCGCCTTCTCAAGCCATATTTTCTTTTATGGGAAAGACTGCTGGTAACTGAGGGCAACACACAGAAGATATTATCAGTAGATTGGCATATTTGTTTTTTATGCTGAGAGGATGTCATGTTTACAATAAATTTTAATGCCCCCAATTATTTTCATTCAGTTCTGGTAAGAGGTAAAATAAGAATAATCAAATTAGAGGGGATTATTGAATTACAGCTGAAGAATGGATAGTGATTATTTTAGAGACTGAGTTTAGAGTAGTGTGTGTTTGTTTTAGCGAGAAGTGTCTCTGATAAGAAAAGTATTATCACGGAACAACTGGGTTTTTAAAAAGTTGGACAATTTAATGTATCTGAGCGAAAGCTGATAAACGACACTTTATCAAGCAAGGTACAGAACAACATATTTGTTTGCAGTTTATAGTTGAATACCAGCCCCACGATTAAGAATTAGGAAATTATCTTTATAGCAAATAGATCTTAGCCAAACAGATTATTAATCTGTGCTGGAAGGTATCACCCCGCTCTTTGGAGGGTGCCAGAGTCACTTCGCCAACTGAATTCCCTCTCAATCTATCACAGGATTTTCATCTTTGACTTTCTGCATAGGCCTGGAGTAGAAGCCTATCTTTCAGGAAAAAATGCTAAAAAGGGTACATGAAAAGCTTGCGCAAAAATAAACCATAGCACCTCAGGCTTCTTAATTTTTACACTGTAATACTTGGTACTTTCGTCCCTTGACATGTTCAGAGTGAATGCTTTGATGAAAAGAGAGAAAAGTAAATTACATATAGAATGAAGAGAACCTGTATTATCATTTTAATAGTCCACAGACACATAAAAGGAAGATGTTGTTCACTATGTGGTGGAACTTAAACAACTCACTGACTTGGGAATAAAAAAATTTAACGTGATATGAAAAATGACAACAGCTTTTGCAGTGACATGAATATGTAACTTTTCACAAATTTTCTGAAAAATTTAACGAAGAAAAATAAAACCCAACCATTACGTGACTTTGTAAACAACGAGAGTTTGCTCCTCCTATAACATTTTTGGACCTAATGTAAGATACTGAATATATTTATAGACTCTCAGAGATCACAGGCAATGAAATTCTAAACATTAGAAAAAAATCAACGTTTGCAACAAACAGCTTCATAAGCAATTGTACCACAAAGCCTCCATTTTCAGGAGACATCATACAGATTTAACACGGATATAATACCCAGTTTAGGTGGCTAGCAGTGGATTAGAATAGAGATGTCCCTGTTATTTATTCCTAACCTCTTCAGGACATTTCTAGATTGGTTTTTCTATTGAGAGCACGCATTTTTCAGTGTGTAGAGATTGCCTTTAGGCTCCCGGCTTTTTTTGAGGCGGTGGTTTTGATGTTTGGATAGGAGGAATGATGCCTGGGACGCTTCCCACGTGCTCCCAATTATCTATACATTATTCCATATTCCCTGCCACTGGGATGCTCTCGCCAGAGCTATGATCCTTCCAAAGCAGCATCCCATTCAGATGTGCAAAAATGAAAATTAAAATAGGAGGGTTTTTTTTTATTATTATTAGTTGAATGACATACGACCTGCTCAATGTTTGCATTTAAATTGGCCAGAATAATTCAGCTCTAGCTTTTAATTTCAGAAGGGTTAATCACCCTAACAAAGGTCAATCAAACTTTAATCTTCAATAAAATTGCTACAGCCCCAATCACCTGCAGGACATTTATTATATTCCTATTTCCATGCAAAAGAACGCACTGCTTTCATTATGCATCACTAATCTTCTAACTCTTTACATTAGCACATTTTACCAAAAATATTAATTCCTTTGAAACTCTGACAAGAGTTCATTTCTACACATCTCAGGAGATAATCCTGTTTAAAAGAACGGGTGCATCAGCTGTGAACCACTTTCCTGGCTTTTTCTAATCCTCATAGACCTTCGCTACTCCAACTGAGTTCTTACAATAGGAAATCTCAATGACACAAAATGTTATGGAGGTTTAGGTTAAAACAACATTATATCATTTTAGGAACTTAATCCCCCCTATTGTCTGTGATTATGCCATTCATCTCCTTGTTTCTATCCATAATGTTTACTGCGTTCAAAAGTTATTGATTGGAGCAAGCAAATGTTAACCATATTTGAACAGCAGCAGAAAGACTTAAATTCATTAATTTGTTCATTCGATAAATATATATCGAGTGCCTATTATGTACCAGATACTAGGAGGTGAGAAATGCAAAGTCAAAGAAAAAAAGAGATTCTCTCTCATGAGAATAACACTCTCTTCCGAAAACGACATCCAGAATATAATAAAATGATATCTTAAACCTCCACTTTCAGCATTTCTTATCAACGTCATTAAATTTTAGTGAAGATTGGAAATGTGCTGAGTCAAATTTTAGCCCAAATTTCAACAGTTTTTTTCTATTATTCGGACGCTTAAAGAGTTTAAAATGCACAATCCCATAAGTGGCTCATTTTTTAAGTTTTGAGAATATGAAATTTGATTTTCATATTTTCAAATAAATATATTCAGAGTATCTAGTCTCCCATGACTAGGAATAAAGCCGTGAGAAAGTTTAAATGGGCTTATTAAAAATATGCATTGCTCTGCACTCGTTTGTTTTCAAAATGTTATTTCATTATGTTTAAAAAACTGCTATTAACACACACAACAAATGGCATTGGTAAAACAAACAAACAGACAAACAAACACAAAATTTTGCTTTATTTTTGCCATATATACCGGTCTAGACGACCACAGAGGGAAGCAAAGAACCTCAGGGTAAGTCCCAATTATACTGCAGATTGATTGCTTTGGTTTTCTAGCGGTGATGTGACACAGCATAAACAGCCCAAACTTCACCTTCTGCATCATTTTTGAGAAAGCTTCCTCTCTCTTTGTACTCTGAGGAAACCCACAGGAATACACACAGAGGCACACGCTCCTCCTCATTAATATTCAAGTTCATTAATTAGCAATATGCGATAGCTATAATTTGGGAAACTCCCCAGAGCCCGAATATTCAATCAAGCAAAGCAAATCCCAGTAAAAAAGAAAATACAGGTATGACAGTCAATGGCCAGACTGGCATTGAGGACTAGCACGATTTTAAGATATGCTGGTCTTTCTAAATGTTGTAAAAAGCCCCAATTACTTTGACAAAAGTCAAGACCCCAGCCTTCTTTCCCCCTGCTTTGAGCATTTCTTGAAAACGAAATAGGACCTCTACATCTTCTATAACTATGCTTGCTTTTTTCACCCCCATAACGAGGTTGACACAATAGAAACAGCAGAGCAATGGCTCTTATTTTTGAGCAAAATGAATCCAAGGCTACACGATATAAAATGTTCAATTGATACTTGTTAACAAACAGTTAATCTGAAAACCGATAAAGATTAGACACAACGACAGGCAAAACATTGCTTTATACTCTATTCTCTGTATCAAAAGCCATTTCATTATAGTTCTGAATTCCCAGATTTGGAAAAAACCCCAAACCTTTCAGAGAATATGCTGTAAATGCTCAAGATGCATATTGATCTTTTTACGAATCATTTTGGTCACAAAACAAAAAGGAATCCACAAGCCATCAAACCAAAAAATCTGAATAAGAAAGCCCAGGTGTGGAATTATGAAAAAACAAACAAACAAACGTACCTTTGGCTGAACAAGTTCATGATTTCTCATCTTGCCTATACGGCTTTGCCATTCCACCTTGAGCAAAAGTCAACTCCGTGTCCCTTGTGATCTTTGTGACAATGCCATCATATCACTGGCAAATTTTTCGATTAAACTTTGCAGATATAGTAGCAACTTTGTTAATTATGATATTAGCCAGCTGGCGGGTACAATCAGTCAACCGCTGTAAGAAAGCCAGACAAAGAGACATCTAATCATTGCAACCAGAGCAGATAAATTTTGTTCCTTTCTCATACGTGTCACAGATTCTATCCCTTCTGACCCTCTCCTCAGCCATCGACTGTCAAATTTAGATTCTGCGAGCTCCCAGCTTCCCTTTATCCCTGCCTTAGATCTGAAACTCCTGGTTATCAGGAAGACACGCGTCACCAGCTGTCTCGGAGCAGGAAAGCAATCAGGTGAATACTACTTATTATCTTGCATTGCTTTCTGAGGAGTGACAAGATTGATTTGGGACCCAGAATACATTCAGATCTCAGACACGTAGTTCCTAGGGTTTTGAGTTCAAACCGGAGGCTATGTGTAAGGTTGCAACAGAGAGTACTTCAATCCCAGTGTTAAGGATATGGGATATTAGAAACTTAAGGAGAATTAAAAAAAAAAATCTATCAGAGCTCCTTTTCAGATGCCTTTGTATTTTCTTTTCCACATCTGCATTACCTTGGTCATGTCTCTGAACAGATTTTTACCCAGCGGAGACAGCTTTATGGCTAAGTAGCCTTAGGTCAACCCATGGAAACTGTATTCTGACATTATGAAGTTGTCTCCATCTATCCCCTTTTCATCAGCAAAAGTACTCTATAAATTTCCATTCCTGGAACTCACCCTCACAAATAAGTTCAAATCATACTTAAAGAGAATTATATGAGAAACTAATTTGGGCATCACAGCTAAGAATAACTTACACGACTTTAGATAAAGAGACAGATATCTCTACATCCTAATACAAATTTTCCCTTCAGAAAAAAAATCAGTGAACTCAAATTATATTGAAGTGTGATTGATCAATCGATTGGTAGATATATACACACATACATTAATGAACTTACTGAAATTGAATTGTATATTGGTAACACACATAATAACATTCCTGTAAAATGACATAACAATATTTTTTAAAGTGAAACATTCAGTTGACCAGTAAAGAGTTTGATCTGCATGGTAAGCCATTAAACCAATATAATACTTACTAAATGATTATTTTTCCCCATTGAAGTGTTTCAGCATCAGTGAATTAAAAACATTTACACTGCAGACTTTTAAAAAGAGTAATATACAATATGTTAATAAAATTATTTTTATCAATAAATCAGTAGGTTTTTCTGGGATGGAGGAATTTGGTGAAAAGTTAAAACACAATTTTGAATTACATTTTAAATAGGAATTCTATGTATTTGGCTCCCTAAAGGGACCAAAATGGTTCTCTACCTGTGAAAATTGCAGGTAGAGTGCACTGTATCAACAAATCATGGTATGTATCCTTAATTTGCATTTTATTTTCACATGAGGATATTCCTGTAATGGAAGGTCCAAAGCCCCTGCATTTGGTTTATTTAGCATGAAGTGCTGAAAAGATAAATGTATTTAGATGCAGTCTGAGCTATATACGACAGGGATAAGATGAAGTAGGGATCCCCAAAACTACAGAGCGAGATACTTTCATTCTAGGAAGATAAAAGGGTTTCTTAAATCCTACCAGAACAGAGATGGGAGGAGAAAAATATGGTTTCAGGAATTTTCAGAAATTATATCTATGCATATGTCTTTCTGAGAGTAAAATATTCTTTGTCCTTCATGTCTGGGGCTGCATTTAAGAAATATGTCAGAGTCCATGAAAGCAAAAGAACAAAGGATTCAGAAATATTAGAGGCTGAGGGTATGCTGCAGCACAGTCTCAAGGACAAACAAAACAAAACAACAAAAACCCTTAGACATGACCTTTAGTGTTGTTCTGTTAGGAAATGAGCAGACTATCACCTTCACTGTCACAGGCCTGATGACCACCATGGAGCCTGGCACACGGCAGTTTCTCAAGAAATGTATGTTGACCCAGAATGAACATTTTTGTTGCACACACCATCCTCCCCAAAGCCCAATTTACTCATCTTAGAATTTAAGTAATGCCAAAAAATCCTTCTTTAGGCCTTGCGTCTGTTACTATAAATCAATGATCCCCACATATTCATTCAAAAATTGTATCTTTAAACATACCCCCCAAAACCCCCAATTCAGACCTACAAAGAGTTTGAGATACAATTTCTTAAGATTCCAAAATAAGTGTCTCAGTCTTGCTCACTATTTGCACCCATGAAAATAGTTCTAACTCAGAAACTTCATGAATCAAAAGCTTTTTTATTCTTTGACTGAAAGACTTTTTCCTAAGAAATTCAGAGGATAAAACAGTACTTACACGCAGTTTTTCATCGCAGTAGTGTCTATAAGAGAAAATGAAAATAATCTAATATTCCCAAAGAGGGAAATTACTAAATTATGGCAATTAGGTGTATGCAGTCATTACGTGAGAATGGGATAATTGAGGATATCAACCTTTTATGACTACAGTGAACGAAAACAGCGGAGTACAGGACTGTACATATACTGATTACTGAGTGCATCTGGACAAAGATTGGAAGAAGAAATGTCCGAGGAGGAAGTACGTTTTGAGGGATGAGAAAGTGTTTTCTTCTTGCCCAAGAGCTTGCTTTGACACCATTACAATTGCTCATCTCAAAAAGTCTGAATAGAAGCCCCCATCTGTAAAATGGAACAACAAGAATAATACCCTCCTGGTGGAGCTCTGGTATTAAATCAGATAGTGCATACAAAACCTTTTGCATCTCTCCTGACCTGCAGTAAACACTCATTACATAACGTTGTTCGTATCTTTCCTAAAACCCCCATATAAAGAATCCAGACACATCAACCTACACCTGTAATTTTATTTTTTTCTATGAAAATCCCCAAAGAATCACTGAATTAAATGGCGCAATCTGAAACAAGGAAAACTCACCAGACATAGAAATAGAGCCTAGGTGATAAAATGGATTTATAAAATAATCATGACAAGAATAATTTCAGGTGTACAACATAAGGATTCGATAATTCTATATGTTACTCAGTTCTCACCATGGGTGCGGTCACCATCCGTCACCACACAAATGGATATAACATTTCATGTCAAATATACATCAGTAAAAAACTAATGGCAATAATGACAATAATGAATAGATAAATGTGACTTTTTATAAAACCTACAGGTCTTAAGAAGCAGGCCCCAGCTCTGCCATAGGCCGTGCCAATAAAGAAACAGGACTGCTGGAAAAACTGAAGTAGAAATAGGAGAATCTGACCTGGAGGAATGGACAACACCTCAAGGAATCTCAGGGCTCTTCCTTTCCTTCTCCAATGTGGTGTCTGCTGATTTCTGCTCCCTGGGGCACACATTCCAATGCACAGCAGAATCACCTAGGCTGCTCTCTCTCTAGGGCCTGCCAGTGCCCCTCCTCACAATGGGCTATTTATTATATAGATGCAATGTACGGCTGTGGACTTTTGCTCAGATGGAAAGAGTCAGTGAGAATACGTTAATCTGGACTTGGGAACACACTGTCCGTGGAGAAGCTTGCACCGATATCCACTGGGAATCCACACAGACAACTAAATCCTACTTAGGTGTTTATCCGGGTACCACGCACCAGCTTCCGCTGGCCGCTGCAACAGTCCTTCCTAGTCCCTCTGGTCACTTGAATCTGTTTAATTAAATCTCATACACATACTTATTTCCTTCCTGCCTTCTGGCCTACTGGCTGTAGAATCAAACACCTCATTTCCCTTCCTGTTGTGCCGTGGTCTCAGGAGTCAGATGGCCTGTT
Source organism: Martes martes (assembly GCF_963455335.1). Taxonomy (NCBI): domain Eukaryota; kingdom Metazoa; phylum Chordata; class Mammalia; order Carnivora; family Mustelidae; genus Martes; species Martes martes. The sequence continues at coordinate 23,577,840 of NC_137895.1, forward strand.
CCGTCCCATGCCCGGCTCCTCACTTACCAGCTCGGGGACTTCGGGCAAGTTATCAAAACTCATTAAGACTCTGTTAAAAAAAAAAAAAAAATACCACCACCTTGTAATGCTATTGTGAAGATTAAACTATACATGTCAGTTGCTTAGCATACAGTAGGTATTCAATAAATACTCTGTCATTGCTGAAGGAGCAGTGGGATCCCTGGGAAGCAGCACACTCAGCAGTGGGAGCAAGGCCCACAATCAAACTTCTTGGGTGAATTTAGATCCTGGTTTTCTCACTTCAATGATGAACAACAACAACGAAAACAGTGATAGTAATAATAACATCTCCATAGCATTGTAAGAGTTAAATGAATACTACAAAGTACTTACCACATAGTAAATAATGTTTGCAAGTATAGTTATTATTCTGCCTACTATGCTAATTGGTTATTTCTTCCCCATTATGTAACTATTGTATAGTAAAAACAAATCAGGACATTGAATGTGAAGACCTGAGGATACGTATGTTCATATACGTCCATATTCATTTTCGTTGCAGCACTATTTGCAACAGCAAAGGCCTGCAAATGATCCAAAAAATCACCAAACGTAACTGGTTAAAGAAGGTTATATCCTTCCTGTGGAATGCCAGGCAGCCATTAAAATGAATGAAGAAGTAATGATATGAAATCCTTTCTACGATCCACCTTAAGGGAAAGAACAGCGTATTGTATGTTATCATTTTGTTTAATAAAAGTTTGTACATAATGTTTGTATATTTAGAGAATCTCTGAAAGATACATAAGAAATTGCTAACAGTGGTTGCTTCAGTAGGGAATGTGGTACTTGAGGGGCAGGAAGGGAGGAACTCTCTCACAGTACAAATATTCCTCGAATTATGATGGAATTACGTTTTGATTAACCCATCAAAAATTAAAAATATCATAAGTTTAAAATGCATCTAATACACTTCATCTACCAAATATCATAGTTGAGCCTCACCTACCTTAACTACGCTCAGGTCACTTGTATTAGCCTACGGTTATGCAAAACCATCCAATACAAAGCCTACTTTATAATAAAGTGTTGAATATCTCATGTAATTTATTGAATACTGTACAGAAAGTGAAAAACAGAATGATTGTACAGACACAGAACAGTTAAGAGTTGTAAGTGTATGTATGGGTTGTTCAACCCTCACGGCTGACTTGGAGCTGCTGCCCAGCATCAGGAGAGACCATTTTACCATATTTCTTTAGCCCAGGAAAAGATCAAAATTCAGAATTCAAAGTACAGTTTCACTGAATGTGTATTACTTTTACAGTATAATAAAATAAAAAAATTTTAAGTCGAATCATGATATAAGTTAGGGGCTGTCTGTATATTCTTTGCTACTGTATGAATTTGTGTTATATATATGTAGCTCTTTTAAAAACATTAATAAACTTATCAACCTTAAAAAAGTCATTATCACTACTTGAGTATGAAGGTTGTTTCAGTTTCTTTATAAAAAAGTAGAGACAACGTCCACCCTCCATGCTAGTAGACATGATTCACTAGCTTGTCTACTCAGTTGATCTGTAAGACACAATGTGGTGGTGGTGTTTTTCACGATTTTATTTCGTTATATTACTTATTTATTTTTGAGAGAGAGAGAGAGAGAGAGTGTGTGTGTGTGTGTGTATGTTAGCATGAGGAGGAGGGGTGGAGGGTGAAGCAGAGGGAGAATCTTAAGCAGGCTCCATACCCAGCAGGGAGCCCAACATGAGGCTCGATCTCATGACCCTGAAATCATGACCTGAGCTGAAATCAAAGTCAGACACTTAACTGACTGAGCCACCCAAGCACCTCTAAAGATTTATTTATATCTCTATACCCAACTTGGGGCTCGAACTTACAACCCAGGATCAAGAGTTGCAACTACCGACTGAGCCAGCCAGGCCCTTAGTGTTGTTTGTATCATAACATGACCTTTTCCTTTCAACTCTCATTTCAATGCTATTTCAGGAGCCTTTGTTGCATAAGTTAATTTTCCTCACCCAATTATTGATATTCCAGCAGCCTCTCCTTTCTCAAAGGATGTCTTCCTTATAAAGGATCGAACCCAGCACATGAGAGACAAACTATACGTTCTGGATTATTCTAGAATGATTTCAAGTCAGGAGTACTCCTCATGTTACAAATGGACAAATGTCCGTCTTCAGATAGGCAGTTGGCTCTCAAGGTTAGGTCTTCAAGTTGCCAGCAGAATGCCCAGAGCTAAGGGTGCCCAGTAGGGCACGAGGGGCAACTCCTGGTATATTGTAAATTCTCCACAGATAACCTGAAAACTTGGTATGGGCTTCAAACAAGACGGTTCTTGTCTTTTCAAATATGCAGATTTGAGGACTCATTGCTAATTATAAATATTATCTAAATAAATATCAACTGATACTTTCATAGGAACCTTTCATGTGTCATGTTTCCTTCTTATATGGAATAGTCTCTTCTACTTTTAAAAGGTGCAACTACCAATCACAGATGTTAGTCATCAGAACGCTTGGATTTGCAACAGGTGTACATGCAACCTGTGGCCTTTACTGCCTGTCTATAAAACAGCATTGAACTCACAGGGAAAAGATGATGGTTAAAGGGGTTGGTTGATGTGCCAGACACAATGGCCAGCACTTGGGAGCACTTAATAATGGGTTTTCTCATCAGCAGCAGCATCACTGTCATCACCACTAATTTTAAACATCATTAGATGGTCAACTGTTGCACTGGGATATGAAAAACTGCTGGTTCTTCCCCCTTGCTAATTTTTCTATTTCAGAGTAAATGTTATCCATGAAATGAACACAAGCCCTTACAGCAATTGGTAATATTCATGCTATATGCCAATCCTCAAACTTTTATGGTCATGTAAATCAGGGAGGGATCTTGTTAAAATGCAGATTTTGATTCAATTAGGTCTGGGTGGAGCCTGACATTCCACATTTCTGACAGGTTCTGGAGGGACACTGCCACAGCTGGCCTTGGGTTATCAAGGTTATGGACACCCTGGACTTTACAGAGGGTAAGAATGACACACTTCATAATAAACATAATGACTTTTAAACTATGTATTTATGAGCACAACCAAGTAATATCTTTTTCTTCTCTCTTTCATGCTTATCTCTCTGCATTTACATTTCTCAGTCTTCAAATAAAATACAGGTATGCAATAAAAGTACAACTAGGTTCCTCTCTATGCTGACTCCTGCTGGGTATAAGGCAAAGGGGAAAAATCAATTACGTCACTCATAAAAGAAGGGTCATATTTACAAAAAAAATTTTTTAAGGGAAAAGGCAAAAACTTTAACCTTGAGTTACTATTATTATTTTTTTTCCTTTAAGTATGCTCCACACCCAGCATAGAACCCAGCTCAAGGCTTGAACTCATGACCCTAAGATGAAGACCTGACCTGAGATCAAGAGGTAGATGCTTAATTGACTGAGCTACCCAGGTGCCCCTAACCCTAAGATATTTTAAAAGAGTGAGTGATAACTGTGATTTCCTTTCTTACCACAACCTAAGCCATTGTTTATATTCATTCTGTTTGACCCCAAAACAAAATAAGATATTAACAAAATATTTTTTCTGTGATCTATATGCTTCTCTTGTGTAACTAAACATTTACAGCCACTTCTTAAAAGAATTACTTAAAGCTAAACGGTTTAATCAGTAAGAATATTGTACCATCAGCAAGCTGATATGGCTGAACTCTTAAAAATTCTGGAAATATTTGCTAAGTTTTCATTATTATTTCTACTGCTATGAGTTAGTTCTCTTGATTTGCTTGACGATAACTAGTGGAAAAAAAAAACAGTTTTAATATGGTAAGATAATATTCTAAATTCTAAAACCCAGCATCCAGGCAAAAGCTAACAAGGGGTATATGGTCTAACTCAGGTTTGTTTTTGTTTTTTGGGCTTTTTTTTTTTTCAAACTGAGACCCATGGTAAGAAAATATTTACAACAGAGCTAAGTAGCACACACACACTCAGAAAATTTTTGAAAAATGTGCATGAGACAATATTTGCTACATTCAGTGTGCTCTGATAGTTCCATTCTCTTTATTTTAATATTATTAAAATTATTAAAATTATTAATTTTTAGTGCTGGCTGTGATCTATTCCATTGGTTTTACACAGCCCACTAATGGGTCACTCAAGCTTCCAACCTGGGAAAACTTCTGAGATCTAAGGCTGATTCTCTGGAAGTTCATGGGTACAAGGCATGTTCAAGAACTGAGGCAACATCGTGACATTCATAGACCAAAATCTTGGCCAGAGAGCCCACACAAGGGCATTTCAGTGGCAGTTAACAGAAACCATATTTCCACCAACACATTCGAGACAAATGTTTTCTCCCCTCCCTTGACTGGAGGATAATGTAAGAAAATCACCTTCACGATTAGGTAGAATAGTGGTGTTTAAGTGAAGTACCCAATTACTTTTAGGAAGTAATAAGGAAGTAAGTGAAGGATGACTGTGGGTCAGAACTGATGAATACAAGGGAACGTGCAGGGAGCCATTTAGCAACTTTTAAATACATTCGAATATAGTAGGCTGCCTTGACCTGAGAGTCACATCAGTGAACCAAAGAGACATTATTCTAACACACACTGGAACTTTTCTAAGGACTGGCAAATCACAAAAAGAGCATGGAAACAGAATGAGATTTTGGATGGCGTTGATCCTTTTTATGTGGGAAAGGCCAAATTGTACCTTTCAGAAGTTCAAGCAGCACTAAATTGTTATCAACTACAAGTACAGGCATTTTTGTTTCAATTTTATAAAAGGAGGACAGCAATCAGGTGTGTGAGATAAGAAACTATAGCCAATGAAGTCACGGAACCTAAATGAAGCCACATGCCAATGCCTGGGTACTATATTGAAGCCACATGCCAATGCCTGGGTACTGGCTAGATCTTTTCTCACCAGCTGAAACACAAGCAAGCAAACAAAGAGAAAGAACACCCCAACTGGTAGCAAAACAGACTGACTGGTTAGAGAGGAGCATTGCTATCTTTAGTGGGTCTCAGAGTAGTTCTGTGTGAAGAAGGATTGGGTAACCTTTCATATTTCCTCCTGCACAGTTATTCTCAGATTCCATATGGGGAGTACAAAAATAGTGAAGAAAATCTCCCTAGTTCAGACTTGGGTACCATGCGGAGGCTTAAGAGATGCTTTTCAGTGGAAGAGAGTTCGCAGAATATTTTTAAAACAATATTTTAGAGCAATGATCAGAGATTGTATTCCCTGTATGTTTTATCCCTAAGTGTTTCTAAGGAAGGTGTTTATTCTGATGAATCACTAATAGTTATTAGTATATTTAGTGTGTGTGTATATATATATATACACACACATACACACACATATATATATATGTCGAGATAAAGATTTTAACAGACTAGAAGGCCATATCACAATACTCCTCCATTCAGAGAAAGACTTTTTCATAATTCTCTCAAGAGCCTCTGGCTCTTATTAAACATCAGCTTTTTTCTCTCAGCTGAAATTATTCTGACAGCCTTGATGTTACATTATCATTACAAGATAGTGGTGTACTTAAAGATAAATGAGGATTCATGGAGAATTGAAAATAAAAAGAATACATACAAGTTTCCAAAATACCAGGTTAGAATATCAAAGGTTACTCAGATACAAATTTGATATTTTCTCATTCAATTAATCATACCTTTCTATGGGTAAGCAAACAACCCATGCTGTTCCGTCAACAACCCTCCACTTCCACCGCACGTGAAAACACGTATATCTCATTTCAAAGATTTGTTTAAAAGAAATGATGATATTTTAACATCCTAGAAAGATTTCTCAATGAGGATTAGTTCTAATTCCAACTGATTTTCTCTGCAACTCAGGCTCCCTCACTCTCATCAAGAAAAGAAATATTCCCAGCAGGATCCTTTAGTTACATGGTAGATTTTTCTAAGTAGGTTGTATGCCTCTTGCTCTTATATGGTCTATTAATAAGATATTGCGCTACTATACAATTTACTAAATTGCAAAGATCAGTCATTCTTACTTTCTATGCAAATCTAATCCTACAAAGCACATGCACATTCATACACACGTGGTTAAATACTCTCAAATCTGGTGGTCCCTTACAGAGTTACACAATCAAATCATTTGGGAGATTTTTCCAAGGAAGTTTATGATGACCAAAAAAAAAAAAAAAAATCCAAAGGAAAAGTGAAGTTAGTACCTGAGTTTTAAATGGCAATTTTTATTTCTTTATTTGTATAATTATCCATTTATTTTAAGAACGCCAACTGGCTAGAATGGGAGTTTGGAAGACTATGTATTAAGAGGAAAGATGAAACAGATGCAATACACAGTTAAGATCAAAGAGCCCCATCAATTCATTCGGAGAGTCAAAATCCAGCTGAGCCTCAGCGCCCTATCTGCATAATAAGAAAGGTTGACTAAAACATAAGGATTAAACAGATGAGCTGTCTCCTGCAGAGGCGTGGGAGGGAAGCCCCACTGAGACACTTGTAAAGACACTTTGGAAGTGCGCACCTGCTCCTCCTGCAGTCAAACATACAGAAGACCAGCCTGGCTGTAGACGTTCCACTAATGTCCTAAATTGCTAGTTTTAAGAAAAAGGAATATATGTCCCAAGAATGTCTCTTTTTATTTGTCAAAATACTTTCAGTCCAGGAAAATGACAAACTAATAAATCGCCTCCATTTTCCCAAGGTGACTTATCAAGGGCTTGCTTTCCAAAATCGAGAAGAAAGAGAGTATGTATTTTCCTATGTCATGAAACATTATTAGGGAGATGCGTACCTCATGATCAATTTCCTTCCAATACATGGTGCTTTTCTGAAGGCCATCTTGAGTAACACTGGTAAATATATGCTAATTCTATTTTCCATTCTCAGGAAATTATCATTTTTAGTAGTATATCCCAATTTTTATGAACACTGTGCCAGGTTATACTCAGAGCTATGCTAAATTACACAATTCAGTTCCATATAGCAAGAATACAGCACAGAAATCAAATGTACTTAAGGTTCTGGGCCCGTGACAAATGATACATTTATTCTAATGACTTCACCACAATGTTATGTTGTAGCTACTGATAAGAAATTATTCTGAACATAAATACAATTTTCTTTTAAGAAAGCTAAGCTAAGCACGCTGGGCCTTTACCCTACTGGGAAAAGATCGTATAGAGTTATAACATTAGACTTCAAATAAAATTTAAAAACCTTACCTTTGGTATGGATCGACTTTCTCAAGCACAGCGTGTACGGTGATTTAAACATGCAATTAATAGACCCAAATATATGGTAAGCATCAGCTTTTGTTTAATTCACCAAAACAAGCAATGCAATTTGCAGCAAAAGCAAGAGTCTCTCAGGAATGGAAGGAGTTGCAAAATGTCAGGAAGTGGTTTCATGGGGTTGAAGTGCCGTCTTTGACCTGCTCCCTAGGAGTCTAATTACATGATCACTCACTCAACCAACCAGCCAACCAACCAATGTTTTTACAGTGTTGATTACACGTAAGAGGTTATGAGGGATACAGAGAATTACACGTGAACCATAAGTAACAATATTAAACCATAAGTGTCAAATGTGTGACGTGAATAAATACTGTAGAAGCAGAACCTTGTAGGATGAAGAGCTGGAGGTTTTCATTTAAGAGGTGGGGTTTGGCTTAGGGTGTGAGGGATGAGATGAAGAGGAGGGAACTAGTTTCTCGGGGAAGCAGAGAGATAGAAGAACGTAGAATCCACTTGGAGAGAGAGAGAAAGCATTCCATTTGGCTAGGAGATATAGAAACATATGTTCGAGGTTAAAAAGGAAAGAAAGGTGGGTGCCTGGGTGGCTCAGTGGGTTAAGCCTCTGATTCTTGGTTTTGGCTCAGATCATAATCTCAGGGTTGTGAGATGGAGTCCCATGTAGGGCTCCCCGCTCAGTGGGGAGTCTGCTTGAGATTCTCTCTTTCCTGCTATCTCTACCCTCCGCCCCTAAAATAAATAAAATAAATCTTTAAAAAGATAAAACAGAATAAAAAGGAAAGAAAGGTAATTATGAGGAGCCTTTGCTCGTACACAAACCACTTTCCCCCAGTCTTTCCCTAAGTGTTCTCTACATGTAGTCTGGAGAATCACTTTGCATTTCTAGTAAAAACTTATGATCTGATCCACTCTGGACACTGTGGATCAGAATCTTCAGAAATGAGAAGTGAGAAACTGGATTTTTGAAGAAACTCACAGGTTACATTATTTTTAATCTTTTAGGGCAACAGGGAACATTTAACGTATTTGCAAAGATGCGAACTGAAGGATATGTCAGAAGGACTTTGGGGAGGGAGGACTGGGAGACAAGAAGAAACTCCGAGCAGGAAGTCCAGATCAGAAGGGTTTTTTTGTTTGTTTTTGTTTTTAAAGATTTATTTAATTAATTTATTTATTTTAGAGAGAAAGTGCACATGAGCATGAGCGGAATTGAGGAGGGGCAGAGGGAAAGGATCTCAAGTAGACTCCACCTTGAGTGTGGAGCTGACCTGAGGACCTGGGGCTGATCTCAGGACTCTGAGATCGTGACCTTGAGCTGAAATCAAGAGTTGGACACTTAGCCAACTGAGCTGCCCAGGCATCCCCAAATCAGAAGTTCTTATTTTAATCTAGATGGGTGGTAAGAATAATCACCTTTGCTCCAAATAAACATCAAAATTTCCATTTCTCTCAAAACCAGAAGCCCTTAATCCCAAATCTCATCAGAATTTCCCACATATTAATATTCCAATGTTTTTAAACATGAGTTTTTAAAAAAGATTTTATTTATTTATTTGAGAGGCAGAGAGTAAGAGTGTAGGGAGAGGAAGAGGGAGAGAGAATCTGAAGCAGACTCTGCACTGAGCACAGAGCCTGATGCGGGGCTCAGTCCCACCCCTGCAAGATCATGACCTGAGCTGAAACCAAGAGCTGGATGCTTCACCGACTAAACCACCCAAGTCCCCCTAAAAAGGACGATGAAGTCCAACATATTTCAGTAAGACATTACTGATGCCTTTTAAAAAAGAACCCTTTAAAGGTACACTAATTTACTGATCACTCTACTTTAAGCACCCATTTTCAGAAGGTCTCACTCAAGTCTGACTCTTCAGATAAATCAGTATTTGTTTTGTTAATCCTTAGAGAAGTCAGCAAATCATCTGTAAATACTATCATATTGGTCAAAAATTAAGACAATAAATAATATTCGGTGCTGGTGAAGGTACTGAGAAAGAGGACTATTAATAACTGTTTATGAGAGTTTAAATTTATACATCTATTCAAAGGTGTTAAGTAATGCCTAAGAAAAATTTAAATGTCTACAGTCTTTAGCCACAACAAAAGCACCACTAGAAGTCTAGCTTAGAAAAGTACCTGCAGAGGTGTATAAGGATAGATACTGTGCACACACATACACACACGTTTATATAATTATTAATTCACAGAATAAAGGTGGAAATAATTTACAAGAACCTCAGTAAGGGAATAATTACATCAAGATACATATACAGAAAATGGTACAGTTATAGTCACAAATTCTGAAAATCTATGTGTTGTTACGGAATAATGTTTAAGACGGGTAATTTAAAAACCAAATTACAGAAAAATATGTATAGAATAATCCAATTTTTAATGAAAAAAGCAATGTGTATTACTAAGTATACTTATATATGTTTCTTTGTTGATAGAAAAAGCTCAAAGGGGCATGTGCTTGGCTCAGTCGCTTAAGCGTCTGCATTTTGGCTCAGGTCATGATCTCGGGGTTCCGGGATGGAGCATCGCATCAGGCTTCCTGCTCAGTGGGGCATTTGCTTCTCCCTCTGCCCCTCACCCTGCTCATGCTCTCTCTCTCTCTCTCACATGCGAGCTCTTTCTGAAATAAATAAATAAAATCTTAAAAAAAAAAAGCTCATCAATAGTAGTGGGGTGGAGGAATAGTACCAGAAAAGGCTAAGGTTTTTCCCTCTTTTTTTTTTTTTTTAAAGATTTTATTTATTTATTTGTCAGAGAGAGAGAGAGAGAGAGCGAGCGAGCACAGGCAGATAGAGTGGCAGAGGGAAAAGCAGGCTCCCTGCAGAGCAAGGAGAGAGAGCGAGCCAGCACAGGCAGATAGAGTGGCAGAGGGAAAAGCAGGCTCCCTGCAGAGCAAGGAGCCCGATGTGGGACTCGATCCCAGGATGCTGGGTTCATGACCTGAGCCGAAGGCAGCCGCTTAACCAACTGAGCCACCCAGGCGTCCCGGTTTTTCCCTCTTTAATTTATAAATGTCTGTATCACTTATTTCCTTAAATAATAAGCAAAAATCCTTCTGTAACTTAGAAAAAAATAACTTAGAACTTATCTTTAAAGTCGCTACTAAAATGAACATAGTATTTGCAAAATCTATTAAATAGTTGCCAAGGATTTTAAATAACTTCTGAAAATAAGTGACACTTCACAAGTGTCACTTTTGAAGTTAGTGTAGAGGGGAAACTGGCTTCCTTTCATTTTGATTAATTAATTCTCAAAATCTAATGGACTTGCAGCCTTTAAAAAATCATTCAGAAACGTTAACGATTTATGTATTGACTTCTACTTTACAAAAGCCTTTCCATTTTAATTAATCTATCATTCTTCCCATCTGATAGAGGAAAACTTTATATTTGCATTTTTAAAGAGGAGAGTCTAAAATAAATAGATACACATAATTTTAGAGCTTAGAAGCTAAATTATATAATTATGCTACTTGATCATTCATTAGCTACATCTCATGAGCCCACCTTCACTCATTCTCTGATTTAGCACTACTATTAGATACTTGGTTTGCACAAAATATCATAACTTATAATACGTGGGAATGCTGAATATGAACACTAATTTTCATTTAAGTCTATTAGCAATCCATTTTCAAAATGTTTCCAAATGATGCTGTTTAATTTACCAATTTCATATTATATAAAAGATGGGTTTTCCTATACCAACACAGCAATTCTTAAAGGTTAACATAAAGCTAATTTATGTATTTCTTTTAAAAGTCAGAAAATGTCTTTTCACATTAAAGAAAATTTTCAACATTAAAGAAAATTCTTAAACATTATGGAAAAAACATTACTTCATCATGAAATTCTCTACAATTGAGTAAGATTTACATATTTCCCAAATCTCATTTTTTAAGTTTTTAGCAATTGGTTTTAATTGGAATTCTAGCTCCTTCTAATTCTAAGAAATACGAAAGGAAAAATAAAATATACATTAGTTGTGAAGTAAATTAAGCCACATTCTGGTATGCTATTGACTGTGTATGTTACAGTGAAAGGAACGGCTTTACCAAGCCTATTCAGATAGGAAATAAGGAGAAAACTATTTACTGCAGTTTCCTAGAGTTTGATGGCAATTAGTAAGTTTTACAGCTGTTATTTTATTTAAATTACTTATAAAGTCAAGTTTTATAAATGGGGAGAATTCTTCAGTAAACATTAAATTCTTGAGCAAAAGTATCTTTTTCCATAAATACAAAATTAGGAAGTTCAATAGGATGATTAAAATAATATAAAATGTTCTCTCTAGATGTATGACCAGAGGACATAGTCAACCACTGTTGGAATAGTTTCTTCATCATTTAAGCATAAATACAAGTGAAGGTTTTTCCACTGCCTGGATCAATGACCCAGGAATTTTCGAAACACTTTGAATCCAGTATTATACTCAAGTTGATAGAGAACAACTAGGAAGGACCAAAAATAATTTGCCAACAAGGAGTTCATAGAAGAGACAAAGCATATACTTGTGACACCATTAGAAAATATTTCTCAAATGCTTGAGTGTCACTGTGTGTAATACAGTCATAGAATAAGAGGCTGAGGTACAAAAACGTCCATAATTTCTCTGGGATTTCAAAAATCCTCAGGTATGGTCATTTTCTCTCCTAAGTATAACAAACATGTCAACACAGATCTCAAAATATACATGTATTTTCAGCTTCCCCACTGCTAGTTTCCCTGCCTCAACTGCACTCTAGGACAAAGCTGTTAAGCTACTCGTCTGTGCCGTGGAACTTGATGCCATTTGCCTCTGATTTGTGCAATTCTTACAAGGTGCTAACTTTGTAGCCATGTAAGAATTCCACAAATCAGAGGCAAACATAGTCAAGTTCCATGGCACAGAAGAGTAGCTTAACAGTGTTGTTTGCAATGATGACTTTTACTTCTTTCTGCTATCAAGAAAATGTGTTTATTCATTTAACAGATACAGTTGAGCACTACTATGGGCAGGATACTATGTTTGGTATAATAATGCTGGGTGATGGGGGAAAGAGGATGAACACATGGATAAGGTCCTTAAATAGACATGAACTGGCTTTCGTGTTTTTTAAAGACCCCTCTCCCCCAAAAGTAATCCAATTACCTTTCCTAGCAACATCTCCTAGGTCCACCATAGCTTATTTCAAGACCTTACTTCACCTTTTGTTCCTTATTTCTGTTTGCGCTAAAAACCATAGTAGGTAGCCTTTACATGTGCTAGTTTAAGCCTAACTGTAAAAAGCTTAGAATGGAAAGGAGACCGGCTCAATTTTAAATTTAGGCTACACAGATCATGTCAGAAGCATACACTGCTCCCCACGGACTTCTTAATATTTCCAGTTTAGTTGATGTTGATCAAGATTTACCTTCATCCTGACTTAATTGAAAAGTGTCTTTCAAAGTGAATACCACCAGGCAACATACCCAGGTGTGCCTGGGGTTAATGTCATAGCTTTCAGTTTGAAAATCATTACTATTAACTTTTCTAAGGGTTTCACAAATCGGCACCTCCGAAGTATTGAAATTGGTCTCAATTCTTCACAGTGATGGTGCAGCGATAGAACTTTTTGCTTTTTCTCAAAATACTTCGACTTCATCAGCAACAGATGAATTCATTAACTTCACTATTAATTCATATGATTTTTTCATTTTTGTAAGCTCCAAGGTTGTCTCACTAAGATCGGCTCTCTCTGTGTTCTATAAAATGTAATCAATCTCTATTATAGTCATGAAAATGGTATTTGTCACTTTGCTGAGAAAAAAAAATCAATATATTATCCAAGGCTGAACAGGCATTTAATGCAATGAATTGAAGACCTTTAGAGAAATTTAGCTTGCCAGGAGTTTAGGACAAGTTAATTGAAATCCAGAAAATTCACAGAAGGTTGGCCAGTGAAATATATAGATGTGCCACAGAAATTAATATTTGGGCAGCGGAATAACCTGTCATCTCCAATCCTGATAAGAAAATGGATTTAGACAGGCAAATCTCCAAGGGGTCACCCATTTGAAAAACAAAAGTGAAATCCATACACCAAGAAAGCATTTCTTGAATGTGGCTGGTAAATAGGAAAGGCTTCATTCTCATTTCCCATAAAATGTACCAGGTAGAGAGATGCTTTTAGACCTGCATAAAGGTAAAAAACCTTCAAGGTCAGAAACCTGTAGGGATACTGTCGTTGGACATAGTTTGGCTTTGAGCTGTTGGGGGCTGTTCTCAGTTGCAGTGGTTAACTACAGGGTGCAATGGTGTTGCAGAGAACTCAAAACGCATCTTGCCAGTCTCCCGCTCGGGGAGGACCTCTGATCCTGTTCTTCCAGCTTCTGCTGTGTTACCGCCAGCAAAGAGGAAGTGTGCCCCTTGATGACCTCCTGTCTGTAGAATAACTCCTCTAAACGGAAAAGTCTCTGTCTTGAGCTAGAATCTACTTCTTTAAAAACTGCCGCTCTTTGATCCTAGTCCTATATTTGGAACAGCATAAGGTCCTTTTGTTGCTGTTCCTTTGCGGCAGGCCCTCAGATGCTTGAGGTCAGCTATCATTTCTTCTGCCCCTTTTTCTTTTTCTGAACAGAGACTAAGTTAGGTTCACCCATTTCTCCTACTACACCACTTACTGTGTGCATGGTTTCAGAAAACCCACAGTGAATCAGAAAATCCTTCCCAAGATACCCCGATTTATCAATATCCCTTTAAATTTCTGCCACCAAAAGTACACATAAGAAAACAAGTATGTTCAAGAAGCATAAGCTCCATCAGAGCCCTGCTTTACTACAGTTGGAAACTAATATAAAAGTAAATTCCTTCTTTCTTTCTCACAGTAGCTTCGCTGGATCTGTTTTGGGTTGAATTTATATCAGTGAGAGCAGAAACTCTATGCGGGCAGGAATTCATGTCTGTTTTGTAAACTGCTCTACCTTCAGCACTGAGCACACAAAGGCACTCAACAAATATTTGGTGAATAAATGTAGGGATAAAAGTGTCATTTATCTGCTTCTAGATCTTTGCTTATTGCGTGGTTAACAAGCCACATCCCTTCCATTCTATACTCATGAAACTGATTTAAAAAACCCAAATACAGGACTTTGTATCAGCTACATATTGTCTTGGATTAGATCAAGGGTTTGCAATAGCTGAAACTATATCAAGTGCATTTGCATAAACAAAAGGTGACTGTAAAGCAATGGCTTTCGTTAATTAGCGTATGAGACTTGACAGATTTGAAAGTCATTTGGTCATTATCATACACTATAGTTTTCAAATACAAAGTAAATATCTCTCTGTATTTTAATTTCACTTTTAATCCTGCTGGAAGTGGTTATTTCATTACTCTTCAAATGATAGTTATGATCTCCTACATGAGACAACTGAAGCATTGCAAAATTAATAATTTGTCTTGGCTCATATCAGAGGTAAATTCCAGGATCAAGTTTCAAATTCTGGTCTCTTAGGACCAAATCCTATGTTTTCCACCATTCCATGCTCCCTGTTTTATAAAATTGAAAGATGATGGGAAAGGGAAAGTAATGACAAGGGATTTCTAAAGAGAGATATTCTGTAATAATCTCATCATCCTGATAGGAAGAAGTACCATTCCAAAGAGTTCATCGTGAAAGGTCCCAGTGGAAAACCATTTTTTCTTAAGATATTTTTCCTTCTCTGCTTTATAGTCTCTAACAATTAGAGATCAAAATAGTAAAAGAAAATTTTAACTTTGAAATTCACATTAAATTTTGAATTTTCACTCCTATGACTGAAGAAACTGATAGAGGTGGGAAAAAAAAAAAAAAAAACAACTTTAGGAGAGGAGAAACAAGATCATGGACTCCATGTGAATAAACTGTGTTCGCACAACAGTAAATCAACTACTAAATGCAACTTTAAAAATTTGTGCATGAAAAAGAAATGAGCACTTCTACTTATTTGATGAAAATGAGCCCAAAGAAACAAGTGGTAGATTTAATATAAAAAATGTTGGCCATTTTGGTGGGTGTCACATAGTGAACACACATGACAAATGTTTGTATCACCAGTTGTCCAGAAGCAACCCCATGTGTGCTGAAATATCAAGCCAATTTTGACCAAAGAATTCAAGCAACTGCCAATTTAACAGAAATATTCCCCTCAAATAGGCTAACTAACATTCTACTGAGACAAACTGGATAATCACTTGTTTGAATAATGGCATCATAGCCATACAATGTACCAACCTTCTTAACTATCTTGAAAATTCAATTTCTTATTAAGTAAAAGCACATGATGGTTCATCTTCATTTGCATCAAATCTGTGGATGCTCGATTCATTTCATGACTTGCTCAATTACAAAGTAAATAAGCGACTCATAGAAATCACTTATTAGGTGGCAACAATGAAAACCAAAGATCTTATTTTCTTTATGGGCTTTAACTGCCCCTCTCTGGTTTTTATGAATAGAATTTTTTAATGCCATCTATTGTTGGCACTTTCAGTAAATGTTCCTCATAGAAGTTTGACTGTAACTTTCACCAAAATGACAAAGTTGCTTCACTTCTGAGGTCACGGAACAAAGCAAGTTAATTAAAATTATTTCTTTGTATTTAACATGGCAGATTGCAACATCTTAAGAGATACGTTACACTAAGTCTTCTGTAAATATATCTCTTCCATTGTTAAGTTTCCGAGTAGAGTATAAATGTGCTTAGGTTAACTGATCTAACTGTGCTAATTAACTTACTCAGCAAATCTTTATTGACCACCCACTATGTGTCAAACACTACGCTACATCACGAGGATTTGAAGAAATAAGGCACAATTCCTTTTCTTCAAGTAGGTATAGTCTAATAGGTAAGATATAAACATGAGCATAGAATTTCAATGTGGTGCAGTAAAAATAGCATTACAGAGAATTACTTAAGTTCACAGATGTCACCCAGAACCCAGAAATGTGACTATCCTACAGTAAGCATTCAACAGATACCAGATGAACAATGGAATGAATCTCAGTTGCTCTAGAAACAAACAGAAGAGGCACCTACCTCAAGCTAGGGCACTTGTGCTGCAGACTGGAGTGATGGATAAGGAGGAGATGTTGGACGTTATTTGTATGTTTCCAGAATATTCTGACCTCATATGGGGAGGAGAAAGGGAAAGAGATTGAGAGAAGATAGAGCCATCTTAACTGTCCATTGAAGAGGACTTTATGATAAGGTGATTTCTCCTACATGGCAGCCTCTGAGCCTGAACCTTGGGAGAAAGCAGTTATTTTCATGATGATCACACTGAAGCTCTAAGTTATAAAGTGACATATTTGGATTTAAGTGGTTGAGAGCAGAACCAGGCCATCAAGTTCAATATATAGTTCACTATGTCACACCCCAGAGAACATATTAATGAAAAAGCTTTTTATACTTGAAGGCAGACTTCAACACATTTCTGTGACAGTAAATTAAAGATCTGACTTAAGACACTAACAGAATAGAGTAACTCTAGTATCAGCTGTATGCCTACAATAGTCTTTACAAATAAATTTATAATTATCCCTTCTCAAAGGTCTATCTTTATTCCCTCTTACTAACTAAAATGTAAGTGAGAATTCAAGCAGTTACAAAGATAGCTGTTGAGACAAAGTAATAATGGTCTTCTGGTTAAGATCCTATTCAAAGGATAAGCTTTCATTTTACTATAAAAACTCAAGAAAATTAAGCCATTGAGTGTGGGTTTCCTCCACTTATGCCACCTTATACCCAATGATGACTCTAGTAAAGAAGAGAGCGGGTTCTGTCTAAATATTTGTCTTCTTTTAAAGCTGACTTGGAATACATTCAGTTTTTCTGCCTAAACTTCCTAAACTTCCAAGATTGTAGTAAAACAAAAGCAGTTATAAGTCTCGATTATTTATCATCTGCCACCCTACATCACTGCATTATCACTTTCATACTTTTATGTTTTGCCCCACTGTCCTTCTGCCATATGCCTGGATTAATTCCTAACTCTGGGCAATTTAATTAATACATTTTCTCTGTTCTTGCTCCAAAGCGATTCAGTGATGCTGAAAAAACTTACACCACTGGGCTGATTGATGCCATTACAAAGGGATGCCTTCAGAAACTCCTTCCCTTACACCAGTGCATCTCCCTGCCCTAGTCGTCAAGAGAGCTCTTACAAATCTTTACTACTCTTCACTTGTCCCCCCTCAGCGGACTACCTTGCCTCCTACTCCCTAAAGAATAAAAGAGCCCAAGAGGTACAAATAGCTTCATTTCACCAGCTGACAATCATCGTTAGCTTCTTCCCTCCTCTCTTGGAGGGGAGAGGGGTATGTTGCTCTTTTGAAGGCCTCTCCTCCAGGTGGATTAACTTCTGCCTCCCCCAGGAGTCGCTCCATGAGGTAATCTGCTTGGCCTCTCTTTTCCTCATTATAAACATCTTTCCCTACCAACGTGCTCCATTCTTTTGCCTTTCCAAAAGCTTTCCTTTGACCCTTCCACATCCTGTTCCCCTCCTTCCCTCCAATACGGAATGTCTAGAAAATGTAGGCTGCTGGCTGTAACTCTTACACTTCTCAAGTCATAATCACTATGGCTTACATTCCTACTAATTCAGTCTTTCTGAGATGATCATAAACTTCCTTATTTCCAGCCAAAGGCTGGATGCTTCATCTTCATACCGCTTGGCAGCTTAGTGGAATTTGGCACCAGTAAGACTCTCTTCTCCTCAAAATCCAGTTTTTTGTCCCTTTTTCTCCCCCCCGCACCCCCCTTGGCTCCCTTGGTGTCACTCTTCCCTGACATTACCTTGCTTCACTAACCTCCTTTGATTGACTCTTTCACCCTATTCATTCTTTCAGTGGGAGCTAGTTTGCTAAGTTCCCTGGGCAGGACTCTTCAATGCTTTCCCTCCTTCTCCTAGATTAGAAGTTGAGAGGAAAGGTGTTCCATATATAAACTACCTCTTCTGTCCAGCTAACATTCACCGGCCTCACAGGGTAATCAAAAGATGTTTCATTCATACAAACGAAACAATCACTACTCTTTTTACTAACTGAGGAATGTTCATTGAATCTAGCCTCTTCATTCTCATCGCCATGTATAAAATCAGCTCCTTATTATTTAGAGGGCTAAAAAAGGACAAAATCTTCCTTATCCTTCCCTTCTTGTTTCTCCTTATAGCTAGTATGTATATTTTTTTCATAACTGACAGAATTAGCCATCTCCAAATAATAATAATGATAACGGCATTTCCAAATCATAAGCCCCTTTAAAAAACAAAAGTGCAATCACATACCTTGGTTGGTCATTTCTTACAAGATTAAAAATTCAGGTTCCTTTCCTTTGTATTCAAAGCTCATCACCATCTGGCCTCATCACATCTTTCTTTTATAAAGATTTTTATTTATTTATTTATTTATTTATTTATTTGTCAGAGAGAGAGAGAGAGAGAGAGAGGAACGAGAGTGAGCACAAGCAGACAGAGTGGCAGGCAGAGGGAGAAGCAGGCTCCCTGCCGAGCAAGGAGCCCGATGCGGGACTCGATCCCAGGACGCTGGGATCATGACCTGAGCCGAAGGCAGCTGCTTAACCAACTGAGCCACCCAGGCGTCCCTCATCACATCTTTCTAATTCATTGTTTACCTCTCCTCCTTCATGTGCACATCTACCCAAAGCCTCACTGTATTGATTTTCCATTGTAATTGCGGGCAAACTTTGCAGGTGTTATGTTCTGTTCCTAGAATGATTTCCCCCACGTCTTCATTCTGCATCCTTTAATAATGAGCCTGAATATCATCTTTTTAGGTAAAACCTTTCCCAGTTACCCCACAGAGTTACTGAAACTAACGAAATCTTTAATTTTCTTGTGTGGCAATTTATCCATTTTCCTGTCATTTGGACTTCACAGTGAAATCCTTAAGGACAAAGAATTTATTTCACTCATCTTTGTATCTCCAGAACCTGGCACAGTGCCTAGGAAATATAAAACTGATATTTTTGATACATACATGTTTTACATTAATCACTGAAAATTAATGATGAGCATTCAGATAGGGAAAGAAACTCACCCTATTTTCATTTCAACATGTCTGTCATGTTAGACACAAAGGCTACCTTTACAAATTAGCTAAACAAGTCATAAAGGAAGTAGATTTTTAAGCCATTTTATAAAGCTATATTTATGGGATAAATTTGGACAGTTAATGAGATAGCCTGGTAACTAATACATTCCTGTAAATTATAATATAAAATCTTATGTGGTCATGCATGTCTATCTATCTGACATTATAATAAGAATACAGTGTATCATGAAATGTACTTACTATAAATAGCATAATGGCTACTTCTATTAAAATAAATGGTTTTTCAATAACAAAAGGGCTTCTTATTCATATAGAAGTCAATAAATATTTTAAGTAATTCACACCTTCATATCTTACATCTAGGGTGTATTTATCCTCTTGGCAATGTATAAGAAAATAAACTGCTTTTCAGATATTTAGACCTGACGACTTTCTTTCCATCCTATTTCAAAATTTACAAATCAAATTTTGATTTTTTTTTGGTAATAATAATGATACAGACATAAATTTTCCTAAATTTTTTTTAAACAATCTGTCATGACAGTGATACCAAAAATTAAATCCAGCTCCAGAAATTTTCTTTGGGTTACATTAAAAACTCTAGAAGAATAAAAATAAACGTGATTTTGGTAAAGCAGAAGCCACTCATGTATTCTCCGTTCCATTATCAATATGCATCTGTAACTACATACATCTTGTTAGTTAATGGAGAAGAAGAATGAAAGAGTAGTACAGGGCATTGTCACCACCTATATTTACGGCTTTCATGAAAGAAACTATTTGCAATTCATAGTAAAAAGCCTGAAGTATTCATTACTGCAGAAGACCAGTGTTGCTCTCAATGAATTTTCACTGTAAACCTTTTCAGTCTTTGTTGTTATATCTGAGCATCTGCTACCCTACAGTAGGAGAAGTCTAAACACAGCCCATTGCAGCTGTCAGGTTCTGTTTAAACTTTTGTCAAAACCCAAATTCTTTGCAAGCAGTCATTCATTTGAGATTTGTGCTCCTCACTGATTACCAAGGCATTCCTAATGGTTTCTATGTGTGCTTGTGATCCTGTAGCATAATCATAGGAGTTAAGTATTAGTATTTTTCTAATTGAGTACCTGAAGGGAAACCATCCCATTGATTTTGCCTCAGACAACTCTGAATAATTTGCATGCATCTGACAACTAAATTTCACCTGTGTCAAAGTATGAATCCCAGAAAGAAATTAGACCTAGTATTTTCCAATTAAAATACTTTCATAGGCCATCAACAGCAAAGTGAAATAAAAGTGAACATACCATGAAGATTAAAATGAGAGGCTCTCAAATGGGGGTGACCAAGGTTTCCAGAAAGGTAATCCTTCTTATATTACTTCCTTTAATACTTCCTTCTCCAATCACAGAGAACAAGTCTAAGAGACATTTATTCCATTTCCAAAGGGTAGAACTCAGTGGAGCAAGAAGTAAAAAGAAACCACTCATTTTCCTTATCCTCATATCCTGGATATAAAACAAATTGAAGTCTGAAACCATACGTATTAGGATATCCAAGATACAGTGAAAATAAATATGAAAACAAATATAAGTGACCCCTTTTAATGCATGTAATTTTTTTCCGAGAACTTTTCTCTTCATGTTTCTAAAAAGGAATGCAATACTCAGAGTCCTCCTCCTTTATTGGTAATACAAAAACCAAAGATAAACCTGAGTTTTATGATATCACACTCATTACACACGCAGGTTATTGTGCTAATAATACTTCTGGGATGGTATTTAAATATTATGATGAAAATGCTGAGATAAAATAAGAACTGTATTTTAGGAAACAGTCATTAAATTTGGGATTAAACTTAGTCATTAAAGTGTGTGTCTTTGCATTCTTAATCAGGTATTTACATCTTTCAGTTGGCTTGAGATTTAATATAGTTTAATAAGACAGTCATAATCATAAACGCATAATCATAAACGATTAACAAGACCCACATTTCTCGCTCATGTTAAGAAAGTTTCCATGAAGTCTATGAAAAAAAGCTGCATGCTCTGCAATTGCATATTTGTGGTTTTAAAGAACACTGAGGGCAGAGAGTCAATAAAGTGGATTCAGAAGGCTTAGTGTGCATGGATAAAAGCACAGAGCTGGCTTTTAGTAAGATGCAGAGCATGAGGAATGGAACAGAAAGAAGGAATTAGGTGGGAATACCAAGGAGGAAGACAAAGCAAGAGAAGGTAGGTGAAGATGCAATTTGCATTGGACGTATATGATGGGAGCCACCACTTGAAGTTCTTGAGCAAGGGGGTGGCATATTCAGTGCAGAAATCAGCAAGTAGGACTCTGAGGGCTGCAGTGGATTTTATAGAAGGGAAAAAAAGACGAGAGTAAGCAAAACGTTTTAGCAGTCCAGTGACAAGGACCATGAAGACTGCCAAGGACATCCTATTTCACCCTCGTACCCGGTCTTTGTACACCAGAGAATGTGGCTTGCTTCTATGACATTGATAATTTCAAAGGATTAGGGATGTATTCACTCTCCATTATGCATCTGAACTGACATCACAGTCCCCGGGTCAGAATTCACAGGTCTTTGGGGTGTGTGTGGAGTGGGACACTGTTTGACATTGACCTACAAAATGGCATTGTTGAATATTTGAACTAGTCACCAACCAGGTTCACATAAACATTTGAATTTCCAGACTTAAAATTAGAAGGTCTTTAAAGATTTAGAAGTTGAAATTAGAAGACCTTGCATGGCTAGATCTGTATTCTTATATAACAACACATTATTTTGATTTTCTGACAGGGCGTGCCTTCTCCAGTTTGCTAGAGTCCCCACTATTCTCTATCGTCACTCTGCTCGAGGCCCATTCATTTTACTGGGCCTTGTCGGGCTCATTGAGTACCCAGTCTTGGATCTAGATCTTCCAAAATAGATTTATATTTTGAGATATTTTCCCCCAGTGGTTTCCCTAGCCATGTAAAGTACCAATAAATAGAGCCTACCTTCATTTATGGTTTATTACTCACAAAGAACTCTCCTAATACACACATCACTCTATGAGCAAGGCAAGGTATATATCACTTCCACCATTTTACAGATGAAAGAAAGGGAACTGTACCAGATCAAGAGACACAGGTAAGCTGGCCTGTGACAAGTGTCTGGGTTGGCTCCAGGTCTCAGGTCTTTTGTCCCCTAGCAATTGGTCTTCCCACTCCTGTGAACTCCCAGGGCTATATTCTAATTCTTACATCTTGGGTTTTAGCCAAGAGTTCTGTGTTATTATGACATCCAACCCTATCTCTCACATTTGCTCAACAATTTTTCCCACTCAACCCTACCCTTGTATTCCAAACTCTGCCCAATCTCAGCCTCTATTCACTGCTGGCTAGCTTCAATGAATCCTCCAGTTCCCACCCGAAAGCTCACTTTCTGAGGAAACTTCCTCAGACATTCCCCAGACCTGGCTACATCTCTCCTTTTAGTTATGCCATTGTGCCCTCTACTTAGCCTGTTGTCACATGTCTAACACTAGATGATCATCTGTGTCCCTCTCTGAGCCCTAAGTGCTGTAGGATTGAGGATAAGTCTTTCTCATTTTCTGCAGTGTCTCCAATCCCCAGAAGAACTATGCTGCTGGTACATGTGAAAGCATGGTGTCAAGGTTTTGGTTTGGGTTTAAAAATTGTGTTTTAATTGTGTCAGCCTATCTTAAATGAACAATGACTGATATTTACTGAGCACTTACTATCCACTACTTCAGATGTTCAGATGTCTTTATTCATATCAGAGCTGCAGGATTCTGGATGGGAATAGAACGTATGTTTGTACAAAAATAAGATACTGGGATTTACTCTCACCACTTTCTGACGGTATATAACAACATGCTACCTTCATCCTTTAGCTGACATATAGAGGTAGCACTCCTTGTCAATGACCCTTACATTCTGTGTGGCCCCACCTAGTATCTAGTTTTCAACTAAACACGGTCAGGCAGCCTATCTGGCTCACTTGGGCATTTTCTTTTCCTGCTGTTCAACGTTATCCTTGCTCTTTGTTGGCATGTCTAGTTTATGCATTCTTACAATCTTTATTCTTAAAAGTATTTATGCTTTTTTAATAAGTACCATTCTTTTTCCCTGGAATTCTTGGGAAAAAAAAAAGAAAGGAAAAAGGAGGAGAAAGGGAAGGAAAATGTGTTTTAAAACATGTTCAAATCTCCCTACAGATCACTTACTTATCCTCATTTTCTAAAGCAAAAGCCCCCATCTTGTCAAGGCTCCCATAGCTAAAATTGAGAAGGCACAGCTTACTTTTTTAAAAAAACTAAATGCTATCTTAAGTATGCCTGGTCTCATAGATCTTTGAGGCAAGGCTAAAGTCTATTTAACAGTTAGGTGCTCATTAACGACTGATAAATTTTATCATAGGGAAAGAAGGAAATAAAACATCATCAGAGTTGCTGAATTCGTGAAACTAGAAGGAAGCTCCTGGCAGTCAGTATGGCAAAGACAGTAGGGAGATGTTGCAGGCATGAAAAAAGTTTTGCTTTTAACTGCTCGAACTTTTAGCTATTGTCCAAACACAAGAAATGCAATGTGGAGAAGCAGAGAAACAATGTGAAATGTTCCATAAAGAGAATTCCATGGGGAAATCAAGTAAGAGTCCCCAGAAAACACATTGTGAATGAAAAGAGTCCAAGGAAAACCACACTGTACAAAAATATTGTATTCACCATTATTAAATTTTTTAAAAGTAGGCTCCATGCCTAGTGTGGGGCTTGAACTCAGAGCCCTGAGATCAAAAGTTGCATGCTCTATTGACTGGGCCAGTCAAGTGCCCCACCATTACTAACTTTTAAACTCTTACTCATTTTTCCAGCTGTATGCTGTGTGTCACCTATGTTGTGAAGTGTTCTGATTCTATAGCTTGAGTTTGTCACTTCCTCTACATTGATAATCCAGTCAGGATGTTCTAAATCTACTTCTGTACCCTGTTCTTCCCCAACCAGGCTGGAAACTCTTTGAAAGCAGAACCACATTGCCACAATTGTTTCTCCAAAATCTACCAATCCCAGGACAGGAAATTTAGTGGGTATCCCACCAATGAATGATCAACGTACAAATGATTATATTAAATTTGAATAATGGATTAAATGCCAAGGCAGGACATTGCTTAAGAACAAGAATGGAGCTCCATTGAATTTCAGGGGACTAAGGTTGCCCATGTAATGGTCAGCATTACAAGGGTTCCATTATAAGGGCAAACAAGAATCCTCTGTATTTCCTGCCATCGTTTTTACTTTCTCTGAAAGCGAAGAAAGTTCTATATTGGCAAACTATTAACACTGGTAACACGGTGATCGAAACAGGTCCTCAAATGTAGCATCTCTTCCTTGAAGTTGAAGCCCAATTAAGATGAACTATAACCAACACTTATGTCAGATAGATGCAGCATTCCAAACAGTAGTGATGTGCTTGGAACGCTGGGCCAGGAATCCGGCAAAAACAGTTTTGTCTTGAAATCTGAGACATGATGTTGCTAAATACAAATCAAAAATAGCAACTGACATTTTATGTTTATTAAGTCTTTTTCTCTCATCTATTTCCTGCAGACACTTCTACAGATGGATATGGAGATAGGCACCTGCTATAGATCCTGTTCTCCCTTGGGAAACATGCATTTGCTGTTTTTCATGGCCATTCTATTTTAAAATTTGCTTTCAGGAATGCTGAAAAGGAGAAGCCACTCAGCTAACTTGCTCTGCCCAGAAGAGCACTAGCTGCTGGGGGAACTAACCCGTTTGCTTTGCTGGCTTTGTGTTATCATGCTTCTTTCCATTTAACTCACTTGGATACAGCAGGAGAGAATATTATTAATCAGCCCAACAATGAGCCTGTCCCCTGGAGAGAGAGTGATATACCTGTAACACAGTGGTATCTCCACTATCAAATAAACTAATTTAGAGTGGCCTGCATTTCTTGGGTCTGTAGGTTGTAAGATGACAGGCCTTCCAATAACGGACATATCCCATAAAAAATTAACTCAGTTTGTGAGGGCATATTTTTAAGACATACTATTGAACTTTGGTGAGATAAACACACAAAAAAACAGGAGATGTGGCT
Source organism: Martes martes (assembly GCF_963455335.1). Lineage (NCBI taxonomy): Eukaryota > Metazoa > Chordata > Mammalia > Carnivora > Mustelidae > Martes > Martes martes. The sequence continues at coordinate 23,603,316 of NC_137895.1, forward strand.
TTTTCCAGGTTCAACCTGGGTAATTTCATGTTTGTGGAATCCAATAATAAATGAACTTGTGTTTCACACATCTCTTTTAATTTTATTTTTTCAGTAATTCATTTTTATCATATTTTATGAAAATATCAGCCCACAAGATGTGGTAAATTTAAGAGGAGAGAAAAAAGGTCCTTTTTGAGAATGAGAGCACTCAGGACGGCAGTGTGATGTAATGTGCAGGGTTGGGCTGGCCTGGACTGTGTGCAAAATTTCAGGATCCTTGGGGAAATCCAGAAAACAATGGTTTGATGCCAGAGAGCTCTCTTTCCTCAACTATAACATATACATATACCACTACTGCAAAGTTGTTGTACGGATTAGATAATTGGATAAGGTCTGTAACTCAGTGCCTAACTGATGTCTAGCAAAAATCCAGAGTTAGCTGTTAACATTATTCAGTGTCTCGCACATAGTAGATACTCAATAAATACTAACTTCTATTTATTTCCCACTTTGTGTAGAAGATCCTGAAAATGTTACTGCCTCACATGGCCATAGTCCAAACTTCTGAGTGACCTGGGGGCATGGCAGCCTGACCAGGCCACATACAGATATGCTACAGAATGATCTGGATCCTTTGAGAAGCGACTTGTGGATCTAGCCCATCAGCGTGGGCCCCCTGTTTACCAGTGGATATTTCTCTTCTTATATTTTTATTGAAAACACTCTGGGCCATCCCTGAGTTGCTGACAGGAGGCAAGAGACAGAGAAAAGAACACACAGAAGGAGCCATTTCAGGTAATGAGGGAAAATGTCAGAGAGAGGTTATTTGATCTCTTCTCTCACAAATTACTAAGCCTAATGGGTCTCCGCACGCTCTCTATTAAAAAAAAAAATTGCTTGAGGAGGTAGTTAGGATGGGCAAAAAAGAAGACCAAAAAGCTTCTACACTGGGGTACCTGGGTGGCTCAGTGGGTTAAGCCTCTGCCTTCGGCTCCAGTCATGATGCCAGAGTCCCGGGATCGAGCCCCGCATCGGGCTCTCTGCTCAGCAGGGAGCCTGCTTCCCCCTCTCTCTCTGCCTGCCTCTCTGCCTACGTGTGATCTCTGTCTGTCCAATAAATTTAAAAAAAAAAAAAAAAAAGCTTCTACACTATGTTTGACTTTAGAGAACACTTTAATTTGATTCTTAGAAGCCTATGGCAGATCCTGGTATTCCCACTAAACTGACAAACTGAGGCTGAGAAATTAAATTGCTGTCCAAGCATATCTTGCTGGTGAAGACATACTTTCACCGTGAACCCAGGGCTTTAAACTCTTAAATATGTGCATGGAGAGTATAGGTGAAGTAGAGGGATATATATATAGAGAGAGAGAGAGACACAGAGAGAGAGTATTTCGGGAGAACGTCTCAGCATGGTAGCTTGATGCACAAACAACTTGACATCACGCATACAGGCCTTTGTGAAAGAAACAACGGGCAACCGGGAATGAATATACGGATGGGGTGTTCATAGTGAAAAGTGGATGTATATCCAAAAATAAAGAAGTGTATTAGGAAAAAACGATCAAAGGACTCCAGGTTGTGGTCTAAGGCATAATTAGATTCAAAACTCAGAGTCACAATTGAAAAAAAAAAAAAAAAAAGGAAAAGCTGACAGACATTTTTAAGTGGCCCCAGGCTTAGAGAGGCAGCCTTTGAGGATGTCAGACAACCCCAGGAGAGTCCCAACAGGCCCCTTTGGCAGCAGAACTAACCTCACCCCTTGGCCCAGTTAGCCATTCCCACTCTGGGGAGATCTCCAGAGGCAAGGGAGAGATCGCACTGTCAAATAAATTTCTCTAGTTGCTGCTGGCTGCCAGCAATCTCATCAGCTCAGTATTTGATCTTTGATAAGAGGTTAGTGACCTTTACAAGGGCAACATCTCACATGTTCTCCGTCACATAGACCTTTGTGTGGATAAATTTCAGGTCCTTGCTCCAAGGAGGTTTTACCCAGGAAAGGCAAGCAGCAGGGCAGGGAACTGGGCATTCCAGGGGAATAACGACAGAATGCACCTTTTCCATAAAAGCTGGCATTGCTGAAGGCAGATATTGCCTTTTCACGATGTCGTCTAAGATTAGCCATCATTCTTTGCCTAATGCAGCTTATAGAAAAATTGTGTATATGGCATATATGTGTATCTGCACAGATAGGCGATAACTAAGAGGAGTACTAAAGATCACTGCTAATGTTTATTGACCTCCTACCATATGTTAAGCACTGTGCTTTATACTCATTATTCCATGTAATCTTTACAGCAACCCAATGGGGGAAGGTCTGATTACTTTCCTCATTTTATAGCTGAAGAAGCAGGGCTGGAATCTGTTTATATAGCTAGTAAGCAATACAGCAGGAACTCAAACCGGTCAATCCAATTCCAGTTTAACTGCTACGTTTATGCATCAAACGGCAGTGTTTTCACGGTGTGACACACACACACACATGTATCAGCCCATACTGCAGACCTGCAATGGAGAACTCAGAGTCCCCATCCACTGAGCTTCTAATCTCTGGTTTAACACATACTAGGTCCACAAAAATTAGACAAGGGAAAAAATGCAGCGGTTTATCTTCAGAAAAGATGGGAAACAAGGAGGGTAAGTGTGAACGTGGTTGGGGGGAGTCAATCTTTAGGTGGGGAAGTGGGAAATGAAGAACTTTCTGTGTCTCTGAAAAACAAAGTAGAAAGGTAATCTCAAGCCTAAAGGAATTGCTTTAAGCTCAATAAAAATTTACAGATTTGATGGGGCTAAATTCTGACAACAGTCAGCTAAAATCCTTGGCTGCAAAGCGTGCCCAGTATCAAGGAGTTACGGTGATTTACAATTCACATATCTATTGCCGATTCATCTGTTTCGCACCCCTGCATATCAATACTCTGGGCTTTTCAGACTTGACCAGGAGTGTCTGGGATATGTGACAATGTTGGGGGGAGGAGTGAGACTGCACTTGGCATATAGCGGACACTCGATAAATGTTCTTTTGAAAGAATCACAAAAGGGCAAACATGGCTCACTCATCTCAAATATCAGATGTACTCAACAACAAGCAAATTACTTTTTTTTAAATAAAACAATCATGATATATAACGAAACAGAATGTAAAGTATGAGCAAATTCCTTCAAACTAAACATGACTTGCTTTGGTACCTGTTTAGGGTAATACACACATCCCCCAACCCTTAGAGTCCTTGTGGTTTCTCTTCCACCATGTGTAACACTTGACCAAGAAATGTGTACAAGAAGTATACGCATGCAAATATGCGTGTGCATGTATTTAACCCGGACCATGGACCACTGCCTTTCATATTTAAAAATGAATCTGTTTAAAGGAACTGCTATCTTTATGTCACGTTAGAGAGAAATGGTACATCATTCTTTTTAGCTTATTAAGAGAGTATAGTGGGCCCCTGAGAACCATAGTAGCTGAAGGGTAACCGCCTCCTTCCCTCGCTCCTCACCATGACCATTATGCTGTGATTCACATCTCATGCAATTATTTTAATGGTAAACAAAAGAAAGGCATTTTATTCTCCAGCATTTTTCATTTAACAAGTTAGAAAAGAAACACACACACACACAAATCATCCCCCACCATTTTCACCCAACCATGACCATCCCTGGAAAGAGTTTTGAAACCAGAAAGCACCAAGTAAAGAAACGTGAGACCTCATGTTACTGGACATTCAGAAGGCCATTTAGTGCACCAAAGGGCAGTGGAGGTTAGCTGCATTGAGTGTCTGGAAGAACATGGCCACCAACGTGGCACTATCACTTTAGTGGAGGCAAGTACATAGTAACTTCGAAATATTTTGAACTTACTGGTCCTGAACACTTCTTTACAAAATAAATGAGTGTCTGAGATTCCTCACGGACCCCAAGAGACATTTATAAATAGGAAATCTTTGTCAGATTGAAGACAAATTGGCTAAAGAATAATGTCTAACTGCTAAACTAGAAGGGACCTCATACTCTTTAAAAGATTCCAGGTACGGTCATGGTGCAGGCATCCACGACCTTTCATCATTCTTTTTTCTTTTCTTTTCTTTCTTTTTTTTCTTTTTTGGTAAAACTTCAAAGATAAAGTTATTTAATTTTCCCACTGCACCTTCTATGAACTTCTGATCCTGTATGCTAAGAAATATCCAGAGATCAGTTCTAGAACATAAAACAAACAGGGGTTCTGCTCCACTGTAAGACGGTGCACGTACAGGCTCTAACTCCAGTGAAAGAGGCTCTGTAAGATTTCCTTCAATATGTGGCCCGTGGGCACCAGCTAGGGAGCATGCTGATTTAGTCTTAAAATGAGCTATGATATTCTTACAATAATCTAACACATCTCAGAACTTTAGTCTTCTTGCCTGACAGGTGTATTATGTTCATCCCCTCAGACAACTCTTGAATAGTGCTCTCACGCTTCCTTAAGTATATATTCCGTATGAATGCAAACTGATACTATCATCCCAATTTCACCACTTGCAAGGAAAGCCCCTCCAATGAGACAACTGCTGCTGCTCAGACAGAAGGCAGGTGCCTCTCCTCACTCTCTCAGTTCCCTGAGCCTTCTTCTGCCAGCACATGAGGAAAAGGCATCCACTATGGTAGAGTGACAGGTCGAAAAGTCAAGAATCAATACAGCGATGTGCTTTAGGATATTTGCTTGATTGAATGAGCTTCATAAAATATTTAAGGAGGTGTATACTTACCACTTAGGAAATAGTAATCAAATTAACATAACAAAGTAAAATCAATTCTCACTTTCTTGTTCTTCTAGAAGCAAACAATAACATGCAACATGTACTCTTAGAGGAACTTCACATATACCTATGTTTTATAGGAATTTTCACCCTGCACATTTAGTTTTGGCTAACCCTGGAGTTACTGTTAAAGCGATTTGGAATTCTTCCACTGCATCGTATTTAGGCAGTGGTAGGAAGTAGCCCAATAACATGCTGGGTAGAGGGGGACCCCATTTGGGTTGACAAAATCCACCATAGTTAATCCTCAAAAGTGAAATTTCTATATCCTATAATCAAGAGTTGCTGGGCATTTGATTAAATACCCCAGGTATTTGGTCCCCAACCTCCTTTTCGTCTCTCCCCCCAACTGGCAAACAAGAGAATTTAGACCAGAAAAACCTGAAGAAACAAAGTGTGTACTTTAGTACGGAAATGCTTTTACCTGCCTTGCCTGCTGTGAACGAAATGGGCTGGGCTTTCAAAATGTTAGTCAGCTTAACTCCCAGTTGGTGGCCCTGGAAAAATGTAGCCATGCAGTCTATTGCTCTGTTTCTGTTCTTTAACTGCCAACTGGAATACAATAGACCAGTAGAAGGGGAACAAAAGAGAGATGGATCCAGAAAGAACCCAAAGAATGACAACAAAGCAAGCAAAGAAAATGATAATGAGTCAAAGACACTGAGCTTGCCAAAGTTAGCATCCCAGACTATTTTCACATTGAAGATAATTATGCTTCCATTAATTGCCACTTTTCCCCTGAAAAATTCATGATATTTTACAAGCTACAAATTATCTAGTGCAGATTCATCTTTGCAACATTTTAGGAAAAGTCATACCATGTGCATAACCCAAAGAGAGAAAGTCTACAGTCATGTTGCTCAGACGTGGATAAGATATATTTTATGTATTGAAGGGGATTTTGGTATAAACAGAATGGGCAGTGATGTTGAAAACACCAATATTTTTGAACTACAAAGTGAGCACCTGGCCACTTTAGTGGATTACAGAATAGGTACCAAATAAAGAGGAATAGATATTTGTGCATCTACAGGCACCTTGAACTTGCCATATGTCCAGCTCCTCTCCTCCATCATTCTCCGTTGTCTTTTGTACTTTTGTCCTTCCCAGGAAGATATGAAAGTTTTATCACAGTAAACACAAGGCTGGCACTTACCACGAAATCTTTATTTCCCATTTTAGCTCTGGAATACTTCCAAGTATGCCATTGTCTTTAGTTTGTGCACATTTAAGAATTCACACATCAAAAGTTAAACCTCCCCAAAGGTTAGAAAATAGTATGCCTTTTCCCCTAAGAACAATGATAATATTCGTAATTTATTTTTATTTAAGTATGTCATCTGATATACTGCGTTACAATTTTCCGAGCTGAGAAGGATAAAAAAAAAGTCACAATAATATAATTTATACATAAATAAAATACCTTACTAAATAGCTTAGCTTTCAATGCTTCAAACTGGTCACAGTTTAGAAAGTGTATATAAAGCTTTATATTACAGATTTCTGTGTCAAATTGACAAATGCAAACTTTCTTGGGGGCTGAAATCATGCTACATAAAATCAAATGTAATCTCATTTTATGGGACATGATAAAATCTTACCTCCTCAGATGGGACATCCAGAATGTCGCATTTTCCCTGCAATTTTATTAATAAAGCAGCAGCAGACTTCTAATAGATAGTTCCTCCTACATAACCTTCTCTTTCTGGGTAGTCAGAGTCAGGGTATTAACTAGGTGATCCGAAGTTAGAATACAAATTACAAATAATTTTTGTTGTTATTTCAGCCAGTCTGAAAGTTCAGGAAAAGGAAAAACAGAATGAGGAATCTTCGACTGGACAGCAGAAAGATAAGCTTACTATTAAGATGATTCTATATATATTACCATGAACTTGCTAGTATTTTACATTTTAACTTACTTATAATCAGTTTTTGATCTCGCAAAGTATTAAAAGTTAAATTATATCTACTCCCAGACATAGTCAAGTGATAATTTGGCAATTTTCTCCTTTAAGATCCATATTATCTTCCTTGATCATCTTCTCTGCTCAAATACATTATAAAAATGACCAATTTACCACCCCACTTCACATGAGGAAAAGACAATACTACAGAATGTGGGTCCCAGGATAGAGCAACCAAATGCTACCCAGGGACAGATGAGCATGATAGAGTGTGTATGAGTAACTTAAATTTTCCAATTATTCTTTAGCTTATAAAACAATTGCTAGATCGCCATTATGAGTTCCAAAAACATACACTTGGAAGCATGAGCGATTAGCATATGTCATTTTCTACTGGCGGAAGCCAGCTCACAATAAATCTCTTACCTTGTAGAGAGATGGAACAGTACAGGGCTCATAATAGGATGAGTGATGCATGAAATGTTCTTCAGCTCACTTCCCCTGGGATTTATACTTCCAAACCTAGGAGCACCGTTTGCCTGCATGAATGGAATGCTAAGCAGTGCGGTAAAAACAACCAATGTGTTATGTATAGATTTTCAACTTTTTGAAATCTAGGAGAAACTGTGAAATCAGTAAATAAGTAAGCAAGCATGTGTCTAAAAATTGTGGCACAAATAAGCTGGAAAAATACACAGTTCAAATAAGGAAGATTAGCAATGAGCACATATTTTAAGTAAGACTGTGTAAATAATATGCTTTTTCTTAGAAGCTGAAGGACTACTCCATGTCTGGTTATGAGTTTAAGAGCGAGGCTGTTTTATATTGTACAAGGAAATCACTGGATTTTAATTTGCAGACAAAATGTTGGTTAAATAGTCAGATTGTTTTCAAGGGCACTCAGAGGAATAAAGAAAAAGGTGAACCTAAGAAAAATATACTAGAAAAATCTTACAGGCTCAAATTCTCATTTCATTTCCTTGTTTAACTTTTTTTTTGAAAGAAAAAAATTGTCACTAACTTTTTGAAAGGCATACTTTCAGATTGGACTTGTTTCCAATCTAAATTTAGCCTCCGGTCCTTGTGTCATATTTCTTCAGGCATGAGAAGGAAAATCAATGCCCCTAACTCACCTTTGGAAGAATTTCACTGCCAAGTCTCCATGGTTCTATGGGATCCAATAATCCGTGGCTCAGTATTGATTTTTCTATGACACCTGTAGAAACAGCCTCTCCTTCCTTTCTAACAAAATATAGCAACAAGAATTGTGTAGTTTCTGAATGAATTAAACAGAGGCTATTAAGCGCAACTGCATCCTGAAAGAAAATGGGGGTTATATTTTCTAAAAAATGTTACATTTGCTTGATATTTCTGAGACACTTAACTTTTTACCGATTATATGAACACATGCTTTTAAAGATAATTTGAACATAATTTCCTCGGGTATGCTGTAGCTAAGTCGTGGATTACAAATACCACTTACTTTTCTAAGGAAATAGACAAATGGTAAAAGACAAATTGGTAAACTTCAACCCCCAATTTAAAAATGTCTCCAAAATCAAAACCCCTTTTGCCAGTGAAAAACCACATCATGCCTTTAAGACCCAAAGTTTTGATAAAACAGAGGATGACCCTTTCGAGCAGCAGAGTAGAGTGGATCAAACCCTAGGAGACAGAGTACGTTAAACCTGGGGGTGTGTTTTATGGCACGAAAGGAGTTGGAAGATCAAGCAAGGGCCACCAACCTTCCCACTTTCCTTGAAAAGCATAAATGCAAAAGCCAAGCCAAACCAAATCAAAATCCGAGAAGTCATGTTTCCAGCATTCTTCATACACCTGACTGAAACCTCAAAGGTATGTGTCTCCCGCTGGGCAGACTTCTTTGGGCACGTCTGAATATATTCCCTGCAGCCATCCTGCATGCTGAGTGGGGTCCCTCTAGTTGGAAACCCACTCTGTCACTCACTCCATCAGCCTGAGAATCTGCAAAATAAAAATGCAGTGTTAAAAAAAAAATTCCTTTTACATTTGCTTTTCCCAGTATAATCCTAGAGAAGAAAACACAAAGCAGGTTGTTTCTCACAATATATGTGACATCTTGGTTAAAAGTGACACGGCCATGTTGCACTCTGACAGGTTGAGTGTTAAGATCCGACAGATATGAGCCCGCAAGAACCACCTTCCTGCCACATGTATTTAAGCTCATGTAAAAACCTTGATCTGATAGTCTCTTGATTAGCTTGAGCAACAGTGAGTGCTACTGCCTTTCAAGTTCATTATAAATTATGCTATTCCTCACCTCACATTACTGTCAATTTAAGCTCCTGTTTTACTAAAATGCAGGCATTTAAACACTCATCAAACCTGTGCACATTTTTGAGTTAAGGACTGAGATCAATCCACACTCCAGCAAGGGAGAAGTTCCATTGTTTATCAGGCCATGTCTACACTGGCTGAGCAAAGCGCTCTATTCAGAAGGAGAAGCGCCTTTAGCAGCTAGAGTCTACATAGCTGACCCATGGACGCTCGGGTGGAGCTTCTTCACCTAATTACACAAGTGCAATGAAATTACCAAGCATTTGATGAAAATGACCCAGGACGACAAAAAGGCATGGCATGATTGTGGTTCTAATTTATTTACATGGTAGTCGTTTAGCATATAACTCAAAGAACCTATTAAAAAATAAGAATGTTTCTACTCTTAGGCATGATGAAGATGGACAACTGTTGGTGACTCAACATTGAGTTTGACCCAAGTTGTATTCTTCCCAAACAGGACAGTGGTAGCATGGTTTTAAAATGCAATGTGTTTTCCTAAATGGTCTAAGTTAAGCTTTCACCTCTAATTTTATATTTGTGGGGCAAAGCCTTCAGACTTCAAGTAATTAAAAAGTTGATTAAGATCTGCCAGAAAAATGGGTCAAAACGGTAACTGATCTTTGCAGGAAATATTTTCTACTCTTCCAACCTGCGCCACCAGGATTTAGTAACAACTGTGGGTGCGTTCTATTCTGGGGACACTTCAGTGCCCTCAGAGCATCTTGTATGTTGAGATCTTTTCACCAATTTTTAGAATAAAAAGAGATTTAGCAGAAATGTTCTATTAACAGCTATGAAATTATAGGTTTCCCCCTCCATCCACCCAAACACACTCCACCCTGTGCAATAATAGATACAATGCTAATCACCTTTGGAATTTTGCCAGGCTTCCCCCACGGGTGAACTAGCAGAGTGGGACCAAATTGCCTTGAAGGAATGAAGCCTCCCTCACCCCCAAGGAAGCCTTCAAAGGCTGTCACAGGCCACCCATTCCAAGTCTTTGAAGAAAGCCGGGGAGTGGGGGTGGAGAGAAGGGGAGGTATTTAAATACGTGCAAATCTATCCAAACCGTGATCCATGAACTATACTTCTACCATCACCTCAAAATACATTTGCTAAGTCAAAGTCTAAACCCTAGTTTCCCTAATCCCTGGTCTTTGCAGGCAGGACGATCTCCCATTTTTTGCCACCCCCATTTTCCGATTTTCAAGACAGTGGTCAGTCTGTTGCTATTGGATCGTCATTCAATTTATATGCCAAAGCGCTTTCCCTGGGAGCAAAATTCCACCTTCAGACTGTGTCATGGCAACACATTAGTTGATCAACTTTACAAATTACCACTCATATTCTAAAATTAAAATAAATCTAGGTGATCTAAGAATTGCTTAATTTAGCGAAGCCCGCCTAAGAGAAATTGAATCCAGTATCTCCTTTTCCTATAAGAAAGCCCTGAGAATGTCTAAATATAAAACCACTGTTGATGTCTTGGTCACACAGTGTTCGAGCACCTCATGAGGACGACATAGAGCAAACGTCTTCATGGTGCTTACTACATGCTAGGCATGGTTCTACATACCTTGTATATGTGATCTCACTGAATCCCCATGACAACCCTCTGAGGCAAGTACAGATAAGAAAACAGAGTCCAACAGGCAACGTGGAGGTTGTCCTGAGTCACAGGGGTAGGAAGTGTTGGGGCGAGGATTTGAATCCAATTTGGCTCTGGAGTCCATGGTTTTACTGGGCGTCTCTCCTTGCCCTGCCATGCTAACTAAACGGCCGTCATTATGGGCAGGGATTGATAGCCAAGGGTGATTCCTTTAAATTGGCCCTTTCTTTCCTATAGGAGCAGAATTAATTTGCCTGGAACTAAAAGCTTTACTCTGTGAATGGCTCTGGCCCCTTGGCTCATTTTTCTGCTTCTTCCCTGTAGGCATTTTCTTCCATATCGAGCCAGCATCTTCTCCTCTCAGAATAAGCTAGATGTCCTCAGAAGCAAAATTGCTTCTCACTGATCATCCCTTCAGAATACCGTTTACTCCTTTAAAACTTATATCCTGGAAGATGCTTACTGAATGTGGAAAATATCGAGTAAGGAAGAAAATGCAAGGATGAAAACTGTTAATTAAATAAGACCTCTGAGTAGAGTATGAACCTAATTGTTGCCTCATGGAATCGGGCTTCTTGAAGTCCAGTCCTGATGGTACCTTTTACAAGCTGGGCAGGTTGTTTTTTCTCTCTAGGACTTAGTTTCCTCATCTTTAAGATGGGAATAAAAATAGCACTATTGCTTAGGGTCATGAGGATTAAATAAACTAATCCATGCAAAATAATTCAACCTAGTGCATGGCTCATAGCAAACCCTCAATAAATACATGTTTTTGCTATTATGACATTTGTTTTGTCACTGCAACTAAGCCTAGCCTTCAGCTGCCACAAAGCTACTAACAATCAAAAGTTTTTGTCATTTGGGTGTGAAAGTATTAATACGATTTTAGGAAAATCGCTTGTAGTCACACGAAATCCTTTCAGCCCAGGGACAATCTGGCTTTAAAAATTCTCTGTGACAGATCTTCACAAATAATTTCATTCCCCTTTATTTCGCAAGGGCATGGGCAAATCACAGAACATGACAGAACTACTTAAAAAGTCATCAGAGCTTACAATGTTGTCAGACACCTACCTCAAGAGCCAGGAGTAAATTTTTCTATATGATAAGGTTTTAAGTAACTTAGAGGAATTGCTCCCTTAATGATTTGTTTTTTAATACCACAGTCCAGGCAGTTAACTCTGCCTGGAGTTAACTGACATGAAATTGACCTGGACAGTGGGGATGCAACTTTCACAATTGTGCCATTCAACAATAGTAAAACTGCCCAGGCTTCAGCTTGTTTGTTTCTTTCTTTGCTCCTTTCCCTTCTCTATATTCTAAAAGCTTAGGTTTATGCTTAAGTCCCAACTCTTTGAGGCCACATGAGTGATTCAGAAATGGCTGCTTAGGAACCTGAGACAGAAATTTCCATTGCAAAGAGAGGAAAGTACTAGAGGAAAAGGACTCATTGAGTGCATGCGTGCGCTGAGCTATTTGGTAAGTGTTATACAAAGAAAAAGGAACAGATTGAAACCTTTCTTCCTTTTGGTTCTAAAATGGACACCATCACCAGAGAGAGAGAGTGAGAAGTCCGGAAGCCCAGCAGGAGAACCGGGGAGAAGCTATTTTGGGTAAAACTGACACTTTTGCCTGGATGTTCCCAGGATGCTCAGGGCTGCCTTTTTGTGGTTCAGGTGCCATGGGACTTGGGAACCATTTTTTGGTCCCCAAGGGGCTAGTGGTGAGGACAGTGCCTAATTTCCCAGTCGCTCAGAGATAACATATTCTTTGGCGATCCAGAGGGGAAGGAAGTACGGATGTATAAAGTTGCACTCTGGTCAAGAATTAAATTTTTGAATAAAGAGGTCAGTGTGCAGTCTCATCTAGCATAAAGAGACAGAAAATGGGATGGTGAAAGAAAGCACACACAGTCTCAAATTTTAACCCTACATCTGTGCCTGTGAAAGCTTACTGCCACCAACATTCAGAAGGCATGGACCCATAAACTGCCCCAGGCCAGCCAACTTCATTCTGAAATGAGATTTCAGCAATAATTAGTCTCTGAGTTTCTAGAAGAGCATGGTGTGTCCCAGAAATATTCACCTGCCTAAAGTAACCTCGAGTGAGGGACAGTTCTAGGGTTAGAACTCATGGAGGTAGAACGTGGTAGAAACATTAGAGAAGAAGTAAATTTCCTGAGAGCAGCTCAGTCATTAGAAGGAAAGGGGAAAGGCCAGGAAACACAGAAGGATTTCTATTGGCAAAAGATGCCTCATCTTCCACTGGGAATGATCTACAGAGACAACAGGAGTACAACGAGGAGATGCTCTCCTCAGCACTCTGCCACCAAGAGGATGTGAATAGGGGATGATGGGAAGCCAAACAGCATAATATGCTTTCTTACTTGAGATGATGAGCCATCCATAGCAAAGGAAACGGACCACTTGTGCAACTTTGTGGGAAAGGTACTCCATGCTCAGACTTCCAATCTGCAAGCATCTTTAAGTCAGATGAGCATAGTACCAGGCACAAAATCATTCTCAACAAGCAAAATTCTTATTTACTTGTGGCAGTCTTATTTTTTCTTATTGCCACATATTGGGGTCTTATTTAAGGTTGTCTAAAATCCTTTAACCTGAGGGATTTTGAAAAGAATTCTGCTTATTTCATACCAAATACAAGTGCCAACAAATGATGTGGATGCCCCAACACCAAATGGGAAGTTAACAAAAGGAAAAAAAAAAAAGGATTTATGAGTGGTCCTCCTCACTGGCCACATTGTAGATCTGCTGTCATGTCTCATTTTTTTTTTTTTTTTGAAGTCCTCACACAAATTCAACCCAGGTGATTTAGTTCTTAACAAAATGAATGTGAATTAATTCTGATCATAAATTTTAATGAGACAACACTTCAGATGCTCTTGGGCATTCCAAATGCAAAATTTCTCTTTTTCTGTGGTAAAACTGAAAATTCTTTCCCTGGGAAACCTTGATTGTTTCACCTCTGCTGTTTTGACATAATGAACCAATGTGCGTCAGGTCAGTCAGGTCAGAGGGGACAGAACCGGAACCTCAAGCTTCCCGAATCTTTACCTCCATCCCACCAGTACATATTTCTCATTCCTTTTTGTTCACGAGTTTTATAATTTCACAGAATTACAAGTCATACAGCCTGACACCAAGCTTGATCTTGCCATTATGCTTGATTGTTCAAAATTACACTAGTCCCAGAATGTTGACAGAATTCCTTTCAATATTTTCTCTGCTGGTTTATTAAGTGGCAGTGTCAGACTTAAAGAAATGATCATTTCTGGGGCCACTTGTTCCATTCTTTGAAGACTGACATCACATTAAAAAATGCTCCCCCCCAATCTTCTACTATTCTCTCGATCCTCAGTATATTTGACGTGTCAGAAATAATTACAAGTGGCTTACTAAAAACGGGAAACATTTCTCTTGAATATTTCAGAATGGATGAGGGCAGGATGGCTTGGTTACCAGCTTCATTCTGGGTGGAAACAGGCACCCAACATCAGCAGCGTCTCACGAGAAAGCGGAGGCCTGCCCTGATGTTTTCGATTTCTATTTCTGTGAACCCAGCCCAGGCACTTGTCTGTTCCTTACAGATAATCACTAATGGCAAAGGCCCTTCTTCCTTAGAGGTGTCCCTCACCTTCTCGTGCCACTTTTTATGTAAGTGGGCTCAAGGCAGTACCTCTGCTATGTCACTTGTTGTTATCAGGATAGCTTGTTTAGAAACAGGTTGCTGGTTAGAATGGGGGGTGGGTGGGCAGGGGCTCTATTTCAGAGCTCTCTCTTGTTTCACACTCACTCATTAGAATGGGGTACTGCCTGTTCTTTTCATCAAAGGCAGAAAATCTGTTTTGTATCTAAGGTAAATGGAGAATGTCCATATCTACATTCCCTTTCAAAGCTTACTATTCTCAGCTCTGTTTAAAAAAAAAAAAACAGGCTAACAAAGGATCCTGCCCTATCAGTCTTGGTTGTATCATAGGATAAACAGTCATCTCTCTATAAAATGATGCATCCTATGCCCCTCCTCAGGGGGATGGAAGGCAATCTAATACTGGGGACATTATCCCTTTTCAGGGATAATCAGGATTATAGCAAATTTCCTGAGTCTCTGATCTGTTGCTTGATATTAGCCCCATTGACAAGCTCTCGAAAGAAACTCCGCCAGATGGGCTTACACGTGGAGAGGTCCAGGGCTGAAACCTCCTGATGCAAACTCTGGGAAATGGGTTTCTGAGATGGCCATGCACTGATGGACAAAGTTCTTGACTTGGACAGATGGAACTGGGTTCCTTCTCTACCACTTATTATTAGCCATGTGGCTTTGAGCAAACCACCTAGGCTCCCTGAGGCTTATCTTATAAAACACCATTTGAGGCTTATCTAATAAATTACACAAGGTATCTGACAGTGAAAGGAGTGATTCATAACAAAACACTATACAAATGCTTGGCATTATTTTGTCTCAAATAACAACCTAGGTCTAATGAGGAAATAGGTCAAGATCATGGACATCAAACAGAAATCTAGGGGAAAATCCATATAGAACATAATCGTGTTTATTCGGCACTAAGAACAAGACTTCCTTCTAAAGAAATATTATCATTACTTAAAATTTGGTTTTATGTATATATCATATCTACAGGTGACCAATTTTCAAGGAATGATAATACAGTAAAATACTCGAAGCCACACAGAGAGTAGATATAAATGAACACTTCTTAATAATTCAGGAGGCAATTCATTGTCTTACTGCACCTAAGGGTCATAATTATGATTATCAGTGGCTAATTGACTAGAGAAATGGATGGAATCGGAATGACTCTTTGATGAAACTGAGAATAAATTTTAGGCATTAACTCATGGTATCCATTTTGAATACTATCACAGGTCTCTACTGCAAAAAAGTAGCATTACCTCAATAACTCTAAGCTATCTGCCCTAAGCTTATTAGTGACTTATATTCTCTCTAGGAGGATGCTAACCACAACAGAAATTTCCACATTCTAACACATCCCCAAGCATGTTGCCCCAACATAACTGAAGGCTGGGAGTTTCACTTCTCTGAATCTGATGCACCAGCTTTGGAAAGAACAGCAGAAAGTCCCTGCAGGGGTGGGGAATAGGGAGGAAAGCAGCAGCTCTGTCCTGACTCATGGATGAGACTGTCAAAAAGATGAAATGAGTTAAAATTTGAAGAAGACTTTGTAAGTTATACGGCACTAGACAAGGGTAAGATATAATTATTGCTCTTAATAGTCTTGCTCCGTCTACCACTGATATTATATATAGTTTGAAAGGGAAGAGTTCTTTTTCAAACGATGGTATATTTATCCCACCATCATCCAATTCTTGCTTTCTCAGCTCATCTCTCAGCCAACATGAGTGACATGCATAGTCTATTCTTGTTTTCTTCTGTTTTTGTCATAGTTTGACACAGTTGGAATAGATGGGAAGATCTTGCGGAGAACAGAGCTGCGAGTGAATTTCGAAATTTTTTAAAAATAGCTGTCTCTGAATAGTAAGGTATAAAGGTTTTTGTACATAGGTGGTTAAACACACTTCTTGTTAATACACCTCAAAGCATGTAGCAATTATGGCAGGATGGTAGAATATTCTGAAAGCTCAGCAGTCGCACACTGTGTCTGTTAGGATGCCGTCGTCACAAAAGGCAGATACATGTCATAACGATTTCCACTCTGAGCTTAGTGGTCTGAACCGCATCCTTGAAATAAATAAATAAATAAATCTGCATATGTGCATGAGCATACATGTGGCGGCATGGGTCCTTATGGTTGTATAATCATAAGCACACACAGTTGTCCAACAATATGCCACAGGAAGAACCCAGGACGTATTTGGCAGAGTGCTATGAAGCTCTACAAAGCTATTAACATTCATCTGTATATCAACTGAAAGTAAATCTAGATTAATCAAAGGGATTCATTTCTTCACAAGGAAAGGGCTGTTTTTGTTTCCTTAGTTTCTAATAAAAGTATCTTTGGAATACGGCTTACAAAGCTTAAGGTGGGGGGAGGGGAGAAAAGTATAATGGGGTTTTATAATGGGCAGCGCTTTCCGAAGTAGAATGAGGGAGATTTACATTGGCTAGCGCGGACCGTTTACCAGGTAGGTAGGTAGGTAGGTAGATAGATACAGTGAGAAAGGACTAGTAGAACATTAACCATAACGTGGTCTCACGTAGGCTTCACACACACAGACAGGTATATATATACGTAGAAAAAGCATAAAACAGATGAAGATCAATCTGTTACCAGATGTTCTTTTTTTTTTTTTTTTTTAAAGATTTTATTTATTTATTTGACAGACAGATCACAAGTAGGCAGAGAGGCAGGCAGAGAGAGAAGGGAGGAAGCAGGCTCCCTGCCGAGCAGAGAGCCCGATGCGGGGCTCGATCCCAGGACGCTGGGATCATGACCTGAGCCGAAGGCAGCGGCTTTAACCCACTGAGCCACCCAGGCGCCCCAGTTACCAGATGTTCTATCTGGGAAGGAAAATAGAATGGGGGAGGTAGGAGCAGGAGGGGGAGGAGAGAGCTCCTTTCCCCTCCTTAAATTTCATTGTGATTACTATTGTTTTTATAATTAATTCTTAAAGAAACATCAAGTTTAAAGAAATAGAAGTCATGGCACCTATACTTGAGGAATCCTGAATGTAATTACAGGTCTTTTGTAACTGAGCCTACTACTTTTCGTGTTGCTCACCGAGTTCTGTAGAGTAGATATTCTTCATTGACGTAAATAGCATCCCTCTGGCAAAGGGCCACTTACCTGCTACAAGTACTTCCAAAGCTCCACCCACGACACTATGTCCATGATAACCTCAAATGTAAGGAGTCGAAAATACTAGTAAATCCATCATGCTCCTCAGCCCACCTTCACAGCTGAAAGTGTTTTCCTTCTTGCTTTTGATGGGACAGATATAAAGCACTAGAGAAAAAAAAATCGTACCCTACTTATACTAAAGTCTTATCCATACATGCTTACCATATCACACTCCCCCAATCAGCTGTTTCAGAACATGGGCTCAGGGGGCAAGCACACGCCACTTTCCCCATTGCCCATGGCATTGTTCTTTATACCATTATCAGTGCATTTAAGCTAGGACCCTTTGAAACAGCAGAGCACAAAGAACTAAGAGTCTTCAAGATTGGGTCTGATACTTTGTCTGCAACAGAAACAACCTGACTTACCAGTCAGCACACAGGGCCCTAACAGCTCATTCATTCGTTTGAAAATATGCCTGTATCATGACGCAGGCACTCTGGTCATGGTGAGAACGTGACATAAATGATCATCTCTTTGTTCCCCTCAAGACACTTGTAGCTGTCCAAGCAATAAAGTCAGATACAGAAAAGATCTTAAAAGTGATCAACCTTTTCTAACCTTTGAAGAATTCATGTATATGTCTTTGATTGTAAAATTTGACTCATTAGAGAAGTCAGCACTAATTTTCATGTCCTTGACTTAACAAGTCAAAAGGAGAGAGTTCCAAGTTACACGAGGAGTTGGCAAAGCATGCAGTGGGCCAAATCCAGCCTGCCACCTGTTTGTGTAAGTAGTTTCTTTGGGACACAGGCACGCTCATCTGTTTATGTATTATCTGCGGCCGCTTTTGAGGTACAACAGAAGAGGTGAGCAGACACAGGAGACAATGTATCCACTGAAATACTAAGGTGTACTTAAAAAACAGAAAGTACTTATTTGTCTTCCATTTTGGCATGTTCTTTTTGGGAAGCTGTTTCTGTAGGATA
Organism: Martes martes; assembly: GCF_963455335.1. Lineage (NCBI taxonomy): Eukaryota > Metazoa > Chordata > Mammalia > Carnivora > Mustelidae > Martes > Martes martes. The sequence goes on from NC_137895.1 coordinate 23,621,714, forward strand.
TTCTAAGAGTTGTATTTTTTTTTTTAAGGAATGTGTGTGTTCCCTTTCTGATACTAGGAAGAACAAAAAGAGATAGTGAATAAACAGTTATTGTAAAGCATGGGTAGAAGAAATATAAATTAGAAAAGGAGGCACTTTACAAGCAATGTTTTTAAATAACTTTGCTACTCGTTCATTTACCTCCGGCTGGGCCAAGTGCTGAAATCTGAATGTGTATGGTGGGGATAGGAAGAAAAGACCTGAATTAAGTGATTAGGGAAATAATAGAGCTTATTTAACCAGTCTTTGAAAATGTTTATAATATTGTGAGAACTGCCCCCAATTCCTGAATGTCTCTTCCTGAAGAGAATCTGTCCAAAAGAAAAAAAAAATTGCTTAAGCTAAATTTTTGCAAAACATTTGCATGGATAGAGCAACATAGTGTACTGCCAAAGATGCTCCAATTTAATTATGCCCAGCAAGTTGGCTGGGCTTGTTTGGCACTTCATTAACAAAAAATAAACCTCACTCTTTTTCCTGAGAAAATAGCATTTATAGCATTTTGGGGGACAGCAAAGTTCAGTGTGCTACTTCTTGGTATGAAAAAAAAATGTATGTGGATAAATAAAACTTCAAATTTTTTTCCTCTGGCACAGTAACTGACTACCCCAGAAATTCAATGTTTTAGACATGTGAGTGAATAAAGGTCATGTAAAATTTACCTTTAAGTGTTTTTTGTTTTTTGTTTTAATCACAGAGAAGCAATGCCAATAAAGCAGCAAGAGGAAAGATCTGGAAGTTGAGAAAATAGAGTCTTGTGACACTTCTCAACTAGTGGGGGTGTTCTATGCAAGCCAATAACTTAGTCTTTTTTAATTTTGGCTTCTTTGGGTGGTAAAATACAGGTAAAGTGTGGATGTTGGGAGAGAAAGTAAGATAAAGATAGTTATATATTTGTGACTGAGTTACTGTTCAGAAGGAAGGAAAGGTAAAATTAAAGGTAAATTGCATACATAGAACTCCTCACATGAAGAGCTTCCTGACTCAATTATCAGCCATGGAACAGAGATATTTCCAGTCTTGCAGCAAGTTTTTCTCCAAAGAGGTCAGTCTGAATTTAGTTCGAAGGAATAAGTTGCTAACAAGCTGCTAGCAGCTTGGACTGCAGAGCTCACACCAACACAAACTAGAGAATGACACAGCTCACGCAATGAGTGGAACATGCATAGGGTGTTGGGAAAGCTCAGAAGTTGGGGCAGAGGGTGGCAAGGCACACAAAAGAAGGATTCTTAAAGGAGGTGATATATTTGTGTTCAGCAAAGGAAGCCTCAGAGTGGGTCACGAAAAAGGACACAGAAGTGACTTAGAGGCCAAAAAACGATAGGGTTCATAAGCAGAATTCCCAGCTGTTGTCTGGGTCTGGAAAGCAAAATTTGAAACAGGACATTGTTAGAGATAAGATGAGTGAGGGAAGATGCATGTATTGAAGGCTAGAACTCAAGTCGGGACTATTTTGGACTTTACCCAGCCGGGCAGAAACACACGGTCATGTTTTCGGCCCGCGCGAGGCAGTCTCAGCAGTGGGTTCTACATGGGGGACAACGAAAGTAGGAAATAAAAGCTGAAAATGAGTCTCCCGCATCTAGTTCAGGTAGACGCGAGGACATGGTGCCACAGCGCGTTACAGAAGAGCACAGAACGAGAGACCAGGTGAAGGGGATGGTGATGAGGTCCCTCTATGCATGTGGGGTTGGAGGGTGCCTTGTGGACACAGCAGGCGGTTGGGTATCTGAGGAAAGGGATCTGAGCTACGGATAAAATTGGTGCGTCATTGTAAATCCTGAGAGTGGACGGAAGTGCAGGAGGGGGGCAATGGACTGAGGGTGAACCCTGGGGAAGGAGGAAGAAGAGAAGGGCATGACAGAGGCAGGGAAGGAACAACCAGGGGAACTTCAAGAAGGAGACTCAATGTGGCCAAGTGTGCAGAGAGATCCAGGAGAGACTCCAAACGTTCCCTAGGTTTAGCAGTTTAGGAACCATTAGTTCCGTTGTGAACTGAGAGCAGGCACCAGAGGCTGGAGACAGCAAGACGGAGACAAGGAAATGCATAGAGTACACATACAGCCGATTTTCAAGAGGTCTGAATGAGATGAGGAGGGGAGATACTGGCATGAAGATGGACCAGAACCAGGGCATGGGGGAGGAAATTTAAGACGCAAGCAACCTGGGGATCCACTCAAACAGGTGAATGTCTCTGGACTGAAGTGTCAGCCCTAGCCACGGCAAACTCGGCCGTGGCTCCCTCTGTGGCTGTGCCACCCTCCTCTCCTCTTCCATCCGTCCTTTCTGTTCCGTTACATTGACCCTGGAGAAACTTTCCGGGCAACGTGCCCTGGTCCCAGGACGGCAGGCTCTTTAGCAAGCAAGACATGAACTAAGACGGAGTCAGAGTCATAATTTTTGTACATAATCTCCTAGGAAATCAGAGAAAAGGTGATTGTTTTCTTAAATAACCATGATTTTTTTTTTAAATCTCTTTAATTCCGATGTAAGCCCTGTCATTACCAGAGTGCTTATCTAGTACTTTATCATAAAGCTTTTGAGATAGATGTGCAAGGACATTATGAGACATCACACGTGAGATCTGATTTGTTGGTAGATGGCAATTATAGGTGCAATTAGTTTTCAACAGCACAGAAATTCCCACGTTGGAAAGGGACAGCACAGCATAGCTAAGAGAGGGTCATCTGGTTATGAACAGATTTGAGCTTTCCCTGGCTCTGTCACCACCCAGCCCTGCGACGTCACTCAAGCTCCTTCTCCAAGTTCAGCCTCTATTGGAATAGGTGCTTCCACTTGATGGTTTCCTGTCCCACAATTTCCAGCTAAAAGAAAACTATGACTGACACTCCCATTATATTTTCTAAGATTTAGGAAATTAAATAAAAATATATTACATGGCTACTGAAGCAAATACCGAGCAGGACCAAGGTCATAAAATTACAGCATCTATCTTGGGAGAGAAACACCTCCTGGTAGTAATTTTAAAAGAGAGCTAGACACATAGCCTCTTCGTTTTCCAAATGAAGAGCTCATTTGAATCTCACAATATTTTCCTTCCCTTTCAAAGTCCAGTAACAAGTGTTTGATGACAAATCAAAGCAGGATTGTTCCAGTCACAGTACACATGCCAGTGTCTCCAGAAACAGAGGAAGAACGGCAATTTCTGGAGACAAATGATTCATTTCTGTTTCTGCTCTATTCACTAGGAGAAAAGAACTGCTGTCAAGATTCAATCTGAGGTTCAGTAATACAAAGTCTATGCCTTCGGTTACCACACAGACAGCAGTTTCTCTGGAGTCTCTCCCTAGACGGTGTCAAATAGAGAGACCTCAAAGAACTCTAGTGGGAGGGGATGAGGACATTGAAAAGTGCTTTTAGTTTCACAGAAATCCAATGAATGCATATTTTGTGATCCTGGAGATAAAAATGGAATAAATCATAGTGCAAAGATTTAATCTTCTTCTCTTTCTTCTTCATTCCAGAGACAGGGAAAAAAAAAAAAAAACCACGCAGTAAGTGTGCTTGGTCCTTTTCCTAGGATTTGCCGGGACCCTGCTTGTCCTTGGGCTGTAATCTCCAGCATCAGAGAAGCAAGACCTTCCAACACTTAATTCCTTCCTTCCCTCTCCTGTTTCTGAGTCCTCCTTCACTGGTGTTGGTTTTTGTCGAGGTACGTGGTATTTTGTTTATTTCCTCTACCACTTTGTTTACCCCCTTTTCCACATCCTCTCTTCAGTGCCAGTCCAGGACTTGGTGAGCGCCCACCTGGATTACTGTGGCCCCTTTCATCCTGCCCTCTGACCTCTGAACTTAAGACTCTTCATCTGCCTTTGTGTGGCTTCCAGATGTCGTACATAAGCCGAGGGTCAACACACAGCAGAACAGCTAGGGTTGTTCCCCACACTGTTCCAAGGTCCTCATCGTTTCTTTCTCTTTAGGTTTCCACGCTGACATTCTCCCTGGGAAGTTTTCCTAGCTTCACAGTCCCTGAGGGGCACCCCACTCTGTCCTATCGGCTTTGTTTCTTAACCTTTTCTGGTCTGCCATACTCTTCTCAGACGAGACGTCTTGATGCCCACATCATCCAGCCACTCCCCTTGCATTTCTGAGCCTTCTCCCAAAGTGTGCCCTAAGTATGTGACGTGGTCTCCTCCATCTCGCCTTCAGCAATGCCTCGCTCTGGCTGTCAGGAATCTACCTTTCCTGGCAATATCTGGAAAGCAAAGTCGCCTTAGCTACAATTTCTTAAGCACACACTATTCCTCAGGCCGTTCTTTTTTTAATATCTAGAATTGCCTTATTTGCATATTTTGTGCCCTCATGATTTTAGTAGTATTTTCTCATGCCAAACTTATTATATTTGTATTTCCTTTATTAGACTTTAAACTCCCCAACTACAGGAATTGTACAGCTATAAATCAACCTCCTCAGAGTTGTCCAGTCACCATTTCAGAAATGGCTTTAATAGTGACAATAAAATAGAAAGTACTATACGAATGTACCTGTTTTTCCACGAGGACATAAATGAACAAATCATCTTGGTAACCACATAGCTTGGCTCCCTCAGCTCCCCAGTGGGCCTTGAAAGCACTAAGCCTGTTTCTTACCTTGCTTTCTGTCCTGTGGAGCTAATCCAACCACAGACTTGCCTTTGAAGTCAACTGGAACATCATGCATGGGTGAGCTCCAGAGAGCACACAAAAGCAAGAAAAGAAAACTGACATGTTATTCTTAACCAAAGGGACTGTGCTATTTCCGTGTTTCCGTACACACTGGGGCATCCCACAGACTTCAAGAGCCTGCAGATGAAGTAGATGAAGCTGAAGTTAGCGGCGTCATGTGAATGGGGAACGGGGCAGCAGAGGAAGCACGACAGAATAAAAGTTCGAAATTCCTAGTCAAGAATTCCTGTTTTCTTTATCAAGAGCCATACAAATCGCAAATATGAAATTCTTCAAGGTTATGAAACTCCTCCCTGAGAATGTCAGCCTCTTCTGGAAATGGCATCCACCCTTCACCCGAGGCATCACAATCACCCTGTAGACCAGCATTCAGTCCCATGCAACAGCCGTTTATCCAGAATCTTCACTGAAAAGGAGTTGTGCTCATCAAGACAAGAGCAGCATCACTGTCTCCAAGAAGAAAGTATAAAGCAGCTCTCATGGCATACAGCTCTCCACGGCCACTTACAGAGAACACTCTACGACAGGAATGACCGACAATGCAGCAACACAGTGGAATCCAAATTACAGCTTTAATACCGCTTCTTGTAGTCAAGGACTTAAAACCAAACGATGTTTGGAAACGAACTAAATTTATTATGTACACACCTTTGGACCCTGCAAGTCCTTTCCTAAAAAGAAATTCCACAGAAATAAAAGAACCAACAAGACGGCCCACTACTTAACAACTATGTGTATTTTGGGGTGGATTTTCCTTACCTTTCTAAGTCTCAGGGTGGTAATTTGTAAATTGTGGATAATAACAGTACTTGCCTTCTAGCCCATGTGGGTATGATGCCTGATGTGGGAAATGGTCAAGAAAAGTTGGTAAGATGGGTATTATAGTCCTTACTTTGCAGAGGGGAGAAAACAAACAAACAAACAAACGAAAAAAACAAATAAAAAAAAAACAAACCCTGTGTTTCAAAGATGCTAAACAGTTGGTCCAAGGTAATGGCCTGTCTTGGATTTGAACTGAATTGGGTTTAATTCCAAAGACGATCATTTTCCTGCCTCAAAAACTGCTACTTAACTTAAAGTGAACAAGAACAGGAGACATCAACAGAGAAGATGCTCCAAATGTCACCTGGGATGATCATTCAAGGATGCCTGAGTTCTCATAACCCTCTCTTCAATGTGTGTGTTCAAATGCTAGAATATTAGACTTTCAAAAAACATCCAAGGGCCTCCTAAGCTTAAACATGAAAATGATGTAACCAGGTGATGTAGCCTGAAAAATGAACATGAACCTGAAAAGCTAATAGTCAATTACTGAGAAAATAGGGATTCACTGTAGGTGCAAGAAAAAAGCTTGGTGCTCCTGGACATTGACACAGCACTATAATACTGATTTATATTGAAATATTTTAAGACAAAGCATAAGAACTTGTATTTGCCATCAGAAGCACAGTTAATCAAAATACTCTGGTTACTTTTCTGGGGTAAAGACCTGGATGACAATGAGCAAGTTATGCCAAGGTTAAATTGTCCTGAATGAGCACCTGGAGAGGAACTAGAGAGGTGTCATGCCCAGAAACAGTGGACAAGGTGAGGATGCTATGCTGAAAAAGACTTACCCTTAGAGGTATAGCACTAAGATTAAATTTTAAGAAGACTGTGGACATTATGGACTAGCAAGTGAAACTAAGAATAGATGAATCCTTAATTCAACAAAATTTTGATCCCTTTGTTTCTAAATAGTCTTCGATCTCTTCTGATTCACAAATTTAGCACCTATATAATATCCCCCGCTGCAGAATACTTTCACCTTCTTGAATTTGTTTGTTCCCTTTTCTTCAAATGGTGTGAGTCTAAATGTGTAGTTTTCTTTTTAATGTGCAATTTTAAAGGTAGAGATGGGTAGAATGTATTTAAGTCTCTAAACTTGATGTTCCAAATCATCTACTGGAGAGGGAGGGTGGGTAGAGAGAAATTCCACTGAAGAATTTCTCAACCATTCCTCTTGAATTCCATGGAGTCTGAAAGTGCCTTCTACAAGTGATTATCAAAAATAAAATGCAGCCTAGAGTAGACAGTAGTGAGAGGAGTTCCTTATTTGGGGACACCAAAGGCATTCACAAGTCACAGCAAGAAGGTGTGTAATATCTCTGTGTTCTGAATCTGTTTAGACAGGTGGATGGTGAGCCCTGCTTCCCACAGCCACTGAGAACCAAGAGCTGCCACATCTTCGAGAGGAAGCTGTTCTCTGTTCTCTGAATGGGGCTCACTAAGTATCTTTCTGTCTGATTCTCTTATGCATCTAGTGTAAGTCCATTCACATACTGGAATACTCAAGAGAATTAGTCCTTTGCTGGACCCTCCCCCTGTTCCCTTAACATTAGGGCATCTCTCCTCCTTGCTTCTTGAATGCCATACACGGTCCACAGGAGCTATCTGGTGGGAATAGAGTGCTCATTTGTCTCCAGTTCTTCCCTTCCCTGAGCAGAGAAGGCAGAAACAGTCAAGGCTCTTCTCTCTATGTCTATAAAATACATACTCCATAAGATAAAAGTAAGAGTAATTAAACTATTTCTGGGCTTTTCAATATTGAGATCTTAACCTAATTAGGGGCAAAGACTTCAAGTTTTTTTTATTAAAGCCTTAAAATTTTTTGGCTAGCTAATCTTTGGCTTCCCTGGTAAATGACAAGTACACAAATACAAAGTTGTCTTCCTTAAAATCCTAAAATTTTATAATCACGGTAAGAACTAAGACTGAACTAATCCTAAAGCTCTTTGACTAATGTTAGGTGTTGTTTGGAATAATGTTTTTAGCTACGTGGGCAAACGGTGCAATATTTCTTTGAGAGAACAAAGCTCTGGGCAGGGCTTGGCACAGCTAAGGATGCTGTTAAAGACAGCTTTGAAAAGTTTTCCATTGCACAGAATATGTTAGCCTGTCTGTCTTCTCAAGACAGCAAGGAAGTTGAACTATTTCAAAAGACTTTTCAATTTTCATTTGTGTCCAAATTTTAGAAGAATATCATGAAGTACAATTAAGGCAATGGTAAACTCCAGCTCCCCACCCACACATATATAGTTTATTATAAGCCTTCAATAAAGTATTTGTAAGTTTTGGACAGTTAATTACTAACCATGTGACACAGTTAATTTTTTTAAGTCTTCATGGAATGAAAATCTACTTTTTGCTGATGAAGTAAATTGAAAATTGTAACAACCATTTTCAGGAGCCAGCCTTTATTCTGAATGTTCTCATTACTGTTCTCATAACAAATAATCTGAAACAATATTCTGAGTCAAAAAGCTATATATTTGATTGTTAATACTGCTTTCTACCTGTGAGGGAATAGCTTCTTCCTTCACAGAACTGAAGTATGATTGCTAAAGTAATTTTATTATAGTATCCAATTAATTCTTTAAAGTTCTTTTTCTCCAATTACACGACAGTTGATGACTATAATCATGACTATTAAGCAAAAAAGATACTATTTTTGTTAGAAAGGTCACATACTGTGCCAACTTTAACTCAACTTAGGATGGAAAAAATAAAGCCCCCAAAGTACGTAGAAATTCTGAGGTCTTTAAAATATTCTAGATCAGAACTTCTTTGCCCTACGTACTGATATTTCCTATTATATTTACTTAACCAAAACCCAAATACTATCAAAGAGATAACTGACTGAAGGAGGTTAAGGTATTCATAAATATCAGAAAGCCAATGAGTAACAATGAACTGAAGTAGGTTAGATTGGATCACATTATACCCACTGAATTATCAGGATTTAAGTAAAATGAGGGACTAAACTCTGGATTCAAATCCTGCCAGCACTGTGAAAGCACCGGGCTTAAAAAAACAGATCTCAGTCTTGAAGATGGAATTATGTAGATAATCCCATTCTTATACCACTTTCCTACTCGTCTAAACTACCCTGGACTGATTATAAGGATAACATCTGATGGGAAGCCATGTGTATTTCCTGTTTCCAGTACGTAAGTACACACTTCCTAGGTGACTTCCTTGTCACTTCAAAGTTAGACCATTCTCCTATTTATTTAAAAATAAAAATTAAAAGCTGCTAATGTAAAGCTATTTTTATAAATGTCACCAAATGGGATTTATCTTAAAGATCAACAGCCTCGTCACACGACATGCCTAAGAATGAAATGTTATTATTTGTGCGTCATGTACAGCCTTTTACATGTCATATCCATAGCGAGCCAACAAAACAGAGCACTCAAGGAAGTTTTCAAAAAATCCTTTGACCAGAACGAGTTATTAATTTAGCATATTTTGAAACACCTTTTTTTGTTTGCACATTCAAGTTGATAACGCCACATCCCCCAATTTGCATGATACGAATTTGAGAGGGAGCCAAAGGTTTTATTTTTGCAGTGACAAAACACACAAGTCAATTCAGAGAAAACAGAATCTTCAGCTCAACTGATTGGGACTGCATGGAGAAAACTGGCTGATTAAATATTTCCTTTTCCAACTGCATGTGGTGTGTTCTTATGGCAAATCACAGGGGCTAAATATTGTTCGCCACTGTGCACCCAGGTGGCAGAGAGATACCAACAATTACACACTCTAGCTCAGTGCCAAGGTTCATGCCTGAAATTAGTGTCAAAATGAAAGGACCATAGAAATTTCGGGTTAAAGGGGAGATAAGCTCCTCCTCTGCATTTTACTGACATCAACGCAGCATGTGATAAGCACCTGGAGCACATTTTCATTTTTGGAACTCTCATGGGCTGTTCCACTGCTACTAGTACAATACAGACTGCAGAAATATTCCTTGTTTCCTAAAAGCAGGATGTAGCCCAAAACCTCATGGCCAACACTTCACCCTCACTCTATCTCAACAAGCAAGTAGGGATTCCCAAGAATGGTGCTGCTTCAGCTCCCATAGGAATTAGAGGGTATACCCTGGCTATCATGATCACTGATTCAAGGTGCAACCCTTCTGGCTTGCTTTACCCAACGAAATTAACACATATTAACACATATTACACATATATTTTGTATAAGGAATACTTCCTTGAAGTAAGCCCTACGGTCATAGCTATGTATACAGGTCATGGCTCTTAGAGTCAGTAAAGCAACTTCATAGCAGAGCTCAGGTATAGTAGTTGCTTTAAGAAATATCTAACTGAAAAAAAAAAAATAGAAGTATCTATCTGGATTTTCCTGTGGGATAAAATTTTTACCTTGAGCACGTGATTTTCAAACTCACACAAAATATTTTTTCTTGAGATACCAACACTACATTTTTTAAAAAATATGATTGAGTAAAAACATAAATAAAATTAGCCACAAGAGCTGCTTGTTGGTAGAGGAAAACCTGCATTAGGATTTTGATGCTGAATTTAGTTTTTATTGAAAAAAAAAAAATCTGACATAAACTATTAACCAATATAACTTTTTGATGGTTAAGAGGATGTCTCTTTTTGGGGGGAGGGAGTGGTCAGCAACTTTTGCGATACTAAATAATGTCCCTGGGGATAGAGAAATAATCATACACAGCATAAAACAATACAACCAGCTTAGAGTCTGGTGTGCCTGGGCCTGAAGAGTGTTAATAAACATTGACAAACATAACACAATTGCCCCTTCTCCTAGAAACATCAGAAAGTTCATTCTATATTTAATGAATTGATGTTGATAAGAGAGACAGTTTATTCTCGGAAAAAGTAAAAACATATACAAAAAATAAAGATTACTGTGAATATCTATACATTCCTTAACGGGATCTCTGACAGTTATGAAATATTTAAAGATCTTTGAAGGCCTGGGGCTATAAGTTTAGGAATATTATATTCTCCTTCCCTGCCAACTTTCTTCCTCATGTCCATCTCTCCTTTCTTTCTGCCTCTCTTATCCTCTTCCCAGACTCAAATATGTATTAACTGCATATTCTATGCCAAGCGCTTGTGCTAGGCTGTGGGGCTCTAGTTTCTAAGCTTTCCAGTCCTTTTCCTCTTCTATGTTCTTCTCTTATTTTACTATTGATTCCCTGAACTCTTTGCCAATATGACACCTGGACACATGTCTGAACACTAAAGCAGCCAGGACACAGGAAATACGTGAAATGTTACCTAGCCTCAAATCCCTTTAGTTGTTGCAGACGTCATGTGTCGAATGATCAGTTCAGATAAAAGAACTCTTGGATTTCATTTCCAAGACAGCCCATTTGTTGACACCACGGGCTTTGACCCAGACACAGAAGGACGGGAAGTGTTGAGAAAGCAGCAGCAAAAGACTTTCGGGGCAGGAACGATCAGAGGAAACACAAGGCAAACTTCACGGGGGCAATGAGCAGATCAGTCTTCTCATTTAGCAGATTCTTATTTTGAAATAAGTAATAATGCAGTTGAAATGAAAGACTGAAGCCAGATAGTGCAAGGTCTACAGAAGGTTTGAAATGCAAATGTTTTATCCTATCGGCTCTGGGGAATCCATAGACACAAAGGGAAATGGCAGAGTGGACATATCAAGGTGGCTGCATGCTCCTGTTCTCAGAGCAGAGGCTCGCCTGTTATACCAACTGTTTTATTCTAAACATCTTGAGGAGGCCTAGGACCTCAAAAAAGCTCAATAATACTTGTTGATGACTGGAAGCATGAACAGAGCCTGAAACACTTGGGTTTTAAGTCATTGCAGCTGCTCGCTAGCTTTGCAATCTTGAGGGAGTTAACATCTTGAAAACTCCATTTCCTCTTCAAGCAGGGATGGTAACACTACCTTTCTCAGAATGGAATTGAAAGGATTAAACAAGAAAACAAAGGTAGAGGGTTTAGTACATTGACTGGCGTATAGAAAACAAATGCGAACCATTAATCATTAGAGTTAGAGGTCCCTTAAAACAGTATTAGAAGCATTAGAAGGAAGCAAATGTAATAAAACCAGTGTAGTATTTGCTGCATCATGGGCCTCAACAGGGAAGGGAAGAGGATGAATTTAGACCCCAGTTCTAAATACACATCAATAACTTCTTAAAACACATTCTGACTGCTTTGCTAATATAGTTTTCTAAATTGGTATATATGCCTAGAATATATTTTAAGCCCTTGAAAGGAGAGGCAAGGGGAGTACAAGTTCCAAAATGATATAGATTGTGACGTGATTAGCTGATCCATGTCTGAGTAACTGAAGAGACTCCTCTAATCTGCAAAATCAGGCAAATGATGAATATTGAATTAATGGAGAATATTAAATGAAGAGCCACAAGAGTAGTGTCTGGCACAGGGTAGGCACTGAATAAATGTCTGTGGAATGAATGAATGAATGAATGAATGAATATTTTCTAAATCCTTATGGGAGAACATTTAAAAAACCATTTATTTGATTTCCACGTTTCAAGTTTCTAGCAAATCAAATTCTTCTTCAAACATATCCTGAAAATCCAATATTTTCGAAGATGCCTGCAGTAAACTATGTTAGAACCCTTGAGATTGTGATAATTAACTGTACACCATATGTTCCTGACCATGGCGAGCTTGCTACCTTATCTTTCTTTCTCTAAGGAAATTCCTAGCCTTCTGGTATATTTCAGGCTTTGCATTTGGACTGTGAATTTCATCGTCAGAAAAACGCAGGAATTTCAAAGATTTATAAATCCCAAGTATGTTGTGCTTAAATAATGCCAAGCGACATTAAGAACATAAATTATGGCTCAGAGATGTTATTAAAAATGCAAAACAGTTCTGTCCGCCATAGGGTGTAGGATTATAAAGTCTAGCAACTTTAGAAAGACTCAGGGCCATTATGATTCTATATGAGCCATCTCTTGATTAAAAAAAAAAAGATTATAAAGACAATTGAGCAAACTACAATTTCACATTTTAAAAATCTGAACAAACTTTTCAATGCTTCAATTAATTATTAGTGAGTGACAGAGTGTGTAATTAAGGCTTGTAGCATAACTTTTATTTTCTGAAATCATTCTGGGATCCTTTAAACTAAAGTATGTGACTGACAGTAATGCAAATTAAAATCTGCTTTTGGATCACAGAGGTGATTAAACACAAAAGGCCAGTCGATTAAACTTTACAATGTATCCTTGCCAAAATGCTAATAGAGTAACCTGGAGTGACACCTTTGCCAGCTATCCAAGAGGGTCCCTCCCATGTCTGTTTTTCTTACAACAAGTTTTCTAAGTGAATCTCAGTATAACTCTGAGGTTTGTCACTTGGTGGAAAATAAGCTAAGGTAGCTTGAAGGAAAGATTTTATTGAATGATGCAAGTAACTTGCTACCACTGGGAAATGCTATATATTCCGATATCAATGCCTTGCACGGCATCCCAAAGGCAACTCAGATCTTTCAGCACTTTGTACACAATTTCTAATGAAACAAGTTTTCCATCCCCCAAACACAGAGAAACAGGTCACACAAACAGCTTCAAAGTCAATCTAACTGTCTAGATGACAGATAAGAATAATGGCACACCAAAAAGACAAAAACCCAAATTACAGTAGGCAGGAAGAAACTAAGAGTAACCAATTACTCAGCAACACTGGTATTTGGAAGGGAGTATTAATGACAAAAAGAAAGTCAACTTGGGGAAATCTAGTGAACACATTAGGCAAAGAGAATAAGCAAATACTAGAGCTTAATTTTACTTTTCAAAAAAAAAAAAAAACTGCACCAGTGGTGTGTTAATTCAGCAACAATATAATATTCTGACTGGAAATATTCACGACAATCAAGTTCAATTGCACACACATTTTTCTAATTAGTGTTTAAAACAACTCAGTTTGGAAGCTAATGGCTTTGTGTAACTTGCTCAGAAAAACTGATAGAAGATTTTCATTCTGACTTACATGAAAATTGATCTAATATGTCATACCTCCAGTTCCCAAAAGATTTGATTCTTTAAAAGCTACGTGATTAACTTTACTTGTGTCTACATCTCCCGAAAGAATTGAGGTGCAAAGATGTTCCTCGTAACATTTGCTGCAATTACATTTTCTATACGTTTCTTTACCTATTCAGTACAGATATAACAAGTGCATATTTACATGCATATATTTGATTCCTCAGTCCATTTTTAAATTTCAAAGGTACATGACATCTTGAAGCAAAGTCGTCAATTTTGTGGTAGTGCATAATACTGATTCTTTCTGTGGTCTCAGCCTTTCCCTGATCTGCCTCTTTGTTTTCTCTCTTTACACTGCAAACTATCATTTGTAATATTCCTCCCTTTAAGATACACCTAATTGTTGTAAGGGAGTACCAAATTAAAATGGGAGGAATCTGGAAATACTGGTTTATCTCAAGAGTTCAATGCAGTTGCTTCAGCTGAGATAAATGCATGAAGACTTCTCTGAAATAACTTTTACATAAGGATAAAATGATTTCTATGTCAGAAACAATTACCAGCCAACCATATCATCACCAGAAAATTGTAAGCTAGAATGAGCAATAAAAACATTGTATTTGGAATGAGATATTAGAGAACAGCTATTAAAATATTTTACTCATTTTCTATTATTCCTTAAAATGAAAGTCATCAAAATGTCATTATAGGCCTTTCCCCCAGATTCTTCAGAGACTGAATTTAATCATTTCAGGAAATCGAGCACTATCCAATATTCAGTTAAATCCTCTGAAAAAACAGCAAAGCAAAACACAATGTAAAATATATAAGACATTTTATATTGAGATATGTTCACATACACACATAGATACATACCACAGACTGGGAGATATTTGCCTTCAGATAGCTGGAATTAAACATTTCTTGTGAAATTCACCACTTACATGAAATATTACCTTCAAGAAGACCTGAAGTAAGGAACCTAGGTAAGGAGCTACAATTTAGCTTTGCAAAACCCCAGTCTTTATCAAGCACTAAAGTAGCAGTTTAAAAAATACCTTCAAAAATCAGTTTTTGGAAAATGACTTCCAGCCACAATTTTTACCTGTATCACAGAGCATAGAACTTTTAACTGCTGCTCCACTAAAAAGAGCTAAAGAGTTGAGGAAGTGCAATTAACACCAATAAAGGTATCCTTACGCCTTCTTTCCAAAAACTACTGCTCTTTGAGGAATTGTCAAGCTGGAAGAAGACTTTCGACATCACCCAAACCCCGTTCTTCTTTACCAATTCTGGAAGTAAAATCTATATGAAATAAAGATCGCTTTATTAATCCCCCAAATGATAACGTCCTCTAAAAACAAAACAAAACAAAACAAAAAACAAAATAAAAACAAAAATCTGCTTGTTTTCAAGGCTGGAAGGAAACATAAAAGTACCTGGTTGTATTTTGTTAACAAAGCCCAGACAATCTTTACAAGATGACTAACAATAAAATTCCCTAAAATAGTCTCTTCTTTAAACCTTTTATAGCTAGAGAGAATGGCTCAAATTTTAGTTACATTTAGAGAGCGGTTTTCCAACGTTACTGGCAAGAAGTACATGGAATGGTTTGACAATTGCACTTAAAAAATGTTTAATTTTTACCTTTCCATTCAAGGATGATGCCACTTCTTATGGAGCCCATTTTTCCTGAAGATACTCAGTTCTGGCCGATTTAGAATAAAAACCATTAGCATATTACTATTAAAAGAAAAAAAAAACTACACGACAAAGCTGCAATCTCTCGGAAAGAAGCGGACGGCGCTTATAAGCAATAAATGCCTTTCTTGATACCTATTTTGTCAGCAGCATCTGATTAGCAGACTGTATGCTCCCTGCAGCATCAATTAAGCACTTTTTAAGGGAATGGGAAATGGATAAGGGCTCATCTGCTAAGCAAGGCTCTATACTCCACAGCCCCTTAATCAGCGCAGCTCCTTTCTTAACAAGGTTCTAGAATGCAAGGTCGTCCAGGGACCATTAAGTAGCACAGAAGCAGAACATCCCTGGGAGTCGCCAATATTGGATACTACTTCCCCTCAAAGAACCAGCATGAGAGCCAAGTGACAGCCGCAGCACATCTGCCCCTTTGTGCCTCAGCCCTGGGCACTTGCAAAGCAGAGGCCAACCCCAGCAGCGAAACTCCTCCTGACTTCCTAGTGCCCCCAGCAGCAGTCAGGCATCCGGAAAGGGCCTGTTTCTCCTGCAGCCCCAACTAGAGAGAAAGTAAGGAAAGGGAAGGTTTACCCTCTCATCCTGGATCCACCTAAAGCGATGTCACCAGAATCACAACTGAAATGCTAATGCACGAGAAAATACATGCCAATTTCCTCCACTTTGCTCCAAGTTTCAGAGGCCCCTTCGCAATAAAAGATAGCTGTTTGTGGAGGCTGTCTTGTTCCATACCATTAACTCAGAACAAAACATATTTTTAGTGGGACAGCGGTGTTTACTTGTAAGAACTGATGAATTGTTCGGCACCATTTATCACTTGCAGACAAAGACGTTCAGCCACAATTTTGGACATAAATCAAGGTACATGCTCCTCAATTTAAAAAAAAAAAAAAAGACCGCTTAAGTCCCCAAAACCACAGAGATTGAGGTCAGACTGGCCATAGCAACCAAGAACAGGACTTGGGTCTCCAGAAGGACCTAGCAACCGATAAATGAGTTCAGATCTCTTTTCATCTCCACTGGTGTGAAAGCCAAAATTAAAAAGATTAGATCACCCTGCACCCATTACAAAAGGCGCCACAATGAAAAAGTCATTTCCAGCCTTTGAATCACATCAAATAAATAACATTCATCCCTGCTATAATGAACAACTTTCAAAGTAAATTGAATCTCCATAGTACTGATTTCCCCGGCTGCACAGTATTTACATAACAATATATCACAGGAAGCTCAGAATGGGTCTTGTAAATGGGGAACTCGGGATAAAAAGCATCTTTAGCCCCGATTACTGTATACTCAGACCGCTTTTCAATCCCCTTCATTTAAACAATGTGTTGTATCAAGAACATAAACAATGTTTTTAAATTGTGGGAAATGAAAGTTTTCAGGACATTTTTAAATGTCTGGACTCACCCCTTCTGTGGGGCACTGAGAATGTAGAAATCACTTAACCTCCTAAATCCATACCCTGGGTTCATTTTTGTGACAAAGAATTTTCATCTGTGGGTACACTTGCTTCTTTGTTCGTGCCAGCAGTTTTTCATCCTAAGTATCTCCTGAATTTTTATATATTATTTAAGATGAAAGCACGCTCGGAGATTTTTTTTTTTTTTTTTAGCATGTGGCTCATTCATTAGTTGTCATTTCCTCGAAAGTATAAGGTATTCTCCATTGCCAGAACAATTATGCCTCTTAAGTTTTAGCAATATCTCCACACAATATATACATCTTCTACAGGCTAGTTCTGACAAGATTTCTCCAGGTCTTTAAAAAAAATTTTTCAGGACTAATATCCCCCACTACTTAGATTTCCATAAACTATTGTACAATTTATGCATTTCAAGTGGGGGATGTTCAATTAAGACAGTTAAGTCCATGTTAAAAATATACCAGCTCTATCTTATCTTTTTGTGTCAGCTCACGTAGACATTACTATTTGAACTCCACAGGGAATCTCATTAATTTTTAAAACTCCCTGACCTCAGTACAGTTGAGTATAAAAATAATTTCAAATTAAGAATGAAAGAGCATCACTTGAATTCTACCCGGCCATATGCTCTACGTTGCAAAAAACATTGCTAACTACATCAAACAGAATTTTTTCCAGATATGAATTTAAGCAGCATGATAAATGTCACCAGACAGACATAAAAAGCAGCTCACCCTTCTGCCCAGCCCTGCTCACACCTCACCTCCGCAGATTCTCGTAACACAAAGCCCCGAGAACACAGGTTTGCCGGCAATGACAGCACAGATGATATCCTCGCGCAAATATTTTCCTATTGAGACTCGCTCTCTATCTTCGCGTCTCTCTCAGCCACAAGGATGCAAAAATGCAAGAATCGGGACATACAGGTTTTCTTACCTAAAACTTGTCAGAAGGATGGTCCCTAGGTCCTTGTCATTGTTGTCACCTCCGGTGCCCCCGCTTGCCATCGTGGAAATTGGCTTCACTATGTTTAGCGGTCTGTGCCTCAGGTACAGCTGTGGCACTCATCTGCTTGCATAGAACCTACGAGGGGAAATAAGGGAGGGAGAGAGAGAGGGAGAGAGTAAGGCAGAGGGAGGGAGTGGATGTGTGTGTGTGCTTGTGCGTGACAGAGAGAGAGAGAGAGAGACTGCTGACTTGAGACTAAGAACCTAAAACCTCCGGCCAAGACAAGCCTGAATAAAAATGATCAAAGCTCTGTCCTTCATCAAGAGGTAGACAGATATTTTTTTCTCCTCCACTGAAAAGTGGAACTGTCATTGGGGATTCTCACCAGGAAAGCGCAGACAGAGGCAGACCTTCTCCAGAGTGTCAGCGCTGCCCAGCAGTCCGTGCAGAATACAGGTACCTATTGTTCCAGAGACAGATATGTAGCCAGCCAGTCAGACTCTGACAGATCTCAGCAAACCAGTGAGCCTGCCTTCATTTTAACTCCTTATTTACTAGTGCTTTTTGGTCAAATGCAAAGGTCTTCTCATCACTCAGGAGAAATAAATGGAGATGATGCAGAGGAAATCCTGGCAGGAACTAATCCCGTATCTTTTACAAAGAGGCACTTTTCACTACTGTTATTGAAATGTTGAATTTAATGCAAAGATCTTATTTTTCTGGGAGGAAATGAAACATTGGACTAAAGGGGAAAGACTGAGCGAGTAAAAGAAAATCTTGACATTCAGGATGAATAGCACAGCCCAGTTTAAAAAGAAGGCAGATAATGGGGTTATTCAAAGCACCCTGGATATAAATATATATACTTCGGAGCATGAACGGGGTTCCCTTAGCCAAAGGGGTTCCAGTCTTTTGCATGGGGTGTGGCACATAGAACATACTCCGCTCAAAAATCTACCCTGGTAGACCTCTGTTTTCTTAGGGGCTGAAGTCTTTTGAACTCTCTCTTTCTCAAGCACCCCCCAGCGCCCCCCCCAAAATTCTGCCTTCCCCAAAACCTTACCAGTATTTAAATTATCAGTATTTAAATTATGTCTAAGGCAATAATACAAAATTAAGGGAGCTCAGAGAAAAATAACTTGGATTCTGAGATCCAGAGGGTATATCTGATTGTTTAAATTCCTGGACCTTTCTGGATTACAGTGGGTCTAACTTTCATCTTTGTATATTAATTAATTTTCTTTGAAGGAGTGGAAGAAAGCAAGATGCCTTGCATTTGATTATATGACACCGTTAGAAGGCAGAACACAGGAAAACAAGAGAAAAAGAAAAAAAAAGGAAGAAAAAGTAGCTTCTCATTGAGTTAAATTAAGAGATGGACTTATACTCCCCCCAAAGACTTAATATACAAACACTTCAGACTTTTTCCCAGAATGAACACCAATTTCATTAATTGTTACCGTATACCTAAGAAATGCTGTGCATATTCTGATTTTATAGGTGTGTTGCGGAGTCTATAAGATGGTTGTGAAATTCCTTTGTAAAATCCACACTCGAGCATCACTTTACAAAGCCAGAGGGTAAATACTCAGCACACTAGGGGGAGGTTTAACCATGCGTGGCTGCTAATAGTAATGAGATATGCAGTATATATCTATGCACAGCCCAACTGCTTCTTCTAAATATCTAGGGTTTATTTTATTTATTAAAAAAAAATCCTAATAAGAGGTTTCTTCATGATGTCTCAAAACTCCACTTAAAACGAGAAAGAAAAAAGACTTAGGAAAAAAGTTCCCTCCTTTTTCTACCTTCCTTCCTAAATCCCAGGATTTTGAAAGCAATTCAAGTCATGCTAATTTAACAAAAACTCTGTGTAATTAATAAAGGCTTTAGAAACTCTTGCAGAAGTTAAAATGGCTAGATTCGGTGACTTCTGAAAGTCCACTTTGTGTTTTAGACTTAGGGAGAGCTTCTATTATGCTCAGAAGGGGAAGGACATCAAAGACTTTACCTGGACAGGGAGAACAGCAGACAAGGTTTCTTACTAAGCTCACCTTCACCTATGGGCAGCAACAAAACAAGACAATCTTGTAGCTTCTTTTTTCTAAGTGGGATAGACTGATTTTTTTTTTCAAACCTCTTTTTAAAAAACATGCATATTTTTATAAGCTTTGGAGATAACCTAATTTATCATGACTATCTTAAGAACAAAATAGCAGAAGCCCATTCAATGAAAGAAAGGAGGATAGATTATGGGGCCACGTATGGAACGAGCTGGCTCAGAGCAGAGGGGACAGCTCCCAAACAAGGCTCCCATGACTGCATCTAACGCGGCAGTTTAAAAGGGGCATCTAAGCTCTCACTCCTGAGCATGTGATAAGACTTAGGTGTAAGTACATTTAATTAGAGCATTACCCAGGCCTCATCCAGATGTCATTATCTTTTACGGTGGTTTTTTTTCCCCTTTGATCTTTCTGTCCAACTTCTGTTGTCTTCAGAAAACCAAGCTTAGTGTGCCAAACAGATTTTAAATATTCAGCTCTTAACATGTCTGAATATAGACAGTTCTCACAGTCGGGGTCCATTATTTTCGGGAGACATGTGCGGAGGGTTATCAACATTAATGAGACTCAATGTGCACATGTAAATAAAAAACAGAGGATGCACTCCTGTAAAGTGTGTGTGTGTGTGTGTGTGTGTGCGCGCGCGCGCGCGCGTTCATGTGTTATAAATGAATATCAGTATCTGTGCACGGTATTTTCTGTTGCTGTTTCATGAGTAGAAGAGAAGATCACTTTTTTTTTCTCGATAATGTTTTTTTGTGACATCCCTAGGTGTTTTTGTCCCTAGGACACCCCTGAAGCCTATTATACAGTCCCAAGTTTATAATTCACACTTCAGTCCCCAATTTGCCAAATAATTCATGTCAAGCAGAAGTCCAACAAAAAGCACCAGCTATTTCTTGGAAGAAAAAAAAAACCTGTTTCATGAGCTGGGTTTTTAAGAAATAAACACCTGAGGGTAACGGCACCACTCATTAATAGTAACAAGGGGTAGGCTAATTCCCCTGGTACTCTGCTGGGCATTTATCTCTTTTCATCCACATAGCTTGAACTGAGGGAGGGACGTGAAGTCAGATTTTCCAGAAGGAATGTGGAAGGGAAACAGAATACTTTCTTTGTATTAAAGAATATTCCAATTTTTATAACTCCCCCCAAGGACTTGCTACAGACACCTTCAGTTACTCATTCACACAATAAACCTCACACTGATAAAACTTCTAAGAGACTCTCCGGGAACATTGCAGGTAACCCGACTCCAGCAAAGTTAAAAATAGTCTCTGCACCAAATTAAACATTATCTAAGTTCTCCACACAGTTATTAAACACATAGAAGATCACCTGTGTGCATGACCTATAAATGGCTTGGATTACATATTAAAATTCTAATTAAAAGTTTTTGTCTTATCTCATTTGGCCGATTCAAGATTAGAGAGTAAACGCTGGTTCAGAGTGAAAGTCCTAAGGAATTGAGATTTTTGATGGTTGCCAGTTGGAAATGAATGGCAGTGTTACAAAGTATTTCTAATAGAAAGAAAAGAATACAAAACTATGAACAACTTCCAAAACCCCCTTTAAAGGATGGGTATTTAGTGCCAGGAAGACATTGAACTGACTTTCTTGAGAGTTGGAGGGAGACATGAGAGGCGCGGCTTCTGCAGGGTGTGAGGAACGTATCAGCATGATTACCTTCCAACCTGAAGACTTAAAAATCTGATCATGAAACTTAGTTCATTAGAAAATATATCATGAAGTATAAAACCTAAAGCTTTCAATATGTAAGACCCAGGATGGGGTAAACGCTACTTATGTTTCCATTTAATCCACTGAATGAAACAGTACTTCTGAGAGCCTTGCTCTGAAAAGTCAGTGAAAATCTAATGGAAACTATTAACATCACCCAAACACATGCAATGTTTAATATTCAGCCATTGATGATGAATAGAAGGAAAAGTAGGCACCGCCCCCTAACAACCCCTTCCTGTAATGTTATAATGTATACTTCACAGAGTCTACCTGATCAACTTCCTGACCTGCAGTTTACTCTAATTAAAGATTTGGTTTCAGAAAAATTCAATGACATCTTTCACTCACCTGTTAGTGAGCCATCAGATATTCTGAGGTAACAGTGGAGTATTCTGCCTTCCTTCTTCTACAATAGCTGCTGGAAGTCAACTCTGAGACCCCACAAAGGGAGAACAGAATGTTAATATTTTGAATAGTCACAAAGGGCAAGAATTTGCTTTGTTGCACGTGTAAATGAAACAATATGTTTTCCATGTTTCCATAAATGTACTCTTGAGTGGTCTCAGACTTACAGCAAAATGGGAAAAAAAAAAAAAAAAGGAACATGGAGCTGATTGATGAGAGTTGATATTCAACACAAAAGCATTTCATAGAAGTTGGGAAACTCCCAGAAGGGAATTAGGCAGAAAAGTTAGTAAAGATTTCCCTGTACAGCATTAAAAAAAAAAAACAAAAAAAAACTGCAGACTATTCCAGAACATGAACAAGAATTACAATTTGGAATTCTTTGTTAACAGACACATATTATCCTGTATCCCATTCTTTGAGTGTACGAGGACCTACCTGACTTCTCCAGTAGCTGTTTCCAGAGCTTGGGAGAACAGCCTGATCCATGCCAAGCTTCAGCTGCAAGTGCTCTTCTCTCTGCCTTCTGTCATGTGCAGTCTTCCCCAACCAAATCTTTTGATAAAAGTCAGGATAAAACATGATTTATTAATATAGCAAAGTCATTACAATCCTGAGCTAAAATGTTATTGGAGCTTTCCCTAGCTACTGCTGTTTAAGAAAGTCTTTAAAAACCAATTTAATTTCCTTCCACCCAGTCAAGTTTTCTCCACAGATAATTGGTTTTCATTATATGCACAAAAAAGCATCAGTGTTGTCAATATGTATGAGGCATTTAAATATTTTCGAATGAAAGTATGCATGTATTTATGTTGGGGTGCCCAAACACACACTTCCGTTTGATTCTGTATCATTGACCATTAACACTCTTTCAACATGAGAGAAAGCTCTGTGGAAATCATAAAGGCTGCAGAAACAGCCGAGTTAGTCATTAGTGGGAGTAGAAGTTCAATAAAGTTGTAGGGTGGAGGTCCTCCTCCCTCATTTTAAACAAGTGGATCACAATAAAGCAATATATTCTCCCCGCTAATTGTGCTGAATTGGGACATACTCACAAGCATGATACTTGTGTTTTTGATTTCAAAGCCTTCATCATTTCACTGGGAAAAACAAATAACAACAACAACAACAACAACAAAAAACTCTAATTTTTTTTCTAATCATCATTTACACAACAACAGCCCTTTTAGGGTTTATAGAACTTATCTCGGTGTATTATCATCATCAAAAGTGTGTTTGAGATGCTATTGCAGAATCACTAATTATTCATAAGTACCTTGAAACATTAGATTAGCAGTGTTTATAATTGTCTAAATACAGCATGATGATAGGAAATCAATTACCATGCACATCAATCTTTGACATTTCAATGCATTATAACTACAATAAAGTTGCTATAAACTTAAAAAAAAAGCCACTGTTTCTCTTGCCTGAAAAATCTAACTAATGAAGTAGTATTCAGTTGTAAACACCGGAGAAATCAGCATAGTAGCATATGCAATGTTGAAACTGGTCTACTTACTTGAATATTCCTCTTCCTCTGGATTAAGACTATTAGTGAATTTGCAGACTTTCACGTTTGAGAATTTTTCAGGGTCCTCTTGGTCCCACAGTCCCTCCTCCACAGGTAGAGCATTATCGAATAAAAAGCTCCCTTTCTCAACAACCACACAACTATCTTTTAAGAGTCACTGAACTTCTAAAAGTGACACGATGCTCTGCAACTGCCTCGGTGACACAGGTGTCTGTCGCTGCCCGCGGTCAGGTTGGATTCATCAGTTGCCTGGGTAGCCACGATTTCCTGCATTTTTTTTTTCCCTCCTGGGGGTCTAGGGTGCTGAAGTGAGAATGGCTTCTCCTTGATATTTATTTGCTTTTGGATTGGAAGGAGAAGGTTAGCTTTTTGTTCTGTTTTGTTTTGTTTTCAATTCAGAATCAAAGACCGAGTTTTCTAAGTTGAATTCGGGTTTGAGATTTGCTCCCTTTCTGACCGAAAAACAAATCAAAAATAAAACACAGGGCAGAACAGTTCGGAGTGCCTGATTCCATCAAATCACCGTGATTTAAAAGAGAAAGACAATCAAATAAGAAAAGAAAGGAAACATTCTAGGCAAATTAGTTTCTTTGCTGGGTCCCACACTACCCCCTTAAACCCCTGACCTCTCTGCAGACCACGTCTTCCTCCTGTTGAATAGTAACTATTTCTGAATAGCCAGCACTTAATGAAGCCAAGGTCAGGCTGCTTCGAGTTGGCATTTGCAGTGATAACAAATCAGAAATGATAGCATCATACAGATTTATGAATTTTTTACCCCTGCAGTCACAAACATCAGACGTTTACTTTCTAAAGAGAGCTTTTAGATCCTTCCTGCAGTTTCCATAGTGACTTCATTTTTTTCCTTTTATCACAGATTGGCTGAAGAGCTGCTACCCTTTGTGCGTTAAAAGGCTTGTGCTACCAACTGTCGATATAAAAGGTAGCTGAGGCGGAGACGCAATATATACTGCCAAAAATAATTGAAACAGAGACATGTTGGTGAAAGGTTCCAGAAGAATTTTTTTTCTTCTGTATCAATGTGAAAGTACAGGGGAAAATAATTTTGCCTGAATTCTCGTAATTACTTCAAGTTAAATGTAGTAGTATTTTACGCCATGTACCATACTTATATTAAAACACTCATCATACAAAACATAATCCTCTCATAAAAGGGTTTAATATAGCTTACACTGTTCCAAGTGTCTGGGCTTGTTAAACACCAAAGTTCATTCACGAAAACATTTTCACTTTAGTTACTTAACTTTAGGCTGCAACGTTTATGTCACTGTTTAGTCTTATCTCTCAGCTGATTCAAATTTTTTTCTTCTGATAAGAAAAAGTACACTGCATTTTTCAAATAATCCAGACCATCCATAACAAAACCGTCAAAAGGTGTGGAAGAAACCCCTGCATGTCTACCTAGCACTTCATAAGTGAGGGTTCCGTCCTTAAGTTAGTTCTCCCTTGTTTTGCCTACTTCTCCCTTGTTTTGCCTACTTCTCCCTATGAACACTGAACATTTAAGTGAATGTTAACTGTTATCCTGATTTTTCTTTCAACATTCATGTTAGTTAATAATGTTGGCACTGAATAATCCTAGTCATAGGTTGCTATAATCCTAAGAGAAATGTCTGTGTTCTAACTACTTATTAAATATATTGAATTCTTGTCATGATGCTGTAGATGTTTTACAAGTAAACTTTTAGCTCTGTGTTTTTTAAGCTTGTGACAAAAATAACACCAATGTCAATTACCACTAAAGTTCATGTTATATTTATATATAATAAGCTATTAAAATGGCACTAAATGTAAAAATAATGATCATTTTAGAAAAAGAAAGGCATTTCTACGAAAGTACTTAAGATATAATATATTCTTATGTATTTCATAATAAAATCTTTGAATTTCTAGAAGATATATAGATCTATGGGCTCTACCCTATGGTTATCACAACACACATTTTATTCCATCCTCATGCTTTTTTTTTTAAATTTCTAGAGAACATATAGCCTAAATAGGCTAGCTATTTCTGAATTTTTATTCAGTGTGAACAAAATTATGTGCCATAATAGGATTTCTTCTTCTCCTTTTCATCTCACTTTCATCAGAGAAAATAAGCTGCAAAGTGGATTTTGAAAGAGAAAGATATAAGTTGATATATATGGTAAAAACTCCAAGAGATGGTAGGTAGGTAGACATTGTAAATAAATAAATACTATTTTAGTTAAGGTCTTTGAGGGTCAAGGAGTAGAAAGTCTCTTGATTTATCTTGGTTAAGGTCATAGTTAAGTTCAAGAAGATACAAAGTAATAATTAACATAGAACTGGCATACCAATCTTCAGACTCATACTTCTGAACTTCACAGAGATTAAAATGAGAGTCAGAGAAGCACCGGAGACCTTGTCAACTAGAATTTACAGTGACATTGAGTCACTGAACAAATTCTCTCCTTTTTTTTTTTTTTTTAAAGTATAGTTGACACCCACGTAAGTTTCAGGTATACAACACAGAGATTCAACATCTCTATACATTCTGCTATACTCACAAGTATAGCTGCCATCTGTCGCCATACAACACTGTTACAGTATTGACTATATTCCCTATGCTGTGCCTCTTAGTCCCATGATTTACTCATTCCATAAGTGGAAGCCTGTATCTCCTGTTCCCCTTCACCGATTTGGCCATTCCCCCACCTCACTCCCTTCTGGCAATCATCAGTTTGTTTTCTGTATTTATGGGTCCATTTCTGCTTTTTTGTTTGCTTGTTAAACAAATTCTTATTAAACAGTCATTGCCAGACACTTCGATAGATATTGGGTATATCTCCACTTGTGAACAAGAGACATTTTCCTTGTCTTCGTGGAGCTTCTAGTCTGGGGAGGAATTAGGGAGACAAAAAAGAAGTAGAGAACAAATAGAATATAAAATTGCATTAAATAAAATGATAGGACCTCTGAGAAAGACGTCTGTAATCTAAAACCTGAAGAATGAAGCTGCCACACGTAGGCTATGTGAGGGAACGTTCCAGACACAGCAAGAGCGCTCCATGTTTGAAAAAGTAAAAGACGCCCATTGAGAATGCAGCAAGGTGAGCAAAGGCTGTGGTGGCTCACTAGTTATTTAGGTAGGGCACAGCCTGTGGTTGGAAGTTCATTTAGTTCTAAGCATAAAGGAGCACCACTCAAGGGTTTTAACCACATGAGTGACATTATCAGATTTTATTTTTTAATGTCATTCCGGATGGCATGTGGAAAACAGACTGGAGAACATAAATGTGGAAACAAGGAAATAAATTAGGAGATTATTAGAGAGACCTGCTAAAGAGATGCTGATGGTCTGCACTAGGGAATGGTGTCAAATGAGCAGATGAAGACAGGTTTAAGTAAGGAGTGGAGGTACAGTTGTCAGCAAGTGATGATAGATAGGTTGTGGGCGGTGAGTCAGAGGAGGAGCCAACAATTCCCAGGTTGTTGTAAATGGGGAATACAAAGGAAAAGAAATACATGATAGGGTGGGAACAGCAAAAATTCAGTTCTCAACATGTGAGACTGTAGACATCTATAGATGCCACAAAGTTATAGTCTAGCTTGGAAAGATAAATTTGAGTTTTTGAGTAAAAGATAGTATTGAAAGACATTTCCTTCTTTTCCAGGGGAACAAAAAAGATCACCTAGGAAAAGTCTGTACATAAAGAAGAAAACGAGTCCTAAGCTAGATCTAAGACATGTCAGCATATAAAGCTATGACAAAAGGAGGAACTGAGAAACAACCAAAGAGGTTGGGGAGAAACCGAAGAGACCGTAGTGCCTCAGAAGCTAAGAAAAGAGGCTATTTCAGAAAGAAGAGTATGGTCAACTGTGCAGAATATTGCTAAGAGGTCAAGTGAGACAAGAAAATAAAAGAGTATTTCAGATCAAGTGTTCACTGGTGACATTATGGATTATTCAGGCAGAAGCTACACTGGAATGGATCGAGGGGTGACTGGGAGGTAGGAACGTGGAGATCTCATGCTTAGACAAATCTCTGAGAAGTTGGGTCATAAAAGTAAGCATATGGTACAGTAGCTATTAAGGAGGAGATGAAGTCAAGGGAGATTTCCTTCTTATCTTTTTCAATATGGAAGATTCTGGAGCATGTTAACAGTGATGAGATTAATCCATTCAATAAAGAAGCTGTGGTGTTTGTTTGTTTGTTTGTTTGTTTTTTTAAGATTTTATGTATTTATTTGACAGAGAGAGACACAGCGAGAGAGGGAACAGAAGCAGGGGGAGTGGGAAAGGGGGAAGAGGGCTTCTAGCTGAGCAGGGAGCCTGATGAGGGGCTCGATCTCTGGACCCTGTGATCATGACCCAGAAAGCAGACACTTAAAGACTGAGCCACCCAGGTGTCCCCTAAAGAAGTGTTTATTGATTGAGGAGAAAGAGAATAAGGGAACAACTTAAGTCTTTGACAAAGAAAGAAGGGATGGGGTTTAGAGCACCAATGGAAGGATTGTCCTTTTCTAGGAAAAGGGACATTTCCATCCTTATAACAGGAGAGAAGAAAGAGAAGATGGATGAAGAAGCAGATAGGTGTATAGATTTGGTGGTAAGGAGGGGAGGGAGTTCTTGACTGACCAAGCGCTTCGCTATTCTAAGTGAAGTGTGAATCAAGGTGATCAGCTAAGAGCAAAGGGAGAAGAGATGATGCGGAAATTTAAAAAGAGTAAAAATATGTCATCTTATGTTAAAAATTTATTCATAACACTGGTTGAAGACATTAAGAAAGACTTTGTTTGGGAGGGACTACTGCAATGAACTTTTGCAGTAGGGGAGAAAGATCAGCTCACTTCAGAATACAGTAAGGCCAAGTGAGGATTTATAGCCAAGGAGCAGGGGGGTGGTCAGTGGATGGAAAATTACTCAGAGGAAACATCAAGAGTAAAGAGGATTCTGGTTAAACCAATTTGACAGGATTTTTGCTTAATGTAGGCCAAGGTGTAAGATACCAAGAGTGGTTAGGTGGGTTGAAGGATTTGATCAGTTATCTTTGATCAGTTATTGAGGATGATAAAATACCAAAGGTGGTAGATTTTCACTGAGAGACTCAGTATGATTCTTGCTAAAACTGGACTAAGTGAGCGAAGGACAAAATCCAAGGTTGGGGCCTAGTCACAAAAGGGCTCAGAGGAGCCTGCTCAAAGGTGGTCATAGAGACAGTCTTTGTCATTGATGGGATAAAAAGATGAGCTTACTAGATAAATATAGAAAGGTTGTCAGGCAGGTCTGAGGTTTATGATCTTGAATTTAAAATGAAGCAAAATTCTGAATGCATATTTAAATTTTTCCCCCCCAAGTGAACTTGATCTGCTTGATTTGAGAAGGTATTAGCCTGGATCTTTGCCTAGAAAAAGTACCCAAGAGAATTAGATAAGATGAACCAGGGGCATTTGGTAGGCTATGGTTATATTAATGGACTATGGAATCCTATTTTGTGAGGTAGGGAGGAAAAGCCTTTTCTTTCTTCTCAGGAATGAGGATGGTTAGGGTACATGAATTATAGGTCTTGATAAGGTTGAAAACTGAATGAAGAAATGAGATGAAAGGATGTGAGACAGAAGTGTGAAAATGAGATATCTGAAGCTGAGCTATCACAGGTAGTATAGTTTCCATCAAGGTCAAGGGTAATGACCATAAGAGTACATAACTGAAACCAAGTGGACAAATAGACCACTGGCAACAGGGAAGTTAAGGACCTGGGAGGTATATGGAGTCAAGGACTGGGCTGCTTTTCTGGAACATCATAAACATTTCCTGAATAAAGGACTCTTGGTAGAGAATAATGTGTTCTAGAAAGAATATTCTTAGCAGAGATCTTCCAACCAGATCATAAGGTTGATAAAATGGCACTAAGAAAAAGGCCCCAGAATGTAGAGAAGAAGCCGTGTAGGCTTAAAAGTGAATGGTAGAAAAGAAGTACTTGAGTTATTGAGGAATGGAAAACATGTCACAAATAATAAATGTACCTTCTAATACACAGATACCAATGAACAATATTTGGATAATAAATTGAAATGGAACATTCAACAAAAAAAGCAAGTATGATTCTGAAGTATTCCTGATGATTGACATGATAGCAGTCATGATTAGACTATGATGATGAAAAGGTATACTTTGCTCAAAATACATACATTTAATGGAAGAGGTGGAAGTAAAATACAGTATGACAAGACAGAGGATATCAGTAGAGAACTGCATGAACCTGCAGGTGGAAGGACCTGGATAGACACGGAAGAGGAAAGGAGCAGGAGAAATAATGCCTTTGGGATGTCCTGTAGATTTCCCTGCTTCTGGAAAAGACAATTTGTAACTACAGAGGAAAGACATGATGATGATGAGTAACTCCGGTGATGTGAACTTGCTTGGAAAGTCCCCTTCTAGTCCAAGCAGAACAATATGATAAAACTCC
This sequence comes from Martes martes, assembly GCF_963455335.1. Taxonomy (NCBI): domain Eukaryota; kingdom Metazoa; phylum Chordata; class Mammalia; order Carnivora; family Mustelidae; genus Martes; species Martes martes. The sequence continues at coordinate 23,651,545 of NC_137895.1, forward strand.
TAGTCAATCTTCACAAAAATCTCACTTCTCAGGTGATGCAATAAGCAGTGATCAGGGCAGATTCCCATTCTGATCCATAAGGAAACATCAAATTCTTTAAAAACAAAATGTATAGAGATATTATTATGTGTTTTGCTGGAAGCCAAAAATGAACCCTAAGTACCAAAGACAATGTTTTGGGAGTTAAAATGATGGGATCGTAGGAAGACCTACAAGTGCTTACCAGGAGACAGACACTGTTGTAAGCAGTTTCCATGCATTTGTTATAGAGTCCTGTTAGCTACTCTATGGGTAGATAAGGATGAGGTAGATACAGATGAGGATTCTGAACTAAAGAGAGGTTGACTAAACTGATCAATATCGCACAATTTACATAGCAGGGGTAAGATTTAAATCCAGTGTCAGCCTGAGAATTCATAAATCTCTTACCAGAAAATCTTGGAGCCAGATAGATTTTGGAATTCAGAATTTTTTTTGGACTTCAGAAGTATCAGACAATGTATATAATTTTATTTCATAATATCCCCAATATAGTCTAAGGCAATGTTCATGATAATTTTATTAACAGTTTTATAGCAAAACATATTAGTGTCATACTAAATGGGATAACAAAGATTGTAAACTCCATGGATCAGTTCAGGTTAAGATTTACGGTCAAATGAGTTTTACTATAAGTTTATCAAAAGAAAGGGAGGAAGGGGGGAAGGATGAAGAGAAAGGAATAAAAACTTGGTTTTTAGTTCTTTTCCAACTTTGGAATCATGGATAAAGGACAGTGAAACTACTATATTCTATATAAATTGCAGAGGGATAAAACAGGGGTGAAATTCAAAATATTTAACAGCTGGGGCACTGGCCAATCAGAACAAGAGACTAGAAACTAGTTTTGGGTGGGATTTCCCACAGACCCTGTGCTGTGTCAAGAATTAACCTTTTAGTTGCTATATTTAGGAAAGTCCAAAGAATACTGGAGATGGAGTTTGGGGCTGCCGAGACAGTCAGTGAGAACACTAGGTAAAAAGGTGACCTTGGAAAATAGTTTTCTAAAACAAACAAGAGGAAAGATTTCGATTTATTATCAGCCAGTACCTTGGAGAGAGACCATTACATTATATCATTTTAGCACTGGCTGTTATAAATATATATGCAGAATAGTATAGCAAATGGAAGGAGTATCTAACACATGGGAGTGGTTATAGGGGACGGAAAGGAGGTCCGAGAAGTTTTTCTGACTATACTTGTACTATAACAATAATAAAAAATGATAGCAAGCACTGATTGAGATTTTATAGGTGCCGGGTGCTATTTTAATATTTTATATGCATTAACTCATTTGATCTTCACAGCAATTCTATAAGGGGGACTACTATTATCCTCAGTTCTCAGTTGAGGAAACTGAGGCACAGAGCAGTTAAAAAACTTTTGGCAGGCTAAATGGTCACTAGGTATTGGGGCCAGAATTTGAACCTAGACAGTGTGACTCCTGAGACCTCTTGTAAAACCACCACATTACCCATCATGTTGTAAGTACAGCCTTCGACATCACCTCCTCACTCTGCACCGGGAGTTTGAGCTTGGGACCAGTTCTTGTTCATTTCCACACTCCCGGTACAGTGCCTAGGTCATAGCAGGCACATGATAAACAGTTGTTATTATTGCTATCATTGGAGATCATGCTGGAAAGATTCTGTCCACTTGCGAGAAGTGGAGAAGAGGATTCTAGACAGAGGGCACAGTGTGAAAAAAGGCAGGGAACTCTTTGGCAACAACTCCTTTTGTGATTTCTTCTTCACCACTAAGGAAAATAATCTTCACGTTGAAAGAGGTAGAACTCAATGGAGGTTACAGATGTCAAACACTTCATGGACCACTCTAGAAGCGTAAATGTATATATACGCTAGGTTAGCAAAACAGAACGCTTGTAAGGATTGGGCGGGCTAGAGAGTGGATGCACTACCCAAAGGCGTTCTCATTCACACTTTCTGAGCGATAGTTCTGCAGCTTCTGGTTTAGAGGAATTGAGGGGTGAGATGATGAAAAATGGGCATTTAGGGATTTTGAAAAAAATTCAAGTCAAGAAAATGATGAACAGATACGACCATTTTAGGTCCTCTTAGTGTAACTAGAAAAATGGGAAATTATCCAGGATATGGACCGTGGGTAAATGTAATCCTACCCACAAAAAAAGAGAAACGTTAGATTCCCAAGGCTACAAATCAATGAGTCTGACATCCATTTCTGAAGAAAATTCTAATAGAGATGATTGAATAGATAGGTTATGAGCAATTAGCAAAGGAAACGGAAATCATTGGAAAGCTCCCTAGATTCTTAAAAAGAATGAGATATCCTGAATGAAATATACCTTTTTCTTTGGTAAGAGCTCTCCAGACTAACAGGTCATCATCTTAAGACCTTGTGTGGACAAGATGGAGAACACAGAGATAGATTTTAGCTAAGAAACTGTGGTCTCTCCTCTGCCCTGGGGAAGTTCTATGAGTCCTATATGTTGAAGTCAAGGAATCTAGCCTATAAGGGGACCATGAGTGCTGGGTGCTTGTTCAGAGGATACAACCAAGTCTGTAATATAACTTGAAAGAACATCAGCTTGTAGAGTAATAAAGATTTTGGCCTAGGAAAGACAGGAGTGGGGAGAGGGGGGCAGAATACTGTCTTTCAAAGCTTTAAGCATGTAATGTGGAAAAAGAATAAGGTGGAAACAAATGTATATAGACTATCTTGTAGGACAATGAGATACCAGGTGCTGGGTGCTGACGGCTGTTGGAAAGTTATCTTTCTAGTAAGTGAGGCAGACACGGAATTTTATTCCTTTAGTGAGAGTCTACTCCAGGCCTATGACTTTACTAATAAGGAAACTGAGAACTGAAAGATGTAGGTAATTTTGTCCAGTGCCACAAGTGCTAGGAGAAAACCCAAGATTCTGACTTTCTACTTCAATGGTTTTTCAACAACACTAGGACACCTGGAAGCTAATTTAGCTCCTTCTTCATGGTTCTGGGAACTAGAGAAAGATAGTGTTAATTACCCCACTAAATTCTATTGCCTTATCCCAAGGCTATAGGGTTCTAAGAAGAAAAAGCCAGAATCCTCAGGTCTGAACCAATATTTCAGCCTGAAGTGGTATATTCTTCAAGTGTCATGTAGAAATTGCCTCCTTCTGAAGAATTTAATCTGCTTCCTGAGGCAGACTGAATTTGACTTGCTGGTTTATACTAAAAATCTGTTATTTTCTGGTTGATAGTCAAATCTATTAAACTGACAGAACTTTAAACCAAGTATGCAAATACTCTCCATCAATACATTAACAAAAGTTTGGTGTGCCAGTAAGCAGCAATTTTCAATCACAAAGGCATGCACATTTTCCTGTCATTTACAGCAGCAACCACCATAGGGGTCATTTTATAAACCACTTAAATACTCTGTAGAAAAAAAAAAAATTTCTCCGTACACGTTCCATGTCAGATAACACTGATGTGAAATATTTCCAGTGGGGCCTTTCCTAGGAGATCTCAAATAGCCTCGGAAGGATGAAAAGCAAAACGTCACCCAAGCTGACCTGAGTGGCTCCACTCATTTTAGAAAAGGAAGGAAATCAAAACTTTTTATATGACAGGCACTGCCATATCATCTATTCCTCATAGCCATTTGTAAGGTATTTTGTTTATTAAATATATCTGCATGTTGACTGATCAAAAGATATTTTAGGGGCGCCTGGGTGGCTCAGTGGGTTAAAGCCTCTGCCTTCGGCTCAGGTCATGATCCCAGGGTCCTGAGATCAAGCCCCGCATCGGGCTCTCTGCTGAGCGGGGAGCCTGCTTTCCCCCTCTCTCTCTGCCTGCCTCTCTGCCTACTTGTGATCTCTGTCAAATAAATAAATAAAATCTTTTAAAAAAAATATTTTAGGCAGTCTATGAAACAGGTATTCATATTTTAATTTTGCAGATAAAAACACAAAGGTTCTAAGTGTAAGTAGTTTGCCCAGTGTTTCAGCTAATAAGTGGAAGATCCAGAAACTGAACGTAGATATGTTTATGCCAAAGCTCTGAGTGCTCTTTCTGCTATATAGGTAGCATATGGATCAAAGTGGTATTTTTTTTATATGATAGAAAAAAATCACATTTAAGGAAAATAGACTTGAAAGTTAAAATGCTTTTATGTTATTATTATTATAGTGTCTATATAAATCCCATGTATTTTCCAGATGTGATTCTTTTCATCATTCTATCATTAAGCCAAGTTAATAAGAAACAAGTTTTGATATATAAGGCTCAACGTGGGGTCTAACACTTGTCTTCTCTATGACCAGCTGCGGTTGGCAATGGACTTTGGGAAGGAAGTGTGGAAACAAGAGTTCTCACTGCTGTTCTGGAACATACGCTCCCTGGGTAGCAGTTTCTTCATCTGCAAAATGAGAGGCGTTGAACAGATAATTTCTACAGCCCCTTCTGGCTCTAACCTTCTATAATTTTTAATGTCTGCACTTTCCTCTCTCAAAATTCAAAGTAGCTCTATGTGGGGCCATCTCCAGCAGGCACTGCAAAGTGGAATAAACATGAGAAATTAAAAATCAAAACCCAGAGCGAACTTCTCATTAGGTTCCAGAAGACAAAGACCCAGATTATAATACATTAAAAAAATGTATTTCCCCCTTGTTACCTCAGGCTTCCTGATTTAGTATAAGATCAAGGGTAGAAATAAGAAATGTGTGGGAAATTTTGATCTTCTTGTAATTCTAATCCAATTATAAGCAGAAAATACCAAATATATCTTCTAAAACACATCACTTGATTCCCTGCTCATTTTTATAAGTTTAAGAGTTTATATAGTTTTGATGCAAATTCTAGACTCCTGGGTACCTTTCATATTCAACCAACATGAGAAGTAAATATGCAGAACTTTATAAGCTCAAGAATTCTTCCTCAAGGACACTTAATTAGATTCCTTTTTTTCCTTTGCTTTACTTCCTATTTTCTAAAAGGAAGATTGGCTTTTCCTCTGGTAAGATAACACAGATTCCTGACACAAATTTAGCACTCAATAGATGCTAAGTGTCATTACTACTTCTTTCAACAAATATTTATAAAGTGCCCACTATGTAACTGGCACTGTGACAAACCCTGGGAATAGAACGCTCCACAAAAACAGCCATGCTCGTGGACCAGACATGAAAAAGACCACTGGGCTAGTGCAGGAGACATGAAAACTGCAAAGAAAAGGTATAGGTTCTGTGAGAAAATACAACAGGGCAGGTAGTAGAGGCAGCCAGGGAAAGGTTCCCTGAAGAGGAAACCCTTTAACTGAGATCTGACAGATGAGTATTAGTCAACTAAGCAAAAATAAGGAGCAAGTTTCTGCAGACAGAGGAAAAAGCAGGTGCCAAGGCCCTGAGGTGAGAAAGCACATGCCAAGTATGAGGAAGGAAAGATTTTCTGTTCCAAAAAAAGCAATGTAGAAGCATGATGTAAGATAGAGCTAGAGATGTAGGTAAGAGCCAAACTACAGAAACCATGGTTGGCTATGTTAAGAAGTTTTCATTTTTATTCTGAGAGGAATGGGGAACGATTCAAGAGTTTGAAGAAATAAGGTGGGTGGAAGAAAAAAATGTGATAGATTGTCCTTTCTGAGTTTATTACTGTAATTTTGATATCATTCCTGAAAATCCCATTAAATATTTTTTCCCCTTATTTCCAATTCACATAACTTAGGGTAAGTTTTCTATTAGTTTCTCCAATTAGACATGACTCTCCAAATAAAATCAATCATATGGGGGGCTTGAATTTAATTACATACATTGAGGGTGTTGACTGAACCATATGCCCGTATCTATAAACATTTTTTAAATAATAGACTCAGAAACCAGGTAGGGTTATCAAACACTGACAGTTTTAATGTACTATATTTCTAGTTGTGTTATTACTTTTACTAAGAAAAGAAAAACACAATTTAAAACTAGATGTTTAATAATCTAGATCATAGGGACCATTAGTTACTATTTTTATTTTAAAATAAAGACTGAGGGACACCTGTGTGGCTCAGTTGGTTAAGTATCTGCCTTCAGCTCAGGTCATGGTCCCAGGGTCCTGGTATTGAGTCCCACATCGGACTCTTTGATCAGTGAGGAGCCTGTTTCTCCCTCTGCCTACCTCTTTCCCTGCTTGTGCTCTCTCTCTCTCTCTGACAAATAAATAAAACCTTAAAAATAAAACAAAGGCTAAAATGTGAACCTTATAAGCTAAAAACTGGCTTTATTTATTTAATCATTTTTGAAAAGAATCACTAGTAATATATTGATCATTAAATTGAAAGAAAAGATCACAATGAGTGATCATTTATTATATATATTATATATTGATATATTAATTAATGTAATACATAATATAACAATAATTATCATAAATAATTTATTACTAATAAATATATTCATTATTAATAATATGTTCTGTATATTATATATTATATCATAATATATTATGACAAATTACTGTTTATTTTGTTACATGAAAACACTGTTGTCAACTTGGGTTATGTGAGATGCAGTTATTTCTGATCAAAACAAAAAGGCATGGTCAATATACTTTAAAAAAGTGTTTGGGTTAAAACTACTGAAACAAATATTTCTAGTTCTAATATGGTGGTATAAAGTTAGTATTTTCACTTCACCCTGTTGGAAATTCCTCCCTCAATGAAATTGGGTGAATGTAAATGAAAAATTTAAGCTCTATTTCTTATAAAATTAGGAGACAGGGGACCCTAAATCAGAAAATGGATAGAGTAGTTTCCAACAGCAGTATAGATCATATGGAGGTACTTCCAGGAGGATGAAGAGGGGAGGTCCTTCAGCTGCAGGCATCAGAATGAAGTTGGTTTTTTATTTGTTTGTTTGTTTAAGATTTTATTCATTTATTTGAGAGAGAGAGGAGAGCATGGAAGGAGAGTAAGAGAGAGAAGCAGACTCCCCACTGAGCAGTGAGCCTGACATGGGGCTCGATCTCAGGACCCTGAGATCATGACCTGAGCTGAAGGCAGATGCTTAATCAACTGAGCCAGCCAGGTGCTGATCAGAAGGAACTCTTAAGTTATTCTTTCCTGAGCATAAGGTTAAAACGCAAATACTTGCTCTACTACCACAGAATGATGTGTACTAGCTGGAGAAAGGAGTTTCCGTGGATCTGATTTGGTTCCAAAAAGCAAAGGAAGAATAATAAAAAAGCCAACTTTTGTAAGAAGCAGGCCCCAAAATTGGGGAGAAAAAAGAGTTTACCTTATGAACCACCTCCAGCATTGACTTTCTCTATTAGCTGGGGAGACTTAAAGGCTAAATAAAGTCCTACACAATCACCTGGGTCCATAAATAAATAAGTAAATAAATAAATTCTTAGTCAACTAAAGCATGGTCTTGGGTATTCCCTGCTCACACAGAGAAACCTACAAATTATGAATTCAGAAAAAAAAAATTGTTTTTCTTCTTCAAGATGTACAATCAAGAAAGAACAGATGGGGCACCTGGGTGGCTCAGTGGGTTAAGCCTCTGCGTTCGGCTCGGATCATGATCCCAGGGTCCTGGGATTGAGCCCTGCATTGGGCTCTCTGCTCGGCAGGGAGCCTGCTCCCCCCACCCCCCCTGTCTGCCTCTCTGCCTACTTGTGATCTCTGTCTGTCAAATAAATAAATAAAACCTTAAAACAAAAAAAGAACAGATAAGGATATCATACAGAGATACTACAATCAGGAAAATAAGAAAAGGGAGTCACAACATAATGATAGGTGAAGAACACTCACCAGAAACCATACTGAAAATTTCAATGGAACAGGCGAGAACTTTGACTAATATTTGACTCTGACTCAAGTACTACCACCACCACCACTACCACTGATATGGCAATTGCTTCTCTGAAGGAAGAACACAACCTGGAATACACAACCCCATGGAAGAAAAGGTTAGGAAACAGGAGACAGAACATGAGCTCACAGAGATGTGCAAAGAAGAAAGAAAAAAAAAAAAAGTGAAAGAAAAATAAAACCAAGCAATGAAAATGAAACCAGAAGGAACATTAGAGAGTATAGACAGTGCTGAAACATAGTAAGAGACACTAAGAGCAAAAATAAGAAAAGTAAACAAAATAAAATGGAAGAAAGTGAAGGAAAAGGAAGGGTGTGAGGGAGGAGAGGGGAGAGAAGGTAGGAAAAAGGGAAGGAGGAAAGGGAGAAGAGAAAGAACACAAGAGTAGTTAAGAACAGGCAAAAAAAAAAAAAAAATCCAACATACACATAATTGGAGTCTCAGAAAAAGGAAACCAAAATAATGAAATAGAATAAACATTAAAATACATAAAGACAGGGACGCTTGGGTGGCTCAGTAGGTTAAATGTCCAACTTCTGATTCAGCTCAGGTCATGATCTCAGGATCATGAGATTAAGCCCCATATTGGGCTCTGTGATCTGTATGGAGTCTACTTAAGATTCTCTCTCTCCTCCTTCTGCTTCCCCCTTGTGGTCTCTCTCTCTCTAAAAAACAAAAAGAACAACAAAAAAACCCCCATAAAGATAAATTTCTAAAAATAACAAAAGAATTTAACCTTCCTACTGGGAAGGCATACTATTCCCAGAAAAAAATAACTCCGTAGGCTTAATACTAACAAATTATTAGAACACAAAGATAAACACATTGGTTCTCCAGTCAAAGTAATAAAGTGACTTAAAATAAAATGTAAAAATCTGGTGTCCTTAAACTTCTCTAAAGCAACACACAATCTACAAAATCTTAAATAGGCAGTATCACCCCCTACAACCTAAGGCTAGATAAAATACCATTCAAGTATAAGGAAAACAACAGATTAAAATGTTAAAAAAATCTAGAGAATATTTCACGTGAGAACATCGTGGAGAATCTACTAGAAAATAAGCTTAAGGAAATGCATATATAAATGGAAAAAAACTTTGCCAAAAGACCTCTGGTAAAAACTGAATCTATTTAACTACAGGACTCATATGAACATAAGTATGTTTATATAAGGGAATATAATGATAAAACATGGAAAATTGGAAATGTTATAACTAACAGAAGTTCGGAGAAGATAGGATAGAACGTAAGAAGTTTAAGCATAGTGATTTTCTCATATTTAATAGATGGAGGTTAAAAAAAATCAGTTAAAGTTGACCTATTCTGGGAAAGAAGTAAAAGTTTAATGTTACAAAAGTCATAAAAAGATCTAAATGATGATTGAAAAGTGGGCAGTGAGAGAGAAGGAGAAAAAAAAGAGGATGAAGAAGTACTAAAATGTTTCACTGTTACTCATCATAGGAAATTCATAGAAAGTGACAAAAAATATGAAAAGTTGTTATAATGATAAGCAAGTATAAAAAATATATAAACCCTCAAAACTATCAGACGAAACATATACACATAAAGCAATCAAAACCAGTATATGAAAGTAATCAAGTATTGAAAAGTAACAGAGATGCTAAACATGAAGTAACAAACCTAAGTCCAAACATATCTATCATATTATTAAATGCAAATGGTCTAGTTTCACCTATTAAAACCAAAAAAGATATGTAGATAGGACCACAGAGAAAAGGTTGCTATGTGCTATATAAAAGACAGAGGTAAAGCAAAGTGACTCAGAATGGTAAAAATAAAAAGATGAGCACATGCATAGCAAGTAAGTCTGAACAAAAAGAAATTAGAGGTGTGATCTTAATCTCAGACAAAAGTTAGTTAAGCCCACAAAGTATTAACTTAGACAAAAAGCATACTTTATAAGACTAAAAGGAACATTCCACAAAGAAGTTCTCAATATCTATTTACCAAATGATATGCTAACATGCCTGAAGCAACAACTATAAGGGACATAATAAAAACTAGAGCCATGATAGCAGGTGAAGACTTATTTCACTTTAGTCCGTAAAATATCAAAGGTACAAAAACTATATATAAGGATATAGAAGACCCAAAAAATAAATGAGTATGATGGCTCTAATGGATACACATTAAGATATAGAGAATAGCTCTATTTTCAGGTATCCAATTAATAGTCATCAAAAAAGACAAATTTAGGCCACAAAGAAACATTTAAAAAAAAAAAGAACACCGAAAAGTAAAAATAGCAATAAAGTCTTACCTGATCTCCATGGAGCACAACAAAGCCAGAAGTCTACAACCCCAGAAAGTTAGAAGCTCTCTGTCAAACACCTGTTGGGTCAAAGGATGTTCATAAATAAAAACTGCAGAATACCTAAAAACTGAAGCCCCCCCCAAAAAAGTCCTACATAAAAGAACCTGTATGATTCAATTAAAATAGCAATCATCAGCGAAATCACCAATACTTATATTAATAAACAAAAATTAAAATAAATGAATTGACATGAAAATAGAAACAGATTAATAGGATAAACATGAGGAATCAGAAGATAACTAAGTATTAAAGCAAAAGTTAGTAAATTATAATACAGAAAGTATGGAGATCTAACAAATAAATACCGAAGATGGTCTTAAAAATGCAACAAAACACATTCACATACAATAATACAAACTCTCAACTTTTATATGAAGAAAAGGATATAAAAACAAAAAAATAAGAAATAATTACAAAGAGAGAGGAAATTTAAGTAATCATATCAGAAGACTCTGATCAACAACTTTGCAAATTAAGTGGAAAATCTGGCTGAGGTGGCTAACTTCCTAAGAAAGTTTAACTTGCCAAAACTGACTTCAGAAGAGAGAGAAAATATAAACTATCAGTAACTATAGGATACATAAAAACATTTGTTAATTAGCTTCATCTTCCTACCTTCTCCAAAAAAGCCCAAGGCTCACCTGATTCACAAGAGAAATTCTAACAAACCTTTAAAGAATAGCTAAATCTCATATTTTTCACATTGTTCCAGACCACAGAAGAGAGAAGAAAGCTTCCAATCTTTTTATGCAGTCATGAAAACATTGATGCAGAACCCCACAAAAAGTCTGCACAGAAAAAAAAACTACAAAGTAATAAGATGAATATAAGTTAAGAAAACCCACATAAAATACTTCTATAGAGAATCATAAGCATATTAAAAACAATATACTGAGACCAAGTGGGTCTCAATGCGGTGGGTCTCTCAATGCAGGATTGATTCTTTCTTTGGAAATCTATTACTATAATTCACCTTATTAGCAAGGGCTAAGGGTAAAAATAATCATCATTACCAAATGTTCTGAAATAAGTATATAGTAAAACTTAACATCTATTCTTGAGATACTCAATAAAACAGAAACACTTGGAAAAGTATATTAATATAGTCTCCACTTTTCTATCTTTGCCCCTCCCTGTTGATAGTCTATTCTTTTTTTTTTTTTTTAGATTTTATTTATTTATTTGACAGAGATCACAAGCTAGCAGAGAGAGAGGAGGAAGCAGGATTCCCGCTGAGCAGAGAGCCCAATGTGGGCTTGATCCCAATGACCTGAGCTGAAGGCAGAGGCTTTAACCCACTGAGCTACCCAGGCCCCCGATAGTCTATTCTTCATAAGTTGACCACAGTGATGGTTTTCAATGGAAGTGCAATTGTGTTGTTCCTCTGTTGAGGACACTCTACTGTTCCTTCATCTCACAGACAGGAAAAGCCAAGTCATCACCCTTGGCACAGGCCATGCACAACCTGGTCTGCTGCCTCTCCAGCATCAATTCCTGTCACTCTCTCTCTCTTTTTTTTTTTTTTTAGATTTTATTTATTTATTTGGCAGAGATCACAAGTAGGCAGAGAGGCAGGCGGGGGGCGGGGGTGGCGGGGAAAGCAGGCTCCCTGCTGAGCAGACAGCCTGATGCAGGACTCGATCCCAGGACCCTGAGATCATGATCTGAGCCAAAGGCAGAGGCTTACCTCACTGAGCCACCCAGGTGCCCCTCCTATCACTCTCTTGCTCACTGTTCAGTCCATACCAGCCTCTTTTTTTTTTCTTGGAATACCAGGTACATCTCTGCTTCAGGCCTTTTGTACCTGCTACTTCCTCTGCCTGGGGAATTCTTAGCCCACATAATTGTAGGATTCTCTCCCTGTTGTCAACTGCTTTTACTCTGTTTTCTCAAATGTCAGTTTAGTGAGGCCTTTCCTGATCTAGACATTTGACTTCTCACACTATAACCCTCTTGCTTGCTTTGTTTTTCTCTGTAGCATTTATTGTATTCCATCAACCCTATGTAACTGGCTTATTTTTGTTCTTTTTTAATTATCTGCTCCCGTTAGAATGTTCTAGAAACATCCATTCATTATTTTTGCCCATTCTGCTTTCTGTTTTTTTCGCTAAGGCCTGGCATATAATAAACACCTACTGTGTATCTGTCAAACCAAGAAATTAGTAGTATATAATATGAAAGTATAAAAATGTCCTTTAAATAGAGTTACAGATAAATGTCTAAGGATATATTTTAAGTGAAAAATGTAAGATGAAGTAGGGTATGTAAAAGATGCTACGATTTTGTGTAGGAGCAGAAGGAAGAGTGGGAGAGAAGATGGGGGGGGCACTGAGGAGGGGAGAGGGAGATAAAACAGGTTCCTATTTGTACAGGCAAAAACTATTTCTAGTAGTCTACACAGGATGCTGGTAAGACTTGATGCCTTTGGCAAGGACAACCAGGTGGGCAAGGAACAGAGAAGGGAAAGGGACAATTCATAATAGAACCTTCTGTTTCTTTTGAATGTAATATATGAGACATATTTCAAAAATAAATAAAGGTGTATTTCAAAAAGAAATAATTTAAATGACCAAATATTACAGAGAGAAAGAGTTTAAAGCCCATTACACACACACACACACACAGTATACAAAAATATATTAAAATAAGCGAAATAACATTTTGCCCTTTTCCAGTTCTTGAGCAGGAAGAAACTACTCTAGCAGAAAAGTATCTGTATGTTTCATAGTTTAATATATATTCTAATATTTCAAGGTAGCTTTAGGGGACTTATCAGTTTTAGGTTATTTTGTTCTATTTTTGTTTATTTTATTTTATTTATTTTTGTTTTATTTTGTCTTATTTCTCTGTTCAGCATTCAGTCCCTTTCCCATGGTAAACCCTTGATTTTAACTTTGAGAAACCACCTTTCACCATGTATCTCGGCTGGGAGATGAGCATGTGAGGCAGGCTAAGCCAGTTAGTGTGTTCCAATCCTCTCACCACAGTAATTGGTTCAGATGTGGACTCTTAGCCAGCTGGGGATAATCAATGACAACAAGACTCAAGCCTAGAACTTCTGGTTTATCTATTTAGGAAACTGACTCTTTCTCACACTGGGCAAGGGTTGGAACCCTGAAGTGGACAGGGGTTACGGACCTGAGAATATACTTAACCAGAGAAAGCACAGTGAGACCTAGATCAAACCCTGCCTAAAGGGAGCTAGCTCTACTCATGGACATTTCAGCTCATATTCTCTAGCAGATTTCCTTTGTCCTTATGCCAGCTTGAGTAAGGTTATATGTCACTCCTAACTGAGGAGTCTTGACCAATAGAATCGCCATTATTCTCCTGACCCCTAAAATCTAGAATACTGAAATACTAAGAGAAATCTTTCTCAATGTCACTCTGCTAAAATTGTTAAAACCAAGATTTGAACTCAGGATTATCTGGCTCCAAAGTCCGCCTTCTTCCTACAAGACTTTGATGGTGAGCTCTCAGGTACCAGTGAGAGAAGCAGAAAGACAGAGAGAGAGAGAGAGAGAGGCAGAGAAACAGGAAGACATAGGCAGACAGAGAGACTTGAGAGAGAAGAAACAATATTGTAGGAAAACAATATCACATATGAGAAAAAAAAAAACATTAAAGGGGGAAAAAAATCTCTGAACAAAGCTGACACAAGCATGAAACGGAACAGCCACACAAGATTAAAGATCTATGGGTTATTTCATACACCTGGTAACACTCTAACTGCTGAGTGCATTTAAAGCACCTTTTAGGTTTTCGCTTATAGAATATGACCAAAGACTTTTGATTACTGGGGAAAAGGGTGATTTCACTGACTCCTTCATGTGTTTCACTGAACCCTGAAGAATAAGAACATAAGAGATAAACTAATGAAACATAGTTAATAATTTAAGTTATGACTTGTTCTTTACAGCCAGTATTTCTTTTGACATTTTCTAAAAAGGAGGGAAAAAAAAGTGAACAAAAAACTTGCCCCAGGATTCCAATCTGCAGGGGGCATCAAAGGAACTAAAAACCAAGAGGAAAGTTCCATCCATCAGCTCCCCGCTGGCCAACAATTTCAGCTGATAAGAACTTGTGGAAGATCGCTGTAAGACACGGTCATCTACTTTTTCATACTGTTTTCCCTGGTGGCAATAAAATTGATTTTCTGAAATATATTCTTAGGGCTTTGTATGCCCTGAAGTGCTGGACAAACAAAGGTATATTACTCATAATTGTTCTTGTTATTAGAAAAATGTGGTTCAGAGCAATGATTCTCAACCAGGGGTGATTTTTGTCCTCCAGGACACATTTGGCAATGTCTGGAGACATTTTGGTTGTCTCAGTTGGGAGTGGTGGCAGTGGCGTTACTGGCATCTAGTGGATAGAGGCCAAGGAGGTGGCTGAACATCTTACAAATGCATAGGACAGCGTCCCACAACAAAGAATTTCTGGCTCAGAATGTCTATAGCACTGAGGTTGAGAAACTGATTTAGAAGCAGGGCAGCATTTGCTTTGTGCAGCTATAGCGACACAATGTCAGTGTGTGTGTGTGTGTGTGTGTGTGTGTGTGTGTGTGTGTGTTGGGGGAGGGGCACATGTGGAGTCAGTGTCTTCTCTTCCACCCCCTCGGCACCCATTCCAGCTTGTCCTAATCGGGACGTGTGACATCAGCATTTGACTAATCATATCATCACCCAATGGCAATTTCAGGCCACGCTTAGGCAAAGCACAGTGGATGTTCATGTAGAAAAGATGGTTGCAATGGTACATACAAAATACGCCTCAAATCTGAGTCATTAAAATATTTCCAGGTGGGCTTTTTGGTTGCTGCAGTTTGGGGCAACCTCTTGTCATCGCTTTGGAAGTATCTGTCACATCTCCAGGATGTGTTTTTGTCCAATCCCCAGTTTTAGCACCTGTTCATCTGACAAGGATGGAAACGATTCTCTCTTTAAGCTTCCATTGCTATATACTAATTTCCTAAGCCTTTCCGTCTCCCCATGCATTACGTCTCCACTCATCACCACTAATAGGTAAATAATCTTCCCAACCACCTGTAGCCATACTTCAACACACCTTGAGAGGCTCTTAGAAAATGCATTTTAAATAAACTCATTAGCAAAACACATATAATGAAAGAGCATGCTTCAAGGAAACAGAAATCCCCCATGAAGAGTGAGCCTCCTGGCAAGACTTTCACCTTCTCTCACATACCTGAACGTGGCGGGAGGGGAAGGGAGTTGATGGCGTGAAAACTGCTCCTCACTGTTGCTGTCCCCACTAAAATTCTGTAAGGGGAGATGGTCATGGAAAAGATAAATTAAAGAAAACAGTAATTCCTTCCTAGTCAAATCTGGATGTTTTGGCATAGTTCTATATTCTAGTGATGAACATGATTCAGAGTTACTATTTTGAAAAATCAACTATTCAGAAGATGGAGTGAAAAATAAAAACTCCTTTTACCCAGTTTCTATACTCTCTCCCCTCTTCAGAAGAAACCACCCTTAACAGTTTCTGGTGAATCCTTCCATATCAATTTTATATTCCTTCCTTTATATTCCTTCAGCAAATTTTTATTGATGATCATGATGATCATGTACTCAGTATGTATGGCTGCTAAGGTTATAATAGAAGAGACATGGTTCCTGTCTTTTGGTGCCTTATATTTTAGCAAAGGAAGGAAACAGGAAAGCAACAACTTCAGACTAACATATAAATAAAGGAATTATTAATTGTGATCAGCTCAAGGAAAGAAACAGACTCAGGAATGGAATAGGGGCCTGTACGAGGTAGAGGAATCAGAAAACACTCTCGGAGAAACTAAAAGCTGAAAGAGAGGCAAGTGAAGAATGAGGAAGAAAGTTCTTTAACTTGCCTTTTTCACTAAAATAGATAGTAGGTATTTGTGTTAATTCATAAAGATGTATTCTTTCTTTTAATTAATAATCACTGAGAACCTATCTATGTGCTAGTCTTGTTCCATAAGGATAAAATAATGAACAATATCTTTGTCTCCATGGACCTTATAATCTAATGGTAGTTTTGATATGTCTGATTAATTTTAATGGCTACACAATATTCCATGATATAATGCAGTACTATTTTTTTAGTTATGCTCCTATGGATAGACATTTTGGTTGTTTCCAGTTTTTCATTATTGAAATCAATGCTCCTGGAAACATCTTTTTTCCATATATGGCTATGCATATTTTTGTAGGATATTTTCTAACATCGCAGTTGCTATGTGGCAGTGCAATTATTAATGTGTCATTCATAGAATCCTCACCATCACACTTACAAGTATGTGAGGTTCTCATCCCCATTCTATGAACATGGAGACCACAGATATGTTGAGAAACCTATCAAAGACTACAAGACGGTAAGTGGCAGAGTCTAGACATAAAGCCAGAGTCTGACTCCAAGATCTGCTATAAGTCTCTCTCAAGGGGTAGGGGCCATGATTTTGTTTTGTGGTTACAAAATAATTAATATGTTTATGTATTTAGGATTTAAGATGTATACATAAAATTTTAAAATCTTTTTTAGCTTTGCCACTAATTTGTAAACAAAATATCATTTATCACTGTATTGATTCAGGAAGTTAAAAGCAATGTCATTGTGAAAGAGACTGATGAATAGACTCTACAAAAAGAAGGTCCTAAGAAATATTCCTAAAGAATTTAAATACCCCTTTCCTCCACCATCTTGACCATTTCCTGAGGAGAGACTGGTTTACCATGGAACCCATGAGCTCCCTGCCAGAGTGAGTATTCAGGGTTTCTGTTCTCACTACCGCTGGTTTCTTAGCTGTTCCACTCTGAGACTGCAAGCTTGCTTAACACTCTGCAGAAGGACACCAAAAAGATGGTGCAAAGAATGCTTCTAGGATATAGGTCAGTATCCCAAATCTTCAGATTCCTGGGCATCCCCTGGAAATTCTGGTGATAATTTGTCTCTGCTTGGTTTTCTCATGTAAAAATGGGGGTAATATTAGAACTGACTCCATAAGTTATTAGCAGTAATTGTGCGTAATGTATTTAATATCTTCAAAGCATTGAGATAACATTGAGATAATGTTATCAAAATTAGCACTTAACAACTGTTACTGTACTATGGAGTCAGCCCTAGGTCTCTCTATGATTTCTTCCTTTAAGAACTTACTCCTACTGGGCACCTGCATAGCTCAGTCGGTTGGTCATCTGCCTTTAGCTCGGGTCATGATCCTAGGGTCCTGGATCAAGTTCCTGAGATCGAGTCCCACATAGGGCTCCCTGCTCAGAAGGGAGTCTGCTTCTCCCTCTGCCTCTCCCCTGTACTCATGCACTGATGCGCATGCCTCACTCACATGTAAAAATAAATAAAATCTTAAAAAAAAGAAAAAGAACTTATTATTGCCAAAAGACACACATATGTGAACATAGGAAAAAAAAAAAACAACCATGAAGGGCCAAGTACTACTGGTTTTCTACACCTAGCAGAAGTAGAGTGATACTTTTCTTCTCACTTTTGCTTCCCTGTGTTCTCTAAATTGTCTTTACAGACTATGTGTTACTTTCAAAACATTAGAAAAACAAATTAATTTATTTTTCAACAATTTTCACCAATTCTACTACAGGAGAGAAAATTGAATGATTAAGCTCAGTTTTTGAAAACAGGTAACTACAAATGTTATTCAACGGTGACTTCATTCTTAGTTAATCTCTCTTGACTGTTAGGTATTATCGTCATGACTGTCATCATAACCATCATTATCTTCATCACCAAATGCTTTAACTAGTGGTGATGCCTTAAATAAGCAGAGAGATTCTACTGTTAGTCATATCATTTTCACACTCAGTTCCCCCATCTGTCATATTGGGTTAATAATATCTGCTTTAACAATCTCAACGGTTCACAGAAAGATAAAATAATGCAAAATGTTATAATGCAATAGTGAGATTTACATTTAGATATATATTAGGTAATCATTTCATTATAACCCCCATAGTTATACCTCCCATTATTTATTCTGACAAAGTAGATAAGAACTCTTACCCTACTTGAGGAACAAGGAAATGGAGGCATAGAACATTTGCAGTGATTTCTCATCTCACGTACTGGATAGTGGTGGAGACTAAACTAAAACCTAGTGTTTTGATGCCCAATCAGTTCTCAGTGGTCTCCTAGGTCAGCATTTGTCTGCCGTCATCCGAAGAAGCTCTCTTCTAGCAACTGACAACTTCTGTACCTCTACTGATTGCAATCCTACTCCACAGTAAGCCCCGGGACCTTGGGGAATTTTTAGAACCATTTAGAGATGAAGTAAAGTTTTGGTGACCTTTTCAGACCAATAATGCTAAAAGACAAACTGAAAAGGCTTAGAAAGCGTGATGAGAAACAGGGAATTGCCTATAACTATAACTATTTACTATCTCCTCAATAATTCTACTCTTCAACTACCTTTGAAAAGTCAAAGTTCTAAATGTTATGGGGAAAGGCTTCCGATTGAGTTACATTGAAATTTAAAACAGGATATGAAACTGAAGATAGATACATAAAATAGACTGGCAGACACAGATGTAAGTGTGATCTTAATACTGCACCTTTTAAAGAGATTAGAAGATATACCAAATGTTCATGGTTAGTAATTTCTAAAAATGGGACTATGAGTGATTTTTAATTTTTATTACTCTTGATGGCAGTTTTCAAATTTTCTACAATGAGCATAAATTACTTCTATGCTTACTAACAGTAGAAGATGCATCCATAGTAGCTGTGGTTGCTTGCCGTGTAAATACGGGGCCGTGGTGAGGGCTGGGGGAGTGGGCACAGGTCTTCCTCCAATGCAAGGCATACATCCTGATGGTTTCATCCACAGTTAAGTCTCTTGTTTTACCCATCTCCCTGGCTACTCATCAAATAAACCCAGCCCTAAGCAATTCAACCTGGGGTGTGATTCTGGCCAGAGGTATTGGTCCAATTTAAACATGAGGGGTAGTTTTCTGGGAGCTTCTGGGAAACCAGGTTCAACTGAGAAAGCCAGGATTTTCTTTTTTTTCCTTTTAAATATATATTTTATTTATTTATTTGACAGGGAGAGAGTGAGAGAAGGAACACAAGCAGGGGGAGTGGGAGAGAAAGAATCAGACTTCCCACCGAGCAAGGAGCCTGACGTGGGACTTGATCCCAGGACCCTGGGATCATGACCTGGGCTGAAGGCAGACACTTAATGACAGAACCACCCAGGTGCCCCTAGGATTTTCTCTTCTGGGCTTGTTGGTATGATATGTAGATATAAAGCTTAAAACTGCCAAGACATTCTGCCACCATGGGAAAAGTCAGCCTCAGGATGAAGCTGACAATAAAGAAGGATGGGAAAGAAACAAGGATCTCTGGCACCTGGTGGATCGGTTGGTTAAGCCTCTGCCTTCAGCTCAGGTCACGATCCCAGGGTCCTGGGATCAAGTCCCACCTCAGGCCCCCTGCTCTGCAAAGAGTCTTTTTCTCCCTCTGCCCTTCCCCCACTGGTTCTCTCTCTCTCTCTCTCTCTCTCTCTCTCTCAAATAGATAAATAAAAATCTTTTTAAATAATAAAAAAAAATGAAAAAAGAAAAAAAATGAAAGAAAGAAAGAAACAAGGATCTCTAGGACATTGGTGAACAGTTGAATCAAACCAGCCTGAAATCTGGTATGGGTTTAGACCTTGCAGTTACAGAAGCCAATAGATATTCAATGTTAAAGCCAGTCTCCATTTCCTGTTACTTGTAGAGTCAGATATGTGGGTATATGCCATATACATATATTTACACGGAGGGACTCCTCTTCATTAGTGCCCGGGATTATTAAGTAAATGTTTTATTAAGAGCAACTTCCCAATTGAACTTTTTGGTCACTATTGTTTTTGAAAAAATAAATAGGATTTGAATTAGATCATCTCTTTATCTACATCCCAGATCTAAAAACCTATGCTTTTTTGAAAACTCAAACTATAATCACAGGAAATTTCTGAACTTTAGATGTTTCAAACTAAGGTTTCAGGTGTTTTAGGAAGCTATTTGCTTTATGACAAACTCTCCCAATTTAGAGAAAATCCTGCCAGTTGTGATTTTATGCATATTTATGATCTTTAAAAGTGGAGAGAATAAGCCATAATTCTAGTAAGAGGGATGGAAAAATGTAGACAAAACTCATTAGCCTTGTCAGACATTTGATAAATAATTATAAACCAACTGTAGTAAGAGGTATGCATAAAGCCAACCTTTGATCTCTTTGAAAACAACTGTTCCCTCAACAATTTAAAATTTTAATCACATGTAATGTATCTCCAAGTATAGAACACAGAAATGTTTCTTCAGTTCTGCCTGAGTCTGGATCATTTTCTATTCGATCATTAGTTAAGAAGCAGATTCTACTCTATATCACATTTAAATAATGGGCTAAATAGTTAGCATACGATTTGGGGACTACTCAGCAAAATGTTTATCATACACTAAATGTACTCTTCCCCACATTAACACTGTTGTTAGGCTGTGGAAAGATTAACTACACCAAAGAAATATACTCATTAGCTTTTAATGATTGTAACAGACAGATACCATAGCTTTAAATTGCTTTTCAAAGTCTGGTTTCTATTTTTATAATCAATGTTCTAACTAAACATTCATCATTATGAAGACAAATCCTGTAAGTCATACACATATTTCTGTCTCCCTATGACAGACATTGATTTAGAAAGGACAGACTAGATCCAACCCCCAGGAAACAGCTGGTCTCCTCAGATAAGGAAATCATCGAACTGGCTTTTAATATTGTAAGAAAAAAGGAGAAAGAAAGAAAAGAAGGAGAGACGGTAGGAGCAGACAACAAAAATCTGAACTACCTAGATGAGACAACACAATTTATATTTCACAGAACATAACTAAATTATATTTCTTGATAGTCTACTTTATGTCTTCTCCCAAATCAAAACTGCCAGCTCTGCTGCTGAGAGCAGAATGAAACGTTCTGAGAAAATCAGGTGACACGAAAAGGGTTAAAAGAAATTTTTTTCTTTTTGAAATTTGGGGGGAAATAAAGCTGCAAAACAGGCCACTGGAAAGTGCCAACTGCAGTGAAAGCTTAGAGAAAGTTAAATGCCCGGGAAAATGCTTTATTGTCATCTTACAGGAACAGTTTCCTGTGGCACGATTTAATAAATACAGACACATGATGTTATCAGAATATCTGTGAATTTCCCCAGGTAATTGATGATGGAGTGCTATTTGTTCAAACTTCAAAAGTTTTAGAAACGAAGTTGCCGGGCATGTTCTTCTTTTAAAAAAGGAACATAAATCAGATTCACCTTTTCCTAGCTTTCTTCTACTGGAAAAGTCTCTCCTGGACTCTTCATAATGTCAATGTTAAAAGAAAAATCGTATTATCTCTGCTTTATTTGGGACTAAATGTCATCTGAAGAAATGAAAATGTACATTAATGATTTCATTTCAAGTCACTTGGCTCTATTTAAGCAGTAGTTTTCCTTGGTTAACTTTTTTTTTTCTTTTTTTAAAAGAACTGGAGAACTTGGAAGGGACTTCTCTTCCCCAAATCTGTAAAATACTCTGAATGCTCTGAGAAGGGAGGTATCCACTGAACCAATGAAAGAAGTTACTAGAAACTTCTAACTGGCCCACCAATGGCTCCTCTGTCTGTACCAGTAATGAAGAGAGCCGTTGTCCACACTATGTGTCATCATATTCATTCTCAGGATACTTCTTGTTTTCTTATAGCGAAAAGTGACTTTAGGAAATGTACTTCCAGAATTACGTGAGCCAGTTGCTGATTTTTGATTAATACAATGCCTGCATAGAGGAGTTCACTGGCATAATACCAACCTGCAGACAATCCCCATATCCTTGTTTTAGGGATTAAAATGTATTACATGATTTAAAAAATATATTTAACTTTCTAATTATATTTATCCTGCCCTAATACTAAATGGGTTTGTTTTTCCAGACCACAGCAATGGTAACTTCTGAATATTTCAATGATGAGGGAAATCACCCTGATTAAAAATAAATAAACAAATAAAAATTTCATATAGTAAAATAAACATTATTTTAATCAAATAAATATATCAAATATAATGAATATATATTAAAACAAATACCTGTTTAGTAAGATAAATGTATATTTTAATATATAGTAAACTAAAAAACATAGGGGTGCCTGGGTGGCTCAGTCAGCTGAGCGTCTGACTCTTGGTTTTGGCTCAGGTTGTGATCTCATTTCATGGGACTGAGCCCCACATTGAGCTCTGTGTTTGGCAAGAAAGTCTGTTTGAGATTCTTTCCCCTACCTCTCCCTCCCCCACTCTGCTCCTCCCTGCTCATGGTCTATCTCTAAGAATAAATGAAATCTTAAAAAAATTATATATATACACACACACACACACACACACACACATATACACACACATACATGTATATATACACATATACATATACATATATACATACATATGTATGCATCCGTATATATGTATATATATGTGTATACGTGTGTATACACACATATATATGTATACGGATACATATATATGTGTGTATATATATACACATACACACACACACACACACATATATGACCTCTCTTGTACATTAAAGAAATTTCTTACAAAGGAAAAAAAAAAAAACATCTGGAGGTAAATAAACCAAATTGGAATTGGGGAGTTTATCTTTTAATTCCACCATCCCAGCAGATGGCTTCAACTTCAAGGTCATGCTATCATGTAATTATACCAACTTTCACATCCAAGTTGCAAGCCTGAAAGAGGATGAAGCACAAAGACACAGAGGAGATGCCTCTCAGTTGGCTCAGCTCCCTTTTAAATGGTCTTCCTGGGGTTCCCATGCAACACTTTCTCTTGCTTCCCACTGGCTACCGCATGGTCATAAGACCAAATGCAGCTGCAAAGCAGTCTGGTGCGTGGAGTATAAACTCCAGTGACAATGTGAACCGCTGATACTGGGGTGGTGTTACACACAGAAGGGGGAAAATGGAACAGCATCTCTGCTGTACTCCAAGTTGTTCAGTTAGCAGAGTACTGTCTACACTAGACAGTAGCAATGTGGATCCAGATTGTTGGACGAAATTTTGGCTCATGTTCTGTGGGCAATATGACCTTGTGCAAGATTCTATGTTCAACTGTTAAGAGGACTAACTGAATTAATACACGTAAAGCACTTGGAACTCTGCCTGTCACAAAATAAATACTCAAGATATGCTAATTAACAAGTTTTTTTTGTTGTTGTTTATTTGTTTTCTAAAGATTTTATTTCTTTATTTGACAGAGAGAGACACAGAGAGAGAGTGGGAAGTGGAAGAGGGAGAAGCAGGCTTCCCGCTGAGCACAGAGTCTGATATGGGGCTTGATCCCAAAACCCTGGGACCTGAGCCGAAGGCAGATGCTTAACGACTGAGCCACCCAGGCACCCCAATAATAGTTTATTTTGAAGTGTTAGTTTATTCTAAAAACTATGGATTGTTATTTCCTGGAATTCTGTGCATCTTAAATATGTGGTCTATTTGGTAAGAATCCTCTAAAAGTCCCCTGACATTCAAAATTTGTCAGGTTTTTAAATTCCTTCTAGCAGTAACATTTTGCAATTCTTTGATTGCTTTAACTTTGCTGTTTGAGAGATTAGGTAGGGCTGCATCATTCCTTAATGCCCAAAGGTTACATAACATTTGAAAATTGCATTTATTTCATGATGCTGATACTTTTTTTTAAAAAGCAAATATGCTTTTTTGTAAATGAGTTTGGGTCTAGTGGGAATAATGCTCATAGAGGCCAAAGAGAGGGAGAGAGAGAGAAAGAAAGAGAGAGCACCAAGGGAAAGTACCCCGGAAATAAAAAGGCTACCCATTATCAACTTGCAAACTATTCTTAAGAATTTGTGAGCCACTGTCTCAGGTAATGATAAGTGGGGACCATCACTTTCTTAATCCCTGGTTGGTCACTCTCTACCTTATTAAGGAAGCAGAGAAAATGCTATGGATTCGCTTAGCACAGTTATATAGGTTGCCTCCCTTTATCTGCCCTGAGCTTTGTGAGGTCCCACGTTATTCCCATTTCCACCAGAAGAAAGCAAAAGTGTTCAGGAAGATGAAACAACTAGATGGAAAACACAAAGCGGTGAGTGGCTAATCCCATGCAGTCCCATCAAATACATCCTGCCCCTCCTAGAACTTTATTGCTGCAACAAAACCCCAAAAATGGATTTGAAAGGGACCGAGCAGCCTCCCAGAGGCACACAGCCCATGGAAGGCAACCTCACCTTTGACTAAAGGATGTGAGCTCTGTCTTTTCTGAGAGCCTGGAGAGAACATGTCATCTTAGGTTGTGAAGGGACAGAGCGGTCTTTCTGTTAGCAGAAGCAGTTTTTCAATCATTCGGGGGCACTGATACCATATGTTAATATGCACAAAGGCATGTTTTGGGGAAAAGGAGATTGTTTTGTTTTGACTCAAGGAAGAGGATTTTATTGTTGCTTTATATTTGTGTGTGCATGAGACAGTATGTGTGTGCGTGTGCATGCAGTGTGTGCATACACCTGGGATACCAAGGAGAAGAAAGGAAGGAGATGGAGATGGTGGACAGGAGGCAGGACATCTGATGCACAGTAGCTGAAGGGTGTGCTTTCAAGTCTTTCTCTTGGGAGGTATAATCAGGTCCAGAGGCTGAACAGCAGAGTTTCTGAAGGACTGCAAAACTAAGGGCATAAGCAATGCTGTTCTCAGGACATAAAAGATGAGCATACTTTTCTAATCAAATCTCTAGGGGAAAGGACTCCAGCGAGGAGGAAGCTTGGGTGCATAATTCAGCAGGCTTGTACTGAGGACCTACTATGTGCTAGAACAACTTGAGCAACACTGCTACCTGGGATTGGCATTAGGTTTCAAAAAATGCTAGACTTGGGCATTTCTGAGGTCTGGATCCAGGAAGAGGCACAGTTCCTACCCCTCGGTTCTTACCATATAGAAGACATTCACAACACCCATGAATTTTTCTATATAAAATGGCATATCCATAAACGATATGTAGCAGTACTGGGGTTACATTGACCTGTACAACCCATTACAATTGCTCTAAACAAGTGGGCACATGAGGCAGGGAAGACAGGGGTGAATAAGTGTAACCCCAATGTCAGCAGAGCTCCTCTGCCTTTTGCAATGACAATAAAGTTAAAATAACAATAATAAACAAATCCTTCCTAAACACACACAATCCCAGTCCCTGTTCTACGTCCTTTGTGTGCTTTAACTCATTGAATCCTCACCACGTCCCTTTGAATGATGAACCAATAAGCACCTACCACTTAAACGCCACTGTACAGACAAGAGTACTTTAACATAGAGTTAACGCAAGTTAACTAACATGTCTAAGGCCAAACAACTAGTAAAGGAGGAGTTTGGGGTTTAACCAACTGACAGAACTGGGTCAAATCATATTCCACGTGGGATGGGAGAGCCTCATCCCAAATCATCTCTCCAAGAATTTTAGAGACATTGTTATATTCAGCTTATAGTTTTCCTTATCACCTCTGGCTACAATTTCATGCTTTTGCTGAATTTTTGCAGTACGTGGATTGTCTTACCATCCTTCACTTATTATGTTGTTTTCTATGATACATTTGATACACAACTCCTTTTTCTTAATTTTCATTGTATATATGCATATTCATATATATTCTTTCATTCACATATATTCACAGAAGATATCTATCCATCTATCTATATCTGCACATAAGACGATCATATGAGTCACACAATTGATTGGACAATTTTTAAGGAATTATAAAACAAAAATTAGATTTAGGAGCAGAATCAGAATTTTAACACCATTAGCTCGAGATTAGGAATCATAGGTACAAAACAGCATTCCCCAAATGCTAGTATCCATGTGTTACGTTTGGTTAGCATAACTTTTCAAAATGTGAATTTGAATACCTTCAGATGAGGCAAGCACTTTCCAACTCACCCACCCCAGGCGTCACCTCTCCCTGTTGCTTTAAGCAGGCCAGCTTCATTAGCTCGCATTACCATTCTGGACCAGGAAAGCACTTCCATTTGCCATCCTCGTAAGAGCTTCTTTGCATTAAGCAAGTTTCATGCTTCAGTTGTCAGCTCTCAGCTTCTGGAGTGGAAAGCCAGAAGGCAGAATGTAGGGTTATATGGGACTGAGCTTCTTGTATACATCTCATCCGTATCTCTAGAGCAGGAAAAAAAGATCACTGCTAAATGATGTTTATTATTATTTTATTATTAATCATTTGTTAGTGAGCGTAGGAAAAAAATCTATCACTAAATAAAGTTGCAGAATCTAAAAAACCATATTCCGCTTTCCTCATAAAACAAAACAGTATGCAGTTTGGTCTCTGCCTCTGGACGAGGGACAGAGGCCAGTTATTTACTCAGGTAAAAGCCAGCCTACTGGAAAGAGAAAACTGGGAAAAGAAAGGAGTGTTAGAACTTCAAAGCAACTGAAACTTTCAGATGATACCAACCAGTCAACTTAAATAAGGTCACCTTGGGTGGGTCAGTACAACTCCTCTGGATCTCCTCCAATTTTTCTGAAAGCCTTAAGAGTAGCAGCGGCTCTCATTCAATCATTTATTAATTCATTCAAAAATATATATCAGGGGGCACATGGGTGGCTCAGTGGGTTAAGCCTCTGCCTTTGGCTCAGGTGGGATCTCAGAATCCTGGGATCGAGCCCGCATCGGGCTCTCTGCTCATCAGGGAGCCTGCTCCCCCCACCCCACCCCCACCGTCTCTGCCTGCCTCCCTGCCTAGTTATGATCTCTCTCTCTCTCTGTCAAATAAATAAATAAAATCTTAAAAAAAAATACGTATCAGGATCCTGAGTAATGCACTGCTCTAGGTCCTCAGACGATGGCAAGAAACAAAACAGACAAAAGCCCCCACCTAGTAGGAAAAGCCAGACCACAAGCAAACATGCGGTTTATACAGTAGTTTCAGAAAGCGATAAGACCTCTAAAACAAAACAAAAAGCAAACATTTAAAAAGCGAAGAAGCAGGGGCCTAGGGATATGAGAGCCTCCGAGGAGTTTACCAGAGGTTTTGAGAGTGTGAGAGAGCTCACATTAGAGATAACACTCAGAATGCAATATTCTGCTTCCCGTTCCTGAAATGACCATCATTCCTGCTGTTCAGAGCCTAACTCCTCGCCAGCTGCCTCAGCCTTCCTTTATTCCTGTTCTCCTCCTTATCTGTCCCCTTCCACACACTCCTATTCCTATTTATTATGGATTTAAATGAGCTTAGTCCGCTTTTGTTTTCACTCTCCTACCAACCTAGGCCTCAGGTTCTCACCCTGCACCCCCTATTATATTTATCAAGTTATTTTTCCTTACCCAGTTGAGAGATGTTTAGCGAATTGCCAAACCATCCCGAATCTACAATTCATCTGTATTTTCTTTGTATTGTTCCTCTTTCTTACTTGATTCTGAAATGTCTGTGCTGAGCCATTGTGTTCCAGCCAGAAAGCAAACTGGAATAAGGCCATTACTTTGTATGATACTATTTGCACAGTGACTTCTTTCACTCAAGCAGCAAGAACTTTGCTTAATGATATTTTATTCGAAATGCAAGAAAGATTTCCACATTCCATTTTTGCTAAGGACATAATATGTATTCTAGAACAAGATATATGTGCAGTTATCTGAGGGGGGAAAATGACTTCTCTTTGACAAAAAATAATTTAATTTTCAGAAGAACTATTAGCCAATAGAACCATTCAGTTAAGAGTTGCAACAAGTAATTTCAGTTGTGGGTGCTAAAGATAATGAACCGCTTCTCCTTCACTTATCACTGGAAATGGCCAAATCATTATGGATCTCAGTAGTAACTAATGGTCTAAGACAACAGGGTTGAGCAAATGACTATTTTATAGCTCAGTGACTCTTTGAATGCAGGCTAGACCATTCAGGTATTTAAGTGTTATCCACGGCCTCTTAAATTGAACAAATGGGTCTATAATAATTAAAATACTGTAAATACCGGTGACACAGTTCCTGAGTTTTCAAAGAGATTCTCTAGTCCTAAGGGAGCAAAATGAGGTGTTGCCTTGTTAGGAAGGCACTGTTTATATCCAGAAGCATCCTGACAAGCTGGCGAAGAGGCTCATTTTGTGAACCCACAGCCCCTCAGCCGCCCTCCCTCTTCTTTCCCCGGAAGTTTCCACGAAGGGGGCAGTGAAACGCCACAGCAGCTGAGCTCACTTAATGTTCCTTTCTAGGGCTTTCCATCTCAATGAGCAGCCTCTCTCTTCCTGTGTCAGGCTTTGCCAACATGGCACACATTCTACAAGATCTCAACGCATCAGGGAAATAAAAAGTAGTTTCTATTTTTAAAATTAGAGACAGTTTACATTCAGGAATGTCCTCCTTCTCCTCACCTTTGGGTGGATAGCCCATTTTCACAAGAGAAGACATTACAGTCTCTTCTGGAGAAAGGAAGTTCAGATGAAGCTATCTTGATACACAACTATATTAACTCTGGGCACAAACAGCGACTGAGGGGAAATTTCTATTGCTTTCAAAACACTTAAAGAACAAAAACTATACTATTAATTATAGCTCTGAAATATTTTGTTGACCTTCTGCTAAAGGCATAGGAGAACACTGAACCAAAGTATAAAGAAATGGCATTGAAAGGAGGTCGGGTAGTGAGGTCAGGTGCTACCTTGTTGAAGTTTAATTAGTTGTCCCTCTGAGGTCCGAGAGAAACTACCTGAATCACCTGAGTAACAATAATTCCAGGAAATCGGGAAAACATATCCTTACAGCGACACTTTCAAGAAGATATGACCTAATAAAAGAATGTGGTTGATTTTTTGATTGACTGTTTGGGAAATGCTGTCTCCTAAAGGACAGGATTCGTGTCTTTTTCCATTATTTCTGGAGTATATCCAGCCCAGGGCACTTACCAGATAAAGGTTCCAGCCATTCATAGAATCATGGACAGAAGGAAGCTCGAGAGGCCACAACCAACGGTCCCCTGACTACAGGAAGAACCCAACTCAAAAAATTACCTTTTTTAAAAGATACATTATCTTTTTTGTTCCTCAGAAGAAATACAGATATTCCAAACATTTTCTTAAAGGCAAGAAGGTCTTCCTGATATTTCACTAGAATCCCTCTTAACCTGTCAAATGTAGAAGCAGAGAACAGCTGCTTAAAATCATTCACATAGCCTCATCGTTTCGTTGCCGTGAAGACGGTGATTAAGATCTTTCTCTCTCCAGGGTTCTCAGCCTGGGGTGAGAAACCTAGTTCTTTGATGTTCTTTCACAGGACTGGTCCCTAAACCACTAATAACATTTTAAAACTGATGCCTTCGGGATCTCCAAGTTCTCCTCAGCAGACTCCCATTACAAGACTCACACTTCAGAAAGCAGTGGCTTTTAACAACCTTCTCCTCTTGTTTTAAGCAGAACCCTTTCTCCTCCAGAGAGGCTTAGGGGGCTTAGGGGCCCGTGACTCTCCCCCAACCCTAGCTTCTTGAACCACTTTGACAGAGGTCCCAGGTTCCAAGGAATTCAGCCTGAAAATCACGCTTTAAAGAATATTTAGAATAGTGCTAAGTATGGAGCAGTTTCTCAGCAGCAGCATTAACATTTTGGGGATGGTAATTCTTTATTGTGGGGAGCCATCCTGTGCATTGTAGGATATTTTGCAATATCTTTGGCCTCTATCCACTAGATGCCAGTATTACCCTCCCAGGAGGGTAGGAGACAACCTAAAACATCTCAACCCCACCCTATGGAGAACCACTAGTATTGTGATAATCCTTTCATCCCGTCCAGGTTGTAATCCATGAGGTGGGTGGGTCATAAAAATCAATGTAGTGGGGCACCTGGGTGGCTCAGTGGGTTAAAGCCTCTGCTTTCAGCTCAGGTGATGATTCCAGGGTCCTGGGATCGAGCCCCGCATCGGGCTCTCTGCTTAGCAGGGAGCCTGCCTCCACTTCTCTCTCTATCTGCCTGCCTCTCTGCCTACTTGTGATCTCTGCCTGTCAAATAAATAAATAAAATCTTTAAAAAAAAATCGATGTAGTGGTTCACACTAGCATTAAATAATAATTTAAAAATGAAGACAAATAGAAAAGGGTAGGTAATGGGACGCCTGGGTGGCTCAGTTGGTTAAGCGGCTGCCTTTGGCTCAGCTCATGATCCCAGCGTCCTGGGATCAAGTCCCACATCGGGCTCCTTGCTCGGCAGTGAGCCTGCTTCTCACTCTGCCTCTGCCTACCACTCTGCCTGCCTGTGCTCGTGCTCTCTTTCTCTCCCTCTCTCTAACAAATAAATAAATAAAATCTTTAGAAAAGGGTAGGTAAGATGGGATAAGATAGGAGACACTAGAATGGAATGGAATGGAATAGAACACAGAGTCTCACATGTAGTAAGGGTATTATTTTGCGAACCGATTGTTTCAGATTTATATATATATATATATACATACTTACATATTCTGGGTCACAATGTAGAATTATTGTTTACCATGAGTCACTCTCAAAAAGGTCTGAAAACCCCGATGCTAGGATTTGTCCATCCTATTTGCACACGTCCATGTTAGGATACCTACTTCAGGCTCCAGCGTCACCTGCCCATCCCAGCTAGGCTCTGAAACTTAGTTGCCACTCTCTTGCAAAATCAATCCCATCTGTGGCTTATATTTATGACGACTGAATTATCCCATATGAATTACCTGTGAAATCTCTTGCTGTTTGCATGTATCCACTTCTCCAAATTGTCAAGGTCACCTTGAACTTGATTTAAGTTCACAAAGCAGGTGTCACTGGCAGATTTAATATGAACATATTTTATTCTACTATTTGAGTCACTCTCTGTAATTGTGTAGTTCTCAAAGAAGTACTTGTGGGGTGCAGGTTTCTCCTATCTGGTAGCATGATTTGTTTATGTGCCCTCAGGTTTTGTAAATACTAAAGGTTCTCAAATCCCAGCCATTTCTCATTGTAGGCTTCATTTCACTTTTTTTTCTCTAAGCCCACTACTATTCGGGCTATACCAGCCATGGCACTTCTGCTTTAAATCAAGGCTGTCTAGCATGTGGCTGACTATCTCAGATTATGCATAGACCACACCTCATGGATAGAACAATAATAAAACCGGGACCTGGGGGACCCTGTGCAGTGCTGAGTAAAGAAAATCACCATCGTTTTTGTCTTCCTGAAGCTGTGAGGACTGAGGGCCTTGTAGATTTGTAGGCTTTACTCGGAGATCAGTTGGGCTATTAGAAACAAATTATAGTGGGTTTGATTTTTAGTGGGAATAAACCTTTCCAGCAGTCCATCAGAGATCATTTGTCTTGGTCCTCCATTTACTTATGGTCAAGAGGTAAAAGTCAGCCAAACTGAAGGATTTGTGTTTTTCAAATGATGCCGAGCATAATCAGCCTGGGCTGGGGTGACCTCAGGGCCAGGAGAGAGGAATTCTCAGGAGTTATTTGTCCACAGTAGTTCAGATGGTGGTGAGGGGATTCAGAGACCCCACATTCTCCTTCTCATTAGCAGGTGGCTCTTGTAGTTGTCATGGGTTAAATGATGACCACCCCCCCACCCCAAATTCACATGTTAAAGTCCTAATCCTCCATTCTCTAGAATGTAACGATTTTGGCAATAGGGTCTTTACAAGAAGTAATCAAGTTATAATGAAGTCATTAGTGTGGTTCCTAATGCAATATGACTGGTGTCTGTATAAAAGGGGGAAATTTGGAGACAGACACACACAGACCTAAAGATTGAATCTACGCTGTCACAAACCAAAGAACTACAAGAAGCATGGAGAAAAAGCCCAGCACATCCCCTTTCCTCGCAGCCTCGGAAGGCACCAAGCCTGCCGACCCCGTGACTCAGACTTCTGGCCTCCTGAACTGTGAGACAGAAACATTGTGTGGTTTAGGGCCCCCCATTTTGTGGTACTTTGTTCTAGTAGTCCTAGCAAACTCCTATGTGGGGGGATGGATCCCCTGCTTTCTCATCATCTGCACAAAAATATACACCACGCACACTCACACCCCCCACACTCACCACACATACACACACTGAAGATAACCACACTCACATATACAGCCTGGAATTTTCATTTCTATTATCTTTCTCTTCAGTTTTGCTGATGAAAGATCTCTTTAAAACTACTTTGAATCCTTGAAATAAGACATCATTTAAACCAACTCTCTGTCTTTCTTCACCCTTCCCTCTCTTTCTTAACAGGAAATGAGTAGAGAAAATTTAAAGCATATATCCTAGGCCCCATTTTGCTAAAGTGATTTTGGGAGCATAATCGAGATTTGCTGCTTCAGAGTCAGAGTTCTTCCCAGAAGAACTTCTCAAGCTTTCATATGCTAAAGCTTGGAGGTCTGGTTAAAATGTTGAGTCTGTCTGATTGATGTAAGAGGTCTAGAGTAAGGCCTGAGATTCTGCATTTCTAACCAGCCCCCAGGTGAGGCAAATGCTGCTGGACTGCGGGCCACCTACTGAGTAGCAGGGTTTAAAGGAAAGCAGATTCCCCACATCTGGTTCATCACCAGAATTCATCTCAGACCTACAAAAATCTGAATTTCCAGAGAAGGTGCCCAGGGCCTTCTTTTCATAAAAAAGAAAGATTGCTAAGATAATTTATATCATCATCAAGGTATGGGAACCAACACTCCATATCCCACTGCCCTTTGGCTGGATTTTCACACTATGGAACAAGGAGGAAAGAATGAATTTCCAGAATTAAGCAGCCCAGACCCAGACATTGTGGCAACAAGTCTTCAGGAGGGTTCCTGATCTACGTGGGTATGAGAGTTCATAGCCATAAAGGCAAAGCTAGTTAAGCATTTAGAGCTCTGTTTTGGGAGAGGGGTGGCAACAGAAGTGAATAAAAGAAGGAAAAGGAGGAGGAGGAGGAGATGGGGAGACACTAAATTCAATTGGAACTCCATCGTGTTTGCAACACTGAGTTTCCAGGCGCACAACTAAGACCACCAACAGAGTGATAGTTCAATCGAAGTTGAGAATTGAAGACCTCAAAGATGATAATACGACCGTCACACCAGAACGGGAGATGGCACAGATGTGGGCTTACTAGGATGTGGATGAATTTCTGTACTAACGTTGTCAATGTGACCACATCAACAATGGCTTGATATCAGATTTAATGCCAGATACTGGATTAAGAATAAATTACTCAGTGTTTGTCAGTACGATGTTCTTAACCATACTTAAATCTCCTACCCACAGAGCTGAGTTGTGAGGTTATGGTTTATGCCTGGGGTGCAGTTCAAAGTTACGCACCCTGTGGATGCTTGCTATGTACTTGTTGCCTATCTGATTGAACCCCACCATGAAGGCCTAGCTCCTCTGTATTTCCTATAATCTTGTCAGATGCACTGGAACCAGAGAAGCACCAGGGTGGGAGATTTCGTCCACCTCTCTTTCTCTGCAAGAACTCCCTGAGCTACTTATAAATATGCTGATCAAAACCTGCATCAAAGAGAAAACGCATTTCCATATTCCCAGTTTCCTTTATGATCAGAAAATGGATCAAAGAGAAAACATCTCTCCCCATTCCCGTTTTTCTTTTTCATTCCTGATTTAGAGGTCAGAAATGTTTCACATGTGGGAATAGAACAAGCAACGTGAAGTCCATTTAAGGGCAGAAGTCCATATGAGCTCAAGGTACAAGGATTTCAAATTCTTTCCCCAGATGCACTTACAGGGATAGGAAAAAAAATGTCTTAATTCTTTTACTTAATATATTCTATTTTACTAAAAGGTGATAATAACCATTTTTACATTTTGATACTTGAAAGAAAAAGGAAAAGTATTGTAAGCTTTAATATAGTACATGATGATCTATTTAATTTTAGTCATAATGCCTAATTCAAAAATAATATTTTAGGATTTCAATTGCACTTTAGATATAGCTAAGGAATGAAAATGAATTTGCTCCTTTTAATTGAAAGTGTTCCAAGATCCATCTCAAAACTGACTCACTTCCTTGGTTGCTTAATTGATGATCACTAGGTTAAGTTTGAAAATTTTGACTGTTGACTTTTCTCTCAATATTTTCATGTCATTTCTTTTTTGTTTTAATTTTACAGACCCAGAAGTAAGAACTCATGCTGTGAACATGAGTAATTTTCCTAACAACTTAGTGTGAATTAAAGAAATTAAAGGAGGCCGTTCTGTGTGTTTGAACAGCTTACCTAGGATTATAATATTAATGTTTCTGCTTCCCTTTTGTGAAGGTGCTATTGACCTGAAAACAATTTTGTTACATATTTTAGAGAAAGTGCCTACACAGAAAACAAATAAGCTATTTTACTTTCATAGTTCTAATTAGATAAAGAACTTGGTATAAATTTCAATATATTAAACAATGTGATTCCAATAACAATAATTTATTGACTATAGTGAACTAAAATAAATACAGTTTCTTAATATCTAAAAAGTAATTATTCATCCTGTTGTTAAAGGGATTGTTAAACATGCATCTCTAATTTGAAAAAGAAAGGAGGAAGGAAGGAGAGAAGAGGGAGGGAGAGAGGGAAGGAAGAAAGGAGGGCAAGAGGAAGGGAGGGAGGAGAGAGGGGGGATGGAAGAAAGGAAGGGATGAGGAAGGGAGGGAGGAAGGGAAAGCAGGAAGGAAGGAAGGAGGAAGCAAAGAAGGAGGGAAGGGAGGGCAGACAGAAAGTAAGTCCCAAGAAGCAATTTGTCATGTTGATCTAGGTTCTCTCCAGCTTTAAACGAATCAACTGTGTTGCTAAGGCCACACCACCCCTTCCTGAAAATTAGCTTCTAGAAAATGAGACCACCTGAATCCCACAGCATCTGAGATCCTTTTCAGTTCTGCCATTCTATGATTCTGTGCAAGAAAATCAGCCTTGCAGTTTTCATAAAGGTTACCTTATAGATATTTAGTGTTCTGTATTTTACTTTTGAAAGCCAGAATCTCTAGAGCTCTCCTACAATCCTTTGTGGTGTTAAAAAATATCTCCGACGTTCACGGGAGATTTTAACAACTCTCGTCATGGGCTCAGAGCGGAAATTTCCCCGGGTCTGCAGCCTTCTCAGTTTTCACTTTAAAGGGAACGCTGTACCCTGAATGTGCTTCAAGTGCACCACGTGGAGACTGGGCACTGAAGGACCCCCGTGAACCTCCCTGGAGCCTCCCTGCTTCCCGCCACCGCCCACCAAGCTTCTCCTTCCAGGCTCTTAGCACAAGCAGCAGCACCATGATCCATTTGGGCTTATGTACAAATTCTCTGCGCACGATAAATTTCTTGCTTACATCCCTCCTTACGTGTTTGTGTGGCCATCCACATCACCGTCACGTTGTCACGGCTCAGCAAGTTTCCATGGGACAACACACCCGCGCGCAGGCACACCCACGCGCATGCGCGCGCACAGAGATGTGATTTCACTTTGTCATTGGAGTATAACTTCCATACGGTAAAGTACACAGCTTCATGAATGTTCGCTAACATACTACCAACTGTGCAGCTTCATGAATTACAGTGTATGTGCAGCAATCTAACCACCAGCCAGTATCAAGACAAAGAACGTTTCCGGTACTCCAGAAGCCTACCTGACTCCACTTCCCAGCCGGTGGCCTGATGTTCACAATTGCCATCATCCACACATGCTTGAGGAAAGACTCTTCCCCTCGCCCAATACCTGGTCATGTTAAGAGCTCCTAAGATTGTCTTGGTGTTCCACATCCCCTTCTTTAACTTGCTGTCTTCCACATAGCTCAGTGGTGTCTAGCCTGTTCCAACACTCTCGTTTCTTTCTGCGCAGAGCAGGTACAGCGCTTAAGCACGATAAGAACAGCAAATAGTCCTCCACGGAGTATCAAATCCCTACTGCAGGCAAGCCCTGTACTAACACTTAATAATCATCCTCGAATTCAAGCCCCACACATAACTGATTTGCTTCTGTAGAGTCTGCTAATGCCTCTTTCAAATCTCTATGTGCTCAAAACCTACTCCTCCAGAAAGCCTTTCTGATAACAATGGCTGTCACTTAGCGAGCCCCAGCTGTATGCCATCCCAAGGGCCACCCGAAGAAGAATGGGAGAGATGACTAGTCCTATTTCTAGGATTCAGGAAGGGGCAGGACATACAAGAAGAATTCTAGACAGGATTGAGGGGGGATAGGCTTCATTTTACAGATGAGGTTGACAGCGGTGAACTGTTGTACTCGGGATTACCCAGAAAGCCATTGCTGAAAACAGGGTCTTTAACTCTGAAGTGAGCTTGCCTATTTTCTCCTTTTCTTCTATGCAGTGCTTTCATTCATTCATCCAACAAATATTTATTGAGCTCCTGATACATAGTAATGTATCAGGTGTGCATGCTGGAAACACAGCAGTGAGAAAGCAGATGATGATCTTTGCTCTCAGGGAGCTCACATTTTAGTAAGGGGAGGTAGTAAAAAATGATAATAAAAAAAAGTAAAATATATATCATTATTAGATAGTATAAAATGCACTGGAGAAAAGAAAAGAGGTGGACTGTGAGCAGCAAGAGTGGCTGATGTTACAATTTTAAACAGTATGGCCAAAGTAGGTCCCACTGAGAAGGTGACAATCAAGTCTTGAAGGATATGAGCCAGTTATGTGGATATCTGGAATTAGGGGGAGACACTGGCAAGTGTGAAGGTCCTGGGGTAGAAACAGCGGGTCAACCAGTATGAGGTGAAAGATGGAAAGAGCAGAAGGTGAGGTCAGAAAAGAGGGGCTGGTATCCAGATTGTGGGGACCTTGCCAGTCAACTGGGATCATTCTTTGTCTTCCTTATAAATTATGGCTATAGGAGAATGCTGTGTGTGTGCGTGTGTGTGTGTGTGTGTGTTTTACCATATTGTTAGAACTACAGATTTATGCTTGTATGGGCCATTTTCCAACCAAATCATGAACTGTTAAAGACAAAGAACATTTCTTATATTTTGGGGGGCTTTCTCTGAGATTCCAAAATACCAAAGAGGGCAAATATACCATGACTTCCTACTTCATAAACCCACAGCATCTGTGACATTAATCCTTGCCCGCCACATATTGACATGGCTTCAGAATCCCAAAGAACTAATTATACTTCAAAGTGTTTCTTCATATCTATTACCATTTTTTTTCAGCTGCAAACACAGAGGTAATCATTCAGTACATCAAAAATCGTTAAAGCCTAACATTCTTCTCCATAGAAAATTTCTAGCTACATTACATCAATGACTGTGTATATTATGTTTTCAACAATACACGTCAACAAGGACAGCAATATCCTAATTGTGTGATGTGATTTACAAAACCTACCACCAGAAATAAAAGAGCAATATAACATTTCAGTTTTCAACAGTCATTAATGGTATCATATAGATCGTGGGACCACATCACATTAATTGCCAACACACTGTGCCAGTGCAAACAAGAAACAGAATGCTTCTTGGATGCAAGCATGTCTAAGTCAGAAATTCTTAAGTGTAATCCAAGGAACACAAGCTATTTGTTCACTTATTTAATAAATATTTATCGAGATGGTTACTATGTACCAAAATTGGAAGCACAGTGATGAGTGAAAAGAGCTGATGCCATGATTGAGCTTTCATTAATCAAATTGTCATAATAGGTGTCAACATGACAAGTGTTATAAACAAAATGTACATGTGTTATGAGAGCCTTTAGGAAGGGAATTTGATTAGTTAGGTGAAGGCTTATCAGAGGAAGTAAAGCTGGAGTTGTAATCTGAAGGACAAATGGATAATTAATTAGGTAACATGAGAAGAAACAATATTCCAGAGACAAGGAACAGCCTGTGCAAAAGCCCTGTGGTAGGAGGAGGAGCATGACAAGGCCATAAAGATCACACTCTTAAAAGAATTGGGAGGGGCACTTGGGTGGCTCAGTGGGTTAAAGCCTCTGCCTTTGGCTCGGTCATGATCTCAGGGTCCTGGGATTGAGCCCCGTATCGGGCTCTCTGGCTTGGCAGGGAGCCTGTTTTCCTTCCTCTCTCTCTGCCTGCCTCTCTGCCTACTTGTGATCTCTGTCTGTCAAATAAATAAATAAAATCTTTAAAAAAAAAGAATTGGCAAACTATTATTTCTTTTGAGACGCATATAATCAGGTCTATCATGATTATTTCTTACAGCTAAAATTAATATTTTGAGGAAGATGGCAGCGATTTAAATCAAAAGGCTATTCTGAAGGAGTTTGCTTATTCTTTTTCAATTTCTCTTGTGTTTCCTTTTTTTGAGTCTTTTCCAGTTTTACTGAAAAATAATTGATATACATCATTGTATAAGTTTAAGTTGTACAGCATGTGACTTGATTTACATATATTGTGAAATGGTTACTACAACAGGTTAATATCCACCTTCTCAAATAGATACAATGTGAAGAAAGAGAAAAAAAGGAAAAATATTTTCTCCTTGTGGTGAGAAGTCATGGGATTTACTTTCTTAACAACCTTCCTATGTATCATACAGTGTTGGCCACAGTCATCATATTGTATTATCCCTAGTATTTATTTAAAACTGAAGTTTGTATCTTTTGAGCACTTTCCTCCAATTTCCCCTCCCCCCACTCTCTTTCTTGAGAACAAGAAGTCTGATCTCTTCTCTTATACCTTTAGGTTTTTTGTTGCATTGTATTTTTCTTTTTTAGATTCCACACATAAGTAAGGTCATGTAGTACTTATCTTTCTCTTTCTAACTTAATTCACCTACCAAAATGCCTTAAAGTTTCATTCATGTTATTGTAAATGGTAGGATTTTCTCATTTTTAATGGCTGAATAATATACACATAGTGTGTGTGTGTGTGTGTGTGTGTGTGTGTATACGTATTTTTATTTCTTTATTCATTCATTAATTGATGGACACTTAGGTTGTTTCCATGTCTTGGCTACTGTAAATCATTTTGCCATGAACATAAGATCTTTTGGAGTTGGTGTTTTCATTTCCTTTGGATATATTCCCATAAGTGAAATTGCTGGATCATATGTAAGTTTTTTATTTACTACTTTTGAGGACCCTCCATACTGCTTTCCATAGGGGCTGCACCGATTTGCAATCCCAGCAACAGTGCACAATGGTTCCCTTTCCTCTACATACATGCCAGCATTTATTATCTCCTATCTCTTTGGTGATGGCTATTCTTACAGATGTAAGATGAAATCTCATGGTTATAATTTGCATTTTCCTAATGATGGTAATGTTGGGCATCTTTTCAAGTACTTGTTTGCCTTTTCATATATCTTCCTTGGAGAAAAGTTTGTTCAGATCCTTTGCCCAGTTATTTTGCTATTGAGTTGTATAAGGTCTTTATATAGTCTGGAAATTAACCCCTTATCAGATAAATGGTTTGAAAATATTTTTTTTCCATTCCATAGATTGTCTTTTCACTTTGTTGATGGTTTCTTTTGTTGTGCAGAAGCTTTTCAGTTTGTTGTAGTTCCACTTGGTTATTTTTTCTTTTGCTGCTTTTGCTTTAGGTGTCATAGTCAAAAAATCATTACTAAGACCCATGTAAATGAACTTTATTCATATGTTTTCTTCTAGGAGTTTCATGGTTTCAGGTCTCACATTTAAGTCTTCAATCCATCTTGAGTTAATTT
Organism: Martes martes; assembly: GCF_963455335.1. NCBI lineage: Eukaryota > Metazoa > Chordata > Mammalia > Carnivora > Mustelidae > Martes > Martes martes. The sequence goes on from NC_137895.1 coordinate 23,691,387, forward strand.
TTGTGAGTGGTGTAAGATATGGTCTAGGTTGGTTCTTATACATGTAAATAACCAATTATCCCAGCATCATTTATTGAAAAGACTTTTTTCCATTAAGTATGCTTGGTTCCTTTGTCAAATATTATTTGACCACACACACTTGGGTTTACTTCTGGTCTCTTAATTCTGTTTCATTGACCCATTTGTCTGCTTCTTATGCCAGTACATATTGTTTTAATGACTGCAGTTTATAGTATGGTTTGAAATCAGGAAGTGTGATCTCTCCTGTTTTGTTCTTTCTCAGGATTTCTCTGGCTATTCAGGGTCTTTGTGGTTCCATATACACTTTAGGGGTAATTTTTTTTTTTTTTTTTTTACTTCTGTAAAAAATGCCATTAGAATCTTGCTAGGGTTTGCATTGACTCTAGAGGTGGTTTTTGGTAACATTGACATTTTAACAATATTAATTCTTCCAATTTGTGAACATGAATCTTCTTTTATTTCTTTCTTCAATGTCTTATAGTTTTTAGTGATTCTTTACCCCCTTAGTTAAATTTATTCCTAAGTACTTTATTGTCTTTGATGTTATTATAAATTGGATCCATTTCTTCATTTTTTAGAAAAATAATTGTTAGTGCATAGAAATGCTACTGATTTTTATGTGTTAATTTTCTGTCCTGCAACTTTACTAAATTCATTGGTTATATCTCAAAGGTTTTTTGGTTGAGTCTTTAGGATTTTCTATATATAAAATCATGTCATCAGCAAAAAGGGACAATTTTACCTCTTCCTTTCCAATTCTGATACCTTTTCTTTCTTTCTTTCTTTTCTCTTCTTTTCTTCTCCTTCCCCTCCTTCCCCCCCACCCCTCCGATTGCTCTAGCTAGGACTTCTAGTATTAGACTAGTAGTCGACTAAGAATGGTGAGCACAGGCATCTTGTATTTTTCTGGATCTTAGAGGAAAATATTTTAATCTTTTATCATTGGTATGATATTAGCTGTGGGCTCAACATGTATGGCCTTTATTATGTTCAGATATGTTCCCTCTATGCTTAATTTATTAGAGTTTATATCATAGATGCTGAATTTTGTCAAATGCTCTTTCTGTGTCCACAGAGATGATCATAGGATTCTTTCATTCTGTAATGTGATATACCACATTATGTTGAACTATCCTTACATCCCAGGGATAAATTTCCCTTGGTTATGGTGTATGTTCCTTTTAATGTGCTGCTGCATTGGTTTCATAGTATTTTATTGAGAATTGTTGCATCTATATTCATCAGGGATGTCAGTCAGTAGTTTTCTTTTCTAGGAGTGTCCTTTTCTGATTTTAGTATCAGGATAATGTTGAACTCCTAAAACGAGTTTGGGACTGTTCCCGCTTCAATTTTTTTGGAAGAAGTAAGTTATTGCTGTTATAATTTACATGTTTCTCATATTGCATGACTAATAACAGATTAATATAGTTACAGCTATTTTTACTACATTTGGTTTCAAACTAGAGTTGTGAAAGTGAATTATGCACCACGATTACCATATTGTGGAATCTAATATAAGGTTATCATTATCAGGTAGATTTCCATTACCTTTCTGTTTTTATGATGTTAATTGGTGTTCCTTTACTTCCACTCCAAGAATTCCTTTTAGCTTTTCTTGCAGTTCTGGTTTAATGAACTCCCTCAGCTTTTGTTAATTTGGGAAAGTCTTTATCCCTCCTTCATTTCTGAAGGATGGCATTGCCAGGTATAGAGTTCTTGGTTGACACTTTTCTTTCAATCTTTTGAATATGTCACCCCATTCTCTCCTGGCCTAAAAGTTTCTTTTCAGAAATCCACCAATAATCTTACAGGGGTTTCCATGTATTTATATGGGTTCTCTTTTCAATTGCTGCTCTTAAAATTCTTTCTCTTTCACTTTTGACAATTTAATTATAGGGCTCAGTGTAGCCCTATTTGGGGTCCTTTGGATCTCATGGATCTCATGGATCTAGAGGTCCACATCTCTACTCAGGTTCAGGAAGTTCTCAGACATTACTGCTTTGAATATATTTTCTGTCCCTTTCTCTTTCTGTTCTTCTTCTAGAATTCCCATTATGTGAATATTGTTTCTTTTTATTGGGTCCTATAATTACTGTAATCTTTCTTTATTCTTTTTTTTTTTTTTTTTTTGCTCCTCTGACTGGGTACTTTCCAATGTCCTATCCTTCAGGTAACTGATTCTTTCTTAGGCATGGGTAAGTCTACTTTTGAAGGTCTACAGAACTCTGCTGAATTCTTCAGTTCAGTTATTATATTTTTCAAGTGTAAAATTTGTTTTGTTTTGGTGTTTGCTATTTCCTTGTCAGACTTCTTGTTTTGTTAATTTTTCCCCAATTTTATTTAGTTGTCTGTGTTTTCTTATAGTTCACTAAACTTCCTTAAGAGGATTATGCTGAATTCTTTGCCCAACAGTTCACAGATCTCCATTTCTTCAGGATCAGATATTAAGACTTATTAGTTTCCTTTGGTGGTGTCACATTTACTCGATTTTTTGTGACCCTCGTACCTTACATTAGTATCTACACATCTGAGCAATCAGTTTCCTTTTACAGACATAACAGGTTTGCTATGGCAAAGATAGTTCTTCACCAGTCATCTCCGTTTGCATTCTGGATGTGTCTTATGGTAATGTCCATGGGCAGGGAGAACTGGCTATTATGGTCCATTTTGGGGCAAGGCAATTGTTGAGGCTCTGAGGACAGGGATGGGGGTATGTGTCACAGACTGAGAACAGCTGGATGGGACTGCTGGCTTGGTTCCCTACCCATGTGAGGCTGTAGGATACTTTCCACAGTTGTGTGGATTCTCTGATCAGGCTTAACAGGTGGTCAGGACTGGGTACTATATTCATTAGTAAGGGGGCTATGAATTAATTTCCCTGTCAGGGCAGCAGGATAGGACCCAGGCAATATACAATTCATTGTCTGGGAACTCCAATTAAGCCAGAGTATGCAGTGAATTCCCCAAGGTCAGCCAAAACCACTTGTTTTGTTTTGCAGATGGGGGAAGCCATGAGATGTACTCTCTGTATGCAATGCTGATAAAGTGGGCTGAACACCTTTCCATGTACTCTGGTTAGGTTCCCTGACCAGACAGGCTGAAGGCTGTATTCATTGTTATGTCGGGCTATGAATTAGTTTCCCTACCTGGAGGCAGTGGCAGAAGCAACTCTAATCTGGCAAAGCTCTTTGTTGACTTAACTCAGCCAACTCACACCCCAACTTCCCTGACCAAACAGGTCCAATGGCTTTGTTCTGCACACCATGTACCTTATGGGGTCTCGGATTTCCTGAATATTATTGTTACTTTTTTGCTAATGGACAATCACTATGATTTAGCTTACAAAACATTGAGCAAACAGCATGAGAACTACTTGGTTATCCTAGACTTGAAGTTTTTCTGTGCAGTGAATCTGAGACCCTGATGATATTTATTCATTACATTTTTAATGATATATCAGGTTACCATAGCAATTCTTGTTCCCTGGAAACTTCTTTCTTGCAACACACATTTACTGTATGCCATATTAACAGCCTGATCCTATTGTTTGAGCTGTCTCATTAGCTCAAGTAATCTGAAGCTATTTCAAAATGTTAACCAGTAACAATATATAGAAAATATGGTTATTTAGAAATAACATTTATTTAAGGAAGGAGCCCACCTTCAAATCACCCTTTTCCATGAAGTTCACCTTGACCCTGCAAATAATCATTTTTATTAAATCTTAGAACACTGAGGGGTTTATGTCACTCATGAAATCATAATTTATGATTAAATATATATTCCTTCATATTGTTCATCTATTATTTTTATGTGGTCTTATATCTCCACCTGTTTAAGAGTTTCTATAAATTAGAAGCTGTTACACATTGAATTGTACACCCCCAAAGAATACTGAAGTCCAATTCTCCACCATCTGTGAATGTGACCTTATTTGGAGATAAGGTGTTGGCAGATGATCATGTTACGATGAGGTCTTTAGAGTGGACCCTAACCTGACATGACAATGTCTTTATAAAAAAGGGAGGAGTTGGACACAAGACAGATGTGCAGAGGGAAGATGATGTGGAGACACAGAAAATTGTCATGTGATGATAAAGACAGAGATTAGATAATGCTTCTACAAGCCACAAACCACCAAAGATTGCCAACAAACCACCAGAGGCCTGGAGCAGATCCTTTCCTCATGACTCTCAGAAGGAAATTAACCTTGTCAGTACCTTGATCTTAGGCTTCTGGCCTCTAGAATTGTGACAATAAATTGTTGTTGTTTAAGCCATCCAGTCTGTAGTACTTTGTTAAGCAACCATGGGAAACTAATACCAAAGGCAAGACTAGTAACTCAGTTTCTAACATAATGGCTTTCATTTTTATTAAGAAGTGAAATAATTTATGAGCAGGAAGTGTTCTTCTCAATCATTCCCCCATTCACTCGTTTATGTATCTATCCAATAAATATTAAGAATTAAATATATTCTTTGAGCAAGGCACTAAGCATGGGGGTGAAGATCAGTAAAAGTCCTTTCTTCTAGTTTCTAGTAATAATAACTTCCTTGTACTTTCAGATTGTTGTCTAACAAAAATTATTTTAGGTGCAGGTGTACTTGGGTGGCTCAGTTGGGTAGGCATCTGACTCTTGATTTCAGCTCCGGTCACAATCTCATGGGTTGTGAGATGGTCCCACATCAGGCTCAGTGCTCAATGGGGGTCTGCTTGAGACTCTCTCTCTCAAATAAACGTATCTTTTAAAAAATTATGTTAGGTGCTTTACATGTACTTTTCCACTTAGCCCTCAAAACCTACCTGTAAATATAGGTGTTATTGTTCCCAATTTTCAGGAAAGCACCAAAATCACTGAGGCTTACAAAGTTAGAGTAGGTTATCAAAGATCACAAAGCCAGTAAGCAGCAGAGTTATTGGCATGTGAAGTCAGACCAGTCTGACTCTAATGCACATTTTTCTTCTATTCCATTCTACCTTTGGTAAGGTACTGGGGATAGAGGAACAAGAGTGACTCTAACATAAGGTACATATGTAGTAAGAGAGAGAAAGAAGAGAGAAGCAAAGCACTATGGGTGTTCAGAGAAGGAAGGCATGACAATTGTTTGGATGAATCAGGAAAAAAAACCACTTCTTGGAGACAGAGAAAAGGTCTAGGTGAGTAGCAAGAAAGAGGGAAGTGTTAGTAGATGGAACAATGTCCAGATTAAGGCAGGTCATCAGAGCTGGGAATGAGCAATGCTAGGATGATAGAGGCCATCAACACAGATGTTGCTGTCAACAAGGCCCTTGCATGAAGTTGGTTAAAGAAGAAACTTAGGTACTGAAGTCCCTGGGTAAGACTGGTATGTTGCAGGTGGATGGGATTTCTCCCAAAGATTGTATCCATTTGTAAGAGGGAAGTTTTTTTGCTGAATAATAGTGGCAAAACAAAGATCCGGGAGTACTAGTGGGGAATAATAGTTGACTGATTCTTCTTCTTAAAAACCTGATTGAAGATAGAGAAAAGGATACCCTTCACTAGAGGCAACTTCTAAGGAAATGATGTTGTCACAGAAAAGACATATTTTAATTAGGGGTGGGTGAAAGAAGCATTTGAGGCAAAGGTGGGGGTAGAATTTATCTCTAAATGTCTAAGAGATATGTAATAGAGATATAGAGATATCTCTCTATATATAGAGATATAGCATATAAATGTATATGTAATAGAGGTATAGAGATATATCTCTAGATAAAGAGATATAGCATGCAAATGTAGTATACATGCTATAATGGAAGAGGTTGGCTGACGGGCACAAGATTCAGAGTGGACTTGGGAAGGACCTCTATCACATTCTTGTGAAGACAATTTTATACAGAATTATAAATCCAATAGTGAAATCTTCAATCCTGAGACTTAACATATGGTCAGGGGATGGTGATGAATGCCACATGCTGAGACTTTGTAAATCACAACAACATAAGAATAATATTATTTTTTTCTCTACAGTTACAAGCTGTGGTCTTCTTTATAAAGTCCTCATTTTGTTTTTATCTTCACTGCTGAAGCCCTGGTGATGATCTTCTTAGTGCCTAATGAATCCAACTAAATAGAACTTTGCTTTGATTAATACAATTAGGATTTGAGGTACATTATACACTGGCCTCCCTTCCCTCTGTCTTCTCCCCTGAATATAGGCATGATGAAAAGATGTGGAAGAAAACAAATGTTTCTGACAAAAACATGTGATGATGTTTGATGACACTTGATGAGAAGAAGAAAAGTATTGGTCCTACTTTCTGATCTGACATCAGAAGAGATAAAATATGATAACTCAAGCCTATGAAATTACTGGGAGGAAGAAAATAATAAGAGAGCTAACAATAACAAAATAATAAGAGACTATAAACCCAAATATGGTGTCCACATAAGAAAGGTTTTGGAAGGATATTAAAAAACAAACACTGGGGCACCTGGGTGGCTCAGTTGGTTAAGCATCTGCCTTCAGCTCAAGTCATGATCCCAGAGTCTTGGGATTGAGTCCCATATCCGGCTCCCTGCTCCATGGGGAGTCTGCTTCTCCCTCTGCCCCTCCCCCACTCGTTCTCTCTTTCTCTCTCAAATAAATAAAATCTTCTAAAAAAGGGTTTACCTTTGGAAAAAAAAACAAAAACAAAAACAAAACACTGACTCTGAGTCTTGAGGGCAAAACAAAACTTTCTCTGGCATCCCACTTTCTAGAATATAATTGAGTTGGCCCATCCTTGGGACACAGAAGGAAGGGTAGGACATATGCTTCCAGGGAAGCGCAGAAAGAAAGATGATTCCCGAACAGTTTTGAAACTGGAGCATATTTAATATCAAAGAATCCAAAGATTGATGTCTGAGATAAGAAAGTATCCTACACTTGTTAGAGTTTTGAACCAATTAAGAGACCGAAAAGATGGAGACATCAGGCAAATGGAGACCAAAGTGTGAGCTTTACTGGCCTGTGGAAAATACGATTCTGTGTGCAGCAACAATGGGCTTCCTGACTGAAGCCGGCAAGTTGGACTACTATCTAAAGACGCTGGCTTACTATCTTCTGTTAAAACACTGGGTAGCCTGTCACCCCTAAGCCATTATTCTAGCAAGACAACATCCACCTGGGCAGATTGCTTTCAGCCTCTCACCTCAGCCTCTGAGTCACTGACCTGACTCATTACTGTGTTCATCTGGGCCTTGGAGGAATTTCAGTTAACAATCTTTCTCCAGGTTGTAAATAGATAGTTTGTTTTGCCTTTGGATTCCTGCCAAAAAGGTATGAAACAAGAGAACTCAAGGAGAGGGGCACCTGGCTGGCTCTGTCGGTAGACGTGTGAGTCTTGATCCCGGGATTGTGAGTTCCAGTCCCATGCTGGGTGCGGAGTCTTCTTAAAAAACAAACAAACAAACAAACAAAAAACAAATAAACAAACAACCTCAAGAAACAGCAAAATGAGATGGGGAAAAAGGGTGGAAAAAATCCCCTGTGACATGCAAATCAGAAACTGGCATACTTAGAGGGACCAGGAAAAAAGGAGGAACAAAACGGAAAAGGTCAGTTGCAGCCCAGCAGTTAAGACTTGGTTCTAGGGCAAGAACATCCAGTATGTGGGACTGCTAGACAAGAGACAAAAAGCAGCCAGGAAGAGTGATGCTGAGAAACCCAAACCGTTGTGTTCAGCCAAGAATAATATTACCTTGAAAACTGCTGACCTTCTGGCTGCTAGTCTTGCAAAGACAACGTTCTGTATAACCAATTGCACTTTAAAAGTATTACTATGATCAAAGACATTTCGGACTAGCAAAGTGCAAGGCAGAGGGAGAAGTGAGGACAGACTGTGACAGAAATTTGCCTCAAATTTGAGACGGATGTGTGTGGTCATTAACTCCGCCTTTTGCTACCAGTGAGAAACTGAACCAATAGGACTAAATCACACGCACAAAGGCTCTCCACATCTCAGCCTCTGATTTAGCTACTTCCTCTGTGTTTGTTCGACAGCAAAATGGAAGAGAAGAGAATCACTGTATGGCTTCTATATCTCTCTGAACCCTGGTCAAAATGGCCAAGTACATTGTGCAAAAGTTATTTATCCAAGACCATGGGTCTGCATTTCAGTGACTTCCCCCCAGATGGTGGTAGGCTCTACAACAGTGCTCACACTGGGCTGTAAGACACAGGGGTTGGAGGGGGAGCAAGGATGAAAAGGAGATACTCTTGGGCCTGCCTGCAAACAAGCTGACACAGACTCGACCTCAAAGACCCCAAATCGCACAGGAGAGGTGCGGTTGACATGTACGTTACGTAGAGTTAAGATACATGCTGACTTTACAAAGAAATATTTTGGGGAAAAAATGTAAGTATTATTATCAGGTGTATTTTGGTAATGATTTTTAGGTATGGAAATGTATGGAAATACATTTTGAACTTACAAAGTAGGCTGCATATTAAAATCTCTAAGAAAATAATCTGTTATTCATTAGTAGGCTGTTAACTGGGAAAAAAAATCCCACAGCTAAAATAGAAAAATATTGGTATCAGTAAACACTGGCTAGCAAGGGTTGCCATTGTAATACATTTGAATCTCTAATGATAGGAGAATGACATAAAATCTGATCAGCACTGTCATTTGTGCCTTATTATCTTTGTTCAAAAAAATGACCAGAGGGATGTGTTTTGTTAGATGTTTTGTTTTGGTTCATTTTCCCACGATGTACATTTTCTCTATGTAGTTCATGTTCATTGGCTATATTCAAATTTGGAGATTCTGTTTTGGGAAGTGGACATCAACATACATCAACAGAAATAGATAGGAAACTATTATAATATAGTTAAGAAGTATCATCATTAACAGCCACAGGCTTTATGAAACTAGATGAAGGATGTACAATTGTCAGTAAGAAAGATGCAGAGATTATTAGGGCAGAAAATGCAGATTTGTGAGTTAGCATGTAGGAAAAAAGTTGAAATGGAAGGAATTGCCCAGGGAGAAGAGTTCAAATGAGAAGAAAATAAATGGAATGGGAGCTCAGAGTCTCTCTTTTTCTCTCTTTCTTTTATCAGAATTCACAGTGTTGGCCTCATGGCTCTTTTGGCTTTGTGAGAGCAGGAGTTTATCCTTGATGATAAATGTATATATGAGAACTATTGATCAAACCAATGAACGGTTGCAGAACTCCTGCAATATTCTACTGAAGGCTCTGATAAAGTCTGCAGGACTCAGAATGAGGGCAGAGTTAGTAGAGACCTTATTACACAATGCAATTTGCAAAATTCAATTGAAAAAGTAAATTGATGCAGGGGATCATAAAAATGACATATATTCAACTCCGAAGTTTTATTTTAATCACCCTTTTATGTAAAGTCCAAGGCTTTTTTTTTCAAGTGTGGGTCTGCTGAATGGAATTTCTTTTATTACTTTTTCCCAAAATTTTACTTTTTTTTTCATCTGTTCCCAATTTAATAGCAATTCTTTAGTGACTCACCTTTCTTTAGCCTTTCTAAAGCACTTTAATTTTCATAAAAATAACAACTCCTATCTTCTCTCCCTTGCTCTCATATTTCATCAGTTTTACATAATATATAATTAAATTATACTCCGTTTGGGAACAAATATAAGGGTCTCTTAGTAAACATACAAAGTCATCGGTAGGCGTGAAAGTGTCCAGGCAAAACTCGCGAGTCGGCTGAAAGGGTTTCATTTGGCCAGAACTGCTAACTCACATCAGGTATTTTAATTTTTTTTAAGGATTTTTTTTTTTTAATTAGAGAGAGAGGGAGGGAGAGAAAACACGAGTGGGAGGAGGAGCAGAGGAAGAAGCAGGCTCCCTGTTGAACAAGGAGCCCAATGCAGGACTCAATCCCGGGACTCTGGGATCATGACCTGAGTTGAAGACAGACACTTAACTGACTGAGCTACTCAGGCATCCCACATCAGATATTTTAAACACATTTAAGCAGAAATAGAAAGGTACTGTTTCCAAAGGAGAAATACGAAGTAATTTTACTCTACACTGAAAATTTCACTTGGAAACTCAATAGTTATAAGACACCTAACATTTAATTAAAATTACTCAGCCATGTTGAAAGTCTGTGTGAAATGTCAGCCTCTCCATCAAGCCTTTCCTGATGCTCTAAATTGGTAGTGCTTTCTCCATCTTAGGAACCCCTTCAGCGATGTTTATAGACCTTCCTGATGACATAGATCTCATTTTACTTCACAGCGCAGATGGTTATAAACCGATCTTCTCTCCCTTTATATGATATCAAGTACTCGACAGAATAAAGTACAACTCTCTCACTATATACTTTTGAAATCAAAGCACTTTGTACATCGTGGGCCCTTGTATATTTTAAGGGGCACTGCAATGTGTGTGCGCGCATTTGTGTGTTTCTGCGTAGTGAGGCAGAGGCAGGGGAAAGAAGGGCAAAAAAGGTTCATAAACGCCCAACCTCCCATGAAAAAAAAAGATACACTCCAGAAGTGCACATTCACTTCTTTTCATATCTCTACATATGTTGTTCTAGTTTAGTGTTTACCTGGCTACCTCTTCTAGTAGACGTCTCAGAAGTAGAAACAATATTTTATCTATCTTTATAACCTAGTATCTGCTACAGAGACTCTGACATCCAGCACATGTTAAGTAAATGATTGTTGAATAAACAAACAAACGAAAGACTGAATTGGAAAATCTCTTAAAGATTCAAGGAGAGTAGGGCATGAAGGAGATATAAAACTACCGCTAAGGAAAGTGAATTTGACCCTACCTTGACTCTCCAAGGTATAGTCAAATGACCAGTACATTTTTTTCCAAAAGGTAAAGAATGTTATTAAACTTTGGGGTCGAGAGCTCTTTAGAGATAAGTTTATTCTGTTTTAAAGATGAGTTGACAGATTGGCCCACTGTTACACCAGCTAGTCAACAGAGTAAGACCAAAGCAATAGTAAGATTTTTGGCTCAACCAATTCCAACTGTCTTCTGAAAAAGATGGATTCTCTAAGTGAAAAGTCTTTGGCAATCAGAATCACCAATAGGGGCTGGACTAGACTATGGACCAAAAAGGTGGGGAACAGGAGAGAGAGCAGAATGGTATTTACAATGTGATTCCCACGTTTCCAACACTGACAACTGTGATGTGCTCTCTTGTCTTGATAGAAAGTGGCCAAGTTAAGGCTTAAAGTCAAGTCTTCTCACCTTTACACCACAGTTCAGGTATCTTTAAAAAGAAAATCACTATTCATAAATATATCTTTAGAAAGTTCTGGAAATCAGTTAAACTAGAAACCAAAGTGGAGCCTCCATAGAACAATCAACACCAGTTCCTTTTGTCAATAAATCCTCCTGCAACAAAATTATAAAGATTAAAAGTCACACAAAAGATAAAATATCAAAAATATTTAATATGAATGAGAAATTTTTACCAAAGCCCAGACACTTGAATATTTAAATGAGAGTAGGGAATAGAACAGACTGTTTTCTGAAAACTACAGCTTACCAATAAGAATGGGGAAATTATGATGATCCCATAAAAAGCTAGTTTCTGCTTTTTAACTTTTAAAATCATCCCCTGGGACAGAAAAAGGAATGAATCTCTTTGGAGGATGGGAGGCATCCTTCTCTGGTTGTTGAAGAAGTCATAACATTTTGATTTTAGTTTTCAACACCAAGAAGCCGTCTCATATAAAATGGTAAAATCACAGGACTCCCCAAGATGGGAATTTTAAGCTCCTTTTGTAATATTTTCCTACAATGTAGATATCAGTTCAACTGGCTGCCTATTTCTAAAGAACATGCTGGTTTCTAGACCATTAGATCTAAAAGGGTCTGGCACATAGTAGGCATCATAAATAAATGTCAACTAAACGAATAAGTACACACTCCAAGAAAGGCTTGTGATGTGGAGGTGGGTGTTGCTTTTTGGGGGAAAAGTCTGTCTGCTGCTCTTATCAGGAGAAATCCTCATATGAGGGAGAGCTTGTGAGCCCCAAGAACCCTTCCCTAGCTGGATGTTTATAGCTAACACTGCAGGTTTAACTCTTTCTTAAACAGATTGGCCACTTGACCTCATTTTCTACCCCAAGGCCCACACTGACACCAGTTTTCCAAGGCGAATGGCAAGTACCCAGCTAATCAGCACCGCAAAGACCCACTGTCGAAGCTGAAGAATAAATGTAGGAATGCCCCCCGTGGGGAGGGGAGGGAGAAATAAAACTGAAAATAAGTTCAGTTTAACAATGCTACCAAGAACTGGGAAAAGAAGAATGAGTACACCCCAGAACCAAAGGGGTCTATAATTTAGGGAGGAAGGCAAACTCACACTCAGGCTTAATGTAATATCACATATTTTATGATGAAAATAGAATTCATGTGTACCCAAGAGCAGAGGAATTTAGCTAGGTTCAGGGAAATTTCTGGAGCAGTTGGAAACCACATGTATATGCACATGAGCACTGAAATGAAAGGTGATGTCTTTGGCGGGTGACAGCAAGTTAACATTTTTAGATTATGCAAAAACATCTATTGGACTAAAGACTAGTACAAAAGTAATATTTGCTATGGTTAAATATCTATAGCCTAATATAGTGTAGAATCGTATCGTAATAGCACAGGCCCATTTCGTGAAAGAGTAAATCTTGCATGACGAAAGATTAAGTGTCCCAATCTCACAAAGATTTTCTTGAATCTTTACTTCATTCTCCAGAGGAATACATCCTACTGAGTTTGTTTAAAACTACTTTATGTTGTTAGAGACACAACGCTTTTCAAACTCATCCATTCATTCATCACATACTTATTAGAGACTTCTTGTGTCCAAAATTTTAGCTCAAAAAAAAAAAAAAAAAAGGTTTAAACAGAGCACCTGGGGGGCTCAGTCGGAAGCAAGCTTCTGACTCTTGCTTTCAGCTCGGGTCATCATCTCAGGGTAGTGAGACAGCCCTGCATCGGCCTCCGTGCTTCGTAGGGGTCTGCTTGAGATTCTCATCCTCTCCCCTGCCCCTCCCTCCGCAAATAAGTAAATCTTTTAATAAATAAATGAAACAGGTTTCATCAGCCACAGAAGATAGACTGAAGCTGTGCTAAAATGGACAGGAAGTGGAGGAATCCAAAAACGCAGATTCCCTCTTCGATATCAACGATGGCTGGGTGACCACGGTAACAGCCTCTGAGCTTCCCCGGGGGGAGGGTGTACCCCAGAGTTGGGCCAGATCTTGCAGAGTAGCACTTAAGAGTTGGCTCTACTTTTCTCTTTCTTTCCCCTGCCCCCCACCCCCTCTTCTTCTATCTTGGAAGAAGGAAAGTTGAAGGTTAGTGCCTGGTAGGGAGAGAGGTGCTTTTGACAGGCTGGAAGGCAGTCCCACCAAAGGGTGTTTGCCAGGTGTTAGGATAAGCATCTAATTGAAGGTCTGATGCCTCGAGGGCTCCAGCAGCAGCACCCGGGTTTTGCAGCACTGAAGCCACAAACCCAGAGGTGCCAGGCTTCAGAGGCTCAAAGCATCAAAACTGCTTGAGGCCATTTAGAGCCAAAGCTGCTAGTGGCTTCGGGGCGGTTTCAAGGCCAGAGTCCTGGAGTGAATACAACGCCGGGGGCTCCCGAAGCCACCCCAGAACAGAGCCCTATCCGAACAAGGCTGGAGTTCTTAAGGTTGAAGTGGCTGTTTGAACCCTGGGGCATGAACGACCCTGGGTTTCCAGCTCTGCAGTGGAGGGAGACGTGAGCAAGCCAGTGACAAAGCTCACACTCCTGAGGTTTCCTTCCAATGTAGAAGGAAAGCGTAGAGCGAACGATTTTCCTAGACCTCTGCATTCAAGTTCAAGGCAATTACTGAACACCTGACAATTCCACGGGACCGTGTTATGTTGCTTTACATGCAAACGTACGTCTACTCTTCTGTGGCTGTTCCAAATTGGATCTTCTTTTCGCTAAGTTATAATGATAATGTATACACATGTTATCAAGTTATATTCTGCCAATAAAACTTTTAATTTGCTTAAGGAGGTAGCTTCCATTCTGGAGCTCTCCAGAGACCCATTCACTGGAAGAGAAACAGGCTGTTCTGGGGTTTAGCTTCCCTGCATGCCAGCAAGCCATCTTGTGATAAAGTACAAAGTACACGCACTTTGCAAGGGGGCTGGGGAGTGACACACCTGCTGTAACGTTCTTGCGGAAGAAAATGAATGTAAGAGCGGAAAGGAACTTAGAATAATCCACTTCAACTCACTTATTTCACAGAAGAGGATTTTGAGAATCTGAGAGGCTGGGCAATTGCCCTAAATTATACAGGCAGGCATCCCTTTCTTAACAAACTTCTGCTTTACATATTTGGGGTTATTTTCCCAGAATAGTGCCATAGGAAGATATATACCCCATTCCCTTTTTTTTTTTTTTTTCACAATAACAACAACAACAACAACAAAACCCCTCCGCTTCGAATCTCGGCCTCATGGCTCACCATCCCACCCACCTGCCTCAGCACCAACGCTCGGCATCATCCGTGGAATAAATCCTTTTCCGATGTGTGTAAGCTTGGCTGCTCTCGGAGTCAGCTCAGGTGCTGTAAGGGAATATCGAGGGCTGCGTGGCTTAAACAGCAAACGTTTACTTCTCCACAGTTCTGGAGGTGTGGAGGTGCCAAGGTCAAGGCCTTGGCAGTTTTGGCGTGTGGAGGAGGCTCCCTTTCTAGTCTGTGGATGGCTGCCTTCTTACTGTATCCTTGCTTTCCCGGGAGGTGTGGGGGGTGGTATGCACTTACTGGTCTCTTTTTATCAGGGCATTAATCCCACCATGAGAGCTTCATCCAAAGACCCCCTCTCAAAATACCATAACACCTGAGATAACAGTGTCAGCCTATGAATTCCAGGAGAACACAAGCGTTCACTGCACACCAGACACACAGGCCAGGTCTTTTCTGTTCAAATGTCACAAACAAATATTGGCCCGAGGGCTCTCGCCTTCCATAGGGCTGAGTGCTAGCCCCCTGAGAGATAACACTCGTGTCCTACTCCCCAGAATCTGTGAATGTTATCTTATCTGGACAAAGGGTCTTGGCAGGCGTGATTACGTTCAGGATCTTGAAATGAGGAAACCATCCTGGAACATCTGAGTGGGCCCTAAATCCAACGACAAGTGTCATTATAAGAGACACCCAGAGGGGAAGACAGAGTCAGAGGTGAAGGCGACATGAAGATGCAAGCAATTTGGAAGTAATGTGGCCAAAAGTCAGAGAATGTCAACAGCTACCAGAAGCTGGAAGAGGCAAAGAACAGATTCTCCCCTAGAGCCTTCGGAAGGAACGCAGCCCTGTCAACACCTTGATTTCAGACTTCTGGCCTCCAGGACTGTGAGAGAATCAATTTCTGTTGTTCTCAGCAACCAGCTGGTGGAAACTTGTGAGGGCAGCCCTCAGAAGCAAATCGAGCCCTTACCTGGGTATCCTGATCCTTCTACCCCAGCCGTGCTCCTGCTCCAAAATGCCTCAATCTGGTCATTTCAACACTGGAGTGGGACTCAGTAGCAATATTTTTTACATACATTTTTGGAGATTTCTTTTTCTAAAACTAATTAAGTGTCTTAGGATGAGAAGAGATGTCCCAGCTTTGTTGCAAAGGGAAGACTGAAGTCAGAAGTTCCCTGACTTTAAACGTAGAGGCTCCTTCCAACTTCCCTCCCTCACATAGGGTCCTGCAAAACTCAGCACAGGAACAGATACAATAAGGCAGAAAATGAACCCAACCTAGGTTCTTGCTGTGTAAGCAGCTGCCTTGTCCAGTTCTTACTATTAATTTGATTGTAGGTGTCTTGCTGTCTCAACTTCTCTGAGGTTTCTTAAATGCTTTCCTAAACCATTGTGTCCGTGACACTGTATGAAATACATTGTGGCATTGTGGAACAGTGTACAAATATCCAAGAACAGAGCAAAGCATGCTGATTTTTCCATTCTCTCTCTCTGTCATATACATATGTTCTCCCTCGTTAAGCAGGGGCATAACCCCAACTCTTTTAATCTGTGCTTGAAAGCTGCAAAGCCACACCACACAGTGATGCCAGGATCACCTTTATAAAATACGGATTTCATCATTTCATCCCCTTAGTTCAAATCCTCCAATGGTTCCCATCACCTTCATTCATTCCAATAATACTTTTTTTCATTGAGAATCTACAAAGACCACTCAAGAAGAATTGAGGGTTAAATGGTATAAACATATAGTCTGTAGGTTTATACAAATATATAAACCTAACATACACCTATAAATCACCAAAGCTTTAAAACTGTGTCTCCTACCTTCCCCCTCTGAAGCAGCTGACCTCTCACCTCAATATGGTCCTCTCCTGTACTTCGCTATCAATTCACTCTGCTTCAAGATGCAAACTGTCTCACTTAATTCTTCCTTCTTTCTTTCTTTCTCCACTCATCCCTTCATCCATCTTTCCATCATCACTCAATGCCTAACCTCCTTCAGTGTCTACTAGCTACTGTGCACCCTCAGGGAGCTTCTAGTAGCTTCCGAGACCCTCTTGGTCATTCTCTCCTCAGAGCATGGGGAGCGTTCACTTAGCACCTGTCCCACAATGGATAATGTACATTCTAACCCCTATAAGCCTGAGCCCCTAAGGTTTCTTTTCTCTCTGTCAATTACTGAAAAAGGTGTGTTGAAGTCTCCATCTGTAGTAGTGGGTTTGTGTATTTCTCCTTATGGTCCCACCGTCTTTTGGCTCTGTCTCCCCACTGTCAACACTGCCTAGCCCAGAGAAAGGCTTGAGGAAGAAATGAAGGAGGGAAGGGTGGAGAAGGGGAAAAATAAAAAGGAGGTCTGAACAGGACAGCAAAGCTGTCTTCTTTTATATGAAAGAAAAAAAAAACTAGAAAGAAGATTGCAATGCCAACTGAGAGAGATTTTAGAAAAAAGAAGGCAGCGGGAGGGGGAAACAGATGTCCCAACCCTTTCAAACCTAGACTAGAGGTAAACCCAGAAAGAATTTCAATTTATATGAAGCAATAGACCATTCAAATCCCTACCCCACAATCCAAAGCCTTGAGCAGGCACCATGAAATGTGCTTTCTCTTTTCTGGAAGCCATGCTCGTAAATTCACCATTTCTCAGTTGTGTTTCATTGAAACAATTGCTGCCCCCACCTGATGGAGTCAAGGACCTGAATCACATTGCAACTCAGCTGAAAGTAAATTTTGGAGTTTTAAAGGGTATAATGATATCTACAGTTCCTGCTCTGATTACCGGAAGGGCTACATTAGCACTTCAGGAAAGAAAAGATCCACGCTCAGCTTAAATCTTGCTGGTGTCGGAAAGAATGCTTAATGCCCTATAATACAGATGACTCCTGTTTCACAGAGAAATTTCTCATCCATTTTGCACCGGAAAACTGCAAATGGGTTCTCTTCATCACACAGTCAGGGTGGAGAGATCACTTAAAAGCAGGAAGATGGCTTTATTGAGACCTACTATGGGGACGTATTCCAGAGGTGGTTCCATAGAAGGAACAGAGATCTGCGCATTCTGCCAACAGGTCTGTTAGCAAGCTGAACCCGGAGAGTTAATGAAGCAGTACCTGAGTCTACGGTTCCTAGACAGACTCCCTATAAATTACCTGAATATACCTTCGTACAGTATTACCTCTTTTTGGCTTCCACCCCTAAATTAACAAGTCACCATCAATTTTTTGCCTCTACAGCCATGATTCCCTTTATAGATCAGATCTTTTTTCATGTAAAAAAGGCACATCCACTGGTGGTGAGGTCTAGCAGCCTGGTCTTCTCCATGGTTTCGACTGTTAGATTCATTTCACTCTGCAGATGGAAATTTTCAATGCCTTTGAAAAATACTTGGGAGAAACTCTGGTCAAATTCAAGGTCAGGCACAGGGACTTAAAACATTCATCTTGGCGAGGTACAAAACCCTCCATTGTTATTGGCAGACCCTTTTTACAAAAATTATGTAATCCATTTTGTCTGCCCAATGGAAAGAAAAACATCTATTTGTGTAACTATGTGGGTACTCCTTGTTAGGTGAAATAATGCTTGAGTTAACTTTCCATTTTCTTTTCTTTCTTTTTTTTTTTTTTTAAAAGATTTTATTTATTTATTTGACAGACAGAGATCACAAGTAGGCAGAGAGGCAGGCAGAGAGAGAGAAGGAAGCAGGCTCCCTGCTGAACAGAGAGCCTGATTCGGGGCTCGATCCCAGGACCCTTGAGACCATGACCTTAGCCAAAGGCAGAGCCACCCACATGAAACATCTCTGTTCTGTCAAGGCCATAGTGACCTCCCTGTGGCCAGACATTTGCTTGAATTAGCTCTTGTCAGTTAATATTTTTCTATTTTTTTAAAAATCCGATTACTTATTTCTGAATCTAGTTTTTTCTCTCAATTTTAGTCTCTTTCCCCTAAAACATGACTCTCTTTATCCACCTGAATTTTTGTTTAACATTCAGCAAAGTAGTCAACAAGCATTGCGGACAGTTGCTATGGGGCTGGGGAAAATGACAAACAAAATCCAGGTTCTGTTCCTTACCCTGGAAAAGTAGCGGCAGAGACGTGATAGCAGCAGAGACATGAAACGCACGTATGGTAGCAACAAGAAAATATTTTGATCCAAGTCACAAAAGTAATCGCAGATTAAAGGAAAAGAATACTACAAAGTGTGCCTCTTCGAGGGCCCAAATACAATAAATGGGACAATGGGACATATGTAAGAATTTTCAGGGACTGCTTCCTGGAAGAAATAAGAACTGCTGAATGTGTGTGTGTGTGTGTGTGTGTGTGTGTGTGTGTGTGTGTAGGAGCATCATTTCATCTCTCTTGGGTAGTAGCTTCCTTTATTTGCCAAAAGCACATTAATTTTATTTATCTTGACATTTATTCCCCTCCATTTGCAATTGGAACTCTTAATCCTAAAAGAGACATAGAAAATGCCTTATTTTCCATCTGCTCTGTCTTTTCTATTTCCTATTATATTCATACCATTTCTTCACTATTTAATCCGATGATCCTACATTACTGTTGAATATTCATATTTTAGTCTCAGTGTGATATTCATTACACTCACACTTCATCCTTTCAGAATCATTCTGTTTCTTTCCTTCGACCAGGCACCTCAAGTTTATTCATTACCTCCCATCTTGATGTCTGTGATTCACCCATGTTGGTCTTCTGACATCCTGTCTCCAAACACGATTGAAACCCTCTTTAAAAGCTTGAATCTCGAATAATTTATTCCCCCACTCCATCAACTCCACTGATTTCTGGTTCATCTCTGCCTCACATTTAAATGGTTGACTCATTTCCCCCGACCACTTTATAAACCTTTAACAAACATTATCTACTTCTTGCACAAAATTACATGTATTTTCATCTCTCCACGAAGCCCGTTTTCTAATTGGTTTCGTTTATTTAGCTTATCTCTCCAATTTTCTTCTTTTATAGTCATTTTTCATAACTCTCCTTATTGTGCCATTTTTAATCACAGAAATGCACCTTGGTTTAAACGGCCTGAAGATAAATATTGAAAATGCATATGTGAATAGTCTAAACTTGATTACCTAATGGTTTGGGTGAGGATAAAAGGAACATGAAAATAAACAGTCACCAGCCAGATTTAAATACATGACAGGCTTTGGCATTTATACTCGCTTATCCGGCGCCTTCTATGGCCCCTCATCCCTGATCTCTCCCAAGGCTAGACACAGGAAAATGATCCGAGATGCATTTTCCTCCCTGGTCCGAAGGCTGCTTTTTGTTCATCCATTTATAAATCCGAAGCTGGGTTTGAGCAAACACAAGGGCGGTTTAAGGGTTCTCCATCAATACGTTTTCACGTTGTGCAGTTTTCCAGTCACTTCCATAACTATCGCTTTATTTAATCCACTAGTACTCATAAACAGTGTCGAGATAACAATGTGGTCAAAAACAAAAAATAAAATAAAATTAGTTGCCTGATGCAATTGTGAATGTGATTTGTTAACATCATTTCTTCAAACCCTAAGCCCCCTTTTGCTACCCTGGAGCCAATCTCAATCGGGAATATGCAAGATGATCCTGTCCAGGCCGGGGCACCATCTGTAAGCTTGACGTCTTCTCGATTCGTAATCTGGCTTACACCAAGGCAGGCAAGATGAAAGGAAAAGGCCCATTTTTCTTCATTTAAATGGCTGGCAGACCGTCTCTTTATTTCTTCGGAGAAAGAAATTCTCGTAAGCAGAATACATCATATTCATGGAAAATGGATATTCCTACATCTGATTCTGGGTTGTTTATATATCAAAGATTAAGTGCCTCACTGCTTCAAAACCAAAGATGTTCCGGTGTAGGCCCTAGGGCTTCCTCTTCATGTTAGTCCCTATTAACATTTATGCCATTTGTTCTTTCAAGGCGCAGAGAACCCCGACTCAATCCAGCGCTCAGTTACACACATTCTCTACCTGTGGGCTTCACCAGGATTTTACCGATGGCCATTGCTGTGCCTCTGAACTAGGAAGATCATCAGGAATTTGCATAAATTGTATTACAACCTGCATGCATTTGCTTTAATTATGACATCTTACCCAATGCGGTTTTAGAATTAAAATTAAATTCTGGCTATCTTTCTGGGGATGAGTTTGCCTAAAAGTAGTTATCAACACAAATGGCTAGGAAGAGGGTGCAGATAGATAACATAAATGAGTGGAGGAGGTCAGGAGCTAAGTACCAAAAAAAAAAAAAAAGACAGGTGAAGACTTTGGTAGACAAAGGGCAGGGCCTCAGCAATCATCACGGAGCCAAAGAAAACCCAACTCTGAGCCACAGGCAGCCATAGGGTACAGGCCTACTGTTCTTCTTACTACATGGGGAGAAAGTGCTCCCGAATTCCTACCACAAACATACTGGCTCATGTGTATAAGGAAAGTTTCTCTACAAGTACCTACTCCTCCCTCATGCTCAGTCACTTGTACTCACTGCAAGTCCCTAAGGCGTTTTAGATTTCAGGGGTTTGGAGAAGTAAGTGGTGTTGGGTGGGAGATTGAGACTGAGCGGTAAGCAGGAAAGAGGAATTCAGGTACTCTTCTTTGGGATCCCAGACCAGCCAAGATTTGTGGAATGGATTCTCTCTTATTAGCCCCCGTATCTCCCAAAGACAGGGTTGTAAGATAAAATAGAGGACGCCCACTTCAATTTGAATTTCAGATTAATAATAACTTTCTAGTGTATTACATGGGACATACTTATAATAAAATATGAATTGCTCCTAGGCTGAAATTCAAATGGAACTGGGCATCCTATATTTGGCCTGCAAAGTCTGGCAACCCTATTCAGGACCAGTACTTTTTTCTGGGTGGTGGCTTCACTCCCAGGTTTTCCTTGATCAGTCACTGGCAGAATAGCAGAGAGATTATGTGGACTCTAGAATCAACTGTACTGCTTGGGTTCAAATCCTAGGCCCACATGGAAATTTATTTAACTCCTATACATCTATGTTAGTTTCCCAGTCTGCAAAATGGGGATAATGGTAAACACCCTAGTTTATGCACCTGTTTTTGGGAGGAAATGAGACAACCCACACAAACCTTGGTCACAGAGCCGGTAGTCAGTCAGTGCTGCCCACAGTAATTGCCACAGGTTGCCTTGCCCTGTACAGATGGTAATCTACCTGCTAATTAAGGTTACATTCTAGCTAACATTTAAAATTATTTCACTGGTGTGATAAACATGTGTTTAGCATTTCCCACATGTCCCCTATGCTGGGTGAAAATATTATTTTAAATTTAAATTTAGAAAAGTGTAGTTTTAAGTTTTAATACATGGCTCCAGAAAATTCTTAAGGAAGGTTATATTAAGCTCACAGGATAGACTCTCAATTCCTCATTTGTCCCCCCATCCTATTTATCTCTCTTTTCTCCCTATCGCTCTTCTTCAGCTTATCAGAAGGAAATGTAGGAGCAACAAATAGTCTCTTGTTTTATCCACTAGACAGAGCAAGATGCTTTCTCCATCACAAATGATTTACTTGCCCTCCAGACACTTCCCTCCACCCCCCTGCAACAGACACATACAGACACCCACCTGTCCCACCTCTACCCCCACCTGGAACTCTGTGTCTTGGGGTATTCTTGTTCTCCTCTTAACCTAATAAGCTGGAAATGCAGACGGAGCAGTTAAGAATCTGCTCAAGGGGGCACGCAGGGAGCCAGCTGGGGAGCTGAAATGAGACCATCCCACTTCTTGGCTCCCCGCCCAGTGCTCTGTCCAACAGACCATAGTGGACACCTGGGTCTGCTGAATAGGAGCCCTGCAGTTGCTAGGGCAAAGGATGAAGCCAAAGTTGGAAAACTCTTATGACGCTCCCCATGGCGATTAATCTGTTTGAAGGTCTGGGCTCTGAACCTTAGATTCCAGGTCTGCATTCCTTCATAAAACCTCATGTTTTGAAAGCCACAGTCAATGACCCTGTGAATTTAACTAGACACATTCTTACAAAGCAGCGTCGTAAAGGAAAGCTCCTAAGTGATTGGAATCTGCCAACACGCTGTCTTGTGCTCCTGGCTCCCAGTATGGGGGCCCGGGAGAGGAGAATCCCACGCCAAGTCAATTTTCACTGCTTGGGCTATCAGTGTGGAATGCTGGGCTTCCTTAGAGGCATGGCTGTCATTTTGGATGCTCTTCTTAATGAAGGCTTAGGCGCTAATCTAAAAGGTCAGTGCCTGCCCACCCCACTGTACCGGTGGCCACGCTTAGATTGCGTATCCACGGTTGGTGGGGTAGGGTCTGTTTCAGGCATGACGAAATTCCCATCTCTTTAACCTGATAAAATGAAATCTATATGCTCATTGCTTTTAAAGGCTTCAAAGTCTTTATCCACTTCAGTGAATACGCTGAAGGAAAGGTGAGATCAAGGGCCACGGCCTTCTAGAAAGGAAATTGTGACCTTTTTTTTTTAACCTCTTTCTCTCCATCTCTTCTCTGTCTCTCTCTCTCTCTCTCTGTCTCTCTCTCATTACTGTTTTCATGAACACTAAAGACAAACCAGAACAAATGACAGACGATTATGGTTGGGAAAAGAACACAGTCTTCATCCCATTGAAAAATCTTCAGAAAGGTATCTCCCCCCCGATTTTGTTACACTCATTCAAATTAAATAAGTTCTATTTGGTCCCTCAACCTTATTTACTGATCTGCCTCATCCCAGCGATATGCGTACTGGAAGGACATGAGAAACTGAACTGTACGGGTCAGATATTGTCCACCTAGTTCAGGGACCTGCGTTGAAGCAACTATGGGATAAATTGGACCTCTGCGAAATTGAATCCAGCTGGTAGGCTCGTGGTCATTTTTGTTGTTGTTGTTGGTTTTGTTTTTGTTTTTGTTTTTGCCTAGCCTTCGCTTTACCACTCTCTGATAACAACATTCACTCTGATTTCCTTTGAGGAACTATGCTTCCTCCCCTATTTTCAGTCTGTGGGGTTGAGATGGGGCCAATCCCAACTGCAATGGGGCCCATAACCTAGGCTGAGGCAGTCAGCATCTTCCCCTCTTCTGGCCAGGAGAATCTGTTCTGTATTGTGCCCGTATTGTGTGACTTAGTTCACGTCAACTAAAAATCAGCCCTGGGGCTTTGCTAGAACTGTGAGGAAGGTGGCACCCCCTTCCCACTGGGCTTGTGAGGCTGGCAGATCCTAGGTGCACCACCCCAAAGCTAAAGTCTGCCTGAGTGAGAATGAAGAAAAGCACAGAGACACAGCGCCAAACAGTGAGAGACTGATTTCTATTGACACTGCACGCACACCTAGGGCCAACTTTGCAGCAAGTCAGGAATACCCCTGGTGTTTTCAGTTATAAGAGCCAAGGCATTCTTCTTTTTGCTTGAGCCAATTTGGATTGGGTTTTCCTCACTTGCAATAGAAAGACTGTTGAAAATGGTACAAAAAAGGTTTTGTTGAGAATGCTAGGTTCAAACTCTTATCATGAGAATAATATATCTTGGGTATGATGCACATAATACATCTCGAGTATGATGCATATACACATATGTATAAGCAGTTACAAAGATGGATGTGGATTCTATTACTAATCTATGCTTCCTTCTCATCAAAGTACAGTAACAGCCTCCATCTCCATATCCTTATCCAAAACAACTAAGCAAACAATTCTTGCCTATTATGTGCCCTCTTCACTGTCCTCTGCATTTTCATTGTCCCACAGAACTCAACTAGGTGGCCAAAATATTTTTGTTTTGTTTTGTTTTGTTTGTTTTGGGGGAGGAGGTTGGTTTTGTTTTGGGGGTATTTTTTTTTTGCTGATTAATGACCTAGATCAGAAATCCAAAAACTACGGTATGCAGGCCAAATATTGTCCACTGCCTGTTTTTTGTAAATAAAGTTTTATTGGAACACAGTTATTCATTCATTTACATATTATTCATGGTTGTTTTAGCACTATGAGAGCACAGCTGAGTAGTTGTGACAGAGACCATATAGCTCACAAAGCCTAAAATATTTACTATGTCTTGGGGTACCTGGATGGCTCAGTCATTAAATGTCTGCCTTCAGCTCAGGTCATGATCCCAGGGTCCTGAGATCAAGTCTCACATCGGGCTCCCTGCTGAGTGGAAAGCCTGCTTTTCCCTCTCTCACTCCCCCTGCTTGTGTTCCCACTCTCACTGTCTCTCTCACTGTCAAATAAATAAATAAAATATTTTTTAAAATAAATAAATAAATAAATAAAATATTTACTCTCTGGCCCTTTATAGAAAAAGTTTCTTGGTCTCCCATCTGGAGTATTAACTTGGGAATGACTGCAGCCTTTACAGCATTTGTCTTTTGTGTCTGCAATGTCTTTTGTAGCTTTATTCTCTTGGCAGCCAGTGTTCTTTTGCAGGCTATGGAGATGAGAGGAGGAAGTTTAAACTCCTTTTGATAAGAAAAGTCACTGCCAGCCTAGAATGGAAATAGAAGCTAAAATAAGATTTTCCTCTTCCTCTCCCATGGCAATATGAAGAAATATGGATACCATCTGTGTCAGATTGTTGGCAATTTGCCACCATTCCCTTCTCTATATCATCCCCTGTAGCGCATAGTCTAAAAGCTCGGAAACTACATTTCCCAGAATGCCTTGCTACAAGGTTTCCAGGCTAGATTGAACCAATAAAAAGAGCCAGGATATAGAGAAGGTAGAGGAAAAAACGGAGTGATATTACTGCTCTTCCAGCAGGGGCAAGCAAATGCCTGGACTTCGGTTGGTAAGCAAAAGATTTTGCAGTGGTCTCTGAAAATCACCTAATTTAGCGTTTCAGGTGGTGGTGACCATTCTGTGAGTCCAGCAACCTTAGCAGGAAACTGATAGCTACCACAGCCTTTTTCTGACTTTTCAACTTCCAGCTGATCCAGTGGTTTTGCATGCATCCAATCTCCTACATGAAAATCCTTCTTACTTGAAATACTTACACCAGTTTCCGTTTTCCTATCTGAGCCTTAACTGATACACCATAATATTGCCTGGATAACACAATGAAATATTCCCTTCAGCCCCAAAAGCAAGAGATGACAGTGCTTTGGTTTCTTAATATCCCTGGAGAGTTGGTCAGTGTGCCAGTGTTCCAAGTCATTAGTAATTGATCCTAGTGGTCTGCCAGTCAATCACTGCTGGTAAGGCATCATATGCAACCAATAAATGCTGATCCTTGCCACTGTCGTCATGGTTTTTCAGGCAGTGGCAAGGACAAGGATGTAGAAATGGGATAGATGTGTGCTAGGGACAGAGAGTGGATTAGGGTCTTGAAGTGTGAGCCCTGGGGGGCCTTGGAGGATGATGACAATGGAGAATGTTTCATGCTAAACTAAGTATTTAAAGGAAATATGACTGCCTGTGTTCCTTGGCCTCCTGGAAAAGTGTAAGAAAAGTATGTCAGTACATAAGCCAACATGTATATTCAGGAAAGCTCAAAGGGACATCAAACTAGAGAAAATTGGAATGGTGAGCCTTAGCAGGCTTTGCATATGGTAGTGGGAAAGGTTCTGCGTGATTTCAAAGAATGTGGACTTTAGTGCAGCCGCAGATACAGCTGGCTGGGTGACCTTGGCTGAGTCACCCCTCTCAAGGCCCTTCTATTTGTTACAAAACAAACCAACAGCGCTGAAGCCTTTTTTTTTTTTTTTTTTTTTGGGAGGCTGTGATTTTATTATCTATGGCTTAGAGGGAATTTGCCAATGGAGAGCCTCAGGAGCTGCAAGCAGATTAAGACCACAGACGTAAAAATCTCATCCAAAAGCACAAAGTTCTTTCTACCCTTGATAAGTTATCACAGATTCAATCTCTCTCCCGATGGACACCAGCCAAAAAGCCAAGGGCACCATCGAGATTTCTCTCCCTCCTCCCCTCTGCTGTTCCATCTACTGCGGATATGTCTCTGTCTCCCTCTCTCCCTCCCTCCCTCCCTCCCTTTCCTTCTTTCTTGCACACAGGTCCATATGAAGGCCTAACTTCAGAGGGAGGGGCAGAGACAGCCAAGGGTAGGGAGGAATTGCTGGAAAGAAAACAAACCAGCTTCTACTAGCTTTGGGCTTTCTTTCTGCCAGGTATGCAGAACAGCGCTGTCACTGTTGAGACTGCTCTTCTGTAGAGAAGAGGAATGGGAGGGACGAGAAGAAAGATGGTAAGGATGCTAACATGCTTTGTTAGGAAACTTTTTTAACTAATCTGGAACACAGTCTGTAGCAGTAAGAATACCCCTTTAAAGAAGAACTACAGCCTCAGACGTTTTAAAATTGTTACATAAAAATCCAGCCATGTAAGATGTTTTCTTATTTTCCACTCATTAACAATTGATTTATTCAAAGCACTGACCCTCTTTCGAAGGAGTGTGTGAAGGGAAGAACACCATGTATTTGAGATTTTAAGCTGCTGTTGTGTAATTATCAGAGGCGAGCTAATGCTTGCTAGCAAGGGTCCCTCCTCTACAAAGGCAAATGATCCTTTGGTATTTTAAGTTGGCCAACTCCTTTTAATTAAGGGGGAGAAAGTCTTGTTATTTATCTACTCTCAATTCTGCGCTTCTTTGTATGACTTAATAATTTATTTACAAATGTTACTTGTAGCCATGTGTTCTGCTCCATTTGGGAAAGCTGCATGGCTGTCGTGTGCTTAGTGTCTCTCCAGAACTCATTGTTTTGACAAAATAGGACATTCTGCATTTATGAGTGTCAAAAGGGACTTCAGCAAAGACTGAAATAGACTTGCCAGCTGTGTGCTCCGGGCAATGGGAACCTATGGGCCTGTCGCCCTGTCCCTCGACTCTGACAAACAGACTTCGCCTGAGCCAGACAAGGAATTCCAATGCCCTAATCCTTTGTTGAAATATTTGGAAAGCAGCCCTTGTGGTCATCCAGAGCAGCCAACAGTTCTAAATGCAGTCTACCCTTAAGCCAAGTAAAGAAGAAATCCTGAGACGGAGAAGGTGCGGAGAGGTTATTTGGGGAGGAAATACCAGGTTGTAGATGAGGAGGATGTTGTACAACATCCTCATCCTGGCTACCTTCTCCTACGTGGCTACTGTGTTCCAGACACCAAGCCAGCCAGGCACTTCATCCATGTGAATGCGCCTGTTCTAAATCTTACAACCAGGCACATCTATCCCATTTTACAAATGAAGAAAACTGGCTTCCTAGAAATAAATGACCTCGTCCATGGACATACAGCTACTGAGAAGCTGAATCAGAATTAGAAGCTAAGTGTAAGACCAAACCTTGGTTATTCTAAAAGTTTGTACAATTACAAAAAGGTGCCCAAGGGCACATGACTTAGTACACAGACGGTGCCTAAATACTAATTAGTACACTGCATCCTTCCTGCTAGTAGATGCAATCCTAGCCCAGGATACATGGTTGGTGAGTAGTACACCGACTATAGTTCAGTGCCTACTCACTTCCCCAGCACAGTGACTTTGCGAAGGATGTGGACTGAACAATTCTTTGTGGCAGCCTTCAAGCCAGGCCAGGTATGTCTAAGTCCAGTGCGATGCTTAACTTTATGTATCATCTTAGTGGGACTACAGTGCCCAGATTTTGGTCAGACATTATTCTGGGTGTTTCTATGAAGGTGTTTTTGGATGAGATTAACATCTAAATCAGTGAACTTTGAGTAAAGCAGATTTCTTGCTATGGCGTGGGTGGGCCTCACCCAATCAGTTGAAGGTGTGTGTGTGGTGTGTGTGTGCGCGCAAATATTTGTGTGTGTATACATATTTCTGTTTCTCTGGAGAATTCTGACTAATATAACCAGAATTTAGAATCTAGGTTCTTCTCACAACTCCAAGGAAGTTTTTTCTTGAGATGACCAGAGTGCAAGTAAGAAAATTCTTAGCTAGTTGAAATTCCTTATCGAAAGAGTGCCAATTACTTAAACTGTGTCAGTTTAGAAGGGAGTCTTTAGGACATGCTTCAGGACTCCACACTTGGTTCTGTCCCATTCAACACTTCTGTCAGTGGCTTGTGATATAGGATCATGCAAATCCAATTTGAGGATGAAATGAAGCCGGGAGGGATAACTAACATGACAGATGATAGGATCAAGATTTTGACAGGTTGGGTTACTATGCTGAAACTAACAAGAAGGATAATGGTATGACTATACATTTTAGATTTAGAAAAAATCAATAGTTGTAGCACAGCTATAGATTTGGATTCAGAAAGATAGAATTTAAATTTTGTTCTTCAAAGGCTCAATATAAGCCAACAATGTGACTCAGCTCCTTTAAAATGTTAATAGTATTGAAATCAAAAGATAAAAATATTAATGCATCCTATGGATCAGTCCTTGTGTAAGCTGCATAGGTCTGAAAACATCAGAAATCTCACAACACAATCGAAGCGTTTCCCAGAAGGGTGATGGTACAATAAAGCTCTGAAGAGAAGGACAATTAGGGCATGTTCAGAATTTTTAAAACTGAAGGAGTAGTAGGAAGAACTGAGGATTAATATAATAGAGGAGAAAATATCTGAAGGAAGACATAAGAAGGATCTTCAGGCAGTGGAAAGAGGAAGAACCAGTCTTCTTTCTGTGTACTTCCAAACAGAACTAAAATGCAAATATGGACATTTCAGGTCAATAAAAGAAAAGGCTTTCTAAAAATTGGACATGGCTGAGAAATCTAGGATACTCTGTGAAAAAGGAAGCCACCTGGCTGATACTATCCAAGTCTGCCTAAATAATAGCTTTGTAGCCTTTCCAAAAGGATAGACCATGTTGATAACATTTCCCTTCTCCTTCCATCTCATAAAACTAATAAGGGGCTAGGAAGTTGATTTGACATGATCTGCACTTGGTGAGCCATGGTTAATTTTTAGGAATCACCTCCTTCTTTTCTAAGTCATTGCAATTTGGTTAATAAATTTTCTCCGACTTTCCAGAGAATTGGCATCCATTAGACCAGTAATTCTTTTGGAATTAAATAACTGTGTCTTTCCGCATTCTTTTCTATTAACCACAAGCACAAATAAAGGCCACTGTTAGTGGTTAGGAACTGTGCCAGTTACTGTGATGTTTTAGATACTTAATTTCATTTAAACCTTGATACAATTATCTGAAGCTCAGGGACCTTGGGGGTCTATCCCAGGACATGAACCCGCAAACAGCAAAGCTAAGATTTAAGCCCGAATGCAAGTGATTTGGAAGTCTCTGCTGGGAACTGCTATAGTCTGTGGGCGAGTCTCCACAAATGCCACATCTGTCCTTACTTGCCACGGTGCTTCCTCTAATGGTCACCTACAGTGCTTTCCTCCCTCTTTTCTGGGCATCTTGCAGGATCAAGCTCCCTCTCATCCCTGAAATAAGGTCTGCCCACACCAAGCAGCTCAGCCCACGATGATTTTTTCCTTATGGATTATTTTAGTTCCAGTAAAAGAATATCAAATGGAAATAGTTAAGCCGAAATGAAGAAGTTATTAGCTCACAAGAGCAAAGAGCAGGTAAGAAAAGGGTAGATCCACTCTTGGAAATAAAAGAAACCAGGGATCGGAACCTGCAAACTCTCCCTTCTCCATGCCTCTCTTTACCTCTGTCTGCGTCAGCCTCCTCCTCTCAGGCTGGAAGTAAGGCCTCATGCAGTTTTTACTCTTAACCCCAGTCCCAGAGAACAAATTTGTTTTGTTTTTTTCATTTCCTATATTGAGATATATTTTACATAAAACAAATGCACCCATTTTAGGGTACGTTTTGAGGATTATTAACAAAGTTATATAAGCACACATAACTTCCATTGTAACCTCCATATAGACTATTTCCAGCATCACAGCTCAGGTTTTAAAAGAACTGAAGGAAGAACTCTGGAGAAGCACCTGCCTCTGTAAACCAGTCACCAGGTGTTGAGAACAGAGGTGGACAGCCCCCACGGAAACCAAAGTCTAGGACTGGAGGAAGAGCCAAGGGTGCGGTTTATAGCTCACAGACAGCACCTGGGAGAAATCATTATGAGTTTGAAGCAGGAGAAATGCCCCAGGAGAGACCAAAATTAGTAATTTTGACAGGGAATTTTTAATATAAGAACATATTAACTATAACAAGGGGTTAGAGTAACAAGGGATCAGCACCCAGGAGAGAGGCTCTTGGACTGAGATCTGTGGCTCACTGAATGGCAGGTGGTATCATCCTGGTAGAACCTGATGGAAAGCCTCCCTCTGGAACTTTCCAGAAATCCACTGTTTAGAGTACCAGGAAAGCTGTGCACTTCCAGAAATCTCACTGGAGGTGATTCACGACAAAACCACCTGAGTTAAGTGGTCACCGGCACTTCTGGCTGTTCTGTGCGGAAGGAGTTGGGAATGGAGAAGCCAAGCCCTGGGGAACAGGTGAGGAGGTCTGCTTAGCTAGCACGCCAGAACCAGGAAGCAAAACCCTTTCCTTCTATAATGACACAGTTTAACATTATGCCTGCAAGGCAAAACATGAAAGGGCCCAGATCCATTTTCAGAGAGTAAGCAAAAGGTATGTGTTTGGAACACATCAATCTGGCAACACATCAATTATGAGCCCACACCCCAATTTGTTTCTACTAACCATCCTCCGGATTCCTAGAGTTTATACCACCCAATTCAACATTGATTATGTACGTGCCTCCCTAACTACTTCTTTTGTAAATATGTCTTCCCAACTGATTTAGGAATTCCCAGAAGATAAGAAATGTGCCCCAGATTACTGGGAGGTTTCGCTTTTCCCCATCCCCAGTGTTTTCTACGATATCAGGCCCACAGGAATTTCTTAGTGAATATCGTATTGACAGAGATTGCAAAAGAATCCCAAACCACATCAGAGTTGCAAAGAGGAAGTCTTGGGCAAAATCCATCCCACAGACATGTTTTTTTTTTTTTTTTTTCATTTTACTTGCACAGTGTTTTGTCCATCCAATTTTTTGAAATTCTAAATTAGTAGCCAATGCACCAAACTGAAGACTTCATATAGAAATCCAACGTTCTGGAAAGCTGTAAGATGGTGCCACAGCGAGGCCACCCAGGCAGGCTGAGGCTGACTCTCAGATCCTGCCTCTCGCCAGCACACAGACGCTCTGTGTGGCTGTAGTCCTCCTATGGCCTGTTCATTTTTAGGGCTTTGAATCCTGTGACTGTGTCCTCAACCCTTGCTCAATAGGACAGATTCCCTTAACCTCTTTTGTAGATCAAGGAATGTGGAAAATGAGTCCTAAATAGACATAACTATGTTGCCAATGCTGATGATTTCTTAGTTCTTTCTTTTCACCCACATATCAAAACTGTTGGGTGTCTTTAAAATGAATGGTCCAAATGAGTTCATAAGAAAATTCACCCAGGTTATAAGCTTAGGATCATGGATAGGGTATTAGAAGAAAAACTCACAAGGAGTCTTGTTCAAGAATCATCACTGCTCTTAATCTAACAACAAGAAACTTGGTGCAATCTTAGAGACTCTGTGAGCCTCAGTTTCTGGCTCTGAAAGTAACAGGCATAGTCCTGACCTTCTGTGAGTCTGAGATGTTGTTAGGGACAAAAGCTCTATTCATTAGGAATGACGTGAGGACCCAGCCTGGCCAAAGAATACCTAATTAAGGAAGAGTTTTAATTAATTATTCCCTCCTAAAGACTTTTCTCTTAGCTGGTTTAAGAAATCCATTTATTGGGACGCCTGGGTGGCTCAGTTGGTTAGGCGGCTGCCTTCGGCTCAGGTCATGATCCCGGCGTCCTGGGATCGGGTCCCACATCGGGCTCCTTGCTCCGCGGGGAGCCTGCTTCTCCCTCTGCCTCTGCCTGCCACTCTGTCTGCCTGTGCTCGCTCGCTCTCTCTCTAACAAATAAATAAAAAAAAAAAAAAAAAAAAATTAAAAAAAAAAAAAAAAAAAAGAAATCCATTTATTATCACCTGCCTCTTTTGCAGTATGACAACTTTACTTTAATGCTTTTGTATGACCAGGAAAACAACTGGGACAGCCTCTAAGAGAGACATCTATATTATGATCTCATTCATGACGGTGGAGATCTCCTGGAAAAAAAATAAACTTTAAAAGTGCCACAGGATGTTTTAAATTAGCAAATATTTACTGAATGCCCGGGACTGTCCTAGCACTCTTTGGATGTTGTGTATACATTTGGGCCATTTCTGCATTATTCTAAATTAAGCATCTCATCTACAATCAACACACATATTAAACTTGGATCCATACTGTTAATTTTACTTTAAAAAATCAAAATTATATTTAATCAAGGGCATTGAAAATAGACCCTTCAGAGTGTGACTATTTATTAAGAGTATTAATTGCTATTACTATTAATTACTATTTATTAATGAGGTAAGGTCATTTAATTACTTACCACACATTCAGACATGTAAAGAAAATACAGCTTTGTTTACTTATTTATTTGATACCTCATCTTCCCTCTGAGCTTCTTCCTGCTGGGCAGAACCTTTGAGTCCAACAGGTAAAGTTGGACTTCTCCAACTTCTGAAAATGTTATTTGATAACATGTCCCTCTGAGCTTCCCTCTGAGCCTCTTCCTGCTGGGCAGAACCTTTGAGTTCAACAGGTAAAGTTGGACTTTTCCAACACTGAAAATGCTTTCAGTAGTCCTTTAACTAAACACTGTCTTGGTATTTTTTTTTTCAAGATTTTATTTATTTATTTGACAGAGACACAGCAAGAGAGGGAACACAGGCAGGGGGAGTGGGAGAGGGAGAAGCAGGCTCCCCACTGAGCAGGGAGTCTGATGCAGGGCTCGATCCCAGGACCCCGGGATCATGACCTGAGCCAAAGGCAGCCGCTTAACCGACTAAGCCACCCAGGTGCCCCTGTCTTGGTATTTTGGATTTGCTCAGCTAACCATGCTCCTTCCAAGGGCTAAATAGGTAATGGAGTTTGGGGGGCTAAGGGGGTTTATGTGACCCATGGAGAGATGACAAGAGGCCATCCAGCCATAGCCAAACCAGCTTGGACCCAAAGAACCACCTGCCCAACCAAAAGAATACAGAGAAATAACAAATGTTTGTTGTTTTAAGCCACCATGCTTAGGTTTTTTTTTTTTTTTTTTTAAAGATTTTTATTTATTTATTTGACAGACAGAGATCACAAGTAGGCAGAGAAGCAGGCAGAGAGAGAGAGAAGGAAGCCGACTCCGGGCTGAGCAGAGAGCCCGATGCGGGGCTCGATCCCAGGACCCTGGGATCACGACCTGAGCTGAAGGCAGAGGCTTTAACCCTCTGAGCCACCCAGGCGCCCCATGCTTAGGTTTTTTTAATGGAACAAAAATGACACAAAAATAATAAAACTTGTATAGACAGTTAAAAATGTATATTCATATATTAATACTATATATAGTAGCATTCTAATACAAGAAACTTAATTAACAGGAAACAAAATCTTTGTTTATCCTGAAGAACAGGTGTATTCGTTCCTTAGAGATTGTCTTATAGAATTGATCCCGTTTGAATATGTAAACTATCAAATGATTGTTTTAGGTAGATTGGAGGATTACTGGCGTGTGACTTTTTTTTTTTTGGTCACTCATTCATTTACTACTCACTTATTCAATCTATATGAGCACAATCTAAACTACCTTGGTGCTGATCCAGTGTCTTAGTTGGTTCAGCTGCTGTAAGAAAATGTCATGGACCAGGTGGCTGAAACAACATTTACTTCTCACAGTTCTGGTGGCTGGGAGTCTGAGATGAGGGTGCCAGCAGGGCTGGGTTCTGGTGAGGACCGTCTTCCTAGGGACAGATGAAAATTTTGTCCTGATAAGAACACCGCACTCAAAGCATGAGGCTCCAGGAACACGGTGCTGGACTCATCAACCTAGCACTCTCTGTTGCTACCCCGATGCCCACGTGGTAACAGCTGTGTGTGTAACTTCACTAGGGACCTGCCATCTTCCCCCAGTAGCCAAGGGAAGGACATTTAGACTAGATGCTTCCTGCACCTAACTGGGCACTTGAAAAGATTTACTTTTTTTTAAGATTTATTTTTGCAAGAGAGAGAGAGAGAGAGAGCACATGAGCTGGGGGAGAGTCAGATGGAGGGGGAGAGGCAGACTCCCCGCTGATGCAGAGCTCAATCCCAGGACCCTGGGATCATGACCTGAGGTGAAGGGAGACATCAGAGCCACCCAGATGCCCGAAAGATTTATTTTATGAAATAAATGAAACTTTAAAACATCCAGCAGAGCTGGGAGAATTTTACAATGACTATCTTTTTACTCACCACCTGGTTACTACCATTAACATTTAAATATACTTTCTTTTTATCACCTATCTATTCACCTGTCCGTCTGTATACTTATTAACTAGTTATATTTGTTTACACTTTTTCTTTTGTTGTAAAATGTGCATGCGATGAATTACACAAATCAGAAGTGTACATTGCAGACACTGACAAATGCATACCATACTTATCTCTTATTCCAAACTTCTATCAAGATATCAGAACATGATCATCACCCCAAGAAATTTCCTCAGATCCCTTCCCACTCAATCATCACCCTACCTCCCCAGAGGCAGCCAGCATTCTCATTTTTAGCCACCACAGATTCGATTTTCCTCTTTTAGAACTTCACATGGAAAAATATTTCATGTGTTCTTTTTCATACAGTTGTTTTCACCTAACTGTGAGCAAATAGAACTACTTAATAATAAATATACTGAAATATTTAGCAAGAAGTGTACAGATAACTGCAATTTACTTTTAAATACATGAAAAAATAAGATGGAGGAGGAATGGATGTTTAGAAGATTCACCCACACTACTGTATGTATTAACAGTCATCTCTTTTTTATTACTAAATAGTATTTCACTGCATGAATATACCACATTTTATTAATTATCTTATTGAGGGATACTTGAGCTATTTCCAGTTTAGGTCTGTTATGAAAAAAGCTGAACATTCCTCTGTAAATATTTTGTAGACATATGTTTTCATCTCTCTTGGGTGGATTCCTAGAATTGAAAGCTCTGGGTCAGAGGATATTCATATTTTTAGTTTCATTAAAAAAAAAAATAACAGCGCCAGACATTTGTCAAAGAGTTTATGCCATTATACACTATTACCAGCAATGCATGAGAATTCCAGTTCCTCTGCATTGACTGGGTGCCTTAATGCCAAAACACGCATCCCTAGCTTCTGCCCTGGGGGCAAAGAAGAGAAACAATGAGCTCCCTTTACCTCCATTTCCCCTTCTCCCACAATCTTTTTTCCTCTTCTTGCCCTTCCCCTCTCCCTGACTTGTGCATTTGTTTGCCAAAATCAGGGAGGCTGGTCTTCAGTGCTCTCATTGGCTCTCCATCACGCCTGTAGTTGTCTGGGTCCAGCAAAGACAAAGAAACCACATGGTAGGTTAAGCAGGGGGGATTTAATGTCAGAGTTATTATCCTTGGTTAAAAAAGCAATTATAAGTTAAGGAAACTCTAATTGGTACCCTAGGGTAGATAGATGGAGAATAACCAAGGAAGAACATACTTGAGAGGAATTCAGGCCTCATTGGAGAAAAGGTGGTCTGGCCACTGGAACAGTTGCCTGTCTTAGCACAGCGGGGGCTGGGATGGAACAGATGACCAGCAACCCATGCCATGGTATGCGGCGGGAGTCTGGGTGCTCAACGGGAACTTTGGAGCATCCAAACTGCACAGGGAGGAGAAGCTGGTGCTTGCAGAGGAAGGAAGGGCTGAATGTGTGACTCTGCAGGCTATAGGCAGTTGCTTACAAGATGTACATGTTCTGGTTTCCATACGGAAAGGACTACATACAGGAAGGTTATCTAACACAGCCCAAGGCTGCAAAGTCACAGAGAGACCCTGGGCTTATGGCTGGGCCAGGCTCTATGGGAGGTCCTCACACTCATGCTGCTGACCTCCGGACCCTTCAGAAACTGCAGGAAGCCTCCTCCTTTTACAACATCCCTCCACTGCCCTTTACTGAGAAAGCTTACCGTACAAAGCGCTTCCTTTAAGGAGAAAAGTGTGAAGGAATTCCATTGGTTATCACAGAGCAAACAAACAAACAAACAAACAGTGGGATGCATTCTGAGCTCAGAGGCAAGTTGGTAACAGCTGCAATGTCATTCTTTTCTACTCCAGGCTTAGATTAAGCAAAATGATCAATGGGGAGTCCTAAAGAGAAGCTTGGCTTCCCAATTGTGGTAGATTGCAAAAATAGCCATAAGAATTCCTCTCTTACTTGCATTCAAGCCCCTTTGCAGTGGGCCTTTGCAGCTCTTGCCCTCAAGAGGGACAGTTTCTTTCTCTACTCCTTGAATCTGAGTTGGCCCTATAACTTGTTTTGGCTAATAGAAGGTTAGCAAACTTGATACAAACAGATTTGATAAAGTACTCACTCATTGGAGCTTGTTTTCTCTTTCTACTGGGAACCTTTCTGCCACCATATGGACAACCAGATTAGCCTTCTGGAAGATGAGGGAGCACGAATAAATAGAATTCAGCCATCCCAGAATTCCTAGCTCAGACCACCCTATGCTATCCTAGATCATCCAGCCACACCCAAACCACCTTAGACCCAAAGAACTGCCTCCCCGATCCACATAATACAGAGAAATAATAAACATTTGTTGTTTTATGCTACCATGCTTGGGTTTTGTTATGGAGCAAAAATGACACAAAAATAAAAATTATTTCAAAAATTGTATACTAATATATTAATATTCATAAAACAACATACTAATATAAGCAACCTAATTACCAGGAGAAAAGCTTTCTTTATCCTGAGGAACAGATATGTTTATCCTTTATATATCAATTGGCCTATGGAATTGATCCTGTTTCCCTTTTCTTCTAGACATCAAGAAGCACAGAGCCA
Source organism: Martes martes (assembly GCF_963455335.1). Taxonomy (NCBI): domain Eukaryota; kingdom Metazoa; phylum Chordata; class Mammalia; order Carnivora; family Mustelidae; genus Martes; species Martes martes. Next base: position 23,728,712 of record NC_137895.1, read on the forward strand.
ATTCATGGCTCATCTTTAGCAACTGTGTCCTCCCCTTCATGTTCACACTCTTCCCCAAGTTTTGACTTTCTATTCTGTCTATAGTTCTCTGTTCCTGATGTATAATTCATTTATAATTTGCCAATTTGGGCTTATGCATTTGTATAAGCTGTCTCAAATGATTTTTTGAAATGAGATTAGATACAAGCATATCAAACTAATGTAACCATTTATGGATATAATGTTTGAACCATAAAATGCATAGTATTTTCCTCTGTAATAAAGCTAGTGTGCTTCATTGGATGAAGTTCACTTTTTGCAAAAGATGAAATTAAAATTGGTAAGTGCTGGATTAGAGACAATAATTATCTTAAACTGAAATGCAAACAAACAAGAAATTTCCATTTTTATAAAATATCAAAATTTTCATGAAATTAAGAAGGATGGCTCTGGGTTGTATAGTTAGCATAAATTAGAATATAAGTCCAAAATAAAACAAAATTAAGTTTTATGAAGTCTTTAGACACAAAGTAGAACAAGCCTCTAGTCTAGCTTTCAAATATTCTGGTGCTCCTATTACAGTTAACCTAAGCTTTAAAGAACTTAGCTGTTTATGCTTCAATATATATAAATATATATATGACATTTTTAACCAGACATTTGGTTAACGTTAAACCATTTTGCTGTGTTGATCCATTCCTCTCCCAATCAAACTGCTCTTGAAAGAAATATGAAAAAGTTAATAGACCAAAACAAGTTACAGATCTTGAATTAACCAGAAGTGATCTTTTTAAAATGACAAGATTGCCCTTTTATAGATAACAAATGTGGATCTCCTATTTGAAAGTGGACCAGAATCCCAGATTGGGAGGGGGAGGCCAGTCAACTGTGAAATAGGTTGTCAAAAATATAAGTCTAAAATATGATTCAACCAGGAAAAAAAAAAATCCCGATTGTGCCGAAAAGTCTAGGATGTTCATTTACTTCGCAGAATAAAATCAGCTGAGGCTTACTGCAGATAAAGTTGGAATTCCACAGATAAAAAAGTTTGCTGCAGTGACAAATCTCTCCGTAATGGGAATACTTTGAAATATTAAACATAGAATCCAAGAGTAATTGGAAGGCAGTGCACGTTTCCATAATTAGTCCATCACTTTTATTTACCTCATGTATAAAACATGGCAGCCCCACATCGTAAAATAAATTAACAGCTAAATGTCAAATCTCCCCTCTTATTTAGGCCATCTGCTTAGGTGTTCAGACTGACACCCACTGCCATGAGAAACTATAAAGACCGGGAATCCAACTATCAGAAAAGAGCTATTGGAAAATACATCAAACATCAGGACTTATTCTTTCTGGCTTTCTCTTTCAAGTGCCATCCCCACCACCAACTTTCAAAGTCTAAAGATTTTGTGATCTAAATTACTATTGGTGCAAGTCTTGAGCACATTTCAGAACACAGGAAACTGAATCAGATATTCTACAAGAACGTGATGCTCCCAGACTTTCAATTAAAGTCACTGAAGAGAGCAAAGCCTGTGGGCTCAGGGCCCATCACTGCTTGAAGTCCATCCATAAACTTTCCAGAATGAAAAAACCTGGAGAATCCCAACCAAGATACCTTCCTTCATCAGGTTTACTAGTGTTCTCTCTTTTCTGAAATCAATGTTGGAAACTCTGATTGGCACTCCAAGATGAGAGGGAGGTGGGGAAAAACCCATCAGCTCTGGGGAGGCACAGAGGAAAAGAGCAAACTCCATGGCCACTGCTCCTGGGCATCTTTCCCCCGTGTCCTCTCTGCACCCCAGGATCCCTCATGGTACAGCTCATGAATACCAAGTCAAGCCAAGGAAGAGATTTTTACCTCACTCCTTTCCCATCTGCCCAAGCAAGCATAGTATCATCATTTTACCAATTAGAAAGACTCTTAGATTTCAAAAGCAAATTACAGTCCAACCTTATTTGCCTGATATGGAGTGTTGCCTCCTGCTACTGCCCATCCTTCTCTCTCATAAACTTGGAGGTCCTTCTGAAATATTTTCAAACTTCTCATCAGGTTCACTTCAATAAGTGCCATCATTCAAAACAGGAAGAAGGGAAGAAAGTGACTTTGAGTGCCAATAATGCTGCTCCCCAGGCAGAGTGGAAAGGGGGGCCGGCTGGCTGGTTTCACTCCCGTAAGGCTATCTTTGGGAGGAAGCCAGATCAGAACCAGTAACACATCCTGTGATATAACTAACTTGATCAGATTAGACTTCAACTATAGGTTTCATCTATAATGCAGATATCTTCTGTGGTTTGGGACAAATTATATAACCACCTCTTCCTCCTCCAAAGAATAATAAAAAATAATTTATTGTCCTCGCAACACACCTTTCATTGCCATGGCACAAATGCTTAGATTAGCTCCCTACCTACCTATCATGCTGTGATGTGAAAATTAATTAGCTAATGTCTGTAAAGTGCTTTCAAGATGAAAAGTGCCATATGAGTGCTAAATGCCGCCTATGAGTACCAATAAAGACAACCTCATAGAGAACATAATAGAGCAACAGGGGGACGAGCGCACAGCCCGTTGGAAAAAGCGAGGTGACAATAAATTAATAAATAGATGCAGTAACCATACAGGACAGATTTCTCAAGTTGTAGAATTTGTTGTTCAAGAAAAGAAAAAGGCATGCAAATATGGAAACGTGCTTTGGGACAAGGGCCAGGGCCAATGGTACACTCAGTGAAGTGCCATTAAATCCAGTGTGCTCTTGAGGGTTACCAGTACAACCGAATGTACTCAGAAGAGGTGTAATGAAATGGGGGATAGTATGGATTATGTTCCTGAAGACCCTTGCCCTTGTCTGGGCAGAAGAGATAAATGAATGTCTTATATTTATGTATAACTTCAAAATTTTCGAAGTTCTTGGCCCATGGCCCACCTCCCTTAACCTGCATAGTAACGCTTATTTAAGAGGTAGCCTGAATATTATTTCCATTTTACAGATGAGAACACTGAAGTTTATAAATATTGATTTGATAAAAACAAGAGAGCTAGAAGCAATGAAAGAGGAGCTCCCGCCAACCTTCCCACCACAAAATCTACCACAAAATGGAAAAAAAAAGTGGTTTTTTTCCCATTATACTTCATTAGTTAATGGGCATTTTACAATTAGAAAGCATTGTCAATACATTTCAAAATATTTCCATATGTGTGTATGTTCTATCCAAATAATTTTACTTCTAGCAACTTATCGCACGTAATTAAGAAAATGCTCAAAGATCTAGCTACATAGCTGCTCACTGAGTCATCAGCCATAAAAACGACTGAAAAATGGAAACAACCTAAATGTTCAGCCGAAATGATGAATAAATACTGGCATATCCAGTATTTATTATGATTTATATGACGAAATACTAAAAGGCAGCCATATAAAATATCCTAGAAATATCTTTGACATAAAAATGTTCACTATATATTGTTAAATGTTGTACAACATTCTTTAAAAACTATGTGCACATATCATAGAATGATATCTAGAAGGATAAACAACCCAATATTCATGGTGGTTACCCCTGGATGACAGGATTGTGGTGATTTCCATTCTCATCTATGGGATCATCTGTACTTTCAGATTCTATTCCACTTATTTGTATTATAAAAATCACTATAAAACTCATTGCTGTAACCACCTAAGTCACTTGAAGTCACCACAAAGGGGCTGGACTGAAGAAAGGTCAACTTCACTTTATTTATTTATTTATTTATTTATTTATTTTTAATAATTATACTTTTTAAAAATGTTTTTCACATTTATAAATAGCCTTTTTTGGTTTACTTTTCTAGTATTATGTTCAATTAGCTAGCGTATAGTAGTAACAAAAAATCATTAGTTTTTGATGTAGTGTTCAATGATTCATTAGTTGTATATAACACCCAGTGCCGAACTTCATTTTAAATGGCTCCTTTACAAATGCCCCAAACCAAGGCTGCTAGTACGGCATGAAGATAGGATTGCTCCATCCCTCTGCTTTCTTCTCCTCATCACTGATAAATGTGTAAGAAAGTGTCATTGGCATTTCTTTCTTTTTCTTAGGGATTTTATTTCTTTATTTGACAGAGAGAGACAGAGAGAGAGAGGGAACACAAGCAGGGGGAGAGGGAGACGGAAAAGCAGACTCCCCATGTGGGGCTTGATCCCAGGACCTTGGGATCTTAAACCGCAATCCATCCTAGCACCTGTTAGTGTTGGTAGAATCATGGCTCTCCATTCCCCCATGCCAGTCTCTTCTGTTTACATTGCTGAGAAAATGCTAGTACTGCACTGAGATGGGCAACAGGTTCGAGAAGCATCTCATTGTCTCCTGGCACTGAGATGAAACCTGATTTTAGGAGAAAACAGAACTGAAACCAATGAGTTTAAATTGCAACAAGAGAAACTAACATTAGATCCCAGGAAAGGACTGCCAGAGGAAGAGAGAGCAGCAAAGAATTTGAGAGAAAGGTATTTCTGTTGGCTTCAAAGACAGAAAATCAAAGATTTTTAGAGTTAGTATGGTAGGCGGGGTTACAAAGTTGTTCCCTAACATATTCCTAATTCCTTCAACTGTGAATATGTTACATGACAAAGGTATTTTGAAGATGTTCTTAAGATTACTAATCAGTTGATTTGGGTTTATGGAAAGGAGAATTATCTCAGTGGCCCAATCTAATCAACTGAGTCTTTTAAAAGCAGAGAATTTTCCCATCCTGGAAACAGGACGAGAAGTCAGAGAAATTAGAAGCATGAGAAGGCTCTGAGATGCTGTTGAAGATGAAGTTGGCCATGTGATGAGGAATGTGGGTGGTCTCTAGAAGCTAATAGTGACCCTGACTGACTGATAGTTTAAAAAAAAAAAAAAAAAAGATGACTTGAAACATGTAACCATAAGGAACCTAATCCTGCCAACAACCTGAATGAACCTGGAAGTAAATTCCTCTACAGAGTCTTCAAATAAGAGCCCAGCTTAGCCAATACTTTGATTTTGGCCTTGTGGGACCCTTAGCAGGGAACCCAGGTGAACCCTCCAGGACTTTTGACCTACAGAATTGTGAAATAATTAATGGATATTAATATTTGGGTTTTTAAAATGTTTTTATTAAGATATAATTGACATATAACACTATATAAGTTTAAGGTGTATAACATATTGGCTTGACACATGTATTGTAATATGATTACAATGATAGCATTAGCTAACATCGCTATCACATCACATAATTATCTTTTTTTTTGTGGGGAGAACAATTAAGATTTATTCTCCTAGCAACTTTGAAGATTGTAATACAATATTGTTGCCTATAATCACTATGCTATGTATTAGATCTCCAGAACTTATTTATCTACTAGTTGCCAGTTTGTACCCTCAAATAATACCTCTCCTCCCTCCCCACAATCTCCGGTAGCCACCATTCTTCCCACTGTTTTTATGGGTTAGGCTTTTTTAGGTTCCACACGTAGGTGAACTCATACAGTATTTGTCTTTCTCTATCCAACTTATTTCACTTAGCATAATGCCCTCAAGGTCCACCCTATGTTTTTGCAAATGGCAAGATCTTCTTTCTCATGGCTGGTTAATATTCCATTATATGTATATAGATACCACATCGTTTTCACCCATTTATCTGTTCATGGACACTTAGGTTGTTCCCATATTTTGGCTATTGTGAATAATCCTGCAATAGACTTGAGTGTGCAGATACATCTTCGAGATGTTGATTTCAGTTTCTGCAGATATATACCCAGGACTGGGATTACTGGGTATATTCTGAGGAACTGGCATACTGTTTTCCATATGGCTACACCAGTTTACATTGCCATCAGGATTCCTTTTCCTCTATATCTGTGCCACTATGTTATCTCTTATCTTTTTTATAAAAGCCATCCTAACAGGTATGATGGGATATCTCGTTGTAGTTTTGATTTGCATTTCCCTGATGATTAGAAATGTTGAGTACATTTTCATATACCTGTTGATCATTTGTATGTCTTCTTCAGAAAAAAGTCTGTTCAGGTCCTTTGCCCTAAATGGGCATTGTTTTAAACCACTAAGTTTGTGGTAATTTGTAATGCAGCAATAGGAAACTAATATAGTTAGAAAGTATTATAGAAACTAATTTTGTCCATTTCCTTCATTTATCAATAAGAAAACTGAGATCCATGGAAACTGCAGGATTCAGGGGCAAATTGTGGCAAAGCTGGAACCAGAACACAGGTTACATAGTCCAGTGCTCTTTCCACCATCCCATTCCCGTGTCCCCACTTGAAAACCACTTTCATCCAGCCTGGCTTAGAGTCTACAAGGAAAGATAAGATTGTTGGTTGAGATCCCTGCCAGCATTATGATCCTAATGTATTTCTTGATTTCTAAGAAATGAACTAAAATTGATATTGAACGCACAGACACTTCTCTAATTTAAAAACAATCAATAATATTTATAACTTTCACCCAAGATTTAATATGCTGACAATATCATACAACCCACTGCATTCTCCAATAAGTGACAATTTCAGTTTTCAATTCAGTGAAGTTCAGCAAAATTTATCGTATTCAAATTCCCTAGGAGGTTACACGTGGTAAAATCTTTCAAGGCAGAATTCTGCAATTTTCTATAACTGAAATGACTTACATTGTTTGAAAAAATAGGAAGAAGGTTGGGAAACTTTTATGGAGAAAACTTTATAACCCTTTAAAAGACACATATTTTTACATTGTTTCTGTGACATTAATGTCCACATACTATCACACATATTTAATTCTAATTACTTTTTCTGAAGGCCACGCGAGTGGTTGGATCTCTAGTAATTGTCAAGAGGAAGACAGACATTAGCTCCTGCCTCTTTTGGGATTAATTGAGTATAATTAATAAATGTAGCACAGTTCCTGATGATATGATGGATAATGGAGAACTTACATCAGAATAAGTAACCAGCACTGACTCTGCTCACCTGCTAAGCATGATAAACTCAGGTACATTAAAGAAATCACCAGATCACATTGTGTTTGAAAAGGTCACTTTTAATATGGTCCATATGGCTCCAGATTCATTTTGTCACAAATTATTTTTTTCTTGGATAGTCCCATTTGGGGTTTTGGTGTAGGCTTAGTTTTCTTCCCCTTGTAGTTCCTTTGTACTCATGGCTCCGCCCATGGGATGCTGAGAGGTGATGCTGAATTGCTGCTGACGATGCTCCCTCTTCACCTGCACACTTCCACCAACCATGTGAGAGTCACTCAAGAGAAGCTAAGGCCTTTAAACTGCATCTGTATGGTACAATCTGTTCTTCTTCAATTCCTGGTTAATTGATTTCCCCAAACAGGTCTGGTACTCACTTGATTGCAAAGTTTTGTTTTGTTTTGTTTTTTTCCCTGTATTTTGCAGACCTGAGGTTATAAATCCCAGGTTCTTCACAGAATTTACCCTGGAGGAGTGGTGCCTAATATAATGCATGGTGGTGATGATGGAAACATTCTCTGTGACATTTAATATGGTAACCACTAGCCACATGTGGTTACTGAGCACCTGGAATGCTCAGTGGCTCATATGATTGGAGAACTGAACTTTTTACTTTACTGAATTTTAACTAATTTAAATTTAAATAACCACATATAGCTAGTGCTTACTGCAACAACCACAGCAATTTAAGTCAAGATTGATGTGAGCTATTTAAGAGCCAAGTCAGCAAGCTCTAGGAGGACTGTGCTGGCTCCTTAAGTGTTTCTTTAGCAGTTCTCATTTACTCTAGTTGTCTTGCTTTGGTCTCAGTTATCTGGCCATTCAACACATAAATGTACATGTAACTATATTCTCTTCTTTTCTTATAATACCAATAACAATAGTAATAATAATAATGGCTTCTACTTGTAGAATGCATATTGTGTGCCAGATATTATATCAAATACAACTGTATGAAATCTTCTAAGAAAGGGTTTCTGCATACATTGCTTCATTCATTCTGCAAGTATAACAGTTGAAACTAAACAAATGAATCCATTGTGGCTTAGATCTGTTATCTGCAGCATTTAATATTTCCTTTATATCCATACGTTTTACCTTGTAATATACCCTAATAAACAGAATCAGATAAAGTACCAGCATTACATTTCTTTCCACAAAGGTGGAACATGTTACATATGATATTTATCACAAAAAAAGATATCTCACTGCTTTCCTGCCAAGAATTGCCTCTAAGACTCTGTCAGTTTCCCCTGGTTTCTTTTAGCAAAGCATCAAAAGCAATTGTGGGCACAAGAAAAAAAAATTGAATCTAAGAGGGGTGCCAGATAAATTCCCCTAGATATTTTGGATCAACATTCATTCAGAAACAAACAGCTTAGTAGATGTGAGAGAGGACATGCTTCTTGGCAGCAGGGTGTAGGGATGGAGGTTTTGACAATTAGATGATATGGTGGCTAGGTCTAGAAAACTGGAGGTTACAGGATGGAGAAGACCTCCGAGTTGTACGTGAGGAGTCTCCTGCTAACCCCAGTCCTTCATTCTGAGAGGACGCAGAACGGAGACTTTCAAGTAGGACACATTTTCTCTGCAGTAATGAAGCGCAACACTTCCCACCAGCAATCCACCAGTACTCACTACAGAGCTGCTTTCATAGTTTGCTCTTTTATACCCAATAAAACATTAAGGTGTTTATGATCAAGTGTAATTCAACCACATTGGTAAAGTACTTCTTCACACTGAAGACTTAATAACAACTCGGTTTAGAGACTGGCTGTCACCAGCAGGCAGAGAGCTATGGTACACAAAAACACCAGTTTGTGTGATAAAAGCTTGACAGCCTTGCCTACATATAAACCAAAGAAAATAACATGCCTGTGACAGCTACAACAGCAGCAATTTTAAACTTCTCACTGATGAAATGCACTTTGAAGTCATAACTCTTGCATAAATCTGGATGTCACTTTTTTCATGTTGTAATTTTGCGATCCAATGGATCATTGTGTAGACCCTCTACCTGCAAATGAGCTTAATAATGCAGCATGTGCACAAATCATTGAGCTATCAGTGACATCAGGGGTTTGGCTGCTGAGGTTATTAACAGATATTTTTTCACCTAGAAGCACAGACTAAAATCAATCATTCTGATAACTAGGCATGGCATGAGCTGTCTGCACTTTCATTTCAATCTGATTAATCACATATACACAGACCTTTAACTTAAAGGAGCAATTGTTCACATTTAATCACAAAGAAACATTCAAGCATACCATCAGACATTACTAAATTTAACTACAATTTATGCTTCCTGTTTTAGCAAATATATGTATGATAATATGGGTTTCTGGGTATAAATACATTGTTTCATTCATTTGACAAATATTAAAATCGAAGCTAAGTAAAGTAATCCACTGTGGTTTTTATCATTTATCATCTATTTGATGCTTTTGAAGTTTCCATTATAACCATACATTTTATTGCACAATTTATGCTGATGATCACAGTACAGGTAAATTATTAGCATTATGTATTTTTCAGTAAAGTAGAACAGGCTAGATATCAAATTTCATCATGTTACATGTCCTACTTCTTGCCAAGATTTGTTTCTAGTACCCTGTCAATTTCTCCTGGCTTCTATAATGCAAGAAAACAAATACAGTTGTGGCTACAGGATTCTTTTTGGGTTTTTTTTGTCTGAAATAGAGTTGGGACCAAGCAAATCCCTCTTATGATCCTCACAACAGTGTTCCTGGGAAACACAACATTCCAGAAGGCACATCTGCTGTTACTATAACAACAGAAAGGCAGAGTCTGAAGAGAATCGTATGCACTAGAGGACAGTCTGCAAACCAGGTTTCTTGGGTTCCTCTCCAAGAAGACAAAGGCGACTTTTCATTAAAAGAAGCACAACTTGAAGAGAGTTTTGATGTCTAAGAAGGGCCACAAGGTGGTCAGAATTTGGGAAAGGTAGAAGGGTAGCTCAAGATTTATAGACCAAAGGTGCAAAACTGATCTCAGAGAAATCAGCTATCAGAGCTGTAGGAAAACATCCCATGGCTGGGATGTGTGGACAGAGTTAAGAACTGGTCCAGGGTGATACCGGATAGAAGAAAGAATTACAGTCTGACCAAGGACAAACAGTACCACCTTGAGAGGAAGGTAAAGTCACTGGCCCCCCTCAATCATCCAGGACCTTAGAGATACTGAGAATGGTCTTGGACTGGCTATCCAGGGAAGTGTTGACATGCTCTGTGGAAGAGCTGGACATGGCAGTGAGTCTCAATCAGTCCATTGAAGACTTTGCCTCTCTCCCTGCCTTAGCTTTCTGCTTTATTGGTTTCCTCTCAGGTCCTTGACCTTTTCAGTCTTCTTGTCCAACTTCCCATATGAGACTGACCTCCATTTTCAAGCATACTCCTGCCTGTCTGCCATCCCAAGGAAACCTGATCAGGTAGTTAATCCCACTCTCCATTCCTAGTCACTTGGTTTTTAATTTCTCCCTACCTAAGCTCTAGCTTGGCTTCAAAATGTAGTTTTCACACTCTCCCTGGATTGACCTTTGCCCTTTTTATGGTCAAAATGGGTCCTTAAGCCAATTAAATCATTGTCCAGTAGGGGAGATTAACACCCAACAGAAAATAAATAAAGTGGCACATAAAATGCATGGCAATTTCTATAAGTGCTTTGAAAGAAAGAAACTGAACTGAAGAAAAAATGCAGTGGAATGATACTACTTTGGGAAGGTGGTCAGAGAAGATGTCTCTAAAAGGCTGATTTTTAAATGGAGACTGAAGAAGAGGGAAAGTAGCTAGTCACATTAGCAACAATGTGCAGATCCCTGTGGCATATGACAGAGGTGGTGGTTACAAAACAGAAAGACCGAGTGAGGCTTCTCAGCAGTGAGTCAAGGTTGCAGAGTCTTGAGAAGAGGGCGAGAAGTAGGTCTGAGCCCGATCATGGAGACATTTAGAAGTCATGGTTAAAGAGTCTGGATTTCATTTAAATTTCTTGCATGGCATATTGTCACAAGGCCTGAAGAGACCTTTGGGACTCATCCCATCTGTCAGGTAGAAGGTAATTCTTTTGCTTTTTAATCCATGCACCAACTTTTATAAGTCAACTTGACTAATGTTTGTTTATAATCAGTGAGTAAGCTGCTACTTTAATACTGCTACCCTAGAAGAGGCCCCTTCAAGGCATGTTAAATTAACTGATGTGAATAAAAACAATGAATAAAAATACCTCTCTCCTTTAATGAGAACAGCAACTTCTGTTTCCCTGGGCTTTTTCGGTCCCATAAGACCTTTTAAAGCAGAGTGAGCGTGTTATGGTTCAAATGCTAAAAACATAATCTCATCTCTCTCTTGTTGGGTTATGTTTCGAGAAGCCATTTTAGATCAATCTTTTTGAGCCCAGAAGCTCTCAGAAGCTGTGGCTAAAACAGACCCAGGACCACTGTGAGGTTGCCCACCTTTCCCTGAAGCTGTTCTCACAAGTATCCGAAAGAGGCTGCAATCCTTTATCTGACACATGGACCCTTGGGCTGGCGGGCTGTTGACAAAAGAAGCTCCAAAGAGTGTGTTCTCCAAGGGCCTGGTTATCCACCTTGATCTCAGTGTAAAAGGTTAGGTAAAATGCCACTTCCCTACTTGCCATTTCTAGAGGGGTTACAAACAGTTTACACAAGTACTTTCTGAATCTCTTCCTATGTTGTGCCTGTACCATCTCTCAAGTACTCGATTCCGTATGTTTATTACTCACCCTTCAAAGGGGTGAAGCTGTATAATGAAAACTGGATTTTATTCCAGTTCTGTAACTAATTTGTTTTGTGACCAAGTAAAAATTGTTTCCTCTCCTAGCATTATTTTTATTTGCAAGATGGCTGCTATGGCCTCTTTCCAGCTCTATTACTCTATGAATTTCTATCAACATGGGACTCAAAAATAATGCAGATACTAGTTACAGTAGGCTAAACTACTGTTACAAATAGACCCGGGAGTGCAAAAGCTCAAACAAAACAGAATTCATCTCTCTTCACACAATAGTCCAGGACAGTGTTCTAGATCAGCTGACAGCTCTGCCACCTTTTTGATTCAGGAAACTGTTGTGACCATGGTCTCCAAGGTCACTCTGCAAATAACCCATACAGCCCATCAGAAAGAGGGCAACTTGAAGTCCAGGGCCAGAGATATCCTGCAGGGTAAATGGAGTAAAGAAGATACATGTCTCTCCCTCTTTCAATCCTCAGGCAAGAGTTAACACGGGGCCACACCTAGCTACAAGGGAGGCTGGAAATTCCAGTCCCAGGCTAGATCCAGACAGAGCTCCATGACTAAGAAGAAGAGGAGAATAGATTTGGGTAGACAGATAGCAATCTCTGTTACACACCCAACACCTCTTTGACACTTCATGGTCTACAAAGTTTCTCATCGACTGGATGTTCACCACAGCTCTGTGAACCAATTATTAAGAACTCCATTCTATTGAGGTGAAAACTATGTCCCAGAGAGATTACGCATGAGATACAAGGTCTCACAGTTAAGAGCTGAGCTAAGCTTCAATTTCAGGTCTGTGGGTCAGTGTCTCCCCTATTATATATACTAAATTAAATACCATCAGCATAGAAAATAATAATTAGTATAAAGCTGCACGAATATGATAGGGTTTGAAGAACAAAGAAGCATTATTGAAAAAAGTGATGGGAGCAGCTAAAGTGTACCACAGACGCAGCCCAATCTCCCGAGTGTTAAGAGGTCTCTAGATAACCTGGGAAGAATTTAACAAGTGGAATTTTAAAAGATTTTTTTTTTTTTAAAGAAGCTGATGAAGTTTGCAATTGAGGCATTTACTTATTTTGCTCTCACTCTCAGCTGGTCTACGAAGTACACCTAAGGACAAAAGAATTGCAAAAAACACTGACTAGAGGTAAACAAATGATACAAGAAGGCCAGAATCTAAAAACATAAAAATTAAAGATATAGAAGGTCATCCCACACACAGAGAGGTGGTTTTCTACTGGCCATAGACTTGCAGATTGCTAGAGAGAACAATATATCCCTCCACGCTTACAAATCATTTGCTGCTTCAAATATTTTATGCTTGCTATGAAAATCCAACCATAAACTGCCACTAAACCAACCTCATGTCTTGTGAAGATCAGTCAAGCAATCCCTAAAGCACAACCTTGAAAAATCCTACCTGAGTTCTTCCTTACTTTAAGTCAAACTCGTATGAAAATAAAGAAGTCCTAAGGAATGTGTTAGGTATAATTATTCTTAGTTTTAGTCTTCAAAAGGAATTGAGATAATGTTTCAGGATTTTTTTTTTTTTAACAGATCTCTCCCCACTCCCATTCATATGATTTCACAGTTTAAAAGTAAAGATCTCCTTTTTCTCTTGTTCAAAAGGGGTCATTTTTTAAAGGGACAGTAGTTTTATGGATTACCAACACGATATATCTAAGGTTGCTATGAATCTCAGAGTCTAGCTGTCATTCATGAAGCACCCAGGATGGATTTCCAGAAAAGGAACATCAGTAAAGCCACCAAGTCAGTGATGGGGTGCCAGATGTGACAAGATAATGCATTATTTCATAGGGCGAGTTACTACCATTCTAACTTGTGCTCTTTCTGAGAAGTCCAGGAAAGCTTATCAATGGATATGATTCCTCACAGAGAATTTTAAGAATTATGCTGCCCTACATCCTATCATGACAAAGCTCTCCTGGACCCTTTCTCCTAATTCATTTTTATTCTAGACACTCAGGGGCCTCACAGAGACAGCACTGGTTACCTTTTGTCACCGTTTAGGAGAGGCTAGGAATTCTACCAAATTATCCCACCATGGCCTTTAAAAAATCTAACTACACCCAACTTCCTTTAGCAATTTTGAGCACTGTTTTGCTTTTACATCCAAGTCTGTCATCGTCGGGTTTTATTTATCGAGCACTTTCGTGTTTATAGCATTGAATTCAGCAGATAACGGAGCAGAGAAGAGACAGAAGTGGAGGATTTTTACAATCTAGAGAAAAGAATCTAAATCTACCTCAAAAGCTAATAGCGTGTTATAAATGCAGTTCGTCCTAATGCTAATTTCTCTGGTCTTTTGTTTACACAAGAAAGCTCCAGGCTGGTTTATGGTGTCACATTTATCAGCTGGTAGAATATAAACAAATCCCATTATACCTAAATTCAACCACCCAAACGAACCAAAATGTGTATTATGGTATCTCTTTATGCTGCAATTTCTACTTAAAAACAGAAACATAATTCTAATGCTCAGCAGATACAAAAGAAAAGCAAAGTGTTTTTCTCACAATTTCTGTTTTGACTTTCTCATTATTGTCTAAGCCCTTAGGCTCATCAGTAACTGTGTAGAGAGGAAAAGAAATTTTTTTAATGTAGGCAAGAAACTAGCCAAAGTCAAGGGTGCCCAGAACAGATGTGATGGCAACACGTGGGGGGTATCTTCAACTATCCTTTTGGCAGCACACCTCTTCAGGAATTCAGACCATTGAGCAATCTCTCAAAACTGCGGGTTCTCACGTTTCCTTCATTATCTAGCTCAGAAAATACCCCTCGTCTTCATCACAGCATCCACCATATTTCATAACACCCAGCTCCTTCATTCTTTTCCTCCTCCCAAGGACAGAGCAAAGTCTCAGCTCCAGTTTCAGGACAGACCAACTTCTAGGTGAAGGTGTCAGAAGGGAATGGTAACCATATTTATCACACTTTTCAGAGACTTTTAAGAACAGATATGTGGGGGCACCTGAGTGGCTCAGTGGGTTAAAGCCTCTGCCTTCAGCTCGGGTCACGATCTCAGGGTCCTGGGATCAAGCCCCACATCGGGCTCTCTGCTCAGCAGGGAGCCTGCTTCCCTTCCTCTCTCTCTGCCTGCCTTTCTGTCTACTTGTGATCTCTGTCTGTCAAATAAATAAATAAATAATATTAAAAAAAAAAAAAAAAGAACAGAGGTGTGACAGAAGGAGTGAAACTTTCAAAAACATCCAAGACCAAGGGTATGATTTTCCCACTGGGGTGGATTGAGATAGGTACGTGAAAAGTTACTTACAGCAACTTCAGTTAAAGGAGCCACCCTTTCCACCTTAAATGCTACAGGGTGAGTGTGTCAGTGAAAATAAAATTTCACCCTTTAGAATGAAAAAATCTGCAACCGTCCCTTCCCTGGTATCTTTTTCTCAGTGTATCTTATGTAGTGAGCATTGCCTACTCCTACCAAAGTTGCATTACCCCTTCTGCTAGAGGCTGAAGTCACAAAAGATCTCAAGGCCAATTTTAAGAGCACAAATTCAACATCCCCCATCTGTCTGTTCATTCACAGACTATTCCATGGATAATGAACACACACACACACACACACACACACACCCACCATCCTGGGGTTTGAGGATTCCCAATACATAGCACTTCTCTTCCTCACCCAATTCTCTGTCAACTGAGAAGTAAAGCAAAAGGAGTAATAAATGAAGATCGCTTTTTGGTTTTCTGGGAAAACTGCTAGAGGAGATTGTCATATATGCTGACAAGGGGACTTCTTAATACCAAATATCAGACTTAGGGAGATTTATCACACAGCCACGGGGAGTTCCAAATGACCACAGCCCTCCCCTGTGAGTTGTAAGGTTTACCACATGACCAAGGGCAATCCAGAGCACACACTCATGGACCAGATCCTTAGAGAGAATGGGAAGGAAAGGGCAGAGGGATGCATGCCCAGTTCCTTACACTCCAATCCACCAATCCCACTCATCACTCCTTTGCCGCAAGTATGTGAAGGGCTAGAACAAGGCTAGGAGGGTCACATTTGGCAATGCCCCTTGAAGTGGACTGAGTATAGGAGTGGGGCATAACTGCCTTCACCCACCACAATAGACTCTAGGGGTTTGCTCTCTTGACCCACTGGGCTTCAGGGCTAATCAAGGGTGTGGGTCTCCTCCTGAAGGAAAGAGATGCCACTGTCAGGATATGGTGTCCCTGCATCAGGACCCCCTCCATTCCCAACAGGCACTGCTTCTTTGCACGTACTCATATGGCCACTGATCCCAAAAGGTTCCAAACTGGGCAGAGCCATATACTAACTAAGCCCACAAGGCTGTTGCCCCAGATTTTGATGTGGCTCACTCCCTCAACTCTTTTAGGTCTTCACTCAAATGTCACCTTATCAAAAACCTTCTCCTGACCCCCTCCCCCTATTTAAATTGAAAGCCATCATCTCCCTCAGCACTCCCTACCCTCTTCGTGGTTTTGTTTTTCTCCAAATCATTGATTCTTCCTTGACATGTTAATTTGCAATTACTGAAAAAACAAACAAACAAACAAACAAAACAAAAAAACAAAAAACCCAAAAGGCAAGCAAATCGAATTGTTTGCTATCTCCTCAGCTGCAATGTAAGCTCTATGAGGGCCAGGCTTTTTGATACTTTGGTCACTGCAACATTCCCAATGCTTGGAAAGCTCCTGGCAGCTGGCAAACACTAAGTAAGGATATGTCAGATGAATGAATGAGTAGGAATAGTTCCTCAGCTGGGTAAGAAGCATCACAGACTGCTGAAACTCTCAAGGTCAAGATTCCCAGGAATCCAGTCTGTTCCCCAAAGCTTAAAGCAACCTATTCCAGTCACTCCTTACAGATACTCCTCCTCCAACTTAATCTCCTGGGTTTTTTCCCCTCAGTATACCCTTGAACCGAATTCATTTCCCAAACTTTAAAACTTTTATTTAGAGGAAAAGAGCAGAATATATGGTCTTTGGGGACAGGACTTCCCAGAGAGAGAGAAGAGAGGAAGGGGTACAGCTTCTCCTGTCCACTTCCTTACCCTAAATCTTCTCAGTTAAGTCATTCATCTCCCATCCCCAACCTTATTTCGAGAAGTGGAGAAAGTCCAGAAGAATTACACCGATGGCTTTCCTCCCACGTGGAAGGAAACATCAGTGATGGGGAATAAACTGACCTGCATCAAAAACACGATTTATAATCTGAAGAATTTATGGTCTAGAGAAGCAGAGACAAACGATAAGTAGGGAAATTTAGTTATACAATGATACTGGTACAGAGTATTATGGGAAGATAAACAAGGCTCTTGCAATGTATTATAAACTCAGGTTAGTTTTAAAGAATATATTAAATATATAACCACTAAAATATATATTTGTCCTAGAATAATTTCTTAGTTTTATCTAGTCCTTTATCCATTGGCAAAGTAACTTCTTACGTATCTTATTCAATCTTCACCTCTGCCTCTTGCCACTTATGCATGTGCACAGCCTCACACACCTGCACAGGCATAAACACACATGGGTGTGCACAAACACATGCTGCCAGGGTCCCCCAGAGATCATTATTTCTTGCTTTAGTCATAGCAATCCTCATTTTATGTGTGCACGTGGCTACCCAGAATAAAGACTGCATTTTTATATCATCCTTCCATTGAAATATGGTTCCAGAATATAAGTAAAATTGGTGTATGTAACTATCATAGGGACTGGGAAGAGTGATTTTCTTCCTTTACTCATACTTGCCCTTGAGAATGTAGTTTTTGTGGTTGGAGCTGGAGCAGTCATCTTGGACCATAAGGTGATTTTGAGAACGAAGCCACATGAACAAGTTGGAAGAAACCTGTGTCCTTGACACCATGAAATGCCATACTATCCTTAAGCTCTACTTTCAACTTTTATATGAGAAAGAAATGAACTTCCATCTTGTTTAAGCCTCTGCTATTTTAGGTTTTTAGGCATTCACAAATAAAAGTAACTCTAGTCCATTTTCAATTTCTCTCTTTTCCACTCCTCACCTCTCTCCCTCAGTCTCTCTCTCTTTCCCTCCCCTTCTCTCTCTCTCTCACACACACACACACTTTTAAGGCTACTCCCATTGTAGAACTCTTCGTGGTTTCCTTTGTTTCTTGTTGATATGCCAAAGATGTGGCATTTCTTCCCACTTATTTCTAACTTCCCTTATCCCTGCTTTGAACTTCAAATGTTTCATCCCAAAAGCTTTCTTATTCACATCCCGGCCACCTCCTTAAATTCGCAGAGCACGTTCTGCAAACTTTAATAGCCTACAGTGTAATTCTTGATTGACTTATCTTCTTCTCAAAAAAGCCCTAAACTTCTGAAGGACAGGTATCAAAACTATTTTATTCTATACGCCCAGAATCTAGCAGAGTGCCTGATGCCAAGACACACCCGGCAACACATATCAAATGAAGTAGGCAGGGTAAGGATTAATAGACCCATTTTACAGATGGAGAAACTGAGGTTAGTGATTCATATAAGGCCACATAAGTTAATATCCAAACTGTGTTTTCATATTGTACTAGGATGCATTCCAATTAGAAAAGAACTGTGATTTCAGGCACTTGAATATATCCTTCTGTTCCAAGCTGATGTTTGTTCACAAATAGACCCAGGCTTGTAGGAATAGTTTGTGGAAGACTGCTATGTTAGTTTCCTTCACTTAATTTAGGGTCTACACATATTCCACAATCCTAGAGAGTAAAGTGCCCACTGAGTTAAGGAAAAGGCAATCTCAATCTCTTTTCTGTTAAACCACAGTGAGATTTCTTCCTTTATTTATTCTTCTACCTCTTAGCTAAGCAACTTTTAGCAAGTTTTTATGGAGGTAATTGGTAAGTACTACATAATAACTTTTATGCAACTATTATACTTAATATAAACAAATTTTAACTTTTTCTGCATAGTTAAGAGCCCAGTGATCCAATCTATAGATTTATTAAAATGATATGCAAATAATTCATTACCAGATGAACTATAAATATGTTATGCTGTCCTAACAATAAACTCAAGAAAGACACCTAAAATATTGCATGAAAACTGGAAATCGAATTACAAATCTCAAGGTCCACCTCACCTAGGAAGGGAGTTTGCAGATTTCTCAGAAAAGGTCTACCTCCTTCTCTTTCTGCTCCTCTGACTCAGAAGAACCTAACCGCATGAATATTAATGCAATCAGCACTCCTTAGGGTCTGCTGAGCTACTCTCGAACTCTTGCTATTCATTCACCCATTCCCTTAGAAGTGGATGCTTCACACAACCAGCAGGAACGTTTGCAGGTAAATCAGACCATTTCACTCCACTGCTCAAAGCTCTCTAGTGGCTCCCATGACCTGAATAGCCCTACATTATCTATTATCTGATCTTTGGTTATTCCCATCCTGTTTTCCTACCCATTCTACTCTCAGCTCATTCCAACCCTGTCTCGTTACTCTTCAGGGTCACTGCATTTGCAGTTGTCTCTACTAGGAACACTCTTTTCCAGGTACATCATGTCTCACTCTCATGATTCAATTAGGCCTTTTATGAACAATCATCTCAGAGAGGTTGACCCTGATCACAATTCTAGACAGCAGCCTCCATCACTCTCTCCCTACTTGCTCTGCATGTTTCTTCACAGTAATCATCACCATCTGACATTACATTAAACACTTATCCATCCATCCATCCATTATTTGCTTGCTCAACAAACTTCTATTATTTGTTTGTTTATCTCTTAAGTTGCTTACTTGCTTATTATCTACCTTCTCACCAGAACATAAGCTTCATGAGGGAATGTACTTTGGTTCTCTTTTTCACTGCTGCTGAACACTACCTGGTATGTAATAGACCCTCAATAAATACCAACCAAGGGGGAAAAAAAACAATTCATCCAACTACCATATGTTCTTAGACCTTGCATAAGGTGAGTGTTATCCATACTGCCCCTGGTCTCACAATATTGACAGTTTGAAAGGAAAAGAAGCTGCTACTATTTTTAAACATTCTGGGGGGAAAATCACTTTGCCCTTTTGTCAAAGGCTCCCTTACCAACATCAGAGGAACTATACATCTTAGGTTTTACTTGGTCTATTGTGTAGAAGGTTAAAAGAGCACAATACCCTTAGGAAGTTTATTCCAGATTTCTGTTGACTCTTTTCCCTTTATGGTTTCAGGTATCAGGCTATTAGGTAGGCAGAGACAACTAAGTCATCAGGTAACTTCTCTTCCAGTTGAAATAAGAAAAATTTGATTAATTTTAGCATCTAGTTTAGAGTTATCTTAGCTGATTAATATTATCAACCAAATAACTAAGTATCAATAGAAAGCATACAGAAAATATAAACCAATCTAAGTAGCAAAGAGGATTCAAGGAATCCTTTATAATAATACATGTAATAAAAATGACACCTATTGAGTTCTAAGAGCTATAAAAATAAATGCACTTACTATATCACAATAATCTTAGGAGTTATAGAGCAGGAAACTGAGGCACAGAGGGATTAGTAACTTGCCCAATGTCACACAGTATTTATTACATTAAGTAGAGGGATAGGAATGGCACCACTGTCCGGCTTCTTGTTTGTTAAAGTTGATGTATTTGATGTATTTCTGTCAATCTTGGTTCTTTCACCTGTGGGCACGCTCCCATCTTAAGGTACAACCTTTGTTCCTGTTCTCTTTCATGAGTCTTGGGACTTTCTGCTGTTCTCAGCTCTGCAGTGCATCACTTGGCTGCTCTCTTTAGGTGACTGCTTGACTCTACATGACATTGCCTTTCCCTCTGAAACACCGACAAAGAATCACTCTGTGAGTCTGTTCTAACCTGATTCCAACCCCACCTTGGATTACACTTGAAAGTAAGACCTTTATAGCTGTTAATCTCTCTGTTACAACAACCAAATTTTGCCATATTTGCGAGAACTGGCAGGGGATGCAAGTGTGGGGCCTTAAATCATGCCTTCCCCTCACTCCTACCCTGTGCCCTATCTCTATTCTGCTGCTTTAGGATATGGATCAACCCATAGCTCTCCACTGGCTGTTCAACACATCACACTGAGAGAACTTTTTATATCCATTGTTTTTGGTGGAGGATATGGAATAACTGGTGACCTCGGTTGCTTTGACAAAACTTGTTTATTGCGGTAATTAGACACATTTTAAAGGTCAACCTAACAAGCAATTAAAATATTATTCTTGGTAGTGCTGCTTCTCCCTACTTGTTTGAGGGGAAAGCCAGAAAAGAGAAAGAAGAATTCTATACCTTCCCCACATTCTAAGGGGACTATCTTGCTATAAGTTGAGGAAATGAAACTTGCTGATTTCTGAAGTGCACAGATCAGTTACCAAACCAAACATGTAAAGTTCTCCCTCTTTCTTTCTCTTATACACAAGATGGATAAAAACCACATTTGAGAAATTAAAAAATGCATGGAAACAAGTGAAAATGAAAACACAACAGTCCAAAACCTTCAGGATGCAGCAAAAGTGATTCTAAGAGAGAAGTTTGTAGCAATTGAGGTCTACCTCAAGAAGCAAGAAAAATCTCAAATATACAACTTAACCTTATACCTAAAGGATCTAGGAAAAGAATAACAAACCAAGTCTAAAGTCAACAAAATATGGAAAACAATAAAGATTAGAGAAGAAATAACTGATGTAAAAACTAAAAAAAAAAAAAAAAAAAGAACAGATCAATGAAACCAAAATAGAACAGATCAATGAAACCAAAAGTCAGAGAAAGACATACCCATTTGATTTCATTCATATGTGGAATTTAAGAAACAAAATAAATGAGCAAAAGAAAAAGAAAAAGGAAAAAGAGAGTGAAGCAAACCAAGAAACAGACTCTTACCTATAGAAAACAATCTGATGGTTACCAGGGAGGAGGTTGGTGGGGAGATGGGTGAACAGCTGATGGGGACTAAGAAGTGCATCACGATGAGCAGTGGGTGTTGTATGAAAGTGCTGAATCACTATATCGTACACCTGAAACTCATATTATATTGCATGTTAACTAACTGGAATTTAAGTAAAAACTTAAAAAAAAAAAATTTTTTTTAGGGGCACCTGGGTGGCTTAGTCGGTTAAGCATCTGCCTTCAGCTCAGGTCATGATCCGAGGGTCCTGGGATCATGCCCCATGTGTTGGACACCCTGTTTCTCCCTTTCCCTCTGCCCCCCGCCCACCCCTGCTTGTGTGAGAGCGCACTATCTAATAAATAAAATCTTAAAAAGACACAAATTTTTAAAAACCACATTTAAGCAACAATTAAATACACTAGAAGTGAAAAACTGCAGACAGAGTTTGGAAATATTCACAGAGAATAAAAATTACAGTGGACTACAAAATACAAGAAAGGAAATCAATATAGTGATAAACATTGATTATAGTTGGAAGAAACTCGTACTTACAGTTCTTTACAAAAAATAAAACAAGTTCCCCATAGATGAAATTCTTCCAATATATATCAAAAACATGATTCAAGTGGTTATTTATTTTGTGATCGAATTATGCTATCAAGAAACTGGTAGTTTACGTGTTTCAAGGCTGTGACTGGTTCTGCGCATCTAAATCTATTATAGATCTCCTGGCAGAAAGGAAATGCTAGAGGTTGTCTAATCCAGGCTCTGTGATTCTGGCATGAGGAATTTTTATTGGACCACCCATCCAATAGAATACCTATTGCTCATCCTATTTTAAAGTCCTCCAGGGATGTAGAATCACCAAAATTTCTTAAAATAGCCTGTTCAAATACTCATTACCACCTTGGTTCCTGGCTAATTTTATGGAGCCACATTGAAGGGAAAGGCAAGAAGATTCAGGGATTCCTGAAGTTGGTAACAATGACACCAAAGGGGTGGGAGTGTCATGGGATAGAAGAAAATGACAGGAATGATAAGGCTATAAAAGGTTGGGAAATTTAGAAAATAAGTTAGTCTGAGAGTTCATTATCTGAAAAAGGAATAAAATATATGCCTTACAAGGGATAGGGAAAAGGAACCTGTGGAAGTAAATTTATTCTATAATTTAAGAACTCAGAACAGGGATCCTTCTACATTTGACTTAGCTGATAATGGTGCTGAGCAATCAAGCAGAGATAGGGGGAAGGAGGCTGTGTTCAAGTCATCTACTGTTGTATAACCACTCCAGAACTTAGTGGTTTAAAACAATCACCATTTTATTATTAGTGCATGTATTTGTAAGCCAGGAATTTAGGCAGTACTCAGCTGAGTGATTCTTCTATGGTAGTATTGACAGAGGTCACCAGAGACCATCCATTCAGCTGGCAGATGAAGTGGTCTGGAGGATCCAAGAAGGATTAATTCACAAGTAAGCCCCTAGGCAGGGATGGTTCCAAAGATGGGGCTCTGCTGGGTTTGTCATTCAGGCATCTATATGTTGGCTCTCCAAAATGGTGGTCTCAGGGTTGGTAAGCATCTTCCATAACAGTTCAGGGTTCTTACAGTGTTTGAAGGGGTTCAGACACTTCAAGGCATGACTGAGCTGTAGAAAGTCCAGAATGTAATTTCTTCTATATTCTATTAGTCAAAATGCCTCAATGGCCAGCCCACATTCAAGTGGAGAATTAGACTCTCCCTATCAGTGGGAGGAATGGTAAAGAATGTGTCGCCTTCTTTAATTCACCATAGTCTATAAAATTTTTTCTAGAAAAGCTTTTTGTGAAATAATTTGGTAAAAGCAGTGATACACATACCCAGTTAGGGCTTTAGGACTTAGAGTTCAGTAACACCTGCTACGGCTGTGTGCAATCCAAGAGGAATTGCAAATAAGCTACCGGGCTTGTATAAGAAAGGTCTGTTCACCTGTAATCCCACAGGCTCACCCAGGGTGAGAGAACGGAACGAGTGAGGGTGAGCGGGAATAATACACCACAGTCCTTTAGCTGCTATTGAACAACTACGGTCTTCATGCTGGTCCATTGTATGTGCTGAAGATCTCTAAAAGGCAAAATGGTCCTTGTCCCTCGTAGTCCTCACCCTCTGTGGTATTAGAACACAGTTGAAAATCATACAGAGGAACTTAAGAAATTTTAGAAATTCAGAAGACTTACTGATTTGGGGTATGATTAATCCTGAGTTAGAGTTTGGAGAAAACTTCACATACAGACAACACCTACGTGGAGGAAGAGAAGTTTATTACATGAACCAGAAAAAGCAAAAAGAATTTGCAAAGGCAGTGGAGCCTGAAGAATCAGGACATGTGTGCACACGCGTGTCTGTGTGTGCAGGACGTGTGTGTACATGCGTGTCTGTGTGTACTGCAAGTAGTTTAATGTGTTGAGAAAGGAGCGGGAAAGGAGAGGAAGGCAGAGGGTTTATATTTAAAAATAACCTTGCATTTCACGTACTTGATTAGAAAAATTAGGGAAAGTCATTGTAGGATTTAAAGCAGAGGTCTAACATGATCAGGTTTTATGTTTTAATAAGACTTCTCTGGGCGTGGTAGAGAAGTTGAGAGCCTGACCTGACCGGCCACTTCTCACTCAAAGTAAAAAGAAGAAAAGGGCCATTTAGCAATTCTTCAGAAATCCCTTCTTAAAACTAACTAAAATTCCCCTTGCTTGTGCCCACCTTTTCTTGTTGGATTCTTGGAATATTTGTTGTTGATGCATCAAATGGTACTTCTGGCTTCTCCTTATCCCCTCAGATTGAGAAGCCTTTCCATCCCCATTGGCTAAGAATGTAATTTGCAGTCCTATTTCCTCTTCCAAGAAATATATGTCTGATGGGAGATGCTCTCATTACAGCTTTAAGACCCCCCTGCCCAGTGAGTTTTGAAAGATCAAAACAGAAAGAAATGCTTTGGCTCTAGCACAGAGCAAGTTCAAATGCTTGCTTTTTTTTTTATTATAGAATTTATTTCAGTTTGACATTCTTTATGTTGTTGTTTCCTTCTACCATGTTATAAATCCTTTTTGGGCTGGAAACCACTTCCAAACCCTTCAGTAGCTAAGCTGCTCAGCCATAAGCCTATGAAATCAGGCCATCATGGGCTAGTTTCACACCTGAGGAAAGTTCTTTATATTGAAGATTCCTTTCTAGGATTAGAGAGGACTTGTTGTATGTGTACATACAATATATATTCTTAAATGTACATATAAAAATGCTTTTATTCCTAAATATTTTTTAAAAAGATGATATTTATTTATTTGACAGAGAGACAACAAGAGAGAGAACACAAGCAGGGGGAGTGGGAGAGGGAGAAGCAGGCCTCCCCCCACCCCCTGAGCAGGGAGCCTGATGCAGGCCTGATCCCAGGACCCTGGGACGATGACCTGAGCCAAAGGCAGACACCCAATGACTGAGCCACCCAGGCAAACCCAAATGTGGTTTTGAGTGAAATAACTGGAAGTTCTGCAGGCATATAAAATATTCTCAATCTCTTGAAAAAAAAAAAAAAAAAAACAACCCAGCTCTAATCAAAGGTAAAGATTAAGCCTATATTCAGGTAACATCAAATAATACTTTTGAAAGCATTAAATATCTCACTTATGAACAAGTTCTTATTTCTAATGTTCTGTCATCATCATAAAAATATTATATTTCTTCTTTAAGTTAGCCATTTCAGAAAAAATAAGAACAATATATTCAGTGCAGACAGAATGAGCAGGTAGATATTAATCTGCTGTAATGCATAATCCACCTCAGATAGGAGATGGGAGAACAGCAGTCAGGTGGCAGCCAGGCCCAGCTCCACAGGTGACCTGAGCCATAGTGAGGAAGCGTGGGTGTCAGATGAACTAGAATGTATTTGTCATGCTGGACAATTTTGTCTGAAATATCCTTGTAGCTGACCCCCTTCAAGGCACCTTTTATTATACGGAAAAAAATTGCATTTGCCTTCAAGTACAATGAAGGATGCTTGGTAGAAAATTAATTTTATTTTTAATTAGGAGCTGTTCACATCGTCTGGTTCATATCTCACCCTGTCAGCACACCACGGTCTGCATTCTTCATGAGCAGAAATTTTTACCAGAAGAGTTACTTTCTAGCAAAGATATATTTTACATAATGCCTATTGTGCTATGCATGTGCAACACATTTCCTGAACATCCTATCCTTATATTTCATTCAAAAGAGTCCAAGGAGAACTAGAATGATATTTTGACATTTAAGCAAAAAAATAAGAAATAGAAAATAAAAGGAATTTCAACTCATTAGAACAGTGGATATCAATTTCTGGCTGAATGTTAGAATCACCTTGAGAGCTTTTAAAAAATATATCATTGCCCATATTGCACCCATTGGTATTTTTCTAAAAGTATCCCAGGAGATTCTAGTGTGCAGCAAGATTTGACAGATCACAGCACCGAAAGATTCTTTATAGATATAGAAGTTCTAGAAAGAAATGCTTTAATAATAATACTTGAGAAATATTTTCTTCCTGGCTTCTTCTATTTGAGGCTCTTAAATAGCATGTACAATACTATGTAAAATAGTTCTCCCCAAGTCAACTTAAACTGAACTATTAGGAGCCCACTGTAAGCATGACACTTTACCAAATGTTTTAAGTTTATGTGCAATGGAGAAAAGCTTATCTCAAGCACAGTAGGATTTACCAGAAAGCTGATGAGATAAATTTCACAGGCTTCATTTGCACAGACCCCTTCCAAAGCCATGGAAAGGCTCTAGCAATGTGTTAACACGTTCATATATTTTTATAAAATGTGCAAAAATAAAAAATCACAGAGTTTTCCCAGTATGATCTTGTTCCTCTCTAATTTCCCATCACATTTCTCCCTGTGCCTGGTGGTGTCCGAGGTAGGAGATAACTTGCAGAAAAGCGAAGCTGAGTTGAGGATACATTTAGTTTGGTTTAGTAAAATATATTTATATGGTTTACTGTCATTTCTGTGTATACTTAAGTTATTCCTAGCTATCCTAATACAGGAATGACTTGCAGAAATATTCATATTGCCTATGTACTGATTCACCCAGCCTGGTGATAAAAAATTTCAGGGTCGACAAAAAACTCTTCATGACATTGATGAAAAACTGGCTAATGAATGTTGTCAATTCCAAGAGAATTTGTGATTAGTCACTGCACATGAAAAACTTGAAATGACCTAAAGTCTCACAGCATGTCTCTGAAAGAAACTTAATAGAAACTTTTACCAATTCAACAAGGATTCTGGTAATGAACCTGACATTACCAATAATAAACTTTTAAGATGAGAGAAGCTTTAGGAACTTTTCGATAATGAACACTAGAGGAAAGATAGTATTAGTTTTTTATTTTTCCACAGGAAATATTTTATGAAATTGTTGTCAGATTAAAAGTTAAAGAATACAGCCAAAAAAAAAAATGTGTGGGGACAAGTATTAATCAGTATATGTCAGGAAGTTAGAGTTGTTTTCTAGTGAAATTATTTATTTTGCTGTGTCTTATGATGTTTATGGACTTAGGCAAATTTTTTCAGTTTAATTTGTGATTTGTTTTCTCATTCTAAATAAATATTCATTTTCCTGTGTATTTTCATATCTGTAATTATGAATTATTTTTCTTAAAGAAAGCCCCTCAAAAATTCAGTCCCTACCTGGACATACCCTTGCCGCAGGAAACTCTCAAGTGTTTGCTCTTGTCCTAGAAATGATTACGTGTCCTAGAAATCAGCCATGTGGTTAAGATTCTACCCTCCTCCAGAATTAAAGCATTTGGTTTCTGTGGAAAAGAAGACAGAATGGGAAGTAGATACGGATGGTAGGGGGTAGATAGGTCAGTGGGAACAGAATACAAACACAGGGACTCTTTGGTCTGACATAGTGAGGGAGTACACTATTAAAATAATGTTTATCATATATATACACAGTGGTGAGCAGTTTCCAAAAGTAACATATTGTAGTTGTATCATGCATGTATTGAATGCACAGGTGAGCCAACAGTGCCAGCTAGGCAAAACGAATTACAAAGAGAGAAATTAGCATTTGCACAGTACAAGGAGACTTATCCTCCCTTTCAATCCCTGTCGGCCTCTATGTGAGTGTGATGTGGGTTGCCCAGCCAGATCTCCTGGTTCCTGGTTCTCAGGTGCCCAGGGGCCTCAAATAGTGTTAATCTTCCTCTGCTGAGTGTGAGTCTAGTGTTTAAAGGTACATGGTTTCCTACAACCTGGAGCCTAAACAGAAACCAACTTCCTCATCTCATACTGCTGATACTCAATTTTTGCCTTTTATGCTGACTTTTCAACCTGAAACTTTCACGTATATAAAAAAAAGTTGAAAGAATACAGCAATGAAAACACATATCCAGTATCTACAGCAAGTGTTCCCATTTTGCTATATTTGCTTCTTCTCTCTTCTCTCAATCTCTGCATCCTTATTTTGATAGAGCCATTACAAAATTAGACTTCACATCAATCACTCCTAATATTTCAAAATGCAGCTCCTGAAATAAGGACCCACTCTTTTATAAGTACGACACCATTATCACACCTTATGAAAGTTAAGTGTAACTCTCTAATATGATCCACATGATCCATATTCAAATTTCCCCAATTGTCTCTAGCATAACTTTTGGTTTTGCAAATCAAGATCTAACCAAGTTTCACATACTGCATTTAATTGATATGTCTTTTTCTTCCTTTTTTTTTTTTTTCCCTCTCATGATATTGACTATTTAAGAGACCAGGCTCAATACCTTACAGAATATCCCACATGCTGAATTTATCTGATCGTTTCTTAACACTAATTAATTTGTTCTGTTGTCCCTTGACTTTCCTGTAACCATGAGATTAGATCTATACACTTGATTGGATGCAAAAATACTTCATAGGTGGTTCTAAGTGCTGAGTTTGGAATATAACCACATAAAATGCAACTTTACCATGTTATTATACTAGTGCATCTTCAACAGAACCCTGAAATTTCTCCCCAGGGATTACTATATTTACAGATAAAAATACTAAGGTTGGAGTGACTAAATGACTTGCCTAAGGTCACACAACAATGAAAAAATTTAGATCACAAAGAATTGGAATAACATGACTCAAGGCTTGTTTTAATGAGTCTTAGTTAAAATGGGTACTTTCCTGAAGCTTAAGAGAGAAGATATTGGAAGAAACAGACCAATATTTCTTTATTAAGACATAATTCAGATGGAAAATACAACTGAATTAAAAAATAGACTCATAAATAATAAATTTATACAATAAGGATATCGCACTACTATAGGTGATGGTGTGTCAAAGTATTATCTAGGTCAGTTGAACTCAGTGGGACGGGACCCTGAGAGTCATCCAGCACCCCCCTTTCTCTAAGCACACGTGTGTGAACCAGACTAGCGCCATCTTGAACAAATCTGCCATGGTGACCATTCTGTGACCTGAAACCTTCTTGAGTCCAGTCCCCCACCTCCCACATTCTTCTTGTTTAACTACACCCTTATATACAGCCCTAGGGCATAACAAACTTGATCTGCTCTGGAGATATGACTGATTCTCAAACATTTCCTTCTGGGTACCCTCCTAGCACATACTCTCTAGCTTCCAGGGCAAAAAGGTAGGTTTTATGGGAGATGGGGTTGTGGCCCATCTTGTGGTCAACCAAGACCTGCTTCTCTCCATAAGACCCCTTAATAAGCCATTTCTTGTCAAGCTGGACTTGGTCTTTTTCTTCTTTTACAGCCTCTTTGACCTTTGTGGGTTGCTTTGCATATACATTTCATTCATGGAACACTATGTCTAAACCTGGTTGAGCCTACCTCCAAAAACAGAGCTGAAGTTAGTCCTCTTTTCTCCACAGCCCCTGTCACCTCACCCTCATCCAAATACGTATCCTCTTACTGGGATAATCATGGTGTCTCTTACAGGTCTCCCTTCTTCTTCTACTCTTGGTTCCCTTCCACAGTTTTCCACAAGACTACAAAAGCAATCTTTTTTAAAGCAGCAAATATGAACATGTTACCTTTATCCTTAGCCCCATATACAGTTTTAAATTCCTTGACTGCCTCTCACTGTACTCACCATAAAGTTCACAAGTGTTAATATGGCTAACAAGGTTCAGCATGGTCTGCCCTGTGTCTGCTTTTATCAACCAATTTTATGCCCTTTTATTGCACCATCTTTTGCTCAAATGACTGATCTTTGAGAAAAAAGCCTCATGTTCTATGCTGACTTTGGACAACAATTCAACTGTTCTCTCTGCATGGGATGCATTCCTTTAGGTCCTCCACATAGCTCCATCTGTAGCAACCTCCAGGGCCTCTTCAGTTCTCCAGCCAAAGGTCTCTTCCTCAGAGAGGAAATCTTTGCTGACTTTGCAGACCCCTCTGGGGACACCTCTGGTCCCCTGTCATGATACTATGTGCATTACTCCCACAGGCCTCACCACTGTTGGTAAGGTACATTTAGCTTTGTTATTACCTTTCCCAGACTGAAAGCTCCATGAAAACTGAGATTATGTGATTCAGTCACCAACTTAACCCCAAGAAGGGACTAATATGTTGCTGTTGAATGGATGCTGTTCTTGGAGGACCAGTGGAGCTCTCAGCCCTAAATGCTCAAGGTTGGCCACAGAAAAACAAAATAGGTGAAGGATGCAGAAGTCATAGCTTAAAAGACTGGGCTATAGCACGGTGGGACACAGCTGTCACGAACGCCTCCCTTCGGCAGGACACGTGCAATATGAGCAAGGGTCCTAGAACTAAGAAAATACCATGAAACCCTCAAAATCCTGCAAATATTAAAGCTCTTCAATAAACATTCCAAAACTTCACTGCATCTTGATGGCTGAAGATAAAATAAGCAATTCGCATGATAGCACCCTTTCCATCTCAAACCCCTTGGCCTACACACCTTTCCTCTGATTCCAGAGGACAAGGTACCCTCACCCCTTGTGCAGGCCAACCTCTCATCCTGTGCTCCTAATCCTATTCTCTCCCATGTCCCTCAATTTCTCCTCAGACTGTTCTCCTTCTCTCATGTCTTCAATCTCTTCTTCTCCCTTTAGTTTCCCTCCCCTCAGGGCACATTCAAGCCTCTGTCTTTTGAAATACAAAATTTACCCTTGACCCTGCCTTCTCGCCAGCCATGACCCTCTCTGCTGAGAGAGGAGTTGACACTCAATGTCTCTCCTTTCTCACCTTCCCTTCTTTCCAGTGTGCCGGACACTCTCCCTGCTGTTTCATTAGAAATGCTTCCATCAAGTTCACCAATGAACTCCATATCTTTAAAAACGTTAAGGGGCACTTTTTACCATGTTACTAAACTGCTCTGTTTCCCCTGGCAATGGGGACAGCCCCGGGCTGTTGGAAGTACTTGTGCCTCAGCGTCTCAGTCTCCGAGAATGTGTCATTCTCAGATTGACCTCATGGCACCTCTTGGGGTTCAAGGAGTGACCTTCACTCTCTTCAACAACTACCACAGATATGCTAATAACTTCCAAACTGATACCTCTCCAGAAGTTTTGACTGCTAGTTCCCCTCTTAAAGGTCTCGAAGACATTTTGAAATTAACATGCCCCAAACTGAAGTCATCCTTCTGCCCCCACATCCTAATTCTCCTTTAATTTCCCACCTCAGGTCCTTGTTACCACACCACAAAACTGAGATAAAAATACCTATTGAATAGTATTGTTCACTCAAAACCGAACTGGAAGAGGGGAGTAATCCAGGGTGCAAAACAGAATGCAAACATGGAAAGCCCTGAAATTTCTTGAGGCTCTGGATGGGTGGTGTTCATGGATGATCTCACTGAATCCTTACAGCTCTACAAAGGGATAATTATCTTCTATTTTCCATATGAGGAAGGCACTGCTCAGAGAAGTTAAGGTGCAGGCCAAGGTCACCAGCCAGTAAGTGACAGAGCAGAATTTAAATCCAGCCCTGTTTCCTTAAACGCCCTTGAGCATTCCACTTATGCTACTGGCACCTAATTATAAACTGAAACCTTGTGCCCTGCTGTCTGCATGGTGCCCACTGCCCTCTCCTTCACTATGCTTCCCACACAGTCCCAAGGCACCCATCTCTTTCTGAGTTGGGAAGAGATGCAACATTTTCATCTTATTTGGTTTCAAGGATCAGTGTGTGGTCCGTAAGACAGGAAGTTCCTCTCAAAAGGGAAAGATTGGAAGGCTTCCTGACCTGTCCCGGATAGCTAAGGAGAAGAGTTCAATAGTCTCAATCACATCAACAACTAGGGCCAGAGACAGCACGTACTCCAGTTTTCTTCCAATGCCAAGTTCATTCTGCACGTAGGGTTAAGCTAGACAGAGAGCGAGAGACAGATGAGAGGATTCAGAGAGGAGAAAAAGAACATATAAAGTTTCCATTTTAAGAATTCCACCCAGGACCTTCCACCTCGTTAAAATTAGTATTAATGATTTCAAATTTGAAAATTATCACGCTGAGAAGCCAGGGTGGAGAGAAAAGCTGTATTGCATGCTTACTTCAAGAGCCTCTGCATGCTCAAGAGAGAATTCTGTTTTGTTTTATGTGCCCTTAGGTTTATTACTTCTTCAAAGCAATCTAAATCCACACACGCACACTTTTTTAATGCGTCCCTATTTTTTCTCACTTTTCAACATGAATTGAAGACTTTCTTATGTGAGATATGTCTTAGCATTACCCAGCTTCCACATAGGATTGTCTCAAAGAGGAAAGTTTCCTAAATATTTAGACCATTTCTCTGGTCTGGGCCCTGCTCCATGGGTCTGACATTAATGGAGGAAAGAGACAAAAATAAGGAAACAAAGATAAGTAAATGAAGGTTATAAATGCTTTGAAAGAACAAATACATAGAAATCGTCTCTCCAGAAAAGGAAGGTTTACCTGAATATGGGCTATTTACCTTCATGGGAAATTAACAGATGGTATTTAACATCAGGCTGAAATTCTCAGTTTGCTGTGCCCTAAATGTCGCCCTCAACTCCTGCTAATTTTGAGAATGCAAACCTACCCCTCCTCAACTCAGGGCCTCGAGCTCTTCATGATCTTCTCCTTTCTCCTATCCTCAACCTCTCTTCTCTGCTGGGACCTTCTCAATAGCACTTAGTCTTGTGTGATTCTTTCTCATCTCAGAAACAAGCAAACAAGACAAGCACAACCAATGTCGATCTTGAATTATCTCCCCCTTTTTCTTCAACCAAACATCCAACTGTGTTCACTGTGTCTCCTTTCTCACCTCCTGGCTAATCAAATGGCTCCCTTCAAGGTCATCGAACACCTCCTTACTCCCCTGTTGACAGATCCTTAGGACATTGCCATCTGGGACACTTTTGGTCCTACCTCTTGCAGTATGAGACTTCCTGGGTCATTCCTATCTTTTGTAACTCTCCTCCTTCTGCTTCTGTGATACCATGCTTCCCTCCATCCTCCTCCCCAACCTGTCTCCACTGCTCGTTCTCAGTCAACCTGTCAGGCTATATTCCTCTGCCTGGATTTAAACACTGTCTACTAGATCCTCTCCCAGACTTCACACTACACAATTTACCTGATGGACCCTCCCACTACCATGGCTTCAGGCACTAGATAAATGTTGATGTTTCCTCAATCTGCATCTCTGCATCTTGAATTGTGAGCCAGAGGAAGACTTGGGGTTGAATCCTAGATGTGCCATTTATCAGCTGTCTGGCTTGAGCATGTCACAAACTCTTAGTGCTCCTATCCTCGAGTCCTAAGCTTAGACATAAGAAAACCTTGCTTGTAGGGGGGTTGTAAGACCTAGCCGCATCAGTATGCCTAAACCTTTCTTGGTCATCTCATCCATAAAGAGAGAAAGTCTGACCATACCATCTGCCTGGACCTTCCTCCACTTTAAATGCAGTAGCTCAATGGTAAAAGTTGAATAAAAAACTAAATACTTGTGATACAGCCCTCCTCATTATTCAAGGGATCATTGGCTAGTATCTACTCACACACAGGTACCAACCATGTCAAATGTCTAAATAAGTCTTATATAAATCCACTCCAGAGGAGGAAAGGATTTCCCATCTTACTGATCTGGTAAGACAGATCCATGAATTATCCTTGTACCACAGCACTAGGTAAGACAAAACCACTGCAAATGCCAGTCCCTCTCAAGGTGCTTCTAGAATGGAAAGGGCCAATATTTCCTTTCAAACAGTGCTGAAATTTAAAAACAAAAAAACGAACAAACAAAAAACAGTGCTAAAATAAAGTATGTGCTTTAGAAAGAGATGATGCTGGAGAAAAGGCAAAAATAAGAGCTATTAATCATAACCCTTGGGTCTACTTTAGTCATATATTAGGCAGAAATATTCTGATCTCAGTATCACCCAAAGAATACCACATAGCGGTGTCATTCTGCATTGTCCAGATGGCATTTGGCCATTCACTCAGAGTTTGCAGAATTTATTTGCTGAGTGACTAGCTAGGTTCCAAGCACTATGCTGAACATCTGGGATAAAGGTGTAAGTAACACAGGTATGATCCCCATTCTCCAGAAGCTTCATTCTGATGCAGAGAGAGACAAAATGTACAGGTAAGACCTGAATGCTAGGAAGAGCTTGCCATGTCTACAATCCGGAGAGGCACATCCCAGTCAAAGCCAGAGAAGGTAAGGATCATGAAAAAGACACTGTGCCTGCAGCACACCGAAGAAAAAAGAGAGGAAGGAAATAGCAGGAGATTAAAAAAAAAAAAAAAAAAAAAAAGGCAGGCAGGGACCAGATCATAAAGTTCTTAGGGCTTTAGTAAGCATGTACTACTATGCAGCACACTTCTCAAGGAGCAGAGAATTTTGTACTGCTTCTGTCACTTTGCACAGTATTTTTCAAACAGTGGGTCAACAAATCAATTTAATGGACTGTGATCAACATTGTTTAATGACACGACAGAATCACCTAGAATAAAAAAAAAAAGAATAACCTAGAATACAAAACATCAGAGTGCACTATACAGAGCAAGGATAGGTTAGTACTAATTGTGCAAACTTCATTTCACTGATGGGTGCACCCATGTGTATATGCTCACTAGTTCAGCATTTCTCCCCCTCAGCACCACTGACATCCCAGGCCTGATGAGTCCTTGTTGTGAGGGATGGTTCTATGCTTTATGAGATAGTTAGCAGCAGCATCCCTGGCCTCCACCAGCTGCTCATAGTACCTGCACACACACCTGGCACAAACCCAAATGTCTGCAGACATTGCCAAATATCTCCTGGTGAGCAAAATCTCCCCCACTGGAGAATACTGTACTAGCTGTACAACATTTCTGACAATGGACCATGGTCTCTAAACTCTGAAAGCAAACTACAGAACAAGTCTGTATATTCTGTATTCATGCTCCTTCTCCACTCCGACACCTCCCTTTTACCCCGCGATCTTCTCCCTTCTAGAACGGAGGCTTCTTCCGCGTCCCATACTTCCTCTTCTTCATCTCCTCTGCCATGTCCTTCTGCTCCCACTTCATGCTCTCTACCTCTTATTTCTTCTCGCTCACCTCTTCTCCCCCCAGAAGCAAGACCAAATTCACTCTATAAATAACATGTTGGAGATGTGTGGATCATTATCTTTGGAGATGGGGCCTTTGGGGGAGGTGGCGGCACCTTGTTTAGGCAGCCCACACCTGTGAACACTGGTGCTCACTGAATGAGTGCCACGCAGGTGTGTGCTTCTGCATCCAGGACCTCTCTCTCTCTCTTTTATTTTCCTCCTGGTCTGTCTTTACGTATTCTGTATGTATATTCTGAAACTACAGCCTGTGGGAAGAAACCTCATCCTCTGGCAAGGGTTTGGAGGGAAGGAGTGGGTGTAGTAATCCAGGAGACATTTAGAAAAATATGCTAGACAAAAGAACCCGAGAGGCACAGGCAGCAGGGGGGGAGCAGGGAGTGACCTAACAGGTCCTTCCAATCCTTAATGTCTGCTCATCCCCTGCTCTGCAAAGCCTCTCTGCTCCCTGCTGTGTGCATCTGCTGTCTGTCACACACTGGGCCCCCTCACCCTGCAGAGGACGTCTCTGGTACTGACACCAGCTCCCACTGCCCCGTGAGGCAGCCACGTTTCCCCTGCTGTGTGCATCTACCATGTCTTTCTCTCTCCTTGCTGGCTGTTCCTGTGTTCACCGTCACTCTCTCTGTGATTCCTCAGCTTGGCTCCTTTCATGTAAGCTGGATCCTTTCCCTTTCCTCTCTTGGGGAGTGACCTCACACTCAGCTTTCCAGTTCTTCCTTCCAGCCCCACAGTCTCGGGTTAGGATTTTCTCCTTCCTTCTCCCTGGAATGAAGCTTTCTCTTCCCGCTTCTTTCTTCCCCATAAACATGCACAAACACATGCTGACACAGCCTTCCTCACCCTAAATTTTCTATAAACCTACTAGTGGTGCACAGACCCCAATGAATAGCTATTCTTCTTCCAAGAGCTTTTGGAAAATGCAACTCTGTTCAAACTGGCTTGCCCTCCCTGTGCTTGCTGGTTCATCTCGAGCAGAGCATAGACTTCTAGAGAGGATGTGAGTCATACCCCTGTCATCCTGGATGGTCAAGGTGGCCAATCAAATCTTTTTTCAAAGGAAATATCACTAGCAAGTCAGGTGGCACAGGCATCAGAGACTCTCCAGCTAAACTCCTGAACATTTGTACATGCCGAGTTTTCCTTCTCTTTCTCCCACCTACTCTGCTCAAAGTACCATTAGGCAGACTTCATTGTGTTTCCCTTACCCATCTGCCCATAAGAGAACAGGAACTCTTTCAAATGGGCCATACGCGCAGCCACAGCATTTGCATATTTGTCCAAGGACCCACATGACAATGATAAAACCACCGTGTTCTTATGTAGGTTTTGCAGAACATTTGCACCCATTATTCCCTTAGCAGCCTATAACAAGCCCAGAAAAAGAAGAAAAAGGGGATAAAACCAAAATCAATTTATTTATTTATTTATAAAGATTATTTATTTATTTGACAGAGAGAAAGAGAGGTCACAAGCAGGCAGAAAGAGAGGGGGAAGCAGGCTCTCCACTGAGCAGAGAGCCTGATGTGGGGCTTGATCCCAGGACCCTGAGATCATGACCTGAACTGAAGGCAGAGGCTTAACCCACTGAGCCACCCGGGCGCCCCTCCAAAACCAATTTAGATGACTGTTACAGGTAGGCACACCTAGGAGTTCTTGTATACATAATCTCTAACTCTCCACAGCAGCCATACAGAGTTGCTACGATGATCCACGCTCATGA
This sequence comes from Martes martes, assembly GCF_963455335.1. Classification (NCBI taxonomy): domain Eukaryota; kingdom Metazoa; phylum Chordata; class Mammalia; order Carnivora; family Mustelidae; genus Martes; species Martes martes. The sequence continues at coordinate 23,765,627 of NC_137895.1, forward strand.
AGAGGAGGAAACTGGGCTTATCCACCTAGTTCCCACTGGAGTTAGGCTCAGTCATTCACCCATTCAGTGATACTTATTTTAAGGCTTAACTGTGAGCCAGAAACTGTTCTAAGCCCTGAGTTCCATGGGATCTCTTTGCTAAGGAAGCAAAAAGTTGTGTGCAGATATGTCCAACCTGTGTTATAAACAATGACAAGAGGAAAAAAAACTAAGATCACCTTCATTAGTGTCCAAAGAACGCAGACCTATGATAATATGACAAATATAAAGAAATATGTACTGTGGTTACCAAGGATTCTGTCAGAAATCCATGTTTTGAATTTTCAGCTTTACACGCCAGGTATAGCCTCATTCATGAAAGAATATATTTCTGAGTTTAATAAGTATCAAAGAAGAGACAGTCTAAAATAACAATCAGAATATAAATGCAAAATGGCCTGCCTGATCTGCTCAGCTGGGCCACTTGGCCCTCTCGTACATACGCACCTGGGAAGCCATCCTGGGTGACATCTTACCGTCTTAACCCCTCCCCCCCAACCCGCAAGGCTGCATATGATCTGTAATAACCTTTCCTGGTAGGACACACATAGCCCTTGTCTGTGCCTTCTATTTCCCAGTGTTTATGCCTTTTTTTTCTGGTCTGGAAAGAAAAGGACCAAGATAGTTGTCTTTCCATTATGCGGAAGAAAACGTCCCTCCAGCTGGGAGAGACAGGTGAGTGGAGCATTTCATGTCAAACCACTTTGGAAACCCAGAGGCTGTGCTCCTGCATGTCCACCCACTGGGTCCCACAATCAGAAGCAATGCCAAAGGGAGTCAACAGCATTTGGATCCTATAAAGAAGCTACTTAGAACTGCTAATGTGGAGCAAGATAATGAAGGGAGGCCAGGAAGCTCTCAGCAAAGTGATAATAGGGAAATTATGACATCTGTGGCCCCATTTGGTCTCTAGTCAATAAAGCACACAGCCCAATAACTCTCCCATTTCCCCAGAACTGTAGGAAATGGGGCCCCACTAATAGGAAAGATTTAGAAAATTACATAAAAGAATCCATGCCCCACCCAGACTCACATCGACCTGCTATCACCTCCCCTCATCCCAAACAGGAGAAGCCCTGATACAATTACAGACCACCATGTCGCAGCCCTCATGCACCTGCTTCTGGGGCCCTTTTACAGCATATCTGATGCAGTGCAGTATTTTCTTTTTTTTTTCCCCCTCCAAGAACTAACATAACGGAAGAGGGCTGCTCTCTTTAAAATCATATTATGAACTCTCATCTGAGCTTTTCAAGAGAGTCTAATGTTTGTATCTCCTTTTTCTGACCTAGCCCAAGAATGTGGTGGCTTTCCTCTACTGCAGGAGAAGAAGAGCTTCTTATCTCAGGAGGAGCAAGTTAAATACAGACAACAGAGATATCGTCTTTACAGAGTACTGCGGGGCGGGGGGGGGGGGGGAACCTCACACACTGGAAGCAATCTTATTTTTTCAGTCTTGTAGAACTGAAATAAAAGACTTTTTTTTTTTTTTTTTTTTTTTAAAGAACAGAACTCCAACACAAAGACTTGAGATGGTGGAGGGATGGTGAATAAGCCAATCAATTTAGTATGAGCATGTGGGACCAACTCTTTGTTAATAAAGATCAAAACATGAGTAATACAGAGTGAGTAGTCATCCACCATCATGACATCCCTTCAAATGCATCCTGGGAACAAGTTTGCTGCATTAATGAGAATCAGAATTGTTGTCATATAATTTCTAATTTCAGTCATGTCTAAATCAGGATTGTTGTCATATAATTTCTAATTTCAGTCATGTCTAAATATGTAACTAATCAGCTAACACAATCATAATATTTCCTCAACTACAACCTGAATTTTATTTTAACCAGCCACCGAAGAAGAGATTACAATTCACCGTAAGGTGATATGCCTTTAAAACAAAATTCAAATTTTCAATGCTCTGTCCCAGAAATCGACAAGAGGCGTCACTTGAAGAGTGACATGAGCTTCAGAACACAAGTGCACTCACTCTCAGATTCAATATAAAATGTAATTCTCCACAGAAACACTGTCCAGAAAGCTAATAAGAGGACATCTAGAAAGAGGAGAGACACACACACACAATGCATACACACACACACCTTCATTTATAAGCTATTCTATCACAGATGCTAGATATTTTTTACAAACCAGACAAAGAATGTATGGAGGAAGGATTTCCTGAGCAGAACACGTAACAAAAGGACATATTACTAAACTAGGAAAAGGAACACAAATATACAACTCACACACATCTAATAAAAGCTTGATAGCCAAGAGAACAAGGGTGAAAGCATAAGAAAGAGAGGAAGCAGGAGGATAAGGATGAAATGTCTGAATTGTCTGAATGACAACGGCCATTTTATCTAAAGTGGCTATTAGAAACAATTTTATAACTGATAACACATTTTAGTGGTGCTCCCTCACCCTGCAAAAGGATTCCGGGGATTATTGAGAGAAGCATGCCAATGATGATAACCCTGTCTATCCACATAGCTTTCCACTTCAGCTGTTACTTATAGAATAGTGACATCTATGGTCCCCAAATGCTCAGCCTCAGAGGTTGATGGGAAGATGGAAAGCAGAGGGCTGGATTTGGAAGGCAAGTCCTGCACTACAGTAAGCACTGCTCTGTTCAGTAGACTAGAGATTCAGTAACCAGAGACAATGTCAGATTAGGAAACAAAGAGGGAAAGACCAGTTGCAATGGGAGCAGAAGAACAAGAAGAGTGACCACAGAGTAGCTCTAAAGTGGTCATTTCCTAAGAAAAAGGAAGAATGACAAACTATCAGTCTAATGAGATTTGAGACAGGTCTGTAGACAGCTTAGGGAGAATATGCAATGGCAGATCATAGATATGAATTGATAGCCTGAGGGGCGATATCTCTGCAGATATGTCTGCATTGATTCTGTCTGGTCTGCATTGATTTCTTTAGCTCTAAATCTTGCAGGTTGGCAATTTGGGCTGGGCTCAGCTGGGTGGTTCTTCTAGCTCTGGCTGGGCTTCCTTCTAGTCCTTGCAGGTTGGCAGGTGGTTCTGTTGATCCTGGCTGAGCACTGTTACATCTCTAGACAAAGGCTGACTCAACTCTGGTCCTTATGACCTTCCATCCTCAGGTAGGCTGGCCTGGGCTATTCATTTGGCAGTTGGGCAGAGTTTCAAGCGAGTGAGAGAGTACACAAGAACTGGCACCTTGACATTTCCACAGTATTCTATTTCCAAAGGAATTCACAAGGCCAGTTTCACCTCCTGATGGAAGGACGTGCAAAGGGGAGTGAATGCTGGGAGGCATGAACAACTGCAGCCATGTTTGTATGCACTGTCCCACATTTAGTGACTAAGCCAAGATCCAAGTTAGGGTTGCACTTGCTAGATGACTATGCCCACCAAGGTTCCTGGCACTCTGGATTATCCCCCTCTTGTTACAACCAGCCAACCTGACACATTTCTTGCTTGTCTCCTATTATCTTCTCACTTTTTTAAGGCAACAGAAGGGAAGAAAGTGAGCTAATAAATCCTTTCCAGGCTGTTAAGGGATCCATCATTTCCACAGATCTCTTGTTCTTTTTCCCTCACGACAAAATCTTTCCTTTCATGACCATCTCTCTTGACCCAACTTATTTAAACAGTGCTTATACATTCTGACATTTAGTAAAAACTGATACCATTTCTAGGTATTGCCCACAAAGATTCAATTAAGGCATCACAACATAAGTGTGGCATGTAGGAACCCCAAAACCAAAAGGTAAGCCTGATTATCCTTACGATAGCACATAGCCGTCTACTGATAAGGAGCAGAAAGGCTAAGTATATTTCAAAACACTTTTCTAGTCCTTGGACTAGAAAAAGAAATTATTCAGATCATCAAGTTCCTAACCATCCTCTCCTTATTCTACTGCTAGTTGTTTCATCAGTGATTCCAGGCAAGGGAAATTACTCCTGCTGTATCTGTGGTCTGGTCATGGAATTCCATCCCCCATTTAATTACTTTCTCCTCTGCCTCTCTCACCTCCAAGTATAGGAATCTCACTCGTCTTTTGAATTCAATTCCATGGCCATCTGAAACTCCCCAGATTTCTCTCTCTCTCTATACCTAGTGCCTTATATCTTCAGAGGGCATGCTACCAATATGCCTACATTTGTACTTTTTATGAACCAACCTCCCCACTCTCTGTTTACCACTCCATAAACAGCAATGGTCCTTGTAACTTGCTAAAGTCTACAACAATGTTTTTCATATTACAGACTCTGAAAGATTTGTCAGAGGAATAAGTGAATACATGATTTCTATCTTGGTTTAACAACAAGGATCATCTCCAACTTTACATTAATTTACATGGTACTTTTATCTGTTTCAAAATGTTGACATGTGTATTATCTCATGCCCCCCCACCCAGCAACCATGAAGCTTAGATAAGAGGATTATGATCCCCTGTTTGGGTTAGGAAATGAAGGACTAGAGTAGTTAAGTGATTTGTCTAGGGTCATCCAAGTAATGACTGATTGGGTTAGGATAAAAACCTAGATCTCTTGGTTTTTGGTTCAGTATTCCTTCTGTGGTCACGGACTCAGTGACAGCACTCTAATTTAAAAATAAAATATAAACTATATGGCATTGAAGGGGAAGAAGACTTAAGAAGTCAAAGGTCATTAGGAGCCCACCATGCCTCAATTATGGGATACTCTGTGGACTGGCAGCCATAGGCATCCACAACAGCTAGCAGTGAATACAGTCAAAGGTCCTCCCACACAGAGATTCCCACTGATAATCTTTAATGGGCTGTAAATGGAAAGTTGCCAGTTCCCAAACTAGTTTCCTTCTGGTCTCCATTAACCTAATGATTTTTTCCCAGCTAAAATAGATAACAAAACAATGGAAACGTGCAAATAGCCCTTGACTATACCTTCATTTGAATGGAGTCTCAGAAAAACCATGAGGAGTGGGCTATTGTCCCTTCCATTTTATAGATGAAGAAGTCAAGGCTCAAAGGTTAAGTGACTTGGCCCAAAAATCATATGGAGAACAGCAGAGTCAGGCCTTGAACCCAAGTGTCCTGTGCTGCCCACCCACCAGCCTTGAAACACTTTCTAATATTCACCTCCATGTAGATCTCAAGGCAGTTCTAGAATAGTCTTCAGGGAATGAGATCACTCTTCTCTGCTCATTCTCCCCTCACTGCCTCTCCTGCAGTCATTGGTGGCTTGATGCTAACATTACTCCCTTGCCCAAGCAATACATCTACCTTCAAACAGTTCTGTGAGGCAGTCAGAAACACTGTCTTTCCTAAGTATCAGTGCTTCCTGGGGTGGTTGTGGAATTAAATGAGATGGTTTTCATAAATAGTGTGGTATAAGTTCTCAATAACATTGTAAAGGGGGGCAGGATTTGCCACCCCAAAATATGCCTCTGACACGAGGATTATTTTAGGCTGATTTCTTTCTTTCTTTCTTTCTTTCTTTCTTTCTTTCTTTCTTTCTTTCTTTCTATCTTTCTTTCTTTTTTTTAAGAAATAGCAGACATAGGGGATAGGGGGCACCTGGGTGGTTCAGTAAATTGGGTGTCTGCCTTCAGCTCAGGTCAGGATCCCAGGGTCCTGGAATCAAGCTCCACATCAGGCTCCCTGCTCAGCAGGGGGTCTGCTTCTCCCTCTCCCACTGCCCTTCCTTGCTGCTTATGTTCTCTCTCTCAAATAAATAAGTGAAATCTAAAAAAAAAAAAAGAAAAAACAAATAGCGCACATAGGAAAAGCCTCACAAATGAGGTAGAAGTTACCTTTTTGAGAGACATTTACATTTTTAAGGGAAATCTCTACTTGTAAGGGTGTCTCCCTCTCTGTACTAGGAAGAGAATGAGTATGAATCTCTAGAAACTCCCTATCAGGAGAGAAGGTAAGGACTTACATTTGCATCAAATGACCTTGTTTATTATGTTTTTCTTTGTAACCTCACATAACTGGCCTCCAGGCATCTCCTATTCTTTTGTCTTTAGCTGGAGAGGTTACTTGAGGTGGTGGCCTGGGCCATTTTGGGGAGTTACTTGGTTTCCTGGGTTTCTCTCTTGTATACAGTACATGTACATGTTGTTAAACTTCTCTTTGTTTTTCTCCTCTTTATCTTTTTATTACAGGAAATGTCAGGCAAGAACCTGGAAGGGCAGAGATAAAATTATCTATCCTCCCCTATAGTTGATGACAATGATGATTATACTGTTGAATCATTCATAAAAATCTACTAAGTTAGGAGCTTTAACACTAAACAATCTAGATGAAAAACATTTCATGAAAAATAGTATAAATCAGTCATTCCATTTGTCTGAGAGTAATGACAGAATGAATGTGCAAACCATAAAATGATCGTTTTAGGTAGAGCGTAAGATTAATGGTGGATTGCTGACTCATTTATTCAGTATATATGTTAGGAGCTGGTGATGCAAACATGAGTAAGATATAGACCTGATTTTAAATAGAAAATATCTGGCACAGGTTAATAGATAACATTTATTTAACACATAACACTGTTCCAAGAACTTTATGCATATTAGTACACCATTTAACACACAGCAATCTTTTGGATTAGGTCTATTATTAACCCACATTTTACAGAGGAGGAAACTGAGACAGATAAAGTAACTTACTTGGGATCACACAGCTAATAACTAATGAAAGTGAGACCCAAACCCAAGGAGTCTGAATGCAAAGCCAGAATGTTCTTACCTACTACAGTAGCTCCCTTACCCATGGAGAACATGTTCTAAGCCTCCCAGTGGATGCCTGAAGCTGTGACTAGTCCCCAACCCTATATACACTATTTTGTCCTATACTTACATACCTGTGATGAAATTTAATTTATAAACTAAACACAGTATGAGACTAACAACAACTAATAAAATAGGACAATATACTATAAGTCATGTGAATGTCATCTTTCTCAAAATACCTTATTTGTACTGTACTCACCATTTTTCTTGTGATGATGTGACATGATAAAATGCTGACATAAGGAGATGAGGTGAGGAGAATGACATAAGTAGTGTGGTGTAGCATGAGAACACCACTGACCTTCTGACGACTCCTCAGAAGAACCACCAATCATCTGCTTCCAGGCTGTGGCTAACCGTGGGTAATTAAAACTATGGAAAGCAAAACCGCAGATGAGGGTGGGGGGACTTCTGTACTTCTGTACTCTACAGTATCTCCCAGTAGGGCCTCAATCAACATATTTTGAAACGAACTAGTATTTACAGGGAGAGAACTAAGTGCTTGAGCAGATGTGTCCCCAGAGTGGGAAGACACTGTAAGGTCAGTAGGTACAGTTTCTCTGTCTTGAGATTGGGAGGAGGAATACCCTGACACACAGCAGAGACAGCATCAAAGGAAGGCCTCAGGAATGTCCCAGGTGATCAAGGAGGGAAAGGGCATCTTCAGGGGTAAGCTACTGTTGGGTCCCCCAATAATGGGTCCATGGTCAAAGGAGTGAGACTGATACAAAGCGAAGGTCAAGCAAAGCTTTATTTCGCGCCGAGCGTCAAGAATCAAACCAACCATCAAACAGACCGGTCAGGGCCGCCTCTTACAGAGAGAGCGACCCCTCCCTGCCTCACAGACTAACTTTTATAGAGCAAAGACCACGTGGTTGAGCCTGGCCACACACAGGTGGCCAATGAGATTGCAACACATAGAGAAAGCTGCACAGTCATGCTAGGTCACACACGGGTGGCCAATTGAACTACAATTCACCCCATAGTAGCTATTTGAACTAGCCTATCACCTTGGTCAGAACTGGTGCCCAAAAGGTGCCCAAAAGTGGGGCCCACACTCCTTGGTAGCTAGGGAGACAATATGCATACTTCACTGATTGGATGTCTCCACCTGACCCGACTCATCCCTGCATTTGGGCTGTTATCTCCACCTGACCTGACCCACGCTTGTATTTGGGCTTTGTTACCTGGGACTGGTTTCCCAGACTTGCTTTTAAGTAAGTTCCCCTGGGGGGACAGGGTCAATTTAAGTTTTACTGCATAAACAACAAAATGGCTATTCAACCGGGGTGGGGCCGCTCTGGCTGAATAGGCCCTTACATTACAGAGTCTGCAGAGATTCAAAGTACCCTTGGATTCCAACCTGGGAGGCCCGTAACATCTTTCTTTACTTAAAAGGGGGTTAAAAGTTCCCCTTCTAGAATGAAGTTCCCCTTCCACCCAAAGGAGAGGGTCCAAGGATCCTTCCACCTGTCCCACTGGCTCTAGCTATGAAGACCTCTCAGAGCCTACAGTCCCACCATTGCTCTGTGCTCTGTGTTCAGTGTATATTAATATGTGCTGAATGAATGAAGAAGCCCCTCTCCCAATTGGACAGAGGCTAGAAAGGAAGTGGGAACAGAACCTCTGAAGTTAGAATGTGTACCCATAGCCGCTTGTAGAGACGGTGTATGGGAAAGAGTGATAGGGAAAACAAAACAAAACAAAACAAAAACCCTGGAAACTCTAATAACCAGGATCCCCTTTATCCAAAGTGTTAGTAGAATGTGTTTTTCTCCCAAGCAGCTCTCCCAGTGCTAGGGAAGCCAACTTGCTTTACCTTCCTCATTCTTCTCATTTACTTCTAATGACTTTTTTTTTAATCTTTTACACTGAAGGGCCCAGACGCAGGAAAAAAATAAACGCTCTACATTCTCCAAAGCACAGTCTACCCCCACCTAAGCCATTTGCACCAGCCCCAGGTACACCCTTCATTTTTTAAATGCAGAAGAACAAAACAAAGGCACTCTGAGATGCTGATCCTAAATCTTTGAGCCCTCAAAGGACCGTTGAGAGATACATCTACACTTCAAAGGAAAATCAGACTGACTCCCAGCGTATTTGTAGGAAGATCTCAGTTAAGAACATCAGGACCGTCTGGATTACTGGGAGAAAGAGTCCAGTCCACAGAAAGACTGGGAGATGGACAATACTGGTCAAGAAAAATTTGGAAAGTAGCCCAGCAGCCTCAGTGACTGTTTGTGGACCCCTCGTGGTTAAGGAAACTGAAATGGAAACCACCTTTCTAGTGAGATTGTCTTAGCCGATGCCAGTCTGGGCAGATGATGCCAGGGAAAATTCAGCCCCCTCTCAAATCAGTGCTTGCCATAGCTCCTAGACCCCCAATGAGTACACCCAGGACAGACAGACAGCTGGCATGGCTGTGAAGCTTGTAGCTTTATGGGTAGCCCCAGTCAACACTGAGGTATCTCTTTCAGGGATTATGCTTCTGCCTCCTGGAAGACAGATAAGCTCCAAATAGAAATTAAGTTCAGTTATAGAGAAATAAATACAAGTTCCCTGTACATGGGAAATTTTGCACCGAGATTCAAACCTATGAACTCTTTCTTAATTCAACAGCCAGAGTCCGTTAGACTACAGGATTCATCCTCAATCCTAATATCCTGTTACTGAATATGGTCACTTAAGTCACTTTTGAATATGCTTAGAGTCCCCAAACATCTCCATTCCCTCTGCTAAATTATAATGCCCTCAAACTGTTACAATCCATGTCATTGGAGATATTTGCTTAAAATGCAGATTCTTGGCCTTAGGGATCAGCCTCATCAGGTCCAAATCCCTGAGCAACTTCCTGCAGCCCCTGATTTCCCTTCTGGAAGCTCTGCCCTCAGAGTGGGTACTTCACAGCTCAGTTCATAAACGTCCTCCCATTATCTCTTAGGTGATCATTTTGTTTTTTCTAGCCAGATTTTACTGCCTCAAGGGCAAGAACAACGCGTAAACATTTTTAACCCAGGAAAGAGAAAAAGAAATAAGCATATTATGAGTCAACCACTGTGCTAAGAGGGTTCCCACATGTGTTCTCATTTCAATTCTGACAAAAACTCTTCAAGGTAATATGTCAAAGCATAATTTTCTGAATGTTAAAAACATAATTTTTATACAAATATATAGTGAGAATGTGTCAAATTTTATTTAGCTCATTATTAAGGAAACTAGCAGGATGGCAAACCAGTTCACAAGATTGCAGAAATAAGATTTGTAGTAGGCGGGGGAGGAGAGAGGGAGTAGAGGAAGAAAAGGAAATACTGAGAAAGCCCTGCTTAGCTGCAAAACTAGTTAATGTCCTAAAGGGCAATACAATGGTATGGTGGGGACTATCTTCTCTACTGGACAGAAATGTATGTCATCACATCTCATCGGTTCTACAGAATTGGAAACTATCTGAACCCTAATCCATTGTGCAAATTTATGTTTCCCTAACAAGTCAAATGTCCTTCAGCTGTGCTTTTTAGGAAATGTTCTTGACATGGCATTAAAAGTCATTTTATGTCCTTTCTGCTTGACTTGCTGTTCTGGAAGTTTTTCTGAACAACAAGTATAATTTATCCCCATTTTATAGATGTGAAAACCAAGGTTCAGAGTAGTGTAGTGAAGTTCTTTGTCTGAGACCACAAATAAGAAGAACCATTTAACAGTGCTAAAAGTTGTCTGATTCCAAAGTCCGACCTTCTTCTTCTACATTACTCTACCATTAGGTACACGAAAGGTATTCAACCAATTTTCTAAATTGGTTGACATAAGAGGAGCATCCAAAGACTTAATTTATAAAATATTAGCCAGGTAACCTAGAATAGTTGATACCTGTCCCCAAGTGCTTAAATCACTCATTGGCAAAGTTGACACACAGAGAAAGGGGAATCTGAGTGATGGTGCTTCAATTCCAAGTCAGATCCTACACTTTAAAGAGGCATGCAACCATCTTGATTTTCTCTCTACCACAAGCAGGATTGTCTTAGGTGCTGCAGATACAACCCCCTAACTCTGTGGCACTTGTCTTTAGGTAATCATTCAATGAATATTTTTTATCAACTACTGGATACCAGGAATCCTAGTCCCACCAATACCACAATTTATGTTAAAGTGCTTTAAGGCATTTAAAAATAATTATTTTATTTTACTTTGAGAGTTGTAAGATTTCAGATCAGAAATAACGATCTAATGGTAAGTAATGATGTCACATGTTAAAGACTGAGAACTTTCTTGGTAGTTAGGAAATCATGTGGACTTTCTTTTTTAATTGTAGCAACTTCCTATTCTACTGAGGAATGCCTTCAAAGGTGATATTTGGTAACTTGCAATGAAAGAAAAAAATAGTATTTTTCTTTTCAAGATAGATGCAATGCATTTTAATTTGGGAAGAGCCGGATAATTTTTTGCAGTAATCCATGCCACTTTCCTTTTCTATATAACTTCAGGAAATCCATTACTTTCCTCTTACTAAACAATAACTAATTCCTATGCGGATTTGTGTGGTCGTAGTACTGCTACTGGACAGCAGAGGTCACTATTAACAGGTACACTGGATTACCAAATTTTAATAAATGCAAAAGAGCTATAGAGAAAGAAGCAGTTTTACCTAAACTGTCTACTCTGTGGTCACTGTACAAATGGCCAATAACAGAAACTGAAGTAAAAAAATCCTCATCTTTTCTTGATAATATAGCCACCAAAATCAGAATCATGTTTTCTAAGAGTCACCCACCCAATCATTGACTTAGAAGTCACCCATTAGCCAGTTAAAGTAACCAAGAGAAGTCTGGCGTTTGAGGTTCCCCACCTTTCATATGATCAATGCTGGTAATAGAACATTCAAATCATAAATAAGAGATCAACTCAAGGGTACTAAACTCTTAAGTATCTCTTAAGATCTGCAGATTAAAATGTCGTGTCCAGGCCCTAGGTCAGTTGTTCTCAAGTTTTAGTCTGCATTAAAATCACCTGGAAGTTCTTGTGAAAACACAGATTGCATGTCCCCTCCCCAAAGTCTCTGATGCAGTAAGTCTCAAGTGGGACCCCATCACCCCAACAATTTGCAGTTTTAACTGGTTCTCAGGTGCTGCTGTGGCTGCTTGTTTAGAGACCCTACTCTGAGAACCACTGGTCTCTACCGAAGCTTGAATTACACAGCACAACACCATGGCCAGATAGGACGTAGGGCTGGGGGGGGGAGGGAACTGGGGGGAACGGGCGGGGGCAGGTGGGGAGAGCTTTATTTTAGAGCTCAATAAACCACATTCTGGGTAGCTGGAACTCAATCTAATAATGTTATTCGGCTGATATTTTAATCACTTCCCATGTCATCCCATTATTTTTCTTCTGCTCTTATCTTCATGTTATTAAATGTTTTGCTGGTTATGTCACTGCTTCCTAATCTACCTGTCCAGCACCTCAGTGTTTGTGCTGAATTCTTTATTTCAAGTTAACCAGCTTTATAGCAGAGTTAAATTTTCGGGAACATTGAGTTTAGAGCAATGGATAAAAAATCATAAAGAGACAAAGGAAGTGAGTCAAGCAGCGATTGAACGAGAAGAGTTTCACTGAGAACAGCCAGAAAAGGCCTCACTAACCCGGATTTTCTAACCTGGAACTGAGATCCCCCTCCTTTGGCCTTTCTTTTGCTCAATCATTAGCAGGCAGGTCAGATCTTGACTGGGCATTAAATCGGATGCTGTAATATGACATAAACTTCTAAGCTAATAGACCTCTCAGCAGTAAAAATATGGAGAGTGAATATAATGCAAAAGCCATAGCAAAATATCACTGACTCATGAATGCGTCTCTCAGTCTCCTGGAAATACGTATTAGTGCCTTTATGGTTACATTCGCTGGGTCAGATGGAGCTAGGTGAATAGCCACAGTACAACTAAAGGGTCTTTTAGTGCCCTCATGAAAGAATTCACCTCATTTCTCAGGGCTATGAGTGAATGAAAATAAGAAATTACAATGGAAATCACACTGCAATCTTCACTCTAGGCTAGGTTACAATGAAGACTATAATAATACATAATAAATATGCAGCAAACCATGCCCGTTAAAGGAGACGCTCCTGCTACTGGTACAGGGCACACATCCATCATGGCTCATACAATAGGCCAACTGCCCCACCTTGCAGGAGGAATGCTAGTAGCCAGGAATGACAGGCTCGAGAATTTCCTGCACACACCGAAAAAGGAAGTAAAAGTGGTCTAATGATACAGGCCCATATATACTTGTTTTGTATGCAAAACTGTCCTGTTATAACACTGTAACCCCTGGCTTTTGAAATGAATATTTATAAAGAAGCTTTTGGAACAACAGCTTCATTTGAGACCCAGGTTGCAAGCAGATAGGTTAGGTTTACAGGGCCAAGACTGCAGAATGTTAGGGTGTCCAGGGCTCTGGTGACAGAGAGGCATGATGAATTCTAACCATCCCTTCAACGCAGTACTTTAAAAATAATATTTTATTAATTCAGTCCACATACAGACTTCTTGAGGCAGAGAGAAATTTGCATTTTAACTAATTCACTTTGAGATAAAGATCAGACATGGAGGAGTGTGCCTCCATTAGTGATGAAAAAGCCTAGAGAAATTCCTGTCCACTGGATTTTGGGGTGGCCCAGCACCTCAGCACTGCGACCGTCATGTACTGTCAGCAGCTTGCTGCAAAGCACAGAGCATATGGCATCCTCCCAGGATTTGCTAACCATTTTTTTTTTTTTTTTTAACGTGTGAGTCTGTCGGTCACTCCAGCTCCTCTGTGGGATATTTCAAACAGCTGATCCCAACCAACCTAAAGGTGGGAAAAGCTCTTTGTCTTACTTCCGATCACACTGGCTCGCGTGGGGTTGCAGCATTTTGTCTGCGGCTAATTTAATAGCACCAGCTAATTGGCCTCACTACCTCTGAAATCAAGAATGGAACGATTTGTTCTGTCTGCCTCAGAACCAAATAGGTCGAGTTATATTTTTATGTAACCTCAAATTAACTTTTGTTGGATGGTATCTTAAATGAAAATAAATGGCAAATTTGTTTTTATTTCATGAACACTGAGAGATATTGGGAATGTCATCAATTCAAGATCAGCTCTGTTCAGAGAAAGACAGAAAAATCGAACAGACTTTTAAATAGTTTTAGTCTTTGTCAAAATCTTGTAATCCAATTATTCTACAATATTTTCCTTCAATCTATTTTTTTGTTTTGTTTTGGCCAGAACAGGACGATGTCTATTGTAATTTTACTAACTATGATACTCTGGACACTTAACATAGATCAAGGTCATGAATATCAGACTTCTTTGAGTTCTTATCTTTCATGGTTCAGAGACCTCATCTCTTCTTTGATCATCAGGGTTGCTCCCAAATTGAATCTGTTTTTCTCTCCCTTCTCTCTCTGCAGCCAACTATTGCATTGTGGACCAAGAGATTAATGGAATCATGGTTAGAGTGAAAAAGAACCTAGTGAACCAAAGGATGATAAATGAGTAAATAAATTTCAAAGAAAAAAATTTAAAGAGAGAAAAAAAAATATGCCCAAAAAGGAAGGTGAATAGAAATATAGATCTGGCAATCAAATTTGAGCATCATATACACTCATGGATAATTAAAAATAAAAGAAAACCTTCCAAAGAGATAGTTTAACCCCAAAGGGAATCTTTCAAACAGAAAGATCTTTTCACAGCATTTTATTGACACAATTTTCAAGTTTATATTGAATTGCAATTAAAATGCTAAATGAATTCTAGGTTAGACTCAAAGAAAGCATGAGCTGAGTCAGGTATGGCAAAGACAACGGAATTCAGAAATAGGTAACGTAGCTCTCTTTCTAAACAGGGCTGCTGTTTCATTAAAATGTCTTAATCAAATAACAAATAAATGATGTGATATAGAGTGACACCAAGGAGAAAATCATGACACTCTTCTTAATTATCCAACTGCTTCCCAACAGGTACCTGCTGACCAAGCGTTTTCCAGATTCCAGTGGCTGTCCCAGATTTCTTGGAGTGTCAGGAGACCCAGTGTATGAACACGGTTTCTCAGGGTTTTATGTGACATCACCAAGAATCCAGCCACCTTGGTCCAATTAAGGGGGTTAAAACAAAACGAATGGAGTCTGTGTCCTGTTTTCCTGTCCTGGCCTTATTCAAGGCAAAGTTCCCTGTGCTTCCAGCCACTGTCTCTCCCACCCAATGCCTCATCAGCCATTTCCCAGCTCTCAGAAAAGCAAGGGAGGCATTTGCTCCAGCTGAGAAGTGAAGGGAAGTTTGTAAGAGAAAGAATGCAAGGTAGCAGAGAGAAATGATAACGATTATGTAGGAAGGAAAGTAAGGAGGGAAAAAGAGAAAGGCAAAAGAAGTAAAAGGATGCCTAGCTACAGAACAACTAGGGAAGAGTGGCTCACTAGAGCCAGTCCCAGGGTTTACTGAACCTAAGAACAAAATGCAACAGCAAGTTGCCCTCACTGAGACCATCACAGGCACTGGAGCCCAACCTTACTTTGAGAAGCTAGCTTAGATCAGGATCTTCCACCTTGAACGTGCCCAGAAACATCAGCCCTGGGAATAAATCCAAAGTCCAAAGGCTTCCATTCATGTCCTTTGTGTGCGATTCAGGGGAGAGTGACACCACCAAATGTTCTACTTCGTCACACTATGCGTGCAATACTTACTAAAAGAGAAAGCATTAAATGTGAAAACAGAGGGTTGTTTCTTTTTTTAAGCTGAACAAGTGCAAGGTATTACTATCACAATATTTAATAAGATGACTGTCATTTTCCTGAGTTTGATTTATTAAGAAATATGCAATCAATATTTGAGAGCAGCTGTCACTAAAAAATCTTGCTCCAAAGAAAAGAATGATCTTTGCAAAATGCAAATTGTATTAAAATCCATCCCTCTCCACTTCTGTTCTACTAGCATTTCCTTGCTTTCCCTTCACTGGTCTTCCATTATTCCCAGGAGAGAGAAAACTCTTTGAAGGTTCTCGACCAGACCCCTGTCTCCTCCTGCAGCCCCAGCTGGCACCCTTTCTCAGTCCACAGGACTGAGAGTAGTGTAGTTGGTTCCTCACTCCTCTCCTAACTGGTCAACTGGTCCTTACTCTTTCCTCAGATTTTAGTTTCATAGTCACTTTCTCAGGGAAGACTTCCTTGAACTTCCTAATGGAGCTAATCCCACTAATACAGGCTCTCAGGATCCCAGGCACCCCTCTCTCCCTACTACAATTAACACAATATATTTGACATTTGAAAGATGTTTGTCTCCCTCGGAAGACTCTTAAGATTCATGCAAGTAGCCATCATGAGAATTTTACTCACCATTTGTTTCAACACCAAGAATAGTGTCTGACACTTAGTAGATACTTAAGAATGAATGAATGAGTGAATGAATGAATGAAAGAAAAGAGACCCATCATCAGAAAGTTAGCCATCATGGTTTATCTCAAAGAAAAAAAGAGAGCGAGAAGGAAGAGGACAAGTGTTTGGGTTGCAGTTCCTCATCAAATATTAATCCATTGATTAATCTACTCAATAGGCATTTGTTGTGTTTCCTACTAAGTAGACTAGATATAAAAATAAACAAAGCACAATTCCTGCCCTTGGAATACTTATTCTCCAAATTCTGCAAAGTGCCAGATTGTAAATATTTTCAGTTTGTAAGCCAGGCAATCTTGGTTGCAACTAAACTCTATAGTACAAAAGAACCTATCAGCATATGTAAATGAATCAAAGTGGCTGTGTTCCAGTAAAACTTTATTTGTAAAAATAGGCTGTTGGTTGTTTTGATTGTAGTTGGTTGGGTGACTATAATTTGCTATTCCCTGCTCTAGGAGAAGTAACAAGACATCTGTGTAGATATATATAATATGTTAATTCACAATAAATATTTTGATTCTGCAGTCAAATGATGGGGTCCCTACTATGGACCTTGAACTGAGCTAGGTTTTTTTTGGTCACACGAGATGAAGGCTGGCCATGTTCCAGGGGAAGCTCATCATGTAAGGAAAGAGACTCTC
This sequence comes from Martes martes, assembly GCF_963455335.1. Taxonomy (NCBI): domain Eukaryota; kingdom Metazoa; phylum Chordata; class Mammalia; order Carnivora; family Mustelidae; genus Martes; species Martes martes. The sequence continues at coordinate 23,782,482 of NC_137895.1, forward strand.
ATGTCCCTTCATTTTAATAAAACAATTTGAAAAGGATGCAAAAAGAAATTGTTTATGTAACACAGTAAAAACAAAGTTTTCTGAAAGCTCAGAGGAGGCAGGGATGCAGGTATTGGTCTCCTGAAGATTCATCACTGTAAATGGCATACAGAAAGCCGTGCATGAGAAAGAGAATCTGAACACTTTGGGTTGAGTGGATGCCAGGGAAAGGGGCAGGGGACAGGGGCCAGGCAAGAGCCCACGAGTGTAGCTAGATAGAAGGTTCTGCGGTGGCTGTTAAAATGGGAAGGAAAACGTGGATCCCAGGACACTGCAGAGGTTTCATCTGTGAGATCCATCTGCTAATTGGTTTCTACTGCAGTGATACGTGTGCTTTAACTCACAGAGAGAGCGCCACATACGGTCAGTCAGAACATGAGCGCAGGGTTGTTTATCTACCACCAGTAGTGGTGATGACAGGGGCCCTGAGACGTTAAAACTCCACTTACCAAGTTTCTCTATGACCTACACACATTTATCAATAAAAGACCAAGGTTAGGAACAGTGGGAACAGCTAAGAAACATAGTTTGCCTGATTTTATGCTCTTAGGCTAACTAGACTACAATCAAAACATTCTTGATGGATAAGGCCTTTTTTATATAATATCCCATCTCACCTTTGATTCCCAGGCTAACAGGATCCATCTCTTGGTCACTGCCATTAAAAGCCAGGCCCTCACTGGGAAGACCTGTTCTAAGCTTATGAATCAGAACCTGATTTGCAACTTGTTTCTCCCAGGGTCAGGGAGCTCTGCTCTTGGTATGTTGGGTTATTGACTCAAGGGGCCTGAGGAAGAACTCCTTGGTACTCCAGAATCCACCTGTTTTAAGCAAGGGATCCAACAGCTCCAGCATTCATTTCCTCTGACACCCTTTGCTGGAAGTGCTAATGAGCAGTGAAAACCTGGACAAGAAGGCGGGCAGGCAAGCCCCAGGGGAGTCAGAGAACCAAGGGGGGCTGGTGGAAAGCACTACTGACTAATCATCCCGTGACTCATCTGGATCTCTTGGACCATTTTTCACATTTCAGTTGTTTTATAGCGCTCTGTGGGAACCTTCATCAAGGCTCTTCCATCTTCGGGCCCACTTCCTGCCCCTGGCAGGCTGTTCTTCACAGCCTAACATTCACTGAGAAAGGGACTGGGCCTGGGGGTTCCGAGCTCCAATTCCAGCCCCACCAAGTAACTGACAATAGGTTATTTTCTCTCTTGAAATTTCCCTTCACCCTCAGAGTCTCACAGAAGGGGTAGCACCATTCGTCACTCCTAAGCATGATTTTATTGGCACAATCTCTAACATTACAGAAATCACACATTAAACTGGAGTATTCTTTTCTGTATTTGTGAACAAAATAAGGGGTGTGGAGGCAGAACCCCTGGTTCTGATCCCACCATCCCTTCCCAGCTGAAGGTCTGACATAGGACAGTCACTCGACCACAACACACATTTGTGTCTCAGCTCTGAGGTGGGAACAGCATCTGGGAGTATGGAAAAGGACTTTGGAAATAATAAAGCTCTTCTGGCTCCTACAAGAGAAGGCATGGTTTACAGAAAGTAACACAGACTATGGAGCAAGAATCAAATCCATTCTCTACTCCTTGCGGGGAAATACCTAAGTGACCTCTTAGAATCATTTCTTCTTCTGCATATTGTAGAGAGTGCCACCTCCTCCAGGGACAGTGCCGAGGATGCAGTGCTATAATGTATGGAGAGGGTTTTGTAAACTCTGAAGCCCTAGGCATGTGTGAGTTGTTGTTGTTCCCATAACAGTATTTGATAAATCGCTAGCCAAGTTCAACTGTGTTTTGAGAAAAGTACAGAAAGGACATAAAAAGGAGACAGAGACAACAGCTCTAGACGCTGGGGAGATTATGAAGATTATATTTCTCTATGCCAGTAAATTAATTCTTAATGGAGAGCTCCCGAGGAGAGAAATAGGCTAAACCTGAGAGGCCAACCGTAGCGCTTTCCAAAGAGAAAGTCATTTACCTCAGATCAAGTTTGAACTTTGCCAGGCGTGGATCACTGAATATTTGAGCCTTGAAGAGGCTCTAGTCCCAGTGCATGGTTGTCATTTGCCTCAAACAAAACAAAACAAAGCAAAACAACAACAAAAAACCCACAACAAAAAACTTTTTTTCTTCTCCTGTCAGCAACATAAGGACTCTAAACTCCCAGAGTTGCAACCGCTTTTGTATATCAGTCTGCAGACACTCGAACTAAACCAGACAACAAAGAAAAAAATGTGATTGTTGGAGTTAGATCAACTTTGATTCCAGGCCACTGAGAACTTGCACAACCTCTCTGCGCCTTTTCCCACAGCTGTACAATAAAGACTCTGATATATTCACTCCTCATAGGTCTGCAGTGAGGGTCATCATGCCAGTCAAACCCTCAAAGAGAGTGCTAACTAGCCTCAGTAAAAGAGTCCCCCCCCCCCAAAAAAAAGAGTCGTTTACTGGATGAAATTAAGAGTGGGGACCAGAAAGACGTCTCTATGTGACTCTAAATAATAGGCATAATTAGTGGTTCACAGATTAATAATTTGTAGACATGAACCGATTTTACAGTTCATCTCGTTTTCCTTTTCCTTCTCTTTTAAGATCTCCGATATGGGAAGTTTAGTCAACTGTACTCATCCCCCCTCGCCTCCACTAACACATTCAATGTATTTCCTTCCATTTCACCTTCCACACTCACGTGCTCCAGAGAGAGAGAGATTGAGATCGAGCTTTTCGATGGTTTGCCTTTGTTTTACTTATTGATTCCCCTTGTGACAGACATATTGAGGCTTACCCAAGGCTTGAGAGTCCACGAACACCATTGCATTGAACCTCCATATGGCCCTGAGCCGACCTGTAAGAAGTCTGTTCTCAAGAGCTGGATTTCTAGGTTAGGAGACAGGCATGTGCTTAATTGCATTACATGCTTCCCATTCTCTCTAGAGCGGCTGTTCTAACTAGACTTCAGTCTGAAGTTCATGAGAGGTTGTCCATCCTTACAGCTTTGCCAGCACCTGATATGATTTGGCTGTCTAGTTTTTGCCCATTTATTGGGTCTGAAGTGGTATCTCATTTTAATTTGCATTTCTGTTTACTAGCAAGGTTGAATACTTTTGACATTTATTTTTGAGTCAATCAGATTTCCACTTTGGAAGTTACCTAATTATCTCCATTTTCCATTTTTCTATTTTTTTAGTTGCCGATTTACCATAATTTCTTGCTTCATTCTAGATAAATTAAACCCCTGTTGTTTTTAGGCACCACAGATATTTCTTCTATTGTCAATTTTGTCCATATGTCACGAGTTAAGCAGAAATGTTTGGTTTCGAAAAGTCAAATCCATCAGAATTAGGACTTTTGTTTAGGGCTCTTGTTTAAGAATCCCCTGCTAACTCTGAGACCACAAAAATAACCCTTTACTTCCTTCCAGAGTCCTGAACCAACAGTAGGTGATACTTAAGTGCTGTGGGAGCTGGGTGCCTCTCCTCTTGTTGTCTTTTTATGCGCTAGAGTGGGAATGGTTCTATTTCCCCTTAGTTACTAGGCACTGTCCTGTCCTTTGCCCCTCCTATTTCAATACTTGCTCTCAATTGTTTTCAGAAGAGCATGGATAAATATATTTTTATATTATTGGCTGATAAGATTTAAGTGCATAACACTTCTCAAGGACATCTTCAGTTTGAACAGAGAACATTTTAATGAAGTACTCCAGTACACAGAAGAGTGTGGTATTAAAAAGAAAAAAAAGGGGTGGGGTGGGGGGAGGGTATGAAGCTCTGTGTTGAGGCAGACCTGAGTTTGAATGAATCCTAGCTTTGACTGTGACTTTGTAATGTTAATCAACTCACTTAACTTTTCTGTTGGAAATAGTAAGAGCTGCCACATAAAATTTATGGGTTAGAAATAATAATGAAAATCGTGACTACTACATAGGATCTACTGGCTGGAAAAGGCTAGATTATACTAAGGCTGTAAATGAATGCTGAAATCTCAAGGGCTTAACAAAGCAAAGATTTCTTTCTCTCTCAAGGAGGAACATGTCCAGCATGGGTTGGCTACATGTGGTCGCTCACACTGACAGACTCTGGCCAACAGAAGCTCCGTGTCTAGCATGGTACTGGTCACACAGCTGCATGTCAAAGAAGCTGGGGTGCACCTCCCAGATTCCTTTCTCAAGATGGAGGTGCTCACTCCCCCAGAGGCCATGAGTGTTGACTGCTGGCCCCTGAAGCCTGGAACCTTCCACAGCCCTCAGTGAAAGAGAGATGCCTCTCCCAAGGCTTGCCCCTCCCCCAGGGCAGCCTGCATGGATAATGACCAGGTAATTTAAGCTAGAAATGCCCAGGCCCCTTTCCTTAGATGAGGACAACTCAGAGGGCCATCCCCATGCCAGAGCTCCTTAAAGGACTGGCCAAGACTTCACCGCAACACAACTTCATCCTCTCTCTTACTTCAATCCTGCTTTCCTTACACCTTCACAGGGGTGGTTCCTGAGAACACCCACCAATGAAATGGCTGCACACAAATCCCCTGCCTCAGTGTAAGTCTCCTGGGAAATGAGACCTAAGAGAGTTGATACTGGGAGGGACCCTAGGAAGCTGACTCTGACTTGGGACTTGGGACAGAGATCGCCTGCACCAAGAAAGCCCCATCACTTCTGGTAAGTGAAGGACAGATATCCCTCAGCATGCTGTAGTGGTACAATTTTTAAAACTTTCATTGATAGTGAAACAGAATGGAATAGAAGTGGAAGTAAAATCCACTGGCAGAGGCACTAGCTGAGGAGTCTGAGAGGTTTGGGAAAGACTATGGAACTAAGTGGCTCTTACTGGGTGCTATCAGTGAAATGGAAAAAGACAATGAAAAGTCTGAGGATGGTTCATCTCCAATTGAAGGTGAATTGTGAAAGCCAGAGTGCTTCTTTGGCAGTACCAGCAAAAGCTCTTATCTCCTACAGCTGTAGGCAGGAGGGGAGGATCAGGCCAGGACAGGACAATAAAGAGATAAGAGCTGCAATGAAGGCTGAATTCTCAACCCCAGCAAGTCTTCAGTACAAAGGTCAGAGACCTAATTGGGAAGAAGTGGGACCCAAAACTTGGGATGGGGACCCTTGGATCAAGGCACTTGAAAACCTTGAGTTGTCAGGTTTCCCTAAGCCTCTCAAGCCAGCAAAAATGCCCAGAAGTGATGTCTTTGCTAGAGCAGGTCAACAAAGCTTTGGAGGTGTTCTTTCCAACCCTATCAGGAGGTCGGATCAGAAGCAGTATTCAATTTACATGGGACAAAAAATAGTATATGTTTATGATCTTACCTCAGGGCTATGTAAACTCTGCCACCCTCTATTATTACACGGTTTGAAGGGGCCTGGACCATCTGGACATTCTTCACAATATCACATTGGTCAGTTATATGACATTATGTTAATTGGTTATGATGAGCACAATATGGCAAGCTAAGGAGGTATTGGTAACTATGAGGGTTCAAGGGCTCCCTGCCTTGATGAAATTTTAAGACCTTAGTGGCCTGGAACATGCCAGGGCATCTCTTCAAAATAAAGGACAAATTATGGCATATCCTACCCTCACCCATAAGAAGGAAATGTTCTGGAGCTGGATCACTTGAATGCCAGCTGTCAAGGAAAACCCCAGGGTTTTGGGTTCCAAAGCCAACATAACCTATGTTTGGGTACTCTGCTTCAACCCACTCACCAAGTGACATGGAAGGCTGTCCATGCTGGTCTGGGCTGCAGCACAAAGAGTCATACAACCTGTTGTTTGGGTCATACAACCTGTCAGTCCCTGTGGTAACAGGTGGGGGGATAACTCCATGTGGAGTGCGTGGTAAAGAAATTAACCCTGTACAAAAAGAGGTTTGGCCTTTGTCCTGGCCTCCTGAAAGGTAATCCCTGTTTGTCTGGAGGTCTTGGGCCTGCCAGACAGTAACAACATGATTTCAAGTGAGGGCTTTGAGTTGTGTGGTATCAGTTGACGTGGAGACAGATGGAGCATGTGGACAATCAATCAATCTGGTCTTTCAAATGGATCCCCCAAAAACCTCTGAAGACCAAGGTTTGGATGACCTCCCCAGTTTGCAATACTGTGTGTATACTATTATATATCAATGCCGGGAAAGTAATGTATCTGGGCTCCTCTGAATGAGAACAAACTAAGTTCTACATTTGGTACTTCCCCAAACTCTGCCCTATGTACTTTTTTCCTTGGCTGATTTTAATCTATATCCTTTCTCTGTAAAAAAAAAAAAAAAAAAAAAAAAAGAAAAGAAAAGAAAAAGAAAAAAAAAAGTCATAATCGTGAGTATAATAGCTTTCTATAAGTTCTATAAGTGCTTCTAACAAATTATCAAAACTGAGAGTGGTTTTAGAACCTCCCCCCCAAAAAAAGACATGAGGTTGAAGTTAAAAGTGAGGGGAGTTTTGTGGACTATTCCCTCTAACTTTGAGTAGGCCTAAGCTCCTCCATGGAGCTATGGGGCAAGGCCCAGTAGGAGAACCACATTGTAGACCCCTTAGGATCTGGAACAAGGCCATGACACCTGCATCAAAGAATTATATGCTATTAAGAAAGAGTTCTTGGCATGTTACTGAGCCTTAGAGATGAGTCTTCAAACACAGGGATCATGTGTCTATGCATCTAGAATTGCTGATCATGAGCTGGCCCAAGTCATATTATTGAACAGCCCAACAACAATCCATCACAAGATAGAAATTGTACACTAGGGGTCAGTCACAAGAAGGGTCACAGAGCACAAGTGAGCTGTAATAGCAAGTGATCCAGACCCCCATATCACTGCTGGTGCACCAGTACCTCCCCTCACACAAATGATCCCACAGTGGAGCCCCTTATAACCAGCTCGTAGAAAAAGAAAAAAGATAGAACTTGGTTTACAAATAAGTTTTGTTTTGTGTAAATATAAACCCAAAACAGACTTCCACTGTCCTGAAAGACAGTAGTGAGAGAAAACCCTCCCACTGGACAAAACTTTGGATGGCGGGGCGCCTGGGTGGCTCAGTGGTTTAAGCCTCTGCCTTCGGCTCAGGTCATGATCTCAGGGTCCTGGGATCGAGCCCCGCGTCTGGCTCTCTGCTCAGCAGGGAGCCTGCTTCCCCCTCTCTCTGCCTGCTTCTCTGCCTACTTGTGATCTCTCTCTCTGTGAAATAAATAAAAAAATCTTTAAAAAAAAAAAAAAAACTTTGGATGGCTTATCGGGCCATCTGCTCTGTGTGATAAAAGCATATATAGACACTTGGACAGTTGTGAATGGTTACATTGGTTGGTTAAGGGCCTGGAAGTAAAAAGATTGGAAGGTCAAGGAAAAAAGGTCTTAGAAAAACTCTTATACATGGACCTTTGGGGCACACACAATATAAAAGGCATTTATTGAGCCACCTACCTGGCAAGAGAGACAGAGAAGGAGATAGGATGGCAGAGTAAGGATAAAAGTTGGAGAGAAATTTAGGGGTGCCTGGATGACTCAGTCAGTTAAATGTTTAACGCTTGATTTTGGCTTAGATCATGATCTCAGGGTCATGATCTCAGTGTTGTAAGATGAAGCCCTGGATTGGGCTCCACACTCAGTGGGGAGTCTTCTTAAGATTCTCTCCCTCTCCCTCTGCTCCTTCCCCCCAACTCATGCACTCTTTCTCTCTCTAAAATAAGTAAATAAATCTTAAAAAAAAAAAAAAGTCAGAGAGAAATTTGAAGATGCTATACTTCTGGATTGATAGAGGAAGGGACCATCAGCCAAGGTACGCAGGCAGCCTCTAGATGCTGGAAAAGTCAAGGAAACAGATATTTACTAGTGCTTAATAGAAATTTTTATCAGGGCAATGAACTCTTCATTTGTAGGGCATCACTAGCATGTAGCATGATGTTTTGTACAAAATAGGCACTCAATAAATATGAGTGGATGAGTGAATCACTGAATTAAATCTTCACATTCATGATTCTCTGCAATTGTGAATTACACATAAGCTCTTTTCTGTCTTTGGAATGACCTTCCTCCATCCTGATAAATATATAAAAAGTTCAACGCATCCAAAGTAAAGTCATCTCTACTGTAAAACCCTCCTACTCCTCAGCATGGTTAACTTCCAAATGCACTCCCTTTACTGTTTGTACATACCTCCTCCACAGCATTTACTATAGTGAATTGTATTTATTTATATACAAGTACATCTCTTAAGACTGTGAGTAGCTTAGAGAAAAAGGGTGATGAATTATTTATTCAAATATCCCCTAGAGTCTTAGCATCGTGCCTAGAACATAATAAATTGTTGAACATTTGTTGAATGAATAAGTGAATGAAGAATGAAGGAGAGACAATTTCAAGTCTATGCAGAATGAGTTCAAAACCCAGGGGAGGAAATCCATGTAAACCAGATGGAGAAAGGATTCCCCTAAGAGAGAACCTGGGACAAGTTTGGATTTCTGGGACCAGCCAGAAGAAGGTAAGAGAGGCATTTTTACAACAGCCGAAAACCAAGAAGAGTAATGTCTAAGGGTAGAAATGAGAATTTGAACCTGATTGGTCCCTTTCTGGACCACGTGATCTAGAAAGGAGCCACAAATTGCATCAAACATTACAAAGCCCCCGGGCCTCAGCCCTCTAGGGGCTATACCTGAGCAGTGGTTACTAGGAAAGACAGGGAGACACAGGCTCTAAAACCAGGCTGCCTGGGTTCAAATTTCACCTTTGCCACCTAGTGGTTGTGACCTGGTGCTCAGTATTCACATATTTTATGTCTCAATTTCCTCATCTGTATGTGGAGGTAATAATAGTATATGTAATATAATAGTATAGTATGTAAGTATTATAGTATATAATAGTATATTGTATAATATATTATATATATAATTGTATTGTGTGTATATGCATATATAAATAAATATGTATATTTTATATATATATGTATATATATATATTTTTTAGGTGAAATATGTCCTGTGTTTAGAATACTGTCTGGCACATTATAAGCACACAACCAGGATTAGTTACATATATAAAAATTTAGACTGTCATTTATAACCATCTAAGAAAGGTTCTTAGGACGATATAAAAGAGACTTCTGAATACTATCTAAAAAACACCGAAATGCTGACTTGGACTGTTATAAAACTTGGTAAGATTTCTGCAAATTTTATAACTCCCCAAGTACTTTTAATTTTCGCTAACCTTTATGAATAGTCCCACAGAGGTCAGCAGTAAAGTCTCTGAACAGTCTCTATGAGTTTATTTGGGGGGACAGTAATAAAGAGGGGCTAAAAAGAATCATTTGGCTACCAGATCTGTTTCGGAAAAAGAGCAGCCCACTAATGCAAAGCAGATGCTGACACTTGAAAGAAGAAAGGGAAGTAAGTCAACCCCCCCAGGCCATGGAGCCCAGGCCCAAAGAGAACAAGGGACTCCCCAGGATGAAGACCTGACTGCAAGGCTTCAAGCTATAGTCACAGGGCTCCCTGAAAATGTCCAAAATTAACCTGACCTCTGCCTCCAAGTGTCCCATGTCTGGCAGGCAGTATATAATAAACTTGAAGTTGTTTTATTATCCTTCTCTTTTATCCCTCATAACAAGTCTTTTATCCCTCATAACAAATGTTACCTTTTTTTTTTTCCATTTCTGATTTTTCCAATGTTATTATTGAAGTATAAAATATAGAAAAGTATATGTTCAGTGTAAAGGACAATAGCAAACAAGCACCCATATATTCCTCCAACCAGGTTAAGACACAGACTATTAGCAGGCCTTCAAAGTCCTTTATGGGCTCCACTCAGATAATCCTATCCTTTCTTACTTGGCCGGGGTCCATGGATTCACCTTCACTGTTGTAACTCCACAGCTGTCACCAGACCATCATTACCTCAGAGCAAGATCAAAGTTGTAACTACTTCATTCATTCACTCAAAATATTATCAGCACCTCCTATGAGATGAGCAGTATGCTGGACCTTCTTGAAATCAAAAGTGAAGCCCTGCCTTCCAGGAGCTCAGAGCTGAAGGAACAGACCAGAGATGGACAAGTACAACCGAACATCATGAAGACATGGCAGAGGTAACAGAGGTGCTTTGATGGCTGGGGAGAATCCTGGTTTATCTCCCTGTCTCCTCTTTCAAACTCTCCTACACTCCATTTTTATAATATATATGTAGTCTAGGATTAACAATAATTTCCTTCTGCCTAGTTTTATAACCTTCCAAAATCTGGCACAAGGAACATGCATCAGTCATAGATCTAACTCTAAGCTCTACCTCTTAAAAGCTGTGTCACCTGAGAAAGTCTCCTTAACTTCTCTGAGCTTCAGAATCCTCATCAGTAAAATGAGTATCACAGTAACATTTCCTGCTGAGTTCACGGGTGTTGATCTCATGATGAACATCAAAGTACTTTCTTTGCCAGCTAAAAAGCAGTATGCAAATGCTGGGTGGGATGTTCTCTTTCCTCTCCTGTCCTTGTTGAAATTTACCTACCATTAAAGATTCAACAATTATGCCTTCCATGGACCCTGAAGCTTCTAGTCAATCTCTGTACCCTTGACTCCTCTTGATATTTTAGTCAGCACCACATATTTGGGGCTGTGATGAGTTTGCAGGAGTGAGTTTAATTTCTCAAAGCAGACTCTGAGCATTTTGAAGGTAAGATCACGTGTCATATTTTCCTAGCGTCCTCTGAGGACCCGACACTCTGCTTGACGTCATTTAGAGCATTCTCACATATTCATTGCTTATTGAGCAGAGTATGACTAGCACGGTGTTAGAATTCAATTATAGAAATGCTGTCTTGATGGTATTCTACATATTTCTGCCAGAAATTTGTTATGAAATTAAGATGGTTGCAAAATACCAGCAACACCCGAACATCTAATGTGTTGTTAAACTGACGTCAAATGAGGAATTAGAAGTTCCAGATTTTGACTTATATTCCCTATCACTGACTGCATTTGCTCAGACAAATGTGGCTAGATGCCTCAGTCTTGACATGTGCAAAATGAAGTCATTAACTGCTGCCTATCAGTTCCAAAAAACAACTGTCAATATTTTCTATGAAGAAGGCTTTGGATTGCCATGATCTCCTAGAAATAAAGAAAGCAGTCAAACGTTGGTCTGGGAAGACTTTTTGGATATGACACCAAAAGCAAAGGCAAAAAAGCAAAAACAGAGCAAAACCAGACAAGTGCAACTGCATCAAGCTAAGAAGCTTTTGCACCATAAGGGAAACCATCACCAGACTGAAAACACAACTGCAGATGGCAGAAATATTTGTAAACTATATATCTGATAGGTTAACATCCAAAATATATAAAGAACTCACCTCAATAGCAAAATAATAATAATAATAATAATAATAATAATCTAATTTAAAATTGGGCAAAGGGCCCGAATAAACATTACTCAAAAGAAGACAAACAAAAAGCCAATGGATATATGAAAAGATACTCAACACTACTAATCACCAGGAAAATGCAAACCCAGACCTCAGTGAAATACCACCTTATACTTGTTAGAATGGATATCACCAAAACAACAAAAGATAACCAAGATTTGACAAGGATGTGGAGAAAAGGGAACGCCTACACACTATTTATGGGAATGTAAATTGGTACAATCTTTATTAAAAACCATATGGAGTTTCCTCAAAAAAATTAAAAATAAAACTGCCATATGACCCACTAACCTCACTTCTTATTATAGATCCAAAAGAAATGAAATCAATATCTCAAAGAGGTATCTGCCCTCCCCTGCTCATTGCAGCATTATTCACAATAGCCAAGATATGGAAACAACCAAACAACCCTCGATAGTTAAGTATATATACATATGTGAATATATATATATATATATATATACTTATATATACTTATATTTGGGATGTTATTTGGCCATAAAAAAAGAGAGAGAGAGAGAGAAGGAAATCTTGCCATTTGAGACAACATGGATGAATCTGGAGGAATTTACTCTAAGGGAAATAAGCCAGATACAGGAAGACAAATACTGCATGGTCTTACTTATATATGGACTCTAAAACAGTTGAACTCATAGTAATGAACTCATAGTAACAGGGCAGAATGCTGGTTTCCAGAGGTTGCGGGGAAAGGAAAGATGGAGAAAGATGTTGGTCAAAGGGATATAATGTTTCAATTATACAGGATGAATAAATTCTGGAAATTGAACAGACAATAACGTGACTACAGTTAGTGATGCCACAGGGTATACGTTAAATACGCTATGAGGGTAGATCTTAAGTGTTCTCACCACTACCAAAACAAAAATGGTAACTGTGTGAGGTGGTGGATACATTAATTAGCTTGATGGCAGTGATCATTTCACAGTGTATGAAAATATCAAAACATCAAGTTGTATACCTTAAATATACACAAATATTATTTCTTGGTTATACCTTAATGAAGCTAAAAAATGGAAAGGAGCTAAATATATTTAAGATATCCTTATAATAATTACTGTTTCTGCATTACCCCAAATTAGCTGCACATATCATCATAGACATCCACCAATTCCACGGACAAGGTGAATTCTTAAATCTGTTTTACTTAGTCTAATGTAGAATTAGCTACAGACATCATCATAGACATCCACCAACCCCCAGATGAGGTGAATTCTTAAATCTGTTTTAACTGAGTCAAAAAAACAGAAAAGATTAGGGAGGGCACATATGGAACTGGGAAGAGGGTAGCAAATGCTGGTAGAACAAAGAAAACTTCTCAATCTCCCATAGAAAGCCTCATTTTCTCCAATCCAAATTTCTTCTTGCGCCCCCTAAAAGGCAAGTTTTAAAGTCAGAAAGAACAAATCTCAGAATGCCAGGAAAATTATGATACCTTTCTCATCATTTTTAAAAATTTTATGATTAGAGTTGGTAATTAAAATATACCCTATAAATCAGAGTCAGAATACTGACTTTTAATATTTTTTGGTTGTTCTGCTTTCAGTATCCAGAGTATGTCTGCATTTTGAACAGTTCACATTGACTATCGGTGCAATTTCAACCATGCATGAATTGTTTTTAAAGGTAAATAAAATCCCAGGAACCTGGGATTATGACCTGAGCCGAAGGCGGATGCCCAACCATCTGAGCCACCCAGGTGCCCCATGACTTACAATTTCTTAAAGAGAAGGTACAGAGTGAAGCAGAAAGAGGGTAAGAATCAGAACCAGAAAGACCCAATCTGAAATCCATTTACTTACCACCTAGATCATGGTCAAGTTACCTTCTCCGAGACTCAATTTTCCCACCTATAAAATTGACCTTCCAAGACTGATGTAAGAATTAGAATGAACGTCGGTAAAACATCCATCACAGTATTTCCTGTGACTAGTTAAACAATGAATGTTAAATACCTAGAATGCATGCTGGCGATTTACATTAAATTGTCTTTAATCCAGTTTTCTAAACTTCTATTTTAACCAGCCTTGACCCAATACCAGTGACTGGGGAGATGGAGGGGGAATCAGAATATCCTGGGAGAGAAGGAAATAGTGTTTGAAGAAAGCATATTCAATATCACCATTATTTTGAATTGGATCAGGTGGATTATTAGGGATGTGTTTCCAGGTTCTCTATAGGAGCCATGGAATAGCTTCCCAGCACTTCAGATTTTGTTTCCGGTGGGCCGTGGGTTTTGTTGTTTTTGTCACTGTTGTTTTAACGAACGCCAGCACTGATCATTTTCACCATAGAATAACTTCCAAGCAGACATACTTTTAACAACCAGCATTAACTATGGCGATAGATTTCTTGGTTTTGTCTGTACTGCTGCTGCTGCTTATAACGCTGGAGTTCATAAAGTTGAAGAGTGTCTGACAGCATACTTCTGGCATTTGAAGATTTCATTTGACAGTATCGACTGCAGCGAACTGAACACCCACCAAACAACACTGATAAGAGTATCTGGTGTGGTTTTGAGAGGCAGTCTGATACAATGAAAAGAGATTTGGGCTCAAAATTCACAACAGCTGGTCCCACCCCTGATTCTACATTGGATTTGCTCCGTGACCTTGAGCATTTTATTAAAGCTCTTTGGCACTGGGCAGCATCTGTAAAATTGGGGCAGTATCATTGTAATACAGCTTCAACTCACAGTTCGGTGGCATGGCATTTCTATTACAATCTAGTGCGCACCAACAATGGGTTAGAAGCTCTACTGAATGCAGAATAAATCTTTGGTTGACAAAATGAGCTGGGAAGGCAGGTCACACACCCAGGGGAATGAAGGGGAAATAAACTCAGGGGAATTACCATGCATTACAAAGAATTTTATAAATATAGTTTTAGACAGACTTGTATAATGATAATAATTAAGAGACAGGAGGATGTTGTACTCAAATCAGACTAGGAGGACAAGGAGGTTGGGTACTATCACTAGCCTCCATTTTAACATTTCAAGCTACAATTATGGTGCTTTTGCTGGACATCACAGCCAGTTCATTCGTATCTTCCTGTCTGACTGGCTGAACCCAGGCTTTGCCACAAGGCTTTTGGCTGGAATGGTAGGTGCATCCCATGCTATCAAGACAAGTCACATATGCAAATAATGCTCAGACTCTGGCTCTTATCAGCTACAGACATGGTGGGGGGTGGGAGGAAGTGTTGGAGTGTCTGTTTATGAATTCAATGGCTTAGAGCCCAGGGAAATATGAGGATGCTTTATTGCCACAGCTACCACCTCCTGATAAAGAGAAGAGAGATTGTGACCATGACAAAGAGAGCAAAGTTACTGCAATAAGCAAGGGTATCTCCCAGAAGTGACACTCAGAGAGCATGCACTGGGGAAGGCGCATGGACAGGATGAGAGGATGGAGGAGAATCTCGTTACTGCCTCCGTGAAACAGAAGAGCAAACTCCAAAATGCAAGCAAGGTGCAATGAAAGGATGAAAGGTAAAAACCAAAATACGGAACACAGTATCATTCCCGGCAAAGGTGCGTGGCCCAGGTTAGTGGCATTCAAGGTGCGCTCTCTACATTGTGCCACCACCTACGGCAACACATGTATAAAAATTGAGGCTGAGTATTTAGAAACTTTCAGAGCAGTTTTCATAGAGTAATTATATCTACTGAATCCAATACTAAAAAAAAAAAAGTAGGCTTAGATTTTGTACATCTTTTAAAAAATTTTATGTTTCTAGTACTTCATTTTTATGATACTTCACAAAAGTATTAGTTTATGACAGATTTGGAAATGAAGTGTTAGAAACAGTTCTCTACCACATATAACATACTGAGAAGAAATAGTCTAGTTCACAGCCCACATTAGTCTCTTTGGGTTAAAGGGTTCTGTAAATACACATTCATCCAGGGATATGAGATCTCATTTAAGTACCTCTTAAGCACCCAAGAATACGTTGGTAGCAGATATGGATACAATAGTATGTTGGCAGGAAAGGAAGCAGATACAGTGTCAGCAGATCCAGAGAAAAGTCTGTAGGGAGAATGTCTGGATTATTGAGGAGTAAGTTTAGACTCAAGATACATATCAGTCTGGGTTCAATCAGGAGACAGAAATCACACAGCAATTTCAACAGAGGCAGTTTATTATAAAGAATTCTTAAAGGATTACAGGGGATGTAAAGAGGACTCTAAAGGGTACCCAAAGACTAAGAGATAGTCCCTACAGCTGGGGGTCAGACCTCACTAAGGCAATGGGGAGGTGAGAAGTGTGCTGGGTTGCCTAAGCCAAACTGGCCCAGAGTGCCGGAACAAGCAGGAGCCAGCCTCCCAGCGGCAGGTGAGTCAGTGTTGGGGGAACGCACAGGGAAGGAAGTGGGCACTGCTATAGGCACAGGCCTAAGAAGGCAGTGTCTGCATCTTTGGTGGAGGAGGGGGTCACGTGAATCACCTGCACCACATCTGCAAGGTGGTCACCAGGCCCAGGACAGGCCAGCAAGTTGGCCAAGAGATTGCACACACTCTGCACAGAACAGGGGCAGAGCAGCACCAGACTGTGTGCATGTGCACACACACAAAGACACACACACACACATGCGTGCACACACACACAGACGTGCACAGACACAAACAGACACACCACCACCACCACCACACCCATTCTCTTACCCCTTATGGACCAGACAGTAAGCACAAGAAGGCTAAAGGCATCACATCGAAGCCAGGAAGAGACGCCCCCTACTCCTCCTCCCGCAGTGCTCCTCTAGCACCCTCTACTGGTAGTGGTTAGCAGCATGTTCTCTGTGAAGGAGAAATGCTCTGTGTCCATCACTGCACCACAGCATCCGAAGACTGAATTTGGAGCTGAGCACTGAACTCTGATAACTGGTGCAAGGTTAGAAATAACTGTGCCACACCTGAGCTGAGGAAAAATGACTCGGGAGGCAAGTCCTCATAATAACTCAGTGATTCTGATTAGCCCCATGTTACAGATGAGAAAACTAAGGCACAGAAGGTTTAGTAACATGCACAAAGCCACATAGCTAAACAGAGTAGGGATTTTAACCCTGGATATTAGGCTCTAGAATCTTTGCTTTTTAACAATCATGTGATGATGCTCACAGTTGTGGAATAATTTAGTAATGATAGCTAATATTCACGGGGAGTTTACTATATGTCAGACATTATGTTCAGTACTTTATATCCCTATTCTCTTTAATCGTTGTCACACACCTATGAAACAGAGCCTAGGGCTACCCCCTCTCTTTTGGAGATAAGGAAATAGAACTTCTAGGGGTTTATCACCTAGCCTAAAACTGCAAAGCTAGTAAGCAGTTTTGTTTCCAGGCATTCTGTTTCTGGACTCTGGATACCTACATAACCATCCAGGTCTCTTTGTATTGAGGAGTCAGAAAGGAAAGAACACAGCAGTACAAATCATCAAAGAAGGTTTCAGAAGAGAGAGGAAGCCTATACTGGACTTCAAATTTTGGTAGGATCTGAATAAACAAAAATGAACAAAGTAGGTTTGCTTATTTGGCACACACACATTTTTTTTTTTTTTAGTGTACTTCTAAATCTTTAAAAATCTAGGGATTTCACACAAAGTCTGCATTTCTAGCTTCTAAAAATGTAGAAGATATGTCAATACTGAGCTACACTATGACATGGTGTCCATTCACTAAGGCCTAGAAGCAATGGGACCCTTTCGACCTGCTGTGCCCTCCCCAGTTTGCCATGCTCCCCACCACTCCCTGCTGTCTCACACCCATCTGCGTCATTCATTTACACTGCATGGCCCCTGTGGGAAATTGAGACTGCCCGGGGAGGCAGAGATTCTCAGGCTGAGAAGAAAGCATGATGGAAGGTCCAAAAGCAGAGACTGTCATGTCACAGGTGTGTGTGTGTGTGCGTGCGTGTGTGTGTGTATGCACGCATGCACGCACGCGCATGTGTGGGTAGTCCAACTCAAGAGAAAAAGTAGAGGAGTAAGAAGTAAGTGATGGCACTATTTAGAGCAGAATGAAGAGATCAGACAGGAGTTGAGCAATGGAATAAAGGAAGGTCAGTGAAGGATTTCAGCAGGGAGATCCTATGAATGACTCCTCAGAGCTGTGGTCCTGCAGGTGTGCATTTTGAAAGTTGCATTGAGTAGGAGAGATTAGAGAGGGGAGAGACAAATAGGACAAGACTTGAGGGGACACTGCACTGAGCCACAAGAAAAGCAGTAAGAGTCTTAGACCAAGAAGGAGCCCCTGTTCCTGCCTGGTGCAGCCAGGAAATATTTAGCACCTTGTCTGGTTTTATTTACTTAAATAGTCCCTGGTGTAGTAAATGGAGTGGGAAAAGGTGATGTTTGGGCTAGGGGGTGACAAGGGAAAGAGATGATTTTTCACCACCAAACAGATGGGGGAGACTGAACACGAGCGTGTTGGCAAATAGAGAAATGTCAGAAAAAGAGTCTGCAGTAACAGCCTTGAGCCATAAGCATCTCTTCTCTCTTTTCCTTCCACACAGTCTACACCCACTCCCTATAAATTCCTATACACCTGATAAAAAACAGTGTATATGAAAGCAGTTTGCACAGAGCAGGGCACATAGCAGGTGCTCAGTAAATAGAAATCTGAATCAAGACAGACATTTCAGTTTGCCAATCTGCATTTCTGTCAGGTCTGCAAACACCAGTTTCAGCTGTAATGGATTCAGTACTTTGAGGGCATTACTGCAGCTCAAGAGGAAGGAAACCACTAATGAGGAGAAACTGCAGCGAGAGGAATAGGATGAAAGATATGTCAATACTGAGCTACAGTATTTTTTATTTTTTATTTTTTTTATTTTTTATTTTTTATTTTTTATTTTTTATTTTTTATTTTTTATTCCTACAGGAAATAATTGCCTAGAAATCGCATAAACTTTCCCAAGTTGAAAAAGAATACTGTACTTTAAATTCCCTCTAAAGCCCATGATCTAGTGACCGCATTTTTACCCTGAGCTGAGACATTGGGCACAGTAAATACAATTACAAACAAAGTCAATATACTCTTTTCCATTGTGCAATTCCTCTCATCAGTGGGTTTTCACTGGGCGATGTCAATACAGCATTGAAGTACTTCAGCCCAAAGTATCTCAGTTATGGGGACATGAAGGATTTCTTCCATGTTAAATTTTTTATGGGAACAGTATGACACAGCAGAATGAGTATTAATACAGCATATCAAGGATTCTAATACGAACCTTGCCAGGTATTGAGACTTTGGGCAAGTCATTTTACCTCTCTGGGTCTCAACATCTCCCTCTAGGAGATGAGATCAGAGAGCAACGATTCCTATATCCGCCTGAATAACAGAATCGTATAGGGGAGCAGAATTTTAGAAACACACATTCCTGGGCCCCCCAGCCTGTTATCCAGAATATCTGGAGATAGAGTCAAAATTAGGCCCTTAACAAAGAACCACAACATCTCAGTGGCTTATGTCAATAAATATGTAGGTCACAAGCCCATAGGTAAGAGAGCTGGTATTGGCTGGGTCAGCAGCATGGACCTGCTCATCTGGGCTGGCTCTGCCACATCTGGGGGGTCAGTGGACAGTTGCCTGATGAGGGCTGGGCTCTGCTGGGGCAGCCCAGTTCTGATCCACATGCATGCATGTTATCCCTACCACAGGGACCAACGTCTTAGATCATGCAAGTCTTCTCACGGCAACACCAGAGGTGCAAAGAAGTAAGCTTAACTTCATAAGCTCATTGCAAGCCTTTATTACCTCATGTCTGTGGAATATCCAATTGACCACAACAAAGTCTAGGCTAGCACTGAAGGGGAAAAGTACATTCTTCCCATGGAAATTAGGAGGAAAGATGCATATTTTTGAGGAATAATCCAATCTGTAACAGGATGCCAGGAAATTATAGATAGATAGATAGATAGATAGATAGATATCTCTATATTTTTTTAAATCCCCTGTTGACTTGGATATACAGTCAGGAATGAATGATCCAAGGTATTTTCTAGCTCTATCATTCTCAGATGTGTAAACTGATAAAGAGAAAGTGAAATTGGGTTGAGAATAAGGTGATCTGGGAGGAGAGAAATGAATACTTACCACCATCAAGCAAAAGCCATTACCGGTGGCCCAGTGAGAAGAGGGCCGGTGACTTGTGGAAAATATGAGAGACTCTCCTTCATGAGCATCTGTTCTCTTCCAAGCACTTCATATGTGTTTCCTTTCTTTGTTGCTGACAAACCCCTACCAGTAAGCTGTTAGGAGTCTCATCCTTTTCTCACCTTCTTTTAGACAAAGAAAATGACCCAGAAAGATGAATCCTCCTGCTTGAGGCCACACAGCTCAAGCATGGCAGTCCTAGGATTCTAAATCTAGTTGAGCTCCAGAGTCTCAACTCTTTTCACTGTGGCTTTCCTGACTTCACACAGGGTTACAGCAAGGACCTAGCTCAGCACTACAGAGTCTGGAGACTGAAAAACTTCCCAAGAAGTTTCTTATCTGTAAAGTGGGTGTAACAGAACTTGCCTCATAGGGTCTCTATAGGAGTAAATGAGTCAAATGTGTAATACTATGCAGTGTGTCTATATACAAAGTCTGGCACATGGCAAAGGCTAATTAGGTATTTGTTAAATAATGGTCTCATTTGGACCCATGTCTTATGTATAGGACAGAGAACAGAGATTCTCAGAGTACGTTCTGCAGACCATATCCCACACTACCTGGGACGGGGCCCAGTCCTCTGACAGATACTGAGGCATGCTGAAGTATCCCAGGAATCTTGCTGTCCTCTGCCTCTTATTAGAAAACTCTGTAAGTCAATGTCAAAATAGTGGCATTTGCCATTTACTGAACCCTTTAAAGTATTAGGCACTACTCCAGGCACTTTTAATCCTCCTGACCGCCCTAGGAGATCATCACTATTATTATTCCCAGTCTGTAGATAAGAAAATAAGAAAATAGAGGCACAGAGCTAGTAAATATAAATAGCAAACCGGCTATTCCAGGATTTGAATGCATTCTGTCTAAAACCAGGATCTACGCTCTTCAATCTCACACCACATGGCTGGAAGAAGGCTGTTGGCTACATCAGAAACAGCTGTTAGACGAAAAGCTCTGGCTTTGGGCACCAACGTGCCACCCATGAGCAGCCACCCTCCGGGGGACGTCAGAAAGGCAAAGAGCAGTTGCTCCTTCTGGGGATCGGAAATCACACAGCGTCTCTTAACCACTGGTGCCTCAGTCTCTGCCTTGCTGGATGCTAGACCTCACCTGCCATCATGTCCCCAAAGGAGCGTCCCCCTTCCTGCCTCTGCTGCCTTTCTAGACTTATTCTGTTTTCAGATATTCGATGTTTTGGATTCTACCAGACTTGCCTGTTTCTTTGGTCTCCAACTAGACCTGAGTTTCCTACCAGCCCCTCCCACATCTCTGATCTGTTGCCCAGCCAGCCCCGCACAAGCCCAGAACACACACAAACCGTTTCCTGACCGAAACGCACACACTCCTACGCATAGTGAGAGTTTTGTAAGAGATTCATCGGGCCGGCTGGTTTAGCAAATTTTAAAAACCACACTATCTGTGCTGTTTGTGCCTTGTTCTTAAAACAGAAAATGAAATATTCTGGTTTTTAACAAAGAGACCATCTCTTGAGGGCAGCTGCCAAATCTCTGAATGTGTTTGTCTTCAGGGACAGTGACAAGAGATTAACTTTCTCTTGATTCCCTGCCATTTGCGTCGGAGCCGTTTCAGCTTTCACCTGGATTCGGAGGGCCTCGATGCAGCTGTCTAGAGCACATAGTTATTTGTAAAGCGCCCACTGCCAAATCCATGTGCCGGGTGGAGAGTAATAAAGGAAACTTTGATCTCACCTGGGACAGAGGCCAGCTATGCTTGCCAAAGAAGCAGAGAAGAGAAAGAGCAGGGCTCAAAAGGGGCACCACCCACCCTCCAAAAGAGGCCATAGACAGGAGGCGGGAGACACACAGAGAATGCCTGTGCACAGACGTTGTCAGGAAGGGCTGGCGGGTTCAGAGAAAGCCCCAGAGGAGAGAGCAGCTGCTTTTGTTTCCTTGGAGGCAGAGCCCAGTAGGGAGTGGGTAAGACAGGAGTCTGGGAGACAATTACTAGAAAGGCATTCCCTGGTGTTCTAATGAGGCAATTAGAGCCATGGAGGTTTCCACCATCAGAGCAGGACAAGGCTCGGCAGACCCCAAGCCCAACCCCCTCGTTTTACAGAAGAGGTAACTGAGGCCTAGAGGAGGGGAGTGACTTGCCCAAAGTCACAGTGCCAATTAGGGTTGGGACCAGAACCAGGTATCCAGACACCAGGGTGCTCTCCCTCTGCTGGAATCAAAATCTCATCCTGTCGGAGGGCTGCATCTGGGGGCAGGGGGAGGAGAAAAATGCTCATGGCAGCAAGAGGGTTTTCACTCTTTGCAGCCTGGGTGGGTTTCCCTCAGGGGGCACAGTCCAGGTTCAGGAGGAGGCGTATTGCTGAAAAGCAGCCTGGGTCGGGGGGAGAGGGAGGGACTGGATCAGGAGTGGGCGTGAAGTGGGGGGGCTGGGGCATCCCCCCAGGAGTCTGTGAGTTCTACCTGCTTGAGCCAGATACTGTGTCATATTCCTGCTACCTTGAACAAACTCAATTCTTCTCTGCATTTCTAAGGAGCCCATTCCCAGGGCTCTCAGGGGGTCCTAAAAGGCACAGAGCCCTGAGATGCCTAGAGTTTTCAAATTTGGAAGGGCCTCCCAAGCCCAGAGGCCACCAAGCCTCACAGTGTTTCCTTCGTCCTTAACAAGCCCAATAAATCCCCTAACAAAAGGCAGAAGAAAGAACCTGAAGAATGCGCCCTGCCTTCACCTCCCTCCTCCTCCCGCTTCTGCTCCCCGCACACTTGTCCTCCTGAATTGCCTCTTTGTATGCCCATCTCCCTGAGCAGGCTCAGCAATTTGCATCTTTGCTGTTCTCCTTTTTTAAAATGACAGAGAAACATGCAGCAGAGTGGAGCCTGCCCTAGCAGGGCTTCTGCCCACAGAAACCGAGGCGCGGAAGTCAACTTGACATTTAGCCAAGTGTGACTCCTCCCATCCCCTCACACATACCCCAAAGTAGACTTTAATAAAGAAGGTTCTGAGAACGGAGTAAGGGACTAAAGGAGAAAAGGCACCATCTTTTCACTGTGCACAACTTAGTAAGCATCTCTGTGCACAGATTCTCGTGTATGAGTCACTGGAGATGATGGGGTTCAGGACACACTATCCCCAAATACGGCACCTTGGCATACTGAATATTGGAAGCTGAGGATCACTCTGACCTCCTCCCCAGCCTCACCCCTCTCCCCTGAAACAGGTCATAGAACCCTCCCCAAGAGATGCCCTCCGGATACCTGGGAGCAAGAAGGAATCTGAACAAACAGGCCCTTGCTACGTTTCCCGCCACAGCTTATTAGTTTCCCGGACTTGCTCATAATCCTTAACGTCTTACAGTCCTCCACGGCTGCTGACTCTTCACCAGATCTAGCCTAGAAATACACAGGTCTAACTGTTTCTTTGTTCTTCATTTCCTTATGAAGTCTCCTGTGTCCTATAAAACAAATAAATTTGTAAGTTTTCCTCCTATTAATCTGTCTTTGTCAGTTTAATTTTCAGACCCAGCCAGGGACCTTAAGAGGTCAAGGAAAACCTCTTCCTCCCCTATAGAGATCAATGGTAAACCTTGAGCTGTGGGTTTTCTACCCTCTTTTCCTAGCCTTTCAAGGGGAAAGAAGGAAGGGAACCATGTATCTTATGAACTGTGTGCTTTATCACATTTAAATTCTTCAAAAGCTCAATGTTCTTAGGTTATAGACAGGACTGCTGTGCTTAAATATCTTACCCAAGGACACCTGAGATTCAACACCCATAGCCTTTCCATATACCTGGTGGCCCTCTGTTGTGTTTTTTTTTAAAGTGCTCTGTTTAGGGAAGTGTAGCAAATCTTGTCATCAAAGGCCTACATTTTCTTCCAGTTAAAAATATACGCCAAAAGGGCCTCTTCTATTCGTCTTTTTTCTCTAACATGGCCTCGAGCACTTTCTGCGGTCCGTTATACTGTTCACTACCCATCTGCAGATGGGAGGGAGGAATTTACCAGAAGACAGAAGCACTCCACAGCTACATTAGGAGGACCCCCATGGTGGAGCTGAGGACTTCATCCATGTTAATGAGGCAGGCATGGAAGGGGCACGAGTATTTGGAGTGTGGCGGAAAGAAAAGTGGTTCTTCACTTGGGGCTGCATGAGAAACAGGAACAATCATTGGGCCTCGGGTACACCTGGTATTTTTAAAAATGATCGTTTGTTCTTAAGGGTTCCCAACCCCACCATCATAACATTACAGATGTAATAATGTTACAAATATGGATAAATAATGTTATAAAATGGATGGCTTCCCCGAGATTCAGGTGGGATCAGGCTCCCTCCTGTTTGCAGACAGTGCTGAGCCCTGCTGTCCACTCTGCCGCCGGCCTGGCCCGGCTTTGTCCTTGCCCGCCTCCTGCGAGGTGCGTCTGCGTTTTTGCTTGGGAGCAGGAACCCTGGGTATAATGTGGGCTGACACTAACAACTAGAGGCTGGACACTTGCACTGGGGTGTCACTTGGCCTGCCTTTCAAGGTCTGTGAGAGATGTTGGGAGCAAGACTGGGAGGAAGGTACAGAGTTTCCACACAATCCCTGCCCCCCACAGGTACATCCTGCCCTATCTGTACATCAACTGTAATAAATACATTATTCTGGTGGGGAATGTTAATGTGGATAATGGGGAGGCTTTCTTGTTTTTTTATTCTGTCAAATGGGAGAAGGTAGTGCCTGAGCCAGTGCTAAATTCTGATAGGACTTGACATTTCCAGATGCAAAATATTTTATATTTATATATTATATATATAATATGTATGTGTGTGTATATATACATATATGTGTATATGTGTGTGTGTGTGTGTATATATATATATATATATATATACACATATGCACACACATATATATGTCATTGTCATATCATAAGGTTGAGCTTCTATTCCTAGGCAATGCTCCCAGACAAGTTTTCTTCTCACACAGATGACCACCCAGAAGGAAGCTCCTAGCATAAATAAGGCAAATCTTGTCCTAAAATCAGAGTCTTTGAGGGAGTATCATCAGGAAAAACCTATATTTCAAAACTTCCTTTGTTTTCTAAGATATGGAGGCTGTTTTAAAGAGATTTTTAAGAAAATGAGGGCAGGAGTCAAGCTGCTTTAAAATGCTGGTGTCAACAGGGGCCAGTGGGGAGAGGGCACCTTACCCCTCTCTAGGGACTGTGGCTCCACTGTTGTAACTTTACAAAGATAAACTTTGGTTAAGTGTAAGGAGATAGCAGCATGGGCAAAGACACTGGATTTTCATGGATTTCTAACATAGCACTTGGCACATGTAAGTACTCAACTAATGTTTCTCGTAAATATAAAATGGCTGGGATTCTTAGCAATAACAGCTGGGAGCATTTGTCCCAGGCAGAACCAAGTAAGTCTGAAAACAGAGAGGAAAATGGGTAGACCATGATGAATGCAACTGACAGACAAGAGGGTAAGCCTACGTGAGGCATTCCTTTACAGGCCTGCAGAAACAACTGGGGCACATTTTAAGGGAGTAATCTTCTCCTCGGTTGAAGGAAAGAAGCTCAAACATTGGTGACTATAGCCGGGTAAAATACAAGCCAACACGTACATGTGAACAGACACGCACGCGCACGCACACACACACACACACACATCGTTTTCAGGTTTCAAACAGTGAGTGTCCCTGAGTCCTACCTATTCAAGTTCAAAAAAAATTAGTACAAGCTCAACCTTGCCACAAATATATTTCAAATCCATTAGGACAGCAATTTTCTTTCTCCAGGAATACTAAAGCTTCAGAATATCATATTACCAAAAACCATTAAAATATTTTAAATTATATCTGGGCACCAAAGTATGAAGGACTAATTGAGACTAAAGTTTCTAAAATGTCAAACCTGAAAGTGAAATAATAATAATAATAATAATAAAGTAAAAGTAAAAAGTGATTTTCAACTACTCTATAAATTATTTTATTTCATCTCTAGACTGATGGGAACTTCTTTAAAAAGCCAAGAACCAGAATATCACCCCAAGACATCTGGTCCTCTCATCCTTTAGTGAAGTGCAGATGGAGACTCCTATGTGGTCTTGGTAAGAGGAATTGGTCACGCTCATTAGCCTGGGCAGATTTAGCTTTCAAATAATAAGCTAAATTGAGAACTACCCAGAGACCATCTCTTGCAAAAGCTGCACTGTAGCCTGAAGGGGGACATGCCAATTTTGGATTAATTAAAAAGGTTATTAAATTGTTCAGATGGCATGTTAATGAGCAATCTGCAAGGCACTCAGTCAAAACCACGCCTCCCAGCCTTAATTACAGGACCCTGATATTGAAAAGAATCTGGGCGAGCCCGCAAAGGAGCTCCAAGTGCATCAGTCTTGAATATAATACGAATATGGTCAATGCAGGACACATCCCATGAGGAAAGATGGTAGTTAAGCTGTTAATATAAACTCTTTCAGAAGAGAGGTGATGCTGATTCCAGCCAACTTGGAGACATCAAGATATTAGAATTAACTAGAAATATATAGATAATGTACCTTTATAATACATTTTGGACCCAAGAGGTCCCAGTACTTGGTGTATTTTATAACTCACATTTTCCCCAATTCCTGGTGATAAAATTTGAAGCCTTATTGTTTCTATTTCATAAAGTTGAACTGAATTTATAGATTGAGACACTATAATGTGTACTCTTGACTTTAGAATCTTAATGCTAGAGAAAGACAGTACTTCTGCCTGGATCAGTACTTCTCAAAGTGTGGGCCATTTGGTATCACCTAATAACTCTCAGCCTGATCTACAATTATAGGGTTCCACGTCAGCCTTTTTGGGTGAATGACCCACAATTCCATAGGCTTTAGTTTACATAAATAACCAGGGTTTATTTTCTAGTAAATTCCTAAATCAGCTGGCAGGCACTAAAATTTGGCATTCATAAACTAAGACTAGGCAGCCCCTAGAGTATACTGAGAAATATAACTGAATATTCTCCTAAGATGCCTGATTGCCATGCAGCATTCAACAGGGATGAAAACCTATTGTGTATGATCACTTGCAGATTACTGGAAATCCCACAGAATTCAGGAAGGGTAACTTGTTTTCTTGAATCATGAATTTTCTTGAGTTGGTCATGATTTAAGTAACTGTCAGGATTCCTTCTGAACTTAAAATTTCTATGTATTTTTAGTTTTATCAAGCTAGTTTGTTGTAGGTTAACCCTATAGCGCTCTTCCTATGCACCGACATGATTTTTTTTCTTTTTAATTAAAAAGTGGAAATGGATAGAGTAAATGGACTATGGGTTTTTTCTTTGTGGGGATAGTAAAGAATGATGGAGAGCCACTAGTCAAACCAAAGGATAATGGGAAATCTTTGGAACAACAGCTTCAGACCTTTTTGTCTATTTCTTATGACTAATACATGAAAAAGTTAAGTTAAATCAGAAACCAATACTTTTGCACTGTTCTAAAGTTATACTCTTAGAACAAATGAACTGATTGGATAAACAAACATTTGTTAAGCATTTATTATGGACTAGTCCCATGCTGTGGGCTTTTTCAACTTATATTATTTCAATTAATTCCCTCAAATGAGAGTTGCCAGATTTTGCAAGTAACAGGTTAAATATGAATTTCACCTAGACAAGAAATAGTTTTTTAGTCTAAGTGTGTCTCAAATATTGCATGGGACATACGTAACACTAAAAGAAAGTGTGTATTTAAAATCAAATGTAATTGGGTGTTCTGTATTTTATCTGGGAAACTTATCCCAAACAATTTTGTATTTTTATTAAGAAAAGCAGAAGAATTCGGTAAAATAAGGTCTGTCTTAAGTGCCAA
The DNA here is from genome assembly GCF_963455335.1 of Martes martes. Taxonomy (NCBI): domain Eukaryota; kingdom Metazoa; phylum Chordata; class Mammalia; order Carnivora; family Mustelidae; genus Martes; species Martes martes. Next base: position 23,809,916 of record NC_137895.1, read on the forward strand.
ATAACCCTGATGGGTATTGGCTGTCTGGAATGTTCTGAGACTATGAAGTCCGGATTTAGTCAAGGACAAACACAGCCATGATCGATTAATGATGCCTGCCATCGATAAGGAAAAGGATTTATTGACACAGATGCTGAACTTCTGCTATCTCTGCCCTAGGGGGTAAAGTAGAACCTCTATCTTGCAAAGTCCTGCTACAAATGACCTATTGATTATGTTACTCCCTTGTGTAAAATCTTAAAATCCTTTAAAGCTTCCATTGCTCTTAAGATAAAGACAAAATAGAGTTCTTAATGTGGTTTTCAAGGTACTAGTTCCTGCCAACTTCTACAGCATTGTCTTTGTCATGTGCTCACTCATCTTCTATGTTCCAGCCTTTCTGGTCTTGGTCAGGCTCTTCAAGCAGGTTTTTACCTCTGCCTGGAAATCTCTTCCTCCTTTTCTTGACCCAAACAATTTCTGCCCATTCTTTAGATCCCCATTTAAACACCTGTCCTCAAATAAACTTTCTGGCATCCCAGAGAAGGTCAGGAGCTGTAGACACATAGAAACTATCACAGTTTGTGAGTATTATTTGTGTCAATATTAGATCAATATATATTTTTGTTCCCTCACTACAAAACTAAGAATTCTTGAAGGCAGGGTCAGCATTTGTTTTATTCACCATTTTATCCACAGAATCAGTATCTGCCAGATACTGTGTTCACATTATACATGTGTTGAATGAATGATAATGAGTTCTATCTTATGAAAAATCCTAGTGGTCCATCTAGAAAATAAATTAATCACTTTTTTTTTCTTTCTCAGGCCATCATAACAAATTCGGGTAGACCTCTGGAATGTAACAAATACAATAAGCTTTTTGCCAGTACAAATCATAACTCTTTATATACTTGCTATCATATTTTTAAATGCTTCCTTAGAAAAAGCACTTTGGGGGCACCTGGATGGTTCAGTGGATGGCTGAGTGTCCAACTCTTGGTTTCATCTCAGGCCATGATTTCAGGGTCATGGGATCAAGCCATCAAAGCCCATGTCAGGCTCTGCACTCAGCAGGGAGTTTGCTTGAGATTCTCTCCCTCTTCTCCTTCCAGTTACTTGTGTAGCAAGCTTGTTCTCTCTTATTTCTCTCTCAAATAAATAAATAATAAATAAAATCTTTTAAAACAGAAAAAGAAAAAAACACTTTGGTAGAGAGTTTAATATCATAAAAGGGTATTTCTTAAGTATGTATGTTTCCTTTTTTGTTCATAATTTAACCATTAAAAATTTTGTTAAAATGCATTCTAGTGATCATCCCTTGGTAAACATTTTGTTTGGTTTATTCATCTACAATGACTATTTTTTAGTTTGGCAACTTGTATAGCTTACACTCCCCAGTTATTCCATCAAACACTAATTTAGGTGTTTCTATGCACATAACTGTGCAGATGTAATTAAAACTCCTAATCAACTAACTTTATATAAAGTCTAAAAATATTCAGGATTTAGTCCTGAATAATATGGGTAGAACTGTTCCATTTCTTTATTTTTTTGTTTTAAATCAGGGCTAAAGTTTTTCCCAAAAAGAAATTCTGTCTGTGAACAACAGTTTCAGCCCTTGTCAAGAGTTTCAGCCTGCCCATGACCTTCCTATTTTACAGAGTTCAATGTGCTTAGCCAGCCTCCACATTCGTGTAAGCCTATTCTCTGCAAAAAATCTTTTATTTATAACTCACTCACTCTCTCTCTCTCTCTCTCCTTCTCTGGTTGAACCTTGGCCAATACACTATTCATTGGTCCTCACAACCAGTTGTATCAAGCATATTAAATAACTAAAGAGATACTAAAATGAATAGGAGAGAGCTAAAAGCATTGCTGACTGCAGAACTTTTATTGTCCAGGTCACTCCCTACTTCTGCCCCACCTCAAACCAAACACAATTACAATAAAATTTTAAAAAATCATTTAATATACCTTTAAACAAAACTAACACAAACTAGTTTTTAAAATAGTAATAATATGGGAAAAAATGTAGCTGCTGGCTCTAGAGCTCATTTCAAGAAAAGTTTTATCTTTGTTAGGGACAGATTTTGATAAGCCAGCTTAGAGTGGATATTGAGCTCGGGACATAGTTAGAACTTTTCTGTGTGTGGGAAATGGAAAAACTCAGTTATACTGGAGAATATAATAGAGGAAGATGAGTTATAGGAGAAAGGCAACAAGAAGGCTAACTTTCACATCCTCTGTGACCAAACTCTATTTCGTCCCCTGTCCTATTTTCTGACTCTTTAATGAAATCACTAAACTCAGGTCCAAGTGAATTTTTTAAGAAGCCAAGGAAGGAGCTAGGCTTCATGCATGGCAGCTCAGCAGAAGGAAAAGGCAATGGGGTGGGGAAGAGACAGAGAGAGGGAGAGAGAAGGTAAGAGAGAGACAGAGAGGGAGAAGGAGAAGGAAGGAGTGGAAGGGAGAGGGTGGGAGGGATGGAGTGAGGAAGAATATGCAGGGGGCAGAAAGCCCACCCACTTCAACCCCCCCTGCTGCCCCTCCCTGCACCACCACCATTACCACTCCCAGCCACATGTGGAGAGCTATGAATGTTCTCTGGCCAAAGAACTGTGATTCTTGGGAAGTTTATCTAGATCTCCCAGGTGGGAATGAGGAGGACACTGGTAACCAAAGCTACCCAAATATGATGTCATCATTTCCTTGCATCACATACTTATGCATTTTCAGAAAGCTAAAAATTTTACCTAATTGGCCTAGTGTTAAATTGTTAATAGGTCATTGTAAATTCCCCAAGGCAGTAGCCAAATATCAAACTGGCTAATTAGCAATAAAATATTTCAAATATTTTTAAAATTCATAGCAGGTTGGCAGAAGGGCAATTTCTGCATTTCTTCAGCATACACATTCAGATTCAACAATTTGTGTCTTCATATGCTTAAAAAATAAATATTTACAAACCACTGAATACACTGAAAATTTCCTACTTTGGTGCAAACCCTTGGAAACTGTTGCCTGTTTAGATTTCCTGGTAAATATTCAACAAAGAAGCAAGAGTCTTTTGTACTCTAACATTTATGGCTATATTCACTGGAATTTTCCAAAAGAGTTTCCTCTTACCTGCTTCCCTTCCCAGTTTTGTACATGGTGGCTTGGAGACAAGGAAAAGAATAGATAAACACATTCCTATCTGTGATTCTGGGCAGTGTGTTGTTGTTGTTTTGTTTTGGCACCTATTCAGTCCAATTCAACTAATATTTATGGTTCAGACTCTGTGCTATGTGATAGCAACAGAGAGATGATTAATATATAGCTCCTGTGCTCTGTGAGTTCAACATCTAAATAATTAAATGTTATTCATGCAATAGTAGTATAAGAGAGGCAGAGAATGGTGGAAAGAGTGGTTGGCTAGACCTGGTGTGGGTGAGAGGTCAGGGAAAGTTTCACAGAGGTATCCTCATAAAATGATAGAATCTGAACTCAATAAATTAGAAATTTAAAAATGAAGGTTCATTTTAACTAGTACTAAAAGGCCAGGGATGGGATGAACATGGAAACCTTAAACTAGAGAATATTAATGGACGACTAACTGCTATTGAAACTCAAAAACATTCATGAGGAATGGGAAGTGGCATGAATAAACAAGAAGTGGATAAAGTCCCTTAGTACCCTGGGTGGCTAATAATTGTAAAATTTCTATTATGACAAGACATAGCACTGCACAATCAACTATAGGTCCCAGGGACAGCTAGATGGCTTGAGAGTCAGCATATGAGAGATGAGTGAGAACCTAGTATGTATGCCTTGAAGGAACAGCATTTCTGTGTTGTTCTCAGACTTAAACCAGTGTAGTTGTACCTAGCACTGCTGTTCCCTGATGCATTCCCACTACCTCACACATAGAAGGTGCTCAATAAATAATAATAGTAAGAGCTATTATTTACTGGATTCAGCTTTCTATGTGTCAGGACTGCTCTCTCTTGATACTAAGAAATCTGACTAGGTAAAAAAAAAAAAAAAAAAAAAAAAAAAAAAGTCTTGAACTAGGAGTCTTATAGGGAATTTACATTCCCAGAACTTAAATTCAACATGCAAGTACACACTCTCTGTGGACAACTTCATCCACTGTCATGATTGTAAGTATAAAGTAGTTAAAATAACCTTCAAATGCTTATATCCCAAGCAAAACTATACAGGAATACCAGTTATGAGCTCTGTTTTTCAAAGATTCCTGCAAGACCAACATGATGAAAATAAAATTAATTCCAGGGACAATGGCAACCCACTTTATGTGGGCTTTTGCATGGAGGATTTTGTAGGTCTTGTTATAGAGCATCAAGTTTTCATTCAGGACATAGAAATCAAAGCCATAAACATTTTAGTACCCTACCAGTAACTGCTTCTCTCCCTCTCTCCCCACGCTGCCCTGAGTCTAGACACATACGAAAGGTTAAATGAGCTAAATCATGTTAGAAACCTTGCAAATGAAGCATAAACATGACACGACATGGACATATAAAACATTTACTTTGACACTGACCTTGCAAACAAAACAGAACATTTTGAATGATAAAAGCAAGTGAGAATATGTTTACTAAAGTAGGTCAACTGAGCACCTCTGGCCAACACCGATCTATTTACAAACCGCACCTCCTAGCTTTAGTTTGCTTCTTTTAGCTTGCTAGAGTCAGTAATCTGGAATCCAAATTTAGGAAAACAGCTCAAAGGAGGTTTGGTTTTTTTTGTTTAAACTTAGATTCATTTCAAATTATGAGTTATAAGGGTTACTCGGTCTTCCTATGGAACCTTCTAAGAAACAAAGTTACAGAATAGAAAAAATATAAATTAATGGAGAGGAAAAACAACAGAAAGTGATGGAGGGAACTGAGAGGTAAAGTAACTTATCCAAAGTCTTACAGCAGGACAATGATGCAGATGGGATTTTAACCCAGGTCTGCCTATAGAATAAGGTAGAGGGAAAAAGCAAAGGATCTTTGAAAACTGAGCAACTTGACATCTCAGGCAGGTAGCAACCTGAGTTTGAATAATTTCCCTTCCTAGGTCTTTTTTCTCAAAACATTTTTAAGGAACACCGAGCAAAGGAGTTACTTTTGCCTCCTCCCACCCTCCCTCCATCATTCTTCCCTTTTCAATTTCTGGCAAAAGTACTGCTGGGAAAGAAATAGCTTTAAATTGTAGATATATAAATGTCCACAACAGCCAAACTATGGAAAGAGCCTAGATGTCCATCAACGGATGAATGGATAAAGAAGATGTGGTACACACACACACACACACACACACACACACACACACACAGGAATACTATGCAGCCATCAAAAAATGAAATCTTGCCATTTGCAACGACATGGATGGAACTAGATGGTATTATGCTAAGCAAAATAAGTTAATCAGAGAAAGACAATTATCATATGATCTCACTGATATGAGGAATCTGAGAAACAAGACAAAGGATCATAGGGGAAGGGAGGGAAAAATGGAACAAGATGAAACCAAAGAGGGAGACAAACCATAAGAGACTCTTAATCTCAGGAAACAAACTGAGGGTTGCTGGAGGGGAGAGGAGTGGCGGGTTATGGACATTGGGGAGGGTATGTGCTATGCTGAGTATATGAATTGTGTAAGACTGATGAATCGCAGCCCTGTACCCCTGAAACAAATAGTACATTATATGTTAATTTAAAAATATAGCTATGTAAAATACCAAAGGAAGTTAAAGCAAGAAGAAACCTAATGACCCAGAAGCCAAAAACTTAATTCCTAAAAAGCTGTTGACTTCACCAAGAAGTTAACTGAACATCTACTCAAGTGTGTTGGGCAGAATACTACTCCTAAATGTGATACATGTGTGTGCAGCACACATGTACATGCACACACAATTCCATTTGCAAAGAAGTTTGGCAAACACTTTTGATTACAGCTCTTTCCACATTCTTCCTGGTGGTTCATTAACATTGCACCTTTTGAACTTTTTGATTCAGGATTTCCCAAACTTACTTGACCATGGGCCTTTCCATAACACGCACACAAGGTTTGGCTGTTTGTTTGTTTGTTTTCAGAAATCTATTAAGCTGTGGAAACTGTGGGTTTGTGGAACCCCTTAAAAAGTACTGTTAACAGCCTGCATGTCATCATGCACACAGTTTGATTTCAGGAATATGTAAAATTTCCTCCTGCCCCCTGTTATAATGCCTAAAATAACAACAGCTCTTTGGACTTTTGTGGCCTTCTTTAATAAACAAATGTCCAAGGGATCAAAGCCAAGAGATACCACCTGGTTAGTGCAACCAACTGATCAACAGGAATCCTAATTAGGCCCTGAGCTGCCTAAACGCTATCCATTTAAAATGAAGAAAAGGGGCTGGCCAAGGGCAGAGGCAAACACAGACTCTGCTGCTATTAGTATGTCTAATCAGTGTCTGCAAACTGTGGATTTCTTCATCATAAATATAGCTCTAATTTATCACTTCCCCTGCTCCCCATCTAGCCCAGATTTTTGTCACCCCATGCCTCTGTTCCAGGCTCTCTTTACATCACCCATCATGCACATACCCACCAAACTGCCCCAAATACTACTTCTATCCTCTGCTGAAGAATTTCGAATGATTCTCCATTGTCTGTCAAGTCACTATTGGCACTGCAACCTTCAACAGACTTCAGAAGCAAAACCATCCATTATCACTTTGCCTTTATTTTTTCTTGCTTCCCATTCCTTTCACTGCAGACAGTTCTTCAATCTGCTTTATGAGCTCCAGGCTCTTGCTACCTTCCTTTATTTTCTCTGTATATTCTTCTTTCTTTCTTACTTCCTACCTAAACTCCATTCACCTTTCAAGTTCTACTTCCCTGAAGAAGGCTTTTAGTAACTTCACCCAACACTGATCTCTCTGTTTCCTGTACCACAGAATTGGAGGTGTTATTAAACGTATTTAGTACTTGCTTCTGTAATTGTATTTTGTTCTCCATTATAATTGAGTATGTTTGGTTCCCTCTCACCACCCCTTGCTTCTAAATACAAACCTCTTAAGAGAGTAAACCTTGTCATAATCTTCATTTGTATTCCCTACCACACTTATCGTGAATAAAGAACACAAGAAACACTTCCTCAATTATTGACTGGAATGAAAACAAAATGATAATCATAAATGAATACCATGCAGTTATTAAAGATTGCTAGGTAGGAAATTTTCTTGATAATACTTTATTTGCATTAATTTTAGGATATTCTTTACCATAAAGTAGCAAAATTATATGCCATTATACTATTCTATAATTCAGACCTTTCAGACTAACTTCCCCCAGATGAACTCAAATACTTCTTTTCTCAATGAACTCAAATACTTCTTTTCTCTAAGAAGGGATGGAAACAAAGAATGAAGTATGGCTTTTAGGTTTCATACCTCCAAAGTCCAGAGATATATGGTGGACAGACTAACTGGCCCTGTCACCCTTGCCTCTTGATATTCATGTCCTTATGTAGTCCCTTTCCCTTGAGTATAGGTGGGACCTGTGATATGTTTTTAACAAATCAACTATGGCACAGAAATGGGATGCCACTTTCATGGTTATGTTACTAAGAGTGTAACTTCTGTCTTGCTAGTTGACTCTTTTTTGCCTTCTCAGTTTGCATGCTTTGATGAAGCAAGAAGCCATTTGGGGGAGGTTCACACTGCAAAGAATAGTAAGCTAGGAACTGAGACACTGTTCTAAAAACCCTTCAGAAAGAGAATTTTGACAACACTGTGAGCCTTCATATGAGACCCAGCCCTGACCAACGCCTTGATGGGTGTACCCATGAAAGACCCTGATCCAGAGGACCCAGTGAGTCTATGCCCAGATCCCTGACATACAGAAATTCTGAAATGATAAATGTGTTGTCATTGTAAGTCACTAAGTTTGTTATAAGTTGTTATGCAGCAATGGAGACAAAATATCGAATGTTAAAAGTTTATCTGTGTGATTCTTTCCAATGGCTGACTTTAAGATATATCTGTCAAAAGAACCAACTTTGTGATTCAAATATTCTGTATGGAATCTCACATCATGGAAGCTCATGTAATCATACTGGACAGATTAAGAGTGTCTTCTATATCTAGTTATAAATTTAACCAAGGGGGAGCACCTGAGTAGCTCAGTTGTTTAAGCATCTGAATCTTGGTTTCAGCTTAGGTCATGGTCTTAGAGCTCTGAGATTGAGCCCTGCGTCAGGCTCTGCAGTGGGTGTGGAGCCTGCTTACCACTGTTTCTCTCCCCCTGCCCTTCCCTACTCCCTCTCTAAAATACATACATACATAAATTTAACCAAGGAACTGAAAGATATATACACTAAAAAAGGAAAGAAATTGAAATCACAATTAAATGGAAAGATATTCCAGGCTCATGGGTTGAAAGAATTAATATCATTAAAATGTCCATACTACCTAAAGCAATCCACAGAGTCAATGCAATTCCTATCGAAATCCCAATGGCATTTTTCACAGAAATAGAACAAACAGTCCTATAGAACTACGAAAGATCCCAAATAGTTAAGACAATCTTGAGAAAGAAGAACAAAGTTGGAGGAATTCCCCTCCCTGGTTTCAACTTCTATTACAAAGCTATAGTAGTTAAAACAGTATACTACTAGCATAAAAAGAGACACACAGATCAATGGAACAGAATTAAGAGGCCGGAAATAAGCCCACACATCTGTGGTCAATTAATTTATGACAAAGGAATCAAGAATATACAATAGGAAAAGAACAGTCTCTTCAATAAAGGATGATGGGGAAATTGGACAGCCACATGTAAAAGAATGAAACTAGACTACCATCTTATTACACCACACACGAAAATTAACTCAAAATGGATTTAAGACTTGAACTTTAAACCTGGAACCATAAAACCTCTAGAAGAACATATAGGTGGTAAGCTCCTTCACATACATCTTGGTGATGATCTTTTAAATCTGACACCAAAAGTAAAAGAAACAAAAGCAAAAATACGTAAGTAGGACTGCATCAAACTATAAAGTTTCTACACGGCAAAGGAAAACATCAACAAAATTAAAAGGCAATCTATTGATTAGGAAAAATACTTACAAATCACATATCTGATGAGAGGTTAATATCCAAAACATCTAAAGAACTCAATAGCAAAAAAACAAACAACATGAGTAAAAAGTGGGAAGAACAGAAATTTTTCCAAAAAAGACATACAGATGACCAACAGGTATACAAAAAGATGTTCAACATCATTAATTATCATGGAAATGCAAATTAAAACCACAATGAGATATCACGTCATCTCTATTAGAATGGCTAGCATCAAACAGATAAGAAATAACAAGTATTGGTAAGGATGTGGAGAAAAAGGAATGCTCATGCACTGTTGGTGGATTAGTATGGAGATCCCTCAAAATTAAAATAGAACTGCCACATGATCTAGCAACTCCAATTCTGGGTGTTTATGTGAAGAAAATGAAAACACTAACTCTAAAATATATACGTACCCCCACGTTCATTGCAGCTCTATTATAATAGCCAAGATATGGAAACAACATAAGGACCCATTGATGGATAAATGGATAAAGAAATCATCACACACTCGCACGCGCATGCACACACACACACGCAGACACACATGCACATACACACACAGAGGAACATTATTTGGCCATAAAAAAGAATGAAATCTTGCCATTTGTTACAACATGGATGGACCTGGAGGGCATTATCCTAAATGAAATAAGTCAGAGAAATACTATGTGATCTCTTTCTTCAATGTGGAATATTAAAAACAACAATAACAATAACAATAAAACAAGCTCATAGATACAAAGAAAGGATTCGTGGTTGCCAGAGTGGGGAGGGGGTGATTTAGGAGATGGGAGAAACGGGCAAAAAGGGGCAAAAAATAATAATAACAATAATGCCTTATGTAATGGTGGGTAGAAGCTTGAAAGTGCAGACACCATTATTAAGAAATCACATTAAAACTTTGTTTGAAACTTTGGCCACAGTGTTCAGAAAATAAAGTTTAGAATAGGATAAGGACTTGGTCACTTTAAGAGTATGTCAGATGACTCTATCAAAATCAACACATTTATAAAGGTGCTAAAGCTACATATAACAGAAAGGCAAGCATTTAATAACTAAGTATAAGAATTGTATTAGATGTACATTAATTAGTAAACATCTACTAGCTAGATATTTGATGGCGAGAGAACAGCAAGGATAGAGAATCTACTGAGTAGAGTATTGTTAATTAGAAAAAAGTGTGATGCTTACAGATTTACATCTTGCAACGCTACAATATTGGCTCTTTGTTTTTGTTTGGTTTGTTATTATTTCGCAGTTTGAAGAACCCACAGACAGTTTGAATCTTTCTTTCAAAAATGTGTGATTCATTTGGTAAAACAGTGGTTCCTAGACTTCTGGATCTCAAGAAATAAGAAAAATCAAAATTAAAAACAAACAAACAAACAAAAAATATGTTGGCTGAGTAGATGGATCGAGTAAACTGCCACAGAGAGTAAAGTTCATTTTTCCAAGTTAGAACATTTAAAAAAATATATCACCATGGATTGCCATCATCATTTCAGAAAGAAAGGACAATTCAACCACAAGTAGTAACCTTATAATCCCAAAATAAAGAACGGAACTTTAGTTTCAATAAATCTATCTTTAAGAAAAATTCACCACGTTGTTCATATTTTCCTCTTTTCCTTACAGATCATCACAGCATTTGGGAACCCTGGGCTAAAGAGATGTTCTCATAGAGCAAGAGCTAAGAGACTTTTGATGAATGACTGCCTAGAACATTTCCAAGGATGTTCAACTCATTTAGGAAATTCAAGGTGATTTTTAAAAATAAGGTTCTGATATATAAGTGACAACAACTGGAGATTAGCAAGAAGTTTACCAAAGATCTCTAAGTCTTATTTTGAAGTACATTCAGACCTTTCAAGATTTTATTATTTATTTGACAGACAGAGATCATAAGCAGGCAGAGCAGCAGGCAGAGAGAGAGGTAGAAGCAAGCTCCCCGCTGAGCAGAGAGCCCGATGCGGGGCTCAATCCCAGTACCCTGGGATCATGACCCGAGCCAAAGGCAGTGGCTTAACCCACTGAGCCACCCAGGCGCCCCACATTCAGACCTTTTAAATTGCAGTGATTATCAGGTTCAGATATTTTAATAACATTTTTCCCCATTCCCCCAACAGCAGGGGGGATAGAAATGTCGGTTGGGCAGAAATGTTCACCGACTCCATAGTCTCTTCTTCAGGGACAAGTTACTGTGACCCAGAAGCACCAGCCTAGACACCATAGCTCCCAGGTAACAGCCATCCTGAATCAAGGTATGGACGCTCAAAGGAAATAACTTCCGGGGGGCTTCCACACCAAAGTGTAAAATGTCAAGTGAGGGCAAACACCACATCCACATTTCACACCCCTCTCTGAGGAATAGAATTAAGTCCTCACAGGACCTACAAGTCCCCATAGATCAAGAGACTTGGGTAAACTCTAAGAGCATAAGTTCACTGTGACTGGATAGGTATCCCAGCATCTGATCTCCAAATATACCAGTGAACATGCAGACTGCACAGCCACCAATGTTGACAGGACTTTGAAATGTATCACAGAACTTAATTGGAAAAAGCTCAACCTCCCCCACGGATTTAGTTCCTTTCTATTTCTTGGGAGGTGACCTCTCCCAGTGCCCATCCATGCTCTCAGAAACCTTCGGGAACTGCAGCTGAGGGAAGCATGCAGGCATCTGTTGTGGAAAAGAGCAGTACCTGAGACGAATGACAGGGCCAGAATTAAGCTGATTGGCACACATTAAAATGCAACATAATAGTGTATTTGTTGCGGTGGCCCTCTCCTGCAGTTGGCTCATGAGGAATAATGATGGCTTACTGACAGAAACAGGGACTCAGCTGCTTGATAACATTGTGGAGCTGATGGTGTGAAGTGGCCCCAACCTCGCCTGCATTTGGCTGGAAACAGCAGCCATTCAGTCTCTCAGGCAGGGTGCTGAAAACAGACCCACAGCCATGCACAACACTGTCCATTTTGAAAGGCTTAAGTAAGGCAATCTCTGCCATAATTTCCATTGTCATTCTTCTCCCACTGTTTATATAATATGGCCAGGAGTGGGACTGTAAACTAATATCACATTCAAGAGCCTCAAACAACAAATACCAGAGCTGAGTTTTCTGGGGAGAGGATTACCAAGCTTCCTACAGAGACAGGCACGCCATGGCACACACAGCCACCTACCTTATTAAAGCAGTCCTTTCCTGGGAAAAGAACACTGCCACGGAAATAATGAATTAATTTGGCATTTCCTTCGGTGTCACTCAGCACGCAGTGTGCTTCTCTAAGCATGAAAACAGCACATCTTCACAGAAACATTTCTAAAATGATGTGCCTACTCATAGAAAAGATCAATTTGAATAGATTCAGTCCCCAAGAGGGCAATTCGATAGGAAAAGTTTTCAAGTAAAGTCAAGACAGAGTGTCCAACTAGTTTTTGAGCCCAGCACAGACCTTCCTCTTTGTCCCTATTTCAGCTGATAGACCCTCTCTCTCTTTTTCTCTCTTGCGATGTACAGACACGCACACATTTATTCGTAGCTCTCTGTATACTGAGAACAAAGCTCTTGCTGTGTTGGCATAAAAGCTGTTGCTGTTGAAGTGAGAAAAAAAAAAAGTGTACTCTAATATAGGGAATGGAAACATAAAGTTATTGAATGTGACTTTTGCCTGAGAGGCTGTATTTGGGCTGTTGCAAGTTAGAAAAAGAGAGACGAAATAGGATTATAACGGGAGGGAGTAGGGATTGGGAGAGAAAAGGAGAGGCAGAGATGGCTTGATTTAAAATGCTAGCTGCTGGGGACTGTGTTGAAAACCCAGATTTGAGAGGTGAGAGGCCAGACCCGGTGCAGAGCAACCAAAATGGAATCAGAGCTTAAAAGTACAATTAGCAGATTGAGGGCCAGAAGCTATGCGTTGCAACAAGGAAGTGATAATTATAAACAGCTAAGGAGAGGATGGAAATCCAGAAGTGATAATGTGTTGCTGAGAAGGGAGAATGGAACTCCCAGGATCAAGTACAAGAGGACACAACATACATCCCACCAAAACTAGGGCACATTAAGTGAAAAATCTGACAGCTGTGGTTTTTTCTTCTTTTTCTTTCATTCTTGGGCCAAGTGCTGTTGCCACTGAATTTACGAGGTTGGTTTTTTCCTGGAATCCGCTGCAGAGACCGAACATTAAGGAAGCAGAGAGCTAAAATTCCTCTAAACATTATTCCAGTATTTTCTGCATGCCTATAATTATGATACCACAGATCTGCACTTACTACTGTCACCCTCCATCTTCTGAGATGGGCCTGAGAACAGTTTATCCCACATGACTTCAATATTTACAACAACTGGAACCACAGCTGGGTAACTTATATGTAAGAGCTCCATATGAATGAGCAAAGAATATGAAGCAGTGGTTTCCAAATGTGGTTGTCCATTAGAATCACCTGGACAGGTTGTTAAACTTCCCCATTCCAGTGATGCAGGTCAAAGGGGACACATTTTCAGTTATCTGGATTTTGGTAATCATTCTACAATGTCTATGTATATCAAATCACCATGGTGTACACTTTAAATACATACAATTACATGTGTGAATTATTCCTCAATAAAGTTTAAAAAAGATTTAAAAAATCAACAACAACAACAACACACACAGACATATTCCCATTCCAAGACTGCATCCCAGACCAACTAAGTGAAAATTTCTGGGATGAGGGGCACCTGGGTGGCTCAGTGGGTTAAAGCCTCTGACTTCGCTCAGGTCATGATCCCTGGGACCTGGGATTGAGCCCCACATCGGGCTCTATTGCGCTCTCTGCTCAGCAGGGAGCCTGCTTCCTCCTCTCTCTGCCTGCCTCTCTGCCTACTTGTGATCTCTATCTGTCAAATAAATAAACAAAATCTTTCAGAAAAAAAAAATTTCTGGGATGAGGTATAAGCGTTCTTTTTAAGTATGGAAAGTGCCAGAATTGAGAAATCCTTGCATCCCAGTTGACTTTGATGATTCCACACCCCTCGACATAGATGGCACTCCAACCATATCCTGTCCAATCTCCCAAATATTGGCCAGTAGATCTTAGAAAGCTCTAGTGCAGATATGGATAGCTCAGCATCAATCCATCCCCTCTGTCAGAGCCACTCTGAAGTACTGAGAGAGTTAAAGCTTGATGATAGAGGAGGACAACGGAGGTGACTTCAAGAAGCAAGAAGCAGATTCAAGTTTGCAGAAGAAATTTCATCCCTAAAATAGACAAGAGCTTTAGGCCCTCCCACTTCATCCCTTGTACATATCCTCTCAATGCTATTATAGTATTGGTTTAGGAGCCCAAACAGAGAGATCTTCTTCTCAATTTTATGGGTTGACAAGCAGAAATTGGACTATTACCAACAGTTTTCTGCCCTCTGGGATTTTGCTGTAGGTTTAATACTGTCCTTTAGTGAAAGTAACCTGCTAATGTTCAAGGTTTGGTCTGACCCCAAGGGCTTCTTTATTCTTAGGGACCCAAATCAGAATGTTTTAGTCTTAGACTCATTATCCTTTACAGCCACACTCAAGAACTCTATGAACTCTGAGTAGAAAGCAATTCCCAAATTCCTTGCTTGTTTTTTTTTTTCTTTCTTTTTTTTTTCATAAATATCAGTTGAAGCCATAAAGGCTGACTTAGCTCTTTGTTAATCCACTCACACAAACAATACTAGATATATAATGGTTTCTATATTGTTATATATTTGCTACATCGTGCGCTACAAAACCCTTTTCTACAGTAAATTTGTATGCCTCCATTCCTTATTAGGTGATTTTGTTAGTCCTGACTTTAAATCTGATTCTGAGTCAAAACTCCATTACCTTAAAAAACTCCTTAACATAATTCCCTCTACACCATTCTCCTTGTTTCTGAATTCTTATAATTCTCCTAAATTATTTCAGCATTTGTGTTTCTTACACCAGTTTAAAAAACAAAAACAAAAACAAAAAAATAAGAACAACTTGCAATGGTTCCCCAGAGCCTACTGAATGAAGTTCCAGCTCCACAGGCTGTCTTTAAAAATATTCCATAATCTGGGGCACCTGGGTGGCTCAGTGGGTTAAAGCCTCTGCCTTCGGCTCGGGTCATGATCTCAGGGTCCTGGGATCGAGCCCCACATCAGGCTCTCTGCTCAGCAGGGAGCCTGCTTCCCCCTCTCTCTCTCTGCCTGCCTCTCTGCCTACTTGTGATCTCTGTCTCTCAAATAAATAAATAAAATCTTTAAAAAAAAATCCATAATCTGACTTCGACCTTAATTCCTAGTCTTTCAGTTAACTGATCTCTCCCTCTCCCTGGAATATGCCATGCATGGTCTCACCAATGTTTTTGAGTGTGCAATTCCTTTTATAGTAAGAATTGTCCCCTATCGTCTCTACACTATTCTGACTGGGTAAAAGCATTCTCTTTTCGATCCTATGTCATGAATTCTTAACCTGAAATCTATCTACTCCTTGAGGGCTTTACACGGATTTTTGGGATGCGCACACTGCTTGAAATTATTATACAAAAAATATTATATTAAATAATATACAAAATTATTTTTCAAAATTGTATGTGCGCAGAGTAGGCTATAATTTTGGTGGCTTGCAATGAACTATACCTCCCAATATTCATGCCCTTGTGTAGTTGCCTTCCACAAATCTGGACAAGCTCTGCGATCTGTTTTAATAAATGGAATTTAGAGAAAGTATCTCTGTGGCTGTTCTGAGACCAGGTCTTAAGATTTTAGATTCTTAGGGAAGCTAGGTGCCTCAAAAAAATTCCAGCGACTCTGAGAACACCAGACCATTTGGAAGTTCAAGCAGCTGCATGGTGAGACCTATGAAAAGGAGAATTTGAAGGCTTTGGCCAAAACCCAGTAGCCAGCACCAACTGGCAGCAATGTGAGTGAGGCTATTCTGGAATTTCCAGCTGCCTCAGTGTCCCAGATGACACCAGATGAAGCAAAAGATTCACCTGTCAATACATGCAATCAGGAAAGGTTTAGAAAAACCCAAGCTGTTGTTTTTTGAGGATGGCTTGTTTCTCATTAATAGATAACAAAGCACAGAGCATATGGGTGCTCCTGACTGCAAACTTTTCTAAAAAAAAAAGATTCCGATTCTCAAAGGGATTAGTGATACAAGACAAGTTAAGTATCTTTAATAAGAAGGTCCCTGTAAAGCACTCAAAATAGGACCTGCCATATGGCAAGCACTCAGTGTTAGCTATTATTATTACGTATCCAACATAATAATGTCTGCCCCATCTAGAGTATTTATCCAGCGTAGGTATTCTAAGGAAGAATTTTTAGAGGTCAAGTCATCACTATGGTTGAGGGAGAAGCCAGAATTAGAATAAAGTAAAAGAGCTACCAGTCTGTGCATCAAATCTGAAGGGTGAGTAAAAAATAGGATAAATAGCCTTGAATCAGGAAATTAAAAAGTGAGATGGGCAAAGTTGGAAAAGACCATATTGGGAAGATCAAGATTTAGCCCCCACAGAAAGTAGGCACAAAGCATCCTCCCTTTCCCCTCTATACAAAATACATAACTACATCCTGCACTGCCTTGAACTAATGAGTTTAAAGACCCTAGGTCACCAAGAATGGAAGGAAGGGAAGGTGAAGACGAGGGTGCCTTTGGGAGGGATGGGGGTGGTAGATAGGCCATGCGAGTGCACACCTACTTGCCCTTACCTCTTCAGTGAGGCCCTCAATGAAATTATTGCCTAGGAATGATTGCCTGATTGCCTAGGAATGAGGGGGAGTTGGTGGGGGCAGTGAGACTTGAGGAACATGGTAAAGGTCTGAGACTGCCATCGGAGGGGGGGGGGAAACTGCCAGTCAGGGCTGAGTGAAATGATAGCCAAGTAGAACGGGGGCCCCGTTGCAGCTGGAGAGTATAAAATGAAAAGTAGGTCACACTCACAAACAGACATCTTGGCAGGATCCTTTCTTGATTTATAAAAATGATAGATAGGCAGTCATCTGTCTCTGGAGATGTTGGGTGGAAGCAGGATGGCCATTTACCAGAGCCGTTGTCAGGAGGCACTGGGCACTGGGTTCAAGAGCAACCCACATGACTGGTAAAGTCCTCCTTACTCAAGGACTTCCTAGTACTTTTTAGCCTCCTGACCTGGGGTAGGTTAATTAGCCATTCTGTGGCTGGTCTCCTCACTTAGAGACTGAGAATGGATGTTTTGAGGATTATATGACCATCATGCATGTAAAGCACTTAGCACAATGTTAGTCATTATTATTATTATTATTATTATTAAATAGTAGTAGTAATAGTAGCATAGCTTTATAAGCCAATGATAATAGTGTCTTTTTCTTTTGGAGGCTCAAGACCAATTCTTGGGGACAGCTTGTGAATTTTACAATGCTCCATTATTATACATACCTAAAGATTATTCCTTTTTTTTTTTAAGATTTTATTTATTTATTTGACAGAGAGAGATATCACAAGTAGGTAGAGAGGCAGGCAGAGAGAGGAGGAAGTAGGCTCCCTGCTGAGCAGAGAGCCCGATGCGGGGCTCGATCCCAGGACCCTGGAATCATGACCTGAGCCGAAGGCAGAGGCTTTAACCCACTGAGCCACCCAGGCGCCCCTAAAGATTATTCTTTTAAAATGAAAATATATATTTCAAGGCTTACATATTCATATTGTCGTTCCTGCAGATAGCACCATCCAAAGCTAATGCAATCTGTTGTCAAAAGTTATGTCCTACACTACACATTTATTATTGGACTTCCCATATATACCAATAAAAAGCAAAATTCTCATATTGATTTCTCTAGTCAGCCAATGATGTTCTCCTTTCCTCTGGGGATAAAGTAATCGCACGTGCACACACACACAAACCCCTACCCCTTCTAGATCTTAAATAAGAGAATTCAGATAGTGGAAGTGTTAATAAATATAAAATCTTACTAGCCTAGTTGTGATAGTTAATATTATGTGTCAACTTGGCTAGGCCACAGAGCCCAATTATGTGGTAGAACGTTATTCTAAATAGTTCTGTGGAGATGTTTATAGATGATATTTACATTCAAACTGGTGGACTTTGAGTAAAGTAGATCGCCTTTCCTAATGTGGATGGGCCTCATCCCATCCACTGAACTCCTCTGAGCTGGAGGGCATTATCTCCAGCAGATGACCTTCAGGCTTCACCTGCAACATCCACTCGTGGGTGGAAAGCCTGCCAGCCCAGCCAGCAGATCTGGGACTTGCCATTCTCCATTATCACCTGAGCCAACTCCTTAAATTAAATCTCTGTGTATATACACACAGTCTATGGGTTTGGTTTCTCTGGAAAAATCTGACCAGTTATTTCTGATGTCCTCCTGATGGGACACTTGAGAGCCTAAGATGATCGAAGCTTATTTAACATGTAACATACTCTCAGCCCCAAATTCTTTTTTTGATTGTGAATGTATGAAAATATTCCTGAGGAAAGCATTAGGAGATTAAGAAAGGCATTAGATCAAGCCTGATGCCCTTTGTGTTTGTGACGTTTAATCCTCTGTGGTGCCCCACTCTGCCTATCAGACCATAGGACAGGTTGTCTATAGAACAATAGTCTCAGGTTCTTGTGCTATCTACATCTTGCCCAAGGTTTCTTATAAGTGTAGCAAAATCTGCTGTCTCAGAGATAATATTCTTCCCACATCACCCATATCAGAGGGCTTTTGGGTTCTATGCTAGCTAGCATTTCTCCCACATTTCAGGCTACACAACTCTCTATTATTTGTCAGAAAGGCTTTGTCATGCATATTCAGGAAACATTTTCCTCAGAGACAAACACAGTGAACACTACGCTGTAGGTAGAAGTGGCTCCCATCCATTCTTTCTGTTCCATTTCTGATAATGACTTTCCGTCTCTTTTAAGTGAACATTTCTGGACCACTGAAATATTAAAAAAAAAACTAAAAACCAAACTTATTATTCATCTAATTCTAATTTCCCACCTTGCCTTGGTTTAATGACAGACTTCTTTTTCACTGCATTTGCTCATTATTTTTCACTTTCTTCTGTCCTTCCCTGTCTATCTTGTTATTGTTCTTTGTGGGTCCCTGTTTCTAAGCTTGCTCTTTCCTTCTCCTTCCTTCTCTCAGATCTCTTTTCTGCTGAGCTACGAATAGTGTTTCACGTCTTTTAATTCTGCTTTTGCCCACTGAAGCTCTTTCCCCCTTGCTGTGAAAATATAACCTCTCCAAATTTATATCCTGCCCTAATAACTTTATTTTCCATCCTTCACATGATGGTTTCTTATTATCTCCTTTCTTCATAGCCTTTTTCTTGGTAGTTGAGGAAATTAGGGGAAAAAATAATAAACAATGATCATGTCTGGGTGTTAATTAGCATTCCTCATAATTATTAACCATAGGAGATGTGAACACCAAGTAATATGGTACATTTCTACTTGTAGGGTCTTCAGGTCTTACTCTAACTTCTCTGCCTTCAGTTTGTTCATCTATAAAGGGAGTTTTATAACAATAATAGAATGTGCCTCAGAGGACTGGTGTTAGGATTATATAAGATTAGTATATTAAAGCATGTTATAAACTATGAGTGATCCTATGAAGGTTAGTACCCAGTCATCCAGGTGTGTACTCACCCAGAGATTTCCTGTGGATTAAAAATTAAATTAAAAACTCTCCCATAACAAGTAAATAAAGAAACTAAACAGCACACAATTAAACTTAGTCTCAATTGTGCTACATTCTTTCTGTCACCTACAAACTAATTAGTACGACATAATCACACACTTCCTGCCCAGTAAACATACAAGTCCCAGAGGAACAAATGATTTGTATCACGAATCACTGGCCACTGCTTACTGGTAATTATCATATAAATGAGGTGCTTCAAGTTGACCTCTGATTCCCTAGTTCTTTCCTGAGACAGCAAAGATACACCAGTTATGCAAAAACTTGATAAATTTTAAATTACTTTTCTAGCCTCGCCTTCTGGACATTCTTTGTTTTGGGGGAAAAAAAAAGATCACCATCCCACCAAAAAACCCATCTAAATATTAAAATATTAGTTTGTGTTTAGAAATGGCTCTCACAATTAAAAAAGAAAATTTAAGAAAATTTATGAAATTCCAAGAGTAATCATTCATATCGGCTATATGGAAGTCACTGTATTCAAGCCTTTCTTGAGGAGTCTACCAGTTAAAGGAAGACATCCAGCTCTGTCCTGGTTAACTATATGAATTTAGTCAGTCACCTTATTTATCTCACCCATGGTTTCTTCCTTTGTTCAATTAAACAATTAGATTAGGTGATTTTATGGTTCCTTCCTACCTTTACATTCCTTCATTCTGAATTCTGAAAAAAGAAATACAAATGCCATATACTTTAAATGTCATTTAATATAGTGGTTCTCAACATTAGCTGCACACTGGAGTCACTCTAGGAGCGTTAAAAAATCCTGATGCTGAGGTTCCACCCCCAGAGAGTAAGAATTAATTGGTCTGAACATAGCCTGGACACCAAGGATTATAAAAAGCTATAACATGCCCCTAAGATCGAGAAGCGTTCATTAATTACTACATACTTTTTGGCTGTGGGTCGTTCCTCTTCTTTTCCTTCTTCATTTGAAGAAGTTAAATGATCTCTGTGAGGCTACCTAGCCATTGAAGCATGGAGAACCTCCACTGCATGACCGTGGGAACCCTGGGTAAGATGGCAGCAGAGGAGACACTGCCAAGGCACTGGCTCAGAGGAGAGATGCAAGAAAAGAGTTATTTTTTTCTTTCTCTCTGCTTCCTGGCCCCCAAGACCTCCAAATACCAGACCTTCACCCACTACTGATCAAATATTGGAATATCACTGGAAGAATGTAAATTGATTTCCTGAAGTAGAATTTTCAAAACTATTCCCTCAAATCAATGAAAACACAATGAAGGCAGGGACTCTGTCACCATTATTTCCACAACACTCAGAACAAGTATTTACTCAATGAAAAGGATGAATTGGTCACTCTTTCCATAGGCCTTTGGTCTCTGTCCCTCCTGTTCATCCCTAATATGCACACACATACCCTTCGCAACCTTTCTATGCCTCTGTTTTTCACTGATGTAAAGGATCTAAGTCTCGAGGACCAGGCCTTTTTCTTTCCCTTCATTATAGTATCCCTACTACTTATCACGGCAATACTATCCCATAGATAGGGTCATATAGATACTGTCATATAGAGATTCTCAATAAAATACTGGTTGGATGTATGAAAAAATGGACTAAGATTTCTTCATTCATGAATTTGGAATACGATAAGAGAAATGTCAAGAAATGATAGAATTAGAGGAAACATACCTAAGAGTTGACTTTGTGGGTATGCAAAACCACCTGGGTTTGGCTTTGTAGCCCCTAGTGAGAGCCTTGGGCCAACTACAGGTGGGCCCCCAAATCAATGAAAAGATGAAGGGAAAATTTTTTTTTTATCACACTGAGCCTCTCCACCAGTGGAATCTCAGCTTATAGTGTTTGCCAGCCCAGTCCTTGATTTCAGAGATCATTATGTGACAGGCGGGCAGGGCCAGAAATAGAAGAGGAGAACAATATTCTATCAGCCAATGTTCCTAGTCAATCAGAATAATTCATGTGTTTTCTCTTTCAACAGGAGAATATGGAATGGAGTATGGTTGAAGCCTGAACTTATCAGTGAACAGGGAAAAAAAATTAAAAAGACAAATTGCTAATGTTCCAGTCTTTCCATCCATCAGCTCCAATATATTAACAGTGTCTACCTCATCATTTTGTTCACACAGTCAAATATTCACTAAGGATTCTGACCGGGCATCTTCAACTACCCGCCTGATTACTGTACAAGTCAGGCTATCTTTGGCATTTTGTGCCTAGTGCTCACTGATGACTTGAGAAACAAGGAGGTTATAAAATCCTTAATGGTGGGTAATATCATTGAACTATCTTGCATGCCACTCTTATGTGCCCTTATAAATCAATTCAGCACAAAATAGTGTTTATCCTGATTAATCATATCTGAAAATTACAGAGTGAATAATCACTCATGATATGAAACATCAAGGGGGCTCATCTTAATGTAGTTTTGTGTGGGCCAGCTTCTAAAGTCCCCCATATTCACAAGTCTAGAATGAACTGGAAGAAAATAATTGGAATAAACCAGATGGCTTTACAGAAGCAAAGCTTCCCCCACCCCCCCACACTGTGGGACTTGACCTCACAACCCTGAGATTATGACCTGAGCAGATATCAAGACTCAGATGCTTAACTAAATGAGCTACCCAGGCACCCCAAAGCTCTTTTTAAAGATTAGGTAAATAGGTCAATGTTGTTCAGAAGGAAACCAAACCGTTAGTCCTGGGCACCCTTAGAAAATGAGTAAGGTGGTAGAAAAGCAAAGTTCTTCCCCAGGAAAATGAGGGTGACTCATTCACCTTGAGGAGGGCCATGTGCCCATTAAGTCTCCCAGGGAAACATTTAGTGAGCTTGAGTAGCAATTTTCTAAATGAGTGGTAATTTCCTTAATGAATCTTCCCCCTCAAACCTTTGTGAAGATAATTATGTATATAATTTCAGAGGTAAAAAAACAGACCCAAAAGTGCCAGAAATGACTTGCCCACAGTCACACCATGAATTTCAGAAATTCATATCTACTTCTTACCTGATGAGACTACATTCCTAACTCTTAGGGAGAGATGAAGAACTGAAACCTAGGCCTAAATAAATCATCAGAGCAAATGCCACGTGCTTGCTTCTGGGACTATCCAAGTTATTAACAGGAACCAGGCTGATACAGTCACATTTTCTATCTGCCCTTTACATCTTTACATACTGCTGTTGGTTACTCAGAAGTGTTGAATAATCAAGAGAAATCGCACTTTTTAACTTCTCAAAATGAGAGACTAAATTAATCACATTCTACTCAAGAGGGAATTTGCTGAATATGTAGATTTCAAATGAAAGACAGAAAGGTTTCATTTTCCTTGTCCCTCATATATTTTTAAATAGTACACAGGTTAAAAAGCAGTGCAAACTGTTTCCTTGGCAGTATTGTTTGTTTCTCTATGGAGTAGAGTCTGATTTTTTTTCTATGTCTCAACTTTTCACGTCACTTCTCATGATCCCTCTGAAGCATATGACAATGCTGATAATAGGAGTTAGTGATTCTTTACAGTCATGGGAAACAGAATTGTTCTGGGGGAGGTAGACAGACATTAGAATTACAAATCTGGGTTCAGGTGTCAGCTCTGCTACCAGTCTTGACCAGATTCTCTCACAATACATCTCTTCATCTCTTCAGGAAATGGGAAGAATGATACCCACATAGCTAATGTGTGCATTAGCAACAATGATGACCACATACCGTGCCTCGATCATCAATGTTTCTCTAAGTCATGAGCCCTCTCTTTCCCTTAAAATGGTCATCAGTCCATTTGGTTTCTTTCCCTCTTTCCCTTTAATCAGTAATCAGTTCAGTTGGTTTTCATTTTGTGGAGATGTTAGAAGACTTAGCCAACCATACTACAAAAATGTTGTGAGGAAGAATGCCAAACAAAGCAAGATTCAAAAGGCAACTTAGGACAGGGATAACGAGTTGGAACCATCCCCACCTGGCCATTTACATGGACCCTCAGGCAAGTTCTGCTCCATGTCGGTTTCTTCACCCACGAAACACAGTAAAAACAGTACTTGCTATTCTGACTTCACAAATTTGTGGGGAGAATGAAATGATGTGCTTAGTAAGTGATGCAAGCGGGAAGTGTAATTCTTCAACATAATGTACCAATAAGTGTGGCAATTTTGTTTCACCTTCCCTCAATTATATACATTCCAAACTTATTTCTTTATACAAGAATGTTATGCTTTATTTCTAATATTTTTTAAATAAAATCTCCATGAACTTTAAATTTTTTTAAATTTTTTTTTAAATTTTAAATTTTAAAAATTAAAAAAAATTTTTTTAAAAATAATTGTGTGTATAGGTGTATATGCACATACACACACTTATATGAAGAACATGGAATGATAACAGATGCCTTGGAGGCAGAAAGCATTTCAAATCTATGTTAGAATTTTGTGGTTTTTTTTTTTTAAGGGTCAGAAGCCACTGAAGGAGAAGGAATTTTAAAACTCTAAAGCTGGTACAAAGTTAATTTATCAAATTAACCACAGATTACTACTAATAGCTAATGTTTTACTGAACAACTGCCAATATCAGGTAGTGATCTACACTCTTTTTTTTGATGTCTTTGATCCTCATGATGACTTCTGATAAAGTACTAATATTACTCCCATTTTATAGGTGAGGAAACAAGTTCAGAGAGGCTAAATAATCTGCCCTAGGTTACAGAGCCAATAGGTGGCAGGGCCAGGATTTGAACTCTCTGCCCTCTTCACCACTACACACTTTTGTTTACATCTTGCATTTCAAGTGATCACCCTGTTATTGAGTTGAGCTCAGAACTTTACCAGGCATGGAGGGAAATCAGAATACAGAATAAATACAAGGTCAAATTGCCTATCTCAAGGATGTTTCAGTAAATCTGTAACAATTAAGATAATTTACAAGACAACATACAAGTACATCTTAATATGGTGCCAGTGGCATATAAGAGATGAGAGGAAAAGAGTAATTACAGATAGGGTAAGCAAGCCCACTCTGACAGGTAATCAGTGGATGGCTTGTTAAGAAGATACGAGTGTTTTGTGAGTGGGGGGTATTTTCAAGAGAGATAGCACATCCTGAAGCATGGAACGGTGTCCTCTTGAGGAAAGTTGCTTATTTTTAAGAGGAAAAAAATATAGAGATGAAATAAGTGGATGGCAGTTGGTAGAAGACCTCCCCCCCACCTTTTTTTACTAACTCATATGCAAACAATAAAATTAACACAGAGAAATGGGTCACATCTTGGGATGAGGCTTCTTCATCAAGATCTGTCAGCAACCAATTAGTACTCAACCTCCATGTTCTATCAAACCAGTTGTGGACAGGAAAAAAAGGAAATTATATCTTCCTGTAGGGAAGTCTTCTATCTAAAAATTTTATAATCATGGATACACACAAAAAAAGGCTGAAAAACTCTGGTGACCAGACTTACCAGCAAGAACAAAACAATAAAATAGATTTCCAAATTATTTAAGTATGGGAGAAATACCCCACCAGTCTGTTCTTATCTTCAGACTAGAAGCAAGAGGTGATTTTAGCTTCAGGTGTAGCTGGATGGAGGGGCCAAATCGCTGCCACCAAGCCTAACTGCCTCTGTTTCTTTGTTTAGCTCTGCACTTCTTCATGGATTGGCTCTGTTCTTAGATAGGTCATGCGATGGCTGTGGCAGCTCTAGACTTTGCGTAATTTCAAAAGAACTGGAGAAGATCAGCTTTCTCCTAATCTCAGACAAAATTAAAAAAACAATTTAAAAACAGGATTGAGTACCATGGGCTCTTAATGGCTTGATTCTTTTATGTCTATCTCCGAACCAACTGCTGATAGGTAGAGCTTAAGTCAAGTATCCCACCCTGGAGTTAGGATGCTGGAGTTAGCTTCACATGAGCTGATAATGGACAGATTCACCACTCCAAGAAAAATAGGAAATTGCTGCCCCAAGAAGGCAGATGGTTGCTACATGGTAAAAATAAATAAATAAATAAATAAATAAATTTAAAAAAAAAATGGGACCACTACAGTATGTCAAGCACTGAGCCCAACAACATGATCACCGTGGTCCTGAAATAGGGCAGCTAGTTATATTATCTGTAAAAGTAGCAAAAGTCACACTAGATGGTTTTTGAAGCATGTGTATCAACAGCATCTGCATCACTTAGAGGTTTGTTAGAAATTCAGAATTCAGAATCTCCCAGACCAGCTCCAGGTGATTTGTATGGGATACACCATTTCAAACTTGGGTTTGTGGTATTCTGGTCCTGGTTCATTTCCCCCTAACAATAAGAGGAAGGAAACTTTTTTTTTTTTTTTAATTGTGAAAAGTGCTCTTGTTTATGTTATCTAGTCAATTCCTTATACATTGACCCCAAATGTGGACATTTTATCATATCTATATTTCAAAGGGGAAGTGCTAGCATACTGACCAGGATACAGATCCCATGCATTGTGACCCTGAGCAAGTCAGTTAAGTTCTCTAGGCTTCAGTTTCCTCAGCTGTCTTATAGCACAATTGTGAAGATTAAACAAAATCTTGAATATAATGTTTCTAACATACACCTTAGGGGATGCTCAAAATAATGGCTATTACAGTGTTATTTTAGAGCAGTCATTAAACTCAAACTACTCTTCAAAACTCTGGACCTCTATGGATTTGCTTTAAGAGTTCCCCAAACTATGAAGTAATCCCTCCTACTGGTGAGTATCTAAACTGCTTGAGGAATAGGTTCACAGTTCGCCTTTGTTTTATATCTTAGGGTTCCAGCTAAGATTTTCTTTCAAGAAAAGAGTTTTGTTTTATTAAAAATGTTATAAGCTTTTCTCTAAAAAGAAATACACCACAGAGGCCCCATAAGTTCTCCTCTTGCCTACTGTCACTTTTCTTGTAACATGTTAGGAGGTACAGGAGAAAATCTGAACTAATAAAGGGTTGTGGGTTTAGTCTCTGTGTGGCTAATTAGCTTTATCCTTTGCTGTAGACACAGAACTAATTTAGGTCTGCCATCTTGAAATCTGCAATAAGCAAGTAAATCCAAAAGATGAAACAGGAGGGATCAACCCAAATGCCATTTGATTTTTGGAAAATACCATGAGG
Source organism: Martes martes (assembly GCF_963455335.1). Lineage (NCBI taxonomy): Eukaryota > Metazoa > Chordata > Mammalia > Carnivora > Mustelidae > Martes > Martes martes. Next base: position 23,836,754 of record NC_137895.1, read on the forward strand.
CAAAAGACCTTCTAAGTGTATTAGCAGCCATCATAATATCTAAATCCCCACACTGTATTCTATCTACTTGTGAAATAACAATATTTTTTTTAATTCCCAAAGAAAACAGCAGCTATATTCCTTTAATACTACATAAGATTTGTAAGTTGAAATATTTTCTTTCTTACTTTAGGGAACCCAAATATACATACTTAGCTAAATACAAAAACACATATATACCTATCTCATTGTTCAGACAATTTCAGATCACTTACAACTGTTAGACCCCTTGTAGTTTTGAAGCTCAATATTTAGCATAAGATTATTATTTAATAAGAATAAACATTATGGATTTCATTGTTTACCCCAAAACTAGCATGGGGTTGATTCGTCATTACAGTGATTTAAAACTCCTGGATAAATTTGATGATTCTATTAAATGTTACAGATTTAATGACATTAAAATTTCTTTCCTGATTTAAAAAAAAGTAAAATGACCCTCGGGTAAAATAGAAAAATCATTCATTGAAAATAAGATTTGCTTTCATTGGTATCCCAGGGCTGCTCTATCAGAGTACCACAAACTTGGATGACTTAAAACAAGAGAAATTTTTCTCTCAGAGTTCAGGGGGTCAGAGTCTAAAGCCAAGGTTGATTCCTTCTTGGGGGCTGTTCCATTCCTGTCTCCTAGCTTCTGGTGGCTCTGGCAATCCTTGGGGTTCCTTGGCTTGTAGACACACATCTCTAGACTCTGTCTCTTTCATCACATGGCCGTTTTCCCTCTGTGTGTGTCTTCACATGATGTTTTCCTTTCTGTGAGCATTTATATTCGTGTCTCCTTCTCTCTTCTTGTAAGGACATCTGTCATATTGGATTAAGGGCCCACCCTACTCCAGTATGATCTCATCTTAATTTGCATATTAATTACATGTGTTAAGACCCTATTTCCAAATAAGGTCACATTCAGGTGCAACAATCTAGGACTTCAATATATCTTCTTAGGGAACACAATTCCATCCATAAGAGTTTGTCACCAGTACATTGAAGACAGGGTATTGGACTCCAGGACCTGAGGTCCAAAAAGTGACAGCTATTTCCAAGAAGGCTTATTTTCAACTCTCAGCTTTGTTCTTTCATTAGCTGACACTGCAGATAGAATTTTTATGCTCAAGGCTCTCAACAATAGTAGCCCATCATGCCTTTTCAATCTCTTTTTCTCTACATATACAAACATACTCGATGCCCCACCTTACAGTAAACTACTCATTGTTCCCAATGCTTACCCTGAGTTTTCTCACCTCTGTGGCTTTCCTCTTACACTCAGCCTGGAATGCTGTGCTCTTTTGTGATAACTTACTATTCAGCAAACATTTCCTACAGTCCTCCTACCACCATGGGCAAAGGATCTGTCCCCACATATTCATGCTTGGTTCAGACATGGAAATTGCTTTGACTAATGGGAAATAAGTGGATATGGCATTAAAGAAAGTTTAAATGTGCTTTCATAGTAGGGCTTGTGATTTGCCCTCTGCCATTACTATGAAAAATGTGTGCTTCTAGGTGGCCTGCTTATCTACGTAGGATGGGAGATACATGCAGTAGACCTGAACCTAGCTTCAGCCAGAGCAAAGCTAGATCACCAATCCCCAGCCAACCCACAGACATAGGAGTGAGAGTAAATGAACAATGTTCTGCAGTAGTTTATTACATAGCACTGTTAGGCATTTGCTGAGTAGTACATCCTGTTTCCTCATGTTCAATCTTAACTTCTTTCAAACCCAGTTTAAGCTCTTTCTCTTTGTTACATTCTTTGATTTCTTCCTCTTGAAAGCATTGCCTTTGTCCTCTGAACTCTCCTTTTGTTTTATCTACACTTCTCTGAAAGCATTCATCTCCTTCCCCGCCCCCTGCATTTTATTTTGTATTTGTGTTTTATTTCCCCAATTAGACTATACACTACTTGAGGGCAAAACATATATTTAACCTATATGTGACCCCATCATAATGTTTTGAATGGAATATTCAAAAACTTCTGTTTATGCTCTTAAAAAAAAAAAATGGCCCTGGGTCCTGCAAAATAGAGGAAATTGCCCGTAACTCAAATATTTGCAAAAAATCGATATAAGAAAAAAACAGAAAGCAGGAACCTATCACAGATACATTAAAGAAAGTGAATCATTTCTGCCTGAAAGTGGATTAATAAAGAACAGGCATTTTACAACCCTCCATATTGGGAAGGCTCCCTCCCCCAACCACTACCAGCCTCAGCCAAGCCACCATCATCTCTTCTTGAACCACTACATTAGCCTTCTACTTAGTGTCCCTGCTGCCTGCAATCTCTTCTCTGTGTAGTGGTCAGAGGAATCTTTCCAAAATACAGAGCAGGTGCTTTCACAACCGTACTTAAAACTCTTTATTGTACTGAGAATAAATTCTAACTCCCTAATTGGCTTCCATCGCTTGGCCTCTGCCTGCTCCTCCTATCTCATTTTATACAGTCTCATCCTCTCCACACTCTAGTAACTGTGGCCTTTTTCCTGTTTTTTCAGCACGTCAAGTGTGTTCATACCTTATAGACATCATTCTTGCTGCCCACCCATCTGGTGTGCTCTTTCTCCAAGCCTCTGTATGGCTGGCTTCTTCCAGCTACTCAGGTCTCAACTCCTCAAAGGAAGTCTTCCCTCAACACACAACCTCAGATGGTCCCTGCTTTTCCAGCAAGACATTCTCTTGAAATTAATGCATTCATTTACTTGTTCACTCTAGAACAAACTGGAACATGACCTAAAGCCCTTCAGCTTATATCCCTGCAAGTGGAAGGTTCTGTGGTTAAGGATTGGGTTATGGAGTCATACTGTTTGGAGTGGACCTTGAGCAAGTATTTATGTGAGGCAATTTTTCTTATCTCAGTTTTGTCATCTGTGAAATGGAGATAATACAGGAAACAACCTCATAGGTTTGTTGTAAGTTAATAAGTACAAAGCAATTAGAAGGGTCTCAAGCACACAGCAAACACTATAAATGCACAGCCTTATTATTATTGTTGTATTATCCAGTATTATATCCCAATTGCCTAGGACACTTGGTCACATAGTCAATACTCAATAAATACTTGAGTGAGTGACTGAATAAATAATGGAGTTGCCTATCAGACCAAATAATTTGATTTCAAGGTGAAAAATACATCTGATTCTATTTCCTGTATTCTAGATGAACTATATTATTAACTTAGAACCAAAAGAGAAACTACTGTATAAATGAATTACATAAAGGCAAGTCTGGTTATTTCCTAAAATTTATTTAGGAAGCCAAAATTTGCCCTAAAGTGAAAACTCAGAGGAAACCCAATTTCAGAGAATGAAAGAAAAATTTTGGAGCCTTCTGGTCCCAAAAGCTAGCTGGGGCTAACCTAGTGAGGCTAACTCAAATCAGAACATCTCATCAGATGTTCTCAACTCAAATCAGAACATCACAACTCAAATCAAAATATCAAAGTATCCCAACATTGTCTGGAAGATCAATCTAACATTTCCAAGGACTGCTTGACTCTGTAATGACCTCAGGGCATCAGCATCCCAGCCCCCTGCTTTGGTTTATGTTTAGAATGATGGTGAGGAGGTTGGGATGAATAATCAAGTCTATACTTACTTTTGCTTACTGTCTACAAGAGTAAGCCTCCCTGACTGGCATTGCTTCTTTGTCCCCCAACTCCCATTCATCACTTTGAATACATTCCCATTAATACTAGACACAAAAACAACCTAACCAGAAATAAACACCAACATGACTCATATTCCTCTGCAGGCAAGGTCCTGGTAGCAAACTCCAGCCCAGTTCCCCTCAGGCTAGCTCCACCGACGGTAGCAAACAGAATTCAACACTGTCTCAAAGTTCAAATGGTGACAGGTACATGTCAATAACCATGAAGACAGAAAAAACTAAAATATAATTAAATTTGTAAATCATATTACATTATCTCTCTTCACATTATGCTTTCTCAATTGCTTTCACTATTAAAAAAAAATAGATTTGGCCCTGAGCCTTGGAAAACAGCACTTCAAATATTTGTAAAATAAATAGAAAGAAAAAACTGAACACAGGATCCCACCACAAATATAAACTGATTTCAGTTTTAAATACCCTAGAGAGAAAGCAATATTAAAATCAAAATAAACTCAGGTTTATACCCATTTTAATGTTCAGCTACTACAGAAACCATATTAAGTTTTACAGTTGAGGGGCACCTGGGTGACTCAGTGGGTTAAAGCCTCTGCCTTGGGCTCAGGTCATGATCCCAGGGTCCTGGAATTGAGCCCCGCATCGGGCTCTCTGCTCAACAGGGAGCCTGCTTCCTCTTCTCTCTCTGCCTGCCTCTCTGCCTACTTGTGATCTCTGCCTGTCAAATAAATAAATAAAATCTTTAAAAAAAAAAAAGTTATACAGTTGACCTTGAACAATGTGGGGGGTGGGGGTGCCAGCCCCTCAGGGCAGTCAAAAATCCTCTGATAACTTTTGACTCTCTCAAAACTTAATAGTCCTATTATTGTTCAGAAGCCTTAATGATAACATAAACGGCCGATTAGCACATACTTTGTATATTATGTGTTAACAAATACTGTATTCTCACAATAGCATAAGCTACAAGAAAGAGAGTGTTATTAAGAAAATCATAAGAAAGAGAAAATAAGTTTATAGTACTATTTTGTATTTATCGGGAAAAAAAAAAAACATATAAGTGGACCCATGAGGTTCAAGCCCATGTTGTTCAAGGGTCAACTGTTTTTCAAAGTTATTTCCAGTGTTTATTTGGAACACTTTTTTTTTTTTTTAATCTTATTGCTGGTGCTTACAATCAAGAACCAGGTAACAATTCACTTCTACTGGAAACAGCACTGAGCACAGCCTGGCCTCACAATAACTCAGAATTATACTACTTTTAACAAAGGATGGAATCCTTCGCTAAGCAGGGTAGCTGGATTTCTAGTACATAACAAAGACAGTGGGGATGGGATGGCACAGTCCACCTCCAGCCCCACTGGATGATTACAAGCACAGGGTCACCTCCACAGTTTCATTACGAGGATTAAGGGGAAGAGACTTCATCTGCAGCATGACCTGACTGCACTGAGCCGTCAAAATCACAGTCCTGCCGGTCCTTCCCTTGGTGACTTGTTTCATAACTGCCGGCACATCACTCACTTCCTCTGCTCCTGCCCTCACTTCTCCTAAACTCTACTGCCCACTATGACTTAAATCTTCATTAACTTTTGAATGCTCCATACATAACATACTTAACAGGCAAAAAGAGGTAGCATTTTAAAGAATCCTTTTTGTGTATATTTAAAGAATTTTATAAGGGTGGTCACTATTCGAATTCTAGCTCTGCCATTAACTTGTAGAAACTTAGGTGAGTACACCAGAACCCATCTGAGGCTTGGTTTGTTCCTCTGTGAAAAAATATTTTTTTAAAAAATGCTGATTCTTTCTTGCAGAGTTTTTGCAATAATCAGGTAGGGTTGCACATATGAAAGAAATGAAAAAACATAAAGTATAATGAAAATGTACAAGCAGTAACCAGAGTCCAAGCAAAATTCCTAAGTGCACCTTAATCTCTCTCTTGGTTATGATGTTATAAGAACTCAACTTCTCTTTCCTGAATCACAAAATACCAAGACATGAAAAAGGATTCTGCCCTTTAGAAACTGCTGCTTCAAGCCCGTAACCAAGAATGTCTGTTTTCTTTGGCCTCCCACAAAACACATTAAAAAAAAAAAAAAAAGTTCAGCTTCTGGAGAATATGCCTTTATCAAAAATCAAAATGAAAACTCAAAGGAAAATGGAAAAAATAGCAACACTTCCCATCAGCACGTAAATAAGTCTTCTATAGATCAGAACTGGGAACAACTGTCTGAAGGGGGAACATTCTAGCAGGCATTGTTCTCAGTAAACAGAAAGCAGATGCCACCCCACATTTTGTGAAATATTTATGACTCCACCACACACTCTTTTGGGGGAGCAAATTGATGACTCTTCTACCCAACACAATCACCTGGGGTGTGCCAGGCGCAGCCTCTATCAATCACACTGACGTGATTTGTTTCTCCTTATTCAGAGGCTGCCTCCCCTTCAATCCAATGTCCAAGATAGAGAGGGTGAAAAAGATGGAGTAGCCAAGGCTTCTCTCATCAGTTTTTTTGTTTTGTTTTTTTTTCTTTCTTTCTTCTTCTTTTTTTAATGCCAAGAGTGATAGTGTTTGGGGTATTGCTGCTGGATACAAAACAGTTTTGCCTCCTTCAAATTGGCCAAACAAATGCGGGACTGTGTTAATCCCATTTTAGTTGAGTGCCACATATTCCATATTTATGGCCATGTACATAATGCTAGGTCATAAGGCAATGTTCTCTTCTGCAGAAGATTTAAAAATCAGAACACATGTTGTCTAAAACTGGATCAATGGTGGAAATTCACCTTGACAATGGGTAGAAATGACTATTGTCAAGATAAACTTGAGCACACAACCAGACTGGAATTAACTCGTCCTGTTACAGAGAACTGGTTGTTTACTCAGAAACATATATTAGGAATCTTTTGAGCGCTAGGCAATGCATTATGCAAAAATGTTTCCTTACCTTAAAGGGGTCTCAGACTCAAGCAATCAAGTGATCAAAATGTACCAAGTTTTCCATGATTGGACCCCAAATTTACCTCCCACTCCAGCCTCAGATTTCCTCTCTTCCAGCCATCTGAAAGTAATCACTTTGGACATCCTGAATTATCCTGCCTTTACTCAAGCTGTACCCTGGCCTCATGCATCCCACTTTCTTCTTGTCAAAGGCCTATGCATTTTTGAAGGTCCTGTTCACATACCACCTCTTCCATGAGATCTTCCTAGGTTGCCCAACCCTGAGTGTGAACACTCCTCCTCTTTTGCCTTTCAATTTCACATAATTGTATACCTCATAATAGCTCTTACATTGATCTAATTCCAGACTTAATTCTGGGGGTGTTCATTTCCATAATCAATTCATTCTGTAACCTAGAGAGCAGGGACCATGTCTTTTTCCACTCTGTTCACCCTCCATGTCTAGTAGGTAAGGGATCATTATGGTTTAATTGGATAAACTGTTCCCAAAGATATCACTCTCACTTAGAACTACATGGCATAATCATTAACACAGTTGTGTGGATTCTCACTCAGGCTAGTTACATTATTTGATTTTATTTCTAGAGAAGCACTAAGAAAGACTAGCAGATCCTACCCTCCCTGTTCTCTATCACACTAGGTGCCATCAGGAAGAATTATCCTTTAGGGAGCTTGACCCCACAGCTCTCTGCCCTGTCACAACCATCTCTAGGACTGAAAGACTCTACCACCTCCCCCTCATTTATTCCCAGGTCTGAGAACCTCAACTATCAGAAATCTTCTTGCCCAAAGATCTTCACACTTAAATATTTTTTCACCTTGTCAATACAAATGTTTGTTCATCAAAAACAGTGGGTAAGTTGTTACAGTTTTTCATGTTCTGAGTTCTCTCTTCCTCGGTGCAAAAAAAAAAAAAAAAAAAAGAGGGTGGGAGCACAGCATCCCAAAAATGGACTTTAGGACTTTATACCTAGCATTTTCACTTTAGGATGTGTGGTTTATGTGCTATATGAAAAATCTATTCAATAAAAGGAGAAGGGGAAAATACTCACTAGTGACAAGAAAACTTAGATACAAAATTGACCCCCCAAAGCCAATCATCTAGTGACAGGCTTTAGGGCTGAAGAATTGCATAAGAACATGGAAATCATAAAAGGGAGGGAGTAAAGACATTGAGAACTGGAATTACAAAGGCAGAAAGATTGCAAAATGTGTCCTTATCAATATAACACTCCCAACAGAGAGAGAATTAAACCTCAAATGTGAGAAAGCACTCTCAATCTATTTATTTTTATTCATCTAATAACTTATATTCTGTGATGCACTGGTATCACAATTCAGTTGAACATATACATGAGATATTAAATGATAATAGAACTGCATTCATTATAACCATAGACACAAGATCACCAGGCCAGAAAATCTGGATCATGGTCCAAACAGTTTAAACTTTCAATATTTTTATTTACAGGAAATTGTGTTGCATATAAACTAATCTCCAAGGCAATTACAGGAATATGTGTATACATACATACTCATCCTAAAGAAGAGAAGAAGTTGAAGGAAATTACATTTGTTATTTATTCACTGGTCCAAATAAACACCATTATTTAAAACTGTGCACGGTTCCTAACAAAACACCAAATGCTAATGCCCACCATTAAGATGATAACAAGTCTCAATCCATAATGGTCCTCCTTATCAAATTATCTATTACCTAAGCTAAGAATTTGTTGAATTATGTTGTGCTGGATTTTTAAACAAATCTTCCTCAGAAGAAAATAATTAAGGTTCTTCAATTTCCACAGTTCTGAATTTCTACCACATTTTCACTGTCCCTGGGATCATCTTTCTTAGCCAGAACTCTTGCTCTGTCACCTAGAAGTTGTGTGACTTTGGGCAAATTGTTAACTTTTCTGTGTCTGTTCTCTTGTGTGTAAGATGAAGATAAAAATAACAGTCTCACTAGGTTGTCATGAAAAGTAAAATAGTTAATATATATGAACTGATTAGACTCTGGTCAAAACACAATATGTACTTTGTAGTGTTGGCAGATTGTAATGTGGTGGAGAGTGAGAACAGAGGAACAGGGTCAAATACTTTCCTGTTGTGATTTCAGTATCCACTATAACTAACATCCAAAGATGGTGTTGATTCTTGCATTTTTTCACTGTTCTTTTCATTTCTGGATGGTAGCCAATGCCATATTTCAACCATAATTCATACATCAAAGTGTTTACATGAAATTTTTAAGAAAAGAAAGTAACTCACCACTATTCTCAAAATGTAAAACAATCGAGTTAAACCTTCAACGACTTCTGGTACTGAGACACTAAAACTATCCATAATGGAGAGAGAATAAGAGATTCAGGAAATGTTCCTAACTTTGAGGTTGACATCAAGGGAAACAAGTGCCCTTTCTTCAACAGGTGCCTCGGCATATCCAAATGGCTGGCTCCTGGTCTAAGCCAAGGAGCAGCTTTGAAGTTCCCAATTGCTCCTCTTCATTATACACTATCATTATATGATATCACATTAAGTTTTTTTCATTAATATTTTCTTAATATAGGCAATTTATCATATAGAATCTATATATTATAAATGATAGGATAAATTTTTTGGCATGTATACAAAAAATATTCATAAATACTTACTTTATAACACCTTAAATTCAGCATTATTCACTGACCAAAGGAACAACAACACACAAAAAACCCAAACAAAACCCAGTATCAATCTTGTAACTGTACTAGCTGAGGTGTAAATTTCCCCAAGGTTCACAAGCCAATGATACTAAACATAAAACAGACACTTCTCTTAAGGTTTTCTTTGCTCAACAGTTTGTAAATTACAAAAGTAATATTAAAATTTCAACTGGACAAAAGACAACTAGAAAAAGGGGAAAGTTTATAACTTCCAACTGTCTTTCATTTTTATCTCTTCTAATGAAAGAACCAGGCCAAAGACCTTATAAGTAGTTTTCCACATGTTTACTAAAAATATACAAACATATAGAAAGTATTTGCTGTTTGTTTTCATTTTTGTTTACAGAATGAGCTCAAAATAGACATGTTACCATAAAACTGACTTCTCTTACCTAATAAAATATCATGGATATCCTTCTTGGTCATGAGGTATATACTTAACATATTATTTTTAATGAGTACATAATACTCCATATTATAGACATCTTATAAATCATCTCCCTATGTATTAATATTCAGGGTTTTTAAAGCACTTTTTAGCTGTAACAAAAAGACTGGATTTTTGTATATTGATATTCTCAAATGAGGGATTGCTGAGTGAAAGGAAAATTGTGCTTTTATTGTTACTAGATAGTGCCACATTACTCCCACCAGCAATGGATGAGTGTGCTTGCTTCCCACCATGTTTGCCAGAACTGGGTGTTACCATTTCTCTTGATATTTGCTATTCAGAAAAAGACATGATTATTTTAATTTGTATTTTCTAATGTGAAAGTTTAGTGTTGAGTCAATCTTACCATTAAACACCATTGCATCATACTTCTCTAAATGAGGATTTCTCGACCTTGCACTGTTAATTTTGGACCAGATTATTCTTTGGAGGGCTGTATTATGCTTTATAGGATGTTTAGTAGCATCTGTGGCCTCAACTGACTGGATGCCCAAACACCTTCATCCCCTACTGTAACAACAAAATTTATCTCCAGACATTATCAGAATCACTTGCAGTAGAGAACCTCTCTTCTAAATGGTTAAATTAGAAAGATTTTTATTTTCAAATTTACTTATTAAATTTCATAAACAAGATTACAGAAATCACCTCCAAGATATTTTTTCAGGGTTGATAAATTCAAAACCTGCTCAAAATCTAAGAACAAGAATGAATATATAGCATCAATACAGCATGATGAATAGCTCTGAGGCACACAACTAATTTAACCTCAAGTCTGAGAGCAGAACCTTTTGACAGACAGAAGGGATGTTATTCAAAACCTGGGCATAATACCTACTTTAATTTCAAAGTTAATAGGCAGCTTTTTTTTCATTTCATTCCAACTCCCTGTTTATAACTTGCGAACAGGTAAAGATAAAAAGAGTTGTTAAATATTTAAATATCTATTCACTGTGGCAAAATCTCAAGTGAGGCTGTTTCTTTTGATTATTTCTTTTGATTATTACAGTATTTTGATTCACTTTGATTTCCTAATCCAAAATAGACACATGCTTTTCCTAGAGCTTCCTAGAATTGTAGAAAGACTTTTTTCTTTTGTTAAGAAATCGGGCTCCAAAGTATTTTTGCCATCTTAATTCTCTTAGACCAAGAAAATACACATATCTTTCTCAAGGAAAAAAAAAAATGGAACTTTCTAATTGCACTTAGTACAGGGCTATTTTTCCCATCCTTAGAAGAGAAACATACCAAGAACAGGAAAAGCATTGGAAAAGTTTAATTGAAATTCAATACCAAAAGCAAGAACTAATATAACAATTAGTCATCTCCACCTATTTTTACAAATAGGTTGGATGCTGCCTTATTTATAACAGTGATAACACAAGGCACATAAGGACACACAGTGAGTTCTTTGTAAAGAAACTGACCTTTAGCAATTTATTCCAGGAGTAATTTTCTGCCTTTAATTAGAGGCCAGTATTCTTTTCTGATGAATTCATAAATAATAATAAAAAGGCGACCAGCCATTCCCAACAGGTTTCAAGGTTTCAGTTCTCTATCACAGCAAAGGGGTGGTTTTAAAAAGGCAAAATGCCAGTCATGAGATCTATGTGACTATTGATAAAATACTGACAACAGCACTATAGTGAATCAATCAACAATGCAAAGAGCTGACGGAAACAGAAACATGGAAACCTGCCCTCCTTTGCAGGTCATGGGCTTTTGTGATAAAATCGCATGACCTGACAAAATCTCTCTGCATTGTTATAAAACAGGCTTCCAGCACATGCCACCCTTATCGAAATCCATTTTTGAATTTTATATGTTTTGAACCTAAAACATTTAACAAAGCTTATGTGGAAAAAGAAAATAAAGTTGCTTAGCCATGGCTAAGACTACCCTTTACCCTCTTCTTCCAAAGAGAACTTTTTTCAAATTCCTAAAAATATGTTTAACTTATCAGTTTGTATCATGACTAGAGTCAATTAATAGCTTATATTTTCATCATGTTTCAGCTCATTATCAGCTATTTCAGGTAGCTGTGTTTAATTATTAGAGCCCAAAAATGAATTGAGAAATGAAACTCCCAAATAATGCTAATTGATTTCCTATTTAAAAAAATCTGTATAAGTCGCTAGATTAAATAATAAGAAATTGGTGGTGTTCTTCCAATTACAACACCTCTAGCAAAAATTCCACTATACAGAAGCAAGTTGAATTAATTAATGGATTTGCTATAGCACATAATGAGGTTGTCGATATTGAATCCACTTAAATTAATTTAAATAATCAGAGTTCAGAGACTTTAGAAAATTAAGCTAACTTTTAGCTAAGAGAACTCAAAATCAAAACTGTGGAGAAGGAAGTAATCAGACAAGTTGTAGGTGGCCAGCCCACTGAAGTATTCAAGATAATCACGCAGTTTTGGGAAATAGCCCATCCCACCCCAGCTACCTTATGTCGTCTACATTTAGGTGGGCAGAGATAAGTGCCCAACACAACTGGAGACCTGGTGCAATCATTCTAAAGTGGTACAGCAAAATGAGGAATTCAGAGAGGCTCCTGGAGATTTAGACATTTTCTTAAGTAAGGAGGATTGACTTTCTGTGTCCAGCTCTGCTTTGTTCCATCTCTAATATCTATAATCCAGTTCTAAGTGAAATACAAAGTGTCTCTTCTTGTGATAAAATTGAGTACTAAACAGATTAATATTGTTTTTTTCTAAGAAAAGTTATCATTATTGGCATATCCATTGTGGTCTATTTCTGAATATTTAATTGTCTTCTTAATATATTTTATTCATAAAGAGAAAGAGTGGCATGTTGAAAAATTATATGTAAGTTGCACATTAAGTAAAGTCATAGAGAGATGAACATGTACACTATTTTTTTTTTTTGGTCAGATCCCGTTTTAAATAATTAATAAATCTTTAAGTCTGATTTTAATCTTAAGCAGTCATTCTGTGTCTCATTCCCTTATACATTATCCTTTATGGGATTTATAAAGTTGTACAAAATTAATTGTTTAATTATTTTTTAATGTCTGTATATGTCAAAGAATGTATAAACTCCTTGATGTCACACTCTCTTATTTATACCTTTGTTGCCAGGGCCAAGCCCAGTGCCTGCCCAGTAGGAACTTGGTGAGTTCCTACTCTCTAATCAATGACAGAGATTGGCAGAATGGATAAAAACACATGATCCAACTATATGCAGTCTACAAGAGACTCACTTGCGATCTAAGGTCACAAATGGGTTGAAAGTGAAAGCGTGGAAAAAAAAGATATTCCACACAGATAGAAGCCAAAAGACAGCAAAGGTGGCAATATTAATATAGACAAAAGAGACTTTTAAATCAAGAAAGATTATATGAGTAAGTGAAACCATATAACTGACTGACTTACTTGTGGAACATAAGGAATAACATGGTGGACATTAGGAGAAGTAAGGAAAAGTAAATTTGGGAGAAATTGGATGGGGAGATGAACCATGAGAGACTGTGGACTCTGAGAAACAAACTGAGGGTTTTAGAGGGGAGAAGGTAGGGGGATGGGTGAGTTTGGTGGTGGGTATTAAGGAGAGCACATATTATGTGGAGCACAGGGTATTGTACCTAAATAATGAATCATGGAACACTGTATCAAAAACTAATGATGTATTTTATGGTGACTAAAATAACACAATTAAAAAAAGGAAGATTTCATGAGACAAAGAAAGACATTGTATATTATTACAAATTTCAATATGCAGGAATATATAATAATAATAAACATTTATATACCTAATGACAGACCAGAAAATACAGGAAGCAAAAACTGATGTAATTTAAGGAGAAAATAGTTCCAAAATAATAGTAGGGAACTTCACTACCCCACTCAAAATAATGGACAGAAAAATGAGACACAAGGTAAGTAAGAAGACAGAGGACCTACAACAACAAAAAAAGCCAACTAAGTCTAATAGATAAATGCACAGCCCACAAAACCCAACAGCAAAAGAATATACATTCTTTTCAAATAAATATGGGACATTTTTCAGAATAAAACATATGGTAGCCCACAAATTAAGTACCAAAAGATAAAGAGAGAAAGAGAGAGAGATAGAAAGAAAGAAGGAAAGAAAGAAAGAAAGAAGAAAGAAAGAAAGAAAGAAGAAAGAAAGAAAGAAAGAAGAAAGAAAAGAAAAGAAAAGAAAAGAAAAGAAAAGAAAAGAAAAGAAAGAAGGAAAGAGGAAGGGAGGAAGGGAGGGAAGGATGGAGGGAGGGAGAGGGAAGGGGAAGGGGAGGGAGGGCCAACCAATCTCACATAAAGTATCTTCTCTGACCAAAAAGGAGGAAGTTAGAAATCAGTAATAAAAGAAAAACTGGAAAATTCACAAAACTGTGGAAATGAAACAACAGACTTTTAAGCAACCAATGGATCAAAGAAGAAATTACAAGGGAAACGGAAAAATACTTATAGACAAAAAGAATACAACATAGCAAAATGCATGAAATGCAGTAAAAGCAGAGCTAAAGGGAAAAATTTATGGCAATAAATGTTACATTAAAAAACAAGAAAGATCTCAAATAGATTATAAATAAATTTACAAATTTACAAATAAATATATTTATAACTTAAAAAACTAGAGAAATAAGAACAAACTAAACTCAAAGCTAACAGAAGGGAGAAAATAATAAATATTAGAACAAAGAGAAATGAAAAAGAATAGAAAAAAAAGAAAATATTAATGAAACCAAAAGTTGATTCTTCAAAAAGATTAAAAAAAAAAAAAAAAAAGGGTCAAACATTCAGTGAGCCAGACTAAGAAAAAAGGAGAAAAGTCTCAAATTACTAAAATCAGAATTGAAAGGGGGGGATATTATTATTGATTCTACAGAAATAAAAAGAATTATGAGAGAACTATGAAAAACTGTATACAGCAAATTGGATAACCTAGATAAAATGGGCAAATTCATAAAAACATAAAACCAACAAAGACTAATTCATGAAGAAATAGAAAATCTGAATAGACCTATAACTAGTAAGGATATTGAAACAGTAATAAAAAAAATTTCCCAAGGAAGAAAAGCCCTGAACCCATTGGTTTCACTGGTGAATTTTACCAAACATTTAAAAAAGAATGAAGACCAACCCTTCTCAAGTTTCTCCAAAAAATTGAAGAGGAAGGAATACTTCCTAACTCATTCTATGAGGACAGCATTACACTGATACCAAAGCCAGACAAAGACACTCAGTACAAGAAAAGAGAACTACAGACCAATATCCCAACTGAACATTGATGCAAGAATACTCAATGAAGTATTAGTAAACTGAATTCAGCAGCATATTAAAGGGATTACAGACCATGACCAAATGGAATTCCTGGAATGCAAGGCTGGTTCAACATACAAAAATTCAATCAATGTAATACACCACACCAACAAAATTAAGGGAAAAAAACACAGGATTATCTCAATGACACAGAAAAAGCATTTGAAAAAAATTCAAAACCCTTTCATGATAAAACACTCAACAAATTAGGAACAGAAACTACCTTAACATGAGAAATGCCATTTATTAAAAACCCACAGTAAACATCATACTCAATAGAGAAAAGACTGAAAGCTTTTCTTTTCTCTTTCTTTCTTTCTTTCTTCCTTTCTAAGATTTTGTTTGGGATAGAGAGTTTGAGATAGAGATCTCAGAGTGAGAGAGAGAGCATGAGCAGGTGGAGGGGCAGAAGGAGAGCAAGAAGCAGGCTCCCCACTGAGCAGGGAGCCTGATGCAGGACACAATTCCAGAACCCTGAGATCCCAGGACCTGAACCAAAGACAGACACTTAATTGACTAAGCCACCCAGGCACCCAGGACTGAAAGCTTTACTTCTAAGATTAGAAAGGAAAGGATGCCCATTTTTCAAGACTTATCTTAAAAATAGAATTGGAAGTTCTAGTCAGAGCAAGTAGGCAGTAAGAACAAGTAAAATGCTTCCAAAGTAAAAAGGAAGAAGTAAAATTATCTGTTTGCAAATAATATGATCTGATGTGTATAGAACCCTGAAGATTCTTTTTTGTCTAGTTTCAGGTGTAGAATTTAGTGATTCATCTCTTACATACACCAGTGCTCATCATAAGTACCCTCCTTAATACCCATCAACTATTTAACCCACCACCACCCACTTCCCTTCCAGTAAACATCAGGTTGATCTCCACAGTTAAGAGTCTGTTTCCTGGTTTGCCTCTCTTCCCCCCGCCCACCCCCATGTTCACCTGTTTTGCTTCTTAACATCCACATATGAGTGAAATCATATGGTATTTATCTTTATCTGACTTATTTTGCTTCACATAACACTCACCAACTTTATCCGCACCATTGCAAATGGCAGTATTTCATTCCCTTTTTATGGCTCAGTAATATTTCATTGTATATACATATACATTTCTTTTTATCCATTCATCAGTCAAGGGACATTTGGGCTCTTTCCATTACTTGGTTATTGTTGATAATGTTGCTATAAACATCCAGATGCATGTATCCCTTCAAATCAGTATTTTGTATCCTTTGGGTAAATAACCTAATGGTGCAACTGTTAGATAATAGGGTAGTTCTATTTAACTTTTTGAGGAACCTCCATACTGTTTATCCATTGTCCATTTTGTGCCAGTACCACACTGTTTGCTCACTTCACCTTTGATATATAAGTTGAAGTCTAGAATTGTGATACCTCCAGCTTTGCTTTCCTTTTTCAAGATTGCTTTGGTAATTCAGGGTCTGTAGTGCTTCCATACAAATTTTAGGATTGTTTGTTCTAGTTCTGTGAAAAATGCTGTTGGTATTTTGATGGGGATTGCATTAAATTTGTAGATTGCTTTGGACAGTACAGACATTTTAACCATATTTGTTCTTCCAATCCATGAGCGTGGAATGTCTTTCCATTTCTTTGTGTCATCTTCAACTTTTTTCATCAGGGTTTTATAGCTTTCAGAATATGGGATTTTGGTAAGGTTTATTCCTAGGTATCTTATAGATTTGGTGCAACTGTAAATGTGATTGATTCCTTAATTTATCTTTCTGCTGCTTCATTATTGGTGTACAAAATTGTAACATATTTCTGTACATTGAGTTTGTATCCTGTGACTTTACTATATTTCTGTATCAGTTCTACCAATTTTTTTGGTGAAGTCTTCTGTGTTTTCTATGTCAAGTATCATGTAATTTGCAAGTAGTGAATGTTTTACTTCTTCCTTGCCAATGTGAATATCTCTTATTTCTTTTTGTTGTCTGATTGCTGAGGCTAGGACTTTCAGTACTATGTTAAATAACAGTGGTGAGAGTGGACATCCCTGCATTCTTCCTGACCTTGGAGGGAACTCTCTCAGTATTTTTCCCCATTGAGATGGATATCAGCTATGGGTTTTTGTAAATGGCTTTTATAATGTTGAGGTATATTCTCTCTATCCCTACTTTGTTGAGTATTTTTATCATGAATGGATGTTGTACTTTGTCAAATGCTTTTTCTGCACCTTTTGAGAGGATCATGTGGTTCTTTTTTTATTATTATTTATGTGGTATATCATGTAATGATTGATTTGTGAATATGGAACCATCCTTGCAGGCCATGAATAAATCCCACATGATCATGTGAATGATTTCTTTTAACGTACTGTTGGATTCAATTTCCTAGTATTTTGTTGAGAATTTTTGCATCCATATTCATCAGAGATATTGGCCTATACTTCTCTTTTTTTGGTGAGTCTTTAGTTTTGGAATCATGGTAATACTGGCCTCATAGAATGAGTTTGGAAGTCTTCCTTCCATTTTAATTTTTTTTTGAATGGTTTGAGAAGAATACATATTCATTTTTAAATGTTTGGTAGAATTCCCCTGGGAAGCCATCTGGCCCTGGACTTTTGTTTGTTGGGAGATTTTTGAGTACTGATTCAATTTTTTGCTGGTTATTTGTTCAAATTTTCCATTTCTCCCTGTTTCAGTTTTGGTAGTTTATGTGTTTCTAGGAATTTATCCATTTCTTCCAGATTGCCTAATTTGTTGGCATATAATTTTTCATTATATTCTCTTGTAACTGTTCATATTTCTGTAGTGTTGGTTGTTACTTCTCTGCTCTCATTTGTAATTTTATTTATTTCGGTCCTTTCTCTGTTTCCTAAATCTAGCTAGGGGGTTATCAATTTTATTAATTTGTTTTAAAGAAAAAGCTCCTGGTTTCATTGATCTGTTCTATTGTTGTTGTTGTTGTTCTTATTGTTTTAGTTTCTATATCATTTATTACTGCTATAATCTTTATCATCTCTCTTCTTCTCTTGGCTTAAGACTTAGTTTGTTGTTCTTTTTCTAGATCATTTAGGTGTAACGTTAGGTTGTTTGAGATTTTCCTTGCTTCTTGAGGTAGGCCTGTATTGCTATATACTTCCCTCTTATGACCACTTTTGCTCTATCTCCCAAGTTTGGTACCATTGTGTTCTCATTTTCATTTGTTTCCATGTATTTATTTATTTCTTCTTTAATTTCCTGGTTTACCAGGAAAGAATGAATCATTCTTTAGTAGCATGTTGTCTAACCTCCATGTTTGTGGGCTTTCCAAATTTTTTCTTAGGGCTGACTTCAAGTTTCATAGCATGTCGTCAGAAAATATGCATGGTATAATCTCACTTTTTGTATTCATTGAGACTTGATTTGTGACCTAGTATGTGATTTATTCTGGAGAATGTCCCATATGCACTTGAACACAATGTGCATTTTGCTACTCTGGGATGAAATATTCTGAATTCATCTGTTAAGTCCATCTCATAGAGTATGTCATTCAAAGCCATTGTTTCAGGGCACCTGGGTGGCTCAGTCCATTAATTGTCTGACTCTGGCTCAGGTAATGATTTCAGTGTCCTGGGATCAAGCCTCATATCAAGTTCCTGCACTCATAGTGGAATCTGCTTGTCCTTCTCCTTCTGCCCCTACCCCTGCTCATTCTCCCTCCCTCTCTCTCTCTCTCTCTCAAATGAATAAATAAAATCTTAAAAAAAAAAAAAGGCCATTGTTTCCTTGTTGAGTTTTTGCTTAGATGATCTGTCCATTGGTGTAATTTGGGTTTTAAAGTACTCTACTACTATTGTATTATTATCAATGAGTTCCTTTATGTTTGTTATTAATTATTTTATATATCTGGGTGCTCCCAAGTTACAACTGTAGTATCTTCTTGTTGGATAGTCCCCTTTATTATGATATAGTGTCCTTCTTCATCTCTTTTTACAGTCTGTCACTTAAAATCTAGCTTCTCCGGGCACCTGGGTGGCTCAGTGGGTTAAGCCTCTGCCTTTGGCTCAGGCCATGATCTCAGGGTCCTGGCATCAAGTCCCACATCGGGCTCTCTACTCAGTAGGGAGCCTGCTCCCCCCACTCCCTGCCTGCCTCTCTGCCTACTTGTTATCTCCCTCTCTGTGTCTCTTTCTGTGTCAAATAAATAAATAAAAATCTTTTAAAAAATTAAATAAAAATAAAATCTTGTTTGTCTGATATAAGTATTGCTACTCTGGCTTTCTTTTGCTGTCCATTTGCATGACAGATGTTTCTCCAGCCCCTCATTTTCAATCTGCAGGTGTCTTCAGGTCTAAAGTGAGTTTCTTGTAGGCAGCATATAGATGGTTGTTGTTTTTTTATCCATTCTGTCTTTTGTTTGAAACATTTAGTCCATTTACTCTCAGAGTAATTATTGATAGATATGTATTTAGTGCCATTTTATTACTTGCTTTTTCCTTGTTTCCAGAGATATTATCTGTTCCTTTGTAGTCTATGTCACTTTTGGTCTTTTCTACCCACTCAAAGAATTCCCTTCAATATTTCTTGCAGGGCTGGTTTAGTGGTCACAAATGATAGCCTTGCTGTACAGAGTATTTTTACTGCAGATTTTTCCCATTCAACACATTGAATATATCATGCCACTTTCTTCTGGCTTGCCAACTCTATGGAGAGATCTGCAGCTGAACTTATGGGTCTTGTAAGTTATGGACGTCTTTTGTCTTACTGCTTTTAGGATTTTTTCTTTATCATTATGTTTTGCAAATTTAACTATAACATACCTTACTGTTGGTCTGCTTTTGTTGATTTTGATGGGAGTTCTCTGTGCCTCCTGGATTTGGATGTCTATTTCCTTCCCAAGATTAGGAAAGTTTTCAGCTATTATTTCCTCAAATAAAACTTTTGCTCCCTTTTTTCTCTTCTTCTTCTTCTTCTGGGATTCCCTTGATATCAATGTTATTATGTTTAGTGGAGTCATTGAATTCCCTAAGTCTCTCACGATCTATCATTCTTCTCTCTTTTGTTCAGCTTCATTATTTTCCATAATTCTATCTTCTATATCACTTATTCATTCCTCTGATTCTTCCGTCATTGTGGTCATTATATCCAGTTGGTTTCAAATCTCAGTTATTATATTTTTCATTTCCACCTGATTGTTTTTTTCAATTATTTTATCTCTTTAGTAAGGCGCTCCCTGAGGTCTTCCATGCTTTTCTCAAGCCCAGTGAATATTCTTATGATTGTTGTTTTAAATTCTCCATCAGGCATTTTACTTATATCTGCTTTGATTAGATGTCCGGCCGTGACTTTTTCTTATTCTCTCTTTTGGGATGAATTTCTCTGTCTTGGCATTTTGTCTGGAAAATGTGTTAGAAAAGCCTGTTATGGGGTGCCTGGGTTGCTCAGTGGGTTAAACCTCTGCCTTCAGCTCAGGTAATGATCCCAGGGTCCTGGGATCAAGGCCTGCATCAGGCTCTCCACTCAGTAGGGAGCCTGCTTCCCCCTCTCTCTCTCTGCCTGCCTCTCTGTCTACTTGTGATCTCTGTCTGTCAAATAAATAAATAAAATCTTTAAAAAAATAAAGGAAGGAAGGAAGGAAGGAAGGAAGGAAGAAAGAAAGAAAGAAAAGGCTGTTATATTTCCTGATCCTGAGGGTAATGGGTTTATGAAGAAAAGGTCATATAGTGTCCAAGGGCTGGGTACTTCAGGAAGTATCTCTAGTGTGTGCTGCATGCACTCTATTGCTGTGTTTTGGCTGCTCTATCCCTCAGGTCAGTCATCTGCAGTGGGCAGTGTTTGGACCTTGGTCAGAGTATGATGAGTTTTAACTAGGTATGCCATGGTCTGCTTGTTAAATGAGCCCTGATACTATTTCAACTAGAACTAAAGACTTGCAGAATTCTAAAGTCAGTAGATATTGTGTGTGCAGAGGTTTCTACTGGTCTTCTGGGGAAAGGGCCCAGTGTGTTTGTCCTTAAGCACACTGCCCAAGAAAAGCAGTACCAGGAGAGTGCGGGGGGGGGGGGGGGGGAGTGGCAGGCAGCACTTGGTGTAAGCAGGTCAGGCAGCCAGTGTTGGCGCTGTGCTGTTTACTGAAGTTGGTTTATGGTGAAGTTTGGGAAAGGGAAAGTTTCCCTGGAGAGCAGAGTCTGTGCTTGCTGCTCTCAGGGAACTACTCCCAGAAGACTGAATGATTTCCTCTAGTGCATCCCAGGCATTTTTCAGATCACTGTTAGTCTGTCTCCAAGTTGTTTGTCTGCCTGGAGTAGCACAGTGGACTTTGGGCTCTATCTCAGACAAGTATCCTGATTTTTAAAACTCCAAATGTCAGGGACATACTGTGGTAGGATTCTGCACTGGTCTTCTGGGGGAAGGTCTCGCTGTCCTTGGACTAATGCAGGTTTGACCCAAAAGGGCAATCATACCAGAGCACAGGGGCATAGGATTTGGAGCTAAGCAGCCAGCAGGTAGCCACCCTCAAAAGATGTCTTTGTGCCTATGCTGAGAGGCAGGGGAATGAAATGACACCTCCAGTTATTTTGCACCCTGAGAAGCAATGCCAACTCTCACATATGCACTCCAAGAAGAACAAACAATCTTTCCTTGTATACCATAGGTGATCTTCAGATCATGCTGTATGCCCTAGGATTGCTTGCCTGTCTTCTCTCCAGGAGGAGGGCAGCACTCCCAGGGCTCTATCCCAGTCAAGTCATGAACTTTTTTGAGCCACACTGGTTGCAAAAATGCATGAAAATCAGCCCCTCTCATTTTCCCAGCTAACAGCTTTGGGGAAGTGTTTTCCTTGTCCATATCCCTGTGTATTCCATTCTTTCTTGCCTTTCTCCACATCAGGGCTCCCTCCCCTCCACAATACCTGAGATTCCTCTCCCCTGAAACCATGTCTCTGTACTTCCTACCTTTCTCAATGTGGCTTCTTCTCTCCCTTTAGTTGTGAAATTTGTTCTATCAGTTCTCAGGTTAATTTCTTGGGTATTCAGAATGATTTTATAGTTATCTAGCTATGTTTGAGGAAGAGGAAAGCTAGGGTCTCCTACTTTACCACCATCTCAGCTCCCCCCAAACCCTAAAGATTCTATGAAAAACTGTTAGCATAATAAATGATTTCAGCAAAGTAGCAGGATACAAAGTCAACATTCAAGAATCAGTTGAATTTCTCTACACTAATAATGAACAATCTGAAAACAAATTTTAAAAAAAATTTTATTTTATAATAGCACCTAAAAGAATAATATACTAAGAAATTAACTTAACCAAGGAGATGAAAGACATGAAGAATGAAAACAAAAACATCACTGAAAGAAATTACAGAAGACAGAAATAAATGAAAACACACCCCATATTCATGAATTGGAAGACTTAATATTGGATAAGATATAAATACTACCCAAAGTGATCTACAGATTCAATATAATATCTCTCAAAATCCCAGTAATAGTTTTTGAAGAAAAAGAAAAAATTCTAAAGTTCATATGGAATTTCAAGTGATTCAGAATAGCTTAAACAATCCTGAAAATGAGAGCAAAATTGCAGGACTCACACATCTTGATTCCAAAACTTTCTATAATGCTATAGCAACCAAAACAGTGTGGTTACTGACATAAAGACAGACATATATATCAATGGAATAGAAGGGAGAGCTCAGAAACAAACCTCTACATATATGGTCAGATAATTCTTGACAAGTGTGCCAAAGACCATTCAATTGAGTAAGAACGGTATTATTAACAAATGGTGCTAGAAAAGTGAATATCCACATGCAAAAAAAAAAAAATGAGGTTACCTAATACCATATACAAAAATTATCTTAAAATGGATGAAGCATGGGACGCCTGGGTGGCTCAGTTGGTTGGGTGACTGCCTGCGGCTCAGGTCATGATCCTGGAGTCCCGGGATCGAGTCCCATATCAGGCTCCCTGCTCGGCAGGGAGTCTGCTTCTCCCTCTGACCCTCCCACTTCTCATGCTCATTCTCTCTCTCACATTCTCTCTCTCAAATAAATAAATAAAATCTTTAAAAAAAAATGGATGAAGCACCTGAATATAAGACCTAAAGAATGAAACTCTTAGAAGAAAACATAGGCCAAGAGCCTCATGGCATTGGGTTGGCAAGATTTCTTGGATATGATACCAACGTCATAGGCAACAAGAGAAAAATAGACAAACTCAATTTCATGACAATTTTAAAATTTTGTGCATCAGTTATGATCAGAAATAAAATGTTAAGCCACAGAACGGGAGGAAATATTTTCAAATCATCTGACAAAAGATTAATATCCAAAATACAAAGATACCTCCAAAAACTGAACAACAAAAATACAATCTGATTCAAAAATGAGAAAAGGATTTAAAAAGATGGTTGTTTTTTTTTTCAAATAACATCAAGGAATGACCAATAAGCACATGAAAAGATGCTCAACACTACTAATCACTAGGGAAATGCCACTGAAAACTACAATGAGATTCTACCTCACACCTATTAAGATGGCTACTATCTAAAAAACAGTAAATAAGTACAGCAAGGATGTGGAGAAATTGGAACTCTTGTGCATTGTTGGTAGGAATGTAAAATAGTACAGCTGCTGTGAAAAACAGTACAGAATTGCCTCAAAAAAGTAGAAATAGAATTACCAGCCACAGCAATCAGACAAGAGGAAGGAAAAAAAATGGCATCTAAATTGGTAAGAAGAAGTAAAATTTCACTGTAGTTGACATGATACTCTATATAGAAAACCTTAAAGATTCCACCAAAAAACTACTAGAACTGATAAATTCAGTAAGGTTGCAGGATAAAAAAAAAATCAACATATAGAAATCCATGGCATTTTATATACTAATAACAAAACAACAGAAAGAAAAATTAAGAAAGCAATCCTATGTACAGGTGTCCCAAAGATAATAAGATACCTAGGAATAAACCTACCACGGAGTTGAAATACCTATACTCTAAAATCTATAAAACAGTGATAAAACATATTGAAAATGATACAAACAAATGGAAAGATACTTTATTTTCATGGATTGGAAGACAAATATTGTTAAAATGTCCATACTACCCAATGGAATCTATAGATTTAACATAGTACTTTTCAAAATACCAACATTTTTCACAGAACTAGAATAATCCCAAAATTCATATGGGACCACAGAAAACCCCAAATAGCCAAAACAATCTTGAAAAAGAAAAACAAAGTTGGAGGTATCACAATTACAGATTTCAAGTTATTCTACAAAGCTGTAGTAATCAAAACAGTATGGTACTGACACAAAAACTGACACATTAACCAAAGCAATAGAACAGAAAGCCCATAAACAAACCCACACTTACACATTTACATGGTCAATTAATCTGTGACAAAGGAGGAAAGAAGACAGTCTCTTCAAAAAATGGTTTTGGGAAAACTGGACAGCAAAATGCAGACGAATGAAACTATACCACTGGTTTACACCATACACAAAGATAAATTAAAAAATGGATTAAGGACCTAAATGTGAGATCTAAAACTATAAAAATCCTAGAAGAGAGCACAGACAATAACTTCTCCAAGAGCAGATGCAGCAACTTTTTTTTTATGTCTCCTGAGGCAAGGGAAACAAAAGCAAAATAAACTATTGAAACTACATCCAAATAAAATGTTCCTGTACAGCAAAGGAAACAATCAACAAAACTAAAAGACAATCTACTGAATGAAAGAAGATAACTGTAAATGACATATTTGATAAAGGGTTAGTATTCAAAATATATAAAGAACTTAAAAAACTGAACACACACACACAAAAACAGAAAATCCAGTTTAAAAATGGGCAGAAGAAATAAACAGACATTTCTCCAAAGAAGATACACAGATGGCCAACAGACATATTAAAAAAATGCTCAATATCACTCATCATCAGGGAAATGTAAATCAAAACTACAATGAGATACACGTTACATCAGTCAGAATGGTTAAAATCAACAACACAAGAAACAACTGGTGTTGGAGAGAATGTGGAGAAATAGGAACACTCATGCACTATTGGTGGAAGGGCAAACTGGTGCAGTCACTATGGAAAATAGTACAGGATTTCCTCAAAAACTTAAAAAATGGAACTGTCCTACAACCCAGTAATCACACTACTGGACATTTACCAAAAAAACCCAAAAAACAAAAAACAAAACCAAAAAAAACCCCCAACTACACTAATTCAACCAGATATATGCACCCTTATGTTTACTGCGGCATTATTTACAACAGCCAAATTATGGAAGTAGCCCAACTGTTTATCAATAGATGAATGGATAAAGAAGGTGTGATATACATATATAGCGGAATATTATTCAGCCATAAAAAGAATGAAATCTTGCCACCTGCAATAACATGGAGCTAGAGAGTATAATGCTAAGCAAAATGAGCCAGTCAGAGAAAGACGAATACCATATGATTTCACTTGTATGTGAAATTTAAGAAACAAAACAAATAAACAAAGGATAAAAATAAAGAAGAGAGAGACAAACCAAGAAACAGATTGTTAAGTATAGAGAACAAACTGGTAGGTTACTAGAGGGGAGTTGGGTAGGAGAATGAGTGAAATAGGTGATGGGGATTAAAGAGCACACTTATAATGATGAGCCCTGAGTAATGAATAGGATTGCTAAATCATTATATTGTTCACCTGAAACTAATATGACAGTGTATGTTAACTATACTGAAATTTTAAAAAAAACTTAATAAAAAATTAATGAATAAAAAATATATACAGTTACCAAATAATCCAGTAATTCTACTTCTGGGTATATACCCAAAAGAATTAAAAGCAGGGTCTTGAGATATTTGTATACCCATTTTTGTAACATCATTATTCACAGCAGCTAAAATTTTAATACAACCAAAGTGTCCACCCACAGATGATTAGATAAGCAAAATGTGATATATTCATACAGTGGAATAGTATTCAGGAAGGAAATTCTAACATATGCTACAATATGGATGAACCTTGAGGACATTACACTACATGAAATAATCTAGTCACAAAAAGTCAGAGATTATATGATTCTACTTATATAAAGTACTTTGAGTAATCAAAATCATAAGGATGAAGTATAATAGCAGCTGCCAGGAGCTTGGGGGAAGGGAGAAAGGGAATTATTTTTAAATGAGCACAGCTTCAATTGTAAAGATGAAAGGAGTTATAGCGATAGATGGTAATGATAGTTGCATAACAATGTGAATATATTTAGTACTACCGAGCTGTACTTAAAAATGGTTAAGATGGTATTTACATTATGTGTATTTTACAACAATAAAAAAGTAAAATCTAAGCCCAGATGGATCTAAGAAAGAAAAAACACTAATTTCTAAAAAAATTGTTAAAAAAATTGAAGAAGAGGGAACCTATCCCAACTCATTCTATGAGGCCTGTATTCACTAAGTCCAAATTCAAAGACATTTTAAGAAAAGAATTCTACAAATCAATTTACCTCATGAACATAGAAGCAAAAATCATTTAAAAAAATTAGCAAATTGATCCTAGCAATATTTAAAAAGGATGTATCAAGGGGGATTTGTTACTGGAAAGCAAGATTGGCTTAAAATTTGAAAATTAATCAATGTAATTCACCACATTAACAGAATAAAAGAAAAAATCATATAATCACATAACTACAGAAAAACACTGGATAAAATTCAGCAACCATTCACGATAAAAATTTTCAATATGCTAGAAACAGAAGGAAACTTTCTCAATCCAATAAAGATAATATACAGAAAACCTGCAGCTAAGAGCATATTGAGTGGTGAAGGACTTAATCATTTTCATCTATTATGAAAAATAAAGTAAGCCTCACTATTTCTATGCAATATTGTATTGGCAATAAGGCCAAAAACATAGAAGCCATTTAAAGAATAGTAAAAAATAAAGTTTTTTTTTTTACAGATGGCATGACTATGTAGAAAATCCCAAGGAATCGACAAAAATATAAACTATTAGAATAACTGAATTTAACAAGATTTCAGAATATGAGGTATATATATATATGTGTGTGTGTGTATATACACACACACACAGTAACTAACAAAAGTGAAATTTTCAAATGCCATTTAAAATAACATCAAAAACATAAAACCCTTAGGAAAAACTTAACAAAATTAGTTCAAGATACTAAAAAATGTTGCTGGAAAAAAAATAAAGAAGTTCAAAATAAAGAATTTACCATGTCCATGATTAGAAGTTTCAATATTGTTACATGACACTTAAATTAACACAATCCCAATAAAAATCCCTGCAGACCTTTCCACAGATATTGACAACTGACTTTAAAATCTTTATGGAAATGCAAAGGACTTAGAACAACCAAAAATCCTTAGCAAAAACAAAGTTGAAAGCCTTACACTCTCTGATTTTCAGATTAACTAGAAAGCTATGATAATCTGCACAATAAGATTTGGGTGTACAGATAGTTAAACAGATCAACAGAACAAAATACAGAATCCAGAAATAGAACCACATTTATATGTTCAACTGATTTTCAACCAAGGCAATAAAGCAGTTTAATAGAAAAAAGTCTTCAACAAATAGTGCTAGAAAAAATGGCTGTCTATTTGGGGGAAAAAAAAAAAAATCCTGACCCATACCTCATACCATCTTCAAACACAGATTTGAGTGGATATAAAAGCTAAAATCATAAAGCTTCTTTAAAAAGATAGGAGAATATTTTTGGGACATTAAGATAGGCAAAGATTTCTCAGACAAAAACCTGAAAGCATGAAGCATTAAAAAAAGTACATAATGGACATCATTAAAATTAAAACCTTTTCATCAAAAGATACATTATGAAAACTAATAAGCAAATTACAGGCCAGCAAGACCCTGATGTCAAAACTAGACAAAGACATTAAATTAAAGAAGATTATAGACCAACTTCCCCATGACCATAGAAGCAAAAATCATTAATAAATACTAGCAACATAACCCAGTAAAAATGGGCAAAAGACTTAAACAGAAACCTTATAAAGGACAACGTATGAATGAGCAACGAACACGTGAAAAAGCACTCAACAGCATGAGCCATCAAGAAAATGCAAACTAAAATTGTAATAAAATTGTATTTAAATGTCTAATAAAGACCTCAAATCTAATATATCCATTACAGACCAATTTTTACCCTAATTCAGTTGGTAGCTCCAGTTCCTGTCGTGCACACCTCCCAGTTACTCAAGTCAAAAAATTTAGGACTCAGCCTTGAATCCTCCCTATCCTTCTATCATTTCTCCACTCCCAACTAATCTATTAGCAAGTCTCCAAAACAGATCCTCATCCTTCCATACCTTTCCCTCTCTAGGTCTTGGTCCAAGCCACCATTTCTTCTTGATGGAATTACTGCTATAACCTCTTAATTTAACTCCTTGCTATATACGTGCCCTACTTCAATCCAGTAATGTGAGTCAATTCATGTGTCTTACTCTTCTTAAAATTCTTCAATGGTTTTCCATGGCACATAGAATAAAATCCAGCTTCCTTTGCAATACCTAGAGGGCACTTCATAACCTGTCCCTTGCCTGCTCTTTCACTTGTCACAAGTCATCTCTATCCTGCAGGTCATCCCTACAGTAAGCTCCAGTCATCCTCCTTTTCTGTTCTTGGTGTCTGCCACACCTATTTTCCCCCACCTCTGGGCTTCTGCCCTTGACTTTCCTCTCTCTGGAGCACTCCGCCCCCTCACTCTTCCACTCATCCTTCATGTTTCAACTCTAATATCAACTCCCCACTAAACTCAGAGATTCTTGACTATTCACTCCTCTCTTCTAGCTCATTACTGGAATATAAATTCCATCAGGCAGGGGTCTTGACTGTCTTATTCACTAAAAAGACTCTAGGACAGAGCACTAGCCAGGCACATAACAGGACTTCAATAAATGCTGCTAAATGAATAAATACACAGGTCATTTGAAATCAACAAACAGTAGTGTCTAGGTTTCCAGGACATTTAAAATTTGCTTGGCTAGACTTTCTATTTTGTATTTTTCTGGTTGAATTATTCTTGATTTGCTTCATATTTTTAACTTCTCTAAGTACATTTATGCCACAGCAATACTCTCACTGGTGTTTTCAGCACTTCTTAATTTAGTATCATCTGTAGATTTCATTAATTTATTGTTTACTGCCTGCTGAAAATCATTAATGAAGATGTTAAATAAGAAAAAAGCAACATCATTCCCTATGTACTACAGCAGAATTACTAATTACCTAGCAAATACTGAAAAAAGCATTTTTAAAAATGTTTTCCCAAATATATATACAGCCTGTACTGAAAATATTAAGCACAATACATTTCATTCAATTGCTTCCCTCCTCTCTTCCTTCATACAAATATTTAAATTTTCATTTAAGCTCTAAGGCCGTGAAGATAGGGAGAAGAAAACAAATTAACTAGTTCACAAGGACCTAACTGCCCATTCTGTTAATTCTGTTATGGAGATACAGACAATCCTCTTTACTCACCAATTTTGTAATTGTGAATTTCCCTATTCACTAAAATGTACATGTAACTCCAAAATCAATACTCACGGTGCTTTTGTGGTCTTCAGAGATATGTGCAGAGCTATAAAAAATCTGAGTTGCCTGATGTGTACATTTGTAGCTAGAGCTCTCTTCCTTCTTGTTTTCACCCTCACACTGCAAGTAATTGTCTTTTTTTCTGAGCAATTTAGTGCCACATTTTTCACATTTTTTTGCTTTTCTTGGTGATTTTGATATTTAGAATGTCCCCTAAGTGTAGTGCTATAGGGTTATCTAGTATTCCTAAGTGCAAGAAGGCTATGATGTGCCTTACAGAAAAAATAGGTGTGTTAGATAAGCTTCATTTAGGCATGAGCTATACTGCTGTTGGCCACAAGTTCAATGTTAACAAACCAATGTTATATATTAAGTAGGCGTCTTCAGGCAAAAACACCTATAAAACAAGGTTATATGTTGCCTGGTTGGTGAAAATGTGACTGCAGGCTTGCAGGAACCTAACCCTGTATTTTTCTTAGGAGCAATGGTTCAGAATTCTCTAATTAAATGTTTGAGGCAACTTTATAGACTATAACAACCATGAATAACAAGTATCAACTATATCTATAACATGCTGTAGGAGTGAGCATTATTCAGGATGGCTTCATATAGGAAGAATGCTTAAGTAAACATTTGAAAAATTAGAAGTTTCAAAATGGCAGTAAAGGTATAAACAATGAAGTGCACAATAAGAATAAAGGACAGTCCAGGCAGAAGGAATAACAAATACAAAGGTACAGAGCAACAGATTACAGCCCCTAGGTCAAATCCAGTGTCTACTTTTGTAAATTAAGTTTTATTGCAACACATCCATGCCCATTTGTTTATTTATTGTCTGTATATATTTCTTGCCCTGGCATGGAGGCACCAGATGCACAGTGTATTTAGGAAAAGGGAATTAGTTTGCTGTACATTTTCGTGTAGGAGATGCACAGCAAATGAAGACAGACAGTTGGCAAGACTCAGATGATAAACAGTCTCATAGGCCAGACAAAGGGTTTACATAGGGGAGGGTATGTTAGGTAACTGGATACACTACAGAATGGAGAGGAGAAAGAACAGAAGCTGGAGGCCAGTGAAGAGGCTCTGGAGATAAGTCTAGCTGAAGGAAGATGGGCATTTGGTTCCTACCATGGTTCACAGGGAAAGGGGAAAATCTGAAAAACTTTTAAGGAGATGGAAGTCATTATATAACTTTGTAAACATGTTGACTTGGGAAAGCATGAGGAAAAAAAAAAAAAAGGAAGGAACAGATGATGATAACTTCTGGGCCTGAATTCAGTGAACTGGTGAATAACGGTGCCATCTTCCAAGACTTCCAAGAACCCAGAGGAAAAATTTTGAGAAAAGGAAGAATAGGATTTTGGTCTTGGACAATTTGAACTTGAGATATACTAAGATATCTAAATGGAGATGTTGTGTGACCATTTGGATATAGAGATTTGCAGAAATAGGGAGAAAGGGCTGAATTGAATAAACAGCTTTGGAAGTCATCAGATGATAACCAAAACCATGATTGTGGTTAACTTAATAAGAGAAGGCAAAAATGATGAAATACTTAAGGAAGAAAAATGGTTTCACAGGACAAAGGATGAAAGAACTGATGCATCAGACACAAAAGCCAAGCATGAGTAGTGTAAGATTTTGCCAATAGTTTGAAATAGTGGTTAAATAAGGAAAGAACCACTGATATATCAGGTATCATATGGATCTGAATTCTTGTCTTATATAGGTGTGTCAAATGCTTTATATTTATGTCATCTGATTCCTCCTTAATTTGAATGAAAGGTAGCTAAATCCATTCCACAATTTCAAGCCGGAATTAAGGAAATTCTGCAATATCCAAATTCGGGCAAGTGCCGAAATTCAAGGGTCAACTGAAACAAACTGGAGTGTTATCATCCTGCAGGGGCAGGTAGAGAGGAAGTATCAAAACATGGCTCATGGTTCTGCTGTTCAGATTAAATGACCAAGTAGGAATTAATATCTCTCTTTCAAAAATATGGGGAAATTGAAGCATTTATTAAATGCTTCCTGAGTATCATGCATAGTGCTTGTATAATTAGAGAACATTCAACCTGAAGGAGCTCTTGAGGTTACACCTTGCTTTAGAGGCAACAAATTGTGCTCTTCAGAGTCCTAAGCAAGCCTTCCTGGGTGTCAATCCCCATTCCTTGTGGCAGAACCCAGCTATCTGCTTAACAAACCCATCTCTTACTGTTCTTGGGTACAGAAGAAGACCACATTTCCCAGTCTCCCTTGTCCATTAAGTGTGATGGAATTGATATGACCAGTTCCAGGCCTGGACCATGAAAAATCTCCCATGGGTAATCCTCTCTCTCTGTTTCCGTTTCTAGTTGGGATTAAAAATTTGAGCTGCCTTGGAACCCCCATGTTGAAGGTGACAAAGACTGTCTAATAGGGTCTCTAAGTGATTATCTAAAAAGAGGCTTAACCCTTCAACCCTTACTTTTGACTATAGATGACTTTATGTGAGTGAGAAATATTTTGTTACATTACTGAGATTCAGGGTCATTTGTTACAGTACTAATGAAAATTAACTAATGCAGTCATCCTTAAATCTAAACAGCACTGTATTTACCATTTTCACCTAAAGGGTTCCATATAAATATGTGTTTGAAAACAGGAAAGATTTTATCACTATTAATAATAATAGTTCCCCCAGGAAATCAATGGTACATATAGTGTCATTTGATCTAAACACTAAGAAACAATAAATTGAAATGAAATGTAATTGTTTAATTGATCTACCTATCCCTGCTAGAAACAGCTTGCTTCTCTTGACTTAACATGTTCTCCTAGCTTCTTTTCTAAGCTTCACCATAGACTTTGCAGAAGGAGTTTTGTTTTTAGGACTTTATTTCAAAAACTGTAGCAGTTGAACTCATTTAGATTTCAAAATAGAGCTACCTTATGACCCAGCAATTGCGCTAATGGGTATTTACCCTAAAGATACAAATGTGGTCATCTGAAGGGGCACATGCACCCCAATGTTTATAGTGACAATGGCCATAATAGCTAAACTATGGAAAGAGCCTAGATGTCCATCAACAGATGAATGGATAAAGAAGATGTGGTGTGTATATATGTGTGTGTGTGTGTGTGTGTGTGTGTGTGTGTGTGTGTGTACACACACACACACACACACACACACACAATGCAATACTATGCAGCCACCAAAAAATGAAATCTTGCCATTTGCAACGATGTGGATGGAACTAGAGGATATTACATTAAGCAAAATAAGTCAATCAGAGAAAGACAATTATATATATGATCTTGCTGATATGTGGAATTTGAGAAACAAGGCAGAGGATCATGGGGGAAGAGAGGAAAAAATGAAATGGGATGAAACCAGAGAAAGGGACAAAACATAAGAGACTCTTAATCTCAGGAAACAAATTGAGGGTTGCTGGAGTGGAAGGGGATGAGAGGGCTGGGGTGGCTGGGTGATGGACACTGGGGAGGGTATGTGCTATGGTGAGCACTGTGAATTATATAAGACTGATGAATCATAGACCTGTACTCCTGAAACAAATAGTACCTTATATGTTAATATAATAAATAAAGTAAGTAAAAAACAAAAACTAAACTAAACAAACAAACAAAAACAACAAAAAAAGAGAGACATCCAATCACCTGCCAACTAAAAATGCACTAAGCACGGTATTTTGTCTGGGGAATGTAAAGAACTCATGGCTTAGGAGGTGAGACAGATACATGACCTAAAAAATACAAAATAGTGAGATAAATGCTAATAGGTATACAAACAAATACAGGAGTACCAAAAATAGAGCCACAACTATCTGACATTCCATGGGTTTCATATACTTTAATATCCTAGAGGGTCTTTCATAATTTCAAAGTTTATTTATCAACAGCGAGGAATAAGACCCAAGAGAATAGTAACGCATCTATTATTTCCCATCACCACTCAGCACTTTCATATTGATTGTAACCACTATTATTGATGAATTTCTACTTCTGAATCATAAAAAATTAAGGTTGTATAAGGTGCTTTACCAGTGAAATATAAGAGAAAAACCAAAACTTTGGGGTTAAAATACTTGTGGATTCTACTACTTTCTATTACACCAGAGAGATGTGATGAATTTCTGTACTTTGTCTGTCATTGGGATAGAAAAGAATAATAAAATTTTAGAGATGGAAAGGACCTTAGAGATCACGTAATCCAACAAGATGAATAAACTTTTCTTTTCCATTGCCAATAAGCTGGCAAAATCTGATGAATACAACTCTTTTGAGTTATAGGTGGCCTGATGAATTGAGACGGCCATGGTTCAGCCTAAGACACTAGAGTTTCTCCACACCACAAAAAATAAACTTTCTTCATAAACAAAGTCAATTTAAGTTAGGTAGCTTTCATCACTTCTATAAATATACTATGAATGTGGGAACAACAACCAAAAAAAATGTACCCTGAAAGAAAAATAGATAAACTTTTGCTTGGTTTCCCCTTTGAGACTTTGATAGAATATGTTGCAATTTCCTACTTATTCTTTTTTTAAAGAAATTCTTTTTGAAGATGACTGTAGCATATTTTCAAGGAGCTGCTATGAAATGCATTTAAAAATGAACAATGGTTTCTCAATGGTTGTTGATTATTATCTGATAATAATCAGACATAATCAGATATTTTAAAAAATATTTCTATCTTTATCAATGACTCTGAGGCCATATTAAAAGAGAAGGTTGTGGTTTCAGATATCCTTTTCCCTGGCACTTACTGTCAATCCCTGGGCCTCTGGTTCTCCTTAGACTGGGAAGTTTTCCTGGTCACCATCATTCTTTCATCAAAGATAATTTTAAAAACATCTAGTTCATGAGGAAAGCAGTTGTCTAAAAGCTGAATGGAGTTCATTAGAAGTTCTCAAACCTGGCTGCACATCACAGCCCATCAGACAGGGTTTTTAAAATAAAAAGATTACCAGGGACGCCTGGGTCGCTCAGTTGGTTAAGCAGCTGCCTTCGGCTCAGGTCATGATCCCAGCGTCCTGGGATCGAGTCCCACATCGGGCTCCTTGCTTGGTGGGGAGCCTGCTTCTCCCTCTGCCTCTGCCTGTGCTCGCTCTCTCTCTCTCCCTCTCTCTCTCTGACAAATAAATAAATAAAATCTTTTAAAAAAAAAATTTAAAAAAATAAAAAAAATAAAAAGATTACCAAATCTTACCCCCAACTACTGATTAAGTAGATCATGTATGAGACCTAGGAACATGGAATGTTTTTAAGGTTCCCAGGTGATTCCTGTAGACAGCTGAGTTTGGGATCTGGTAATGCAAATTATCAAATCTTTTAATAACAAAAATGTTATTTGCATCCTTATCTATTGGATGCAATGTTTTGGATGATGTAATTTATAAAAGAAAATGCCTTTTGTCTTCTTATAATTAAGAGGACTCAGATTCCAATTGAATCCTGAGAAATAATATCCCCAGAATAAATGATGCAAAAGCATATATGTCATTACCCCGAACACTCTCTGATATAATACTATAATTTGGTAGTTCACTATGTTTGGCAAAACTAAGTTAAAAGGACTCATCTACACTATATTTTGATTGTGTCAATAATCATTTTCTTTTTCTTTGCTTCTGAGTTCAAGGGTGACCTTTAGCTTTCCGCAGCAGGCATGATGGTTCCCTTTCTCTTCTTCCAATGGACGTTACTGCTTATTTTACTTTTGGTGCATTGTACTATTTTTCCAGCCACAGGCACAATTACAAATCACCCTATAAGTTGCTTTTATAACTAGAGCTCCAACGGGGATTCAACAAGATTCTCTGTGTGTAATTACCCAACTGGAATATAGCCAGATTCCCAGGACTGCAGCCCTCATACTCGTGAACAGGACTCTTTGATTGGTAATAATCATGCCCAGTCAGCAACCCAGTATTTGGAAATCCTTAGAAAGCAACTCAATGCTCTATGAAAAACATGGGACAGATCACAAGAGGAGTAGTATTTTCATAGTTGCCTATTGCAGGTAGGTCCACCCAGCTGACAATGTAGCCAGCTGATACTTAAAGTCATCTGTTTTTGCATTGAAGGTGTATAATAATTGAATGGTGGAACAGATGTGTTTTTCTCCAAATTCATTTTTTTTTCTGAGAAATTCCACACCTTTCACATGGGTTTTTTTTTTACCTGTTATGTGTGTCATTTTTCTTCCTTTCCAATGACAATGTTGTTAACAATACAGCTATTTGTGAGCACAAGAATGGCCCAAGATGTCAAAATGTACTCTAACGATTTTTCACATCGAATGCATTTGATTAGTTGCAAGGGGCATCTATTGACACTGCTTGCTGTCATCTGCCACTCCAATTTTTATTTTTTTTCCACAGAATGAGTCTCTCCTTTTTTTTACTCGGTCACATTATCAGAACTGGACTTCAGGGAGATCTGGTGCTGTTTCCTCTGAGCACATTGTGGTTCAGCTGGTTTATAGCACAGGTATTAAGGTATAATGCTAGCAGAGCCCTCATCACTTTCCTCTAATTAAAAGTGAAGTTCCTTCAGCAAAACTCTTCTTCTCAATGTTGCCCCAAACAAGTCCTGAACGTTTCTCATCTGGTGGACCTTCTTTCCTCCTCCTTCTTTACCTAGAAGCCTCCCAGGAGAGCTGGGAAGTTAAGAATTTGAACTCCAGAGTCATACAGAGTTCAAATCCTGGCTTAGCCACTTACAAGCTGTGTGTCCTTGGATAACTTTCTTACTCTCTCAGTACCCTCCACTGTCTTATCTGAGAGACATGAATATACTCTAAATAACTGTGTTGTGGAAAGAATAAGTGGGTTTATAATGTTATATATACTCTATTATTATTCTTCAAGTCCTTCTTGTTCTATGAAGTTCTCCTACTGCCCCAGCCCCCAGCCATCCTGTGCCTCCTCATGAATAACCACACATTCAACACTTAATCTGTATGTCAGTATAGGCTGTAGCACATCTTATATAATATCTCCTTTAAGAGACTGAGGGACCAGATTCATAGACTTCTGTACAGTACATAGTGCTTGACCCATGTACGTATCTACAACTTTTTTTTGGCTGGTGTTGTTGTGACTATATATTGTTAAAAAGGAGATTACTCAAGAAAAGTAGGAAGTTTTCACAAAAAAAGTAATTCTGACATACAATTGCAAGTAAATCCCATCACGAAGAAAAGGAGCACCTAAAGAAACCAATTCTCTGAGACACTTGGGTTTTAAAATGGAAATATTCAAAAGATGGTAAGAAGGGCTCTTAACCAGATGAAAGAGGCATGGACTTATAAGAACTATGTCAGAAAGGCAAAAGCCCCAAGTGAACTGAGGCTTGATGAGAAAAATGTGAGAGACAACAAAGGAAGCTTTTACAGTTTTATTCAGAACATGAAGTTGACAGGGATAAGCAGCTTTCTGCCTTGGGCTGGTGGTCTAATTCGATGGATAACCAAGAGGAAGAACACAGCTGTGATGTAAAAGAGAGGGATTTCCAGACTGAAAGGGGTGGAGCACAGATCTGTAGAAAAGAACAGTAGGAGGGGGTGAAAGAGCTCGGAGATCAAAGGCAAAGAATGGAGACAGGATAGCCCAGTGGTGAAAGAATATGAGCCTTGGGTTTGAACTTGGCTCTGATAGTCACTGGCTGTGTAACCTTGGGCAAATTACTTAACCCCTCGCTGTCACAGCTTCTTGTTCTAAAAAGCAGAGTTAAAAAGCTTCCTTCATTGGGAAAATTTGAAGGATTTAAAAAAGATGGCATTTGTTAGACATTTAGCCCAGTAGAGTTGCTAAATAAATTACAGCTGTGGTTGTTGTCTTTAAAATAATTCTTATGTTAGTACTATAATAAAGGGCATCCAGATTATCTTAAGGGGTTTGGGTCTGCTGACTTCCAGCAACTGTGCCTCAAAGGACCAAGAGAAATTTCCAAGGGACTGACCAACCTCCACAGAATCTGAAAAATCAGAGACCTAAATATACATTCTAAGACAGGAGGCCAAAAAATGCACTTCAAATTTTCAAACAAGATAAGGAGAAAGATGGAATCCAGAACAGACCAGCTAAATGGAATGGTTTGAAACACATAAAAGGAACAGTGATGGCTAGAATAAGCTGCCAGGAGTCATGACTAGCTGACTTCATTCCCAATCTGCTTCACCCAGTATACACACACAGTTTTTATTCTAAATCAAGTTACTAAACCAGGAGATAAGTGACAATGAGCTCCATTAAAATAATGACAGTGTCTTTTTTGTTCCCTGCCAATCCCTCAATGCCTGGCACCTAGTAGGCATTCAACGATTACTGGTTCAATATGTGGATGAATAAATCAACAAATAAAGGGAATGGAATAGGTCAGCTATCTCTGTATTTCTATAAGCCATTTCACAGAATAGTATAAATTACTGTAGATAATGTGGAGAAACAGAAAGATGGAAGTACCTTGAAGGAGATTCATAACTGGACAAAGCCCTGGACCCAAAAGGTACTGATTAACCAATTCATGCCAATCTAGGCGAGCAGTCTATTTTCAGATCTCACTGTTCTCTCCATGACTCTGTTCTATTCAATATGTCTTTTAAATCAGTAACTGAGATGAACATATAGAAGACATATTTAGCAATTTTACTTATGATCTGGAGCCAGGAAGAGCAGTGAATATCCTGGAAAGTAGAGTTGGTATTTAAACATATTTCAAAGGACTGGGACAATAAATCAGATCAGAGAAGATGAAATGTTTTAACATAATGACTCACTTCTGAATATCACATTAAATTACACAAAGAACTTCCCTAAAACTTATTTTGTGTAGTTTTCATGATGGTGCTATAGTGATTGAAAAGATATGTCCACCCAGAACCTGTTAATGTGACTTTATTTGGAAAAGAGGGTCTTTGCAGATGTAATTAAGTTAAAGATCTTGAAACAAGATCATCTGTGAGTAGGATGAATCCTAAATTCAATGACAAAAGCATCCTTAGAAGAGAAGGGGCTATGTCTCAGGGATGGTGACCTGAAGATGGAGACAAAGATGGGAGTGATGCATCTACAAGCCAAGGAACACCAAGGGTTGTCAGCAGCAACTAGAAGCTAGTGAAACATGGAAAGGATTCTCCCTCAGAGCCTCCAGAAGGAACCAACCCTCCTGACACCTTGATTTTTAGACTCCCAGCCTCAAGCTCTATGAGAGAATAAATTCTATTGTTTTAAGCCCCAAGTTTGTGGTACTTTGTTACCACACCCCCAGGAAATTAATACACTTTAAAAAAAAAAAAAAGGAGGAAGCCAAAGTCAGAAAGGTAATGATATTCTGAAAATTCATTCATTTGACAGATATATGTTGTGTACCAAGCATTAAGCTAACAGAACAGACCTGGCCATAAAGAACTTCCATTCTAATTGAGGAAGACAGTAAGTAATGAAGCCAAGCTAACATGTTATTAAACTACTTAAACAAGGAAGTTATTAGACTGAGGCAGCTATAATTAGCTGGGGCCACTGATGCAAACAACCTGAAAGCTAAGATTATAAATGCTTCAAAGTTAAGAAATCAAAACTTGAGGACAACCAGTCAAGAACAGTCAGCTAGACTTTAAGCTACAGCAAATCAAAAACATCTTCTTTGCGGCCACACTTTCTCTGTAGATCTTTGTGTCAGCACCTGTTGGCAATGCACCCCTACCTGCAGTTAGGCACTGCCCCAAGCAAATTAAATTTTGCTCATATGAACTCTTAAAATTTCTAATATGCCTCCGTTTATCTTTTAACAATGTAATGTGGCAGGCAGTGGAAAGTGCTAGAGGAAAATAAAGCAGGCAATGGAGGACTGGGGGTGCTGTTCTATACACCTGGGAAGGATTCTCTGATAAAGGGGGCATTTGAGGAGAGATCCAAAAGCAGAAACCTGGTAGAAGAGGGTTTTGTGTAGAGGCAATGAGCAGAAAGGTCCTGAGAAGGACCAGGCTTAGTGAGTTTGAGGAGGCTAAGGAGCCCAGGGCTGGATGCGGGAACCAAAGTGGAAAGTAGTTTGGGACTACTTGGGAAGGAAGCATGACAGTGGGAGGCAAGGAACAGATTTTGTGGGATCCTTATAAGCATGGTAATATTTTTACCTTTTGCTCTGAATTAAATGAGAAGACATGGAAAATTTGGGGCAGAGGAATAATACAGTATGACATGATTTAAAAGGCTCACTCTGGCTATTGTATAGAAAACAGGCTGTAGAGGGGCAAACGTGGATGTGAGGGACCAATTAGGAGACTGTAATGGCAATCCAGACGGGAGCTCATGGCGCCCAAAACTGGAAGATTCTGATGAAGGTGGAGAGAGATGATAGGCTTCTGGGAATGTTTGAAGCTGAGACTGGCAGGAATTTTGAGAGAGGAGTCACATCGGGTTTCAAGGTTCTGGGCCTAAGCAACCGGAAGGATGCGGTTGCTATTTACTGAGATGGAAAGACAACCAGTTAGTGGTACAACAGAAACTTTAACTCAGGTTATACCAGCCCTTATCCAGTGTGATCTGTGCCTTCACCCCAGATCCAACAGGAGTAAAGTGGTGTTGTTCTAGAATTAAAACCAAACCAAAACAAAACCCCAAACCTTCACAAATAAAAGATGGGAAAAGGTGACTTAGCAGTCATGTGATTAAAACTCTTAAACAAGTTCTAGTTGAGTTCAAGCTCAAATCGATCCTCCATAGGATGGCACTGCCAAAAACACAAATTGTGTTGTCTTAGAGAATGGTCTTTGACCCAGGAGGTAAAAGCATGGTTCAAGACCACTAAGCA
Organism: Martes martes; assembly: GCF_963455335.1. Taxonomy (NCBI): domain Eukaryota; kingdom Metazoa; phylum Chordata; class Mammalia; order Carnivora; family Mustelidae; genus Martes; species Martes martes. The sequence goes on from NC_137895.1 coordinate 23,877,189, forward strand.
TAAAGCAGGATGTTCCATTCTTAGAGTTACGCTTTTAAAACAAAGAAAACCAGCAAAGAGATAAAGAATTCAGAGGGCAGCAGCTAGAACATAAGGGTATTCAAAGACTCGAAGGTTGAGTGAGACAGGTTCGGAGGAAGGTAAAGGTGAGACAGCAGAACGAGAAAAATGTTCAGTGAAATGGAAGATAATGATGCTGAGGTCACAGGGCCACTGATCTGATTAAATGTGATAATGTATGTGAAACCACTTTGTCCACAGGCAAATGCTTTACAAATGTTAAGCATCATTATTAAACTTGAAGGCCTGTCATGTAGAAGAGGTTTTAGATGTGTTCTGTGTGGCCCTATGAGGTAGAGCTGGAACTGAGAGCCAGAAGCATTTCTATTGAGAGAGAAGGATTGTCCACGGACAGGAGGGGCTGTTTCAGTCAGGTGACCTCCTCAAGTCTGGAGATGTTCAAAGGCAGACCAGCTGAGCACATGACAGGGATTTTAAAGCACAATTCTCCCTTTTATGGTCTGTAGGTTTTGTGGGGGGTTTTCTTTTTTTTCCTTTTCTTGTCTTCTTCTTTTTTTTTCTTTTAACAATTCTGAGGCTATCGTAGTAGCTTGACGTCTTCTTCTTATTGGTTCTGTATTAGGCCCTTGGTCATATTCATCTCACAAAAAGATAATTCAATTCTCCCAATTAATGAGTAAAGCCACAGGTGGCCTTCCCACAGAGGCCCAGTTATGTCATTTAAACTAGGCTCTTGACAGAACTTATTACAGAAGAGTTTAGAAAAATCTGTTCTAACTCATCAAAGGCCTAAAATCGAATAAAAGCCAATAATAATAATTATATATCTCACCGAACCATGGTAGTGTGTTTAAACCAGTGAAGCTTTCCTTTTAAAAAAGTGGAAACAAGATAAATTATTATTAGATAACTGATAAACACGACAATGATGAAATGTTCTTGTGAGGGTAAAATAATTGAGATGATAATTAGGCATAATTAGCATTATTATGAGTCAATCATATTTCAGTGAAAAGAAAACATATTTGGCTAAAAGGATGTAATTTTGTTGTTGGTACTTTTCGAATTCTTTCTGGTTCAGCTAGGTCACTCATTGTATTTGCCAATCAATTATTTCAGAGATGACTGGAGATTTCCATTTTAACAAAAGCCTTTTTTAGTGAGCAGCAGAGCTTTTAGAAGCCCCTCTCCTTGATGCACCCTGAATCTTTTCACTGGCTCTTGTCACTCTCTCTGTAATCCACATATCTCATAATGACTACTGCCAGTGTCAAACCTACAACCTAAAATGGCAATAACAAGATGACAGTGTTGAGATGAAAGGACTACTTTATTTCCCCTGTTCTATTACACCACTCTCATAGATTTGGCAAGGCAGGGGTTGGGGGGGTGATATTTTATCACAGAAAACAATCTTTTCCTTTTTCCCATGTCATCCATAATTTTTAAAGTTGCATTTGTTAATTTGGTGAATTCCCATCTATCCTCAATCTCCAGAGGATTTTACTCTCCCTCATGTTTTTAGGAGAATTCTTTGGACCTTGGTTAAAAAAAATAATAAATAAAAAAATGGGTGAGGGAATCTTTGAAAGTAAGGGAAGGTGGATCCATAATAAAAGGAGACATAGAAATAAATGCACTATTGGACATGTTAGGAAACTGCTTAGAGGAGGTAAAACAAAGGAAATCAGAATAAATAAGGAGAAACATAAATCTGTGATTTAAATCTCCAGGACCTGGAAAGTTATGGTGGTAAAGCCCAGGTATAGGCGGAAGATGGTGAGTTCCAACTGTGGAAAAGAAGACGGTTTTCCACAAGGAAATAGAGGTGGTTCTTTAAAAAGATTCACAAAATGTGCTTAGGAGAAAAAAAGAAGAAGGTTCTGAAAGGGAAGTTTGGTCACCGTTATAACAGTACTTATGATGTATATTACTGTGATATAGCTGACAAAATAATCATGATCCTAGGATTCCAACAATCAAAATGGAAAACTACATTTTAAAATCTCCTGATACAAACCTTATTCTGGGGTAAGGAAGAGGGGGGATCTCTAAAAAAAGTTATGCTAAAGAAAATAAAAATGCCATATAAATAAAAAATCCTGAATTTTTCCTTGATAATTGGCACTCTCCATAGAAGCACCAAAAACACAAAGATCCTGTTAAGATACAAATTCTAGTGAATATAAAGAATTCTCACACTTTGTATGATCTAAAGAAAGATGATAATAGTGGGCATTAAAAAATGAACTACAGGATGCTTCAAGTTGGATAACAACAGTGACATAGCTTTCTACGTCTCTCAATGCACTTATCAATAATTTATTAGGAAAATGTCAAAATGTCCTTATCATGAAGGTACACAGGAAAGTGGTACTTGCTTTTAAAGACTGACAGTTCATGCAAGAAGCTTAAAAATGATCGTCAGGTGTTTGAGGCAAGCTTCCAACTCTTCCATCTAGCCACCTACTTAAATATTATGGAATATAAATCAAAGGCAGCAAGAGCGAAAAATGAGTCCTTTGAAAAATGCAGTTATTCACAATGAAATGCAGATGAGGCCCAGTCTTGTAATTGACATATTTTATATTTGACCTATAGCTAAGGACTCTAAGAAATATTCTGAAACTTTTGTTTGGCCATCACATTCCCCAGCACATGATCACCACATTATCTCATTAGTTCAACAAAATTAATATTTTTACCTCTGTCATCTCTTATTTTTCTAGATGTCATCTTTTGACCTTAATGAAATCTGAGCATGTGGCTACAAAATAATGCAAATGACTTTTAACAGGCACACCCCAATGTATGTCTGAGAGAGTGGGGTCTCCTTCAAGAAAAATACAAAGATGTTGTAAACACGGGCAGCAAAGCAGGACTAAACAACGGGCCTGCCGCCCATGTTTGAAAGACAGCACTCAGTTGGAAGTATAATTCGTGGTATGGACCCTTGAAAACATACTTTGCCTTGTATTTTTAATAGTCACCTTTATGACCGTGGTTACTCATTTCCGTGAGAAAAATAGGTATTTCCGTTGTCATTCCTGATCATGTAAAGATTATGAAATCTGGAAACAAACTGTGTTTGAATCCCAGATCTGTCATTTCCTGGGTACCTGACTTGGTACCTCAGCTTCCCTGTCTGTATAATAAGGATAATGATAGGATTTTATAAGGTTATTGTGAGATTAAATGATGTCATTTATGTAGAGTACTTTAGGATTGTGGCTGGCCCATAACAGGTACTATATAAGCATTAGCTGCTGCTGCTGCTGCTGCTACTACTACTATTACTACTACTACTACTATTACTATATTATTGCTACTGTCGTTAGTGTTATAGTCATAATCTCAACAGAGTATCTGAATACAAACTGAATGAAGAAGGTGAAAATTTCCAGTCTTTCAATACCTGTGCTTTATCCCCAGTAAAACAAATTAAACAACTGCATACATAAAGGTGCACCGTTAGCTCCATAAATACACAAAAGTGTCATTTAAAAAAAAATGATTGGTTTTTACAATCATCAGATCAATAGTGTATGCAGGGAAAATAAATATTTTAAATCTAAAGTATGATTAATTCACAACTGAACAGAGATCAGCTTATATAGAAAACAAAGCATAACTGAAAATTAAATTTGCTTTTTCACTGAAAGAAAAAAATCACCAAAACTATGAGTATAGATTACTTATTGTAAGGTAGGTTTCAAATGGTTGCTGCATCTGGCATAACAACTTTCTCTACAGATTCACAACCTCATTTTCTTTTTTTTTTTTTTTAAGATTTTATTTATTTATTTTGACAGAGATCACAAGTAGGCAGAGAGAGAGAGAGGAAGGGAAGCAGGCTCCCTGCTGAGCAGAGAGCCAGATGCGGGGCTCGATCCCAGGACCCTGGGATCATGACCTGAGCCGAAGGCAGAGGCTTTAACCCACTGAGCCACCCAGGCGCCCCCACAACCTCATTTTCTAACCACCTCGAGCTATCTAGATAGCAATAAATGTTGGTGTGATCATGTATCAGTTAGTGCAGCAGATTGTATTATTGGCCCCAGTTTTTCACCCCTCTCTCTTTCCCCCTGCCCATTACCAGGTGACTTTGCACTTCCTCCCCAAAGGTCAAGGATACTTTCTTACCTCTTGACTTTGGGGTTAGTCATAGGATTTGCTTTGGCCAACAGCATGAGGCAGTAACGAGCCAGTAACAACCTTAGGCCTCCAGAAGCCAAGCATGTTTCTGCTTCTACCACTTAAAAATAAATAAATAAATATCCTGACTATACTAGCTTCCTAGTCTCAAGGGGCCCAAGGGAATGAGACCCAAGGAATGGAGAAGCACCAGTAAGCAGACTCAACCAAGTCCAGACTCAAATCTCAAATACACCTCTGGTTTATCTTCAGAAGAATGAACAGGCTGGCTGACTCCCAGTAGGCTCATGAACAAGCTCAGGAGATATCAAGAAAGCAGCCCAGCAAAGCTAAGTCTGATCAACTGACCTTAACTGACCCTTAGGCTATATTCATAAATTATTTTACTTATTTAATAAGCTATTGGATTTGGGGGTGTTTTGTCACATAGCAAAAGCTGACTCATACAGTTAAAATATTTTCCATTTTAAATAAAATAAAATGGGACCCTAACCACCTTAAGCATTTAAAAAATGCATGGTTTCACCAAACTGAGAAGGCCAGTGATAGCTCTGGCTTCAGGTACAGTTTGGTCCAAAGGTTCAGCATGTCCTCTGAAAATCTCTACAAATTTCTCTGCAGTCTCTGGGCACTAGACTTTTCTGTGTATGAGCTTTGTCTCAGACGAAGCCATTCTCTTGGAACAAAAATGGCAGAAATTCTGAGCCTACTATTTGCACACTTAACCTTCATATTTCATTTTGAAGAAAAGAGAGATGAAGAATGCCTTTATCCCAGCACTGCAAACAAAAGTCCTGAAATTCGCTCTGATAGGACTATCTTAGATCCCTGCTTGTTCCTGAATCATTCAGTGTGGCTGGGGGAAGAAATGATCTGATTGACTCTTCCTAAGTTGTGGGTTCCAAATGTAAAGTCAAATTTACCAGATTCCATGAATTTATTCCAGTGCCAAGGACTGCTGGGAAGGGGGAAGAAGAAAATAAATATGGGAGAAGTGACTAGAAATACACACAGCACACGTTCTGTTTTGTAGTGTAGTAGCACATCTTTCTCACGTTGGGTCTCAGATATTCAAAGCCTCAGATTGTTACCCCTGCCAAATACTCTTTCATTAATGGCAATAAATGCTACTTATTTGAATTAACCATATATACTGAGAGGTATAAAGATTTTTTTAGATAAATAAAAATGTTAAAAGACAAGAAAACAAAAGAAGTTATAATGCCACCATTGATCCCCCAGTAACTAGAAACAGCTTCTCTTTGAAATCTCAGTACCACCTGCTTTGCATCTGCTCGACCAACTGAGAAATGCAGGTCTGGCAAAGAGAGAAAATCCATTTTAAGTAGATCTGTGACAATACAGGGCGAGAAGGTCTTGAAATCCACCAAGGGTTTTAATCAATAAGACTGACAGCACAGAGCATGCCAGAAGCCAGAAAAGAAGAGTTTGCAAAAAGCATTCAAGACACAGCCCGAACTCTAAGGTTCTGGTGACAAACCAGGGCCAGTGAGGCAGAGGCACATACCACCATCTTTCTCTTCTGATCTAAGGAAAGGCGAGAGAGGAAAGGGCTGATTAGCTCAGGGAGGGAGGGTTTTTGTTCTGTTCTTTTCCATTCCAACTTTCCAAATCAGGGGGGAATTCTAAAACCCATTGTCTGATTTCAAAAGTTGGGTTTGAAAAACACGACAAGCTCTTTTTTTTGTTACCTAATTCTCAGCTGTAAACCGAAGCTCTTCGAGTGTGCATGCTTCATAAAAGGCAAAGGGACTTAATTGAATTTTGCATGCCGCTTCTAAGTGGATTGCTAGGGTATACCAGGATTAATTAGTTTCGTGTTGTTAATTCAATTCAAAGGTTGCTGATAAACTAAGACCATCAAACTCCATTAGGAGAAACAAAAACTGCTTAATTATGACAGCATCTTCGGGGTTGTGGATAAGTTTTATCAGTATGCTAAAGTTCCATCCTGGGTTTTTAGGATTTGTGAAGAATCCGTGGTAGTGGACCAGAGAGACTTCAATGATTAAAGCACTTTCCACCAAATTGTTAACTTTCCAAATTTGGTAACTTTAAAAAGAAATTAATCCTTGATTGCAATGGCTCTTTCTGCTCTTTTGAATGTAAAATTTCATTTGTGGAAAAATAACTCTCAGAGAACTACTCTAGCCTATTTGCATGTCTGCATGTAAAATGTGCAAGGTTGCAGATTTGGATTTTGCTGTGTCTCCCTACACGAAACCTTTACTGCGCTGTCACAATCACAGTACCATGATCCCTTGTGTATGAAAAAAGTCTTTTTATCAACTACATATTTTATTTTGTGTAGAGAATGTTGGAAGTACGATTAGCAACACTGTCTTGCAAATAACTGTCTCTCCAGCCTTACCCCTAGCTAAACTTCAACTCTCTATGAACACACCTAGGAGAGCATGCTTGCACAGAGGAGCAGACACACTCATTGCCTTACCATTTGGTTTAGATGCACATGAATATTGCAGTTCAGAATCCAAATTTTTTTGCAGCTTGTTATACTGGATCCCTCCAACATCTTTCCACATTTAGTACAAGACACTTCTCTGCTTCTGGAACACTCCCCCAGGTATGTGCATATATGTGCACACACACACATAGATGCACAGAGATACCCCAAAGGCACAGACATGTGCACACATACACATGCACACACACATGCACACACTTCTCCTAATTCCTCCTCACGCCTCAGCTCTTAGTGTACCCCCTTCAACTCACCTAGGACATCATCTTTGATCCCCAAGACTAGGCTGAATATCACTCCTCTGGGTCACTCCAGCACCAACATTTAGCACTAATATTGCAACTGACACACTGTAATAGGCTGTTAATTTATCAGTGACTCTTACCCAGAAATTAAGCTCCTGAATGACAGGGACTATACCTTACTCATGGTGGTATCACTGAACAGTGCAGCGCATGGCACACTGAAGAAATTCCATCAGCATTTTTTGAATAAATGAATAAAGGCCAGAATGATTCCAAAATTAGCTGCAGAATCCCTTTTAGATATTATTCCATTCTAGGTCATTTCATTAATGACCTCTTTACTTCTACCCAACAGTCTGGCATCTCTACGGACTGATTAACCTCTAGCAACTCCTCTAGGAGAGACTTGCTGGTGCCTCCCAAATTCCTGCCTTTCCTTTTGTAAAAGAACACTAGAGTTTTAGCAGAGAATACTGAAATAAGGGAGGGGCTAGGGAGACATTTCCCATACTCCAGTTAAACTGATTGTCTGAATAATTATGGTCATTGAAATGTAAATGTAAATACTACACAGGAATTCTGGGGGGTATTCTTAAAAGGAAAATACCCTCCTTCAATACTTCTCCTTCTTGTTGCTTCAGATGGTGGAAGCAGTGCCTGGTTCTCTAGCAGCCATATTGGACATGAGACAATATGTTATAGAAGGAGGCTGTTCTCCTGAGTTTTCTGGAGTCCCCATCCCAGCCACACCACACTTAAAACTTACTGCCAGACTTCTTTTATATGAGAAAAAAAATCTCAGTAAAGTAAGCATTATTTCAGCTTTAAAAAAAAATATAATAGCTAGATCTAATCCTAAATACTGTAACCAATGTAACAAGAGAATTCTATATCTAAGTCTTAGAGGGCCATTCCTTGTCTTTGCCCTGAGTAAGCCGTGGAATCAGAGAAATCAATATCCAGTCTGGCTAGGAATTTTTTTGATATAGCTGTAAACTGACCTTTCCCCAGGCTATATATCCTCTTATCCTCAGTAAAACTCTAAATTAGCCAATTTTCCACCCTCCCACTTTTTTTTTCCAGCACATATGGTTGCAGATGACTCAAAGACTTTTCCGAGATAACATACTTGTAGTTTTTCCTAAGTCCTAAAATTTTAGACCAGTGTTTCTCAAAGGATAGTTTCAGAACTGCCTCAAAATCTTCTGGAATTATTATTGTTAACAGGGAGTCCTGGCCTTAAACTAGACACACTCAGTCATGACCACTGGACACAGAGTGTCTACATTTTTTTTTAAGTTGCCCATGTGACTGTGAGACATAAAATAGTCTGACAAGCCACTGTCTTCTAAGAGACACTACAGAGAATTCTTGTTACCTCCAAAATCTCAATTCAGAGGGCTCCTCTTCCTCTACAGAGACCCAGCCTACCTTCTACCCATCTTGCCAAAATTAGAGCTTCAGAAATTCTACTGTTTTGCTACCCCAACTGTGGACCATGGACCAGTGGTATACACATCCCTTGTTAACAATGACAGTTTTGAACCTCACCCCAGGCCTACCAAACCAGAATCTGCATCTAACCAGATATTTAGGTGCTTCATAAGCAAGTTAGTGACTGGGAGGTGCTGAGTTCCTGGGCAGTGCCTTTGCTTGAAATACATCAGAGCCTTCATCCATTCCCATCATTTGGCTACAGGCTACAACATATATTATCCACAAACCTGCTGCTTGCTGAGGCCAGCAGTACAACTGTTCACTGAGCATCTACTGAGCACCATAGACAAAAGTGTAGGAAGATGTCTAAGGGTGAATATTATGTGACAACTTGGCTAGCCTACATTACCCAGATAATCTGGTTAATTACTAATCTAGATACTGCTGTGAAGGTACCTTTTAAGTGAGATTAGCATTTAAATCAAGATTCTGAGTAAAGCAGATTACCCTCCATAATATGTGTGGGCCTCATCTAATCAGTTGAAGACCTTAAGAACAAAAAGATTGGCTTCCCCTAAGAAAGACAGAATACTCCCAGCAGCTATCCTCCAGCCCTGCCATTCTACCCTACAGATTGTGGATTTGCTATCTTCCCTGATTGCATGAGCCAATTTCTTAAAATAAATAAATCTCTCCCCCTCACTCTTTCTCTCTCTCTATATATACGTGTGTGTATATGCATATATGTATATACTACATATATATAACATACATTGTATACAGTCTCTTATACATGTATAATATACATATCCCTCCATATATATTGATAATATTTAAATAAACTTATTAAATATATCTAATACCTATAAATATTAATACAATTATATTTAATATATATCAAGTGTATTTATGTGAATGTATAAATATTTATCATACACACATATTTTAGTGGTTCTGTTTCCTTGGAGAACCTTAATACAATATATTTGTATTATATATCCAATACACTGGTCAATATTTTGACTAATACAATATATTTGTTCCAAATTCTTTGCAAATCTCCTTTACATCGATTCATCCATCTCATCAGATTCTTCCATTTTTCCCAATTACTTATGGAATAAATCCCAAACTCCTTAGCATATTTTTTAATACTTCCAAGGTCTCATCCCCACAAGTGCACATTTCTGCCTCATCAGGCTACTCTCTGGTTTTTAGATGAGCTTTTCTGTCTCTGTTCGTTCTTTCTCTCCTTGGCCTCCTTCTCATCTCTGATGCTTAGCTCATACGACCCATTTTTACTTACTGAATATGAACATATAAACATTAGTTGATTATTGAATAAAACCTTCCCCTTCCCAGGATCTCTTGCCATTAATTAGTTAATGGCAATTAGTCATTATTCCCTGAAAGACCCTTGAACAATTATTTCATTTCATATGAAATATGTTGCAGTTGGTTAAATGTACAGGAATCTCACTAGACATTGAGCCCCTTGAGGGCAGGAAATATGTTTTTATTACACATCTTATTTTTTTCATGTATTCTTTTTGGTTTCTTAGTAAAATTTATTGAACGAATATAAAATCATTGTATGCTTGATATATACTTTATTACTGACATTATTAATATATTATGAATATTAAGTGGAGAAGGGGAATAGGTTTGCTTTTTTTTTTTTTTGACTTTGTAATACAAATAACTCCAAAACTAAAAGACAAATTTCCCACTCTGCCTTATTCTTCTTTGTAGCTCATTTTACCACCTATTTATGTATGGTTTTGTTTATCACCTGTCTTCCTCCTCTAGAATATAAGCTTTATGGACTTTGTTAATACTTATGTATTGAATGAATTCATTTATCTCTGAGCATGAACATGTGGTCAAGGCAGGAGTGCTTATCCACTAAAAATAACAAAAATATTTACATACTCATGATGGAAGGAGCTGGATGCACTGCCTTGCTGTATGTAGAATGGTGAACAATCAGTCTTGTTGGTTTTGACTTTGTCTTGGGTAATGTGAGAAGCTGGCCGAGGTTAAAGATTCTCCAAAGTAATTTTTAGCATCAGAGCCCTTTTCTGGAAATCAAGTGTTATACAAACCGTGGTCACCCTGTTGTGCCCAGAAGAAGGGTCACTTTTTCTAAGTTGCACAAAGTCTTCCTATGGACTAGAGGTAACCCTGCATGGAAGACGAATACATAAGGCAGGTGAGAACTGTGAGAACTGTATAGCTTTGATTAGATCAGGAACAGAACCCTCTCCTCTGGCCTCATCATTCCCCTGTGGTCCCTAAGGCATCTTTGGGGAAATAGGAGTTCCTGAAAAGCACTTTGAAAACCACACTAATCGATGCATCTGGGGAGACTTCCAGCATCAAGCATCATTAATCAGGTGGGACTTTCAGTCTGAAAACAACTGAGGCTTAAAGAGGTGTGAAGTTTTGATAGAAGCTGATCTGGCGCTGATTTCATAGAGATACAAGAGGAAGGAACCTGACAGTTAGCATCTGTAAGCATTTAGATTATAATGGAACCAGGGGCAATAAGCAGCCTGGGTTTTAAGATTGAATCAAGCTGGGCAAACCTAATTGCTTTTTCCCCCCTTTTTTAAAAAGGGAGTGGGAATTGCATGATTAATAAAAGAGAGGGAGAAAATGAAGATGTAACATAACCTAATTTTGGTAAAGCACTTAATACAGTATCTAATAAAGTCTTACTTGCAAAATGAATTCAAATTGGATTGGATTTGAACTCTGGCATTCTATACTGGCTGAAAGCTGAGAGCTGGTGACATAGAAACCAAGGATAAAGGCGAGGTATGACATTACAGAGGTGTCTGGTAGCCCTGCCCCAGGAATCAATGAAGCTCTAGAGTTAGTTAACAGCTTCATTAATGATCTGTATGATGAGACAAAAGAGTATCTTAATGAATGTTATTGAAGAAACTATGGGGAAATGCTGTGAATTCCAGTCTCAACTGAGAGGTATGCAATAAGAAAATAAATATGCAGAAACAACTGGAAAGAAACTTCTTAGAAGCTGATATTTGGGGGAAAACAGTTTGCAAGATTTTGACAAAATGCATTTCTTTAGTTTTATAAAATAGCATTCTTAGAGATTTGAGTAAAACAAACATTTAACCCAACCATGAAATTAAATGCTAGTCTAGAGGCCTAAGACAATCTATTCCCCCAACAAAACTAAAATATAAATAAATAACCACAAGGCATTAAAAAGTAGCAGCTAGATAAAAGTCATTTTTTTTCTTCTACAATTTTTCTTTTTCTCTTGGAGTATTAGTGAGAGAATGAATGCAAGGAACAACAGAAAGGGATTTGATTTTTTTAAAGGGGAGGAGGAGATGACATCAGCAGACAGAGGCCACATTTGTAAATCCCACACCCCCAACCCCAGATAAGAAGGATTTCAGTGGACTCCAAGTTTTTCTAGAACTAAGATTAAAAATAAAAAAAAGAAAGAAAGAAAGAAAGAAAGACGGACTCTGATAATTCACATGATCTCAAAAGCCAGTACGTCTCTTCCGTTCCTTCTCCCCTCCTCTGCCCCAAAGTATATAGAAAAGAAGCCAAAACATACTCCATGATTAAAGTCATTCATTTGGCTGGTCATTTCTATGTAACAGGATGAAAAGCAGAATCTTAACCTTAGGAAGCACACATTATAGTAGCAAGAAAGCCAAACACATTAATATTGAAAGAAACAAGTGCTCAAATCCAATGTGGGTTAGGAACATGGGTAAATTCAGGAAAATCATGGAGAAGGAAGCATTTGTAACTTAAAGACTCAATAAGCATTTACTGGGGGTTAATCAGATCACAGAATGGTAGAGGGGTGGCAGCATTAGCAGGCAGTGGGTAAAAATAGTAGAAGGCACAAATTCCTGACAAACCTTAGAAGCTATGCAAAGAAGTTTCATTTTTATCCCATCTGTATTGGGAAACCAGTACAGGGAGACCAGTACAGGGAGAATTCTGGGTCAGAGGATGGCATGGTTGAATGTATATGTCAATGAGACCATTCTGGCATCCAGAGTATTGTAATAGTTTCCTCCTAAGAGTTTCCCTTCCTGTCCTTCTCTTCTTACAGTCTAGCCTTAACAGTGCAGCCAGACTCATCCTGGTAAAATGTAACTCAGGTCATAACTTCTGCTCAAAATCACCAAATGCTTCCTATCTCAGAGAAACAGAAGTCCCAGTTCTTGCTATGACCTATGAGATTCTGCATGATCTGGGCCCTGTGAGCTCTTAACCTCTTCTGCTACTATTCCCCCTTGTCTTCTCCACTCCATTCCAACCACAGGAAAGCACCAGGGTAGACCTCTGCCTACTCTTTTCTTCTAAGCACACCTGTCTCCCAGATACTTACACTGATCAGCATTAGTCCTTTCAAGGCCCTGCCCACATGCCACATTTGCAGTAAGACTATCCCTAACCACAATACCTAAAATTTCATCTCCGTCTCCCCAATATTTATATCCCTTTCCTCACTTTATCTTATTAACACTTATCATTTTCTAATATATTATGATAAGATCCACAAGGGCAGGAATTCTTGTCTATTTTTTTTTTTTAAGATTTTATTTATTTGACAGAGAGAGGTCACAAGTAGGCAGAGAGGCAGGCAGAGAGAGAGGGGGAAGCAGGCTCCCTGCCTAGCAAAGAGCCTGATGCGGGACTCGATCCCAGGACCCTGAGATCATGACCTGAGCTGAAGGCAGAGGCTTAACCCACTGAGCCACCCGGGCACCCATTCTTGTCTATTTTGTTCCTGTCCTCAGAACAGTTCCTGCTAATACTAAATCCTCAATAAATATTTATTGAATAAATGAATGAATGTGAAAACTACTGAAACATAAATCCTGTAGGATTGAAAATAGGAGGCTATGGCAGTTGTGAAGAAGGCTTAAATAAGGGCAATAGCAGGGCAGATAGAAAAGTGAAAATGGGGACAGGAGATACTTAGGGTGCAGAATCAGTAGAAATTGAATTAGTGGGGATTAAGATGCCAGGAAGGATTCAGGAAGAATGACTCCCAGGTTTTGGTTAAAGCAACCATGGAGATGGTAATTCTATTTCCCTAAATAGGGAACATGGTAGAGCAGGAAAGAAAGAAAGGGAGAAGACAATGGATTCCGGTTTTGACATGTTGAGTTCCAAATGTCTGATGTAAATTTGCCTGGATCTAACAGTTTACTGCGGGATGTCCCATGTCTTGGTAAGAGAATATGAAGTAAAGCTCTTTGTTTCCCTCCGGGGTTTTCTCTATGCAGATGAAATTCCAAATTTCAAATGAAAAGCTACTCTGCCTCCCTGTAGTGAGCTCTGAGTTGCAGAAAGTAGCAAAACCACCCAGAGCACCAGACAGAAGGTCCAAGTGGTAAAGGTCAGTGAAGGCAGGTGAGAAGGCAAAGTGCCTGAGTAACAGGTGCAAAGAGCCCGAGCCGACCCTTATGTATTCATGCAATAAGCTTGGGGAGGAGGCTGTGCTGTAGACCAGAGACTTAGGTAGCCAGCGGAGCAGCCCAGAGGATGGAGACTTACTGCCTTCCCTGGAAACACACAGTCTAGTCATGTGACTCTGAATCAGGGCTCTGTTCGTTTCACTTATGTTCACACGCACTAAGGTAGAAGAAACCTGGTCCTTAGGACTGAAATAAATTTCTACGTAGAGATACTTCTAAAACTGTAGTTTCAATCTTATGAGGGAACAAATAAGTGCTACCATCGTCCCAAGTGAACTAAAAATGCGTTGAACGAATTTTAAGAAATATATCATCACCAATGGTGCCATACATACACATACATGTGTTCACAGAAGAGCCACTGAGTCAACAAGGGGCTTCATCATGAAGGCATATGAAAAACATACAACTTCTGTACAATTTGTTTTTTCCTGATATATCAACATTTTCATCAAGAGACACCAAATAAATATGCTATAAGAAAGGCTATCTTAAAAAAAAAAAAAAAAGAAAGAAAAGAAAGGCTATCTTGACACTATGGTTCCAGGTAAAGATATGCCCACTCATTTACTTGACTCATGGTTTCTAGTCAGAGAATATCATATGAATTGAGTTTGTACTGTGTGCTGTATTTGGATAGACCCCAAATATTTTTCTTTATGTTCATATACCAAGTGAGAGACATGAATAGACAGCATTTTCTGGCTTTCTACTGTGTTTTGCATGTGTATTCTACGTATGTTGAAGTGCTCTTATGTTTAGCTTGATTTTACCCCAAAGTTTTGGATGTGCTATCACTTTATTTTCACAGGCAGCTGGAGAGCAAGACAGCTGACCATCTGACTCTTCATCACCTTCCACAGGATGATTTCCTGGCACCCCAATCCATCTTCTCTCTTCCCTATAAGTAACCTTCATTACAATAAAATTGCATTACATTTCCTGTTTTAAGTAAGTGACATTTATTTACTTTCAAGTTGTTATTAGTTATAGAAACTTATTTACGTTGTTCACTTGGTAAGATTTTTCTACCTGTGAATAATGTTTGGGTATTTGGGGTTGGGTGGCATGTATCACAACTTTTTCAATTAAAATTAACAGAAAAAAATGTTTTTAGTTAATAGCTTTTCACTTACTGGCAAGGTTTTCAAAACAAAATCATTAAATGAGGGAGCAGGAGCTTCTGTTTTATCCTTCTAGTATTCCTTTTTTGTAAATAACCACTTCTAATTAAATAAAACAGTACTAACAATCTGGTTCTTGTTTCTTGGGTTTGGTTTGGTTTTGTTTGTTTTAATGAAAACTACCAATTGATTCCTCCTCAAGGTGCCTCTTTTTGCAGGTAGTTAGGTCTCACTTGAAAACTCCTGCTTACCTGCCCCAGAGTTAGGTCTCTGAATTCTTACCTGCCCCAGAGTTAGGACTCTGAATTCTTCTTCCCTTGCTAGAGGGACCAAAACAGCAGGGAAGTGATAACAGGCCTAACCATGCCCTTCTGGATTGTCTGCAGATTCAATTTTCTCCAAGAAATCCAGACCCCAGTGAAGCTGAGTGACAGGAAAGCCTTGCCAAGATGCCAGACTCTCAAGAATGCTAGGGCATATAATGACTGACAGCGGGAGGCCAGCTATAGGAGGGGAAACAGAATGGGAGGGGGAAGGAGAGGGAATGACTGAGTTGGGCTGTGCTGCAGTAGGGTAGAAGGGAGGACAAGGAGTAACATCGGGAAGGGAACATGTATAGACCGAATACGTGTGCATGCTCACACACATGCAGACCACAAACAAGAAAGCACTAAAGGAACCACGTATATGGAAAACCACGACATCCTCCATTCAGATTCTTCTGCCCTAGTTAATGCATGGTGTTCCCAAAAGTTTGCCAGCGCAGAATTTTATACTCAGGTTCACACCAAGGCCCCTGCGATGGTATGAAAATTAATCTTGATCTGCATCGTTTCTGGAATGAATTTTCATAAGTTTTTTCATCTCATTGGATCCCTAAATCAAATCACTTGAATACTAAGCCCATTTAAAAAAAAAAAAAAAAAAGGTCTGTAAGCTCCCTCAAATCCTCAAAATGGCACATAACAGCTCTAATGTATGAGTTTTGCAAACAAGATTTCTTTTACATGGACTCTAACTCTTACTCAAATGGTTCTGAGAAAAGAAATATGACATCCTCTCAAATTTGATTAGGGGTGACATGAGGGCTAAATGGGTTTTCTTTTGGATTCTGGCATGATAGTCACAGAAAGACAAACATAAGCCAGTGTTACTAAAGGGTGGATCTCCTCACACCTCATCTTGCCTGGAAATTACTATTAATAGCAAAGAAATAAATTCTATAATAGAGAATCTACACTATTAGTGGTGGCATTAATGTAGTTTACGCTTCACTAAAATCTAATAGAAGAGCTTGTCAATAATATAGACATTCGAAAAATCATTAAAATCACTAAAAACAGCTAAAAGTCCTTATTTTTTCCAACTTCATATTATGAAAAATTTCAAACATACAGAGTAGCTTTAAGAAGTAGGTCCAATGAATATAAATTTAACTGTCACCTGGAGTCAACAATCATTTATAGTCTTCATATTTGCTTTATCTATAAATATATGTGTACATACATACTTTTGGGGTTTTTTCCTCGATCATTCGAAAGTAAGTTGCAGATGACATAATACATTATCCATAAATACTTCAACGTGAAGCTCCTAAAAAGTACATTCTTCTACATAAACATAATTTTACTATCACACCTAAGAAAATCACAGTAATTCCATAATATCTTCTATGGTCCAGTGCATATTTAATTTTCCTATCGTGCTCAATATGGCTTTTAAAGATTTTTTTTTTTTACATGGATTATCAAGGTTCTCACGTTGCATTTGTTTTGTCCCTTTGGTTCCTTTATCCTGCAGCAATTCACCCATCTATGTGTTCCTCATGACACTGACTTTTTGAAGAGATATCAACATTTCTATGGTAGATGGTTCCACATCCTAGATTTGACTTAATATTTTCTCATAGCATTAACTTGCTTCTCTATTTCCTTCACTTGTTATAAACTGGAACTTTGATCTAAACATTGATTAGGCTCAGGTTAACTGTTTGGGGCGAGAGAATTTATAGGAAATGCTGTGTCTTCAGACCGCATCACAGCAGAGACACGTAAAGTTAGGTTGTCCTAGTGTTAATAAGAGTATGTGTATCATCCCTGCTGCATCTCCTGACAATAAAGTTATGTTCTCCCTTTACAATCAGCAACCTGGGGGCTGTTCCTTTGGCGTTGTGTGAACATCCCATATGCCAACAACCTCTCACCTAATGATTTTCTCCTCCATTTACCCATGCAGGTCCAAATCAAGACTTTCACCAGGGACTGGAGAATGGTGATTTTCTAATCCCATCATTCTTCTACATTTAGTTGTGGGATTTTTTTTTTATTTTTTATTTTTTGGTAAAGAAGAGCTTCTCCTCAACAACCAGGGATGAACCATAGTTCCTTCTAAAAAGCAGAAAGTAAATCCTTTATTTTTATTGTTTTATTTTTAATCACTACATTTCAGAGTAAAGAGCTTATGTAATAACCACCTCCAATACCGTCAAAGAACTCTCTCTCTTAGTCTGGATTCATGATTTTTATTTATTCAGTGTTTTCAATGTAATTATAATTATTATTCTTATAACAGTTTTGATGTTCAAACTGCCAAAAATTTGGACCAGTGGCAGCCCCCAGGGACTTGGCTCCTGAGTTCTCGGATATGCTCCTGTTGGTCTTTGAGTGTTTCTTTGCCTTAGAGCACAACATGCCCCTTGCTAATACTGTCCCCTGCCCCAAATGTGGAATTAGCTATTCCTCTGATGAGCTTTCATTGCTTTGAATGGGGAATGGTATTTAGAAAACAAGATCCAGTATTAAATGTGCTAATTGCTACTGGGGTATTATTATTTCTAAACAATAACTTTTAAAAGGGTGGTATTAACTGTAGATTAATTTTAACCATGATTATAGCTTAGCAGAGGCTTCCTTCACACCTACCAAATGGTCTAGACTTAACTATAGTATATTTTGCTATAAAGAGAATCAAATGAAACAGACCCTTCTCCAACTGGCAATCAAGGAAATATGGTTACTTTCTGCAAATACAACTTTAAGGTAAACACAGAAGAGGTAAGTGAATTCACTTACAAGTGTTTGTCTTTAAAAAAAAAAAAAAAAAGACTAGGTTGATCAGAAGAGGAGTTAGTAAGCCATAGCAACAAAGGAAAAGAAAGTTGATCATAAGAATGCTCACTCAGGAGAGAAGGTGATCAGACCCAATGACTTATCCCATTTGGGTCTGGTGGTAGATACGTCCCCATGGAGGAGATAATAAGACTGAGGCCTTGAACCATCTGATCCCATCCCATGCTCAAGCAGTATCTTTTTCTTTCTTTCTTCCTTTCTCTCTTTCCTTCTTCCTTTCAATTTTAATTTTGTTATTTAACATACAGTGCAATATTGGTTTCTGGAGTAAAATTCAGTGATTCATCACTAACATACAACACCCAGTGTTCATCACAACAAGTACCCTCTTTAAGACTCATCCCCCACCTAGCCCATTCTCCAACCACCTCCCTGCATCAACCCTCATTTCGTTCTCTATCATTACGAATCACTTGTGACTTGTTTCCCTCTCTCCTTTTTTTCTTCCCCTCCTTCCTGTATGTTCATCTGTTTTCTTTCTTAAATTCCACACATGAGTGAGATCATATATATGGTACTTGTCTTCCTCTGACTTATTTCACTTAACATAATACACTCTAACTCCATCCACATCGTTGCAAATGGCAAGATTTCATTCTTTTTGATGGCTGAATAATATTCCATTGTGTATATACACCACATCTTTACCCACTCATCAGTCAATGGACAACTGGGCTCTCCCCATAGTTTGGCTATTGTTGATAATGCTGCTATAAACATCAGGGTGCACCAAGCAGTATTTTTCTGATTGTGACTTGGCATCTGTATTGGCCAGGTATTATTGCACAATGCTCCATAACAATGCAAAAACCTCAGCAGCTTTCAATAACAAATGTTTGTTTCTTATTTATAGATCTTTGGGTTGGGTGTGATTGCTCTATTTTAGACTTCAGTTTGGGCTCAGATCTGTTGCGTGTGTCTCTCATTCCTGGATTCAGACTTGAAGGAGCATAGCTACTTGGGCCTATTCTTCTCATTATTCAGGGCAGGTATACAAGTGTAAGTCAAACCACAAAAGCACATTTAAAGCTTTGAATTGCATGTTTTGTACAGCATGCCCCTAACAGTCCTTGGCCAAGTCAGGTCACAGGGCAAAGCCCAAAGTCAGTAAGAGCAAATAAATATATTTTGCTCTCAAGCCAATCATGGCAAAGGTGGGAAAAAAGGGAAGAACTGTGAAAAAATAATACACACACCAAAAAAATCATTCTATGCAGCATGTGTACAGAAGAGACGGGGCTGTCTTATCCTTCCCGATCTTATATTTCTTACAGCAAACTAATAATTTGTCATACTTGTCTCTGAAAACTTGATTAATATCATCCTTTCCAGAAATGAATACATTTTGCTGGACTGACTAGTCACGTTACACGTTTCAAGATAATTGCCAAGAACTGTACATGGATGACCCATGCAACTAAGCCTATGGTTCATAGATAATAACATTCAAATTTGGCCAGTTGGATATTTATTTGGGGCACAACATTCAATATCCACTCAGAAACTGGATACCTTTCACCTACTCCTCATGCCTCATCACTTCAACCATGCTCTTTAAGGGATGAAGTCACATGAATCTGTATGTCCAGCCAAAGACCAATGGTACTACTTGGTGGAGTAGGAAGAACAGTGGACTTTGATTCAGACAGTCTTGATTTGTGTCCTAATTCTACCATCTGTCATCACTGATTTCTGATCAAGTCATTCATTTTCATGGTCCTCATTTTCCTTAGTGGGAAAATGAAAGTGAGGAATACTCCCTTACTTACCACCACATTGTGAGACTCTTAAGACAAAATAGATCAACTATCATGTACCAGAACTCTAATAAAAGAAGTTGTTATTAAAGACTTTTCCTTTAGTGCCCATTATGCTCTGCCACCTCTGCTGGCACTCTCTCCCAGCCACCTGTATCCCCCACCCCCATGCACATACTGTTCAACCCTAAGGGTTATCTAGACCAAATGGGAGGGCCCTCAGTATGCTCCAGCCACAGAATCAGTCCATGAATCATCTTTGTATGCGCAGCTTGTTCCTGGTTGATGGCAGCTGTGCGCCACTAATGGCCTCCCAAGCATCAGACATGCTCTAGTGCAGCAATTATTTGCATTAATCAAAGGCTTCAAGCAAATCTCCCATTTTTGGCTGAATAGTAAAAGTATATTCATGCTGTGCCCAAATGAGAGATTTCACAGGAAAAGGGATGCTTTGGGCACATGTTGCTATTATGGTATTCAACTTCTCACCCACCTCTCACTCACAGAGGGTCAACCTAGCTGGAGAATATTATCTGCATACAAGATTACTTAACAAACAGAATGTGTGCTATAAGTACACAGACCTACTTGCTAATTAATGGATATTTGAATGGGTTAAATAACACTATTGTATCCATTCCAATTCCAGAGGGCTCTGTGAGTGTGGAAATGAGAGCTGATCAGCACAGACACCTGTTTGGATAGTTCCAGGTGGGGTTTTAAATAACTCATTCTCAGCTTTGCATTTGAAAGTAATACCATAAACAGTAGCATGGACCCGAGGCATGCGAAGCCATTTTCATCCTGAACACATGAATGGGGTTCATTTTCCAGAGCCCCCACCAGTTCCCAAATAGAACACCTCAGATAACATCACCCTGTGGCCACACAAGTCCTTCCTCTTATCCTCAGGACAAAAAGAAAGAAAAAAAAAGACTTTGAAATACCGAGACTCAGAGGGTACATCCCACCAAACCAGAACAGGCTTAGAGATCTAAGATACTATGAAAAAATCAAGAAGACTCCTGTCAAGCCCACTGGATCTTTCTGAGGTCAAACTAAATCTAAATTTCTTTTTAGCTTTTCAACAAGACAGAAAAGAAAAGGGAGACTGAAAATTTCCCAATCAGGATGTGATGACTTGTTCTCTGTGTGCTGGAGTAGTGTTAGAATAATGAGGAGATTCTGCATAGTCGAATGCTAAGAAGACCCCTATACTGTGGCGATATTCATTGCGGAGTAGGTTGTGAGCTGTGGGGGAAGAACGCGTCAGCAGAGCTTGACAAAATTCCTCTCCTCCAGAGACCTCTGTCTGTGCACCCTGAGTTCTGTAGCCGAATGGTGGTCAACTCATCACTGCTTTAAAATTTCACCATGTATTTTTTTCTAAAATAATAACTTACACTTTAATGAAAGGATCATTATCATATTCAAGCACACTCCTTTCCCACAGGACTTTAACTATTCTTTGCATATTTATGATTCTGCTGGGCTAAAGCTGACAGAAATTTACAAACGAACAAAGGAAAGGAAGATGTTGACTTCTGAAAAAAATGGTCATAAAATGCCATTTGTCATTATTTGTTGTTTGTTCTGTCCACATCCTCTCAACCTTCCTGAAGGAAACATACCACAGTCTTTCTCTGGAGAATCATCTTCTCCCTCACTTCCAGTGCTTCTATTAGAATTGATGATGTTCTTGACTCCACAAGAGCATGTGTGATGTAGGTCTGCCCATGGAAAGCATCTCATTCCCCTGGGTCATCATGACGTTTGAAAGTGGGTATGAGTTCAAACTGCTGGGTAAGAAAGGAGTTCTCTTTTGCCTTGGATTTGAACCTGGGAGGAGGCAGCCCTGGCACTGAGGACAGCCACTAACCACTGCAGGGAGCCTACAGAGAAACCATACCATGGAGGACATCAGAAATTGAGGGACCTGCAGCCATGTTAAGCTCTAGAGTTTGAGGTCTGATGAGCCACTAAATTCTCTCTCTTTTTTTTTTTTTTTTTTTTTTTTTTTTTTTTTTTTTCACTTAAGCCCATTGAGCTGGGCTTTCTGTGCATTTGAGCTGGGCTTTTTGTGCATCCTTATCTAAACAAACCAAACCAAAAAGATTTTTCAACTGTACTGTATATTTCACCCTCCAAGAAGGAAATACCACAACCTTTTCTATGCCTGAGTTACCATTGTAAAGCAGTAGGAAGGGGGCCTTGGTCAAGAATGGGAAGACCTGCTTTCTGGTCCCACAGGTGCCCCTATATGAGAAGGTGGTCAAGACACCAAGTGAGTATAAATGTCTGAGGCGTTTCATCTAGGAAATGGGGGGAGGGTCCAAACTGGAGAATTTCTAAGGGCTCTCCAGCCCCAAGATTCCACTCTAACACTTGCCCAACAATCCTGACAGGGAGGACATTTAAGAAATAATCAGAAAGAAAAAAAAAAATATTTTCTATTCAATAGGACATTGACTCAAATGGCCAAATATGTTGTGCCCTTTAATCATCTTTATCATAAACCCTAAGCCTGACCCATGGCAAAGGGCATGGGTTAAAAAAATAAATCAAAGAAACATACACCTTAATACATGTACTTCTTCACCTGCTACAAAGGTCTTCTGTGTGAATCAGATTAAGCTATTTTCCAATTTTCAAACCAGGCCAGCTGGGCAAAGCTACGCCATCTTTGATAAATGAGAGGGAAAACCTCATTAAAGAAACCATCCACACTTTCTTTTTTCTTCTTTTTTTGTCAAGAATCTCTGCAAGCTGCAGTTAACGATTGGAACAGTCTGCAGGCTGCAGTTAACGATCCACGTGGTGTTTGTGTCTGCGGAACTTATTTATTTGCATTTAAAAGAGATTTGGGGGTAGATGTAAACACTTTGATGGGATTTATGGCAGAGACAAAGGTCGGTTACCATTTTGATCCAGTGGGTAGAAAACTGAAAAGCCATCATTAAATTGGTAACCAATGGCATTGAAGTAACCTTTTGAAACCACTGAAAGGATATCTGAAGCATGAGGGATCAAAACAGAAGATATAATTGCAAGGAAAGAGGATGGAAACACAAATCTTGTTTTTGGAATTCAAATACTTTACTTTGTAATCACAAAATGAGAAGAAAAGGCACTTTATGGATCCATCAATCAATATACACCTGAAGGTTAAAAAAAAAAAAAAGATAAAAGAAATGAAGAAAAGAAACAGTATTGGCCATTATGTGGATAATCTAAAATAGGGATACAAGAATGATGTACCTATCAGACTGCCTGCCTTCAGGAGGACCACCTGAAATAAAGGAGAATAACCCTGGAAGCATTCGATCAGCTCAAACACACACAAACCCTCTTCCATCTCAAGTGATTCAGATGCTCACAGAGCTCCTGGCCACATCCTAAGGACAGAGGGACCTGTGCACTTCCTGGGGAAAGGCCATGGCAGCATGGGGGCCGGGGTAAAGGGGGGAGGTCTGGATACAGATGCAGGAGTTCAAGACCCAGATTCAGTACTTCCTGACTCTGAGATCCCTTCAGTCTTCAGAGTATTGAGCCTCATTTCCCTCACCTATACAAGTGAATAGAAGAGCACTTATCTCACAGTTTTTATAAAGTCTTAATACTTTCTTCCTGATTCCATCAAGCTAGCATCAATGCCTCTCCTTGTTAGCTACCTTAAAATTGAATCTATATTCCAGATATAGCTCAGAACTTGCAGCAATGAATGTTGCCTCTGTGGTTTTCCGTCTCTGTAAGAACACTGCAGGCTCATTCGGCATATCCCTGCATTCACCAGTTGCTGTTGCTTTAATATGTACTATGTGACAGGCAGCCTTCTGGGTTCTCAGAGCTTATCAATGAATATGAAAGACAAAGTGCCTGTCTTCAGGGGGTTTATCATCTGTTGTTAGCTAGAGAGGTTCAGCCAGGAAATAATTACAACACAATCTCACTTTGTGAGATAATCAACAGGGCACTTTTAGAAATAAAAGCCTCAATTATTTGTTGAAGGATGATTAAGTGGGTAAAATGAGTAAGTCAGTAAGTGAATAAATGAATGAATAAATCATTGTTTATTCCACTTCCTTGGAGGCATCAAGAACTCCTTAACTACATGAGTGCAGAACTGGAGAACTAGGGAAGTTAAGTGACCTGTCAAAATCTTGTATTTGTTTGCTTTGTACGATACCTTTTTACCACTTTTTAAAAAAATATCCAGAATCATGAGAGTGCCCCAATTTGAAATTCAGCCTCAGTTTAGAGAGAGAGAAAAACAACTCCACATTTCAGATTTATTGCTGTATAGGGTGTGAACGTGGAATCCTTGATCTATAAAACAATGTTCCTTGTAGGAATCACATGGCACACAGGGTAGACTGCCTACAGCACAATATTAGTTCTTTCTTTTGAATTTTATTTAAACTTTCTTCAAAGCCTCAAATTCTTCAGTAACTTCTAGGACTGATAATTGTATCTCTCAGGAGATATGTCTCATGTTTAAAAAGAATAGTTGACTTCTAAGACAATGAAGGAGCTATTTACACCTGCCGCAGCAACCAAATCTATTTATCAATAGCCTGTCTCTCCTAAATGAGTTAATATAAGTACTCATAGGCCTAGACTATTGATGTTTAGTATATCTCAGGCCTTTTGAATTAATTTTCCCACTGCTGAGTGGCAGTGAAAGACAATGAAAGGCTATTTGTCTTTTAACATTGGAGTAAGTTAGAGCTGTAATGGAAAGTACATTCGTCTAGCCTGGCTGCCCTAAAAATGGATCAACTCTCCCAACTGTGTTTTTTCATTTTTCTCCCACAAATCATTTAACCTCTCTGGACCCCAGTTTTCTCATTTGTAAAGTGAATGAAAGAGAATAAAACTGGAAAATCCCTTATAATCTAACGCAGTTCTGATATTCCAGGATTCTAATACTTCTATTTTATCAATATGTAGATGCAAAGTCCAGTTTTTCAGACTTGGGGCACTATTTTTCTAGGGACTGAAGTCAAATTCCTTTTTTTCTTTTTTTTAAAGATTTTATTTATTTATTTGACAGATGGAGACCACAAGTAGGCAGAGAAGCGGGCAGAGAGAGAGGAGGAAGCAGGATCCCCACTGAGCAGACAGCCCAACGCAGGGCTCGATCCCAGGACCCCGGGACCATGACCTGAGCCCAAGGCAGAGACTTTAACCCATTGAGCCACCCAGGTACCCTGAGGTCAACTTCCTAATGGGTATACCGTAGCATAATTTGGAGGGGTATTAGAATACCCTCTCCCAAAATCTCCACCAACTCTCTATGAGAAGCCAAAAAAAGAACAGACAACCTAAATAGAGTATGCTTGCTATGTAAATGCAACTTCAAGAACAAAACTCTGTGGCACTCTCCCACATACATAGATATGTACACACCTCCTCCCCCAAAATACATACAGCTACATAAACACAAGTTAGACTTCTATTCTTCGAACCCTCCAATGCAAAATTCTGGAACCACTAATGCAAATACCTGAGCTTCAAGTAGGAACAGGAGAGACAAATAAAATAGAACTGGTTTATGTGGCACACACAGGAAAATTCTTTTGATGTGATCTAGAATCTGAATCATATACATTTTGAGAACAAATTTTTAAGTTCTTATTTTGCCCTTTCAACAGAAACACATGGTAAATAAGGGAGAAGCAAGAAAAGAGGCAGCTGTGAGACCAGAAACACATTTTCTGTGGGTTACTGAAATCACAAATGCAAACGTTATAACGTCCAGAAGTAAAGAGGATGAGGGATCTTACTGGAAGTGAAAATGGGTATGTCATTAGGTTATTAACTACTCTAGGCACATAGTTCCAAGAAGGATCTACTTGGCATGAGTTTGTTTTTGTTTTTATAGCACTATTATAATTCACATTTTCTGTTTTTCTGAAGAACTCTAATACACAAGAGACAAGCTAGAAAAGTAGAACTCTAGACGGCTCTACCAGACTGTTGGGTGAATGTTCAGTACTATAGCTACGACCCAGGCACCTAAAACCTGCTGTGACAACTGCCTTATACCAGTGGAGTGGGCCTACATAGAAGGAAGTCTACCATTGTAAATGCCGTGTTTGGATGTTGCTTTCAGCCACCAGCCACACCCATAAGAAGATGACCATCAACTTACTATGCTAGTGAAGTCTTAATCTCTTGAAAGTGTTTCTAACTACCAAAACACAATCCACACTAAAATCCTAGCCACAAGGGAATCTGGGAAATATTCACTTACATTTCCTAGGGGATCTAAATAGAAGTGAGATGAAATGAAGATGGAGAGTGCCAGTGCAAGATCATACCACATCAGGCAATTCAAGACTTAAGATGCTCACAGTCACATAACATGACAACTAATCTTTGTGCCTATAACCTGACACTTTGCTTCCACTACCATGCCCACAACCCCTTCTGGTGAGTGTTTACAGTCTTTCAGTGGTTGCTAGTGATTATGAACCCCACCTGCTGACCTACTACCTGAGGTGTAAAATTTTGAAGGCAAAGACCTTGTCTGCATACACTCCCAGCATCTGATTCAGTGTTTTTGCTTATTAAGAACTCAACATAACTTTGATATGTGAATGAAGGATTGAGAACTGTCAGTGAGTCTTCAGGCTCTTTGTGCCTTCTTGTTGGTGAGGACAGGGGTTACAAACCATTTATAAGGGACAGAAGATCCCTCAGCACCAGAACTAGTGCAGATAATAATTCTGAAGAGTGGTCTGGGGAGGTTTATGTAATAAAGAAACTGATTTTCAGCTTGCTCTTCTTCAAATCACATGACAATCAACTATCTGGGTCAATTTAGTTGAAGAGTTCTCTTATTGAGTGCCATTATCCTATACTTTGAAATTTCACTTGATTCTGGATTGGTTTTTAACTGGCTTGTGATATCCTTTTTAATAGCATGACTTATCCATTTTTAACTTAAGCATCATGTTCAGAGTCTGCCTATGTCTTAAAAGGTTCTTTGAAGGAGACCAGGACAGTATTCCAGTCCAACCTTGTGACCCAGTGTTTCATCTTCAACATTGTTTTGTTTGTTTGTTTTTCAGTGTTCCAAAATTTATTGTTTATGCACCACACCCAGTGCTCCATGCAATACGTGCCCTCCATAATACCCACCACCAGGCTCACCCAACCCCCCACCCCCTCCCCTCCCAAACCTTCAGTTTGTTTCTCAGAGTCCATAGTCTCTCATGGTTTATCTTCCCCTCTGATCTCCCCCAATTCCTTTTCCTTTCCTTCTCCTAATGTCCTCCATGTTATTCCTTAACTTCCACAAGGAAGTGAAACCATACGATAATTGACTCTCTCTGTGCTTGACTTATTTCATTCAACATAATCTCTTCCAGTCCCGTCCATGTTGATACAAAAGTTGGGTATTCATCCTTTCTGGTGGAGGCATAACACTCCATTGTATATACGGACCATATCTTCTTTATCCATTCGTCTGTTGAAGGGCATCTTGGTTCTTTCCAGTTTGGTGACTGTGGCCATTAAAATGTGTTTTCTCCTATTAACTCTCTATGTTCATTCAATTACCCCTACCTTCTCCCTCTTTTCCTTCTCCTTTGTTCTCAAATCATTCACATGAGATTACAGAGACTGAGAAGTACCATGATCTTCCACCAGTGGTGTAAGTCCTGGTCTTAGTCTAAAGGCTTGAGAAGCAAGAGCACCAATGTCTGAAGGCAGGAGAAGGTAGATATCTCAACTTAGGCAGAGAACAAATATCCCATTCCTCCACTTTTTTGTTCTATTCAGGCCCTCAGTGGATTAGATGATGCCACATTGGTGGGGGTGATTTTTAGCCTACTGATTCAAATGCCAGTCTCTTGCAGAAACACCCTCACAGGCATGCCCAGAAATGTTTTACCAGCTATCTTGGCATCCCTTGGCCTAGTCAAGGTGACATAAAACTAACCATCAGACCATGATTTTGGAAAAACTTGTAATTCAGATATTAAATCCCCTTGTGCTTGAAATAACTAGTGGTTTTTTTTTGTTGTTGTTTGTTTCTTCACTTAACCTTGACTTATAAACTTCATGAGACCATTGCCATATCCAATGTTGAGCTTAATGTCTACCCCTAGCACTAGGGAGAAAAATGGACATGTTGAGCCTGAAAGAGTAAGAAAGCATTTCCATAGGCCTTAAGAGAAGGTGGGAAATCCCTCATCCAACTATTCTGGAAAGGTAGGTGAAATACTTGCTCTATGACTTTGTTGCTTCGGGATTAGAACTCTCATGTGCAACATGAAATATTTAGAAGAAAGCGTGTTTAAGGCCCTCTCAGCTCTGATTCTTTGGCTGGGACTATGGTCATCCCAGTATACAAAATAGCCAAATAGTGTTCCAAACTGCAGGATAATTGAGTTGACATCATAGGTCCAAACACAGCATGGCTTTTCCAAGAACACACAGCTACTAAATAGCAAAGTAGGGGGATTTTAAAATATATTCACAAATTCTTTGACACACCTCCTTTCAAAAGATAGA
The DNA here is from genome assembly GCF_963455335.1 of Martes martes. Taxonomy (NCBI): domain Eukaryota; kingdom Metazoa; phylum Chordata; class Mammalia; order Carnivora; family Mustelidae; genus Martes; species Martes martes. The sequence goes on from NC_137895.1 coordinate 23,905,568, forward strand.
GAGTCTAATTCCCCTCTCCATGAATATGGGCTAGACTTAGTGACTCACTTCCAACAAACAGAATGTGGTGGAATTAATTGGTGGTGTGTGATTCCAAATTTAGATCATGGAAGATATTATTGCTTCTACTCTGCCTTCTCTTGGACTGGCTGTTTTGAAGGAAGTCAGCTGCCATGTTGTGAGGAAACTCCAGCAGCTGCTAGTGAGGCCCAGTGTGTGTGTGTTGGGGGGGGGGGGGGGCGCGAGGTTTCCTGTGACAACAGGAATACCAGCATAGGGAAGGAAAAAAATACTTTCCTTCTACCCTTCTAGGTTCTCAGCTGGGGCTTCATGACAAAAGAAAGACTAACAAGAGAAAACAGAAGTTTATTAACATGTACATCTCATATGTCCATGGGAGACTCAGGGATGAGTAACTTAAAGAGGTGGTTAGAACTTGGGTTAAATCCAGTTTGGGCTAAAACAAAGGAAAGGGGGACTTGGGTTTCTGAGCAAGCTATGGGAAGGTGACCAGGAAAAGTATGTTAAACCAGGTTAAGATTTGTTATTCAGATTTAAATCCATGCCTTATCCATTTTTAAGGGTTCTTGTGATTAAGAGTCACCCTTCTCTTCCTGGTACAGAAAGGGAGAGATCCTTACAAGTAAGAGTTTCTCTATAAATGTCAATTTCTCTCACAAAAGAGTAATGTATTCTCTGTCTTCAGAGCTTCTCCTGGCATAATCCTTATGCCAAAGAGACGTATTTTGGAGTGGCATATTCTAGTCTTTCACACTAGTCATGATCTGCTAGCCCCAATCAAGATTTCAGATGGCTGCAAACCTGGCCAACATCCTGACTGCAACTTCAGGAAAGTCCTGTTATGAGTTGAATTTTATCCCCCCAAAAAGATATGTTGAAGTCCCAACACCCAGTACCTGTGAATGTGACTTCATTTGAAAATAGGGTCTTTGTAGATCTGATCACGTTTCAGTGATGTCATTAAAGTGGACCTTAATCCAACGTAACTGGCATCCTTTTAAAAAAGGGGAAATCTGGGGCACCTGGATGGCTCAGTGGTTTGAGCCTCTGCCTTCGGCTCAGGTCATGATCTCAGGGTCCTGGGATTGAGTCCCACATGGGGCTTCTCTGCTCAGCAGGGAGCCTGCTTCCTCCTCTCTCTCATTCTCTCTGCCTGCCTTTCTGCACACTTGTGATCTCTCTCTCTGTCAAACAAATAAAATATTAAAAAAAAGGGGGGGGGAATCTGAACAGAGTCAGATGCAGACACCTACCAGAAGACAACCACAGGACAATGGAGGCAGGACCAGAGTGATGCATCTACAGGCTGAGGAATGCTGAAGATTGCAGACCCACACCAGAAAATCAAAGAGGCAAGAAAGCATTTTCCCCTATGAGTTTTAGAGGGAGCACTGCCTTGCCAATGACTTGATCCTGGACTTCTAGCTTCCAAAACTGTGAGACAGTGTCTACTGTGTTAAGACTCTCATTTGTGGTATTTTGTTAAAACAACCCTAGAGAAATGAATACAAACCAAAACCATTCAGATAAGCCACTCAATTTCTGACCTACAGAGACTATGTAAAGTAATAAAGGTTTTTTGTTTTAAGCCACTGAATTTTGGTACAATATTATGCAACAATAGTTAACCAAAACTCAGAGTTACACCAGAATTCAAGTCTTTTTGACTCCAACTTAGTAATCTTTCTACTATATCAACTTGCAGTTCACTATCTTTGAGGATAAGAGAAAGACAATGAATATTTAGCTTACGTTGCTAATAATATTTTTAGAGACAATAAAACCTTCCATTAAGAGGCAGCAAAATCATCTTCATGGAAGACAGATACCATCTGACAGTGGAACTAATCTCTTCAGAGTTCGCACTGCCTGTGAGTTCTTCTACATCCCTACATCCCTACAGAAGAGGCATCAAATGGACAGCACTCACTGATAAAGGGCACTCAGTTAGACATTACATTACAAAGAACACTATCTGTAACTATTCAGCTATTCTCCAGATAGCAATGACAGATGGATAGATGGATGGATGGATGGATGGATAGATGGAAGGAAAGGAAAGGAAAAGAAAGGAAAGGAAAAGGAGGATGGATGGAGGGAGGGAGTAAGGGAGGGAGACTGAACATAGAGAGAGAATCACCAGGAGAAAATACACAAAAAGAAATACATTTCCATGTGCCAGAAAGGTGAAATTATGCCTCATTATTTTCTATGTTTTAAACAAACTATTGCAATGTTTTTTGACAGTTGTTTCTCCCTGGCTTATAAATAGATCTTTGTTTTCTCCCTCTGCCCACCCCCCTTTTTTTTTTTCAATTTAATACACCCTTTTTCTGCTTCTGACGGAGGCAAGAGAAGTATGTACTTACATTTTAATAATTTAGTGTCTCAAAACTATAATTTTAGAGTTCTATTTAATATCATCAATTTATTAATTGCAACAATCTAGATGAGGTCATCTCAGAATATCTGAGCTTGAAGAGAAAAAGGAAAAATAGATGTGATGTGTTCCGGCCTAAAATCTCTTCTCTCAGAAATAACTAATTGAATTTCATATAGCCCTACACAGGTCCAATATGAGGGGAGCTGGGCCCAGCACAGCATATCCATCACTTGGGTAATTATAGTATTATCTTAGATAAAGCTATTTGGATCTCAAATTCAGCACCACCAAACCTCACCATTCTGTCATTTACATTATACTAGTTCCTCCTTTATCTGTGGGGGATACCCTCCAAGACCCTCAGTGGATGCCTGAAACTGCTAATGGTACCAAACCCTAAATATACTGTTTTTTCCTATATATAAATACCTATAATAAAATTTAATTTATAGATACTGCACAGTAAGAGAATAACAATAATAAAACAGAGCAATTACAACTTATAACAGTACACTGTAATAAAAGTTATGGGACCATGGTCTCTTTCTCTCTCAATATCTTATTGTCCTGTACTCACCCTTCTTTTTCTTGTGATGATGTGAGATGAGAAAATGCCTACGTGAAATGAAGTAAGATGAATGATACAGGCATTACTGACTTTCTGACAATTCATCAGAAGGAGGATCATCTGCCTTCGGACCCCAATTGATCACAAGTAGCAAGTCAAACTGTGGATAAGGCAGATCTACTGTATTTTCCCCCTGTTTGGTGTATCAAAAGCCAAATACCACTTTCGAAACAGGAAAATTCCTCCCTTTTCAAATAACAGTAACTGTGGAAATTCTCAGCACTCTATTTAAACATCCGACATCAACTTCATGGGCACTGAGTCGTTAGAAAATGTTATTTTGATTTTATTTTTAGATTTTTAGATATTTTTTCTTTTTAGACTTCTAAAGAAGTTACACATAAACAGAGCATGCCAGCCTTATGTCTTTGTGCAATCAACATATTCACAAAGACACCAATTTCAGGAGTCTATTCTATTCCAACACAGTTGAAGTTAATATTTTTCGTGAAGGTTTGTTTGTTTTTTAATCAAAGCACAGCAAACAACAAATGAAAATGATAATTTTCTGTGGACCCACCATATTTTCTATAAAGCAACTATTGGCTGTGATTAAGTGAAGACAAAACTGCATGCTGTGGCAGTTGAAATACTTTTGGAATTTATTAACTTCAGTATACATGCTAAGGCCAAATGAGCTTCTTTAATTTCCATAATGAAATTGTTTTTGTAAAGTTAAAAATACTGTAATGAGGCCAAAACGGTGTGCTTTCAGGGGGCTCCCATGGTGAAACAAATGAGATTTTAGCTTCTCTAATTGGGCATACTGCAAGCTGGCTTGATGCTGTCCTCAACATAGGATGTTTGTTATCCTAACAAAAAAGAGGTCTACAGCTGTCAGCATAATGCTATATGGCTTTTCAGAGGCCTAGCTATGGGAGGAAGACTGCGCTCTCGGGCTGGGACCACCCAAAGGGAAAGATCAAGTAGAGAACTGCGCTTCTTTTCCCTGATTAAGGAGTTATTCGTAAGGTAATTTGTTTACAGCTATCAAAGGGAAGCTTTGGAAGCAACTGGGGAGAATTCCCAGAATCCTCTGAAAGAATTTTATTTGATTAAGCAATGAATATGGGTATTTTCACGTTCTCTCTCTCTCTCTCTCTCTCTTTGTCCTCTTATGAATTAAATCTCATTACCTGTCAACACAGGCCTTTGGAGTCTAACTGTTCCTGTAGAAAACAAAAGTTAGGCCCATTTTGTTGAGGCGGCTACTGCCAAACTCTGTTGGTGAGCTGCCACACTGGGTACCATGGAAACAGCCTATAAACCTCTTTGAGCTTTGGAATGGTTTTGAAGTAATATTGTCTTCATTTATTTTTAAACCATTACTTTCAACTACAAAGGAAAGTAAAACAGAGGACTAGTCAAATTAATTTTTAGCCACCAGAAGTAAGTCAGTAACTGAATTTCTCTAGTTTGTAATGGGTATTTTATTTTGAATATAAATATTTAAAGGGATCCAGAAAGATGAATAATTTTGCTGTAAAGTTCTACACCATTCAGTTACATTTACTAGATGCTAGACGAGTGAGCGATTGGTATACTATCAAAATATATGAAAAATTAATGACATATTCACCAAATGAATTCAAATCTCCTAAATCCAATTATTCAAAGGGATAAATATTTAAAGGATAATGTAAGCTGCTATAGTAGGCTATAATTATACATTACAGTGGTAAAATGTGCATTTCCAACAGCATGGTTCCAAAATGCTCCTTTTGTATTATTCTAGAGGAGAACATTATAAATCATCACACAGGAGTTAGATGAAATAGATTTTATTATAGTAAAACTTCATCCCTTGCCCCCAACACTAATAGCTTCTACTTTACATTAATTTGGTTGTTGCTACCAATTTGTTCAAAACATAAAACAAGTCCACTGTAATAAAACAAAAAGATGTTACTTACTATTCTACCTTTCCATGGTGTTGCTTTTCATTTCTTTTTTTTTCAATAAGCTTTCATACACAAGTCATTTCAAGGACTCTAACTAATCCTACATTTCCAAGATAAGTTTAAAGATGAGAGAGACTATTTGTAGGAAAATTTATCATTATAAAGTTGTTTAAATATAGAATCTAACTAAAAATGGAGTGATAAGTTACACGCATGTGTATATTTTACAAATAAAAGAAACAAAAGACAACTATAGCTCCTGAATGATGGTAACACCAAAAACCATAGATAGAATAAGTATATATGATTACATTTAATGATAAGGAATCCAAATTCTGAAATTCTAAGATGACAGCAAAGGTTAGTGATTAACAGCATAGATTTTGGAGACTATGAGTGATGGGCTAGAATCTCAAGTCACTCTTACTGCGTGGCGTTGGGCACTTTAACCCTTTAAACCTTGGTTTCCTGACACTGGGGATCATACAATTATCTACCTCCCTGAGCTGATGATCCAAATGTGATCATACATACTGAGGCAGTGCAAGCATATTACAGGCTGTCAGTTAATTTATGTGATAAGGATGAAGTAATGAGAACAGTGATAATGATAACGAAGTTGACACTGAGGATTCATACCCTGCAAAATACTATGTTTGACTATACCTGAAATGATCTTCTTGATGCCTGGAAACCTGAGATGCCCAGAAGTGGACACACATACACAGGCAGAATATATTTTGTTCTTCTATTGCTTATGAAGGGAAGGTGAAGATGCCACCCCACAACATGCCACTTTGGCATCTCGGTTATTTTGAGCTAAAAGGAACTGAGAAAAAGCAGATCTAGGACAAGCTTTCTGCCCTCCTCCAATCTACTTGAAAATGAAACATAAATTCCTTTTGTGAGGGTGTTTTCTTACCACCCCTTCTCCCATACCCCCCATATTCCTGATGGAAGGGGATAACCTTAATCCAGAGACAAGAGGACACCATGAAAAAGTCTACAAACACAAATCTTACTTCCTAACCAGCCCTTATTTACTGTTAGATTCCCTAAATATATCTACCTTCCCACAACTTGCTGCCTGTGGAAGCTCAAAGTCCTTTCCCATTTTCTGGTCACTTCTGTATAATTTTATTGTTCTTCTACTAAGATGCTATATAACCCCAAGGTCTAACTACTCCTATGAGCTATTCATCACCGAGTATTCCCACATGTATGTGCGGTGCATGGGCTCATAAATTTGTGCTTTTCTCCTGCTGATCTGTCTTTTCTCAGGTCAATTTGCAATGCCCTACCTACCCAATGAACCTAAAATGAATAGGGGCAAAAGATTTTTTTCCCCTCCCCTCCACTTCCTACAAAATACAGTGTTTAGGTGGGAGGTACACAAAATGCCTTCGTGTCAGAGACAAAAGTGACTGAAGAAAGGAGTCAGGAGACATGTTTAGTTAAAAAGAAGAGATGAGATGAGGATAGTAGTGGGGCCACAGATGCCTTAGACAGTTCCACGATGAAGTGTGACAGAACTCTGCTACGGAGTGACAATAATCATGCAACAGAAAACTTTCAAGGGTAGAGGCAAACTTCGTATTATTGGAACTGTCCACACTGGAGCCCTATGAACCAATATTTCTTGGAGAAAACAGATCAGTAGAAAAGAAGGCTGTAGTATGATTTGTTAATGGAAGTCTATCAAACAGACTGAGTCTTCTCTCTAAACATGCCACAAAGTCATGGTTTCCCAAGCACAAGAGGCTCCACGAGTCCCAGCTAGAGGAATTATCTCATCTCTCTCCTACACCAAAAGTAACAGCATGTCTTCTCAACCATTTGCTTTTCATAACATTTGGCTAAGTCTATTTTGTGATGAATATATCACATTTTAGCAAAAATTGCTATATGTAAAGACAAAAAGAAGAAAAATGCAACTGGATTAAATTGAATTATTTAAATATGTTACTAATAATCAATGAGCAATACTTATTAATAATGCTGATCCACACGGTGTCTAATGCTGAAAGTCACTATTTGATATTAGATCAGAATAGCCATTTTATGGCCACTGAAATGGTTTTCTAAACCATTTACACAAATAGGTAATAATAATAGACTCATTTCATAGTCTCAAATCCTTTATGTTGCGTGGACACTTCAATTCACTAACTGACCATTTTCTTTTTAAGTACAAAATGTGTGTGTGCACGTGTGTGTGTGTATTTATGTGTATATATACTCTTAAGAAAGAACATTTACTCATTTATATTTCCAGAATGAATTTTAACTGTGCAAAGCTTTTCGCAACATCTCCACTCATCTCAGACATGAATACTGTAACGTGTATGGGCATAGCTGAGGCAAATTTATCATGACAGCAACCAAATAATAAATCTGTATCTCTATAACCAGTTCCATTTCCGAATAATTTCTCTGTCGCACATTATTTTAGTCTGGCAGATTGCTCCATTCTTTTTTTTTTTTTTTCCTCTTTACTTTAGGGTTAAACTGCACTTTCGAATTCACATTATTTTGCAGATAGCATGTCACCTTCACTTAAGTTGCTACAGCTGGCATTTCTCTTCTCTCAGCTGAAGCAGTTAATTTACTTGCATTGACCAGCCAACAGTGTAATCTACCACCTGATAATTGTGTTCTCAGGCCACCAAAGTCTTAAAAGACAAAGAAGATTTAATTTTTCCAATTTTATCGTTTGAATTCTTATGATTTGATCTTAAATTCTTCGATTTGTTGAGGAACTCCATGATGGTAGGGTGGGACTTTTTTTTTTTTTAATCCCCCCCCCCCCAAATCACATTTATCCATCTGTGTTGTGTTTAAAATGGGAGGACCCTTTCAGGTTGTATTGTAACTGATGCAACAATACTGAAATTTCAAACACAGTGAGATGTAAAATGGGGATATCTGTAAGGGTTGTTACATAAGTTATTTCTTCACATACAGGTTGGGTATTCCAAGTAAAATAATTGCTGTCATTGATATTATTAAAAGAATGGAGAACACTGAACACTGTAGGAAGAACAGAAGATTAACAATTAGGCAATACCAAAATGGATGTGCTCTACAGTGTTCACATGCCAGCAATTTAATATTGTAAAGCTGGAATGGAAATATTTTGGAAACCTACTAAATCATACTGGAAGTAAATACTTCTGTTAATCCAAAAATGTTAGATAATTTAAACCTGCTAAAGTTGAATTTCACAGCTATTTTAGTCTTCTGTAAATAATTACTATTTCTACTTTTCTCTAGACAATTATAATACCAGAAAATGCTAATTCATACTTATCAAGATAAGATCGAGCTAGAAACCAGAAACATCCTCTCTTCAGTCTGTTACTTTATTTTGGGCGAAGAGACGCAGTTTTGACAGTGGGGCCATCTGCTACTAACTTTTTTCCTCATCATCATGCCAGTCCAGTCAAAAGCAATTAAACCTGTTTTGCCATTATAATATGTAGATAATGATGATAAATTATAGCTTTAAAATGAGTCTCAAATTATGCATACGCTAGGTATTTTCCTTACAGCTACTGATATAAAAGATATTCCTGTACTTGTGAAATTTTTCAGCTATTTTATTAATGATGTTAGCTCTATAATGAGCTACCTACCAGGATATTTTGCAGGCACATAGCCTAGCAGTCATTATAAATCTATTTATATCCCAGCAAGATGTTTCTCCAAGTGGAGAGCAGAGCCCTAACATTCTGTATCACTGTTGAACAAAATATATAGCACATACGGCTCTGACTTGCTATGTTTTATTATGTCACATAATCAATAAAACGCATAAATACCACAAATAAAAAGTAGCAGGATGAAAACTCAATGGCTCCGGCACAACATGGGGTTATATAGCAGAGAGAAGATGAGGCTTAATGATTTCTAGGAACAGATACAAAGCTATCATTCTTGAGGCAAGCCATACATTACCTCTGATTTCCATCAAAAATGTTTGGACTTTTTTCCGTGTAGAAAGTATGAATAAGCCAATGTTCCAAAATAGTGACTAATAGCAATCCTTTTTTTTTTTTTTTTAAAGGGATGCCACGGGAACTGCCATACTGGACAACGGTACCGTTTGTTGTTCCGTTTGGCTTTGAAAATTTGCAGCTGCTAGGGTAATGACTTTTTCACAAGGTTTGTTACAATTTTGCCTCTACCTTTTAATTGTTTCAAAAATAAAAAAAATAAAAACAACCAGAGACGTGCGGTAAATGCCTTGCGGATCCCGGGGAATTCCACTCAATAAACTCAGCTGTGGTAGCCTACTTCAAACCACTGCTGTTGAAGACACCACCCCTCGACAGCACGTAGTTTCATGTGGCTTTGCTAACTGAGAGTCACAGAACTGAAGCCCTTTTTTTTTACTGCTTCCTGCCAGTGTTCTCTCTAGCAAGAAACCATTTGGTAAGGTAAACATGTTTTAATTATGGATTTCCAACTTCCTAATTCTGGTTTGTTTGTTTGTTTGTTTTCATCAAAACATAGATCTTGGGGAGAAAGAAACACTTTTGTCCAAAAGAGAAGAAACTTTGCGGCATTAGAAAAATGTTCCACATAGTAGTCGTTCATTACAGTGTACCTTTTTCATTATTGTGTAACACTTGTAAACAAGTCAGGGGGAGGAGGAACATGGAAAAATGAGAAACTCACCAATTATATTCGCCGCAACGCTATGTAAATGGAGGCAGCTTATTGATACTGTAATAGGTCTTCTCCTGAACTATACTGGAAATACGAATCTCCATTGCAGCTAATCATCCATTTGCAGACAAAGGCATTATTCATCATGACTCACACCAAGGACCCATCTCGATTTCACATCATTCTTCAAATCATCATTTCGGGGCATAGCCTTAGCATCTCAGTGTGCTTCCCCAGACAAATGCAAATAGCAGGCACTTACCCAGGACGCGTAAATTGCCAGCTACAAAAACCAACAGTGTGGGAGGAGTTTGGTCTTTCACTTTTTCTCCCTCTTTTATAGTGTGGAGCCTTTTGGCAATAGCAAAGTTTTACAGTGTGGGAGATGTATGGTCAAATTCTTACATTGGGGAAAATATTTCATTTCTTAGAGAAACAATGAGATAGCTTCCCCTCAGTTCCCCATCTGTTTAATGAAATGTATGTTGTGAGTGAATGTATGCAAATCATGGTAAAAATATTATATATATATGTATGTATGTATGTATGTATATATATATATATATCTTCAATGTGCCAGAAAACAGCCTTTGCAATACATAATTTAAATATTCTAGTATTGGTCTTAGCAGGGAAAGTGAAAAGAGTGGAATATGATATGAGAGGAAAATAAAATAGAAGTGAAGAGGGGCTAACACAGAGGAAAACAGGCAATTTCAAATAATATGAAGAATGCAGAACGGCACACCAGTGTTTCTCCGGCTCTGGGAGATGTCCACGTTGAGAAAGCTGAGGGATGCCCAGCTTCTCTCTCAAGTTACGCTATGGGAGGAACGGCGAGTGGGATGGAAGCAGTTTGCAATCCCTCAGCTCCAGACGTTTGTTCTGGCTCCACCAGTTGTGTAATCTCATTTTTCCCTGAGCCTCTATTTCTTTGTCTATCAAGTGGATAAATCCAGCTACCTTATAGGATTGGTGATGAGGATCCAAAGAAATATCACATAAAAGTACCTGCTCATGTCCCTTGGACCAAGTTACATGCTAACAAATGGCATTTGTCATTATTACCTCTTATGCCCAGAATTACATCCATTTAAAAATATTTTCCTGATTGTCAAATAAAATCTTTTTAAAATACATACATACATACATAAAATATTTTCCTGATTAAAAAAAGTTATACAGCACCATGTACATGGGAAATATTTTCTTCTGATTCCCACTCTCATAAAATATGCTTTCTCCCCATAATGAGTGGATGCTCTGTGCAAGGAAGACCTCCAGCCAACCTGCCCTTCTTGGGCAGCCGGGAGAGACTGATCCCCAAACCCATGGTTCTCAACTCTGGTTGCACATTAGAATCAACTTGGTTTTTGTTTTGTTTTGTTTTTAATAAGAATGCCAGAGACTCTGTTTAATCTGATGTGGGCTTTAAGATTTCTGAAAGCTATCCAGGCAATTCTGACATGTAACCAGGGTTGAGCCCAGGACTTCATCCCATTCTGTGTGTAGGAGAGACAGGGAAGCAATGGAGGTGTTGTGAGTCACGGGTTAAATCTAAGCTCACTGGTGAGCATAGATCCCTTCGCTCCAGTTCCTATTTTTAAAGGAAGGAAAACATTTTCTATTCTGGGAGGGTAAGTGGCATTTGGTACACAGTATCTTTTAAAGCCAGTGCAAAACCAGCTAAATAAATATAACATATTCCATTTTTCCCACTTGGCCTCTTCATTCTCATTAGCAGCTGCCAATGTGTTGCCATATTTTTATTTCCCTTGCCAGAGAAGGCAAATTGCTCCCTGACGAGTACGTGCCAATCAAGAGGACGGCAAAGATGGTATGTGCATCACCAGCATCCATCAGCATCCTTCCCTCTGACCACACAAGAGCATAAATTATCCTCAACATGATCTTGGGGTCCAGTTTTCAGGTCACATATCTATCCCCATGTTCAGTTTTTTCAATTCTGACGTCAGGCCATGCTGTCTTTCGCAACTTTTTTTTTTTTCAAAATCCTGGGAATACAGTGAGTTTTCTCTTAGTATTTAATTATAAATATATATTACTTCACTGCAAATATATTTTCTCAAAAAATGTCCTCAACTAATCTTTTACTTGAATCCTTTTCTAAAATGTAATAGGTAACTTGTCTAAAACTAGAACCAAGCTTGATTTACGTGAAAGTTAACCTTACTGTGTTCCAGAAAATCTGTTAATTTCTCTAATTCTCCATTCAGGGAAAATTAAATCACCCACCTACTCCTTTTATCAAGTTCATGAAAACACTGCATTGTGTTGCCTCCTCTGTACACTTCTGCAGCAGCAGCTAACTGATAAACACTAACCCACCTCTTCTGACATTAGTCAACTGTGCTAGTGCCAAACAAAAAGAGTTAACAATGAAAATATGCCGTATGAATTGTTATTGTCTCAAAATAGCCATATTGATAGCAACTCCATTTTACACAGATAAGGATTTTCCAAGCAGAAAGCAAAAGGGAATAAAACAACACAAAATTTCCTGCTTTTTTTGTTTTTTGGGTTTTTTAATTTTTTTGCATTGCAGTGAAGGGGAACAAAACAAAGGCCACCCCAAAATACGCCATTTGGGCATACTGATTATTCTCATTTAAAGCTACTTAAGAAACAGATGCAAGAAGTACACTCTAACTTTCCCTTCCGCACCGACCAACACAGCCCTGAAAGCAGGAAATAAATCTCCCCTTTGAAATGTACCCTCTCTCTGTACCAGGAGGTGCAGAGGCATCCTTATCACCAGAGATAGGAAATGCGGGGCCAAGAAAGCTGTATAAACAAACCTTGCTACTACGCTAATTAGCTACTCCAAGTCCAAACCCCTTTGTTTTGTCAGTCCTTCACAAACTTATCCTTTGTCTAGAACATTTAAAAGCTGCCTGCTTTGGTCACTTCTTTGTGCCTCATATTTTTGAGGCTCCTATGGGTACAAAATTAAATTTGTTTTTCTCCTGTTAATCTGTCTTATGTCAATTTATTTATTAGACCTACCAAAGAACCTAGAAGGAAAGAAAAGTTTTCCTCCCCTACAGAAGCACACTAATTTAGAATGGATAGTTGGATTTTATCCTCCTCTCAATGTAGTTTTCTTTTTTTGAAAAGGTTTAGAACCTATTTAAAAAGGTTAGGAAGGTCTGTTGGTCTGTTGCTGTGGCAACAGTCATCCCCAAGACACAGCATAACTAATAAGTTAACTAGATGCACCTAGCTCCAGTCATCCAGCAGAAGCCGTAAAACGAAACTGCTGAGAATCCCTGGCAACTTTGCTGAGGGAGGAATGGTGCACACTGGTACGCTAGGGAGGCCGATAATCCAATTTAGAAGTGCAGATTCTCATTTCAGTTTCATTGGCATGTTCATTTTGAACTAAAGGGATCTGAGCAGTAATTCTATAAACAACCAGCACTTAGGAATCAGAGGCAACAAGATTCTCTAGAGGTATAATTGCTTTTAAACCAGGCAACCTGAAATTGTGTCTGCCTGGTACGAGAGGGAGAAGGGAGGAAACTATCTCAGCTGGGAAAGCCGGTAACTGGCCGAAGAACACTGCAAGCTGGGCATGGCTCGGGTAGCTCAATATTCCCAGTCCTGTAATTCAGCTCAATGAAATTCAACAAGGGCTTCTGTGGCACTTACAATTTTATTAGGCACCATCCATTTTACATAAACCAAATTTTGTAATTCAAATTTTATAATATCAGGAGAACTAATTATATAAAGAAGACCCGCTTCAAATCACAGGTCTGCCATCTTACCTTCAGAAGCTGTGAAAACTCTGCTAGGTAACACAGCCTCTCTAGTCCTGGCTATGGTGTCTCTGAAATGGTGATGACAGTTGCATCTACTTCCTGGGTTACTGTACCAAATGGAATAACACAGTTCTCAATAAACTTTAGCCCTCAATATTGGTACCTTTTCATGTATCTGTCCTTTCTGTCCATATTTTGAATCTCAAAGAAAGGTTCCACCTGCCCACAGCATTGTGTACGAGCTTCTCCACCAGAAGGAAAGTACTCCAACAGAAAGGGGTTGGAGGGAGGGAAGGATATGTAGAGTTGTCATTCCAAATTATTTTGGGATAGAGAGCTATACACAGCAACATTCAAAGACCTCAGTACCTAAGTTAGGAGCTTTAAACGTTGTTTGTATGAGTCAAATAATAGTAAACCACTCTAATTAGGACTTTGCCCCTTCTACTGCACTCTGTCAGGGTCACTGAAGACCTCTGCCTGGTGGCATGGGGTACCCTCATGACCCCCTCCTCTCCGCTGCTCTTTCTGCTCTTGGCTCCAGAGCACCACATTCTCCTAAGGTTTTCTCTTGGTCATTAGTCACATCCTGGGTCCTCCTCTCCCCGCCAACCTTATAAATGTAAAGTGCCTCCAGGCTCAGTCCTTGGCCCTCTTCATTTACTCCCGCTCCCTCCATGTTCCCACCTAGCCTCACAGATTGACATGTCATGTGTGTGCAGACTCATCTCCCATTTTTATCTCTAGCTTTGACTTCCCTGAACAACAAGCTTCCTACTTAGTGCTCCTACTTGGGCATCTAAAAGACATGTTGAGATCAATATGTCTCAACAGAACTGAACCTCTCCTAGGCCTCTAAAACCTCTTCTGCCTGAATCTTCTCCATTATGGTTCATGGCCAATTCCATCCTTACAGTTACAGGCACCTTTGACCTTTCCTTCTTTCACACTCTACAGCCAATCTTTTCAGAAATTCTGTTGGTTTTGCATTCAAAATATATGTAGAATCCAATTGCTTCTCACTACCTCCACTGCTACAACCTCTGTGTCAGCCACAAATTCCTCTTTCCTAGTTAACTGTTTTGCCTTTCAGTAGGTCTCTCTGCTTTTATCTTTGTGCCCCCCCCCACCCCCCACAGTCTATTTCTGTCACGACAATAGAAGGAATGTTTTTAAAAGTAAGTCAGCTCATGCCATCCTTTAAACCCTGTAATAGCTTCCCATTTCATTAGACGATGGGGCCCTATGCTGTCTGCCCCCCTCACCCTCTCACTTCATTCTCTACTACTCAACCCCCAATTCATTTCTTTCCAGCCACTCTAGTCTGCTTGTCATTTTTAGAGTGTTCCAGGCATGCTCTTTAGGACCCTGATTTAACTGTTCCTACTGTCTGCCACATATATGAGTCAGAGGATGGTGATTCTATCTCCAGAAGCAGGGACAGATCCTGACTAATAAAGCCAACTGGAGCATGACATTAGCTGGTGGCAGCCATTGGTCCTGGGGTGGTAAGGTGCTCCAGTAAAACTAATGAGAAGGACTTTTATCCCACACTTGCAGGATGAGTTTCCCTCCCACTTGAACAAGAAAGAATGAAGTCCAGATTGCAGCCATCTTGCAACCACAAGGAAAGAGAGCCCCATCAGGGAGCCAATGTTAAGGATTAGAAAGACAGAAAGAACATGGGTCTCTGATGACATCTTTGATCCCCGATCATACCATGACTATAACTCATCCCATCTCTGGACTTGCAGTTACGTAACATAAGCAACGTCTTTAATATTTAAGCTACTTTGGGTCAAGTTTCTGTTACCTGCAGCCAAAGGCATTCTAAAGATACAGAGATTAACAGAATAAAAATGTCACATATAAAAAGTAAGATGTAGGGTTGAGCCAGTCATGTCTGCTACGTTTCACTAATACTTAGACCTTGACGCCCGGCATTATTCCCACCTATAAAATGGGAGCATTAATTCATATGCCATGTCATACCTCAACAATAAAATTTTGTTAACTATAAAACATAAAACTCCACATAAGTGTTATTATATTTGATCTTTGAGTGTTTCATTCTGAAGCACCAAGTAAATATGTTATAAATTAAAGGTTATTGGGCAATTCAGACTGAGCAACTACTGACCTTAGCAAAATCATCCTTTACTCCTTTCTTCATTCATTCACATTCTATCTGAAAATCCTGCAGCTCTACTTTTGAGATTAATATAAACTGGGACACCTTCTAACCATCCCACTGCAGCCACCACAAGCCTAGTCTAAGCCACCACCGTATTATGTTACCATCTCCCCCTCATTTCATTTCTTTGTTTTCAGCCCTTCCCTCTAAAGTCTACCTTCCTCACAGGTACAAGAGAGATCCTTTGGAAACATAATGCAGATCACCATGTCACTCTTCTTCTCAACACCTTTTGAAGTCACTGCATCTCTCCTGGGGTCACCAACCAGATCCTGATCCCTCTGTAAACCATCTGCTTCTTGCTCTCCCTCCTCCCTCTGCTTCCTCATCACTGGTTTCTCTACTCCTCCTTGAACACCAAACAAGCTCCTATCTCCTGGCCTCTATAACCAACCACTGTTCCTCTATCTGGAACACCCTTTCCCAAGAAGTCCACTTGAATCTCTCCTTCTCTTCCCTCAAGTCTCTACTCCAAATATCATCTTCTCTATGGGACCTGCTCTCAATATCCCACATAAAACACCAACCTCAATATCACCATCTCCCATTAGCCCCTTACACCTTGCTTTAGGTTTTTTTTTTTTTCCATAAGACCTGATGTATCAAATAATTACTGATATATCTGCCTATAGTCTACCTCCCCCAGCTAGTGCTTCTGCTCTCCATGAGAGCAGAAGTGATGCTTAAAACACTGCTTTATTCCCAGTAATTACAGCAGTCACAGGCACAGACACTCTAGTTGTTGAAGAAAAAGAAATGAAGCTAGGTCAAAGTAACAGAATATGGTACTGGCTTTGTTCGTTTACATGTATTGTTTGTATAACCAGACTTCCGGGCTCTCAGGAGAAAGAGCTCCATCCCTAGTGTGCAGCAAAGAGTTAATTGAGCAGGCTTGGGGTGTCGACCCCTGCACATTCCAAAACAGGAACTGGTCCTTGACCAGCTTTTGGGAGATAAACTCTAAAGCTTTGCAACATCCTGTCTGATAAAGTGTCTTTGTACACCTAGAGCCTTGGGCCACACAAGATAGTTTATGCTAATAATGTGATTTATGGTGAGTGCTTGTTTTTGTTTGTCTTGGGCCCTACACCTCATGGTATCAAGTTGACTTCTGTCAGGCTGGAGACTGAGCAGCTAAGATCAGTCAAGTGGGTGCTCCATGCCTATGAGACTGATCCCCAATAAAAGCCTTGGACATGAGAGCTCAGCTGAGCCCCTCCTGGTTGGTAATACTCCACACGTGTTGTCAAGCCTCACTGCTGGGAGATGTAAGGATCATCTGATTCCACTGAGATGGGATAAGTGGAAGCTTGAACAGGGTTGTCCTGGACTCTACCTCACATGCTTTTATCCTTTACTGATTTCAATGTGTATCTTTTTACTATAATAAGCCATAAACATAAATGTAACAGCTTTTCTGAGTTCTGTGAGTCCTTCTAGTGAATCATTACATTTAAGGATAGTCTTGGGGACCACTGATACATTCGGCATTTAGCCTGGTGTCTGGCACATAAGGTTGTTCAATAAAGGTTGACTGAGTGAGTAAGGAAATGATGAATTAACTTAGACAATGGATCCTTGCCATGTTAACCATCCTTCCAAATTCCTCCTTTCTCTCCACTCTCTCATTCTGCCTCACGCAATACATGTTTCCTTTTTTCTCCCACTCTAATTTAAAATACCAGATAAAACCACTGGATAGTAAAACAGCAGCCCTTAAAACTGTCACTAAACATACAAACAGCTGACAGAAAGGTAAGATTTAAAGATCAAGGACATTTGGGTAAACAGAGCTCTGCCCCTGCAGATCACCTTACAGGCCAGCATTCTGCATGGGATAATTTGCTTTGCTGCCTAACTCCGGCCCTTCTGACCTGGCTTGAACCCAGCTCAGGAATGCATCCACCAAGACCTGGCTCTAGCTCTTCCTAGCCGTTCCTGGTGGAATCAATAATAAGGGGATCTTCTTTGTTTGCATTGCATTTGACAGCCCAATGACAGACAGGACAAGGAAGCAGCCATGGCCTTAGCTTGGCTGCACTTACACTGCTCATGTAAAATGACACGTGTATGTGTGAGATTTAACAATGGATGGTAACATTCAAGGTCTTGAGTGGGTTTCCTCTAGCCCACTCCACTGGCATCTATCATTTTAATAGCCACCAAGGAAGAAAAAATATGGTTCTCATTAATATCCTGAGTTTGACCTCCCACTTGTCTTGAATGGAAACTCACTTACAGTCTGGAATGCAACTGTGCCTATTAGGAGAATGGAGAAGTCCTCTTTCCTGGGGTTACTTCATTTTTTCCATGGAGTACAAAACAAAGAGGAAGAATGTCAGGACTGAAGTGCAAAAGGTTATGATGGGATAGCTATTTCCTGTTGAAGTTCTCCAATTAAGGAGAATACACGATATTCTGCTAGACTCGAAATTAAGGTAAGGTTCTTATGAAATCATTTATCTACAGAAGAAAGAAATACGAAAATAATCTATATATAATCAGAATTTTCCAAGATTCAAAAGATCAAGCCTATTGATTCTATGAGCTATCTGACAATCTAATAAAAATTGGGCAGAGTCAATAGCTGTTTCTTGCAACCAAAAACTCCTTGATAACAGACATCATGTCTCACTTCATTTAAGATGGATCCACACTGTCATAGGATGGTTCAACAGGGGCACCACAGATATGAGTCTCCAGTGCAGAAGTCATAATCATAGTGAAGCAATCATATCCCAATGATATTTGCTTTTGTTCTGTATGTGGGTAGAAGATGGGGCAAAGTATTCATTGCTAACCAAATGAACAATGCAAACAAAGATGAAATTTGGTCTTCTTAAGTACAAAAGCCAGCAAACTTTTAAGCACTTTATTAAACAATTATATGTAGTATGGATGGGCTGATTAAAAAAGCACTGTTGTTTCATGTACTTGAATATAACAAATAGAGAATTTCCTCACAAAACCTGTAATTCTGGTTTTATACTTTTTCTAAAAACTGAAATTGGACCATATTAAAGATAATAAGCCCAGTTTAATGATCATTAGAATAAATTTATTTTAAAGAGAACACAGCCCATCACTAGTCTTACACAGCATCTTCATTATTCTTTTTCAAAAGATTTTAATGCAAACATTCAGACACTTCTAAAGATAATTATTTAACATGTACTCTAGGTATACCAGAGTATAATGTCTTATGAGCTATACAATCTCTACCTTAGTGAGTTTCCAACTTAATTGGGACGCTAAGGCATTGACAGACCCATGAAAAATTAAGTTTAAAAAGTAAAGTATCAGTAAGATACAAGAGCTTACTCAAGGAGAGACCCAAATCTGGTCTCTCTCTTTGAGTGTTTTGTAACTTAGCTAGAGAGACAGACAGTTAAAAATAGATCTGTATTAGAAGAGGGCCCATGCTCTATCAGTGACATAAGAAAAAGTGATGTGAGAAGACAGAGGGAGCCATTAATTCTGTCTCATACATCCGTGAAGGCTTCATACAGGAGGTTACAACTAATATGGAACTTAACGGATAAGCATGATTTAATATGGCTGGGATGAGGAGAAATGCATTCTCGCCTGAGGGAATTGTAAGAATAAAATTAGAACAAACTCAGCTATCCAAGGAACTGGTGAGTAGGCCAACGTGCCTGGAGCACGAGACACACGGGTGGATGAAAATTCAGGCAAGACCATGCTAGTTGGTTTGCATTTTAACCTAAAGGTAAAGAATGAGGAGGCAAGTGCTAGTGTTTAAGTAGGAACAACATGACCCGATTTGGATTTTATAAAGGTCATTCTGTCAACTACATAGAAGACAGATTGAAGGGAGAAAAAAATTGGAAGCAGAAAGACCAATACTTCATTCTTCTATATGACTATCCACCCACTCTGTTGAGGTGTATTAAGTAATGGCTGTCCGAGTTTGAGTCTTTGAACAAAGGTTGCAGACTCATGAGCCATGGACAGATCTGAATTCCAGCTATATTTGGCACAGTTTAGTTTGTTGTTGTTTTTTTAATTTGACCCAAACTTTAAAATGAAAATGTTCCATATAAAATCTAGATTTTCATCTTCTCTAAAAAATCAGATCTGGCAAAACTAGACCCACATTTCCAGCCAGAGTTGAGTTAATAGTTGAACCCCTGAAAAACAGGCATCAATAGCCAATTGCCCAAAGTCCTCCTCATTTACATTTTTGTCCCTGACATTGAAACTAATTGTTAGTGGCCACAATCATTGTGCTTACCTTGCTAACTTTCTATAGAGAAAACTATCTTTGTACTGACATAACCTTCAAAAACGAGAAAGTAATAGATAGATGGAAAAAGCAGCTCATTTCAAGAAAAACGGGAGAGAGCACATTTCTTTGCAGAAATATCAAACTGATCCACGTTTTTAACGCAAATACAGTGTCTGTGTTGAAAGAATATAGCTTAAGATGCCCTTCTGTTTATATCACCACATCATACTCATTTATGATACCTGTTTTTCCATCTGAGTTTACAACCCCAAAGAAGTTTAATGTAGGTTTCCCAAGAAGCTGGCACTTGCACTGAGACCTAAAACATGGGTAAAAGTAGAAGTTAGTTTTATAAAGCCTTCTGTGACTTCTATATTGTAACCTCAGAGATTCACCAAAATTACTTGAACTTCTGTGAGTCAGTTAGCATTTGCCTCCCTTAAGTTGATTTTAATATCCTAAGGAGTATTGCTACTGATGAGATGGGGCCTGGTACAAGTCACATATGCATTTAACAAATATTTAGTATTTGTTAAATATTATTAACAGGTATAGTTACCTGTTAATCACTTAGCTGTAGTCACATAGGTACAAAGACAGTGTTCTCTACTAGAAGTTAACCAGCAGTATAAGCACAATGTGGTCACTGACACTTGGCTTCAATGTTGGGAACAAAATATAAAGGGTGAGGACTATAAGAAATTGATTATTGATGTCTCTTGTTCAGAGGTTCATCTACTACTCAATTTCAGCTGAAAATGTGGGTCCGGTTTTGTCAAATCTATTCTGGCACCCTGGTTTTGACACTCTGCTATGTTTGGGAGGTACAGCAGCAACGAAGACAGATATGCACTAAACTCTGCATTCTAGCTCTAAGGAGACAGGTAACTAGATAACAAATTATAATAAAATACAAATGACATATGAGATGAGATGAGTGTACAAATTAGAGCACATAGTAGGCAATATGTCAATTAGAAATGCTTTCAGTTGCAAAGAAAAGAAAATGCAAACAATGGTGGCTTCAACAAATTGGGGTTATTTTTCTTATATAACAAGAAATCAAGTGGGCTGATTATGTGGTGACTGGATTGGTGTTCTGTGATTTTCAAAGCCTCTCCTTCATGGTCACATGAAATATTTACAATGTATGGTGGGCAAAGAACTGCTGTTTGCTATGGAAAGAAAGGGGAGCAAGAACCAAGGATAATACACATCTCTGGTCTTTTCAAGTGCACAGGAGTCAAAAATCTCCAAAGTAATAGTCATGGGAGAAAGGGCGACTTTGTCTAAGAAAGAAAAGCAGTCACTAAGCACCTGCTTCTACAGCAATCTCATCTGAGAGAGAGATCTAAACTGAAATTCTAGGCTTGGGAGTTGATTTGAATACTGATGGCTTTACCCACCCAATATCTCCTTCTTTATCCTTTGGTAACAGGACCTTTTTCCCCACGGAGAATTTATTACACAGTTCAAATGGTGCTAGCACCATCCCCTTGTTCCTGCTACCACAGGAACAGACATGGGAACTAGATCTGGCCAAGCAGAATACACATCAGTCTAAGCATAGGGACTGGTTCAGGGATGAAACAATTGAAGTCCTTCCTGGGGAAAGAGGAGAAAAATCCTATTCTCCACTAGGACTTCTAAGTGGGCATAAGGAAATCTGTGCCAGAGATAGAGGAAATGGACGTCAGATGTCACTTATGAACACACAGATACAGCCAGACCTGAAACAGGTCAAGCACTGTATATTTCCTGTATGTTAAACAAAGAGAGTCTCTCTCTCTCTCTCTCTTTTTAAACATAAGCCACTTTGTATTGTGGTTCTATCTGTTGAAACCCAAAGAGTATTGACAAATACAGAATCATCAACATTTTGATGATGATTAAAGCCACTGAAGTAGATAAGATCACCCACAGACAATGTGTAGATCGAGAAGTAAGGTATACCTGGGATAGAGTTCTGAGGATCCTGGACACTAAACACCCACAAAGGAGAGAGAAAGATGTCCAGAGAGGTAGGAGAAGAGCCAGGAGAAATGACTGAGTATGGAGATGGAGAAAAATAGTCTTTACTGTCAGACTAGGGGAGTAAATAAGGGTGGCAATGTCAGGACCTATTGGTAAGAAGAGAGTTTGGGATTCTGGCTAAGGCAATGTCACTGGGCTTGGGGAACAGAACGGGCAGAAGACAGAGCGTAGTCAGTTGCATAAATTGAAGCAAGGATACTGAAAACTGTGGTTAACCACTTCTTTCTAAAGAGTTGTAGCCATAAAGATGAGAGAAAAGGAAGCAGATGAAGGAGAGACACAGAATCAAGGAAGGATTTTTCATTAGAATTAGATCTATTTAAATGCTGATAGGCTCTGTATTGTTAGGACTCTGGCTTGCCAAGGGTAGAAACCAAATTCAAATTAACTAAAGGAAAGAAAGGACTCTAATGGCACAGTCACTCCAGAGGCTGACGCAGCAGGATCCAGACACCCCACCATGTCTCTAGGAATCTTCTCTCACCCTCCACAGCTCTGCTTTCAGATAGACTCTAATTAAGTGCTAGAAAATTGGAGGTGCTCCAATTAGCACCTCCAGTGGAAGAGGAGTGCCTTTTCTCAACGGTCCTACAAAGCCCATGGATTGACAATGACTGGCCTAAAGACCAAGAGACAGGTTGGGTCAGCCCTACCTGAACTACAGGGATGTGGAGTGAGAGGAGTCTGCGCACTCGAAGAATGGGTGTTGTTACCAGATGTGGCACTGGAGAGACAGGTAGGGGGCAGGGACTGAAAGATACTGTGGCCACGCGATGGACAGAACTTTACACCAACTGGCTAGGGGAGGCTGATAAAGAAGTCTCAGGTGACTTTGAACTTTATAGGTTGACCAAGTAGGTGATGATGAACCCATATACTGAAGAAGATGGAAGATGAAACAAAGTGAATGCTAGTTACTTAAAAATTCTGGGATTAGATACCCTTTTAGGATACTTTCAGCTTAACATTCTGTAGTACTAAGGGGAACTTACTGAAGCCCTGAGCAAACAGGAGGGCAATAGCATTCAAGGAGGTAGCCATAAAAATAAAGGCGTGGGAATAAAGAGAATTCTGGGCGTGAGTAGCATCCAGAGAACACTGCCACAGCTGAATTCAAATATTCATGATTTATGGTCTCTACTTAAATGGTCACCGAACCCTAGGACTAGTAATTCAAAATTGAAAGGAAGGTCTGAACCATCAGGAATTAATACAGGATTTTGTCTAGAGAACATGGGAAGTTGTACACTGTTCAGTAACTGAAGAGAGCCGTGGCCTCAGAGTATATGAAAAACTGGGCCATGAGGGCCCAAGGCTAACATAACTTAGGCAACCTTTCATTAAATTTGGTCCCCATTTGCAAAGGAGGAAAGAGTATCAAGAGAAGTAAAAGCAGAATTCTACCTGCTTTACTTTCATGTTATTCAAAAAATGATTTAATATAAGAACATACCAATATGAATGGAAAGGAGCTCTGTGGAAGGTCTAATATCAAGTGTATTAAAAATGTATGACACACTGTATATTCTCACAGGATTCCTATCCTGGACCTCTACAGCTGATAAAATAACATAAAAATGTGATTAATAATATTGTAAATCCTGTTGATTGGAAAACTCAGGGACATATGACAGATTGACCTGACTCTTTGATTTAAGCCAATATCACTGAAATAACCTTTCATATCCTGAGAAAGAATAATGTCTTGCCTGCAGGATAGAACACAGCATCAGAAAACACAGTCATCTTTTGAAGTGTGTTTTCATACATTAACTGCTCTTGAAAAATTTTATATCTGAATCTTTATATGATACCAAGATACTAACCTAGAATTATCATTATTTCATTAACCCTTCCAAATCATACATATATTTCTGGTCAAAATAAAACAACAGGAAAAAAAAAAAGAAATATGCCAAGATGCTAATAGTGAAAATATTTAGGTTGATGAGTCTGAGTGCTTTTTGTTCATTCCTCTTTAGCTTATGGCGTTTTTCCAAGTTTTCTACAATATGATGGATGGGGTAAGGGCAGTTGTGGGTTGGGTGGAGAAGCAAATATTTATGTTAAAAAATAAAGACGTTAGGAAGGAAAATCATTTTGAAAACAAAAAACATTGTAAGTACTTCCCATCAGATCTAGACAAAAAGGTCACTAAGGTGTAAGTGAATCTAATGAACAACCAATGGATAACAGAATGCCATATGTACCCAGCGCTGTCACTGTGCATTCCCAAGGTGAGCCCAAGCTGCTATTCGGTGTTCATCTGGAAATGCAGACTATCCACTCTCTTTCTGTTAGACTCCTCTTCCTTTGCAGTGAGCACTTTTTCTTTTGGCTTCCCCCGTCTTTCCTTCTGTTACCCACATGCCAACATTCCTCTGAGGAAGCAGCCAGCCCTTCCTCCAATCTCAGACCATGCGTTTACAGAAGAAAGGACTCCACCCAGGGCTTGTGATTCACTGCTGGTCACACAGATCACATTCTCTGGCTATACTGATTCAGGAATGGGCACACAATTCATCTTCAGAGATGCAGTAAGACTGAGGGACAAGAGCTTTTCATGGTTGCTTTGCTGACATATCAAGCCTGAGGATGAAACTCACCTGGAGAAAGATGATGTCTGCATTACATGGTTTGATCGTCATGTCCTGACATAATGGATGTCATCCGTCTGGACCGTCAGTCCTGAAGCCTTCACTGCTTCTGGGCTATTCTGTTGTAGGAGCCAAAAAATTCCCTTTGTCTTTAAACCTGTTTCGACTTAAGTTTTTATCACTTACAATTCAGAGTCCTAATTGATATAACCTTTTACCTATTTAATATCCTACTCGGGAGCCTTGTTACCAGAGCATTTAATTGTTGTACCTGTATAAGACTAACAGAACTGTGCAAGGCAGAAACTTGGAGTTGTGCTCCTTTTAATGCATAAAATTTAGGTATTTATGCAGCACTTTGTCTTTTAGACCCTGAGTACCAAAGTTTGCACACTGAAGACATAAGCACAACTATCAATACTTATATTACAAACAAACCCTAAAGTTAAATAACATATACAAACATTAGTACACACCAATGTATTAAAATAACATGCTTTGGAAATTTCTAAGCAGTGCCCTAACAGTAGGTCTTATGTTTTTGACAAATATACCAAATGATAAACTCAAGTAACAGTTCTCAATCTTATTGAGTTTTCCTGTCATTCAAAGCCAACAATAATTTGAAGGTAGAGGATCTTGTATCTGAAGGTACAAAAATTTCACCTAGTTTAAACTCAGTCACTTCTCATTTGAGAGCACTCTGATATAAGCAAGGACCACAGGAGAACTTCTATCTTGGTTCACAGAAAATGACAATGAACCCATCCACTAATTCTGAAGGCACCTTGTTTGAGAAGGAAAAGGCTCAGGGAAGAATAAAGTACATGCCATCCTCTGTTTTCTTCTCCTTATAGTAGAGGGATTCAGTGGCATATGATAATACAATTAAGAAGGTGAATCGAAGTCAGAGAAGAGCAGATCATCATTGTTGGAGACGATCACTCTGGCAGTGGGTCATAAGAGGCCTGCTCTATAACATCCATGTGCTTTACTTCCATCTGTTATAAAATTGTCATACTATAATAATTTTGATTGAATAGGATACTTCATCTTCCAGGTAAAGGCAGTGATAAAATACCAATTTACTAAGTCTGTTATGTGAAAATATCCCTTACATGTGACACTTTTATTCAGTGTACATCCTACACTGCTGTACATGGCAGCCCTGTAAGTGAAGACTATGATAAAGAATGCTCATATACACGAGCCTACATTGAAACAGTTCAAGTCTTTTTTTACCCTTCTCTCACATTTCTGCCAGGCAGAAATACTTTCCTCAATACTGGATATGTTAAAACTGCTCAGCCACTCCTGTCCAGATAACAGGGTCAAAAAATGCAGATACAGCTGGAGAAAGGCAACAATCATTTTTAAATACTCGTCATATGCTAGGAAATATACCTTTTTTGTTTTTGAAATTATCTTTGCCTTTATTTTTTTTAATTTTATGACAAATTAAATTTTAAAAAATCAAAGCAAAACAGTAGGGATGAGGGAAAAAAATCTTCCTCCAATAACCATTCTTTTTTTTTTTTTAAGATTTTATTCATTCATTTAGAGAGAGAGTGTGTGTGTGTGTGCAAGTGCCCGTGCACACATGCACGAGTGGGGGGAGGAGCAAAGGGAGAGGAAAAGAGAGATCTTCAGCAGACTCCGCACCGAGTGCGGAACCCAACACAGGGCTGGTTCTCACCACCCTGAGATCATGACCTGAGCTGACATTAAGAGTTGGGAGGTTTAACTGACTGAGTTACTCAGGTGCCCCCTAACAACCATTCTTACTCCTCATAAACAGCATTAATAATTTCTTGAGTGTTCTTCCAAAAAGTTTCTATACATATATGCAGATGTCTTTCTACATATAACATCAACAAAAAAAAATGTGTGTGTAATATACATAAATATTCAGATACATGGAATGCATAGTAAGGCAGAGATAAGCACGTGTATCCCTCAGTTGTCACCTGTTCGAAAAGGAAGATCTAGAAGTGACCCCGAGGGAGATGTCTTCATTCTGGAAAGAAAAAAAGTTGCTCGTAGTTACTCAAATGTGAAGCCAGCAGATACCCAGTCCTCTGGGATGAGAGTACAACGAGATAATTCACGCCTGTGTGATTAAGCAAAAGCCATTCCTGCCCTTGGTATATGGAGGGTAGAGAGGAGACAGACCAATATGAAAAAGAGCCCTGCCCCTATTGTCTTCTGGGAAAGAGGAAATATAGAGTTCAGCTTCTGTCTGAAGTTAGGGAAACTGGTTGGGAGGTTCCATAAGGAAAGGATACTGAGGCCTCACCTGGTTGGAAAAGGGAAAGCAGTTTACTACCAGGGCCAAGAGTTTCCACTGAAGAGCTCCTACAGGGAACGTGGCTAAGCCTGTCCTTGGACTTGGAGAATAATGAAACAGCTCAGAGGCACAAACTAAAAGCCACTATCCCTCCACATCACAGACATGGGCCATCACAGCTTCTCAGGATCCTGGGGTGTTGAGGCATTCCAACAGCGAGGGCAAGTGCCACCGGACAGCTCATGCCAGGACCAGTCAGTACAACTTAGACTGGAAATGAGAAGAGGCCAGAATAGGGCTGAGCAGAGTCTGCTGTGCTGGCTCCCCCTGGTGTTGGGAGCTGGACTGACATGTCCCTTTTGCACAGCATAAACCAATTCACTAGGGAAGGTGGAAATAAGGAAAAATACAAGAGAGGTATTTATCTGTGTACCAAGTTAGTGAAGCATATTAAGCTGGTTAAATGCAAGATGCTACATATTCTTACGTCTATATATACTTACTATACATGTGTATACATACATAGATATGCATGTGGGTATGCATGTTGCCTACCATTTACTATTCTTCAACTAGATATTTATTATAATAATTTTTCCATATCTGTGTATCTGTGTGTCTTTGTCATTCCTTTTCATGGATACACACAATATCACTGTACAGATTTATTATCATTTATTACTTACTATTACAACAGATACAATAAGTATCCTTGCACATATATTTTTATTTATTGGTATGATAAACTTCTAGAAGTAAAATTCCTGGAAAAAAGGTATTGCATTTAAAAGGATAGAAGATATTGCCAAACTGTCCTTCAAAACAGTTGTACCAATTTATATTCCCACTCACAGAGTATGAATGACTTTCCCATATTTTTCCAAGTACAGAGAATTAAGTGTATAGATTTTCCACTCTAATGGTGAAAAATATCATTTCATTGATGTTACACAACAATTCTATGAGATAGAAATGATCCCCCCGATCTTTCAGATGAGAAAGCCAAAGCTGAGAAAAGTTATATAACTTATCATAGGGTTAACAACTAGAACAAACATTCATATCCTGATATATTTGATTCCAAACCCATATATTCATTCACTTAGTAGAGCCATGTTTCAAGCAACTGTTTTAAATATGCTACATATATTTGCTTTTTAAATCTTTATATCAAGACTTTAAGGAAGATGTAACTAATATTCCCATTTTACAGATGAAGTATCTGTGCCAAAGAGAAATTAATCTATTTGCCCAAAGTCAAGCAGCTAGTAAGTGGCAAAGATGTAGTCAGAACCCTAACTGTTTAGCTTCTGTTTCTTTTATCTTAACGGAAACCTCTTAAAATATTTTTGTTTTGCAAAGAGAAAAATTCACCATTGCAAAAGCACTGGCTGTACAGGTCAACGTTTATGAAGAGCATTAGGAGGAAATAAAAACAGACTGCAGAAAACCAATTTAATGGGTTTCAAACGGCTGCATACTTTAAAATAAATCTAGTAGCATCCCTTCTTCTCTCTTTTTCAAATTCTAAATGCGACACTACCTCTCAAGGTTTCCAATGATTGTCGATAAGGTTGTAGGTCTTTTCTATGCACAAGTCCATTGCTGTCACATATTTTGTGATATAAATTTAACCGCCTAGGTGCAGGGGACAGATATATAATAGTCATTGTACTCTAACCTGCAAAATATTCTGGGCAGATGTAAAACCTGTCCAGTATTAGTTGGTGATGAAATGGAAAACAAACAAACAAAAAAGGGCATTCTTTTAATATCTGTTTTTACATAGATTTTTAAAATCATGATAGACTACCCACAAAATTTAGTATTATTTTAAATAAAGGGGAAAATGGTAGATAGCCATTAGATAGCCACTATAAATTAGCATATTATAAAGGAAATTAAAATGGATTTCCCAAAATACTCTGTATCCAGACAATAATTTTACAAGTTTAGTAAGATAAAAATATCTGTGACTCTACTAACTGTGGTTCACCTAATAATATTTCTATACCAAAGTATTCTACCAGATTTATCATCTTTGAGTATATTCCAATATTCACTTAAGTATAAATATATAAATTCACTTAAGTATAAATATATATAAGCATAAATATATAAATGATTTAAAGATAAAAGGAAATCAACTCACATGAGTAATTAATTCTACTGAGGCAGTTTCAGCTATAAAACTCAAGTGATTTCAAAGTTTCTTGAGCTGAGTAACAGGGGCAAAAGATGTCCATTTTTATTTTTCACATCTCACTGTTCTTTGTATATTCTGTTGTTACAAAGCCAAAGACCATGTCAATGAGGTGTATCATTAATACTGAAATAGGAGGGGTGCCTGGGTGGCTCAGTGGGTTAAAGCCTCTGCCTTCAGCTTGGGTCATGATCCCAGGATCCTGGGATCGAGCCCCACATTGGGCTCTCTGCTCAGCGAGGAGCCTGTTTCTTCCTCTCTCTCTCTCTGCCTGCCTCTCTGCCTACTTGTGATCTCTGTCAAATAAATAAATAAATAAAATCTTGGGGTGCCTGGGTGGTTCAGTGGGTTAAAGCCTCTGCCTTCGGCTCAGGTCATGATCCCAGGGTCCTGGGATCGAGCCCCATACGGGGTTCTCTGCTCAAAGGGGAGTCTGCTTCTTCCTCTCTCTCTCTGCCTGCCTCTCTGCCTACTTGTGATCTCTGTCTATAAATAAATAAATAAAATCTTAAAAAAAAATACTGAAATAGGATGCCATTAATTATGCTTACTAATGGACTTTGGAATGCAGTCAGTATTTTAATGGGCTTTTTAGAGCAGTCATCTCTTTAAGGGGTCTACTTTTCTGTGGTCACTACTCTTTATGAGAAATACTGTTACAGCTTTCTCCAATCAGTCAGCAATGCCAACAAATGTTCAGAAAAGTCTTTATGCAGTGCTTTTCATGATAATTTCACCTTTGACATATAATATTTTAACCAACATCTTTCAAGGTTTTACCATTATAATAATTTTCAAAAACTGAACGTTGCTTACATATAATAATGATAAGTTATACCTGATTAACTCCTGTATGAATATTATCATAAACATTTTTTCTACCATTTTGCTAACATCTTGCATCTTTTTTCTCCCTGATAGCCACTCAATGTGACTACCCCCTAGACTTCTAAGTATAAGGAAGCTGAGTAGATAGGCCCAAAGAGGTAACAGAGTATCAATAATGTTTTTCAGGCAATTTGACAAAGAAGCGTGCAATTCTATATCAATAATTTCTAATGAAATTTAAAGTAATTACACACAGTAATTACACAATGTTTAAATGAATTAAACATTCATTTGAGGAGTATCTGGTAGAGTTTCTTTCTGTCACCTACTTTTAAATACATGTTAAATTATATTATTAGGTTATACCATATACATGTATATATAAAAGCTATATATATATCAAGTATGTCATATATATAAGTTATATATATATATATCAGTCTACTTGGCTTGTTAAAGGGTAGGTTAATAGAAGGGCGCTGGGGTGGCTCAGTTGGTTAAGTGTCTGACTCTTGGTTTCTGCTGAGGTCATGATCTCAGGGTCGTGAGACTGAGCCCAGTGTCAGAGTCTGCTTGAGATTCTCTCCCTCTCCTTCTGCCCCTGCCCACCCACTCCCCCCTCCCCACTGATCTCTCTCTCTCTCTCAAAAAAAAAAAAAAAGGTAGGTTGATAGAGATAAACATTGCAGTTTGGTCAAAATAGTGGGAAAGTCAAGCGAAAATAGACTCAAAATAGATGAAAGACTTCAATGTGAGACAGGAATCCAACAAAATCTTTGAGGAGAACACAGGCAGCAACCTCTTCGACATCAGCTACAGCAACTTCTTCCTAAAAACATTGCCAAAGGCAAGGGAAGCAAGGGCGGAAATGAACTATTGGGACTTCATCAAGATAAAAACCTTTTGCACAGGAAAGGAAACAAAACCAAAAGACAACTGACAGAATGGGAGAAGATATTTGAAAACGACATATCAGATAAAGGACTAGTATCCAAAATCTATAAAGAACTTATCCAACTCAACACCAAATGACATAGCAGATAAAGGACTAGTATCCAAAATCTATAAAGAACTTATCCAACTTAACACGCAAAGAACAAATAATCCAATCAAGAAATGGGCAGAAGACATGAATAGACATTTCTGCAAAGAAGACATACAGATGGCCAACAGACACACGAAAAAATGCTCAACATCACTCACCATCAGGGAAATACAAATCAAAACCACAGCGAGATACTACCTCACACCAGTCAGAATGGCTAAAATTAATAAGTCAGGAAATGAGAGGTGCTGGCAAGGATACAGAGAAAGGGGAACCCCCCTACACTATTGGTGAGAAGCAAGCTGGTAGAGCCACCCTGGAAAACAGTATGGACTTTCCTCAAAAAGTTGAAAATAGAGCTATCCTACAACCTAGCAATTGCACTACTGGGCATTTACCCTAAAAATACAATTGTAGTGATCTGAAGGGGCACATGTACCCCAATGTTTATAGCACCAATGTCCACAATAGCCAAACTATGGAAAGAACCTAGATGTCCATCCACAGATGAATGGATAAAGAAGATGTGGTACACACACACACACACACACACACACACACACACACACACAATGGAATACTATGCAGTCATTAAAAATATCTTGCCATTTGCAACAATGTAGATGGAATTAGAGGCTATTGTGCTAAATGAAATAAGTCAATCAGAGAAAGACAATTAATCATATGATCTCACTGATATAAGGAATTTGAGAAACAAGACAGAGGATCATAGGAGAAGGGAGGGGAAAAAATGAAACTAGAGAGGGAGACAAACCATAAGAGAATCTCAGGAAACAAACTGAGGGTTGCTGGAGGGGAGGGGGTGGAAAGGATGGGGTGGCTGGGTGATGGACACTGCAGAGGGTATGTGGTATGGTGAGTGCTGTGAATTATGTAAGACTGATGAATCACAGACCTGTACAAATAACACATTATATGTTAATAAAAAATAAATAATACATTATGTTAATAAAAATAACAAATAACACATTATATGTTAATAAAAAAATCAACTATAATTTTACTAAGTAAGAGATGACCACCATTAAAAAAAAGCAGTGGGAAAGTGTTCATTCATTCATTTAATAAATATATTTTTTAAAGGTTTGAGAGAGAGAACACGTGTATGTGTGAGAGTAAGGGGAGGAGCAGAGAGAGAGGGGGAAAAAGAATTTCAAGCTAAGCAGGAAGCCTGAAATGGGGCTCGATCCCATGACCCATGAGATCGTGACCTGAGCCAAAGGCAGATGCTTAACTCACTGAGACACCCAGGTGTCCAACTTAATAAATATTTCATAAGTCGGATCCCTGCTGAGTTCCAAGGATATAGTAGGGAACAGAGCAGGCAAAAAGCCCTGAGATCTGAAGGAGTCCATTTCCTAGGGAGAGAGACCCATAATTAACAATAAATAACTTAAATACAGGTCACATGGTGATAAGTGATGCAGGGAAAAATAAACCAGGGATTGGAATGTCGGAAATTTATAGACAATGTAAATATAGAGTGTTCAGAGAAGGACTTTTGGAGAAGCAACATTTGAGTAAATACCTGAAGGCAGTCTGGGAACCAGCCAGTGATGTGTGTGGGAAGAGCATAGTAGTAGAAGAATGACATGTGCAGGGTGAGGTAGCACATTCATAGCCCTGAAAGGACAAGTGTGGCTGGCAGGGAGAAGCATGGGCAGGAGATCTGATCCAAAATAAAGTCCAAGAGAGGACTTGCACTAGATCTGAGGCCATTATAAGGATTTTTTTTTTTTTTTAAGATTTTATGTATTTGACAGAGAGAGATCATAAGTAGGCAGAGGGGCAGGCAGAGAGAGAGGGGGAAGCAGGCTCCCCACTGAGCAGAGAGCCCGATGCAGGGCTCCATCTCAGGACCCTGAGATCATGACCTGAGCTGAAGGGAAAGGCTTAACCCACTGAGCCACCCAGGCACCCCAGGATTTTGACTTTTACTTTGAGATGAGGAGCCATAAATACTTTCAAATAGAGGAGCTTAATGATCTAACTTAAAGGGGTCTTAAGGAATTACTCTGCCTGCTGTACTTTAAAAAAAAAAGTCCACTAGAGACCTATCAGGAGGCCCCTATGACCATCCAAAAAAAAAAGGCAGTGGTGACTTGAACCCTGGATGGTGAGAGAAGGTCATATTCTTGACTTTCTGAAGGTGGAGACAATGAGATGTGTTGATTCATCAGATATGGGAGTAAAGGGAAAAAAACTACAGGACGACTCCAAGGTCTCTGGTATAAAAAACGGGTATGATGGAAACACTCTTCAAAGTGAGAAGGAAAGCTTGAGAAAGAAAATCTAACACTAGACAGTACTGACAGTGTCACTGACCTAATCAAGGCAGAAAATTATTCTCACTGCTTATAAAAACCCACAAGAAGCATGGAGTGAACAGAGAGGATCCCCAAATGGGAGAGTATAGCTTTCCCTGGCTTAGATACTTATTACAAACATATTACAAATATCTTTTCCACCTAAAACTCAGAAACATCCAATTTAAAAAACCGATTCTGGGAATTCGGGTTTTATTACTAACTTTGGTCATTGGTGCTTTCACCCATAGATGAAATTACTCCATTGGGAAAATACATATTTAGTATCTAATATGCACCAGGCCAAGCACTGGACAAACCTATGCAGGAACATTAAGCATTAGGGACATAATTATGAATAACACACACCTTCCTTTCTCACCTTCTCATGTTTCTAGCATTCTGACAATGCATTTCCCTGTTAAAAATACACTGCTACCATGTAAACAACACTGTGCCATCACCATCATGGGAACTGACTTAGCTGGAAATTATTGGAAGGAATCCTGATGTGAAAATACCAAACAGAGACAGGAGAAAGGAAGGCCGGCATATGAAATTGGTGCTAAATATGAAATGTGACCTAGGAGAGAACGGGGCCCTTCATATTTACTATGTAAAAGGTTTTCCATTACAGATGTGCCTCAGCTCTGCCTTCCTCTATACTGGGAAAGTCAGATGCGCCGTATTAGGGCTCTCTGTGGGATTCTGGAGTTCAGAAGCATGGGGCAACTGTACATCAAAGAGATCCGGCTATGCGGACTTCAGACCAAAAGAGGAGGAAAACACAGGAGATGGGTTTAAAATGTCACTAAATCAAAATGACTCTGGCAGTACACGGAATTGGCAGAATTAATCAAAGGGCTAACTTGGAAGGAGCTCACAATGGTGAGGAGAAAAGCATCTCATTTTCATCATGTCTCCCAGAGATACGGAAGCAACACGTACACATCTTCCACCTCCGTGCCTGGTAGGAGCACTCAAGTGACCCAGCAGACTATTTCTTGGCATCCCAATCCACCCAGATTAGTCTGGTCTCTCTCTCTCTCTTTTTCCTTTTAGATATGTGGATTTCATGGTATGGATCCAACATGATGACAGAGCCCCGACTTACCCTTCCCCTTTATTAAAAACTTCTCACCGTAACAATCATAATTTACTACTGTACACAGTTTCTTGCCTTATTTTTGCTTCTCATTTATAGTAATAAGTTCTACAGGGTGTTGACCAAAACAGTATCAATGATGTTCATTTTTGCTAACTTCTTTTAGAAGTATTTAGCATATTGACTTTTTTTATTTGTACTACTTCTAAGAAATACTTCCTTTATCTTTTCTTTCCTTCATCGTCTTCTTTACTTAGTTTTTAACATTTCTTCCATTTGTATGGATGAAGTACTGAATCATGGAGGTAGAGTACTAGGAAGTCACCCAGAACTGGAAATTAAACCTATAATGCCTTCTCCTGCCCCTCCTGACCTTTCAGATCAATGGAATTTTACTTGTGAACGCTTTAAATCTTCAGAGACAAATCCAATAAGGGCACTGGAATGCACCCCACCACTTCAGTCCAATGTAGAGCCAGAGAGACAAAAGAGTTGGCCTCTCGGTGTGCATTCTAATCAAATCTCTCATGAGTCCCCCCAGCTAAGTAGAGGAAATCTCAAGATTTCAGCCAGTCTACAATTTCCTAATCACGGACTTCAATTCCCTTTGGTCTTTGTGCTTGAGCTAGCACTCATTGCCTCGCAGGCTCCGTCCGGCAGCCCTGGCAGCATTCTGAGCTAAGTGTTCACGTTGAGGGGAAGCTGAAGGGGGCCATGAGGTTCTGGCTCTGTAAGGGCTGTACTGCCCTGAAAAACATTTCTCTTCCAGGCCCTCATTCCCACAGTGTTTACTGAAGCTGGATCCTTTCTCTTTCATTCTTTCTGTGCTCTTGGTCATGGCTTTTTAGCCTGTAAACTGATAAGTTTGGGAAAAGTTAATTTAACCAGACTTTCGGTGAGCCTTGGTCTGATTGACTTTTACAAAGAATTTCCATTTGACTTTCACATCAGCTACAACATAAAAGTGATTTGTTGGGTGTCACTAATGACCTTTCTCCAGAAGGCTTGAGTCAGATCTTCGACAACAGTAAACAGCATCTATCAAAATCTTCCCACAGCACTGCCGAGCCAACAGCAATCCTTCTGTTTCTTCTCAATAGCCTTCCAAGTTAACCACCCCCAACACATACACCACACTCACACATATGTGTCCAATAAAATTACATGTATATTTTCGAGACTTCTAGTCAATGTTGATGAAAATTGAGACATCTTATGGTAAGGGAAAACTTACACTCCCAAAGTTCTATAAGGCAATCCCTGATCCTCGTTTTTTCCTTTGGTACCCACATTTACAGTGTGAGTTTGCATGTGTGTGTGTGTGTGTGTGTGTGTGTGTGTGTGTGTGTGTAACAGAAAAAAATCACCTGTCTGTGACAAGGAAGAATGGTCATCACATACACTGCGTTTTCCCTAAAACTAGTGGAGGTAAATATGGTCATATGTCAGTAAAGAGTGAAAAGAGTCTTTCTAGACAGAACAAGAACAAAACAGTCTTACACTATCTATTAGAAAATAATTTCTGAAAAGAAATCTGTAGGGCTATTTCTGAAAAAAATCATTACAATCAATTTTAATGGGAAAAAGTTTTGTGTTTCCATCATCCAAATTGATAGGCACTTATGTTAAAACATCAAATCCCATTACAATGGGCTTAATTACCTCAATAGTTAACATTCATTATCATAACATAACCTAACATGGTGTTTTCTCTTCATTAGTTATTCTACAGTATGGTTGTTCCCCTGATCCTTCTGAGGTCTTTTATGAAGGTATTTTCCATCTTAAGATTAAGACAAGGCTCACAAAAATATATACAAGTGGTACTCTTTCAGTAATTCAAACTTTAATGTAGAAAAAAATTATAGTAAGTAATAATAACCAATGAAAATGATATAATTTATCTCACTCTCACTGAATAAGCTGACGCCAGAAGGGCTATGCCATATAAAATATCCCTGAAAAAAACTGACCACTCCAAAAGGAAGAGTTTGTACAACTCCCAACAAATAGACAACTATAAAGACGACACTCTCAAGACACTTGGGTATTCACAAAGTCCAAAATCTACACTGATAAAGTTTATTTGTATAACGGGACCCACAAAATGGAGGCCCCACATCACCAAATCTACACCTAAGTCAGCCTACACAAGAAACACTTCACTATCAAGAGGTATCACAAACCTCTACTCAGCTTAAAAATATGACACGCTCACCTTGTAAGGAAATCCCCAACCTCCTAGGCAATCATGCCCAGTTTCCACATTGCTTCCTCTAATTTCAACAAACTCACTCTCGCCCAGTCCATCAGGAGGAGTGCCCCACTGCTTGTGAGGTGCTGTACTCTGCCAGTCCATGGACTGTTTTCCCTTCCACGAAGGAACCAAACTTGTTACTAAATTGCTTTGGTTTACTCATTTGAAAATAAGTAATGAAAATGTGTTTTGTGGGGCGCCTGGGTGGCTCAGTGGGTTAAAGCCTCTGCCTTCGGCTCCGTCATGGTCCCAGGGTCCTAGGATCGAGCCCCACATCGGGCTCTCTGCTCTGCGGGGAGCCTGCTTCCTCCTCTCTCTCTGCCTGCCTCTCTGCCTACTTGTGCTCTCTGTCAAATAAATAAATAAAATCTTAAAAAAAAAGAAAAGAAAATGTGTTTTGTTTGTTTGTCTTCTTAAATGATTTTTTAAAAAAGATTTTATTTATTTATGTGACAGAGAGAGAGAGAGATCACAAGTAGGCAGAGAGGCAGGTAAAGAGAGAGGGGGAAGCAGGCAGGCTCCCTGCCAAGCAGAGAGCCCAATGCGGGGCTCGATCCAAGGACCCTAAGATCATGACCTGAGCTGGAGGCAGAGGCTCAACCCACTGAGCCACCCAGGTGTCCCCAAAAATGTGTTTAATGAAACTTTATATCAAGTTCTTAGAATCCAAATAAGGAAATGTTGAGAGGAGTGAAGAAGGGAAATAAAGGGGGCACTGAGAGTTTGTGTACCTAGTTGGCTTTGTCCCAGGTATATTTGATATGCAAGATTTTAATACAAATCCAAAAGGTTGATGAAACTTCCTGAAACTCATCCATGGGGAATAAGGAGTGGTTTTTTTTAGTGGAATATCAGAGATCCCTCCGAAAAATCTGTTCAGACCTCTGGCCCTCTCCTCCTAAAAAGTGCATGTGTGTGTGTGCAACACATACACACACTTGGGTTTACACTTACCCATGTTTGGGAACTTCCTACAACTCATCCATGATTTGAGAATCCCATTAAAGAACACTTGCTCTAGGGACAGAATCAACATAAATTGCAAGATTTCCTTTCTGTTGTTTCAAACACTCTTTTTGTAGTGACTCATTATTCATAAAAAAGCAATAAATAAGTAAAAATGGATGTGAGACACCCCGCCTCCACCAAGGGCATCCTAATTGATGAATATGAACACTCAATTATCTCTTGGACATACACTGTTAAGTTTTCTACCAGAACTTAAATTCCCATGACTTCTGGGGAGTGAATTAAACTTACTGGGTAGTTGCATTAACTCATGAAACCCCAGGCTATTTCGTAGAGTAATAACAGATTTGCCTCTTTTTTGACAATTGGCTATCTGTCCTGAAATTCAGTACAAACAAAACCATTATGTAAATCAAATCATGTTTTAAATCTATTTAGCTAGTAAGATTTGCTTCTTAGAAGAAATGTTATGGTAAGTCTTTTGGTGGAAATAATCATGACCTGAAAAGTTTTATAAATCCTGTTTTGTATATATCAGCTTAACTGAAAGTGGGAAGCTCCTGAACTAATTACACATAGTAGCTGGAACAGGGTAATAAACTCCTAACAGAAATCTGCTTCAAGAATGAAAGGATTTGGTCAATGCTACAGGTGTATTGATTTAGTATTATAATTGGTCATATGACTATGACTTCTGGATACCTAAGCAGCAATTATGATTTCTTCCTCAGAATTTAACAGTATTGGGGGATTTTCTCCATGTGTCTTGTCTCCTCAGTTATCTTTTCAGTGGCAAGGTCCTTTATTCTGGCTTCATTTTTTCTCTCTCATGGGGCCTGGTTAAAGGAGGAGGAAACACGGGATTTAAAATGGACACTGTTACAGATGGGCCATAAAGGATAGTAAACACACAAGAAAGAGGAGGACATCCAAACAGTAAACGGTAGAAGGAACGTCTCAGTGATGGGAATGCAGACCCCATGGCAGAGAGTAAAATGGGTTCATAGGCAGAGTATCCAGGAAACCAGAGCTGGAGATGAGACAGCACAAGAGGGAGATGAGTCAAAGCACCCAATACATAAAGAGAGCTAAGTAAGTATTTGTTGTTGTTGTTTTTCAAAACACTACTTACACCAGGTAATATTTCAATAATTTAACTAGGGTGTGTGTGTGTGTGTGTGTGTGTGTGTGTGTGTGTACACGCACGCACACATGTACTTGTTTGGGTTAGAGGGAGAACCCTAGTTTATTTACACACTGGCACTTTCCCCATTCAAGCCAAACAGTACAGTTTCAAATTCAGGAGATATAGTCGGAACAAAAAAGAAGAGAAGAGAAGCTTTTTTGAAGTTCAAAGTCTGACCTTTTAGGTTTCAGAAGCTTAGGACCAGAGGGAAAACAGGCAGGAAGTCTTGTTGAAAAAAGGCAGGATTACCACCTGTCCCCACACAAGAGCAGGTGAGAGGTCCTGAGCTTTGAAGGGTCTGGGAGGGTGGGAAGAAGGCCAGGGAGAGGTCAGTGTCTCCACAGGAGATGACTCGGCCAAAGGTACCATGTGGGTAAAAGCAGAGGCATTCACACTGGTTGGTATATTAATAATAATAATGATAATCATAATGATATCTGTAAATGTTTGTTGAGTGCCTAATATATGTCTGACACTGTTTAAAGTACCTTATATGTATTAAATTTCATCACATCTTCACAAGAGGTCGATATTGTGTACTAGCTCCATTTCATCTACTTCTCACAGAGAAGTTAACTAAGTTTGCAAGGTCATGTAGCTAGTAAGTACTGGAAAAAGGATTTATGATTTGTGAAACTGATATTTTAGAAAATTTTTTTGCAACTGGAGAGAGCAGAATGGGTAGAGGGTGGAAGACTGGAATCAGGGAAAGTGATTTAGAAGCTTTGTGGGCATGGGTGTATCCTGGGTGTCAGGTGCTGGAAACTAAAATACACACTTTGGACTGTCAAAGATGACACCCAAACTTCCAGTCTATGTGTCTGGAAGACCAGAAATTCGAAGAAGAAGCCTATCAGGAATGGTGGCCTGATAATGTTAAGCCACATTAGAAACACATTTGGATTTGATACTTTCTTAAAATCACCATAAAGGGGGCGCCTGGGTGGCTCAGTGGGTTAAGCCTCTGCCTTCCGCTCAGGTTATGATCCCAGAGCCCTGGGATCAAGTCCTGCATCGGGCTTTCTGCTCGGCCGGGAGCCTGCTTCCTCCTCTCTCTCTGCCTGCCTCTCTGCCTCCTTGCAATCTCTGTCAAATAAATAAATAAAATCTTAGAAAAAAAAAATCACCATAAAGACCTACAATCAAAGACAATCATGTCATAGTCACCACATAACCAATAAGGAATTCAGCAGCAGTTTCTAATCTCATGAAATACTTGGTTGATAATCAATGCCTGTGTCTAATTGCTTAAGTTGCAAAATCAATACTGTGAAATGATACTGAATTGGGACCAGTGAAGATGCTGGGAAGATCTAAACTTGAGAATTCTTTCTTAATTATCTGACAGATAAGAACCCACAATCAGGGTGCAGGTCCTAGAATTATCAAAGTCAAATTTTAATTATTTAAAGATTTTATCTATATATTTGAGAGAGAGTAAGAGAGAAAGAGTGGGACCGGAGGGTCAGAGGGAGAAGCAGACTCCCCACTGACTGGGGAGCCTGAGCCAAAAGAAGACATTAGTCAACTGAGCCACTCAAGTACTCCACCAAAATCAAATATTAAAAGACAAAAAAGCAACTCTTAATTCCTCTAGTAGGTGGACTAATGTTCTCCAACCCCCACACCCCAAAAAATGTCCCCAGCCTAATCTCTACAACCTGTGAATGTATTAGGTTACTCAGCAAAACAGAATTAAGGGTGTAGATGGAATTAAATTTGCCAATCAGCTGACCATAATTAAGGAGAGTGCCTTAGTTTATCCAGGTGGAGCAATGTAATCTTAAGAATCCTTAAAAAGGAAGACCAAGGGGAACCAGGGAGATGACAGTGTGAGAAAGACTGAGACCAATGTTGTTGACTCTGAAGACAGAGGAAAGGGCTATGAGCCAAGGAATGGAGATGGTCTCTAGAAGTTGGAAAAGGCAAAGAAACAGATTCACCCATAGCCTGCAGAAAGGAATGCATTCCACCAGCACTTGCTTTTAGCCCAGTGAGACCCATTTTGGACTTCTGATGTCCAGACTGTAATACATTTGTGTTGTTTCAAGCCACTTAATTTGTAGTAATTTGTTAAAACAGTCATAGGGAACTCATACAGTAAGCTAGAAAATAAGTATCTTTCCAGGTATTTCACATTTTTACTTTAACAAAACACCTACACACTGATTCTTGCTTACATGAAAAAAAGCAATACTGACAAAGAATCATAGACTTCCACTTGTGTTCTTGACAATGGGAACAGTCTTAACTATGAACTGAGCTTGAAAACTTTTAACTGGGTCATAGTCTATCTAGTCCCCTTACACACTGAAAAAACATGCTGGCAACAGCAATTCCCACATTCTGGGAGGCAACTGCTTTCTTTTATCAGGACATACCCCTAATTTAAAAGCAAAGGAGGCCAAAAATCCAGTGATCTGTGTGAACATATAGGAAACATTCCTTTGTCTCAGCAGCATAATGTAAAGGGAAAAATGCCTTGCTCAAGGAAAAGACTCTTAAACTATATCAATAATTGGCTGGCATAAAAAGGAGAATGGTGGAGGTTGTGACCTTATTTTCTTCCTGCCAGCTTCTGCCTTTCTAGGGTTGTACTATAAGCCCATTCTCTCCTTTAAGAGGCACAGTTCTTTCTGCCAAAACTCCAGCCTTATTCTCAGCAGGTTGCTAGGTTTGGGGCCGTGTGGTCACTTTAAGATCAATGCAGCCCTTAACCTTATTAAGTAACAAGACAAGAGAATTCCAGGCAGTATGAGAGGCTGTAGTCCAATAAAAGTTCCTTTAACCAAGTCCTGAGTGTGATAACACAAGTGATGTAGTCTTGGAATATAAGATGAAACCTGCCCTGTTCAGGGGTCAGAAAGTAGGGGAGAGCTTAACTTGGTTAAAAGAGCCCAGTAGCTTATTTTAGACAAGTTAGTGCTCCGAGGTGGAGCCCACATTGTGCTAGCTCAGCACTATCACCTGCATTAGAGACTATATTACTCACCAGGTTAGCTTTAGTCAATTACAGAAAACAGCACCTCTGACTTCAGTCTAATACTTTGAATTTCATGGGTGAACATAGGTTCTTTAGTAGAATAAATTAACCTCTGACCACATCATAAACCAACCTCAAAAACTTGACTGTTTTCCTAAGTGGAAAAATAGCAAAAAGTTGGAGCCAAGTAAGAAATTAATGTCAGCCTCAAAGAACTCCTTCAGCCAAGAAGTCCTTAAACCCTAGAATTTCTTCTCAAGTCCAAATGGTCAGATAATTAATAATCAACCAAGAGTTACTGAAAGTTCAACCAACCATGGTGGAAGGACCCAACCACTTTAAGATGTGCCTAATGTCTTCAAAAAAGCTCACAATTAAGTTGGGGAAATCAACCATGAGAAACTTACAACAAGTAATTATACGCTTCTTTGTGTATCTATTGGTCCTGCCTTTACTCCATGCAGACAGGGACCATGTATGTGCATTTTACTTACTGCTATACTCACACTAAGCAGCATAAGGTATGTATTCAAAACCACTTGCTTAAGAAAGGGTGAAGCTCCAAGTGCGTGAACAGTTACACTAGAATTTCTACAGAGAAGTGGTTCAAAAGCCACAGTCTGTTTAGAAGGGAAGTTAGAAGCCATGTTGTCCAGCACTATATGTAAGATTGTAGAATGCCAATTGCACATAATAAGGAGATGTATGTGTGTGTTGTGTGTATGATAGCAAGGCTAATGGATATTATAGGATTATGGGATTATGGAAAAGTTAATCTCCCTAGTTCCTTCTTGTTGCAATGTAATCCAAGTGCAATGACAGTTCAGAGCAAAGAAAGATCAGTTTTAGCTAGAGACAGAGACTGTATCCTCCAAAATCCATCATGTTGAAACCTAATCCCCAAAGTGATAGTATTAGGAGCTGGGGGCCTTTAGGAGATATTTAGGTCATGAGAGTGAAACCTGTGTGAACAGGACTAGTCCCCTTTATAAAAGAGACCCCAGAGAGCAACCGCACTCCTTCTGCCATCTAAGGACACAGTAAGAAGTCAACTGTCTATGAAGCAGGGAGTGAACTCTCACCAGACACTGGAACTGCTGGCACCTTGATCTTAGACTTCCCAGCCTCCAGGAAGAAATAAGTGTTTGTTGTGTAAGCCACCCAGTCAGTGGTATTCTGATGTAGCAGCCTCAACAGATCATGCTAATTAAGCAAGATTTCATGGAAAGTAATCCATTTTGTTCATTTTCCAAAAAAGATTGAAAAAATATGTTTCACACAACAGTTCTCGATATCTTACCATAGGAAGCAGAAGGATAAAGAAATCCCCACTACCTGGGGACTGGGGAAAGAGCACTAGGAAGACCAAAATCCAAAGCAAAATGACCACTTTCTCCTCTACATATAGTATATAGTATAGTGCTTACAAACAGAGATTGCCTGGGTTTGAGTCGTGACTCTGGAAGCTCACTAGTTATGTGATCCTGAGCAAATTACTCCAATTTCCTATGTTTCAAATGTTCCCATCTATTTAATAGAGATAGTAACAGGTCACGATGGAGTGGCAGAGACAATAATTGCTTATGAAAATATTCTATGTATTCTCGATTTGCCTTGCAGTGAAATGAATCACATGACTTGTTCTGGTCAATGGACTGTGAGCAAAAGTAATTGTGTCACTTTCAGAGCATCAAAAAATTCAGGAGCTGGCACATAATTTTCCATTTGTTCTTCTCCCCTGCCATAGTGACTGCTGATGACCCAGGTCGTGGAGCATCCAACATCTTGGGTACCTGAATGACCACATAGAGCAGGGTATACCTCATTCCTATCCACGTTAGGTATCACATGAAAAATAAATAAACCTTTTTTAAAACCTCTGAGATTTCAAGATAAATTTATTATTGCTGTATAACCAGCCTGTCCTGAGTAATCTAGTTGGCACTGTACCCGAAAAAAATAACTAGGGGGAAAAAAGCAATCTTCTAAAAACATGACTCAAGACTATCGCTCATAAGGAACTAAATGCTACAAATTTTGAGTAAATGAACATAGGAATAACCTGTATGTCACAACTCTTGGGTTCAAGGTAAAATTTCTTAAAATTAAGCCTCCTCACTCTCACTGAAGAAAAATTCCAGAGACAGCAGAATTTCA
This sequence comes from Martes martes, assembly GCF_963455335.1. Classification (NCBI taxonomy): domain Eukaryota; kingdom Metazoa; phylum Chordata; class Mammalia; order Carnivora; family Mustelidae; genus Martes; species Martes martes. The sequence continues at coordinate 23,949,378 of NC_137895.1, forward strand.
AAATTCTCCCTAAGATTCCTATGAATGCCAGGGCCTAGAAGTTCCAAGGTTCTCCTCCCCTCTGACATTCATTTATGTTAACTTGGTTTTGTCCTACAATTACCGGGGCCTGGCTCTCAAGCCCTTTTCTTTTTTCTTTTTTTTTTTTTTTTAAAGATTTTATTTATTTATTTGACAGACAGAGATCACAAGTAGGCAGAGAGGCAGGCAGAGAGAGAGGAGAAAGCAGGCTCTCCACGGAGCAGAGAGCCCGATGCGGGGCTCGATCCCAGGACCCCAGGATCATGACCTGAGCCGAAGGCAGAGTCAAGCCCTTTTCTTGTTGCTTAAAAAAATCTAATTGCATCAGTTACCACTTCTATGGTGTACCAAGGATTTAGAACATCACAGACATTATTGTCAACACAAAGCATTGTGTGAAACCACTATTTCTAACCTGCTGTCTCTCTTCCCCTCTGCTGCCCCCTCTCTTCTCTCACAGAAGTTCCTAATTCTTCTCTCTTATTCAGAGTAGTTTCTCTGACTTCTGAGGACAAGAGACCTATATTTCTTTTTTTTTTTTTTTAAGATCTTATTTATTTATTTGACAGAGAGAGAGATCACAAGTAGGCAGAGAGGCAGGCAGAGAGAAGGGGCGGGGAAGCAGGCCCCCTGCCGAGCAGAGAGCCTGATGCGGGGCTCGATCCCAGGACCCTGGGATCATGACCTGGGCAGAAGACAGAGGTTTAACCCACTGAACCACCCAGGGGCCCAGAGACCTATATTTCTTTCCTAGAGCTGCTGGACGCTAGAAGTAAAAATATCAAGATGTCAGCAGGTAACCTACCTCTGAAATCTGTAGGGAAGAATCTTTCCTAACTCTCTCTAGCTTTTAGTGTTAGTGGTCCATCTTTTGCATTCCTTGACTTGTATGTTCATCATTCCAATTTGTGTCTCCATCTTCACATGGCATTTTCCTGTGTCTCTGTATCTTCACATGGCTGTCTTTTTATAAGAATGGTAGTGACATTGGGTTAGGAGCCTACCTTACTCCAACAGAAGTTCATAATAATTAATTATACTTTCAATGACCCTACTTTGATATGAGGTCACATTCTGAGGTAATGAGAGTTAGAATTCAACATATATTTTTGAGGGGTATATAGTTGAATCTGTAACAGGACCCTATTCCTGTACAGAATAGAATCTACCCCAAGAATATATCAACTCCATTTGCCTTTATACTCCCCATGCCTTAAGTAATATCTGATGCATCTTAGATGCTGATACAAACACTTCTTCCCTGAAAAAGAAATCTAGTATAATAGCAGGTCAACATTTCTCAGAATAACTTGAAATTTAGAATTATGCAAACAAAAGACTATATAGAGGCATATGCCAGTTGCTGAAACAATCAGAACTAAAGGGAACAAAATTCTGGAAAGATGAGAACTAGAAAAAAACACACTGATATTTTGCAATTGTTTTGATAATTCTGGATTCACAGCAAAAGAATGAAAAATCTGGGTTTTGCCCAGGCAGAAAGCCACTGCTTGGGACATATAAATGAGCAGAGTTTTTCACTGTCTTGTGAAGCTAGAGGGACAAAATTTGAAACTTCAAGTTACTGGTAACAGGGGAGGAACAGAGAAAGCCTGATTCATAGCCAGCTTCTCCCTTAACACATATGACAATTTCTAAAGTGAGGCTAGAAGGCTTAGAAGCTAAATAGATAAACCGAAAACCAGAGAAGAGTTTTCAGGAATCTCAATTGTTAAAGAGAAAGACTAGAGTTGAGGCCCTGTGTGGGTGAGGGACCCAGTGAACTCCTCAAACTCTCATGAAGGTTAGGCTCTGGGGGTGGGGGAACCCTAGGGGTAGATTCAGACCAAAACTGAAACATAGTCTTTACTTGCATTAAGAATAAGCTCCGGGGCACCTGGGTAGCTCAGTGGGTTAAAGCCTCTGCCTTTGGCTCAGGTCATGGTCCCAGGGTCCTGGGATCGAGCCCCACATGGGGCTCTCTGCTCAGCAGGGAGCCTGCTTCCCTTCCTCTTTCTCTCTGCCCGCCTCTCTGCCTGCTTGTTATCTCTGCCTGTTAAATAAATAAATAAAATCTTAAAAAAAAAAAAAAAAGAATAAGCTTTACCTGCGCCTAGGACAATAAAGGGTAACTCTGGCTAGGGGAAGCTAACATCTGGAACTACCACAATTTTTTTATAAAGTGACTGTCATTTAATGAAAAAATTACTAGGCATGCCAAGATATAAAACAACATGCCTAAAAGCCCAAAGAAAAACTGAAATGGAAATATGTCCATATAGATCCAGATATCAGAACTAACAGGAAAAAAAACTTTAGAATAACTATGACTTATAACTTCAAGCAAACAAAGGAGGAAAAAATTTTAAGTAGAGGAAAGATGGAGAATTCCAACAAAGAACTGAAATGTGTAAGAAAGAGTTAAATGAAAATTCTAGAACTGAAAAATACAGTTACTGAAATTAAGAATTTATTGAATAGATTTAATATTGAAGAAGACAAAATTATTGAACTGGAAGACTGGTTCAAAAAAATATCCAAAAGGATGAACAGAGAGGAAATGAATAAAATATGCAAAAAAGAGCATAAACACATATATGACATCAACAAGTCTAACATATATGTATTTGATATCCCAGAAGAAAGGTAGCAACAGAATAGGAAAATACTCCAATAACCACTGAAAATTTCCCAAACTCATGAAAGACTATACTCGTAGTTTCAAGCATTCTCAGAACCCTAAAGTGAAAGAAAAATATATCAAGCTATATCATGTCAAACTTTTGAAAACCAAAGAAAATGAAAAAAAAAAATCCTAAAAGTAGACCGAGGGGAAGAAAAGACACATTTTTACAGAAAGACAGTAGGACAGTCTACTAACTTCTCATGAGAGATGATGAAAACCAGAAGACAATGGAATGATTTCTTGGAAGTGTTGGAAGAAAATAATGAAGATTTCAATACTCAAAAATAAAAGGAAAACTAAGATTTGTTTTATTATGTTCAGTTAGCCACTGTATAGTACATCATTAGTTTTTGATGTAGGGTTCAATGATTCATTAGTAAGACAAACTCCAAAGATGGAGAAAATACACTTCTAGCAAACTTGAACAAGGAATAAAAACTAAAAGGATTTTTTTTTTTCAGGTAGGAGGAAAATATCTGAAATAGCAACACTGAAATGCAGGGAGCAATGAAAAGCCTACATTTTCAAAAACATGTCAGTAATCTCCAGAACAGCAAGGAGTTCAACAGCTTATGGCCAGTTCCTAGCATGATGGACTATCTCTTAGTAAGTGTTTAACTGTTAAAATAATAACATTACTTCCAAATTGCTCCAAATGAAAGTTTCCTCACTCCCATTTTCATTTAAGTCAGAGAAACTTTATATTCCAAAAGTATCCATTAACCTTAGAAAAGGAAGAAAGGGAGAATCCAAATGTCCATTCCTGAGCCTGAAAATGATTCTATTGCATTACAACTCCCCAAGTAAAAACTAAATCTTAAGAGAATAGATGCCCTCCAACCTCTCCTTCCACTTAATATCTTCTCTCATTTCAAAAGAGATTACCTCAAGTAATCCTCATTGCTGAGAAATAACCTCTTAAGGGAAGGAGCGTCATAGATCAGCCAATTCTTCCCATTGTCACTAGTAACAACACTAAATCTTTTTCCTATATTTCGTTTAAACTGCACAATAGAAATCTGGAAAAAAGAAAGCATGGGAGAAATCTTTTGGACTCCTTAGATGCCTTCTACAACATTCCACCAAAGTTTTCAATAACGAACTACTTTAAAGTTTTAAAAGCTACAGCAAGGTTTAATAGACAATATTAAGTCTCTTCCCAACCCCTCAAAGGATGTCTGAAATCAGAATACAGGGAAAAGGGAAAACTGGCCTTAACCAGTAGAACAATGTCCTCTTCATGCCTTTTTATTCTAGAGGTTTAGAAATGCAGTCAGTTTCCTTGGCTGCTACCTTTTTGTGCACAGAGCATATTATGCAGCTTTTTTCATGGCACAGAAGCTCCCTGCAGTGAAAGCTGCTGCCTGAATGGGGTTTCTGAGCACAGATATTTTCTTGCGTCTTATTTGCAGCTTTCTACAATAAGCCCTCTCCCACACAAATACATATTTTCATTATCTTATTTTTAGAAATGTAATGTGAAGAGGGGAAGTGTGATTTGACATTCTAACTGTGGTAGATTCTTCCATCTGAGTCTCTCCAGGATCTGGCTGCAAATAAAACAATTCTAACATGAGACTTCCGCACACCAGGCATCGGTCCCACTTAGCCATATTAAAAGCCATGTGCATTGCAGTTGCAGGGGCGCCTTCCCACACATTCATTAGTCAAAATATATCATGCAATATGATTAGTTTCCATTACAGCATTAAGTGTCTGATCCAGACTGTGAGTGTAGGAATAATTTTAGGGTTCTATGGTTCAATGAGCTGAATTCTCAGATCTGAGGTTAGCTTCTGTTCCTTCAAGTCACAAGAGTACTAGTCTATGTATTGCACCAAAATCTTCAAACTAGTAAGACTTTTGACGTACTTCATTTACCAGCTGAAAGAAACTCTGTTACCTAAAGAATCTGGCAGAACCAAATGTGAGAGAGAGAGGAAGTTGTCTTAAAACCTGGGATTTGTGTCTCTAACTCCATCTTTATTTCCTGCTTTCACTCTTTTCCCATCTTTTCTGCCTCCTTTCCCATTCTTTCTTGATGAAAAATTATCTTAACATCTAAGAAGCTCCGAATGTTATTTGAGGTATTAGGAAGGCAGAGATATAGAAGTCAGGGCTCCATACTTTTGGGGGAGACAGATAAGTGAGAAAAATAATTAGAATGTAGAAAGAGACAGATGAGCTGGATTCTGTGTGACCAAAATGTGTGGGAAGGCAGCAGGTGGAGGATGAATTCTAGCCAGAGAAGAAAAGGACTGCATAGTTCCACTCCCGCAATTAAAGCCTCAACTGGCATTTGGACTTGATCTGAACGTGCTGGATGTAGGCAGGACTAGAACAAGCTGATTTGCATTCGGGTTGTTGGATCTAGGGAAAATGACCAGTAAAGGGGAAAGCAGGAAGGGTTTGTCTCAATGTGTCAATCCACAAATAATTATTTAGTACCTATTACACTGCATGTACCATTTTATTACAACTCCCTAAATACTTTCTTTTTTAAAGATTTATTTATTTATTTATTTATTTATTTTTGAGCAAGATAGAGAGAGATGCCAGAGAGAGCCCATGAGACAGGGGACGGGCAAAGGAAGAGGAAGAAGGAGGGAGCAGACTTCTCATTGAGCAGGAAGCCCAACCTAGGGCTCAATCCCAGGACCCTGAGATCATGACGTGAGCCAAAAACAAGAATCAAGACACTTAACTGATTGAGCTACCCAGGCACCCCAATAAAAACTAACTCTAAAAGTTTAAATACTCTGCTAGGGACAGGGGACACAAGGGTAAATTTGGCAGACATGGTCTCAGCCCTCCATACACCTACAGGGCAGAATATTAATCCTCTATTTTCTAGAACATGTAACTGAGTGGTATGGAGTGATGAGCCACAGGCAGATACTAGGGAAGGAGTGTTCATGACAGTTTCAAGGAGACTGAGAGACAGGAAGGCACAGGTAGAGTAACTTTGGGCCCTAGTGGCAATCTGCACACAGGTGAGGAAAAGAGATCTTCTCCCTACAGATATAGTCATAATTCTTTGGAACCTCAAAGACTGAGAATGTTCAGAGTACCCTCGGTATAGACATACGTATCAGTCGGTGTTCTCCAAAGAAACAGAAACAATGCAAGGGATAGAAAGATGGATAGATATTTTCAGGAAGTGGCCGACTTGCAAGTTTGAAATCCATAGGGTAGGACAGCAGGTATAAATTCAGGAAACTCAGGATTTCAATGTTACAGTCTTGGGGCTGAATCTCTCTCCGAGAAACCTGTTCTTGCTCGTCAGCCTTTCAACTGATTGGAGGAAGCCCTCCCACGTTATGGAGGACAATGTGACTTACTGAAAGTTAAATGTCTGTAAATGTTAACCACATCTACACGATACTTTCACAGCAACATTTAGAATAGCTTTTCACCAAGCAACTGGCATCACAGCCTAGCAAAGTTGACCTAAACTTAACCATCACAGTATTGAATCAGGAATTAAGAGTACCCTCTGTACAGACATCAGTATTCCCACCAAAAACACAAAACACCAGCAAGAGCAGCAGTGGTGCTTGGCTGTCCAACAGAAGACCAGGAGGACTCCTATGAGCACATGTGAAACACCCTCAGGGTCCCCTCAGAAATACTAGGCTGGAAAGGACTGTGCAAGAACCTTACAATTTTGGTTATTGTCTCTGACACCTCATTAACCTGGTGAAAGGCTCTGCAAACTGAAGGATGAATTTTAGAAATAACAAAACCTTGGATCTATAAGGGGCCCAAGGGTGGCCAAGAGCACAGGATGTGTGGATCCTTTATTGCAGGAAATCTGTGAGGGCAAAGGAGAGAGAAGCAGAAATGCGTGAGCCTCTCCCAAGTTGTGAGGGGTTTCTGTGTGATGGGATTGAAAGGACAAAGACCCTGACTGGGGCAAAGAAGGAGGGAACCTTCCTTTGAGATCCAGTGCTTCAACTCCTGCTGAGTTAGCTTGGCTGCTATACCACCAGCTTACTCTCCAAGAGGCCGGTTTAGAGAAACACTGCTTTGATTCCCCAGTTCTAAGGTTCAAGCCTGAAGGAGAATGAATCTCAAATCATTTTAGAATGGGAAATGTCTCCGCTTTCAAGTCATTTTAGGATGGGAAATGTCTCTGCTTTTCAATGATGAAGAATCATTCCTATGGTCTTGGTATGATTCATGAAAAAATCAGTTGAGACAGTCTCAACAGGGACTGCTGGACTGCCTCAGCTGAGGCAGAGAATTGAAATACCTTATATATGTAAACGTGGAAAGCTGGGACTGAAAAAATAACCAGTATATACATCTGGTCAGCTTCTAGGGATATACACACATGTATTCACTTCCTCTAAACCTACTTCTCCTCTTGCAGTCTTTTTCCTAGAAACCAGTGCCACCATTCACCCAGCTTCCCATCCTGGGGGAAATCCCTACCCCCTTGCACTCAAGGTAACTCAGCAAGTTCTGTTGATTTTTACCTCCTCAAATGCCGCATAAATCCAACCCCTTCCTCTTCATTCTGCCACCACTCTTTAAGGCTGCCCTTTCCTAACTATTTCCCAGCCATCCTTCACATCAGAATGATGATTCAAAAATGAAAATCCAGAGCTGTCCCTTTCCTACTTCCCTCCTAGAGCCTTCCAGATTAATAAGAAATCCTCATCTGGGGGCAATAAGGCCCCTATAATGTGGTCCTTCCTTCCTTCTCCCACCTTACTCCATACATGGTTACATCAACCACTCTCTTCTTCCTCTCTTTTTAAATCTCTATACATGAAACCCTCCCTGGAATGCTCTCCCCTACTTCTCTTCTGAGCTGCTGAGCGAACTCCTACTTCTTACAGACCTAGATCAGAGGTCATTTCTTCCAACTCAGCCTGGCCAGGCCAGATAATTCTCTCCTAGCCTCAATTCTTTGAGAAGCCACATGCTTGGAGACTTTCTCTTTCTCTCATTTTATGCAGTGATAGACATGGGATTGGTTTACCTAACACCACCCCTGGCCCCCATCCCGCCCGCCTCGGCTGGGTGCTCTGCCTGAATGCTTGCTCCAACCCAGGAGCCAGGCTAACATGCATTCTAAGACTGAGGATCTCTGTGAAACCACACTCAAGAGTGTACCTGGTTCTTGCTGCCCCAAACTAGAACTCAGTCGTCATCACAGACCTTTGTTTTGTTGCAGTACAACTGAAACTGAGGGCAAAGAAATATAAATAGTTGCTCCCAAGATCTCCTGGTTTGAAAGACAGAGCAGCATCTCTGTAAAATCCCCAACAGGGTTACTTTCAATCCATGCTTCACCCAGGTATTGGCTTATTGGCATTCTTTTCCTGTCACTCAAAAATAAGTCACTCTTCCAAAATAGGTAAATAAACACAAATTTTTTAAAAGAGCAATAATTTCTATTAGTCTCTAGCAAAGTGGAGAAATAGGAAATAGGACAGGTCTTTATGTTTGTTACACCTGCCTTGGGATTCAGTTTCCTAAAATTAGGTCCGAAACAAAGTTCACAGCCTCCTCTGACAATATATGTGGATAGTCGGGTAAGGTCATTCACTTGCCAGACAACATTTGGTGCTATCCAGACAGCCACTTAAAAGAACCACAGTGGATTAAGGAAATCCTTCAGAAAAGAAAGGCATCTGACAGTGCAAGGACAACTGAGGAATTAACTTTAGGGAGAGTCATCTTCGGCCTGGGGAAAAAGCCAGCAAAGGAAAGAGAATCAGAAAGACAGTAAGAATGAAGCAGGCCCCATCTCCTCTCTTGGTGACTGATGCGTTTTCCTAAAGCACTATCTACAATGGCCAAATGGATCATTATTCTTCTGAAGATAAGCAAATCTCCATGATTCAAACTACTAAAATCGTAAGAAATCACATTAACTAAATACTTGGAAAAAAGCTTAACTCAGAAAAACAGAAAGTAGATTGATGGTGACCAGGGGCTGGGGAGTAGAAGAAATGGGGAGATGCTGGTCAAAGGGGACAGATTTGGAGTTACAAGATAAAAAAATTTCAGGGATTTAATACACAGTATGGAGATATAGCTAGTAATACTGTAGTATATACTTGAAAGTCATTAAGAGAGTAAATCCTAAATGTTCTCACCACAAAAAAGAAATGGTAATTATGTAAAGGATGGAGGTATTAACTAAAACCATGGTGGTCATCATTTCACACCACATAAGTATATCAAGTCAACGTGTTATGTACCTTAAATTTACAGTGTTTTATGGAAACTGTATCTCAATAAAGCTGAAAGAATAAAACATAAAAAAAAAGTGCAATAAGCTTTGTAGAGCATAGAGTAGTCTTTTAAATATAAATTGTCACCATGATTATGTCTTAGTTAAAATTAAATTTAAATTCTTGTGTTTTAAAGCACAGTGGTAGGGAACACACTGAAAAAAGCCAGCCATAGAACCCACCATTCATTCATTCATTTGTTTCTACAAATATTTATGAAGCAACCATATGTAGGCACTATATCAATAAAAACAACCAACAACTATCTTGGGGTTAAATGGAGCCACACTGCCTGAGTTTGTCCCCGACAATCCCCGACAAACTATAACTAAACATAGTTTAACTATGGGACTTGGACAAGTTCTCAAATCTCTATATAACTCAATGTTCTTATTTGTAAAATGTGGATAATGAAAGTACCTTGACTTCATAGGACTGTTGTGAAGACCAAATACGTTTGCAAATGTAGAGTACTATCCTTATATTTGCATATATACAATGCCTGCCAGACCACATAACAGTAACCACAAAGCCCCATAAAACTAAAGCCAATCTTTACGAAGCATTTACTACCTGCCCTGGACTAGGCATAGTACATATTTAATAAATGTTAGCCATTGTTTTTATTACTATTACTTGGATCCTTTAGTTTTATATTTTAATGAAAAATCAGAAATATTCTGATTTCTTTAGTTGTTAGTATTGCTGGGTTGATAGTTTTGACAGGTTTCCATTACTTTCAATATAAAATTAGAGAAAATACACCCAAATACACTATAGGTCTAACGTAATAGTCACCTGACCATATCTTAATTTAGAACACAAGCTTAAAAAGCCACACAGTAGTTTTAAGAACATATTTTCTACCCACCAGATAGCATATTCTACAAGCCTTAAAAAAATGATTATGCCCAAGGTCAAGGAGAGAGTCTGTCTTTCTGGACCTTATTTGACAAAGCAAAGCAAGAAGATGGGCCTACATCAGAACAGTGGTTCAGAAAAAAAGTAGTAATGTTAGTAAGTGTTCTAAGTTAGTCAGACATAAGGTTATGTCCGGAAAATCCAACTACAGCAAGGAGAATGAAGGCAGTTCTGAGTCCAGGCATGTTAGAAGCAGGGTGTCATCAGTAAGGTGGTTCAAGGGACTGAAAAACAGTAAGAAAAGACTCAGTCAGAAGATGAGAAATTCCAGCCATGGGTAACCAGTGCAAGAATCAAGTTTGTCTAGGGACATCTGAAGGTCTCCCATCATATTTTCACTGGCCAGGAACTATGAGGGTCTAACAAATTGTAGGCACTCGAATACTAGTTGTCTGACTGATGCTGGTCTTACTCTGTGAACTAATGCCTGGAGATACGCTTGGGATATCGTGCTTACATTTGCATGTCTCTTACCCTTATGAAATTTTAAGTACCCTAAAAGCATCAACTACTTTCCCAACGTGACATTCACAGAGAGACTTTCATAATATAGATATTCAATAAACATTTTCTGAATGAATGAATAACTACTATGAACAAATTAGCAGACACCAAGGGAGTCTGATCCTAAGCCAACTGCCTTCTGAGAGAAATGTTCCTTACATCCTCCCTATCCAGAGCAAAATGGTTTCAGGGTGTGGGTACATCTGTTGGTGCTGTCTGCCAAGAAACTTCAGTGCCACCTTCTAAGAAGAGCAAATCAATTTTCCTTTGGGGAACTACCACACCCCATCCAATCCTGCCTAAGGGTAGGGCTAAGAGTTTAGTGGATCCTCTTTCTCTCCCTGGAATTTGAACCTTAAGCAGAACTTTAAGGACAGAAAAATGGCTGGAGCTGCTTCATCCAGCAGTGCCGAAAGAGGTCATCTGTTGGTTCATGTTGCTTGATTGCCGTAGCTGTCTTGGTTTCTGTCCTGAGACCTGGTAACGTAGTCCTTCCTTTGAGTCATTGAGCTTCCTTATTTTTTAACAAATTCCTCCTATATATAAGTTAGCAAGAGTCCATTCCAGTAGCTATAAACTGGGAATCCAACTGATGTGCTGTGAAATACATGTACTAGAAGAGTGGTTCTCAACCTGGGCTGCTCAAAAGAATCACCGGGGAGCTTTTCAAGCCCAGCACTAAGGTCACACCCCAACCCAATTAAATGAGACTCCGTGAGGGCATGACCAATACCTGTTAAAGTGCCCCAAGTGACTCTAATGCACAGCCAAGGCTGGGAATCACAAGCTGTAGAATTAAAGCAAATAGGCCCACCTGTCTTCTCTAAGAAAATCAGGACACAAGGAGTATTTTGTAAGTGACATGTTTTCAAAGACAGAATTTAACCCTAGAGAACTAGCTACGTTCCCACTTGGAGTTTGTTTTTTTCCTCCCAAGAATTTTTTAAGGAATTAAGAGGGTTTTCATCTTTAATTGCTGTTTTTTTTTTTTTTTAAAGATTTATTTATTTATTTGACAGACAGAGATCACAAGTAGGCAGAGAGGCAGGCAGAGAGAGAGGAGGAAGCAGGCTCCCGGCCGAGCAGAAAGCCCGATGCGGGGGCTCAATCCCAGGACCCTGGGAATGTGACCTGAGCCGAAGGCAGAGGCCTTAACCCACTGAGCCACCCAGGCACCCCTTAATTGCTGTTTTTTGCCACCAGGTAAATCTAAAGAACTTCACAACTGTAAGCACTTTCTAATTTTATTAACAACATGAGTAAAGTGCAATGTCAAGGAAGAAAGGATCCCTGTTGGCTTGTATTTAAAATAGATTGTGATAATCTATTCCAAGCTGGAAATAATTTCCACCTAAGGAACCCTAGAATTGTGTGGAAAGTGAGGCCATATTTGGTGAAACTTGTTGACTAGAGAGCGATCATGAGAGGGGAGAAAACTGGCGCTTTTACGTCTCCTCCTCTTTCTGTCTAGTGAGTGAGCATTTTCTTTTAAAAGTTGTACAAAATGTAGTGAGGAAAAAGCTAGCTAAGGAGCAAAGCAATTAAATCCCACAGAAGACAACAAATGTGTCTACAACAAGAGAGAAAGATACGTTGAAATATTTGACATTTAGTTTCCTAAAGGAGGAGTTGCCTTTTCACAAGGGTGGTTTTGATAGAGGGACCAAGACAGTATGGTAACATTCTAAAAGAAATCCCAGCTCTGCGTGTACCCTGCACAGGAAATCAAACAGTTACACCAGGAATGGAGAGGAGGGGTCTCCATGGTGGTGCCTCCCAATGGCTGCCGTGGCTACTGCACCACTCTCTCTTGACCATCCTCAGGGCTTACAGACTTGAGGTGCACACAAGCTCTCCTGAACTCTCCCAGGGTTCACAGAGTCATGCTGCACCTAGAGGATCGGCTCTGCTTCCCACAGCCCTGGCGGGAGACCCAGTGTCCCTAGAGATCAACTGGGTCCATCCTCTATCTGCCAGCTACACACAGTGACTTCTCTCTATTTTTTGTTTTAACTCTGGTGAGACTGAGTCAGTGGAGAACAGATGTATGTACGGTGATCTGCTTGCATAAGTTTAATAACAGGGCTTAGACAATTTATGGAAGGCACTGTCATCAAATACAGAAGGGAAAAGAACGGGGCTCAGCTCACAAGGCACACGGAAAAGAAGAATATTGATGCATCTTGCATATATTCAGGATGTCCTTTTTATTTTTACTTCATCCCACTTTTAAACTCAAGTATCATATGAGAATGCATTTTAAAACATTTTTTAAAAAGTCAAATACATTTAAATTAGGTGGTACTCCTTTGTTGTCTTCTTTTATTTCCATTCGATAAATATATCAGGAAACAACTCCTGAGAATAGGCCAGTCACTAATAAACAATTTAGACACATGTTTTCCCAGAGGTCAAATACTTTTGTTACAAATGTGAATTGAATTCAAAAGATATTTAATTGAGATGCTAGGGTATGCTAACCATATGTAGTCAAAAAACAAAATTTACACCTTCGTGTTTGTAATACAATAAATGACCTCTCATGCTGGGCTGTCAATTCATTTTGTCATCCTCTCGAAGTTATTTTTAAGCAACCAGTTGGCATGATCTTTGGCAGAACGCTGTGGTCCTAAACCGAGAGAGTGATACTAATTCACTCTTTATTACAGAAGGGCTAAGAACAGCTCACTGTGACAGCAGAAGCAGCAGGGATGTAATGGAATCGGTCCCTGTGCATTACTCATTGACCACAGGGCAATACAACTCATAAAAACAGAGGAAGTATAGGACAATGGAAGAGAGGTGGATTTGGAGTCTGAATACCCACACTGGAATCGTGGCCTCTTGAGATGCAAACTGAGACACCACACAGTAGTCACCTCCTGTCATGGTCTCTTCCACTGTAAGATGAGGGTAACAATTACAGCTGCCTCCCCAACAGTTAATAAGAAACAAATCAATAACAGAGGCTCAAACACCACCCGCAGTGGCCTGTACTCAATTTTTTGCTGAACCTGACCCTCAATTCCACTAGCATCAAGCCATGAACATCTCAACTGGCTACCATGAATGCCTTTTTACTTCATCATAAATGAGCACTGATCACCTGTGAGCTTTACCTTCTTTACACTTTCTATGGTTCTCAGTTTTTCTACAGTGGTCATATATACATTTTACAACCACATTTTATGAATAAAAAGATGTGGGCATATTTTTGAGGTTGGAGTTAAACTGAAGGCACTGAATTCGATGAATATATGAGTTAAGAGTGTTATGATATTAGTGTGAACTGACCAAAGAACAGAATGTCAGCAAATCAGAACACTAAAGTTATTAAGGTGAGAAGCATACTCCATTCTCATTATTCTTGTATGCTTTTAAACATAAGGAAAAATTTCTTTAACATGCTCATTGTGTTCTTATATAGTTAAAAATATTCATTTATTGTCTATAATAATGGCCATTAATTGAGCACTTATTATGCCACAGTTGTTTTGAAAATAATCAGACCAATACTATAAGAAATGTACTTTTATCCCCATTTTTATCTATAGGAAAATTCAAATAGTAATTCACCCAAGATGGTGGCCAGTAAATGGTTTTTTACATTAGCCCACCCTATTCTCTTCCATTGTATCTTTCCGTACTATGGAAGCTAGAGAGCTGGTTTTCAGACTCTCTTGTGGCTCTACCACTATATGTACCCTACGTATGACATGTAGATACACCCATGCAAGACAAGGAAGGAGGATGTGAGCATCAAGCACAGAGATAGGATTCTCTGGCAAGCACAGGACACTATCTTTGGTTCTTTGAGGTAATGGTTGAGGAGGTTATGTGTTCAATTCATAAGAATGATGAGCAGAAGGCAGAGTTGGTAGTGGGGTTTTCTCTAAAGAAGGACCTTGTGATATTTGAATGTTTCTGCTGGCTGCATTACTGCTGGCGACATTACTGCTGGCTGAATAGCAAGGAAACTTGTTTCCCAGGCCTGGGAAGTGTGCAAATTTCCCAATAACCTGTAATAAAGCCATTTCAGTTAAACAACCTAGAATGAATTCTGTTGTCTACAACTAAAGGATCGAGGCTGAACTGATGAAGTCTTAGAGTATAAGTGAGGTTTGATGGGGTGAGGTCCAGAGCTGATGATCAAGAAAGAATTATTGAGACTTGTCTGGTGCAAAATGGTGGTTTATTAAAGCACAGGGACAGGACCCATGGGCAGAAAGAGCTGCTGTCTGGGGGCTGTGAGAAGTGGTCCTTATATGCTTGCAAGTTGGGAGGGAGTTAGGGATCGCCTAAGTCTCTGAGGAATTTTGGAAGCAAGGTTTCCAGGACCTTGAGGGCTAGCTGCTGTTGGGAAAAAGGTTATTCATTACCAGTAATAAAACCTTTTTGAGAGACCCTTTAGATGTATATCAGTGGGCCATATGTTTGGGAATATTTGTCAACAGTATCTTGGAGGGTTTAGAGATAAAGTTTCCAAATGAATTGTTAAAGCAGACTTACAGGATCCTGGTAGGAGGTAGGGGTGGGTCAGGCTAGGATTATCCTTTGCCCTTAGCAAAGCCTTAAGGTGGAGAGTCCCTAGAGGAATGTCACTCTGCTTGTTTTAAGGGCTTGTCAGTGGGTAAGGACATTGAATAATTTTTCTTCTGCATGTTTCCCACATCAGAACCAATGAATCTTTTAGACTGCAGGCTTTACCACCTGCCATGTCTATGCTTTTCCCAGTGTTAGATACTATCTTTTTTATAAAAATTGGCAAGAAAGAAATAAATCTGGATCCAAGCTTTCTAAAACCAAACAGGTATATTTAAGACAACAAAGCTATGACTGAAAAGGGTATAAAGAACCAAAGAAGTTAAACAGGAGAATCTCCTTAAGGCAAGAACTCTGGAAAAGATTAAATCAACTGAGATCTGAAAAAGCAGTAGAAAGTAGAACCCAGTGGGATGTTTCAATCAAGGTGAGAGAAAAGTTTAAAAGTGTCTGGCACATATTCCAGAGGAGTTCAGGTGTAACAGTGCTGTGAACCCAACACAGCAGTTTGGACTGAACCTGATTACAGGAATTACACTGGGAATCCCATTCACTGGTTCTAAAGATTTCAGGCTAAAAACATACAGTTAAGTTCAGAGGTTAACAAACTGGTCCACAAACAAAATCCTGCCTACTGGCTTTTTTTAATAAATAAAGTTTTATTGGAACATAATCATACTCTTTCGTTTACACACTGCCTATGGCTGCCTTCACATCATAATGCTGAGTAGTGGCCATGGAAACTGTAGAGCCCACAAAGCCTAAAATATATGCTCTCTGGCCCCTTACAAAACAATGTGCTGACCATTGATCTAGAAGGTTGGAAGGGCAAAGTCATTTAGAATTGGTTAGTTGGTTCTATATATCTGTCAACAGAAGAGGGAACTATGTGGCCAGAAGAGCAGACCAAGGTTCCCTTCCCTGAAAGGAAGAAAACTTTATTATTTTTTTTAATTTTATTTCTTTGAGGGGATGGGCATGACCATGAGTGGGGAGAGGCAGAAGGGCAGGGAGAGGGAGAAAGAATCTGAAGCAGACTCTGTGCTGAATGTGGAGCCTGATGAGGGGCTTGATCTCAAGACTAAGAGATCGTGGGGCTCGATTTCACAAGCCTGAGATCATGACCTGAGCTGAAATCAAGGGTCAGATAATTAACTGACTGAGTCACTCAGGTGCCCCCTGAAGGGAAGTAAACATATAACTCCTTTAGGGGATGCAGTATGCAATAGGATTTAGTCTGTGTGTGTCCTTGCATGTTTATGGGCTAGGGATAAGGAACAGCACAGGTACTCAAATGTAGGCAGAGGTTGAAAGAGATGAAAGTGTAGCCAGAGGATGTCAATGATAAATTGAGAGAGAGAGAAAACACAAATAGAGGTAGAAAGCTAAGACACTGAGGCTCAAGCTCTAGAGGTATTTAAGGGAGAAAGAAAAGATACAGAAAGAAAAGGTTGTCAGATAATTAAAAGGCAGCCTTTTTGAGGCCACTTCTCAGAGGCCCAGTCATTATGGGCACCTTCTCTGTGTGCTCCTATTATATCTCAGGCACTGTGTGGGACCCTCAGAGGGTGAGCATACTAGTGAAGGACAAATGGGCAGCCCATAGTACCAGAAGCAGTGCAGTGGCTAAGCAGCTGCCTTGGAATCTGATGGTTGAGGGAGACTTCAGCAATCTTCACAGAGAAAGGTGGCCTCTGGGTAGCACTGGGTAATTTGGAGGAGTAAGCGCTATCCTGAAAGGAGTCTCTGGGAATTTCACATATTGAGATGGAGTTGTGCTCCAGAAGGGATTAAGATGAAAGGAAGGAGATGAAACGGTAGCCGAAAGGCACAAATGGGTCTCATGTTGCTTTCTGAGAGATGGGTGTTGTAACCAAAAACGCTTTTCATCACACAGAGCTGGTGGTGAGGCCACAGCAGCATTCTTTGTAAAAGGACTTGACCCACGGGTGAGCAGCTTCCATTCTCTCTGACTACCAGATTTTTCTGTGTTTTGGAAAAACAGAAAGGAATGCCAAGTCTACTGAAAACCACTGTAAATGCTATCTACATGGTGCCTGTGGCTACTTTATGCAAGGGTAATGAAAGAATGACCAGAATAAAAATACTCTGTGACCTTTCTCAGCAGCAAATGGGCAGTGTGATTGAGTAAGCACAGAAAAAATGCGAGAGCCCATCCTCAGTGGAAAGAGCACAACAAAAGACAGTTATTAAATGAATCAACCCACTTGGGCCCACAGGAGAACTTGTTGATGCAACTGCATGAACTCCCCCAGGAATAAAATGAGAGGTCAGGTCAGACACTCGGTGGTGGTATTATACAAGCTGAAGAAGCAAAAAGAAACCTATAAGCCCCAACCTTAGAGGACTCTGGAAGAAACCTGAGATTTCTTTATCTTCTGGCCATGTTTTTGTCACTGCTGAAGACCTGCAACTCAAACCTGGAGAAGTGATTTTGATTTTTTGGGTCCCTTTTTCCATCTATAGAAATGAGGATGATAAATATTGTGAGTCGCTCCTCAAAGGGTTCGGACCACTGCTATCAAAATATTACTCTTGTGGAAACTCAACACACAGATGTTGAGTTCTAGCAATTCTCTCCATCTCTAAGGAGCACTTGGAAACCACAGAGAAGCAAGACTTAGACACTCACTGCGTCTAACAAGAAAGGCACAGGAAGTGTGGTTTCTGCAAAATCCTGCAGAGTGGCATCTCTGTGGACTCTGTCACTCCATGTGGCACCTCCTAGTAAAGCAAGCTGTGTGGGGAACGCTGGTGGCTGGCGGGGGCAATAATACTTAAGAGGATACTGGTTAAGAGCATGGATTCTAGGGGCACCTGGGTGGCTCAGTTGGTTGAGCATCTGCCTTCAGCTCAGGTCATGATTCTAGGGTCCTAGGATCAAGCCCCAAATCAGGCTCCCTGCTCAACAGGGAGCCTGCTTCTCCCTCTCCCACTCCCCCTGCTTGTGTACCCTCTCTCTCTTTGTCAAATAAATCTTCAAGGAAAAAAAAAAAAAAAAAGAGCATGGATTCTAGAGCCAGACCACCTAGATCAGAATCCCAGCTCCTCCACTGTCTACTGGGTGACTTTTTATAAATCTATCAACCTCTCTGACCCTCAGTTTCCTCACTTATATAGACAATAACTGTACATACTTTAGAAGGGGACAGGAAAGACTAAAACAAAGAATGAAGGAAAAGTACTCAGCACAGTGCCTAAAACATGAGAAGCAACCTAAAATGTTAGCCACTAATATTATTATAGTTTGATATTAATGAAGGCTCAAGCAACATGCCATGGGAAGGAAATTATAGAAATACTGGCCAGACTTGAAATCAGAAAGTTGAAGAAAAAATTTCTGGAAAAATGACAAAATTATTTCACAACTATCAATTGCTTATTATTGCCATGAGGCAGGTAAGCTACCAATAACTGAAGCCCACAGACCATTGCTTAATTCCATTTCACCTGACATTTCCGGCCACTCCCCTAGGATTTCAACAAGCCTTGTAGGAAATACAAATATGCAGCCCTATGCTTCTCCCTTTGTTTCTAATCTTCTTAAGGCCAAGAAGCAAAATGAAGAGGCGAAAACAAAAAATGCTAATGGCCTGAGCAGTAGTATATCTACACTCAGGTGTGGGGGGCTAGATGAAAATTTCCTCTAGCCATGGAAACATCTAGGATTAAATCACCTGGGATAGGAAGCCTGGCACCCAGAAAGAGCTGTGAGGAAAGGGGTTCAGAAAGAACTTGCCGAGGACAGTGTCAAGTTTTCTGAGCATCAGGAACCAGCTTTGGCTTGAGGACCAAAGCTCATTAGTCATCGGAGGTCCAGAGATTATATGAGGTCATATAACGGAATTGCCAAACTCACTAAGTAAGAAAATAAAGGAACACACTGGCAAAGATCATCCTCAAAAACACATCTCAGCCCAGAAATGAATGTAAGGAACTCTGTTCCAAGCAAGGGATCCAACTCCCCTTTGGCTCCAAAATGCTACCAAGAAATGAACCAGTAAAGAAACAGAAGCCCCAGCTTATGTTGTTTAGCAACACCTCCCAAATACTATTCAAACACAGCCTTTGTTTTCTGTTGCAGTTATTTGACAAAGTTAAATATCATTTTCAAGACAATGAAAAAATAAAAATATTAGAAGCCCTCCAAAAATGAAATTATATGGCCCACTCTCTAGATTTAGCAAACATCTTTCTTCCTCCCATGTTGTCCTTTATTAAAATCTAATACTAATGTGGGGTTAATGTGACAGCCCTGAGTACACAGATGAAGTTATAAAGGAAATAAGCTTTTATTACTTTTCCAAAGACAAAGCAATATCTTAGAATAACAGAATGATGTTAAACTTTCTACCACTTTCCACCCTCAAACTCTCTCCTTTTCTTTCTCCATATTACAGGAAAATTTTCTTAAAAAAATTAAAACTCCATTTATGAGTTTACAATAGAGCCATAACTAAGAATAATCTCATATTTTTATAACAACATCTTCCAGAGGCAGGGAAAACTGTCTTTGAAATTATCCCCCAAATTTAACTCAGTTTCTTGTTTTTGAGTATATTTGGCTAACTGATGCTATATTGTTAGATGGGACTTCTCCCTCTTACCCACTCCCCTTAGCCACTTAACCACCAAATTCTTTTTTTTCTTTAGCCTCCTGAATATCTCTCAGATTTGTCACTTCCTTTCAGTACTCCTCATATTTCAGATGCTGTCAATCTTCTCAAAAGCATCTTCCTAGCCCACTGGACTGGGATCCTTGTAAGCTATCTGATTTCCTTCCTTCCCTGCTTAAAAAAGTCAACAACTTCCTATCACTTACAGAATCATGTCCCCACTCTTTGGCATGCCCCACTTATATGTCTGTCTACTCTCTCCTCCATCCCCCTAACCCTCTCTTCCTTCCCTACTTCCCATCCTTGCACACAGATGCGCACACACGCCCTTAGCATGACCACCACCCATCACCAACATTTAACTCTTACAGTTCTAGGAAGCCTGTGGTTCTTTGATCCTCCCATGCTATTGTAAACTCACTTTTCACATTCTGTGTCTCAATTACGCTTCCTTCTTGCTTGTGGCATTCAGCAAAGAGTTGCATAGTTCTTATCATGCCAGGTCTTACTCCATGAGCTTTGTGAGTATTAATTCATTCAATCATTAAGACCCTGTGAGACGGATACTATTTTTCTCCTCATTTTATAAATGATGAAACCCTGGCACAGATCAGTTAGGAAACTTGCCCAAAGCCACACAGCAAGTAAATTGGTGGAAGGAGGAAAGAGGCAAGATCCAAACCCAGGCAGTCCAGCTCCATGTCTGCACCCCTCACCACACATGCACTGCCTCCTTTTGCCTCTTCCTTGCTCTGTATCAGCAACTCTGCAAAGTCCCCTCTGAATACAGACCACAACCGCACATCAACCCCACTTAATGGGTCTCGTGAAGAGTCTTACTATATGATAACTATTACAACCTTTCTTCTCATTTTCGACCATAAGTTGCTAGAAGGCAGACACTATCATTCATCATGGTATCTCAACACAGGTGCTCAATACCTGTTTGATGAATGACCCAATAAGGATGACAGATAACCTTATTACATGTTCCATAGTTGGTATAAGGAGAAATTCAGAGAAAGTGGAAGCTAAGGATTATGTGGTTCTTTCAACATTTCATGTTTCCGCTAACATTCTATCAATGCCATAAATTGCAGGAAACACTTGCATGCATGCCTCTACCCCCATCCTCAGTTGCACAGATCGGCACAGTCTGATAGGGTGGTCTCAGATCCTAGAAATGCTCTCTATCTGCGTTGTCCCACTTGTTGAGCACTTGGCTGGAAAGACTGAGAAACTGAATTTTTTTATTTTACTTTATTTTAAATTTAAATAATCACAAGTAGATGGTAGCTAACATATTGTATAGTGCATGTCTAGACCATTTTCAAATCGTCAAGTGGCAGAGAATAGAGCAGTGAGAGGAATAGAAAGTGGGAAGCAGTTAGAAATATGCAAAGCACACATGGTGCTGGGATAGCAAGCCTGCCGGGTGTGACCGGAACTATGGAGTTTATTGGGACTTTCAATGCCAAAAATGGGACATTCCTAGGCAAACCAGAACCACTGGTCAATCTACTCAGTGCCTGGAAGGAACTAAAAGTATATTCCATGCAGGAACTCAGGAAACTGAAGCAGGAGGTGGAGTAGGAAAAACACTGAGTTTGGGCGAAGGTGAAGATAAAACTATATGGTGGGCTGGTCATGGTCTTGGAAGCCATACCCTCTTCAGATTTCCATGTATCTACATATCCTAACACCCAGGTTCTAACACAGAAATTTCAAACAAATGTGTACCTGCTTTTTTTCAAATACATGTGCTTTATTTTACTGATCTGTCTCTTACCAGGGAAATCAAGACGGCAGCTATTCAAATGTCTTTGATCTGTCATTTACATTTCCATTCTCATCCCATAATCTGTTAATCTTTCCAGTATCTCAGTGCAAGGCTGAATTAAATTCCCATATTGAATCCCAACATGAAAGGCATTTCTTTGTGAGCAGCTCAATATGATGTTCTTCTAAATGACATTTAAAATGCTCGGCTCAGTAATGGGATGATAAAGAAGGGCACCCGGTGTTAGTACACATCGGTAAAAAGAACATTTTTTTTTATTAGTCAGAAACCAAAAAGATAGAACAAGATAATTAAAAAAGAAAAAGTTTATTCCTGCTAGACTGCCACAAGAGTATTATGACTCAAAATGTAATAGTCACTGAATTCCTGCAGGAATCTAACTTCTTAAAAAGACATCAGACATCAAAGTCTGAGTCATGCCACATTAACCACCAATGGCCAAAGAAAAGTTTGAATACCACTGGAAAAGTTAAATATTAGACTTTCCCTGAAACATTTAAACTCAGAGAAATAGGTATTGCAGTTGCCATACCGACTTGTGTGCATTCTTTATAGGTTTCCAGACCAATCTTTGCTCCCCCCTTCTGTTGCTATGGTGACCCAAATAAATTCTCTCCTGAGATTCATTTCTCTCAGATGCCAATGCATCAGGTCAAGCAGACAGGCAGGCTAGCAAATAACGCACCGGCCTAAACATTCTCACACTCTCTGGGCAGCCACAAAGAGCTTTCCTCGACACAGCACACCCTATCTCAACATGTTCAAAACTGTAATTGCATTACATTGAGTAAAAAAATTATTCCAGGCTTTGGTACTTCTTTTATTTGTCTAATAACAAGATGAATCCCTGCACAAGGCAAAGTGTAAGAAGCCGAACATCAGAAATTCTCCTAACATCCACTTCCATCACTCTTATGCTCACCAGTAAGACCTGACTGATGGTTCTCAGTAAAATAAAGATAAATGCAAGGACTTTCACAGTCCGACCTCCATACAGTACTAGCAGATACGGTATTTAGTACTTACAATTAGGGACGAGGGAGACTGAGGTATTAGCCCAAAAAATTCACGAAGGAAGAACATTTGGTTCATAGAAAATATGAAGACATAATTCTAGGGGAAAAAGCCTTAAAGTCTTTTTGTCATTAGAGATGTTACAGTTTAAAGCCTCTAGTATTTGAGCATCCTCTCCCCCTGCATGTGTTAAATCTGTATTACATACAGTGCAAATATTTCTCAAGATAGAGCAGCATACCAAGCAGCATTTAGGAGTGATGTATATATGCAACAGGAAGCAAAGAGATGCTACCCACATTCTCTAAAAATCCAAGTCTGTTAATTTTACCCAAAGATGTACAACATTTTGACCCCAAAATGAATACAAGGCACATAATAAGAAAGGCAGAAATAAGAGGTGGGCATTCTACTCTAGGGCTGCTAATACATTAACACTTTCCCTCTGCCCATTAGTAATGCCTCACCACAACCTAATACAAGTTGTTACCGCCACTTTGGGCACAGAAGGATAAATTAACTTGTCAAAAGTCACACAGCCAAGAAGAACTTGTATGGTAGTTTAAGTCTTAGTTAAGTGCCTGGGCTTGTTACCCCATGTTGTACTGTCCCTGTGGGTCCCCACTACACTTGGATGAATCAGACCGACTAGAGACTTTCTACCTGCAATTGCCTCCAAATCACTATCTATCCTCCACCTCTAAACATACATGTGCTCACTCACTCTCCCCTTCTCATCTCCCCTTCTGTCTCTGTCTTTTTCCCAGCGCTCTGAGACCAGAATATCATTGCCCAGCTGTTTTCTGGGGAGCTTAGCACTGCTAGAACAGGACGTTACTCCTCTACCATATTTGTGGTACAGGGCAGAAATGAAATTCTCAGGAGCCAGAGACTACAGACCAGAGGAAGTTTGCACTGAGCCTAGGGGAGCACACAGAGGTTACCACTGTCTTGGAAGACAGAGGTGAGGAGACCAGGAAGACAAAAAACAAGTACATACTTTCCATTTCTATGTCATGGTTTCCCCCAAAGCTCGGAAAAAAAAAAAAAAAAAAAAAGAGGGGCCCCCACACTTGTACACAGGGTACTCCGGCCAGACTATGAGGAGCAGATGATCCAACCAGAGGGCTGGATAAATCAGCATGGAAAACTATGAGCAAATAACAAGTGCAATGAGGCTAGAGATTCAAAGAGAAAGAATGGGAACGAACAGAAGAGTGGGAGCAGGCCAATCCATAACTGGCCCTTTTGCGCCCACCCCACCCAGGCTCTAAGCCCCCGCAGTGGACCCGCCAGGGCCTGCTGTCCCCTCCTGCTCATCCAGCTCCATAGCACTTGCCTCTTTCCTTCCTCTCCAAGACAGGTTTAAACCGAGGTTGGTATTTTGAGGGTCAGCATGGGTGTTTTTCAGTGACTTGAATACTATTAACCTTTTCTTATAAACCAGTGTCTTTCTCTTATTAAGAACTTAAAACTATATATGCTGGAGATTCTTTGGTCTTGAAATGCCAGTTGGATTTCTTAATGGCCATCCATGCAAACATGGCTATACATGAAGAAATCTGCCTTAAAGGCAGCTAACTTTTGGAGGGGAATACATCTACTCTATATATCAAGGGATACCTGTTTTTGACATCAGACATCAAAGGAGTTATGAACATTCATATTCCTCTCCAAAGGACAGCCAGGAATCTTATAAGCAGAGTCCTAGAATGACTCACTTGTTAGCGTTTGCTGCCCAGGGCACAAAATGTCTCATCAACAAGACTTGGGGTTTTGGATAACTGCCTCTTAAGTGGATTCGGCTCTTAACCTGGATTGCATATTTTCCTCCTTCATTACATATGATTTAATTTCTCAAGGATTAAATTATTTTTAAAGTTCTTCTAAATTAAATGAAGAGTAAATAAAAAGATCTCTGACAAAAAAAAAAACTGAGTAATTTTATTAGGAATATGATAAATGTGATAGGTTGCAGTAGCCTGAAAATCCCATTATATGCAATTAAGGAGCTACATTAATGTAATTGTAGACTTCCTAGCATTTTAGCCCAGCACATACAGTATTTACAGATAATTGCATAGTAAGGGGGAAAATGCAAGCTGTGAGTCTAGCATGCACGTGACTTATGTTGTCAAATTAAAACCTGGTTGGGTTTCTCCTTGAGTTATTATCTCTAAAAAGCTTAATTTTTATCTTTTCAAGATGGGAAAATGCACAGGCATGCAAATGAAATGTTTCCTGTTAAAAACCATACAAAGTGCCATGAAATTACAGGCACTATTAAAATAAAGTAATAGTCAATTGGATAATACTAACTCCAGATTTGCAACTCTTTGACTAGAACTTCACTGAACAAAGAAGTCTAAGGCAAATTAATATCGTAAACAGTATGCAAGGATAAATAACTTACTTTTATGCTTATGAGACCTCCTATGTGCACACTGTTAGCATAAAAATGATCCTAAAGTAACAAAAGAACCAATGGGTGACAGGAAAATACCACGGAAAAAGTGCTCACCTAGGCTGGAATGAATCTGAATTCCTATTCTACTCTGTTGACAATAAATTACAAAATCCTGAAAAAAAAATTAAACACTCCACATCTCAGTTTCTTCAATTATAAAACTCAATGGTTGAAACAAATAAGTCACAAAAATCTCCTCAGTCTAGAAATTATCTATGTTATCTAACTGTTATCTAACTGTTGAGGCAAGTCCTGGTAGGATGAATACTTTTCAACTATCAGGTTGAATTATTAATCTCAATTTAAAAGCAGTGTTACATGTATTTTTAAATAGCTAAACTTCTCATTAATTTAAGTTCACCTACCTTCAGATATGATAGTGGAGTAACATGGACCAGACACTTGTGATGAGTCAAGAACTGTAATAGCCACTTCTATGTATACTGAATAGGTTTACTCTGTGGGGAAAGAAAAATACCAAATTCAGCTTGTGCAGTGCTAATTTTACATTAAAAGAGGTTATAATCATTCTGAACTCATTTAACTTAAATATGTGCCTAAGATCACAGTGGTCATCATCCTAAAGCCTCTGTTGAATATTGTCTATAGCACTGAGTTCGGCCCTTCATCCTCCAAAACACCTTACACAGCATAGATAAAATGATGTCTCTGTTCTACAGATGTACAGAGTAATAAGCCTTGGAGAGGTGAAGCTGGGCAACTTGCCCAATGGCCACCCAGCCAGCATATGCAGGAGCGAGGACTTGAACTCAGATCAGACACTAAATCTAAAGCTACGCACAAACCAGTTTGCACACACACTCAAGTATGACGCTATTCCCTTCTTCCTACTGCCCTCTAATCATTAAAGAGGTCAGAGGGAAGTGGATATATAATAAACACCCTCTATCTAATTTCTCCTGCCGAATTCATGAAGAATAAGTAACCGATCCAGTGTCTTCCCCACTCCTGCTCCTGTATGATAGAAAACAAATATTCTTGCTAAAGGGCTTGGATGGAAGCTATCAACAGGAATGAAATCTCAAATGATAGCTGCCCAGAACCACATAGCAATACATTATCACTCATACAGTTCATGGAACATTCATTCATTTTCTTTAACATCAAGTTTAACTTTGCAGGAGGCGAGTTATGTTATAAAACAGCAAAAAAAAAAATAAAAGTCTGAAAATGTTGATATGATTGTCTATCTAGTGGAAGGGAGACAATTTGCAGCAAAATAATTGGTACATTTTCCCACTGCATTATGTTTCTCAAAACATGTTACTGTGGGAGGAGATTAGCTTCCCCTTTCTTCAGGAAGAAAATGACTTGTCTCCTACAGTGAATAGAACTGTCATTCCGAGAGCTGACAAATGCTAACAACCTTTGGAGGTGCAGTGTGCCAGCATCTAAAAAACAAATAAAATAAAATGAAGAATCCAGTAACCAAAGAAAGGTCATGAAAAAAAAAAATAATAGGGTAGGACCCTTAAATATTAAAAAAAAAAAACTATTGGAAATCTGCTTAATGTTAGAAATAAGTCATATACTAAAATGAAAGGAAAAAGAAATAATTCTAAATTAAAATCACTTCAATTAGTTTATATTTTTATGTTAGATTCTATAGCACCAAATTAAATATAACGGATTCTATTCTGTTTTGCTAAAAATACAGTTGCATTAGGAAGACAGTTAATAGATCTGATCACAGGTGTTCCAAACAGTCATGATCAGAGCCAGAGTTGAGACCATCAGAGCTGAGTGTAGCACTGTTCTATTATGTACTCTTATACCTTTGGTCCCATGATCCTGATGGGATTATTTTGGTGACAGAGAAAAACTGACCTGATACCATAAGATGATGCTAGATGGATAAGGAAGGGGTCCTGAGAGGCCATTATACAGAGCTGACTGAGATTCTGGCAGATGATGCAATCAAAAGATGCTTCCGGTCAATCTTTGTCTCCCTTTTTCCTGTCAGAAAAGGCTCTCAAATAATGACATTACTATGGCAGTATTTTCTTTTTGCTGTTTGTTATTTTCATCAGATAAAAATCTGTAACTGACAAAACTTAAATTTTTGTCTGTCAAGATAGAGTACTTAAATTCTTGTTAAACTAAGTACATTCCCAAATACTTAATCATCACAAAATTGGGGGGAGGGCTGCTAAAAACCAACATGTACCTTAAAGAAGGGAGTTTTAAACAATGTTAAGCACTGGTCTGTACTTTGTGAACATGTAAGTATTAGAAGTAGACGGGTCTTCAGCAGATATCCCAAAGGTGTGCAAAAGAAATGCAGTTCTTCACAAATAATCCATAACAGAAAGACGAAGTACTTGATGTGTATGAATTTGCCCTTCACAGTTCTATGAAATGCACTATGATCATCATTACTTTGAAGAAAAAGAAACAGAGGATTGGAAGATCTGAATATTTAGTCAAGGTGCCACTGATAAGTGGTCAAGTTTAGATTTGTTAATTTTCTATTTGAAGTTAGTCATTGTGAATTTTACATTGCTGGATGTTGGATATTTTTATATTCTTTTCTTGAGCTTTTATATTCTTTTATATTCTTTTCTTGAGCTTTTTATATTCTTTTCTTGATATTTTTATATTCTTTTCTTGATGTTATAAAGTTACTTGGGAAGAATTCGTTTCTTTCAGGTCTTGATTTTAAGATTTGCTAGGCATGACCAGAGCAATGTTTTAGTGAAGGGCTAAGTATTCTTCACAACTAAGGCACAATTTTTCAGAATACACTGCCTGATGATCCATAAATTATGAGGTTTTACACTCTGGCTGGTGGAAAAAGAAACTTGCCCAGCCTTGTGTGAGCTCCTAGTATCATCCCTCTAACCCTTGCAGGTGATTCCCTCCCTGTCCTTAGTTTCCTCTCATTAATGAGAAGGTTATCATTCAGCCAAAGATTCCAGAGGAACCCTCTGCAGATTTCTGGAGCTCTCTCTCCATGGCCATCTCTCTTCTCTACAACATTCTACCTTGTAAATTTTGTCTCTAGCCTCCCAAGAATCTTAGCTCTGTCATCTCACTCAAGGGACCTGCCCTGATCTACCTGAGTTCCCCTTGCCTACACCTTAGCCTGGAAACTCTCTAGGCAGTGAGCAGGGGCAATTACAGACTCACCTTACTTGTTTCCCATAGCGCAAGGATCACAGTCCTTCATGACATGATGATGTCCAATATCTTAAAAGCTGTGTTACATATGTTTCCTGACTTTCTAGTCATTTCAGAAAGGAAGATAAATCTAGTTCCTTTCACTCCATTTTAGACAGAAGCAGATGTTCTCAAGCTCAGCTTTGAAGCCATGCACTCAGTTTTCAGAACCTGAGACCATAACTGCTATGCTAGTTTTTATGAAGTAGTTCAGACCAGAGAGGTTAAAGAATTACTGAACATAACCCCCCAAAAAAGACAACTATTTCTTTCTGTTTAATACAGTTTTTTCCCCCAATACTATTATTTATACAGTGGTATTAGAAGGGGTAGGAGAAATAGAGTCAGATCTTCTATGAGTTAAGTATTTTCCACAAAACTCAACCATCAGATTTTCCTCTGAGGGAATGCTTACTTCTTCTGGGAGCACTAGTCCTGGAAGATCATCTATAGAAATTTTTTAAAAATTGCATGTTGATGATATGGTGGGCTGGCTTAGCCCATTAAGCATCCCACTCTTGATTTCAGCTCAGGTCATCATCTCAGGGTTGTGAGATTAAGTGCTGCAGCAGGCTCCACACTCAGCTGGCAGTCTGCTTGAGACTCTCTCTCTGTATCTCCTTTTGCCCCTCACTCCACTCATATGTGCACGCTCTCTAAATTAAATAAATAATTTTAAAATAAATTGCATGTTTATCTTCATGAATCTTACATAAGTATCCATATAGAATATGAATGGGGGTCGTTATTAAAGACTCTGACAATCAGGGGAAATCTAAGTACTGCAGACATATATCTCACTTTATCCAATAGATCTGTTCCTTTAAAGAGCCATGCCTAAATCACTACACTGCACAACTGAAACTAATATAAAGATTTTTTTTTTTTATTTGACAGACAGAGATCACAAGTAGGCAGAGAGGCAGGCAGAGAGAGAGAGGAGGAAGCAGGCTCCCTGCTGAGCAGAGAGCCCGATGCGGGGCTTGATCCCAGGACCCTGGGATCATGACCTGAGCCGAAGGCAGAGGCTTTAACCCACTGAGCCACTCAGGCACCCCTGAAACTAATATAATACTGTATGTTAACTATACTGAAATTAAAATACTTAAAATTTTTAAAATATGTAGAACATTAAAAAAAAAGTTGTGCTTAAATCAAATTTGAACAAACTGAATGATCTCAAAAGCAACAGTGAAGCTTACTGTTTAAAACAATAATAATCTCTTTTGTGAACTGGATCAAAGGTCCCATGTCTTCATGGAAGCCTGCCAAGCCTCATAATTAAAAGTACATGTTTAACCCAAAAAACAAATAATCCTGTTAAAAAAAAATGGGCAGAATCGGGGGCACCTGGGTGACTCAGTGGGTTAAGCCTCTGCCTTCAGCTAGGGTAATGATCTTGGGGTCCTGGGATCGAGCCCTACATTGGGCTCTCTGCCCAGCAGGGAGCCTGCTTCCTCCTTCTCTCTCTGCCTACCTCTCTGACTGCTTGTGATCTCTGTCCATCAAATAAATAAATAAAATCTTTAAAAAAAAATGGGCAGAAGATATGAACAGACATTTTTCCAAAGATATACAGATGGCTAACAGACACAGGATAGGATGCTCAATATCTTTTATCACTCACACCAGTCAGAATGGCTAAAATTAGCAACACAGGAAACAACAGGTGTTGGTGAGGATGTGGAAAAAGGGAAACACTATTGCACTGTTGGTGGCAATATAAAGTGCTGCAGCCAGTCTGGAAAACAGTACAGAAGATCCTCAGAAAGTTAAAAATAGAACTACCCTATGATCTAGCAATTGCACTACTAGGTATTTACCCAAAGGATACAAAAGTACTGATTTGAAGGGATACATGCACCCCAATGTTCATAGTAGCATTATCAACAACAGCCAAATTACAGAAAAAGCCCAAATGTTCCTTGACTGATGAACTGATAAGGAAGTGGTGTGTGTATGCATGTGTATCATTCATTCATATATATATATGCATATGTATATGTATATATATAGTAGAATATATTATATAACATTACATGACATATAGTATTCCATTATATATAATGGAATACTACTCAGCCATAAAAGTGAATGAAATCTCGCCATTTGCAAAGATGTAGATGGAGCTAGAGAGTATTACATGAAGTGAAATAAGTCAGTCAGAGAAAGACAAATACCATATGATCTCACTCCTATGTGGAATTTAAGAAACAAAAGAAATGAACATAGTGGGGAAAAAAAGAGAGGCAAACCAAGAAACAGACTCTTAACTATAGAGAACAAATTGATGGTTAATGGAGGGTAGGTGGGTGGTGGAATGGGTTAAATTAGTGATAGGTATTAAGGGTGGGGCACTTGTGATGAGCACGGGGTGTTGTATGTAAGTGATGAATCACAAATTCTACATCTGAAACTAATATTGCACTGTGTGTTAACTAGCTGGAGTTTAAATAAAAACTTGGAAAAATAAAAAAAAAGCAAAGCATATCAGAGGGGAGGTAGGTGGGGGAATGGATGAAACAGGTGAAGGGGATTAAAAGTACACTTATCTTGATGAGCACTGAGTAATGTACAGAATTGCTGAACCACTGTATTGTACAACTGAAAGTGGTACAATACTGTATGTTAACTATACTGGAATCAAAATTTAAAAAATTAATAAAAACAAATAAAGGCACAGGTTTAAGAATCAGGCAGACCTGGGTTTAAATCCCAGCTTCCAAGCTATGCGATCTTGGCTAGGTCATTAAACTCATCAAAGCCACAAAATGAGGATAAGAATACCTACCTACCACTCAGAATGTTGGGAGGATTTATAAAATCCCTGTAAAAATGCTAACCTCCAGAAATGTGCTTAGTGAAAGTATGATGCTTAGCACTGAATTAAAGTTAACTATCATTATTTCTCTTATCTAGAAAAATATAAAGTTAATATGAGAGAAAATAAGAAATAAGTTGTTATAAGATAGTTATCTCTAAATCTTTCTGCATTTATGTTGGGTTTTAGTCTAATTTTGAATATACTGAATATACTAAGATAAATATATTTAACATATTTAAATACCCAACAATTTCTTAGAAGAGTCTTATAATTAAAATAATTCACCTTGGTATCACTCTCTTTAAATTTTCATTTACTTAATGTCATTCATTAATACTCACATGCCATGGTAGCTAATTCTGCAATGTTCATATACCTTCCTCAACCCACCACACCCCTGTAGTTACCATTTTCACCAACTATAAATATTCATTCTTTAATTATTTTTGTCTTTCTGACATATGTGAATCAAATCCTTTAGCACTAAATATGCTCATCACTTTCCACAATTTTTAAAATTCAGATAATACTTCCCTCAGAATTATAGAAAATCAAAAACTGCAATGTCCTTTACAATCTATTATTTCTCATTCACAGCCAAACATACCTATTTGGACAGTTATATTATACTTCAGACCAGACACTTGTATTAGTCCATAGAAGCAACCTTAAAATAACTGACCCATCAATCCTGGATGAGGAAGCATAATCATTTTTTTTTATAACTTTTCTTAGGATCCCTTAATACATCTGTGTTTAAGAATAAATTCTAAGTATATTTAGTATTTTAATTTGATAAATCTGGCAACCCTTAATATGTTTGAAATAGGCATATGCTTGTATATTCACAGTCTAGAAAAGGCTGTATGTGAACATAACTGTGTGAGCTGGTAGAATATTTAAAAGCCTGAAGGTTGTCAATGATACAAAGTATGAATATTTATGATATTTTAACACATCTTAGTGTAATTTCTCTTTCCCTAGTGATTCCAACAAGTTTTAATGCAACACAAATGTAAAATGTCACCAACTTATTTAAATACAACCTCCAAATCAAACACTAAGATGGCAATTGAAAGCAAACTTAGTTTTCATTTCTGAAATAGCTCATCACAAGATGCATCATTATTTTGTGTTAGTAGACTTTTGTAGCATCTAGCAGACAACAAGAGGTTCACACCAAAGCCAATTTCAATTAATTCAAGATGGAAAATTTCATGTGACACTATCAAACACTTTACCAGAATTGAGACAGATTACATCTACAATTTCACATTACTTTTATCCACTGATCTTATAGCTCTATCAAAAAAAGCAATCAAGTTTTTCTGGCATGATTTGTTCTTTTTAAATTCCTATTTTATAATGTCCATTATCATTATCCTTATGTGTTTCATCAATGCTTGCAAATTTTCTATTAATGCTCATTCTATTCTTTCAATGTAGATTTACCTGCTTTTGCTAGATAATTATGTCAGTGTTGTTCATTGTTTTAAAGAACAATAATAATCATTAAGATAATGCTCAAGAAATTACTCCTCATATTTGGGTTGATAAAAGAATTCAAATCAATTCTACGAATACTTACTGCACATTTACTAATTGCTTATTACTCTGCCAGGCAATGTAGGGAAGACAGATTAGCAGAAGAAAACTTTCGTCTGGAAGCCCCTGATCTCATTGAGGAGATAAAATATAGACTAATGGGAATTCTGCATCATTGGTACCCAATGTTTTCAAACTTTAGTAGGTTAAAAAAAAACTTATTATTAAAATTCGAGTTTTCATGCCTTATTTCCAGAGGTTCTGATTCAGCATTTGTGTTTTTAACAAGCATGTTATGTAAAATGGTGACATTTTACATTCGTGTTGCATTAAAACCAGTTGATTCCAGCATAAGCATTTTTTAAACCATACTGGAGAAAAAATGATATGGACAGTCAAAGTACCAGAGGACCAGAATAGAGTTCTGCCATTATAGGTAACATCATACAAAAAGACTTCCCAACAGAACCAGGATTTTCAGGATATCAGACTAACAGAGTTCTTACACAACATCATCTGTATTAGCAGTGCTAGAACTGTTTTTGAAATATACTTGATTCACTGACAGAACCATGATCTGCTGCTCTTTGGCCAAATCAATTAAGCAATGGAGAAAACATTATAATAACTTGCCCATGCCAAAATAAGCACGTTTCTCTGTCAAAGGAGCTAAAATAAATTTAACACAGAGAAGCATTTATCTGGGTTGCATTATATATTGGGTACATCCCAGAACATGGGAATTTATCAATATTTTAGTGACAATCTAGAAAGCAATACTTAGAAGATAATTTCAGAGACACCAGGAGATTTTTATCCCATGAGTAAGCCTTGTAATACTTCTGGGAAAGCCTGTAGTGTTAAATATGATTACTCTAGATTCATGAGGTATCATATAAAATTATTATTTGAATGTGTATAACTAAATTCCTTTCTCTGAATATCTCAGACTGATCTACTGTATTACTTCATTCTTTGTGTTACATATGTGATACCAGCACAGCAGTCAGGGGCCAATCAGAAAAACACTATTTAAAACAGAGGGATTTAACAGAGGGGATTCTGTTAAACAGATGATGAAAGAGATGAATAACCAAAGGGAATAGCGAAGCAACTGAGAGATTAGCAGTACAGGAAGTCTCTTCCTCCAAAGCCAGAGGAGGAGAGGTGTTTATGCTTCCAGAGCCCAGGGGCAGGGTCACCTAACTAAAGCCAGAACAATGAGGCTAGTCTGGGCTGACTACAGTAATACAGAAGCAGCCCCAAGGCAGAGAGAAGGATGGAGAAATACCCTGTTTTCTCCCTTCCTCCCACCCTCCAATCTCCTGCTAAGCGTGTTCCCGCAACTCAGCACAGCAAAATGCCAGCTGACAGGTGACCTTTGGAAACACAGTCAGGCCCCCTGCTTCTCAGAACAGAGCAGGAAAAGTATAAGAAAGTGGTCTGAGAGCAAATAAGCCAAGATCTAGGAAAGGTGGTGGTGATGGTGGTAGTTATTATTATTTTATAGTATCCCTTTAAAACAGAGAAATTGAGTTTGCAAATGAATTTGAAATTTTTACAGAATCTCAACTCAGTGTTTCACTTATTCAACAGTGCATGCTGCCTCCAAATACATTGCATTTTATTCTCTTATTCTTTATCACTCTAGTTTGCTATGATTTAAAATTCAGTGCTTGAATAAGCTTCATTATTCTTTTTATGATATTACTTAAATGCAAATCCTTTCTTCTTACTCATCTCTCTTACCTATACATCCGGAGATATTCTTATTTCATTCCTGATACATTTTAATCGCCCAAATATCTTTACTCCATATTTTTAAATGTACATTTCTAAGGAACAATCTGGTATTAAAACCATCTAGTTATCATAATTGTGTTCTCACTGCATTCATTAATGGAATTTTTGTATCTAGTAATTTCTATTCCCCATGCAGAAGGTTACAGATCAGTCTCTTTAGCCCATTTACCTAGTAAGAAGAATGTACTCAAAACGAAGTTTGCTACCTTCCCTCCCCCCCACAGAAAATCGATCACACTAACTAAGCACCGCAAGAGCTTTAGGTTTAGCAAAGTACTTTGCATTGTGTGTGTGTGTGTGTGTGTGTGTGTGTGTGTGTGTGTGTGTGTCTCAACAGAACGGCTTCAAGGACGAGAAACAAAGAAATGCAATTATAGGATCCGGTGTTCCCTTCCACGTATTTATGCATAAATACATAAACGCAACATATAAATGATTTAACAGTTATATAATCATGTTCTCAGAACATATAATTTTCTTTGCCACAGTTATCCAAAATCCACAGATGATACTTCAGTTGATCCCCACTTTTTCCTTAATAAGGAATTTCTAGTCATATCAGGTTAGTCTCCTCACTGGCCACTCAACACTTCCATGTTCAGTTTGGGCTCCATGATACCCCACACTCCACTAGCCATGACTTCTCTGTTCTCCATGTGCTAAGTCCCATCTCCTTCAGGGAATTTATCGTAATGGGCCAGCCCTGAGGATCCCTCTTCCTCATGAGCTCCTATTAAACAAATATCTATGGATTAAATGTGTATTTATTACTTCATGTATGTGCTTTGTATCTTCAGAAAGTCCTTTAAATTCTTAGGGACAGGACCTGTAGCTTAAATCCCACAATACTGAAAAGTAATCAGCAAGTACTCAAAACATACTGAATACCACTGAAGTTCTATAATCAGTCCTGGAGAGGGGTTTCTAAAGTCACCATAAGATGCTGGAGAAAAGGCAAAAAGGAATGATATTTTAGTGGAAATGTAGAACGGAAAAGAGACCAAATGACCTAGAAGAAAGCAGAAATAAATCGATTTCAGTAAGCAGGAGTAGATCTCCTTTAAAGAAACTTAGATATTTGGGGAAAGTTCCCAAGACACATTTTCCCCCTTTGGAAAAAAAATCATATTTTTATTTTTGCTGATTAAATTTCTTTTGTTTTAGCCAGCAATACATTTGTGTTGCCTCTCGCATTTTGAAAAATGACCCTGAGGAATTTCATTTCATAGCCACTCTTGATGAACTGTCTTCTACCTTGTCTTAATTCAGTTGCATCAGGAGGATCAAATCTGAAGCCCATCTGCAGCTCTGATTAGGTGTTCACTAAATGTGATTTTAAGACCTAAGTCTCAAGATACCATCCTTCTGAGCCTCCTGAAGGTCAGCGGGGATTACACCAGTGGCAATTAAGCCACGCACTTCCCCTCAGGGCGCCCCTCCCCCACCTACCTGGCTCTTATCATTCTGCCCTAGCTCCTCATTTAAACCTCTCCACACCAATATGTCTTCAACTTAAAAATCAATTTTCTCCCTGTTTCAGTTTTCTTTTTCACAGTTGCTTCTTCATTTAATCTTCAGGGTCATCTCAATCCCCATAAATCTAAGCACAGCAATCAAATGTCTCGTCTCTTTAAAATGTCTTGCCACAGGTGGGGCACAAATCCCCCCTCCTGATGGATTGGGCAATTTAAAAGAAAGATGGTGAGCATGGGAAATTTTATCTCCAGAAAAAGGCCCTTCCATCGGAAACCTGGGGCTGAAGGGGCAGCTTTTGTTTTTGTTATTGAAAGGGTTTATGCTTTAATCTCTGCTTTAAGAATTTTTTTTTCTTGAAGAAAACAATCTTAACCATTTATGAATGAGATCTGAAAATCAAGCCTTTCAAAACCCACTGCAAGTGTTTTGTTTACTAAAATGAGGAAGACTCCTATTACACCTGAAGTGGGCTCCCCCTCACCCTTGCCCCATCCAGTTAGCTACCGCACCACTCAAAATGCCTGCAGTAGGCTTCAGGCTAGGCTTCTCTGTTGCTGCGCTCACTCGTTTTTTACTACACAAATACGTACTGAGCACTTATGATCAACATGGCACTGAGCTAGGTGCTATAGGGCCAAATAAGATGGCATAGCCCCTGTTCTCAGTGACACAGACGGGACAGGCATGGATAAAAACAGTTATACAGAAAGGCAGTATGTGGCAAGTAGTAGACTTCATTTATTGACTCAACAAGCATTTACTGAGTGCCTTCTCTGCCAGGCACTGAGGATACAGCCGAGAGAACAACAGGTACCCTTCCTCCCCTAGAGGAGCTTCTACTCTTACTGAGTGAGTGACAACTATGACTGGAATGATCAGATTAATGACCGATGGCGTCATGGACAAAGATAAGTGTTTTGAAGGCAGTACTTATGTAAGGAGACCGATGGAGATCCAGCGGCTGGAGAAGTGACTTATGGCTGAGACCTCAGAATGAATAGGAGGTGATAAGGCTGGGAGGCTGGGGAAGAATATTCTAGACGTGGACAAATAAAGAAAAAATGCTATGGAGCTTTCAGAGGGAGAAATCCTTTCAGGGTAGGACCAGGAGAGAGAGATGGTACGTCCTAGAGTTCAGAGAGCACTGGCACTGGTCCTCACTGAGGGTAGGACTTCATCAAGCAGACATGGTGACAAGGAGATGCTAAGCCAGAAAGGGCAAAGAAGCAGACCAGGATGAGCAATGCTCAGAGAGAAAGAAATAGCAAGATTTAATCAGGGTGTGTAGGGAACTCAGTAAAGAAGCTGGAAAGGAAAAGAGAAGACTGGACATGAAAGGCCCCACCTCTCTGAGCTATAAGAGGGTTGGGATTTTTCTAGGCATGCAGTGGAAAACCACTGAAGGCTTCAGAGCTGGCCTCTCTGTTCATATGACTGGAATCATGTGCTAAGGATATCAGTCTGAACCTGAGGTATCATTCTGCCACTCCTGGCATCAGGAGTGGAGAGGAAGATACAGACACAAGAGATAGTCACAGAAGCAGATCTAACAGAACAAATCTTAAAAAGAGGTTTGTACGTGTTCAGAAGCTGTAAAGAAATTTTACCTTGAGAAAGAAGGACAAAGAAACTCATATATATTGAGAATTTTATCTGCTAGACCCTACGCTAGGAGCTTCTTATGAACTGTTTTTATTTTATCCCAGGAATTCATGAAATGAGTGTTATTATCCTTTTTATGCAAGTGAGAAACTGAGGCTAGGAGAAGTTAAGTAAATTGCCCAAGAGCAAGATAATAATTTATGGAGCCAAGATCTGACTTCAAGATCAGTTTGTTTCACAAGGCAAAAATAACACTTGAAGGTCTTTCTTCTTTCCTAGTGCTTAATTCTTAACCTGTTCACTGTTCTATCAACATTCAAAATGGATTCTTAGTGCTCTGAAAACCTCTGACTGAATATGGGAAATTTCCAAAGGATTGCCAGCCAATGTCAGACATATTTATCTCTGGAAGAAGGGAGATATTATCTCCAATAAGACATACATCTGGAAGAGTAGGGGGAAAATAATTCATGTCTGAAGTGCCTGGTCCACTCCTCCCTGAAAATTCAATGGCAGGGCATTTGTAGGACTTGAAAACCAGTGAGTAGATTCAGTATATTAGCTTTCATTTTGTTGTCTTTATTTTCCCTGTAGGGATCAAAAGATGAAGAGCTCTTGTCAAAGCTCGTAACTCTCTAATTACTTAATTATTAACAGTGAAAATCTGATTTTCGAAGTTGTTTAATGGTCATGCAATAAACCAACATGAGATGATGGTTAATGCCACAGCTCAGGTCTCCAAAGAGTTGAGTGATGTCGTAGTTACTGTTATTTCCAAGTGGAAATAGAAAAGCCACGACTACAATACTGCCTAGGATTCCCAGTCACCCACTGAACAGGTGAAATGTCTTTAACACTCAGATGGGGTCAAGAAGGAGACTGTTACATAATAAAATTTTTCCCCAACCAGTCTTTGTCATAGCAGATAAAAATAAAGTTGATTACTAGGCAGAGGGAAAAAAAATGAACCAATTATTAAGCCCACTGCATTATTCTTAAGAGTTGTTTTCTGCCTTTTGTTACCACTGCTGGCTGTGAATTTCAGCATTAATTACCTAGGGGCATCGAAAGTGTACTGATATTATAATTTGAAACCATTATACTAAGTATCTCCATTCCAGCTTATCATGCCTGGCAACAAACAGGAAGGTGAAATGCAAAATAGCCATAAAAAAAGAAGAGAGAACAAAAGAATAATAAACAGACAACTTTATATTAGTCATGGGAATGATGGGAGCCCATCCACAAATATACTACACTGGCCACAATTCTCTGAAGGTCTGTCCATAGGGTGGTAGCGTCACTAAGAGAGGGAAGTTCAGCAAATGGGTTCATTTCTAGAATGATTAGTTCAATAACTGGGAGAAAATATTTCAAGAGGAATTGGCCATACAGAATATTTTAGAGTAGCCCTTACCAAGGAGGAGCAGTCCCTGAAATTGGTGGTCCTGGAACAGATATCTGTTCTTCTGTCACAAAGAAAATGGAAGCCATCAGACTCCTGCAATTTTGACCAAACCTACCAATCAGTCAACAATATATATGGTCTCTCCTCCTTTTGGTTAGAACATAGGTTGTACCCACCTACAGTGAAAAGCCATTCCTACTTATCTCCTCCCACATTCTGCTTCTCCTGGCTATTACCTCTCTCTTCTTAATGCATCATTCTTTGTTATCCTCTTTACCCCTTCTTTTCCTCTCTATCTTTTCCTTCCGCCCTACCCCAGATTTGTTCTCTCTTCCTGGACAGCATTTAACATGTTTAAATCTCTTTCATATTTAAAAAAAGAAAAAAAAAAGCCATCAATCTTCCGTCCAACCTCCAGTTGACAATGTTTCTTCCTTGTTCTTCTTCTGTCCTAAACAAATTCTGTGCCATCTTCTTTATCTCACTCCTCGTGTCCCTTAAATCTGGACCTTTTCTTCATACTCCACTGAAACTACTTTCCAAGACTGCCACTGTCTCTTTGCTAAATCCAATGGTCATTTTTCAGTTATAATTTTCTCAGCAGCATGTGACACTATTATTCAGTCCCCCCTTCTTGAAATTCCCCTTTTTTCTTAATAGCACGTACTCTTAAGTTTTCTTCCTACAACTCTGCCTATTTCTGATCTTCTACTAATGCCATAATGTTGATGTTTCTCTGGACTCACTCTTCTCACTTAAAGGAGCTTAGACACTCCTATGGACCTCAAGTATCACCCTTGGGCTAATGAGTTTGCAATCGATATCTCTAGATCAGAACTAATTTCTAAGCTCTAGTCCAATATATCCCAAGGCCAGTGAACATCTCTACTTGGTGTCTTGCAAGGATCTCAAATTCAGCATGTCTAAAAAGAACTTAACATCTTCCCTCCAAACTTACTCCTGTCTTGGTAAATGGTATAACC
The DNA here is from genome assembly GCF_963455335.1 of Martes martes. Taxonomy (NCBI): domain Eukaryota; kingdom Metazoa; phylum Chordata; class Mammalia; order Carnivora; family Mustelidae; genus Martes; species Martes martes. Next base: position 23,989,043 of record NC_137895.1, read on the forward strand.
AAGTAAACCACTCACTAAAATCAGAAATCTGGGAATGATTTTTGGCATCTTTTTCTACTTTATCTTTCTTTCACAACTCACACTAAGTCAATCATAAGACCACTCATTCATTCATTTCACAAATATTTATTGAGTCTATCATCTGTATTAGGTGCCATGAAGAGCAAAATAACTGAATTTCCTGGCCTCATGAAACTTACAGCTTAATGGGGAGAATAGTAGTCACTAAACAAATAAACACACACATAAGAAAGCAAGAAAAACAAGGAAAAATAGAACAAGCTGAAAGATGGCTCTAATTAGACTAGAGCTGGGCAACAAATAAATAAAGAAGTACAGAGATATACTGAGAGATAGAATTGGAAGGTTTTCCTGATTCACTGCATGTAGGTGTCAAAAGAAAGAGAAATGAAGGAAATGAAGGAATATTTCCAGCTTCTCCACTGAATATCTGGGTGCCAGGTGGTAGTGCTACTATCTGAGGTGGTGAAAAGGTAGGGAATCAACAGGTAACGTTTACATGTAATGAGTCTGTTAGTTTCCAAATGGTCTTGGCAAGTAGCAGTTGGGATAATGAGTCTATAACTTCAAGGAAAAGTCTAGGCCTGAGACATAAACCTGTATGTCAACAGCCTAATGTCAATAAAATCACAGAAATAAAATACACAGAAAAACAGTGTAGACACTATACTGTAGAGAGAGAAGGAAAGCAATCTCAGAATTAACTCCAATGAGTTTCTTTATGAGTGATTAAAAGGGGGAAAAATAGTTAAAAAGAGACTGGAGAGGTAGGTTAGAAAGAAGAGAAACAGGTAAAAATAAACTAAAAAGGTGAAAAGTAGATAAAAGTAGTCCAAAAGTCAAGAGTCCAACTATCTAGAATACTGTCAACTAAGAATAGAATGGAAAAGTACGTAACTACAGCAATGACAAAGGCAGTGTCAAAGAATGATGAAGGCATAAACCAGAAATCCTGTAGCAGCAGTCTAAATATTTCCCAAACATGTCTCATTCATTCCACCTCAAGTTTAAACCACTCTTATATCTCCTTCAATTTATTCCCCATTGTACACCCAGAATAATCTTGCCAATAACCAGTTCTGATCACATCATCCCACTGCCCCACTTAAGATACAGACCAAATTCTTCAGGATACTTTCAATGCCAACCCCCCTCACTCACCATGTGGCCCCCAACTTCCTTATTTCATTTCATTCCACTCTCTCTTTCAAGTTCAGAGCGTCAGCTATGTCGAATATCTAAAATTATAGGCACGCCTTAATATTAGCGCACCCAGAGGTCGATTCTGAGTCACGACAAAAGTAAAATGAGAAAAGTGTATGGGCTTAAGCTTGAGGGAAATGTCCTAGCTGTGAACCAGATAAGTGTTGTATATCTGAACAGATTCTTCTTTCCCATTCTTGCTTTCTTCTTTAACCTGGCCAATGTTCCCACTTCAGATTGTATGACATCTGCTGACATCTTGCATGATCAGGGAGGAATCCTGATGCTATTTGTTTTATGCAAATCTTGCAATGATGAGCCTTTTCCAGAAGAGCTATGCCCCTTGTGTTCCCAACTACACTGTAAACTCTTTAAAGTTAGAGAACATGAAGAGGCCAAGAGTATGGATACCTATGTTTGAATCCTTGTTTCTGGAGTCCATGGGCCATTTTTTTTTTAATCTCTCTAGGTCTCTGTTTGTTTGTTTGTTTTTTAAGTAAAACTAATATAATAACAGGTATCTACTTCATAAGGTTGTTTTGAGGATTTCATGCCTGACACATAGTGAACACTCAACAAATTCCATTGCTATCATTTTGACTATTAATGTTTTCTAGACCCTAGAATGCTTTACACAGTACTGGGCAGAGTCAGTGGTTAACAAATACCAGTTGGCTATCTGATAAATTCTATGGCACCCTCCATTCTTCCCATGACTGTTACGGTGTATTATTCAAGGACAAGAATGGTGCACCCATCCTTATGATTAATTCCTTCTTCTGTTTTCATGTTGAGTTATGTAAATCATGCTTACACATTTCACCCTTCAGACAGAAATGGAGTGGTTCTAATTTGATCTAACCTAAGGTGGGAGCAGGGGGATACAGAAGACTGTAGAAGTTAAAACTTTCTGGTATAAATGAAACAGCAGGCTGCCTTATGTTTTCAACATTAGCATTTAAGTTCACTGCAGCTGAACTCAATTCATATCAGTGGAGATTTATATCAAACAGTGGGAAGGCAAGTCATATCCTACTGCTGTCTTGCAGAATTATCATCAGGAAAGTAGCCAATTTTAGCACAAATAAATGGTAGTTAGGGAAGTAACTGGTATGATCGAGTCCTAGAATGGTCATTCTTTGATTTAAAAATATGTTCTAAACCTGTCACTTTGCATAAGCTTGATTTTCAAAGGAAAGAAGAAAAAAAAATCACTACACTTTCTCCTGTGGGAATAGCACCATATACAATAACAAAATAGAGAAAGTTAAAGAAAATTCTGCTCACTATTTTATCATTTCACATGTATAGAAAATAACTTTAAGTGGTGTGTGCATGCTTAAGGATTAAATTATATACAACATAGCTCACTATCATTACTGTTACACATCACTAAACCAAGACACTCTTAAAACTGTCATTTTGTTGGCAGTCAACAGACAGCTGAAATGCTGGTTTGAATTTTCTCTCTCTTATCTCCTTTATGAAGTAGGAGAAGCATTTTATAAGTCACATCCGAATGGAGAAAAAAACTGGTTTGGTGAATGAAATGAAGGTATGTTAAGAGCAAGAAGGGCCCTCAGAGATCATCATTTCAACCCCCTTAGTTTAACAATGAGACAAGATGCAAAGAATCAAAATAACCAGCTCAAGGACACATAATTGGTGACTGCACCTATATAAGTCTCCCAACCACTAAGTAATTCCTAAACCTAGCCAAACATCAGTCACTGATAGTACAGGTTCCTGGACACATAGTCTTGCAGAAACAGACTCTTTGGGAAGTAGACTCCAAAATCTTACAGGTTTAAGAAGTTCCCCAGATGATTCAAATGCCAAACATCCAGAGTCTAATGTTCATGAAGCACTGGGCTACACTGCCCATGGTATTTAACTTCAGAATGAACACAGATATAATCTGTTCATTTTTTATATTTAAATAGCTATATTACTTAATTTACATAGCTAGGGACTACAAAACACACCAAATGTCTTTTTTTTTTTAGATTATTTATTTATTTGACAGAGAGAGATCACAAGTAGGCAGAGAGGCAGGCAGAGAGAGAGGGGGAAGCAGGCTCCCTGCTGAGCAGAGAGCCCGATGTGGGGCTCGATCCCAGGACCCTGGGATCATGACCCGAGCTGAAAGCAGAGGCTTTAACCCACTGAGCCACCCAGGTGCCCCACCGAATGTCTTTTTATTCTAACTCATCTCTATTTACTCTATATCCACCATAAAAGCAGTCAGGCTTACTATATACAGTTCTCTAGCTTATAAAAGCATTGTATGTATTATTGTGTCCCTAAAAAGGAAAAGAGGATGCTTTTCAAAATGCATGTTTTTCCTGAGATGGAAAATTGATGGCTTAATTACCTCACGCTGCTACTAATATAACAATGGTGTGATACACATGAGCATCAAATGTACAACCCACCCCAAAACAATCCTACTCATGGTACTGATTTGCTTACCACTCCCTTACAAGTTCACTAATATATCCTCAGTGCTTGCCATGGGATCAGCCTCACACCACAAAAGGAGAACTTCAAAAAGAGACAAACTTTTTCCGAACCACAGAATCAGACAGGTTTAAACCTGTTTCTCAGTCTCTGATCTTTCCCCTAAATTTTGGACTTATGTACCCACATGCCTACCAGACATCTCCACCCACTTGTCCCAGGAGTAATCTAGACTCAACATGATCCAACCAAAGTCAACATTCTCTCCCAAACCTGCATTTCCTCTATGTTTCACATGTTGATTAATCCACCCAGTCACCCAAGGCAAAAATCTGGAAATCACCTATATTTGCTAGAATTTCAAACTGAGTTTCAAGTGAAAGAAATTCAGCTTAAGCTGGCTTGACCAGAAAACATAATTTATTGAATCACTTACTTGGAAAGTCTAAAAAGGGGACTCTATCCCTAAGTCTCACTGGACCTAGCTAAGTGGTACCATAAAATTGCTCTCCTGTTCTCTTTTTCTTCTCACCTCTTCTCCATGGTTGGATCCATCTTGGGTTGTGTACGCTAAGCTTACATCCATCTCGTTTTAATTCCCCCCCCCCCAAAAAAAGAGGTTCTCCTTCCTAATAATTTTAGCAAGTTGGCCTCACTGGGCCAACTCAGTTTACTGACCCGCCCTTGAGTAGTTACCATGGCCAGGGATATGCAACTGTTGGGTCATCCTCACACATCTTAGATAAAGGGGACTGGGAAATGGACTAAGAGTGGGAAAAAGGAATTACCCAGAGGAAAACAGAGATGCTATTTCAAGGGGGAAGAAAAGGAGGAACAGTGTGCAGGCAAAAATATCAGACACTTTTTCCATATCATCCTGGACTCCTTTTCCCTTTACCCCTTGATCCAAAGAATTGCTTAGTGCCAGTGACTTTCTGTCCTTAACATGTTTCTTACCTATCTCCTTCAGACACTATTACTGACTTACCTCAGGCTCCCATCATGTCTCACCCACAACTGTAATGGTGCGCCCTACAGTCTTGCATCCGTACTGCAATTCCAATCTGATGATAGTGCTACCTCCCTTATGAATTTATCAGGGCCTGACTACCTATGATGTAAAAACCAAGCTCCCTAGCAGGACATTTAAGGCTCTCTAGGATTTGCCGTGCTTTGTCTCTAAACATTCCCCAACATACACGCTAAGGTGGCTGATATCATACTAACAACAATAAAGAAAAATAATATTTCTTGAGTTCTAATGAGGTACCAGCTTCTATATAAGGAGCCCCCTGTGCCTTCAAATCAACCTTATTGCAATCCTCATTTTACAGATGAGAAAATTCAGCCTTAAGGAAGCCAAGCAAGTTGCCCAAATTCACACAGCTGAGAAGAGCTAATGCCATTATTGGAACTCAGACACATCTGTTTGGAAACACAGTCTGATCTCTAAACTATTATACTACATTGCCACACTGAACTGGATTTAGTTCCCTGGATTTTCCATGTTTTTCTTTCTTTTTCTTCCACTAGGTATACTCTTCTCTTACATGTCTGACTGATCAACCCCCAGGCAACTTCAAGATCTAGGCCAAATACCTGCTTCTCAATGAAGCGTTCCTTGACACACACAAACAGGGCTGACCACCCTCCCCTATATGAGGGATACACAGTAACTTGGGAACACTGGGAAACCTAAAGATTTAAAATAATGATATAATTAAATAAATGATGGCCTATGATAGAATATTAAACAATATCACAAGTTATAAAAAAATTTTTTAAAAACCCACTAATAATCTGAAACTCTGCTCCCAATACAAGATTAGGGAAAGCACAGCAGAGTACAAAATGCTAAATAATGCATGCTTCTACCTTCATAAAACAATACATTTCAAAAAATTGAAATATTCAAAATACAGAATAGTGATTAAGAGAAAGGAGCATTAGTGTCAGAAATGGATCTAAACTCCACATTTGCCACATAACTGACTCTGAAACCTTGGGAAAGATACGTAACCCATGGGAATCCTGACCCTCTGGATATGTGTGTGAACACACATGTGCATCTATATCTGTCTATACCTATATTTCTATCTATATTATATCTGTATCTATATCTCCACTTAGGGAAAGAATAAGAATAATAGACTAGAAGGAATACACACCAAAAGGTGACAATGATGGTTAACTTGACTGGTGTTGACTTCATAGCTTTATATATTTTAATTCTTTTTCCAAACATTCCCTGATGCCTAGGTGTTTCCTTTATCTATAGGCTGACCCATTCTCTGCACTAATATGCTGTGTCTAATTTAAAATCTGGGCCCCAAGAGCAGAAACTGCATCTAATCATCTAATTACACATCCCGCCATCACAACGCACGTTGCACTGGTGTGAAACGACCTGGTGGTTAGCATTGTCACCAGCCATGCCAGATGCATCTGGAACACCTGGGAGGTCTTCTTTGGAAAATAGTCAATTTTTGACAATTTAAGGGTCGATTATCCAGTTTTAAAGTATCTATATCCTTATGCTCTATGACATTTCCCTCCTGCCGACCAAATTTAAAGGTTTCATGGCTCCTTAATATCTCCACCACGACAGGAAGAGAGAAATAAAAGTGATGATATTGTAATCAATCAAACTGCTTACTCTGTGGAACCACTGATTATTATGTTCACTTCAGAAGCTTCAACATGAGAAATTTCTTTTTAAATATAATGGTTGGGGGAGGAAGAAAACTCTCTTTCTCCTGAGAAAATACTCTGTTTTCTTTTTTATTGATAAAACAACATAGCCATGCTTTATCTTTGGTCTTGGGTATTAGAAGGCTTAGCGTTATTTGTTGCCCTATCTTCCTCCTTTGCTTAAATCTGGCTCTCCAGACTTTATTTTTATGGCCTTTCTTTGGTAGCCTGTTTCAACTTATTTTTTGAAGGAGCTGAGGTAGAAATAAACTCCCTAAATATCAATTTTGAAAATCTGTGCCAATAAATAGTAATACCTTATATTTTGATTTGCTTTTTTTTTTTCATAGTTTTACACTTATGACCTCACCTATTTCTCCTCACCCTATAAATAGAGCAGCCATTATCCCCATTTTATAGATATGAAGACTGACAAAAAGCCTCTGGTAGAATAAGAAAGAAAAAACAGAGGCTCTGGAGCTAGACTGCCTGAATCTGAATTCTGGTTTTATTCTGGTTCCACCTAGAGTCGCACCTTTGGATAAGTTGCTCAACCTTTCTGTCCTTCAGTATTTTCAGTTGTAAAAGAGGAGGGTAGTAACAGTTAACAGGCACAGAGGAGTGTTACATGGACTGGTCAGGCACACAGACCAGTGCCCAGTACATAGAAGGACTTGTTAGTGTCTGAGGTAGGTATACCTGTGTCCCTGTCACTGAACACCAACTATTCCACTGTGTCCCACTCATTTGTACTTTATCAGAGCCCTAGTTAGCTAGCTGGGGCTACCATAAAAAACTACTATGTGGGTTAAGCAACTGCAATTTATTTCTCACAGTTCTGGAGACTGGGAAGTTCAAGATTGTGGTGGGGGCTAAACTGTTTCCCCAATGAAGGCTCTGTTCCTGGTTTGCAGACAGCCACCTTCTTGCTGGGTCCTCACATAGTGGAGGGACAGAGGGAGCCCTGGTATTTCATCCTCTTCTTATAAGGACACTAATCTTGTCATGGGGCCTACCCCTATAACCTCACTTATGTGTTTTGGGGTTATGGTATATAGTCCTAAAAGTCATTTTTAAGTCTCTTAATTTAATAATTAGGTTATTACATGCCAAAGGCCCCATCTCCAAACAGCATCACATTGAGTGTTAGGGCTTCAACATATGAATTTGGGGGGAATGTAGTCCCCCAAATTATGGGATTCAGTCCATAGCAGTCAGCCTTCAAAGTATACTGGACAGAGATCTGCTTTTGCCATAGATAAGAAGAAATGGTTTCCCGAGAACAATGAAAACATGATCATGCGGTTCTATTAAACCTGATTTCAGATGGACCAAAAAAAAAACAAAAAACAAACAAACAAACAAACTTTAGGACTTTCTACCATAAGCCAAAGACATACAAATTTCATTATATAGTGCAATTGTTAACAGGGCCTTTAGTACCAGACGGCCTGGGTGTGACTCCTACTCTTGCCACTTGCTAGCAGTGAAGGCTTGGGGCAAGCTCTGTAGTGTCCAGAGCAATATTGTCCTCAGTTATAAAATGAAGATAATAATGGCCCTTACTTGATATGGTTTTTATGTTAAGCACACAACACAGGGCCAGGACCATAATAGGCAGTCAATAAACATCACAGGAATCACTGTTGTTATCATTGCATATCATGCCGAGTATACCCAAAGCCATCAAATTCAGTTTTATAATATTTTAATATTATAATATTTTATAATATTCTGTAATATAATATTTTTAATATAATGTAATATAATATAATATTTTTATAATATTCTGTAATTCGGATTTTTTTTTAAGATTTTATTTATTTATTTATTTATTTGACAGGCAGAGATCACAAGTAGGCAGAGAGGCAGGCAGAGAGAGAGAGGTGGAAGCAGGCTCCCTGCTGAGCAGAGAACCTGATGTGGGGCTCCATCCCAGGACCCTGAGATCATGACCTGAGCTGAAGGCAGCAGCTTAACCCACTGAGCCACCCAGGTGCCCTATAATTCGGACTTTTAAGAAGTAATCCAGAATTTTCTCCAAGTGAGTTAAAATTACAGAGGATTTACACTAGTGGAGGGAAAAAATGTGTGTCCCCCAAAATGGACAGTTTTATTAAGTTATTTCCCCCAGATTTCTGACTGACTGCAGGGTTCATTACATAAATAATTCAAAAAATAATTTAATGTAGAATGAATCCCTTTTGTTATATAGAATTATATGATGGATTATATGATGAGTATAGACCTTAAATTCATTTAGATTCTCACCCCTTATTCTGATAAATGTTGATAAAATGTAAGGCTTAGATTTTATATTTGGATGTGTTTATTTCATTTTGTTTTTGAGGACTGGTCAAGGGGAGGGTTGTGTGTTTGAGTATTGGGAAGAATTCAGTCTTCAGTAATTAAAATAAACTTAATTAAATTTGTGCTTAATTAAATTCATACAACAGACTTTATTAAAGGATAGTATCCATTGCATTCCTAGAGCTATTAGCTTAGAAAATAAAATCACATCAAGAACACAGGTAGGCCCTCTTTTAAGAAAATCCAACATTCAAAGCCCTCAACCTATAAAATGGAGAGAGGACATTTGCTTTTCAAAACAGACTCTGTTTCATGAAAAGTAGCTTTCTTTCAAAATCAAGCTTTGTACAGTATTTTAAATGACTCGATGGCAAGAAATTTGATTTGCACAGACCACAAATATTGAATAAAATGAAATATGCTTGTGTCTGGAGTAAGTAAGAAGCTTACTTTTTTCATTTTGATGCCATTATTTTCATGTATCTCCTAGCACACTTCTACAGTTTAAGAATAAGAATCAGTTTGGATGAATTTGGCCTTCATAATTTTAAAACGGGTCTGGTGATCATGTGTCCCTCACCACAACTGATGTGAAAAATGCAGTGCCCTGACAGCTCGCATTAAGCATCACGCAGAAAAAGTATAATTAGCATTTCTCTGCTAATTAAAAGTGATGCTGGGTTACTTCCAATATCATGCTTTTAAATGGCTGATGTCTCAAAAGAACAAAGTTGGGGGAGAGAAGCATTTAAAATGGAAAAACCCTGTGCAAACTTTCCTAAGTGATTTGGATTTGTGGCTGTTGTTATTTACATCTTATTATAATGGCAGACTTCAAGATGACTTCTGCTAATCAGTTTACCATTTTCACTTTCCCTACTTTGCCAGCAGTAGGGAATTCAAGATGTTTTTCTGCTTCTTTAAATCCTTTGACCGTCTGCTTTCACACAAAATTAATTAAGGATTTTCTAAATAGAGAACATACCATACAAGAAAGAAGCGATTCAGGATTTTCAGTTTTTCTTTTGCAGGGTGCAAAGTACATAGTGTACTCAGCCACTTCAGCTTCTCCTACAAGTGAAAATTTTAAAGACAAACACCACCTCCCCCACCCAATGGTTTTTCAAATAAACAGATGATTGCCATTGATTAAATACTTTTTTTTTCCCCAAACATAGTCCAATTATTTAAAATCACAAAGGTTCTACATGGTGTTAAACCTGATTTTCTTTTCAGGCAAAATGTTAGAGGATCACCAAGATGTGGGGGGAGAGGAAAGCTATTGTTCCACCACATTCCATTCCCCTTAAATCAACTTGATATACGTGATAAATTAAGTCTGCACTGCAGGTCAGTGAATTTCTATTAACTACTTATTATGGAAGAAAGGAAAGCAGCCCAGTCAAGAACTCTTACACATTAGCCAAAGCAAGCTGTCACTCTGTTTAACTTTTACAATAAATGTTCCTCTGTCTCACACATGTGAAAGAAAAAACATCATTTGGCATTTAAGCTCTCATTGCCAGTGTGCATTAAGGCAAAGAATCAGCCTGGATTGAATACTTCTCCTGATTTAAAAGGCTAGGAAACTCTGAATTTTGCGAAGATTTTGCTGATTTATAAAGTAACTACTTTAAAATGGGCCTCTAGGAATTCTGAAAATATGGAGACCTTACTAAGGTCAGTTACAGCGATACTCCCAACTCCAGTCTATCCGCTTCTCTGGGGTCCAACAGTTGGTGGGTGGAAAGGAGGCCTCCCCTCAGAGTGTGTTCCCCAAAGGTGGATACAGCTCAAGTTTTCCCCTTAGGGACTAAATGAGCAAAAGACTACTGGAGGAGACCAGTGTCAGAAATCCTAGCATAAGAATCACAATTCCTAAGATGCTGGGAAGAGCCTAGCCCACAGAACTCAGTGGGTTCTAAGCCCCATGAGCATGCCTGGGATCCTTAGACAAGAAATGGTAGATAAGTGGATAAGAAGAAACTAAGCACGTGGGCCTGGTCCTCTCTGCCCCCCCAGTCCTTCAAAATCTTAAAAAAAAAAAAAATGGGGGGCAGGAGTCTTCTTCTGATGCTTCTGTGGGAGGCTGGAAGTATACCAACTGGCCAGAATGTAGACACTACACTGCCTGCTACCTACTTCCTGAACTGCTACCACTTCAGACCTCCAACAATAAGACCTGAGTCCCACTGAGGATGCTAGAAAAATAAACAAATGAATAAATAAAATACATTTTTAGAAAGTATATTAAAGCCAGAAAGAGGAAGATCATTCAAAGCAAAGAGAACACATGTTTAAGAAAACAGAATTGCTAGGGAAAATAAATGATGTTGCAACACAGATATTTTTTGGTTAAAAAAAAATATATATGTATATGTGTGTGTGTGTGTGTGTGTGTGTGTGTATATATATATGTAATCACAAAACTTTCTGGAAGAAAATCAAAACATAGATCATGATTTTGCAAATAAACAATTTAGTAGATGAATTTGAAGACTGAATGTTTACCTTTAAGATCCAAATTAGTGACTTGTAAATGAAGTATAGAAATATTTCAAAACACAAAGCCAAAGTATAAAGAGATTAAAAAATAAATAAAGACAGAAACATGAAGAGATTAAAAATTATAAAAGGTTAGAGATATTGAGAGAAAAGACAAAAGCTTTGGAGGACAAACTCAAGAATTTAGCTTTCTTTTTGTTTGTTTGTTTTTTGTCCCCAGAAGAGGACAGAGACACAGTGTCTAAACAAATAACACAGAAAATTTTCTGTGAACTGAAAACTTGAGTCTACAAAATGAAAGGTCATGGTTCAAGCATAGATTAATAGGAAAATATATGTTTAAGACTACTGTAATAAAATGCATGGATTCTAAGGATTAAGGGAAAATTTAACAAACTTCTGGACAGAAACAAAACAAAACAAGTTACTATGAAGGAAAAAAAGGAAAAAGAATCAGACAGCAGACCACACCTCTGCAACACTGAGATCCCAAGGCTGATGAAGTAACACTCAAAGACTATGGAGAAGAAAGAACGGCAAGGATCTGGACAGAGGAGAGGGCAAATAGAAGGTGGGAAGAAGAACAAATGGCATTGTTCAAAAGTTCACTACACTGAGATGGAGTAAAATGGAAGGGAACAGTGCCTCTTGCTAAGAAAATAATCAGCATCTTATTTTTGAAATAATATTAGAGAAATATACCTAAGATTATAAGCACAGGGAAAAGACCAAAATAGTATAGCAGATCTTCCAAATAAGTAAGAAAATGATCAAAGCAATTAAAATTAGAATAAGGGGAAAGTGGAACAACATAAATCATAAAGGAGGAAAAGAGGAATAAAATCAAGTCAGTACACAAAAGGCAACAGACTAAATTCTCCCATTGCACAAAACTGTCAAACTGGATTAAAAGAGAGAACCTGGATTTATGCAATTTAAAAGAAACAACTGTACAACAAAGTGATTAAGAAAGGTTGAAAACAAATGTATGGACAATGACAAATGCAAAGAGGTTATTAATGTTAGACAAACTGGAATTTAACGTTGAAAGTCCTAAACAGGAAGTAGATGGTCATTAGGTTTTCATACAAGGCATAAGGAAGTTAAAATAACTATAATTTTATATATGGTAGGAGCAAAATATAAAAAGCAAAAATTATTAGAAATGTGAGACCTTGATAAAAGTATAATTTTAGCTTGAAATATCAATATATCTTTTGAGCATTACTCAACTCTAGTTTACAAAAAATAAGAATAGAGAAAAATGAAGAGTGCAATTTATAAACTTTACTTAATAAATCTATGTTATTGGACTGAATTTTGCCCCCCCCCAAAAAAAAATCACATGGCAGTCTTAATCCCCAAACTTCAGAATGTTACTACATAGAGAAATAAGACTCTTAAGTGATAACTAAAATTAAATGAGGTCATATGGGTGGGCCCTAATCCAGCCTGACTTGTCTCCTTATTAGAAAAAGAAATCTGGACACAGAAACTGCCCTGAGTGATGCATGCTCATAGAGGAAAGACCGCAGAAAGACACAATGAGAAGACCAAGAAGGGAGGCCTCACAAGAAACCAAGCTTGCTGGCACCATTGTCTTGGACTTCTAGTCCCCGAACTACAGGAGAATAAATATCTGTTGTTTAAGCCCACTCAAATGTTTGGTATTTTGTTATGGCAGTCTTGCAAACCGGTACAATCTATATTGAATCTCTTAATTCTCAAATAGAAAGTATCTTCTCAAACGGAGAATGCGTGTGTGTGTGTGTGTGTGTGTGTGTTGTGTGTTTGGACAGAGAATGATCCATGGATCATCTATAAAAAAATTATATATTAACCACAAAGAATACTTCTAATACATTTTTAAAAGACACATGCTACATTCTATAATTATAAAATGATACAATTAGAAACAAGTAATAAAAGGTTTCCTCCAATAAAGGTATAACTACTAGGAAATTAAGGCACATACTTCTAGAAAATTCTTGGTCCAAAGAGGAATCAAAAGAGAAAACAAAAACTACTTTTGAAGCAGTGAAAAGAAGAATATTCCCTACCAGAATCTATCAAAACATACTTTCAAACCTGAGGGAAGATCCATTAGCACAGTTTTGAAAGGTTAAATTTTTTTTTAAGTTATTATTGAAAAGAAGCATTGAAATCTGATGGATTCTCAGCTGAGTTTTTCAAAACCACTGTTTCTTAACTGGACCACTATTGGCTTTTTCAATGGGATAATAATTTGTTATACAGGACTATCTGTGCATTGCTTGGCATTCATCCATTCCTAGCTCCTATGTACATAATAACATTAGCATCCCACCATCACTGAAATAACCAAAACACCTCTACAACTGCAAATGTTCTGATGAACACATAATTCCAGTATTTAATTTAAACTATTCTTCAGCATGGAAAATGAAGGAAATCTCACTAGTGGAATCTAGCTTTACCGCAATACAACATTGTGATAAGACAGTAGGAAATAAAACCTGCTAATATGACATTACTTAAAAATTTGTTCATGTTATTCATTAGGAAGACTTAATGCCACAAAAATATCTATATAAATATCTATCAATGTATCTATGTAATTTTAATGTAGCGTCAATTAGATTTCCAATATGACACTCTTAAAACTTTGGCTATGGTGGCCATACATTTTATATGAAAGGATAAGAAGCTAGGAACACTAAAGTAAAATAAGACATGGCTTACCAGGTATCAGAACATACCACAAAAAGAATATGGTACTAACTTAGAAATAGAAAACAGAGTCATAGATAGAACATAATAGAAAATCAAGAATCAGATGCTAGTATATGAGGATTTAATATATGGCAAGGATAGCATTCATTTCACTGGGTGAAAAATAAATTACTTAGTAAACTATCCCAGTTATCCATCTGAAAAAAAATTATTTGAACTACCGTCTTCCACTATACATCAAAAAATTTTGAGATGCATTAAAGATATAAAAATATTAAATGAACTATTTTTAAAAAATCTAGAAGACTATGTGTATTATTGAGGGGCAGAAGAGTCCTTTCTCATTCAACTGAAAACTCATACTGTAAAAGGTAAAATAAACATATGTGGCAAGTGAAAACTAGACACTTTCAATGGCAAAAGTTACCTTAAACAAATCCAACAAACAGACAACACACGTGGGGAAAAAATACTATAAAACAGAAGAAAAACAGACAGTTAATTTATGATTTGTACACAAAAAGCTTCTACAAATTAACAGGAAGGCAAACAGTTTTTCCCAGCAGGAAAAAAACAGGAAGAGAAAACTTGCAGAAGAGCTGATATAAATAGCTAGATAGTATTCAAAGATGTTTGGTTTCCCTAGTGGTGCAGGAAGTATAAATGAAAGTAATGAAATATCCATTATGCCCATTAGATTGACAAAGTAGGAAAGAAAAATAATTACTTTTGTTGAACTTTTAAAACATGTCCATTTTACATTTCTTAGAACAAAAACATGTGTAAGGGTAAAAGGATATGTGAACTATAAAAGCCTTTTCAATAAAGAATCTGCCCACATTCATTAACAATATATATATCTTTGACTGAAAACTTACCCCTCCTGGGAATCCAGCCAGAGAAATAAAAGCTCAAATATACAAGAATGTGATACAGGATATTTAATGTATCACTGTTCATAAAAGCTACCAATAACAACTGACAACAACTACAACAAAATGGAAACAAAGTAAATGTCCATCAAAATGGAAACAAAGTAAATGTCCATCAAAATGGAAACAAAGTAAATGTCCATCAATATGAGCCATTGTAGTATATTATACAGCCATCAAAAAGAATGAATTACAGTTCTGCCAACTGGGATAAAAGGGGTATTCTGAGTGACAAAACCTAAATGTAGAAAAAAATGCTTCTAAAAATGACAGTATTACAAAATGATTGAACTTCCTAACATACTACCTTTATGTATGTGTGTATATATAGAGGTTCGCACATGATTGTATGATCATGTGGTTAAATATGGATTACACATAATGTACACCTTTATATAACAAGTTATACAATTTAATTACATGAGATGGATGGATGAATGGATGGATGGATGGACAGACAGATGAATACAGCAACAATAGTGAGAGCAAGGGGGATAAATAACTTGCACTAAAATATTGTAGTTCTGTAAAATTAAATCCATGATAAAAAAAAAAATCAAATATACACATCTTATTTCACTGAGTCTAAGATAATCTTTTTTGCCTTGTAATATCTCAGAAATCAGAATGCATCTTATAATTGAGAGCTTCTGGTATCTCACAATTAATTGGCTGGGTTTTCCTTCTTTTTTTAGTGGTCCATAAAATGATGGTGCCTTAAGTGGATAAGATATAGTATTATACTAATATCATACCCCTCAAAAAGTGCTTTTGACCCAAGTTGAAAATGGTGCATCCAACTGAAGAGCAGACAGAGCTCTAAAAATCAGTAGTCTTTTTTCACATTTCTGTAAGTGAATTAAGGAAAAAAGTGTGCAGGGTAAAAATGGATCCATTAGGACAGAATCATCCAGTAGACAAATAACCTAACAGTGTTACACTCTTACAAGTGGATTAAAAAAAGAGAGGCCATGCCTTGAAATCCACCTTGGAGAGCAACTGAAATAAGAGTATTTCGGTGGCCTTCCTGCAACACTTTGGCAGACAACCAGGGCAAGACAGCAAAGAATTTCTCCTGCCTCAGCTGTGCTCTCCTGGCAACCTTACCCTGATCAAACCAATCATCCTTCCACTCCTAGAGGGAAAACAAGCCTAGGAAGGCAGTGTTTCTCTGGTGTTGTAAGTAACTGAAGACCTGGAGGAAACAGACAGTTGGCCACAGGGCTCACTAGAGGAGAACTGTTCATTTGAGTCCCAGTAGGCCCATTTAAAATAAGTCTTTCTCATATCATGTGGGATTTTCCAAAAGTCAGCATCCAGAACATTAATTAAACATGAAAAGTTATCTGCACAAATTTTTCATTTGCTTTAAAACAGTACCTTACAATCTATACCTAATAAACAGTATGTATTTATTTATGATCTTTCAATGACCAAAATGAGAATGTGAATATTCCATTCTTAGAATGTGAACATTCAGATGATTCTTAGACCATCTAAAGCCAGTACTTATGACTCCTTAAGTCTTTTTTCTTTTCTTTAAGTGAATGTCTTTATTTACACAGGAATAGGTAAATCAGGAGACCAAAACACCATTGATGGATTATCCAATGTAACATTTTTCTTGATTCTACTTTTGCCAAAGAATTAAGATACATGTAATTATTATGCAAAAGTTTACATTCTAATGATCTGTTATTTACTATTTTTTTATTGTGTTCAATTAGCACAAAATAAAGTCCTTTTTTCTTTCCCTTAATATCGCCCTCTGACCACACTGATCAAGAACTCCTAACCTGAAAAGGAAAGAGAAGAGGATCCACAAAATAGAATAAAGACACCCTGGCTACAAACACCGATGGATGGAAATCACTGTTGAATTTTATTCCGTGTTTTAATTATCTTATTACAGGCCTGGTACTGGCTCTGGATACCAAAATATATAAAATAAGTATATGACCCCATTCCAGACCTTGGATGACCTATAATCAGGAAATAAATCAGAGAATAATTTGCAGAATGTAGTACTGCTAGTCAATTCCTCAGCGTATGCTGTTTGCAAATATGCTATTTATGACTGTCTTTTCTTCCCAAATGAGGCCTCCATTCCTCTTCTCTCTGACGTCCACCTCCACCTGTGCAATATCCAAGCTGTCCATGCCTAACAGGGTCAGCTAGGGGCTGGTACAAGATGGTGTTCGGCTCCAAATTCTCTTCATAACCTTCCCGTCCCCTCTTCAGCGGGATCATGAATATGCTATCCTAGCCCATGTTCTCATTCTTTAGTTATTTATAGCTCAATTAATTTTATCTCAGTAACCATTTCTCACAGAACA
Source organism: Martes martes (assembly GCF_963455335.1). Classification (NCBI taxonomy): domain Eukaryota; kingdom Metazoa; phylum Chordata; class Mammalia; order Carnivora; family Mustelidae; genus Martes; species Martes martes. Next base: position 24,006,213 of record NC_137895.1, read on the forward strand.
CATTATCTTTACTCTTTTCCTTGACCACTTTCACTTAATGCCAATTGCTTCAGGAAAGATCTAGGGAAAGGTTCAAACATATTATAATGTGTGATCTAATTAAAAAACTTTTTTTTAACTTCTCTGACTTGAAAAAAACTTAAAACTTGGAAGTTTTTAAGAGAAAAGGGGATTAGCACTTTAAAAATATTTGCCCCCGGTACCTGAGTGGCTCAGTCGGTTAAGTGTCTGACTCTTGGTTTCACTTCAGGTCATGATCCCAGGGTCCTGGAATCAAGCCCCACATCAGGCTCCGTGCTCAGCAGGGAGTGTGTTTCAGGATTCTCTCTCTCTCACCCTTTGCACCTCCCCCTGCTTGCTCATGCTCTCTCTAAAATAAAAACTTTAAAAAAATATATAAAAAATAGAAATAAAAAAATACACCCCCAAAAAGGATGTAAGATAGAAAATTTAAACCACTAAAACTGGGTTTTATTAAAAACAATACCTATTATTTGTATTGTTTTTAGTATGTTCTGAAAAGGAATGAGAGGGGAATGGGAATCAAATAGAAAGCAAGAGAATATTCAGTGATAGGCAATATAAATGCTTTTTAAAATCACTAAAGAAAGCCCAGGATCAGCATAAGCCACATGACAAAAAATAGTATTAATTAAAAGGAATCAATCACTAGGGGAAGAAACAGATATAGGGAGCAAGGCTGAAAGCTGAATGGAGAAAAGTAGCTTTCCTTTTGATTTTGAGGAGTGGGAGAAAGGAAGTAAGTACCTAAGATTCACTGAGCCCAAGGTCTCTATGTATGGCTGTGCAGGTTGTGAACTGCACAAAGGCTTCTAATGAAGGTGTTGAGTGGAACTGAATCCAGTGTTCCCTGGCACAGGGCAATATTTCTTTGGAGAAAGAGGTATTATTTTTTCTTGCCTGAAGGGATAAGTCTGCTGGATGGGAGCATCTTTTACTAATTAACATGTGGCCTTTTAAAAATGGCTTCCAAATTCTCTGATACTCCTCCTAAGAAGAAGTGTGATCTTTGGTCCAGCCCCTTTGAATCTAAGGTCTTTGTTTTGGTTTTTTATGCTGGATCAATAGAAAATTGAAAGTGACAAAGTGGCAGCTTCTTCTTCCTGCCTTTTGGGACATTCACTCTTGGAACCCAGCTACCATCCCCTGATGGCTACATGGAGGTGCCATGTGCAGTTCTGCCTTATTCTCAGCTAAGGCTCTGGCAAACAGCCAGGGTTAACCAGCAAACATGTACATAAAGACATCTCCAGGTGACACTCAGCTGTTGGGTCACACCCAGCCTTCTCCTCGCTCCCTCTTATACCCCAGACATTGTAAAGCAGAGGTAAGCCAGTGCTGGTGGGCCCTGTCCAAATTCCTGACCCACAGAGTCCACGAATATAATAAAATGCTTATTTATGCTACTTCGCCTCCAAGTGGCTGGTTATGCAGCAATCGATAACTGGGACATCAACTCTGGGGAGCTATGTCTCTCATGCAGAGGCTCAGTCCAGGCTAGCAGCAACTGGGACTTAAGCCCTTTCTAAACGCTATGCCCAGCTGTGCTTACCAGACTGAGTCTTTGGTACACAGGGCCATGACTCCCATTTGACAGAGCCAGCATGGTATTATAAGGCTCTTGGCTTCTCTCTCCCTACTCCTCCCTCTCCACTTCCCCAAATCTCACACCATGTTTTACCTACACTCCCACTTCTCTAGCACGGCTTTCTCTTGTCTGTGGGTCTTTACAAATGCTGATGCCTCTACCTGAAATATCTTTCTTCCTCTCCCACCCTCCATCTGCACTGTTGTATTCTCACCTTCTCGCTTGCCTGTCCCATGCCAAAACTGTTGGTAATGCAGAGGATTTCTATATTCTTTCATTCTGAGCTGACCATCACACTGAAAGCTCAAATGTTTTCTGCTGGAGCCACGAGATACACCTTCCAGATAAACCAGAAATGCCTTTCCACAGAAGTGCGGGGAGAAACATGGCTGCCTGCCAGATTCCAGGATCACCACCTTAATATTTGTCAGCCCACAACGTGCTCTGAGGAAAAGTTTGAGAACTCATTCCCACAAAGGAATGATGTAAATTCAAGAAGCCTTAAAGTCAATTCTTGCCGTCAAAGCGATGGCATGCATCACAACGTTTTCAGGATGTTTTAATCTCTTACTGACTAGAACCTCAGAGTAAGCAAAAGTGGGAAATAGCCTAGAAATCATATTTAGCTTTCATTTCATCTGGCGTGAGGAAAGCTGTGATGAGGTAGTGTTGGACCAGCAGCAACACAACCCACAGCCGAAGCTGGCTGCAGTGGGCGTCTGAGATGCCTGAGCTCAAAATTAAAACTCTGGGGGTTTAACAAGAACAGCTTAAGAGCTGTGATCAGGAGCAACTTGTTTCTTCCTGATGATTTTCAGCACTTTTACTTTCAGTTTCTTCTCCATATAATTCCCACCATGAAACAATTAAAACAAAACAAAAAGCGAATGGATTTGAAAATGATGGTTTTGATTTAAAAAAAAAAAAAAGTCCACACCATGAAATAAATGCTTGTCTCAAATAAAATCTTCCATGTGCTATGAAATGAGACAGCTCTAATCTCTCAAATAACAAAGATTAAGCAAAAAAAAAAAAAAAGATAGAATGTGAATGTCAAAGAGACTCACAGGAATAAATGGAAAATTGATAGATGCTCTAGAGTTTCCAAAATGCTTTTTAAAAATCTTAATACATTCTGTGACACAATACAAAATCTGTGACATTCCATGGGAAAATAAATGTTTATTTCCAATATAAGCTTTGAAATGTGTAAATAAAAGCAGATAGGAGCATTTCTCCAATGCTGAAGGTGCTGATAGGCTAACAAGCATTTCAATGAAAAGAAGATACCTATCTCTGAGTTAAAGTGATGTCTGCCTATCTCACTCCTCCCTCTCTACCAGCCTTTCCCTTTTTTTTCTTCTGTCATCTCAATTTTCTGTCTGCCCTATCTCTCTTTTTTATTTTATTATTATCTGCTCTTTTCTTTTTCTTCTCACCATAACTCTCTTTCCAATCAAATGACCTATTCCTTGTGGTCCTACTCTGTGCAGGTCAATTGGCTGCACCTTAGGATAATGTGAATGCAGCACATGGTCTATGTCAGCCTAGAAAGTACAATCAAGCTGAAAGAAAAGAGAAAACCCAGAGACCCACAAGAAGGCAGTGCCAAATTGTAAATGCTAGAGTGTTCCAAGAGTTGGGCCTTAGAAGACAAGCAGACTCTGGTATCCTGGAAGAGTATTCAGCCAAGGGATACTGGGAGCAAAGACACTGGAGAAGGAGAGCACCATATTTGTTGTAAGTTTCAACCAAGTAGACTGTTCAGTCTTCGGTGTAGGGTTTTCATAGGAAAGTGGTAAGAGACAGGGTTACAAAAGCAGATGGGATCCACATGGTAGGGGACTTTGAATGCTAGCAAAGGGATTTAGACTAGACTGTGTACCATGAAGAGCCAGTGGTGTTTTTCTGGTGGGATTTTTGAGGGGGTGTGGGGGGAGGCTCTGTATTTTAAAGCACTATCTTTGAGAATTCTTCCCTCCCTACCCTTTCATTCTGGCTAACTGTCCTCTTGTTATTTGTTAAATTTATAGAATATAATGTTGCATTCTTCATTCTATTCTCTATCATAAAAGTAGGCAACCTAAAAATTCCATGTGTGTCTTTTTAAGTCACATACATTGCTTGGGTTTCTGTGAATGAATAACCAAAAGAAAATAATACTCAGATCTGGTTGTTTAGAAATAATAGATTTTGAAGATTATCTTTCATGTAAAAAATAAAAAGATGACATAAATCCAAGTCCACTATAAAAGCCAAGAAATAAGTCATTTGGGATACGCAACCTGTTCCATAGAGATCTCCAAGAATATAGCTAAATAGTTCTGATTTAAATGGGAGTTTGGCTTGAAATCCTTCCTATGGCCTTTTCTGATTCTTCACTAAAGCACTTAAAAAGTCAAAGAAAAATATAAAAATATATAAAAATACCACCATAAAAATAATAGTGATAGACAACTTATTACTAGACTCTAAGAAGAACTTCAAATAAATATATGGTTCACAAATATAAATTAAAATGTATGCTGGCAGAGCCTCAAAGACCCTGGTCTGAAGGACCACAAGCCTGAGGAGCTGGATGCTATTTATTCCCCTATGTCTTCCAACTCACTCATCTTTCTCCATCCCTTTCTTCAGACTGAAACTCCCAGAAAATAGTAAGGCAAGAACTAGACAGTGAATGTTGCATTATTACTTCCTTTTCTGTTGCCGCACACTGGGAAGACCTTCTCTCTTTCCCAAGTGTGCTCTGAAAAATCATATGGAAAAAGGAGGGAAAATATCCAGGATCAAAGAAGAAGTGCACACTCTTGAAAATGCTTTCCTCCAAGGAATCAGAAGAAATTCTAAGAACTAGCACAGCAGCCTCAACTGGATACTGTCCAAGAAGCTGTGCCCTCTAAGATACCCAGAAAAGAAGCCATTAAGGAGAGAGAGAAAGGACAAAGAATAAAGGACAATAGGATGAGTTCTGAAAAAAGTGAGGAAGAAAGCTGGGTGGCCCAAGGAAGATTTGCAAGAAAACTAAAATTGCAATAACAAAATTAAAACTCACACAGAGGGGCACCTGGGTGGCTCAGTGGGTTAGGCCTCTGCCTTCGGCTCAGGTCATGATCTCAGGGTCCTGGGATGGAGCCCTGCATCGGGCTCTCTGCTCAGCAGGGAACATGCTTCCCTCTCTCTGTCTCTCTCTGCCTACCTCTCTGCCTACTGGTGATCTCTCTATCAAATAAATAAATGAAATCTTTAAAATAAAATAAAATAAAACTCACACAGAACCTAGTGAAGAGTGGAATTCACACTCTAGAAAATCAGATCAGAAATAAGGATGAGAAGATCAGCACTGCTTTCTCTACCAAAGACAGATAAGAAGGCAAGGCAAATAACCACATGATTAGCATGCATTTGTGATAACAAATACAAAGGGAGGAAAGATCAACAAAACAGGCCTATAAGTAGTGGCTGTCATTTGCATGAAGATCCTGTAAATGAATCAAGAGTTCAACTGGCAACAAAGAAACTGGAAAGGAAGTTAACTATAACCTTACTAGGGTATTACAAAGCTAAAGGCATAATCTGGAAGTAGGAGAAGTCATTCTTCTCTAAAGAGGTGGACACACAGTCTCATTTGGTCTTAGCTACAATAGAGGAATAAAGGGCATTTATAGTTGAGTTCTTAGTACAAAGCCACTGCCAGGGTTGAAATCCTGGATTCATCACTATGTGACCTTGGCCAAGTTATTTTATTTCTTCTTGCCTAAAAAAATTAAAATTATAAGTAAATTATAAAATGAGAATAATTATAGCTCCTTCTTTAAGGCTCTTGTGTTATTGCTGTAACTCAAATGAGAGGAAAGAGTTATATACACAGCCTTAGAGATGAAGAGAAATACGTTAAAATAATTACAGAAGCCAAAAAAATGCGAACTTCAAATAGGAAGTTTTGGAATTAGTTACAATTCTTGAGCAGAGGGTTGTGGGGGAGGGAGGGCACAGGATCCTACCTACTGAAATCAAAAGAAAGACCCTCATAATTTAAACCAGAAGGAGCCAACTTCATCTATACACACTGGATTGGGAGTCCCCTGTTGTCATAACAACAATACTATGCTATCCCACTAGACCCTATGGATCCTGGTCAATAATCCCTAGCCAATAAGCGTCCTCAGCATCCAGTTCTTCCCAGACAGTAACTCCAACTTGTTTAGAATGCCAACCTAAATTTATTTTAGATAATTCAACCTAGTGGGTGTCTTTTCCTTCCAGGAAGTTTTGCATTAAACACAGAAATGATAAAGTGATCAAACCTACAGAATTAATACTTTTATGGTAAATGTAGGAAAAGGTTTCTAAATCCTTGGACAATATTTATGTGTAGTATATTAAAGGTTTAATATTTAAGAGAATGTGGCATCTCAGTGAACAAGAAAGATTAGTCTTGGGATTTCAATTTAAAAGGTGTAATTGAGTAATGGATTTTAGACTTTTACCTGTAAGTGGGAAGACTTAGAGAATTTAATCAAGTTTAAAAGTATTGTTAACAGGAGAATATGTGATTCATTATTTAGGGTTAACTTATGGGATATTTTAGAGTTGTTAAGATTTGGCTAGTAGGTCAGGCATTTGAAAATCTTAAAAGAAAACAATGTATCAAATGTATAAATGGATTTTAAATACTTAAGGGAATTTTATTAACTAAGTTGTAAAGGGACATGCTTGGGAGTTGAAAGAGTTCAACTTAAATTGATCAAACATTATTCAAAGGCTCTCCTGAAAGTAACTGTTAAAATTTACTAGATTCATCAATCAAATAATAAAGTGTGTAAGGTGAACTTAAAGGTTCGAGAGAAGCTGGATTTCTAAAAAGCAAAACAAAAAACCTGTATCTCTAATAAAGTGAATATTAAATTAAAACCTTGAACAACAGCATAGCCTTTCTCTCGCACAAAAACAGCCCCCAGACATTTAAAAAAAATCACAATTGATACAGAGATCACATCGAAGGATTATAAGAGTTTCTGAAAAAGAAACCCATATAAATGAAACAGAAGCAACAATCATACATGACTGAAAATTATTTCCCAAAGCTAGAAAAAAATGACTTGCATATACAGGCATACCTCATTTTCTTGCACTTCAGTTTATTTTGCTGTGCAGGATTTGTGTTTTTTATAAATCAAAGGTCTGTGATAACCCTGTGTCAAGCAAGTCAATCAGCACCACTTTTCCAAAAGCATTTGCTCACTTTGTGTCTCTGTGTCACATTTAGGTAATTCCCATAGTATCTCAAACTTTTCCACTATTATTTGTTTGGATGATCTCTGATCTTGTGATCTTTGATGTTACATTGTAGTTGTTTTGGGGGGTGCCACAAATCTCATCCATTTAAGACAGTAAATGTCAGTGATAAATGTTTGTATGTGTTCTGACTGCTCCACCAACTGGCTATTCCTCCATTTCCCATCTCCCTCTCTCTCCTAGAGCTTCCATATTCCCTGAGACACAACAGCACTGAAACTAAGCCAATTAATAACCTTACAATGGCCTCTAAGTGTTCAAGTGAAAGGAAGAGTCACACATTCCTGTGTTTAAATCAAAAGCTAGATTTAAGTTTAGTTGGGAAGGCATGTCAAAAGCCAACATCGGCGGAAAGCCAGGCCTCTTGCTCCAATTAGCCAAGATGTAAGTGCAAAGGAACAGTTCTTGAAGGAAATTAAAAGAGCTACTCCAGTGAACACATAAATGATAAGAAGGTGAAACAGCCTTACTGCTGATACGGAGAAAGTTTTAATGTTCCAGGTACAAGATCAAATCAGCCTCAACATTCTCTTAAGCTGAAGCCCAATCCAGAGCAAAGCCCTAACTCTCCTTAATTCTGTGTAGGCTGAGGAAACTGCAGAAGAAAAGTCTGAAGCTAACAGAGGTTGGCTCATGAAATTTAAGGAGAGATGCCGTCTCTATTACATAGAAGTGCAAGATAAGGCAACAAGTGCTGAGTAGAAGCTGCAGCAAGTGATCCAGAAGACCTAGCTAAGGTAATTAATGAGAGTGACTTGACTAAACAACAGATTTTCAATGTACACAGAATATCCTTCAACTGGAAGAAGTTGCCATCTAGGACTTTCATAGCTAGAGAGGGAGGAGAAGTCAAGGCCTGGCTTCAAACCTTCTAAGAACAGGCTGACTCTCTTGTCAGAGAAATCAATGCCACTGGTGACTCTAAGTTGAAGCCAATGATCATTTATCATCCTGAAAATTCCAGGATCTTTACGAATTCACTGAGTCTACTCTGCCTGTGCTCTATCAGTAAAACAACAAAGCCTGGACAACAGCACATCTGTTTACACCATGACCTACTGAATATTTTAGGCCCACTGTTGAGAACTCCTGCTCAGAAAAAAAGATTTCTTTCAAATATTACTGCTTACTGACAATGCACCTGGTCACCCAGGAGCTCTGATGGACATGGACAACAAGATGAATGTTTTTATGCCTGCTAACACAACATCCATTCTGCAGCCCATCAATCAAGGAGTAATTTCAACTTTCAAGTCTTATTCTTTAAGAAACACATCTCATAAGGCAATAGCTGCCATAGACAGTGATTCCTCTGATGGATGTGGGCAAAGTAAATTGAAAATCTTCTGGAAAGGATTTGCCATTTGAGATGTCATTAAGAACATGTGTGACTCTGGGAAGAGGTCAAAATATCAACATTAACGGGAGTTTGAAAGAAGTTGATTCCAACTCTCATGAGGGATCCAAGACTTCAGTGGAGGAAGTAACGACAGATGTGGTGGAAAGGACAAGAGAACAAGAATTAGAAACGGAGCCTGAAGATGTGACTGAGTTGCTCCAATTTCGTGGCAAAACATTAATGGATAAGGAACTGCTTCTTATGGATGAGCAAAGAAAGTGGTTTCTTGAGATAGAATCTATTCCTGGTGAAGATGCTATTGAATATTTTTGACATTACAAAAAAAGATTTAGAATATTACATAAACTTAGTTGATAAAGAAATGGAAGGGTTTGAGAAAATGGACTCTAATTCTGGAAGAAGTTCTACTGTAGGCAGAATGCTATCAAACAGCACCACATGCTACAGAGAAATACTTCATGCAAAGAAGACTCAATCAGTGTGACAGACTTCACTGTTGTCTCATGTTAAGAAATTGCCACAGCCACCCCACCACCACTGGTGGGTCAGCAGCCACCCATATTGAGGCAAGACTGCCAGCAAAAACATTATGACTCACTGAAAGTTCAGATGATTCTTAGCATTTTTAGCAATAAACTATTTTCTAATTAGGATATGTACTTTTTCTTAGACTAATGCTACTGAACACTTAATGGACTACAGTATAATATAAAAATAACTTTTATATGCACTGGGAAACCAAACAACTCATTTGACTCACTTTATTGAGATATTCACTTTATTGCAGAGGTTTGGAACTGAACCCACAATATCTCCAATATATGCCTATACAGACCAGTATGCAGGGGTTTACTGCATTTTAGGAAAAATTAAGAACTGCTATTACATTTTAGAAAAAAAAAATTTAATTACAAGGATAAAGAAAAAAATCACATTAGCCTCCTGATAGAAAGAAAAATAGGAAAAGGTGATCCACAAGGGAAAAATATCAGGCTGGCCTCAGACTTCTCTGTATAACAAAGGCCAGAGGACTACAGATCAACAACTACAGAGTTTGAACAGAAATGGTTACTATCTAAATATTTTCTATTTCACCAACTTATTATCTAGGTATGAAGCCAAGATAAAAACATTCCCAGAACTCTAAAAGTATATTGAAGATACATTTCTATGAAAAGATGAATTAAAAACAGGAGCTTAGAAATCAGGCAGTCATGTGTAAGAGGATTGTGGTGAGCATTACATGAGTTAAAGAGTAAAGCTTAAATCATTGCAAATATTTTTTCAGGTCAAATGGCATTAAGCACAGTCATTTGATTTCTTCCTCCCCACTTACCCAGTGAAATCAGGGGAAACCCTGAAAGGGAAGAACAGCTTTCACATGGCAAAACTTAAAAAATTCTCATCCAGTGAAGATAAAGATATTGACAGAAGGTCCAGAATGTGTTCCATTCCCACAGCCCCCTCCCAAGAAAGAGCAGCAAACCCAGGATTTAAGTGAAGGAAGCTTTAGCTGAACCTTACTGACATTCCTAAGCTAGAAGCCTGGGTTGAACTTAGGACAACCAGGAACCAACTGCACTGTTTGATCCCTCATAAGTATTAACACTGGAGACAATGTGGTCCCAGGAGCCATTTGACAGCAGAAAGCAGAAAGCTGGCACGGTGTCAGAGATCTGGTGGGCTATACTACAGAAGGAGACTGGATACTGGTTTTAAGTATCAAGCCAAAGCTTGATCCAGACATGGAGCATGCAGAAAATTGGTCTCTGTTTCAGAAGTATCACCAAATCTAGAGAACAAAGATCCTCCACTGGCATTTATTTATTTGTTTATTCATTCAACCAATATTTGTTGTCAACCAACTACGAAATTAAATAGCACAACCCTTGTGCTCCGAAGCTTAAAGTCTACAGAGGACAAGAGACAAATAAATAGGTGATGGTGATGATAGATGAATAGGTGAAGAACACGGAGCCAGCAGATAATCCACGGATATGCATCCAGATCAGACTTCAATGATGGGGAAAGACTTGCTAAAGGAAACTGCTTGTATGTGAAAACTGAGTTGTAGTAGGTGAAAGGTTTGAAGTTAGGCAAGTGGAGAAATATGTAAGAGAACACTTCAGACAGAGAGAAAGCAGCAAGGGTTAAGCCAAGAACCAAGAGAACATGATGCATTTAGGACCTGAAAGAGGCAAGCAGGGGTCCAAGTCATAGAGAACCTTGTGATTCATGCTTAAAACTCTGAACTTCAACCCAAGAACAGTGTAAGAGTACTGAAGGATTTTTAAGCAATGGAATATGATCCACTTTCCATTGTGAGAGATGATTCTGTTAATAAAAAATTAGGAATGGAGGCCATGAGACTAATGACAGGGTGAGAAGGTAGCAGGATAATTGAGAGGATTCGTGATCACAACTGACCTAGACAGCTTGCTGTACCCATGGAAAATACATCAGATTTGAGAGAGATTCTGAAGCAATAGGACTGCTGCATAACAATTATCACTAATCTAGCATAAATACATTTTTCATCTCACAGTTTTGATGGATCAGGATGGTATGTCTTCTGCTTCACAGTCTCACACAAGGCACAAAGTGTTGGCCAGGTCTGGAGTCTCATCTGATGGCTGAAACGGAGGAGGATACGCCTTAAAGCTCGTGTAGTTTTTGACAGGATTTAGTTACTTGCAACAGTTGGACTGAGGGTCTTTGTTCCTCCCTGTATAGACATGCCATCTATTGGTTACAGGCAAGTTGATAGGCCAGCCCAAACTCAAGAGGAAGGAATTCTACAAAAATATGAATTACACAAGGACAGAAGGCAGGGATCATTGGAACTAACTTTGAGTCTGACTGGCAATGTGGACTGAAATGAATAAGAGGATATATGGTTGAATTATTGGGACTACTGAAATAGTGACCAGTTTTTGCAATTAAGTAATAAGGTGAGTTTTGGATATTTTGAGTTTGGGGAACCTATAACACACCCATGTTGAGTTGGGTAATACTTGCTGGGATACAGGTTTCTCATACTTAGTATAATCATCTGGACTAAGAGTAGGAATTGTCACTTCTCCATAGATTATCAAAGTGTTGAAAGTTGATGAGATGACCCAGGGAAGGTGAATAAGTAAAACCTTAAGGCGTATTACCATTAAACATAATGGCAGAAACTGTTTTAAGAAAGTACCTCCTGAATGTGAATCTCCAGAAAGGAGGACTGGTCATATGTATTTTTTTAAAGCAACACAGGTGATTGTGATGTGTAACCAGATTTGAAAACCACTAAAATGTATTCATTAAAAAAAAACAGACTAAACATACATAGTTGATCTTTGAACAGAGCAGGGGTTTTTTGTTTTTGTTTTCATTTTAAAGATTTTATTTATTTATTTATTTGACAGAGAGAGAGAGAGACAGCCAGCAAGAAGAGAGAATATAAGCAGCAAGAGTGGGAGAGGGAGAAGCAGGCTTCCCACTGAACAGGGAGTCCAATGCAAGGCTTGATCCCAGGACCCTCGGATCATGACCTGAGCTGCAGGCAGACACTTAACTACGGAGCCACCCAGGCGCCCCTGAACAAAGCAGGTTTGAACAGCATGGTCCACTTGTATGCAAATTTTTTTTCAATAAAAACAGTACAGTACTATTAATGTATTTTCTTTTCCTCATGATTTTCTTAATAACATTTCCTTTTCCCTAGCTTACCTTATTGTAAGAATACGGGATATAATACATATTACATACAAAATATGAATTAAATGTTTATGTTATTGGTTAGGTTTCCACTCAACAGTAAGGTATCAGTAGTTAAGTTTCTATGGATTCAAAAGGTATATGCGGATTTTCAACTGTGTAGAGGGTCAGTGCCCCTAAGCCCTGCATTGTTCAAAAATCTACTGCATATACCGAACTTTAAAGGTAGTTATTTCCAGGAGGCAGGATTATAGGTGATCTTTATTTTCTCCTTTCTGCTGGCCTATACTTTCTATCCTGAACATATTTCTTTGATAAAAAGGAAATCAAGTTGCTTCTTTTAAAAACAATTCTACCACAAACAAATAGGGTTTATCTAAGAAGTACAATAAAAGAAATTTTATTAATATAATACATTATATTGAAGGGATTCAGAACAAGGCTTCCCAAGATGTGCTACTTTGGCATGTGGATTTTGTCAAGCTAAAGTCAGTCAAGACCAAAGACTCAGAAGGAGGTTTTACCTCTCCTCTTAACTACCTAAAAAATTCAGAGGGATGCCTGGGTGGCTCAGTCAGTTAAGTGTCTGCCTGTGGCTCAGGTCATACTCTGTGGGTTCTGGGATTGAGACCCTGTTGAGCTCCCTGCTCAGGGGGGAGCCTGTCTCTCCCTCTCTCTCTGCCAACCCCCACCCTGCCACCGTGTGTAAGCACACATGCTCTCTTTCTCTTTTTCTCTGTCAAATAACTAAATAAAATCTTTAGGAAAAAAAAAAAAGAATTTAGAAAGAGGGCCTGGTGGAGAAACGGATAACTACAAAGAGTATGTGCTAGATGTGGTAAACTGTGGGGAGCTTGGCAGGGCTTGGAGATCAATCTCCTCTCCTGTTCCATTGTATCTGTATAGCATGACAAACATTTGTTATCAAACATCTGCTCTTCTCATCTTTCTGTAAATTGTCTTCATCCCTTTTGAAGCCTCAGATTCTACCCCCTGCTCTAGCTCATGATGGCATATAAGCTTCAATTGCCTGACCACATGTGGGTCTCATATGCTCATGAGGCTCCCATACATACATAATCAAATTTGTTTTTCTCTCGTTAATCTGTCTTAAGTCAATTTACTAGGCCCTCCAAAGAACCTAGAAGGGCAGAGGAAATAGTTTTCCTCTCCGATACTATTAATAGAGTAAAAAGCAGATGAGAAACTCTAAACATACCTATTTTTCCCTGTGCAAAGACTTGCATTTTCATGATAACATTCAAGGCTCATAATGCTGTCACTGAAATAGGAACTGTTTTAAACTATGGGTTGGTATATAAATTAGTACACACCTCCTAAAGAGCAATTAGGCAGTGGGTATCAAGACCCATAAAATTATTTATACTCTTGGATTTAACTTTACTTGCAGGAACATAGCCACAAATAATCAGAGATATGGACAAAGATTTACCCATACAATGAATTCAGAGCCATATTATTGATGACAATGAAAAATTACAAATAACTGATGGATGATTGGAAATAGTTAAACAAATGGTTCATATACATGCCACTCTGATGTCCTTTAACTTCATACAGGTGAATACAAATGTATTGTGTTTACTGTAATACCATATACATTTACTATAATACGATAACACTCTTTACTATAATAACATATGCTTAGTATTATATACTGTAACCGTATGTAAGTAATACATACTATCTCATGTTTATCATAATACTAGCCTATAAAGCTTCACTGGATGATTATTACTAGGTCAAGACTTCCAGGAATCACTCCCCACAATTATTCCTTCCTTGATTCTGAGACAAGTGAAAGAGGAGACCTAGGAGGAAGATGACCATGGAATTGAGCCCCAGAGCCTCTCTGCTCTTCACTTCACTGTCCTTATCTCCATCTAGAGCCTTCCTGCAGCTAGCCTCACTTCTGCTGGCCTCTCCAGAAAGGCTAACTTCTGGCATTCATCTCTGGCCAAAAAAAACAGTTCCTTCTACTTCCTTTAAAAAGCTACTTTATGGGATTTCCCTTAGAAAAAAAGAGTTCATAGAAGGAGTTCATAGGCCCCAGAGACACAGTTCTTCCCCAGACACCACAACTTGCCAGTGTGAGCAGCTCAGAATAGGGACTATCGAGGTATTGTACCTGGAGCTACTCTGTGACATTCTAGCCACTGTGCTCTGGCCAACCTCCAGATCTCAGGGTGATTTCACTTGAATTCCCCCTGTACCTCCGTCCAATATGGCTTCCTCTGGGAATCCAGTCCATTACACAGACTGACTTTATTGATGAGCCTCTTTCTGCTTTCCTCCCAGAGGCAGCTCAGGGATGTGGCTGGGAACCTTTTTCACTGTCTGTAATGGCCCATGACAATTAAGAAGTTTCCTCTGTCCCTCTGTCATTGATGGAGGCTGGTCTTCTCAGAGCATACAGAGAATGTAGGTGGACAAAACTCCCTTTCTCCACTGCCTTTTGAATCAGATTTTCAAAAATTATTTTTTCTATTTCGTATTAAATATACCATTCACATGCATATGTGTACCTCTCTAAGTAATAATTTTTTTTTCATTCTAAGTTACTTTTTTGGGATAAAGAACAACCCAAACCTCTATTATATTCAATTAAGAACACATAACCAAGAGAATATTTACTCACCCACTTAATATATATTATATTTTACTTACAATGTATATATTGTGAGTGCTACTAAAATGAATAGAAGAATGATCCCTACTCACAAGTACAGGAGGAAGAGGTGAGCAAAAATAATTGTGATATAATATGATACAAATTAAGTGTGATATGAGCAGCACAAATAATGAAATATGATAGTTCACCGAATGAAAAAAGAACTTTGAAAAAATGATTAAAAAAAGCTTCCTGGAGATGGGCCAGCATTAAATTAAGTGTAAGTAGAAATGTTTCAAGAGTAGGCTGAGGGTAGGTTGGGCTTTAATTTTTTGTTTTTGTTTTAAAGTAAATTAAAGGTTTATACACTATATTTTGTAAATAAAAATGTGGTTCTGAGTTTTATTAGTTGGGACTCTTTTGGTTGCAGACTTTGGAAACCCAACTTGAACTTTCTGGTTTAGGGCATAACAGGAATTGACTGGTTTTTGGAAGAATGCTGGAGACATCTCAAGTGATCACAGAAAGTGTTAGGGACAGAGATCTATTATGACTGGTCCCATTTTTAATCAAGTAACATGCCTCCACCAATCCACAGAAGCTGAGCCTGCAGATACAGTTTATAAAAATGGCAACTCACAGAAACAACACTGAAATGAAGGAAACACTGTTTACAAAAGGTATTCTGCATGCTCAAACTGTAAACTTTTAGTTCTTCATCTTATAAGACTCTTCTTAGAGAATTATTCAACATCACATACAGATGGCTGGCCTCCCTGCTTCTATTTCAGATTTGCATACACGACAAAAATCAAAATGTGCTCTAAGGGGGGAAAAGAACATCTCAAGACATTGCTGAAAGTATAGAGAAATCCCATGTGCAAATTTCTCAAAGATCACCAAAAATATTTAATGTAATCTATTTCCTGCAACAACATTTAAAACAAATAGATACTCATGCCTCCTTTAATTTCTCCAGTTCTATAACCAGGCCATGAAAAATGCCAAGTTTCACACTGGCCTGTTCACTGGATGTCTGAAAAAGTTAAACAAAATTTTATTTAACATCCATTTCACCCAGTTAAATCTAAAGACAACTGCCCGTGGCTCTCGGTATTTCACTGTTCTCAGATTAGGACCTCATATAACCAAGATGCTCAGTGAGAAAGACTGATTAGCCTGGGGTCTTCTGACACCCAGAAAATGCTATGCCTATTGATATTCACTTTTATAAAGTAAGAAGGACATTAAAAATTATACCTATTAGGGAACAGCAGGCTTTGCTCTGATGAATATCAGCAGCACATGGTCATTACTAGCACTCCCTTGAGTTTTTCTGAGATAATTATAGGGGTGGAGGCTCAGCACATAGCACCACAGACAACTCTCAGATTGTTCCCTTAGCCCTCCAAGTAGAGTTGCCAGATTTAGCAAATAAAAGTACATGACATCCAGTTAAAGTTGAATGTCAGATAAATGAAAAATATTCTTCAGTAGAATTATGTCCCATGCAATATTTGAGATATACTTTTACTAAAAATTTAATCGTTATCTGAAATTCAACTTTAGGCTGGGCATCCTGTATTTTACCCAGCAGCCCTACCCTCCAAAGTCTCTTTGATATCACGTTTAGTCTTCTTCTCTAAATACTATTTTTAGCACAAACAGCTTTCAAAAATTAAATTTCAAGAAGCTTTTTATCTAAATCCCATAAGCTATTTTGGGGGGGAAGGGTAGAGTGTGAGGGAGAGACCGCATCTTTTTTTTTTTTTTTTAAAGATTTTATTTATTCATTTGACAGAGATCACAAGCAGGCAGAGAGGCAGGCAGAGAGAGAGAGGAGGAAGCAGGCTCTTTGCAGAGCGGAGACCCCGATGCGGGGCTCGATCCCAGGACCCCGGGATCACGACCCGGGCCGAAGGCAGAGGCTTTAACCCACTGAGCCACCCAGGCGCCCTGAGAGACCGCATCTTAAGCAAACTCCACACCCAGCACGGAGCCCTACACAGGGCTCAATCTCACAACCCTGAGATCATGACTTGAGCCAAAATCAAGAGTCAGACACTTAACCGCCTGAGCCACCAAGGCACCCTAAGACCCCACAAGCTTTTTACTTCCACCATTCTGTGGTCCCCAAACTGAATTCAGAGGCCCAAAGGATGATAGAAAAGAGGGAAAGCAAGAAATAAATAAATAATTTATTTTCTCTTTCAAATAATTCCTTCTCTCCCTGTGCTACTTGATCCCCCAAATAAAGTACTAACCAATGTTAGTACATTGCCCACTGTAAGTACTGCTAGTGATTCCTTGGGGTTAGACCTATTTACAGTGCAGTTTACATACAGTGGCAATCTTCCACAGAAGCATGCTACTGTTATTTCCTAAAATGCCTGACAGAGCCTGCTGGCAACACCAAGTATGTCCTTACCAGGATGCCTGGAGCCTAACACAGAGAAATGCCATGGCCACAGCAGCTCCCTGTCCATATATCATAAGCATGTGCACGTCCTTACAATAAGCCTGCCACAAGGAAAGGAGGAGACCATATATCACTTCTCAACATCTAGAATTTATATTTAAACCTACCCTTGCAGTGTCAGGTCTGGGAGGTCCTTGTATTAAACCCAAATCATAAAATACTTGAAGAAAGAACATGAAAACCGTAAGTCTTCCTTCAACTCAACACCTCTACTGTCACTTCTGTGTCAGAATTTTTACTAGTTTTTGTTGAAGGCAGTGTATGTATGGGCACTTGGAGGGTTACAGTTAACCAAGAAAAATAATATAATTCCAGAATGGGAGGACAAAAACATCTCACCAAAGACCTTAACAAAGAGAGTTTAAAAACAAAACCCCCAGGTCCCATTTGTCAGTTGGTCACAAATCTAACTGCTGGGGCCCCAACAAGCGATTCCGAAAGCTGAAAGATAAAAGGAATGAACGAGGCATTTATCCTGTCCTTCCTGTATGTAATGGGTACTTTATGTGTTGCAGAGTAATCAAACAGTCAATGAAGAAATTTTGGGAAATTCCTGCTAATAATAAATGCAGAAGGAATGATAGAACCAGAAAATCAACATTTTACAAGCCCTTTAATGAAATAGTGGACCTAGTTAACAATCAACAAGAAATAGAAACTTTATAATGGAAGGATGAGGCTGACACAATTGTCCCCACTCATGGATTTCAGCATCACTTCAAGTGGGACAACCAGAACGATGGCTTCACGAAATGAAGCAGCAAGAAGGTCAGAGCATCACCCAGGAAAAAGTATGGTCTGAAAACTGGACTTGAATCTAACTGAACCTTAGGGTCATTATATCATCCTCTCACGTGTGTGTGTGTGTTAAATTTTACATTAAAAAAAAAGTATTCAGAATGTTCTTGGAACCTTGTTTTTGACCTTTGTTTTAAACCCTTCTAAGATGCATTATTAGTTCCCTTCACCATCCTGAACACAGCTGAATCTTTCTTTGATGACAGAGGTCAGCATTTCATCCTTATTACAATAAACTTCAAGTAGGAGTTTCCATAGCTACTGATTTAAATCCTGTAAGGGACACTGACTGAATCTATACTAATCCCAGAATATTTATTCATCGATTGTAAATAGCTTTCAAGATCTTTCATGTACTCCATATTGTCACCATATATTTATTTTCTTGATATTTGACCTTTTTCTGATAAGATTTTTAAAAAATATTCAAAACCACAGTGAGTGTTGTGAGGGAGTTGGGACTACTGAATCATTGTGGTTCGTTGGATTCTAGTTACAGGAGGTTTACATTATACAAAAGAACTTATGGCAGTGATAGGGGAGCTTGGTCATGACAACATTCTGTAAGACTGCTGCTTAGCCACTCTTCCCATTCCACGTGCCTGACCCATGGCTGAAACGGGATCGGCTGTTTGCATGTCATAAAAGCAGATGAGGTTACCATCAGACTTCATGAAGTTAACAAGCACATTGAGAATGACTGAACTTCATTCACACACAAATACAAAGGAAAGAGGGTAGGGTTCCAAAAGAAACACCTTGTTCTTTCTTATGGAAAAAATTGCTAAAAACACTCAGCCATTGAGGGTAGGGGATTGTGCTTCTGACATAATCTGAATTGCACTTTTCCTCCAACTTCACCAACCTATTCTTATTCTACCCTGGTCCACAGTGGAATAGCTGCAATTCTCATCAGCGTGCTTTTGTTAAATTTCTCAACCCACGTCAGAGTTCACTTTATGCATTCTCATGATCAATCATTTTGCTGAGGATACTTTGCTTCCTGCCAATACCCTCTGTAACGTGCTGGCTGCCTACAGTCTGTGAAAACCCCTGGAATACACTGTTTGTCTCTCAGTTTACAATGTATTACGATTCACTGCCTGTCTAACCTCTGAGACATCGGTGGACTCTTCTGTATTTTTTGTCTGCCAGCGGCAAAGGAAAGAGAAGGGTTTGTTTGTTGTTTATTTCTACTTCTGTTTTTATTTTATATTTGTGGGAAGGGCAACTTCCTGATTGGAGTTCCTGCTGAAAACAGACTTTTTTCTTCCTTAGTTCATTTCTGATCCAGCGCCGTTAGTCTTGGACACACCCACCTTCCCCTCTGGATGCCATCCCACGAGCAGGTGGATGTTTCTTAGCTTGTCAAGCCCAATACTGAATAGACTTCAACAGTAACCTTCCTGAGTTTGGTTTTGCTTTTTCAGATTCCACAAATTACTGAAACTTTGCTTACGGGTAGAAGTAGAGATCAAGGCTTTAAGAAAGAAAAGGAAGTTATACAAAACCCAGAGCTGAGTTTAATAGAAAAGAATCCCGGTCACTGTGATCCTTACCCTTTTCTGATAAGACTGAAATGAAGATCTCTTGCCTCTTTCTTTCTTAAACACTCCCTTTCTGCCCCCACCCCACCAACCCCATTTCCCAGCCATAATAAAATCCAAAGATTAAGACCACCAAGCATCTGCTACTCAAGAGGTACAATAGGTAGAAGACTCAAGTTAAAGGCCTATTAAAAAAAAAGTCATCACCTAAAAAGGATATGGTAAATTCAGAGGGAAGATATCTAAGTGCTAACAGGTACCTACAGAGAAATGAGGGCAGAGAACAAGAGTTCAGGAGAATAACTGAAGACTTCATAAGAAAGAAAATAATTATGTTGCAGAGAGAAGAGGCCCAGAATCTATAATAAAAATGAAAAAACCAGGGAACAAGAAAATGGGTCCAAAACCAGGAACCATCAACAGTCTGACTATATTGAGAGAAAAAAAGTGAGAATGGGGAAGCTGCATGAGTGAATGGAAAATCACCCAAATACAGACCTTGAGAAAGTTATTTCTCTCTAATAATCCATGTCTCTGGCCAGAGGAAGAAAGGACATTCAGAAGAAACTAGATAGACCCTTCTCCTCCAGATGACAAAGGAAAGTTAAAGATAGAAACAGCTGTTTAACTTGCTGTTTAAGTGTAGAAGCAGGGTGAACTAACCAGCATTCATAACTGGAGGGGACAGAACCTAGAGAAGAGGCTGTGGCCCAAAGAAGAGATAAATTGATGCCATTACAAGTGCAGCAGGGATGGGACTTAATGTTCTGGTCTTGAGGGGGTGAAGTGAAATATTGGTGGGATGCCCCCAAGCCTTCTCACTCCAGGGGTCTTCAGTTCTGCACCCAAGTTTTGAGGGTATTCTGAGCTATAATGGGTGGAAGAAGGGTTAGGGAGCTACCAAGGAGGTGGAGGGAAACAGAGGAAGAAAAAGGTGACCCAGATCAATTTTGATGGGGAAAAAAACCTCTTTCTTCCCTCCTAAAGAGAACGAATATAAAGTTATCCAGTGCTATGATCTGTTTACACTTAGACCTACAGCCAACATTCATTTGTAAATGGTTACTGATCACCAACTATATTCAAGGCACTAGTAGTCAAAGTGGGAATCAACAAAATGTAACCAAGAAGGTGACACTGAAAAAAATGGCCTAAAAGAGTAATTAATTTCCAAGCTGGAATATTAGTAGTCTCAGATTATGAACAATATTTGTCTCTATCACCTGATTGAAACACAGATCCTATTATCCATGCGTCTTGCCAAGTATCCAATGAACAGGCATGCTTAACATCTACTATATGCCAAGACTTATACCAGATGGTTCAAATAGAAAAATGTCAGATACGGTACCTGACATGAATAGCTCTTCCCAGAAGGGAACAAGGGAAAAAAAATTTAAAAGCCAACATTACAATCCACATAAGCACAAATCACACAGAGACCCAAGGGATGATATGAGAGCCCAGGATAAGAAGTTTACCTCCAGATGGTAAAAGGGGAGGGAGGTATTCCAGTCAGAGGGAACAGCAAGTGCAAAGAGCAGGACAAGAGAAACAGCATGGCACAGTCATAGAGGAGTAAGTAGTTTCCTATGGCTGGAGTCCTAGAAGCACAGAAGTGAGCAAACTACATAAGAGGAAGGTTTCTCAACCTCAGCTCTACAGACATTTTAAACTCTAGGCTTCTCTGCTGCAGAAGGTGCCCTGTGCATTGTAAGATGCACCCCTGGCCTCTATCCACCAGACACTAGAAACACACACACACAACCATAGTGACAATCAAAAATGTTACACAGACATTGTCAAATGTCCCCTGGGAGGCAAAACTGAGCCTGGTTGAGAATCACTGGATTAGAGAGAAAGAAATGGGTCAGTCTCTGAATGGCTTTGCACAGGGTTTGGATATTCTCTCTAAACACTGAAAACCATGGAAGGAATTCACCCGATCATACAGGTCCTTGAGATCCATGACTTTCATTTGGAGGATCTGCAGAGAGACAAAGCTGGAGTACGAGAGCCCAGTTAGAAAGAGGCTACTACAGTAGTCCAGGCAAGGGAGCATGCAAGCCTGAACTAAGGCAACAACAGGGGGAGAGAAAGGAGGGCAGAAGGTAAGAGGGAGGTGATAACGTGTCATGTTTCCCTGACTTCTCGGTTAAAATAATCACCAAAGAGCATACACACTAAACCTTAAAATGATTATAACTGGTAAAAGATTTACAGTGTAGTGATAGAAAAATGAATAGTTTATGAGTTTTCCTGAGAAAACATTCCTGCTTTTTCAAAAATAATTTCACATTAAAATTAATACATTCATTTATTTACAACACTATTAACTTCTGGGCTAGCAGAAAATAAGAGAAACTGTGTGTAAACATATGTAGAGTTCGTGTAGGAAACAAAAGCACGGACTTGCTGGGTTGGTAACTTGTGAAATCTGAGGAGACCTCAATCCTCTCGCTCTCTGGGCTGTTTCAGAACCTTATCCGTCTCAAGGACAAGAAAAAAAAAAAGCAAACAACACTGCCTTTTTTCAAGGAGACACTCTTCCTTGTACATATCCAAGCACATTCTATTTGTGAACTTATACAGAGTCATCTGTCCAATGATCTCAAAGTGTCAAGACATTTCAGAAGCCAATTAATTGTGTTTCCTCTGAGAACACCTTTACATGAGAAAATTAAACTGCTTTTTGTAGGGACGACTGTCAGACTGTGACATACACATATACCACTTACCACTGCTTCGATTCCTACTGAGATGCGCAAAAGCAAAAGCAGAAAAAGGGTAGCTCATGGCAACAGCACCATATTCCACATGCTGGGCTGTCCAATCAGACAGCACACCTGGTGGTCTTGCTAATGCCACTTCCAACCTTCTCCCAGCACCACACCAAAATCATATGACCACTGTCTTCTCCGTATCAGCTCTGTGTGACCAAAACAAAAAGCCCTGCATTCATGGAAGCTGTCATACAAATTAAAATTAGAGCAAAACCACAGCAAGTAAGTTAGCCAGCTTTGAATATCACTCTAGGAGGAGAAGCACTGAATTGGCTAAATTAACATTTTTCTCCTTCAAAGTCTTTTTTATTCCCCTACCTCTTCTATTTCATTTTCGACACCCAGGTAACTGACTTAGTAACCAATCTCTCTGAAGACTGCTGGTTCTTCCAACGAGACTGTTACAGAAAAAGCTTATTCTGCCCAAACTTACTATTACTGGAACACCTCAGGAGACATAACATTTATAAACTTCCTGTCACCCAATGTGCTGTTCAGAAGCCATTCATTTTAACTTAATTTGCAGGACTGAAAGTCTCAGGCTCACTTGCTATATAAAAAGTGACTTTTTAAGCTATTGCCCATTATCATTTTGCCTCCTGCCAATGGTACAAAGTTAAAGAATACCACAGAGCTGAAAACCCTTTGTTTGCAGTTAAACAATGAGCTCCAAGACAGTTCTTACCTGGAAGGCAACCTTTTCCCCTTTTCAAAATCTAATAATAATATCAATATAGCAAGTTACTACTTTTCTGAGGATGTTGATACTGGTGAAGTACTACTTTAGGGTCAATGAATACTTCATGGAAATCTTTAAAAAATGTAGTTTAAGGATCATTTTTCCTGCCACATAATATTCATCTATTTCTTCTAATATTAAGCTGCTTTTTAAAATTTATGTGTAGAAAACCAAAATGCTTACTGCCAGAAAAGTCTCCAACTATTTGTATCGAAGTTACATACCAGAGGTGCCTGGGTGGTTCAGTCAATTAAGCATCCAACTCTTGTTATCAGCTCAGGTCATGATCTCAGGGTTATGAGATCAAGCCCCGTTTCAGACTCCAAGCTGGGCGTCCAGCCAGCTCAAGATTCACTCTCTCCTTCTCCCCTCCCCACCTTGTCCCCCCCCTCCCTCCCCCCGCAAAAAAGTTATGTACCACTTTGTGATATGGTAATGGATACTAATCACATGACTCACATGTCCTTCTCCTAGTAGAAACAGCCAATTTGTAATCAAATATTATCAATATCATTAAGATCCTAGGATCATATATTCGGGTTGAGATACAGGATTCTTTCCCACTAAGTTTGAAGCGCCACACCAACCTTCTTAAGCCAGACAAACAGAATCACATCATTTGGACAATGATGTTGCATCCACTCTATTGCTTCCCTGAAACGATGTTTGCAAGATCACCAATGGCCTCCCTCTTGCTAAATCTGTCCACTGGACACTTTTCAAGTCTTTACCTTAATTAACCTTTACCTTTTCTCTCCTTCTATCCTCTCTTGTTGCACTACTTTTTAGAAACTTCCTCAACTTTTTCTCCCAATTATTTTGGTGAATGTTTTATTTGAGCAATCATCTCTAATTTCCAAGTGTTCTTCTTTGTCTCTGGATTTTTCATTTTCATGGCATCTTGTTCTCCTTTTATGAAGGCAATAGCTTCCTTAAATCTAAGGACAACAGTTCTCACTGTTGTTTTTAAATTCTTTTCAGTTCCCTGGATTTTCTTTTTCTTCAGGGGTCAGTTTTCTATGATTATCTTTCACTCTTTTCTTTTCCATGTTTGTGAACCTCCTCAAATATAAAGCTGACCGGGAGCAGAATTTCCAATTCACAGGCTTCCCCTTGGGGTGAAGAGGAGAGAACCAGATATATTTATGGGCCATCAAGTTGACAGGATGTGAAGGGCTCTCCTCCAGGGTGATAACACTCACGGTAACAGCTCAAGTTCTCTCAAAACACTGGTTCAATTTCTTTAGAAAAGAATACTCTGGGTTTTTAGTGTATTGCTGTTACTGCTTTTGCCTAGAGAAAAATGTTTGGTTGCTAGACCTTCTGAAGGAAAAAAGGAGACTATGTGTCCTTATTTAAACAGGCCTTTAAATATAAACCTTCAATTCTCTGCTTTCTGTACCTTCACTCCCACTCTCTGCTACCTGCTATCTCTGAACTTGCAATCTAGATCCTTTCTGGAACATTCTAGGCAGGCCAGCTCCTTTCTGGGCTGCAACCTCTTCTGCAGATATTATGGCTGAAGTTTGCTCTGCTCTGCTCAACCAATCCTTAATTTGTTTTGGAGCAGTAAAATCAGTATCTTTGTCATTTCTCCCCTTGTAAGTTGGGAACATCAGTATTGTGTCTCTCCTGACTACTTGTCAGTCTTTGCTAATCCAAGATGAGATCTGAAATTTGAAATCCACATAATTATTGTCTTGTATGTGTATTTTCTCATTCTAGTCATAAAGACACATATCTTTAACAATTATAGCATGTGTGATTACTTTCTGAATCTTTGTATATTTGAAAAGGCTTTTCTGCAGCTTTCACACATTGATAAAAACTTGGATGCATACTTTGGTCAAACTTTTTTTTTCCTCATAGTTCTATTACTATCTAGTGCTTCATATTATAGAGGTTACTCTATCTGGTGTTTAGTCTAGTAGAGGTGAAATCTGAATTCAGCTTGATTTTTGATCCTCTGTATGAAAACTTTCAGGAATTCAGGGTTTTGTATCAATGTTTTGTCTATGAAGTTCAAACATTTTTGTAAGGACATGTTGGAAAGCAAGTCTTACTCTACTTATTCTCTCTGGGAATTACTGAGGGCTACCAAATGCTGACTCAATCCTTCTTCCACTTGGGGAAGTTTTCTTCTTTATATCTATTATTATTACTTGGATACCACTGATACTCTAGATACTCATGGTTTCATTATCTATTCTCGGTCTTCCATACTGATCAACTTTGCTATCAGTGTATGTTCATCTCTTGGGTGATTTCCTCTGCATTCTAAAGGTGATGTTCAACTCTCTTTTCATAGTAACAGATGCAATTTTTTTGCACTCTCAGTTATGTTCTTTCTTCTTTCTGAAAAAATTTCAAAATGTTCTTTTGTTTCCTTTAATAGATCATTTTTCAAAGTATACTTTCCATCTGTATTTTCAAGGTAATGGTCCTTTTTCCTCAAGTTGCAGAAACTTTCTAAAGACCCCATGTTGGTTTTATTTGTTTGCCTGTTTGTTCATCCTTTACTGAAGAAAGTTTTATCTGGCTTCTTTCTTCTGAAGGATAAGTTGCAAATATTGCTCTTAATCATGTGAACTCTTCCCACCCCAAATAAATACATCCTGCATTTCCTGTTACATGTATGCTAACAGAATTCCCCTCTCAGATCTCAACATGGGAAAAAAAGGTGATCATTTATAAACACACATACACATCTATATTGTAGAGTAATATGTGGACTATATTTCATTTTTCAAGATTATCATGAAAACATCTACCCTCCAACACACTCTTCTGCAATGTAACCTTACCTCCACCACCCCCATCAAGAGGAGGAGTCTGATACCCCTCCCTTGAATATGGGTTGGCCTCAGTGATTCATTTCTGTCAACAAATGGAACAGCAGTAACTACTTCATGATTTCTGAAACTAGACTGTGTCAGAAAAGGCCATGTAGCTTCCATCTGCTTAATCTCCAGATTCTCCCATTTGGAGAACTCTGAGAGATTGTGAGAACACTGAGCCACATGGAGAGGCCATATACAGATGCTCTGGTTGACATTTTCAATGGAGCACAACCTTTAAGTCATCCCAACCGAGGTGTCAAACATGTGAGTGAAGAAGCCTCAAGATCATTTTGCCCTCAGCCATTTGGAGATCTCATTCACTGTGGAGAGAGATTAACCACCTAAATTACTAATTCACAGAATCCATGAGCATAATTCAATGGTTGCTGCTTAAGCCACTAAGTGTGGGGAAAGTCTGTTACTCGGCTATTTCCTTACACGACCCAGCCATTAATACAGTGTAATTTGGGGGTGCCTGGGTGGCTCAGTGGGTTAAGCCTCTGCCTTCGGCTCAGGTCATGATCCCAGGGTGCTGGAATCAAGCCCCGCATCGGGCTCTCTGCACAGTGGGGAGCCTGCTTCCTCCTCTTTCTCTGCCTGCCTCTCTGTCTACTTGTGAAGTCTCTCTGTCAAATAAATAAATAAAATCTTAAAAAAAATACAGTGTAATTTTGATAGGGTGAGAAGAAATCAACTCTTGGTCCTGCTGTTTGGTGTATATTACTAGAATAATTTATTTATGGATATGTTTTATTAGACTCTGAGAAAGTTCAAAGAAGGCTAAAACTCCTACTTTACTGTCTCTTCTTACCTCTCTCTTTTCTATGGCTGACTTCACATCCCAGGATATAATGTTTCGTTGTCAGCTTCAACAGTCAGCCTTTTGCATGACTGAAAAGACAGAAAGGTCATTTTGCCTCAGAAAGGAATGCCCATGTGCTGAGGCATATTCACATGGCTTTCTCAGTGGTATGGGTCTTGTGGGGCATCAGTGGCTTCAGCGGAGGCCCCTCCCTGTCTTTTCCCTCTTTGGCCCTGCCAATCTGTTTTGGGGGTTAAACATGCAAAATGAAAAAAGAAATGCAAAATGTGTTCAACATTATAGTTGTTTCATTCCCATCCCAGCTTCACTGTTAGTGAAAATAGGCCCCATCAACTGATAAGCCAAGAAGCTTCAATATGGATAAAGAGTTTTCTTAGAGCAAGACATCCTACATAGTAAGAAAATTATTTTCATTATTTAAAATTTTTAAGGCAACTGACTGAATAAAGTGTTTCCCCCTGAGGGACATAAATTTTGTCCTATTAGATCACCTGCAGAGTAAACATAGCTTAGCACTCTGTCACAAACATGGTACCAACTCGAATATAAAATGTCAAAGAGGTACCACAGGACCGTATAATTCACTCTCGAAAAAGCACTGTGTCTCTACGACTCATAAATACATTACACCTTCTATGAACCTTTATTATTTTTAACCCAGACCATATCTTGGGAGCGACTTGTTTCAAAAGTTTATGACTCACCGTGTAAAGTAATGTTTTCTTCTATTTGTCCTAAATTTCTCCTCTTTCAGGCTTCAAAGAGTCTTCCTGCCCATCCTTGTGCTTTGGAATTTGGTGAACACAAACATACTGATGCCCTTCGTGGCTTCATCGACTTTGATCATCTCCCCACGCACCCTTCATCTCTGTGGGCTGAAAGTCTTAATCTTCTTAGTTTGACCTCATGTTTCAGCCCACATATTCCCTTAATTCTTTCATCTGCCCTTTACTGGCCCTTCTAAGAATCACATTTCTTTGTTAAGGGGTACTAACCTTGGACATTATTTCAAGAGCAGGTGTTCCCAGCCTTATCTTTCACTCTCTCCAGTGGGCTATTCAATCAAGCATGCTTATATGTTTTCAGGAGGGTGGGAGCAAACTGGAAGGGAAAAATATTTCAGAGTCAATGTCAGAGCACAGTTTGGAAATATTTTGTCGCCCAAACGATGCAAGGGAAAACTACTCCCTGGGCTCCTTTAGTATCTATTCTAACTTGAATGGCATGATTTCCAAAGCATGTGGGAGCTACAGCGGTAGGCACTGTAGAAAAACAAAGAGCCTATTTTTATACACAATGTTCCAAAGGGGGGGGAACACAAAAACCAGAAAAACAACCCTAAATTTTGCACATGGGGAAAAAATGAAAATTGGATGACAGCTTCATTTTGATATTTTGGTTCTCAGAAGCTGTTGTTTTTGTAGAAATGGGGAAAAAATAAACAAATGGAACAGAAGGTGTTATACACAGGAGGAATATAAACACAGGCTCATGGTATGTTAGTGCTTAGAGGAGAACTCCAAAGTTCCAACACAATAGGGGGTTTCCAAAAACCAGCCTATAGCCAGAGATGAGCTGCCACTCTGAGATGCACCTGGAGGGCTGGTTTCACAAGCCCTTGGAGACCCTCCTCCTGGAAATACTGATGCAATAAATCAAGGATAAGGTCTGGGGGGCGGGGTCTGCATATTTTTTAATTCATCAGAAAAATGTGATACATAGATAGACAGGTCTGTGGAATACTAATTAGACCAGTGATTTCCAAACTGTTACTTTTCTGGGTTTTCACTGCTTTTTGTTCCAGCAGCAGAACCCTCCTCTGATAAGAAGTCACACACACAACTGAAACATACAACATCTATCAGAGTGGCTCCCCTATTGAAGCAAGGGTGGCACAGCTCCCTTTCAACTCTACACACTCCTTCTCTAAGTGACCCAACAGTATCACCAGGAATTTCTGAAGGTGACACAGACACAGTGTCAAGATAATTGTTCTTGTCTCTTCCCTTAATTATACTGATGAGGAGGATAGAGCTCAGAGACCTAGCATCCACCAAGTTCACACAGTACAACAGAAGGCAGGTCAACTAGAATCCAAAACAAAATCCCAGGCTATGTGTATAGCCCGTCCCCAGGTGTCCACCTACAAACACTGAGTGTACTGGGATGTGCACAAGTCCATGGTCAGTTCCCTCACCAGCCCAGGACTGAGGTCCCCTCACCTTCACAGTCTTCCAGGCTGTTCGCTCTCCCAGAAGTTGGAGTTGGTCCCTCGCCTCATGGATACCCTTCAGGTAGTCTAAGGGGCCTGTCTACATTCAACTTCTTAAGGAAAGCCACCTCAGTGACAACTCCAGGGGCTTCCTGTGGCCTCCCATAGCTGAAGCTTCTGCTAAATCAGAAATAAAACAAAGCCCATACCTTTAATTCCCGAGACATGGTCCCTTCTGTTAGTTATCCTCCTCCCTTTGATCAACTATCATCTGTTCTCTTTTTTTTTTCTTTTTAACAGAGTATTTGTATAGCTAATGAATATATGCAATGTGTATGTAAGTTGTGAATGAAGCACAATAAAACACATTCCCCCCAAACTTCCACCTAACTTAAGAAACAGAATATTGCCATAGGAATCTTCTGTGTGCTCCTCCCCAAAGCCATTCTGGGGTTCCTACCCCTCTGTGGCTGCAACTATAATCCTGAGCTTTGGTTCTTTATCCTTCTTTTATATTGACATAGAGATTTACCACAAATAGCTGAATAACTAAACTTTCTATTATTTGGTTTTGCTTGGTTTTTGACTTTAAAAAGTGTCATCATATTGTAATGATTCTTTTGTCTCGCCTTTTACATTCATGTTTTGGACATTCACCCATGTTAAGACATGTAGCTCTCATTCATTCATTCGTCACTGCTGTCAGGTATCCCACATAGTAGGATTATACAAATACAGTTGACCCTTGAACAACATGGGTTTGAACTGCATGAGTATACTCCCAGGCAGATTTTTTTTAATAAATAAATACAACATACTACTACAAATGTATATTCTCTTCCTCATGATTTTCTTAATAACATTTTCTTTTCCCTAGCTTACTTTATTGTAACAATACAATATATAATACAGAAAACACATAGAAAATGTGTTAACTGCTTATGTTATCAGTAGGGCATCTAGTCAACAGTAGGGTACCAGTAGTTAAGTTTTGAGAGACTCAAAAGTTATATGAGGATTTTCGACTATAAAATCAGTACCCCCAACTCCCAGATTGTTCAAGGGTCAACTGTACACCACCCACAAGCTGAGTGATCTCCACTGTCACCATCTACCCCAAGCTACCTTCACTGTTCTCTTGAATTGCTACAACAATCTCAGGACTCCCTTACTCTTCATTCAGAGTCAAAGTCAGTCTTTACAATGACCTTAAAGGGTCTATCCAATATGGCCCTTTGTTACCTCTCTAATGTCAGCTCCTACTTTCTCCCCCTTGCTTACACTGCTTATATTTCTATGGCCTCCTGGCTCCTCACCAAACACACCAGACACCCTCCTGCCATAGGATGTTTGCACTGGATATTCCCTCTACTTGTATTGTTCTTCTCCTCGATACTATATGGCTTACTCACCTCCTTAAATCTTTATTCCAATACCACCTTCTCAATAATGCCCAATTTGACACTACCATGTCTTTCCTCCTATGAACTCCTACTCCTCCTTACCATGATATATTTTCTTTTCTAACATCATTTTCTAACATAATATATAATTTATTTATTATGTTTATTATCTGGTTTTCCTACTAAAATGTAAACTCTACAGATAGAATTTTTTAAAATTTTTTCTGCTCAGTGATATATTTCTAAAACCCAAAATCAATGCCCAACACATAGAAAAAACTTGAAACACATGT
This sequence comes from Martes martes, assembly GCF_963455335.1. Classification (NCBI taxonomy): domain Eukaryota; kingdom Metazoa; phylum Chordata; class Mammalia; order Carnivora; family Mustelidae; genus Martes; species Martes martes. Next base: position 24,036,731 of record NC_137895.1, read on the forward strand.
GATGAGTGATTATGGAATGAATGCTTCTGTTTTCTAGTACTTTCTTTAGGAAAAAGTAAATCTGAAAGAACCTTGTTTTACCTTTTGTATTTGTCTATCCTTAGCTTTGTTATTATTTTCATGTATGTCTGTTTGGTTTGCCCAAGAATATCTCATTTTATAATATAAGAAGTTTCTCATTTCTTCAGGTAATCAATCTGTCTTTCTTGCTTTTCTTTCCTCCACTGCTCCTATTCTGCTAGCAAGACTGAAGCACGTTTGCCAGACCACTCTAGCTGAATTTCTAAGCAAACCTGATTCCCAAAGATAAAGCATCCCAGATGTAAGCCTTCCGAATTGCTTTTCTAGACTTTCAATCTACAAAGTTTTATGGAATGCTTTCTCCACTGCAGTCCAAGAATATGGCATATGTTCTTTATACTAAGGGTATAAAGGGTATACTAGGTACTAATAGTATAGTACTAGTAGACTTAGGTATACTAAGGGTATATGCTCTTTATACTCTTTTCTGCCTGCCATCCCTCCTTCTTTCTTTTTAAATAAAATCTAATACTTCCTCATGGGTGAAGCCACCATTGGAGCCCTGAAAGACCAAACCCATGCTCAGAGCTTATATAGTTAACAATCCAGAGCCAATGTGAGACCATATAGTGGTCACGATCCTAAAGAGTCCAGGGCCAAGAAAATAAAATCTAAGAGGTTATCTCCCTTCTTGGCCTGAAGATCAGCATTAGAAGGGCCTTAATTTGGGGCCATCCATCTCTGCCACCTGGCACTTATCACTGAAAGCCAGTGCTCAGAAGGGTACAGGGAACTCAGCCATCTTCCAGCAATTTGAAATCGCCCCAAAAGATCTGGCCAAGAAACAGGGCAGATTCTCCACCAGGAAGGGGAAGATGGCAAGTCGGGTGTGCCTAGGTCCTCTTCTGAACTCACCATGAGGTGAGCCTCTTCTCCTTCCGTGAGCAGAGGAGAGTGAGAGAGCATCAGGGCCAGGCAGGATGTCTAATGAGTGTTCCTCCACATGGAAGAAATTTCAGGAATGGTGAGTTAGTGTTTTTACCTACACCAGAAGAGTAAAGGGATAAACAGAAATGATTTGTGTAGGTCCGCATTCCTGCCTCCTGAATGCCACTATGCCCTGCTGTGCTTTCCCTTTCATTTTTTACCTATGTAATTACTTTTTTAACATGGTCTTGATACATGAAGCCATTAATGACATAGGGTCAGGGAACTTGTCCATCTGAGTCACCACCACAACTCCAGAACCTAGGACGGTGCCTGGCACATAAAGACCATTTCATCAATATTTGTTACATCAACAGTTCAGATCAAACAGACTTCATTTTGATAAGAAGAAAACCATTTTTACCTGACATATCCAAATTACTAAGACTCAGTACACAGTTTGATTGTTTTTTTTTTTATTATTATTATTTGGAGGCTTAAATTAGCCCAGTATTTGTTGTGGGACCCCCTTCCCTTTGTATCTGGAGATGAAAGCACAGGCTGTGAAACAGCAGGTGTTACCATTAATAAAAGAAGTCACTGAATGCAATGAGGCATTCGAGGGTTTTCTCACTGACAACTGTACTGTTTCAAAATATTCCTAAGTAACAATCTAAGATTCACTCGTGCAAGGAAAAACTATATTTATAATTATCCCAAATATACCTCCCACTGTGTTTCTACCATTTCTCCAAAATAAAATCTCCCTTCCTTTCTCCTGTGAACCATGTGTCCTTCTGAATCATAAGAATGGATTTTGTCACTGTTCGGGCCCTGACTAATGGTTTTAAGCTTCTGACTTGTGCTATAGAATAAACTGTGTACTTTCATATTAAATTTTTTTTTAAGATTTTATTTATTTATTTGACACAGAGAGAGATCACAAGTAGGCAGAGAGGCAGGCAGAGAGAGAGGAGGAAGCAGGCTCCCTGCTGAGCAGAGAGCCCGATGCAGGGCTCCATCCCAGGACCCTGGGATCATGACCTGAGCCGAAGGCAGAGGCTTTAACCCACTGAGCCACCCAGGTGCCCCCTTTCATATCAAATTTAAAAGAGCATTTCAAAAGGAGTTTGTGGGAAAAAGTATACACAAGCATGCAATGAGATGAAGCTGCTGTAGGGCCACTTAGCTTATGTAGAATAAAACACAATTCAGAAAATACAACTCGAACTTTGATGAAAATGCCATTTAAATATAGGGGTTCTCCACTTACCATCCCAACTTATATGAATTTTTCAGATAGTTGAATTTGCAATTTGTTAAGGCTTGCTTTAGAGGAAGAGTCCTAAAAGCATTATATATGTCCCTCCTGACTTCTAAGTGTGTCTGTGTCTGTGTGTGTCTGTGTGTGTATGAATCCTCAAATGTTCTCTCTGCTGAGAACTTCTCCCTGGCCTATTTAATCAGATCTTATGAAGTGGAGGGCTAGGAGGGGAACACTGTTTGACCCTGCATTGCCCTTCTGACTTCCATGCTCATTTTTACTTCATACCTAAGTTTCTTCCAAGTGTGGTTCACATTTACTTCACCACATCCTTGCTTCTTGTGCCTTCCTTGACTCACTACAAGACTGACTCCCTTTCCACCAGCCTACCAACATGCACTGGCAAAAGTCCTATCCCTGAACTCTCTGAATTTAATCATGAACCTTTCTGGAAACTCCTTTCCCAGCTCCCTGGCAATCACCTCTCTCTCGTCTTTCTATTGGTCTGACCATTTCTTTCCAGTGATCCTCACCAAAGCCTCTGGCCTTTCCAGAGTTCTCCTCTGACTCTATTGCCTTGCCTTAAGCAATTCCACGCCCTCCCTAACCATGTCCATCCTGATGATTCCCAAACCCAATTTTGGCCCAATTTTTATCCCTCCACTCAGAACAGGCACCTCAAGCTCACAGAACCAAGCTCAACTCACCGTCATCCCTAAATCTGTTCTTTCTCCAAAGCCAGAAGCCTGACTTGCCTGATGTGCAATATCACATCTGAGATATCTAGATATGTCTCAGCTCCGCAGTCTCTTCCTTATCCCTGCTGTCCATATCTTCATCCCAGCCCCTCATCTTCCTCCTCAGAATTGTTTAACTGACCACTTATTCTCTCTCACCTCAACAATTTTACATCTATGCTCCTGCCACCAACTTAGTTACTAAAGATCTAAACTGGATTATATCACCTCTGCTTAAAACTCTTTCTCCCCAGCATGTATAGAATAAGCCCAAGGTCACTGAAGGACATTTGAGGTCCATCTTGATCTGATCCCTGCCCATTTTTTCACCACTGACTTGCCACCTCAGAATCTATCTTTCAGCAATTTATAGCTGCTTATAGTTCCCTAAGCACATATAACCACTAAGAATTTGCTTCATGACACGCTTGAGAAACATCAAATTTCTTTATTTTTCTAGACGAAATTAAAACTGGCTCAGGCTTTCTTCACCAGTGTTGATGAGAAAGCCAGTCCCCAGGACTGGAGTCCTGACCCTCAGCCCCCTCCTTCTAGTGAAGTCTGTAAGGATCCCAGGGCTCCCACAGGAAGAGACCCCGGCCCAGGTCCACAGGTTGCCCTTACTATGAATGAACTTAACCACCTCTGTCCAGGTCATCTGCAGGCCATGAGCACTGCTCATGCCAGAAGGTAGTAGTAAGAAGGGCACCTACTTAGACAGCACTTACTCTATCTATGCTTACTCTGTGCCACTATTCCAAGCAATTTGCATATATTAACTTACATATTCCTCATAGCAGCCTTACAAAGTAGGCAGCAGCCCCATTTTGCAGGTGGGGAAGTCAAGGCCCAAAGGTCAAGTAACTTGCCCAGGGTAAGTGGTAAGGCTGGGATCTGACTTATCAGACTGACGCTTGCTCTTAACTACTGTATTCCACACCTCTCCCAGCTCTCCAAGGCCTCTAGGACTGGCCACAGAGAAACTTCATCATTGCTCCCAAGGACTCACTGACCATCCCCACACAAGCATCTATGTACCCCTTTCCCACCACCAGTTTCCTTCATATCACATAGCAGAAGTAGGGCTGAGGAGTCTTGTTTCAACACTTCAAAATCTACTGCATTACCAAGAATAAAAGAGAATGAACAACATAATAACTACACTACCCCACAACACTACTGTTCCCTCTACCTGAAAGTGTCTCCTTCCACCTAGGAAGGGAACCCTATGAAGCTCTTGCTCTTTTTTTTTTTAAATACAGCTCCTTTTCTTTTTGGGTCTGCATCTGTACCCTGCACATATTTCTATTCTATTGTGCCTGCCACAATGCATTGGAATGTTTTTAGTATTTTTCATAGTAGTCTCTTTCTAAGACTGGGCTCCTCAGAGATAGGAGCTAGAGCTTATACAACTCTATCCCAGTCCCTAGCAAGATGCCTAGAACACTAATAAACACCCCAAGTTGTTTGATAACTGACGTAAATTGACCCAAGGCCAACACCGTACCCATCATTACTTTACCACTTCTCCACCTTCACTGCTACTCCCCGGCTCCCTGCACTGTCGTTCCTCTCCTAGATTAGTGCAATGACACAGCACTCCCATGTAACAGCCAGGATAATCTCTCAAAATAAAAAACAGATAATGCCATTCAAAACCTTCCAGTGGTTTCCCACCACAATCAGAAAGCCCTACAATGGCCTAGAAGATTCTATATGATCTATACCCTTTCTCCCTACTGACCTGATCTCCTCTCCTACTGTACTACTCATCTCTCCAGCCTCGGTGGCCTCCTGTTGCTCCTCAAACACATCAGGTATATTCACACCTCAGGGCCTTTGTAATTCTGATGCCCTCTGCCAGAATGTTCTCCACATAAAATCTTCATAGCTCATGCCCCTACTTCCTTTAAGTCTTTGTGCAAATACCACCTTCTCACTGAGGCCTTCCCTGATCACTCTACTAAATGCCTTGCTTTATTTTCCTTCATAGAATTTTTCACATTCTGCATAATACAATAATATAACATGTCTATGACACACTGCATAATTTACTTATTTTTCTTATTTATTACCTGTCTCCTCCACATAGAATGTAAGCTCCATGAAGACCTGGCACATTTTAGGCACTCAATACATCTGTGCTATATGACTGACTCTTAGACAAAGGAGCCCAAATGCAATCTCATCACTGCCTCTAACTGGAGAAAGCATTCGATCTAACTGTTCTCAGCTGCTTCAGCTCTGAAATGAGGGGGGACTGCAAGATCTCTTAGAAGGAGATTTATGGTGGAATAAGAAAAGAAAATCTAGGATTTTTTCCCACCCACTTTTTGTCTTTTGCACTCTTTAAGATAAAACTGGCAATCCAGATTACAATCTCAAAATATTTTTGGTCTAAAACAATTGCATAAACATTTGTATGTGTGGGTGTGATGGAGAACATGTGAACTCCCTGTTTTCACTGTCTTGTTTTTAAGGAGAAGGAAAGCATGGAGTCTTTTTAAGTTGATCCAGTAGTGGAGGAAGAAAAACAGAGAGAAGCAAGAAAGAATTCATTAATTTACACTAGAAAGGAAGGATCTGGAACTGTTCTTGGAAAAAGGAACTGATCCAGAGATATCAGAAAGTAGCCCAGTGTGGGAAGAGGTAAGGATGGGCATTTTAAAATAAAGTTTGGTATAAGGAGAAAGATATCATGAGTCTTAGAAATCTAGAAAAGCCTGTGCTTCCGGGAGAACCCTGCCTTGTCTACAGCACAACCCTCTGGATTGTCAGATTCCAGCCTTCCATTGCTAGTAAGCTATTCCAGAACTCTGTAAACTGTAGATAACTGATAGCAATTCAAAACAGTGCTTGTTGATTGACATGTAAATTCTCTCTGACAGAAGTGGGATGGACTTCCCTCTCCTACTGTGGGAAAGTCCAGTCTTATCTCCATTTGTACATCCATTCTTCTATTCCTGATCTAGAAATGCATCTGTTCCTTGGATTCTTTCTTTGAACTGGTTGTGACATCTTACAAGTTCCCTCATTAATGAGTTAAATAAAATCTTTAACAAATGTTCATTGTGTATCGGTATGAGAGGCATAATTTTATCTTTTTGAGGAATATATCCTTCAATTAAATGTGTGAAGAGATTTTTTAAGATGTTTTACATTGTATTATGCAATATTAGCAAGAAAATAGAAAATTTAGTTGTTTTTATTTTTCATATGTCTCTGGGCTGAGAATGACCTTAAAGTGGCCAAATTATATTTGGATAAATGGAGATGATACACAGTTCCAGAGTTTTAGGAAACAGACAATCCCAAACTGGTTTCACTGCCTTTAGATTCTTCTACTTCAATCCAGTCTGCATAATTTTGCTAAAGTAATCTAAAAGATAATTTTGATCATGTCAGTCCCTTGGTAAAATACCACGAACCGTTCTCCACAGCCTATTGGGTGAAGCTCAGAGATCTTCACATGACATTCCAGGCCCAAGCTGTAACGTGTCTTAAGTACATTCCACCTTTCCCTGCCTCAGCTCTCCACACAACAGGAATCTTCTACACCAGCCACTTACTCACTCAAAACCCATGAGTTTGCACCCTAGGATCATGTATGTGACACCTATTCCCTACTTGCAGAAATTACATTCATTCGTCCTTCAAGGCTCAGACCATGTCTCACATCTTCATCCCAGAGCAACTCCTTTTTTGAATACACTGAACAACTTGTCTATTTTCTCATGTATCATATACTGTTCTAATGTTCACATCTAATTAGATTGTAAACTACTAATGATCACACCATGTTTTATATTTTATTTGTATTCCCCATGACTTAACCCAGGATTAAGCATATGGTAATAAGAATCTATTGATCCCTATAAGAGTTAGCCTCTGAGAGAGAAATCCAATCCTTTGCTCCAGCAGTGCCCTGATATTTGATGAGGCATTACACACATCATATACACCTTCACATATACCGCACACACAACACACACACACCACCATACACCCCCCAGGTATCACACACCACACACCATACCACATACACACCCCCACACGCATCATACACCACACACCCATACCAAGCACGCACACACTCCACACCACACACATACTACACACAGCCCACACATACACATACTACAGTGAGAAAGCATCACAAATACTCCTAACCAGAATTCCTATCCCACTGCTTTGGATCTTTCCCAGGTTCCCACAAACAGCTATTCACTCAAATCCTCCAGTTGATTCCAACCTGAAATGTATTCCAGGAATTGCAGCACATCCAGAAGTCTCTTGATTGGATACCCTCCCCCTACCCAAGCTTTCTAGGAAGGGCTCCTCTGCTGTGCCCCTCTTTCTAGACTCAGTCCCACAGGGCTCTGAGAGGTTGCAGTCCATCCCATTTACCCAGCACTCACTAAGCTCCTGCCCCAACCTTTGCCCATTCTCTTCTATTCTCCACACTGGCCAGTGGCAAAGCTCAGTCATTTATGCAAATCCCTGCTGCCCTTAATATGTGCAGGGCCTCAGCCAGACCCTGGGTGAGATATAATAATGAATAAGACATTATCCTTGCCCTCCAGGTGCTTACAGGCTAATAATACCTATAGAACTAATTAACTTCTAAGGGAAAAAGAGATAATATCTTCAGTTGTCTCATTTTTGCTCACATTCAGGTTAGACAAAGCCGCATGAATTGCTTGTTGGTCTTTGTGAACAAGTACTAAGAAGAAACCACTGCCAAATCAATACATTTTAATTGGAAGTGTTTATGAAACCCAGGAGAGTTTCCTAAATGTATTAATTGCTTCCCAAGGAAATATAAAATTCACAATTACTAAAACCATGAAAATTAATACAATGACAGCTCTAAAATATTGCTTTGTAAACTGTTGTTAATGCATAAAAATAAACCAATTGACCTTTTTAAAAGTTTTTAAAAAAATAGCTCTAAATGATCAGCATATAAGAACTGTTTGCCTTGAGACTAACCAACTTACTTAGGGCAGTATATGCACTGCAATTCATTTACAAGCAATTTCTTCAACTGTATCATTAGTTTCAGAAAAGTTATTTCAACAAAGAAAGTAGCTAAAAGTTGAGATGTGAATTATTCTTCCCTTCCTCTCACACCCACAATATATTAGCACAGGTAAAAAAAAAATTCTCTATTAGTCTGAACTTAGACTTTAAAAAGTAGTTTCAAGTGAAAATAGCAATTATCTGTATTCTAAGATTCTTTTTCATTTGAAGCTCCCACTGAATTGCATCAGAAAATATGCTGAGGTCTGGTTCTCCATAAAATCCTGTCCACGCAGAGCTTTCAAAACTTGAAATTGCTTCTCCCAGAAAAGAGCCTTCTTGTTCACATGGTCACTCATTCAATAAACCTACTTCTGAGTAGTTTCCATATATGCCTCCCACTATGTAAGGTACTAGGAGGTAAAGGTAGAAAGACCTAGTCCCCAGCCTCAGAAAGTACACAGTCTTAGGAAAATGGGGATATTTCTTTACTGGGAAGGGGGAGCCCAGGATATGTAACACTTAAGTCTGTTCAGAGAAGACTAAGCACCTCAACTGAGAACTGAACAATAAAGATGATGCTGCCAGGAAGTCAAGACAGGTAAGGGCATTCCAAGAGAAGGACAGCATGGGTGAAAAGTACAAACACCTGAGAAAGTGTGGCAGGGTCAGAGAAGAGCAAGCAGCTCAGACTAGATCTTAACAATATGGAGGCAATTGGTAGTACACATGTGGCTAGACGAGCAAGCAGAGGGCAAATAAAGATAATGACTAATTCTGGGTACTACGTATGTGCCAGGCCTGGTGATAGGTGCTCATGTGAAGCATTTATATTATTATTATAAAATAATCTCCCTTTGAGTTAAGTACTATTATGAAACCAATTTCGTTGATGAGGAAAGTAAAGCACAAAAAGATTTCTTGTTCAAGGTCTCACGGCTAGTCTGTAGCTTGGTAACCAGGCATTCTTTCTCCAGAGTCCACAAGCTTAGCCACTTTTCACTAGGAAGGCTCCTATACACCAGACGTAGGAGGTGAGAAAGTATAGAACTTTCAGGCAATGGGAAGCCACTGATGGATGAGTGTGGGAGTGATAGCATCAGATGTGTGTAATAAAATGGTGCTCTAGAAGACAGTTGTTGCAGTTTTGCTCTTTTGTACAATGGGGGTGGAGAAGGGGGCAGGAAGGGGGCAGAGTACAAAGGCCAGAATTCCAGTCATGAAGAAAAGACAACTCTTAGGAAAAGAGAAAACAGAGACCTGACCTGGGCAGTAGCTGCAGAGGCAGAGAGGAAGGGTTAATACCCAGGATGTTCAGGAGGTGGAGCCAGAAGACAGGGCAACCCTGAAGGGGACTCGGAAGAAAACAGAAGCAGACACATATTAGGAATGGAACACCTCTTTCCCACTCCTGATGTTTCTTGAAACATGAACAAAGAACATCAATTAATATAAAATTCCAGGCCTTTCTCTTCCCTTTTACTCCCTGGCCCTTTGAGCTACAGAAATTTATCTGCTGTGGAATCTGGTAGAGAAACAGAGCATACCCCTACCTCTTCCCTTTATCTTGAGGACAACAGATCTTGAGAATCACACGTTCTATTCTGCATTTCCACGAAGCAGGGAGGCTCACAGTTGTAGACATAACCTTGACCCCCAACCATTGGCGCATGAACCAGGAACTTTGAGAAAGAAGACAAATGGTGGCAATCAAGGGTACCTAAGTCATGGTGCTCTGGTAGAGTCTGAGATTTAGGGCTGTTTGCTGGCGTTTAGCAGCTTAAATGGTCCATGTTGTTGTTGTTGCTGCTGTTTTTCAACAAAACCTTTATTAACATTTTGAACAGCCACTGAGAAAACCAGCTAATCAGCTACTACTGGAACTAATTTCAAAACTTAAATTGGGGAAAATGGCTAGAGTGCAGAATAATGCCATCACTGGGCACTATGAATGCCAGACAGAAGAATTAACAGCCACCCTTCAGATGGAGAATCAGGTGCAGGATTGACTCTTTCTAAATGTTGTAGTCAGAAAGATTGGGGCTATCTTCTAGCTGCCTGCCTGCAAAGATGACCCTCTGATGGTCCAGGGAGATGATTTCTTTATCCTGGCTCTTAGCTTTCACATTTTCAGTAGTGTCACTGGGACCTACCTCCAGAGTAATGATCTTGCCAGCCAAGGTCTTCAGGAAGATTTGCATTTTGACCTCTCAGCAAATGGAAAGATAATGCAAATCCAATCACGCTGAGTTACCTCAACACCAACACAGTACCACTTTGAAGCTAGTTTTGACAGTTAGGCAGTTGACTTTCAACTGTTACACCTGGACAAAGACCATGTATGGTTTTCCCCCTGGTTAGTCTTCGCACACTATGGTGCCTCTGTCTACAAGCAAGTAACTTTCTCCGGAGGCAGAGTGGCACATACAGGACCCTACCAAAGGCCACCAAAGGGGAGAGCCTTAGCGCTGCAACAGGCCAGGGAGGGATACGATAGGTGTGGGGATGCAAAAAATATTTACCCCTTTAAAACTGCAAAGCAGCTGAGCTTGGCCACGTACAGAGGAGTTCTGCTAAGGTCTGGTTTCCAGTGGTTAGTGCCATGTAAGTAGGCATTATAAAAACGAAAAAAAAATACAAAAGTTTCAAATATATGCAATAAGAAAGGGGAAAAAATAGCTCTAAAATGATCCTCAAACAACTGTCTCTCTTGCAAATGTGTATTCTTTGTCAGAGGGCCCCAATGCCTCAGATAGCATGTAAAGGGAGGAGCCACGCACATAGTGGTGTTCTCCCCCAGGTTGATTAAATTCTCCATGCCCAAACTAGCCGACTGCTTGCTGTTATTTCTCCCATTGTGTTTAAGGTCACACATTGTGTGTTTCAGAAGGCAGACAACAGCCACCAGCTTCCTGATAAAACCAAACCCTTTCTCTTCTTGTCCTCCACACAATGACCAGTGTGCTTCTGCTCCAGCCTGTGGCAACTCTAAGTACAAGGTTCTGGGAATATAATTTTGCCCAGGATAGGGGATAATGGTTTAAGGGCTAGCGGTTGGCTTATTTTCTAACCAGTTATCTTGAGCATCCTCTTAACTCTTTAAATTCTTTACATCTGATGTTCACGGATACCTGGAATTCCAACTTCCAACTTCCAAGGCACATAGAAACGTGCCCAGTCTCACCAGATTCCACCTGGGCTACACCTCCTGGAAAATCCCCAGGTCTTTCCAGAGTCAAGAACACCTCTCCCTAAGACTGACCAAAATAGCAAACTGAGGAGAATGGATTCAACTTCCATGGACTTTCACATCATGGTGGCAATAAAATATGATTTTGGACTTCAATTCCTCTAGGTTTTATCAAGTCTTTAGATTTTGATTTCTCCTTAGACATTTTATAGGGGATTGATATTAATTTTGGAGGCATCTTGATGATGTTATTTTTATTTTTTGTAGTATCGTAATGCTGTCATTTAATCTCATAGTAGGACATGGGCAATGCGCCATCATCACAGATGACAGAAAACAGAGCAAGGCGGAAATAGTCAGCCTTGGGAACAGAGTAGCCGACAGGATCATTCAGTTAGGGGGACTTGTCTCATCCATGTCAGGGGCTTGTTTGAGTAAAACTTCACTGCCCACCTGGGGCTCCAGGTTGATGCCTACAGGAGCAAGCCTGGCCCGGGAGGACAGGTCTCAAGAAATGAGAGCAAGTTGATCCAACAAGCTGCTCCTCCTTCCCCTGAGCAGAAGAGCCTCACTCTGGCTAACCAATGGTAAGGCTAAGAAAATGACAAAAAGATGGTAAGTAATCAAAAGGGAATACATCTTCATCTTCTTCACCCCCAATGTTTCCCTTTAAGTGAAGAGCTATCAATTACCATAACATACCTGGCCTTGGTCCACCCTTTTGCCTTGAATCCCACCTTAGACCTAATAACAGAATCTCTTGGGGGTAGGCCCAGGCACCAAATGTTTTAAAAGCTCTCCAGATGAGTCTACTGTGTAGGCAGAGCTGAGAACCAAAGAACTAAATGATCTCTAAAGGTACCTTCCAACTCTTAAGAAAAAAATAAATTGCTGTGATCTTGCCAGAAGTTAGAGGAAATGACTTTGAGGCCCTTGGGACATCCTTTCTAGTACCCCTGAGACTCAAATGCATAGTGTGCAATCAACCTTCTAATGGGAAAAAAATACATGAGCTTCTTGTGTTGGTCCCAAAGCTTGCCTCTTAGGGCTCCCCTACCGGGTCACTGCCACACAATCAACAGTAGCACTGTTCTAAACTGTAACTTGAGAGGGAAATAATCAAGAACAATCCAGCTACACCACAGCCTAATCACAATGACTGATATTTCTAGGGCCGTGTTAATCAAGCCTTCATGTAGACAGACCCTTATGGTCAAACTGATTCTGGAATGATTCTGCCTCCACAGTTGGAATCTTTTATAAACTGAAATTCTCCATTCAGCCTTCCCTCTCACCTAAGTGCAAAATCCCTCCTAATGGTAGCATCTGTTGTCTGCTGCAAACAGAGTTGATTATAGATGCTCTGAAAGGAGTTTAAGTCCTTTCTCATGCTATTCAGGAGGTAATAGTGTGATGAGAAGCAGGAACACTTATGATTAAAAAAAAAATCTTAGGCTATACAATAAGTGCAATAATAAAGTAAAAGATATACTGTTGTATAAAACATTAATATTTGTCGGATTTTTTACCTCTTTCTTCAGTACTAAATGTGGCCAATAACCATACATGCACTGTCTCTTACAGTTACAGAGCAGGTGTGCAGGTAACTGGTTACCAAGCAACATATTGGCTAGGGATTAGAGCACACAGTTGCATGGGCATAACTCTGAATAATGCAGACCTTGTTAAGTGATACATTTTTCATTATCCTAGTATCACATCAAGTTCTATACCCCCTTTTTTTTCTTCTTCTTTAATCTGGGAAACATATTCCTATTAAGAACCTTGAAGAAATCTTACCATCAGATATTTCTTTTTTTTATTAAAAACAATGAAAAGAACAGATTCTGAAAAGAATAGATTCATTATATCTTATCCATCAAACTTGTTATCTACCTAAACATCTGTTCAGTTTTTGTTGTCGTGTTTAGAAAGAATAATTATCCAACAGACCTTATAAGAAATGAATTCCGGTGGAGCAAATGAACTTTACTAATGACTTGCATTTATAGCTCCTCAAGGAAAAAGTTACCTATTCTCATAATCCTGTTTATTCTTTCAAAATGAAAAGGTCTTTGGTGGTCATTTTAGATCTTAGAGGGTTTTTAAAAACTAGCTCTCGACAGCTTTTTGATCCTTAATAAATATGATCAAAACATATTTAAAATACTTGTCGTTCCTCAGTCCCTGAGTATGGATAAATGTCCCTGCTCTTTACCTTTACTTTCCTAATTTAAATATTAGTCTGCATTAAAAACTCAAAGTAGCAACTAGAAAATGTTTTGTTTATAGGAAAGTTCTCTGATACTTGTGATGACATCATTTGTTCTTTTTTTTCTTTAATCATAATTAAGTGAGGAGGCAGAGTTAGCAGCAGGAAGGAAGGAAGGAAAGAAGGAAGGAAGGAATTCAAAAGATGTCCCTAATTCCCCCATTCTTTGGAAACATTAGACAAGTAGGAAATCTTGTTATAAGTATATTAACTATCATTCTATATGTTCCATAGAGCAGTTTTTAAAGGCTTCCCTGGAATTATTTAAATGACCTGCCTACTCTACAGAAGGTACTCCCTTGTGGAAATGGTATCTGAAGTGATTTTGATGTAAAGGAACAAAATAACTATCCTTGTCCTTCATTTAAAGTTACATATCCATGATCTTAATTTTATCACGAAAAAAAAAAAGACAAATACATTTTTTTGAACATGGAACGAAGCCAAAGGCGTTTAGTCTTTATGAGTACAGAGAAAAAAACAACTTAGCCCAGTTCTTGGGCTTGATGTCATAGTTATGAATCTAGAGAAAAAGTACATTTTACACAGCCCTTTGGAGTTCACGCAAGGCTGTACACAACCGTTTGCCTCAGACAATGGAGCAGTGGGAACCTGCTTCTGACCTGGCAACTTACTGAAGCTCAAACCGACAATTTGATAAAATTTCCAGCAGCTTTGTAACTGTGTCCATTATTTATGATTCAGCATCTTCAAATTCATCTAAAGTATACTTAACATGAACAGAACACTAAAAAATGGCAAAGTAGGCAGCTTCAAATTTCTGAAGGGCAAGAGCTATGAAAGCTATACCTTCTCTCCCTACATACTCCTCTTTAAGGAAAGAAATACAATATTCTCCATACTGAGGGTAGGACTAGGCGTCAACACATGGAAAAATGAAATGGGTGTTTCTTTTCCTTCCATTTAAAATTTATATGTTTGGAAAAAAATTTAAAAATAAAAAAATAAAATTTATATGCTTGATACCAACCTTATATCTAAAATAAGTATCTAGGATCTGTACCTCTCCAAAAGAGCAAAGTAAAATAACCGCTTTTAGTTTTCAAGATGCTTCAGTAAGATACACGTAGAGCGGTCCCCCTCTCATCCACAGGGGATGGACCCCAAGACCCCCAGTGGATGCCTGAAAGTGTGGGTGCTGCTGAACCCTATATAGACCATGTTTTCTCCTATCCATACTTACATAATCATGTTTAATTTATAAATTAGGCATGGTAAGAGATTAACAACAATAACTAACAATCAGGGGCGCCTGGGTGGCTCAGTGAGTTAAAGCCTCTGCCTTCGGCTCAGGTCATGATCCCAGGGTCCTGGGATCGAGCCCCACATCGAGCTCTCTGCTCAGCGGGGAGCCTGCTTCCTCCTCTCTCTCTCTCTCTCTCTGCCTGCCTCTCTGCCTACTTGTGATCTCTATCTGTCAAATACATAAATAAAATCTTTAAAAAAAAAAAAACTAACAATCAAATAGAACAATTATCACAATATACTATAAAAAAAAAGTTACGTGGACGTGGTCCCTCTCTCACAAGAACAAAATACTTTATTGTCCTGTACTCACCCTCTTCTTGTGATGATGTGAGACAATAAAATGCCTACGTGATGAGATGAAGGGAGGGGAATGATGTCGTCTGTGACAAAGCATGACTACTGACCTGACAATTCATCAGAAAGAGAATCATCTGCTTCTGGAATGGGTTCACTGTGGGTAACTGACCCTGTGGAACAGCAAGACCATGGGTACGGGCATGCTATGGTTGTATTTTCTTCCTCCATCACTCATTTTTTCCCAGTCTACCTGGTTCTTTCCTGATAGGATTGTTGCTATGTTGTCCAGATGTGAAAAGGTCTTTGGAGTTGTTTAAAACACACACACACACACACACACACACACACACACACACAACTACAGGCTATGGGACCTGTTCAAGCTTTAATTTTGGTCTATGAATTTTCTGCTAAAACCAAAAAGATATTCTTGTCAACCTCACCTCTACTATTTCAAGATGGAGATTCAAGTATCATTATCTATGAACAGTCTTGTAACTTTAAAGTAGTTTCATGATAATTTCCTCATAAAAGTCATTTCCACCAAAATCACACTTGAAAGATACTCATTATAAGAAATCATAACTTTCTGGGGCGCCTGGGTGGCTCAGTGGGTTAAAGCCTCTGCCTTCGGCTCAGGTCATGATCCCAGAGTTCAGGGATCGAGCCCCACATGGGGCTCTCTGGCTCAGCAGGGAGCCTGCTTCCCTTCCTCTCACTCTCCGCCTGTCTCTCTGCCTACTTGTGATCTCTGTCAAATAAATAAACAAAAATCTTAAAAAAAAATAAAAAAGAAATCATAACTTTCTTATTGCAGAAATGTGCATGGACCCAAAACAGACAGATTTATATACATACATTCCTGCTCTCCCCTCATTCATATAATTATATAATAAAGACATAAACAAACTAGGTAAACATTTTTAGGCTAAATCCTTCTAGAAGTATTTATCATGCATCCAGTAGGACTTGACTTGTTATCTCCTTTATTCCAAGAAAGACTCTTTTTAAAACTGTTTCCCTAAAGTAGTCTCCATTTCTCAGAATCAGGTAATAAATGAAAGGGAGAAAAGATGGTCTGTAAGCCTGTCTTCTTTTGTGATCTTTCATGCAGAAATCAACTGGGTTACACTTCACAACTAAATCTTCAGACTCCCAAATTAGCAAATATTGCCTAGCTGGTTGCTAAATAAAAGGGCTACATACATAACTGTTTTTTTCTTTACAACAGAAAGACATCAAAATTTTAAATTTACAATACATACAAATCAGTAATAAATTCGTACTATATATCAATTCCAAAACAAAAAAATACCTTTGTGAGAACCAAACTGAAAGACTATCCCCCTCCATTAGTCTATTTGATCTTATGAGTCACCTTTCCTCTTCTTCCTGCTCGCCTAGAGCTGTCTGAGAGTCATGGCCAAGTTAGTCTGTTTGCTTCGTTCAACAAAGAAAATGCTCAGTTTTGTCTTGAAGTCTGAATTTATTAAAAGGTATAGAACCTTCTACTCTAAACATCATTACAACTCTTTTCTCCAAAAAGTATAAATGCAATCTAAACACTATTCTTAGAGTGAACACCTAAATAATCACATTTTCAGTTTATTGCATTTCCTTATGAGGCTTGAATCTTTGCAGAAATAAGACAGGACAAAAATTATATTACTGAGAAAAGTTATTAGAATGTCTACTATTCCCATATTTAAAATGTCAGCCTCACGATTCATTAGCTTTTGTCAACTCTCCTGTGCACTTGAACATGGTAATCAGCAAAATCTTTCTTTTAATCTGCCAGGGTCTTGAGGGGCAGGGGTCAGGGGATGGGGACAAGAAAAATACAGGCCTGTGGTTAGGGGTGAAGGAGTAAACTGGACGACCTGTGGTGACCTCAGAGGACTAGAGAACCCCCGAGATAAGACAGGAATGTTGCTCACTACCCTCTAAAACCAGATGGCCTTTGTACGGTACTGTCTTTCTTTGTGACTAGTGAGCCAGGACTCTCCTGAGAAACAAGTAAAGATGTCAGCATCCTGAATTGTACCTTCACCTTGCCAGGACTATTTTCTCATCTGTTAGATATATATTATTTGTCTCTGAACTATCAGAATGTGTCCTTGTCATTATCAACTCAAGTTTAGATTTCTATTTAGTATTTATGGATATGAATAAATGAGAACCAACATCCCAACATTTCTCAAGTATATATTTATATACTACTGAACATAGTACTCCTGGCATTTTTTTTTTTTTTTTGAGAGACAGAGAGCACGAAAGCATGAGGAGGTGAGGAGAGGCAGAGAGACAGACAGAATCTTTTTTTTTTTTAATTTAAATTCAATTAGCCAACATATAGTATATCATTAGTTTCAGATGTAGAGTTCAGTAATTCATCAGTTGTATGTAACACCCAGTGCTCATCAAGTTACATGTGTTCCTTAATGCCCATCACCCAGTTATCCCAACCCCCACTCACCTCCCCTCCAGCAACCTTCAGTTTGTTTCTTAGAGTTAAGAGTCTCTCATGGTTTGTCTCCCTTTCTAATTTCTTCCCATTCAGTTTTCCCTTCCTTCCCCTGTGCTGTTTCTTATGTTCCACATATGAGTGAAACCATATAATTATCTCTCTCTGGTTGCCTTATTCATTTAGCATAATACCCTCCAGTTCCATCCACATTGATATAAATGGTAAAATTTCATCCTTTCTGATGGCTGAGTAATATTTCATTGTATATATGTACCATATCTTCTCTATCCATTCATCCGTCTATCAGTGGACATCTGGGCTCTTTCTATAGTTTGGCTATTGTGGACAATGTTGCTATAAACATCAGGGGGCAGGTGCTCCTTCAGATCACTACCACAGAAGAAGAGAAGTTAAGGAATCGATCTCATTTACAATTGCACCATAAACCATAAGATACCTAGGAATAAACCTAACCAAAGAGATAAAGGATCTATACTCTAAAAACTACTTATGAAAGAAATTGAGGAAGATAGATGGAAAAAGATTCCATGCTCACAGACTGGAAGAATAAATATTGTTAAAATCTCTATGCTACCCAGAGCAATCTATACATTCAAGGCAATCTCTATCAAAATACCATTGACATTTTTCACAGAGATGGAACAAACAGTTCTAAAATTTGTATGGAACCATAAAAGACCCCAAAAAGCCAAGAGGAATATTGAAAAAGAAAACCAAAGCTGGGGTCATCACAATTCTGGACTTCAAGCCATTATTACAAAGCTATAATCATCAAGACAGTATGGTACTGGCACAAAAAGAAACACAGAGATCAGTGGAACAGAAGAGAGAACCCAAAAATGGACCCTCAACTCTACGGTCAACTGATCTTCAACAAAGCAGGAAAGAATAGCCAATGGAAAAAAGACAGTCTCTTTAACAAATGGTGTTGGGAAAATTGGACAGCCACAAGCAAAAGAATAAAACTGGGACATTTTCTTACACAAGACATAAAGATAAACTCAAAATGCATGAAAGACCTAAATATGAGACAGGAATCCATCAAAATCCTTGAGAAGAACAAAGGCAGCAACATCTTCAGTCTCAGCTGCAGCAACTTCTTATTAGAAATGTCTCCAGAGACAAGGAAAACAAAGGCAAAAATAAACTACTAGGACTTCATCAAGATAAAAATTTTCTGCACAATAAAGGAAAGAGTCAACAAAACTAAAAGCCAGCCTACAGAATAGGAGAAGATATTTGCAAACAACATATCAGATAAAGGTCTACTATGCAAGATCTAGAAAGAACTTGTCAAACTCAACACCCAAAAAACAAATAATCCAGTCAAGAAATGGGCAGAAGACATGAACAGACATTTCTGCAAAGAAGACATACGAATGGCCAACAAACACATGAAAAAATGCTCCACATCACTCAGCATCAGGGAAATACAAATCAAAACCACAATAAGATACCACCTCACACCAATCAGAATGGCTAAAATTAACAAGTCAGGAAACAACAAATGTTGGGGAAGATGCAGAGAAAGGGCAACCCTTTCACACTGTCGGTGGGAACGCAAGCTGGTGTAGCCACTCCGGAAAACAGTATGGAGGTTCCTCAAAAAGTTGAAAATAGAGCAACCTTACAACCCATCAATTGTATACTGGGATAAAAAGAATCTTAAGCAGGCTCCACACCCAGCACAGTTTGAGCCTGATGCAGACCTTGCTCTCAAGATGCTGAGATCACGACCTGAGATGAAATCAAGAGTCAGATACTTAACCACGCAGGTGCCCTTATACCTAGTGCTTTATGTTCATCTTCTTATCCCCTTCTTAATCCCTTCTATACCACTGCGTAGTTATACTCTTATCCATCTATTATATATGAAATACACAAAACACAGAACTCAAAATTCAAAAAGGCCAAGTAAGATACTTGTGACAAGGGAACACACTCTTGCAAAAAAAAAAAAAAAAAAAAAAAAAAATCTGAGATTCAAATTTAGGTTGGATTCCAAAGGCCCTGTTCTTTCTACAATACCATGGAGGCTGGTGAGATACAGATTTCCTCACAAGCTGAGGAAATTGATTTTGGCATTAAACAGCATCATGAAACTCTTACCTCTGAAAATAGTTTTGGCAGCTCCTCAAGTAACTGATCTGTATTTTGTTGTATAACATTCATTTCTGTTTGATAACATTTCCAATATTTAAGTACACTAAAGATTTGTTGATCTGCTGACATTTAAATTAGTTTTTGCATGTCTTTTCTTCCAACAATGTTAGGTCATTGAATTTCAGAATAGAGCCATTTTTATAGAGCTTCCTCCATATGTAAAAAGATTACCACAACATGCTGAGAAAAAAAGATCGAAGATGAAAGGCTTGAAACTCTATACTTCTCAAAGTAGGGTCCAAAAAACTCTATCAGAGTTACTTTAGGAGGTTGTTAACATGCAGGTTCCTAAAACCTCATCCCAGAGACACTGATCCCAGTTCTGGGCCCCTGTTACCTACATTTTAAACACAAAAGTACAGGAATCACTATTACAGGCAATGCACTGTGAAAGAAGTATTGTAAAGACCCAACCTATGGAAGTTTTTAAACCCCAAGAGTCACAAAAAGGGCCACCTCCAGTTACTAAAGACTTAAATTTGAAACAGACATAGATGAAATGGACTAGACTCTCTGTGCAAATACACAAATTATTTTTATGGAAAGAAATTAGTTTCAGGTATGCCACTGTTGATATGAAGCACAGTAAATCAGACTAACCCACTTACATTTTCACCAGAAACCAGCAAATTAACACATGTACAAAAACCAAGTGGGGTCTTTGGGTCTATAGCAAATGGCCCACTGTCCTTCCCCTTCTCCCTCTCTCCTTGCATAGCCTTAGTTCTTCCATTATTATACGATTACAGGCCTTCTTTCTTCCCAGCTCTTCATGTTTCATAGTAAATATACTCAAAGTCTAATATGCCAATGTAAAAGAATTTCTGTGTCATGTACATGACATGGAAGGCCTTTCAGCATGAGGCCCCTGGGAACCCTGCACTCCCCCTGCCACCTTCTCATTATTCCTAACCCTGGAACAATTCCCAGCTGGAGCTCCCTGAATACCCAATGCCGACCCATGCTGCATCCTTCTCTTTTGATAAAATGGACTTTAACCCATCATCTTCTTTACCTGATTGATAATCAATTTTGTTCTCAAGGATTGCCTCCTCCTGGAGCCTTCCCTGATGCTCTGCAGCCGCACAGTGGGTGAACTGAGGGGGTTCTAATTTCTGACTGTACCTCAGAATTATCTGGGTAGCTTTGATATATATATAGTCCCTCCAACTCTCTGTGGTTACTGTGTGCATGACATATCTTTTTCCGTACCTCTACTTTTAACCTATTTGTGTCTTTGAATCTAAGCTATGTTTCTGGAAGACAGTGTATAGTTGAGTCTTACTATTTTATCAAATCTAACAATGTTTGTCTTCTGATTTGAGTGTTCTTTCATTCACATTTAGTGAAATTATTGCTATGGGTAGATTTATTTTTCCATTTGATGTGATGGATTTCTTTGCTTATAGATTTCATATCTTAAAATTCCCATATAACTATTAATTTGGTTGGATTTATTTATTTTCAATATGACCACCTTTTTTCCTGTTTTCTTCATGTATTGCCTTCATCTGCATTAATTACCTTTTAGGATACCATTACAATTCTTCTGGTGACTTTTTTGTCACTTTTTTTAAGTTATTTTTTTAAAAGTTGCTCCAGGATTGATACGTATCTCTACTTGTCACAATCTACTTCAGGTTAATATTGACAGAATTCTGGTAAAATATATCAAGTCTGTTTCACTGTGCTTCATTTCCTCCTCCATACTTCGTGTTATTATTATTAGATATATTACATCTCTGTATGTAATAAACCCAACAATATATTGTTTTAACTATTGATTTAAACAATCTTTCAGTTTTAAAGAAATTAAGAGAACGAGACAAAAAGATAATCACTTTAGATATATCCTATTTTACCTACATATTTACCATTTCCAGTGCTCTTCTGTAGTCTAAATACCGGACATTAAACTTTCTGATTGTAGTGTAAGTGCCTGACATTAAGCTTTTGATTGCCGAGGCATCCATTTCAAAAGCCATCCATCTCAAATAAACACATTGCTGGTTATATGACACAGCTACTAGCAAAACAACCAGATAAGGAATGAGGCTACCTGACCCAGGAAGCTCCCTCTTTCAGAAAGCCCTGAGTAACCTGGGTAACCGACCGCTTGAGTGGCCCCCCCTTCCCGCTTCCCATGCCCTAATTCTTGTTCTCATGCTTTAAGATAGCTGATAAAGAGTGAACCCACAAAACCCCAAACACATGTCCCTGGAACAACAACAGAGGCAGAGCCCCAGGTTGTGCCTTCCCTCCCTGCACTGCCCAAGACCTTGCCCTGTGGCCCTCTGGCATGCCTTATACCCTCTACCACCACCTGTGGGTAATAAATCTTGTTCCTCAAAGTTTCTTGATGATTTTGCTGAATGTAGCCTGACATTATAGTAAGAACGACATGGGCCACTCCAGTCACAACATCTATTTATTTATTTAGATAGATAGATTGACCCCAAAAAACGAACTTAGTCCACAACTTGGTATTTTTTTCACTTGGTGACATCTAATACACCAAAGAACTTAAAATAAGTATAAACAGAAGGAGAACTCCTTGATACTACATAAAGGAAATAGAACAAAATTTTAAGAGTTTTTTTTAACTGTCTCTTATGCTGACAATTATAGAATGATCTGATGACTCAGAAATGTAAAAGCATCAATGATACAAAGGTTTTCCTTTCTTTTTGATCCTTTCTTGATAAGGATGACCTAGGCTATACCCCATGCCTGTTGCCTTCTAATTCTGCTCCAAAGAAGAACTAGCTTTCTCAAGAAATTCCTCTTCAAGAACTTCCAGACCAACTGAATTGGGTCTCATTTCATTCTCATGAGACAATGAGATTATTAATGCAAATTAAGCAACATATAAAACAAAGGACCTCCCATTCCCATGAATTACATACAGATCTAAATGAAACACACAGTAAGTACATATATTCTTTTTTTCTTTTTTTTTTTTTTTAAAGATTTTACTTATTTGACAGACAGAGATCACAAGTAGGCAGAGAGGCAGAGAGGAGGAAGCAGGCTCCCCGCTGGGCGGAGAGCCCGATGTGGGGCTCGATCCCAGGACCCTGGGATCATGACCTGAGCTGAAGGCAGAGGCTTTAACCCACTGAGCCACCCAGGAGCCCCAGTAAGTACATATATTCTAAAATTTATTTTTCATAATGAAGATGGACTCAGCCTTTGACAGTATTCTTTGGCTGCCCATTTTTAATCTTCTTAGATTTCTGGAATTATTGTATACTCTGACCTCTGATCTTCTTCACCCAGCTCAACAGGACTACATCCATCCTCTCTGGAGCCTACATGGCATATTTTCATAGGAAAAAAAAAAACAAACAAACCTTAGAGCTATATTTAAAATGCACATTTTAATCAACAGCCAAGATTTGAATAGGGCAGTATTATGCTCATTCTGCCTCCACCTCTAGAAGAAAGGATGGGTAAGATTTACATACTGCTTAACTCCATTGCAAAGAATTTGTATGCAATAATCTACCATTTTGTTCATCTCCAGATCTTAACAAGGTCAGATTCTCAAATAATTGGCTATAAAGTTATGTAGAATATACCACATTCAGTTTATTCCCTGCACTCCAGTCCCATAATCTGTGTCTGTGTCACAAGAATAATTGGGAGTCGACCCAAGCTGTTGATTGTACATGCCATCATTCCCCACATAAACAGACTTGCATCTGGTAGGTTCCAAAGGATTGCTTTTATGTTTTCTTCTCCCTCTGCTCCAACACAGATTTTAAGAGATTGGAAATCCAAGTTGCATGGTTTGACTTAACTTAATGGTTACAAAGTTTGTTTAATTATTGCCTTATTCCCAAAGCATGACAGAGGGTGAATTCTTGGTGGGGAGTGAGGGAGGAGAAGGAACAAGGAATCACTTAGAGAATATTATTGTGTACCCACTGTTCTCACTTTCCCTTCTCTCCATAAACAGCTCTTGGGCCCTGGAGGACCCTCTGACCTACAGGTGAGGATCCAGAATCCCTTTACTTTGACAGTTAATGAGCCTCATCTCCAGAGAACATACACAGCAGGTTGTTCCAGATTAAAGAAGATGCTCTTACCCTCTTGCAAAGGCAGAACAGTGCAGCTTTCATGAAAAATGGCACTAAGGAAAAGAATCCTCCAACAATACAGTCAGGCGATGTCCAGCAACCTATAGCCAACAAGTAAAAAGTCCACTGTTGGTACCTGCTATCCCTTCAATGGTCAGAGTCTGTGCTAAATTCAAGAACACAAAGTATTTGAAATAGATATTTCCTACCTGTCCATTCTCATTTGTATCCCCACCTGTGTGTGTGGCAGCTTCCTACTCTCCCTGACTGACCAGGATCCCCATTCCAGTGCCCATGTTTTCCCACCTTTCTCTTGGCAATAAAAATGACCTGTCCTTCTTGGCCTATAGGGCCATTACATCCAAGCCCTGTATGATTGGGTTCACTTCCTAAGCCAGGATACTGATGGCTGTTACATGTATACACCCTCCTTCCTAAGATATATGATTATTTTTAAAAGGACCTCTAATATCTTTACCCAAAGATATAGCAATGTTGAAATTCCAGATGACCCAGCATGATGTCCCTGGCAGGGAAAGGATAACAGCGTCTACTGATGTCTCTCAAATGATCCCTTATACACTTGTACCTATAAGGGATGCTCAGAATGGGGTCTCACTCTCCTCTTCTTATACACCAAGGCCAAACTCATTTACTTACCCACTGTTGAGATGCCATGAGGCTAAGGCCTAAATGAACAGAATGTTCCTAGTCAGAAGCACTAACAAATGGAGTGGTGACTCCTAATGCATTATCCTCCCTATATGCTCCCCATTAAATTCAATTAAGTGGCACAACTTTTGCCAGACTTTCTTAGATATTGTCACATGGTACAAATATCATGCATACTACAGTATAGCAGATCCCACCATGACTCCCTGTGTTACTTCTGCCAGGCAAACACCCACTGTGGACCTCAGATACACACACTAGAGATGATAATATCTGCCACCAAGGGCTATGTGAGGAATAATGAGAAGGTGCCTATGAAAGCAGCAAACCTGGGACCTGGCACCCTGTAGGAACCCAACAAATGCCTTTCTTCATCCTTACTCCAACTTCAAGATTTATTTCTTATCTAAAACACCTTTTATAAGAATGTGGATACCTATAAATATATGTGGATACCCATAAAATCCCATATTTGTCTCTTCTCCATAACCACTCAGTCTTCTCCTTGCACTATGCACCCTGCATCTTGAGAAAACCAATCCAGTCTATCTCCCCAGGTTCTTTTCACACTGACTAGGGCAAGAGATACAAAAGCCTGTATGTGAGTTCACCCTTCAACAAGAACCTTCTAAGAATAACCTCTGAGCTCAGTACTTGGCACTGTGATGGCTCCACCAGAACAAGGATAGGACCTGGTCCATCCAAAGCCTCCCGCCCAATTAAGAGAAGCACGAAATATGTGAAACTATTATAAGACCATGTGAATCTGTGTATTTTTACTGTGTACTGTGTTATAGATGCCAAATAATTATAATAATAATAGCTAAAGTAATGAGTGCTCACCATGAATAGTCACTGTTCTAAGTATTTCATACATATGGTGTTTTCGTTATTTCCATTTTATAGATAAGAAACTTGAGGCAAAGGAAGATTAGGCAGTTTGCTCAAGGTCATGCAGTGGAGGAGCCACCACTGTTATTCAGTTTGTGAAAACTACAAAATACTGTGCTGAGGACAAGGTTTGGAGTACTGGATTAGTGTGAGATTCTTAACAGAAGAAATCACATCTTCCTGATTTTTATTTCCATGGTAGACAGTCTACTAATGTGTGTTGGTTAACTGACTAAATGAATGAGAGAAGTCTTGTTGAATGATATGGAGCTTGATAACTAAACTACAGATGAGCAAAGTAAAGGTGAATGGCAAGTACAGTAGCAGACGCACATGCTCAGAGATTACCTAACTAAAGACAGAAACTGGAGGGAAGAATGACCTTACTGTTTGAAGATAATGATGGATGATAAATGAGATAGATGGGGATAATGGGAGGCCTTAAAAGCTTAAACAGAAAAATATAGAGTTGACACTATGGGTGATAGGGAATACCAATAAATCCCTGAGGAGGGAAACAAGTTGAGTAAAGAGGCATTTTAGGAAGACTGTTCTGGAAAAGAGTAGAATAATCCAAGTGCGAGATCAGGAAGGAGTGAATTTGAGTTTACCAAATGGCTGAACTAGAAGGAAGAGCTACAAGAGCCAAAGCATGGAGAGAAATAATAATTTAACAATGACTGAGCATCCTTTTTGTGCCTGGAATAGTGTCAGAGGCTGAGGGGAAAACAAAATGGAGATATAACCCTGGGTGACTAATCACAGAGAAGATGAAAATGGAGTTGAAAGAATTCTGCCATCGGTGTTCAGGTATCAGACCAGAAGTGGTGTCATCCCAGACCTCAGATCAGAAGGGCAAGATCCTAATTCCAGACATGAACGTTGATGGGTTAGGGGCAGGGGGTGGGGAGGAGAGACAACTCACATTGTTCTCTCATCCCTTCATTAGTATTTATCTCTGGCAAGATTTTAAGTTTCTCTGAAAGAGGAGCCATACCATTCACATCTTTCAAGATGCCTAGGACAGTACTGGAAATAAAGACATAATAGGATGCGTACCTACCATCAATTAACTAAATATCATGAAATCCAATAGGATTTTCTTTTTAAAGTTATTACAATAACCCTAGTCTCTCTCTATTCCCTTATTATCATTTTATAGTCCCTCCTACCTTTTCTCCATTCCTTCACAATTACCTCTCCACCCCTGACGGGATTTGTTTCCTGCTGCTCCGCCATCTGGCACACTGTTTTTGAGTCTCAGAAACTCTATCAATTTAGAAATATCATCGTTCTTGTACTTCCAAAAAAAAATTAACACAAAGAAAAGAACTATCTATTAGCACTGGGAAGTATTTTAGGCAATACGGTGTGATAAGTGTTAGGAAGGTACACCATGTTGGGATTGAACTTTTGGAAGTCCGGGGGTTCAAATTCCACTAATGACTTTCAGTCTTACACCTCCGTATTGCCTTTCTTGATGTCCGAATTGTTCTAGCCATAAATGAAAAATGCTCTGATCTGACAAACTCTCTCAAAGAAGAAACCCAGAACACAGGACAGGCCTCAGCGCAGAACTGGATTAACGGGAAAAATCCCTGACAGGTAGGAAGTAACTCTCCAGCACATCATCTCACAGGTGATGACAAATGCAGCCGAAAAGCAGGTGTTATTAAAACAATGGACTGCCTGGTCAATAATCATCTATAGACAGAAGAAATGGGAGCTAATGTGACTTCTGAAGGGATGAAAAATGGGTTTCAATTCTCTAGCAAACCCCAATTGATTGACATGAATAGCCCAGAGCACTTTGGACTGTTCCTAGGCTCGGTGAGAATACAGTGCTGGACTGACTGCTGATACAGATACCTACCTAGCACAGCAAAGGCATAGGTAATGATATGTGTGCTCTTAGGCCAGGTCTGGTCATGTCCAAACCCCACCTGGATGACCAGCATGAACAGTATAAAGGATTGAGTGAAAATCAACAGTAAAGCTTCTAGAGAATGCAAATGAGTCTAATCTGTGAGTGTTTTCTGAGTCATTACTAGGTGTAGGACATCATACATTAGTAAGGAAAGCCTTCAAATAAGAGAGGAAGACTAAAAAAGAGAAAAATCAAAAGGCCTGCAAGTCTACTGGAAACTAGCTCTACAACTCTCAGTAAGACCGTCCACTTCCTTGGATTTCCATATGTTCATCTAGAAATGGTAGAAAGACATACACTTTCTCATACAAAATTCAATATTTTTAATTGCCATCTTTATTATTTCTCATTCACAAAAAAAAACCCCACAAAAAACAAAAAACAAAAACAAAAGGTGATTCTCATCAAAACATTATGATCATTTTGAGGTAAACTAGTCTACCTTGAAGACAGAACATGGGAGCGATTGTAGTCGAACCTAAATACCATCTATATTCTGGACAACCTTAGATCGAAATTTTTGTTGCTTTCGCCTTCTTATAAACCATGCTGTATTTATATTCCCCAAATGCCTGCCTTGAGAAATATAATGTTGGCACCAGCCAGTAAATGATTAACTACTATGTAGGTACTGAGAGGACTGAAAGAGAAAGGAATTATCATGGGTTCCAAGATTTCAGATTTCATAGATGGGAGGGTGCTACGGAGGAGAAAGAATTGGAGGAGGAAAGACTCAGATATCTTATCTTGAGGTGCTTAGGAGATATCTGAATCAAGCTGTCCAGGGGAAATGAAAGTCTGAAGCCTGGGAGAAGAATCTGGCCAGAGATAAAATTCAGGACTCGTTGATATATTGATGATAACTAATATCATTACAATGGATTAGATCAACCAGCCAGAAGAGTATGCAGAAAAATAGTCTCCTTCAGATGAAAAAATGCCAGAAGTTAACTGGTAAGCAGTAGGGGATGCCCTGGAGAAAACCAAGAAGAGACAGTCCCTGAGGTATCACGGCAATCAGGAGAGTGAGATTTCATAAAACCCAACATTACAGATTTTGATGAAGTAGTGTCAGACAGCAGAAAAATCCAGAAAGGGACAAAAAAAAAGTCCAAATGATTTGGTGATTAAGACACCAGGACTGTTAGCAAGAACTACTTCAGAAGAATAGAGTAATAAATAGAGTAATGCAAACTCCAGTGAGGAAAATAGTAATTTACTTTTATTTAGAAGAATATGAGGGATTGTGCACAAAAGGTAGAAAGTGGAAAGCTAGTAGTAAGTGTGAGAAATTCTAAGTACTTGCTTTTTTCCATTGCCTGTAACTGGATAAGGGTGGGCTATTTTTTATTTATTGGCATGAGTCTATCAAAGGTTGATTTCAATGGACTCATTTCTGGGAGAACTGACAGACCATACTAAGAAGAAAATAACTTAGCATCTCAGAAAGGGGGAGACTTCTAAGTCCCACTCCCTTGTCTGCTGTGTTAGATCTGTCAGGTTTTAAAACAGTCATTCAGCCTCTTTGTTGATCCATTTCCTTAGCTGTGAAGTGGGAAAATAATTCCCTTTTAATTGGATCCTGAAGTGCTAAAGGCTTTTCAGACTGCCCGAGACTCGGCAGTGTTGAGACAATATCCTGGCTCAGAAATTTCCCAGCTACTTTGTCCTACTACTGAGAAAGCCACTCTCTCTCTTCACATGAAATCCTTAACTGGAATGCTCAAGATGTAAATTTCTTCTTGCAAGTTGGTTAGGCTTTGGACCCTAAACTATCTCCTTGTGTCTACAATATGCAAAGTAAAGTGGAGAACTGAAGAAATGATCCAGAAAATTCAGCCCCAGCTTGAAGTTTGCCTCAGACTATTCATTTGTTTTGGCC
Organism: Martes martes; assembly: GCF_963455335.1. Taxonomy (NCBI): domain Eukaryota; kingdom Metazoa; phylum Chordata; class Mammalia; order Carnivora; family Mustelidae; genus Martes; species Martes martes. The sequence goes on from NC_137895.1 coordinate 24,065,835, forward strand.
AGAAAACTTTATAAAACCAAATTCCTACAGCATAGGCGAGGGCCTCCAGTTTATTAGGTCTGTGCAGGTTCATTTGAATTCTCTGTTTCTTTCCTCTTGAATTTCAGCCTCTACCAATTTTGTATCCCCCAGGAGCTGTCGTTAGCAGCCATATATCCTCTTGTAAATAAACCCCAACTGTCTGCTGGAAATTTCCACTTGCATATCCAGCCGTCGCACCAAATGCAATGCACCTAAAATCAAATTCATCAATCTCTCCCCCAAAACTGGCTTCTTCCCAGCCTTTCCTATTTCTGTCAATTGACATCATTCTCCCCGTCACCCTGGTTTACATCCTCAGCATCATCCCTGTGCCCTCACTCTCCCTCATCCTCCATACCCATTCCCCCAGTTGTAAAATTTTTCCACTGAAATGCTCAGCCCACCTGCCCTTCTAGTTTCCGGCATCTGAATACTTCTCATGTGCCAGACACCATGCTGAATACTTGACAAATTTCACCTTACTTAATTCTCATGACAAGTTTATGAAGAGGCTGATGGAATTTTCCCCATTCTGCAGATGAGAAACTTGTGGTTCAGAACTTGTGGTGACTGCTTGGGACTGGACTATCTGAATTGCCCCAAAATTCCTTTGGTGAAGCCCTAACCACCAATGTGACTTTATGGAAAAAGGGCTTCAGAAGTGTGATAAAGGCTAAATGAGGTCACAGGATGGGGCCTTAAACCAATAGGGCTGGTCTCCTGGTAAGAAGAGGAAGAGACATCACTGCAGGCTCCCCTACCCACCAGGTGAGGACACCACAAAAAGGTGTCCATCAATAAGCCAAGAAGAGAGTTCTCACCAGAAACCAGCACCTTGATCTTGTACTTCCTGGGCTCCAAAACTGTGAGAAAAAATAAAGAAAAAAAAAAAAAACAAAAAAAAAAACACCACGTTTCTGTTGTCTAAACCACCCAGCTTAGGGTATTTTTGTTATGACAGGCTGTACTAAGATGGGGTCCATGCCCAAACCACTACAAGGGCACAGAGGTCAGATCCAAAGCCAGGAACGCCTCTCTCTGCATGCAAAGCATGCCCTGAGGCAGCATGCTACATGGCCCCGGCCAACTCGCTGCTCAGGCTCCCCTCGCCACCTAGGGAGGCTTCCTAGCAGCTTCTTGGCAACCACCTCACTTCAAGTCCCCCTTACGCTCCTCCAGTCAACCTGTGCATGTTAGGTTTGCTTTCCCCAGACATCACCTGGATCAGATCATTCCTTGAATCAAAAAGCTTTCAGTGGCTCCTCACTAAATACAAAGTAGATTTAATCTCTTTAAACAGGCTTCCAAGTGCTCTCCATGTTGGCCCTAGCCTTCTTACCAGCTCTGGGTCCCCTCACTGCCAATCCCCATGGCACCCACTCTGCTTCTCAAAGTGGCATGTGAGTTCCAACGAGGGCAGAGACTATGGCCTCTCTCTGAACAACTAGGGTCTGGCACACAGTAAACACTCAATAAATAGATGTTGAGCGACTGACTGAAGTGGTACGTGCTAATCACCTGGCCTGGATACACTTCTTGTCCTCCCACCCGCAGTTTACCCATCCACCAGGACCAAGCTCAGTGCTGGCCTATCCAGCCATCCCGGCCCACCATCATCTCACACTTCTCCAAGGCCTCCTCAAGGGGCTATCCCATTTGATACATACCGATTATTAGCATGAATCATCATGATTTCCCACATTTAAGAATGTTCATTTTTGTTTTTGCAACAGCAAACATTGCTAACAATTTGTGGCAGATTCTGCCAATGTTTCCTTAAAAGCCATTCCATCCTTTTTTTTTTTTTTTTAAGATTTTATTTATTTCACAATAGAGAGATCACAAGTAGGCAGAGAGGCAGGCAGAGAGAGAGGAGGAAGCAGCCCTGCTGAGCAGAGAGCCCGACGCGGGTCTCAATCCCCAGGACCCTGGGATCATGACCTGAGCTGAAGGCAGAGGCTTAACCCACTGAGCCACCCAGGCGCCCCAATCCACTCCATCCTTTTATGTTATAAAAACTCTGATCTTTAACTGGGCATTTCGCTGCCCAACTTAAAAAAGGAAAACAAACACACACACACACACACACACACACACCCACCCACCCACCCACCCACCCCCTGCTCCTTAGCAGCTAATTATGACCACCGGACTGAATTCTGGTCAGTCAGGAAAAGTCATACCTTTCTCTTCCACATCCTCAGTCCCACTTCATGGAATTCAGATGTGACTCTGGAACTCTAGCAGCTATACTGGACCATGAGGACAAAGGCTAACCAGGGCAGTAAGCTGGCAAGAGCTGGAGTATCTACCTGTAGCATGGAGCTGTCAGAACATCCACATACTGCCTGCCTCTGGCCTTTTTCATGCTCAAGAAATGAACTCCTACCTTATCTGAATCACTATTATTTAGGATTCTCTACTTAATGCAGCCAAGCTACAACACATGAAAATAACTATCACTAGAGAAATGAATATATAAAAATATGTTGAGGGGGACCTGGATGGTGTAGTTGGTTAAGTGTCTGACTCATGTTTTTGGCTCAGGTCATTATCTCAGGATCCTGGGATCAAGCCCTGAATCAGGCTCTGTGCTCAGCACAGAGTCTGCTTGAGATTCTCTCTCCCTCTCCCTTTGTCCCTCCCCCTGCTCTCTCTCTCTTTCAAATAAGTAAATAAATAAATCTTTTATAAATATGTTGATATAAAGGTAGTTAAAAGAAAAGAACTGAATCTATCTACCTACTCACCTACATTTATATTTATCTATTTGAGAGAAAAATAAATGATATATCCATTATACTTTTAAGTGAAAAAATGGATTTATTTAGGTATAAATTGTATAACAAATGACAAAAAAATTTTTAGTCATAAAAATGTTAATTTTTTCTACTCTCTATATATTTTGCTCCCTAAATAATCTTTTAAGCTTCCCGGAAACAAAGGAAGAACTTTTATTATCTGACATGCCTGAGTGGCTCAGTTGGTTAAGCATCTACCTTCAGCCCAGGTCATAGTCCCAGAGTCCTGGGATCAAGTCCCACACCTGGCTCCTTGCTCAGCAGGGATCCTGCTTCTTCCTCTGCCTACTGTTCCCTCTGCTTGTACTCTCTCTCTCTCTCTGACAAATAAGTAAATACAATTTAAAAAGAAAAAAAAGAACTTTTATTTTCTTCATGTCTGCCACTCTCCCTAGCATATAATAGGTTCTAATATTTGATTGGCTAAAATCTGCCAGAATTTGTCAAACATTGACTGTACAGAAAAGCTGAAGATAAATGGTGAGGTGGTGGTGGGAGCTTAAAAAAATGAAATCCTTCATCCTCAATAACTTTATATTTTATAATCTGAAAGACTGTTTACTTCTCTCAGCCCTGATATCAGGTATTTTATACTCAAATTAAACTTTAATATGTTTGACTAATCTTTATAGTCCCTTACTCCCCACCTCCTACAAAATTTAATTCACTTATCAGCTAAAAAATTAACTATTTTGAATTCTAAAATGAGATGGAAACATTGACTGTGAAGCTTACCAGTAAGAGGCTGAAAGGAGCAAAATAAAGACAAATGGTATGAAATGGAATTTCTTTACAATATATGGTTTGAAAGATGAAATTAATACTCACCTATAAATTTACCAGGTTTAAACTTATTCATATCCTAAGTACTTAGTAGTTATGTTCCAGAGGATGAGATATCTTACTGTCAGTAGTAGAAATCCATCCATATTTTGTGCTCTTCACAGAAAGACTTTGTTTGGGGCCTATCAAGAGGTAATAGGGCATGGCATTGGAGTTTATTGGAAAAACCAGCTCTTGTTTATTTCATAATTATATACTTGACATTTGGAAACTCCTGCTTGTTACTAATCGCTTAATTAGGCGCTCCAAAGTTCATAAAAAATCATAGGTTTAACTTCAACTTAAAAGATCCTTTAGCTCCTCTTGCTCTGAAATTCGATCTCACCCACTGTACATGCAATTACAGCCCTGACAAATGATTGCTGACAATAATAGACCTCATTTAAAGGAGAGAAGTCTAAACACAGCGATGACCTGATTTTTTTTTTTTATCTGTGTCCAGAGAAAGAAGGTGTGGAACAGATAAATCAATAATGGGAAGGAAAAAAAAAAACCCTAATTGTTGACTTTACATTCAGCAAATCATTAAATGAAGCTTGAATTAATGCAAATTTACATAAATAGTCTAAATGGTGAGTGACCTTCAGGAAAATTACTAAGACAAAGGCCTTTGCATATCTCCTCAGAGATGTTTGACAAGGGAATGACCTCAGCTGCATGTGTTCATTATTATAGGTTTCATTTAGAGCACCAGGATTTTTCCTGAACTATGTGTGTGTGTGTGTGTGTGTACACACACACACACACACATACACATCTTAGCTAAAGTTAACTTAGCTAAAGCTAACTTAGCTAAAGCTAAGTTAAAGCTAAAGCTAAAGCTAACGTCATATTTGAAGAATTTTGGCAGTTATAAACACACGTACACACAACACCCAAACTAATTATGTCTAGGAGTGCAAACTATTTTTTTGCTTTCTTACAAGCAGTCATTAGAGAAAATGAGGGTGACTTTAACAGTGAAAATACTTTTGATAACGCTGGGTGCTATAAAAAATGCAGACTATTACCTCAAGTCAGTATTTTCCGAAATGAGTTACTAAAAACCCTGGTTTGTCAATATGCTTCACGAAGACAAAGCTCTGTGGTCCAAAGAACATGAAATATGATGCCTACTACATTCTCTCCTTGATAGTCACATTAGCATATTACATTCTATTAAGTATATTAAAGGCTCTGAAAAAGCCATGCGATAAAGCAATCTATGTAAATATAACCAGGTATTTTTTCCCCAAAGTAACTTCTATTACTATTTCACTTTGGGAAACTATGCTCTAAATCAAGATTCTCAGGTTGGGTTTTCCTTGCGCATTGTAATCCTCAACTGAATGCTATTTATTATGAAGGTTATTTACCAAATTCTCACTATGGTTAAAGTCGTATAAGGAACAAGAGATGAAGAAAGTAGATCTTTGATCTCCAGGAACTGACACCCCAGTAGAAAATGTAACATGCCTCCCACACTAAATGTATCATGGTATATGGTATAGGCAGGCAACAATTGCCATAGTTAACTTGAACAGGAAAGGTTTCAGAGACTGTGGCAATTCAAACTGAATTTTAAAGCATGAATTGAATTTCATTTGGAAAGAGATGGAGTTTGGAAATAATGAGGTGCAAAGATAAAGGGCAGGAAACTCAAGATGTTCTGTAGGATGATGACTAATTGGCTAGTGTAGATATTTCGGATAAGAGACCTACGGGCTAAATGGCTGGAAAGCTCTCCAGCAGTTTTAAGTAGAGTTCAGATTATGGGGATGCTTAAATGCAAAGCTAAGGAAGGTGGGAGTTATTAGGTAGAATAACTGTGAAGGTAATATGATGAAAGCTCTATATGGAATGGTTTGCAAGGCCACCCTCAGTACAGAAGTGCGATAGCCTGAGACCTTTCATCCTCTGCTTGGATCACAGCACTACATAATTTAAGATCTTCTGATTTTTTTTAAGATTTTATGTATTTATTTATTTGAGAGAGAGAGTACAGGTAGGGGGTCAGGGGGAGATGAGGAGGCAGAGGGTGAAGCAGACTCCCTGCTGAGCAAGAAGCCCCATGCCGGGCTTGATCCCAGGACCCTGGGATCATGACCTGAGCCAAAGGCAGATGCTTAGCCCAGTGAGCCACCTAGGCGCGCCTATAATTTAAGGTCTTAAAAACATCCATATTACAAAGATTCAGAGTGGAATACATTTTATCAAAAATGTTCACAAGCAACCAAGAGACCAGAAAATCATGGCTTGGGAATAACAGGGAAAGGCGATAAATTTTCACTATCTTTCATAAATCCAACCTGATGGCAATACAAACATATGACCCTGAACTATCACCATCTGCACCCCCACTGGCACCTGGGATGGAAACCACGGGATAGCCCTGCAAAACCGAGAAGACCAGTTTCACCACGGCAACTTCCATTGGTTACGAGAAGTTACCTTTATCCCCCCAAAGCCACACACTATTAAAAATTTACATGAAGCAGAAGTATTTCATGTGAGGAATCTGTGGCTTAAAAACAAACAAACAAACTGGCAACTTTTTATATACTTAAGGACCAGAACAGAAAACACACAATTTGAGGTTTAAAACCCAATGATTGTTTGCTTTAGAAAAACAGTTTTACTCCATAAGAGACTCTGAACTACAGAGAACGAACTGAGGGTAGCTGGAGGGGAGGCGAGTGGGGGGATGGGCTAAATGGGTGATTAGAAGAGCACTTGTTGGAAAGAGCACTGGGTATTGTATGTGGGTGATGAATCACTGGATTCTGCTCCTGAAACCAGTGCTACCCTGTCTGTTAACTAACTTGAATTTAAATTTAAAAAACAAAAAGAGAAACTGTTTTACTCCCACAACTCCATTCACATCTACTGGCATAGCTGAGGTAACTAGGAATCTATAATGGTGCTTGCTAGGAGGTGGAAGAGTTGGAATGAGACATGGGGAGTTTTTTATGTATAATTATAATAAAACACAGGTAGTCAGTTTCCACAAAATCCAGGATGGCCCTCCTCATATGCAAGGTGTTTCACTGGGAAATGAAGTAGCTTTATCTATGGAGCACACTATGGAAGTTCCAAACAACCGAGCACAGAATATGTCTGAAGTCTGGTCAATTAGAATAGCTGGTATTAATATACATTATACACACAGACACACAGACACACACACACACACACACACAGACACACACATTACTAGGTAACTAAAGATCACTCATTTTTCTTTCAGTCCTTTTTGCTAAAAATCTCCCTGAAACGAATTAATCCATACTCTTGCTTAGCTAGTGCATTATGTAGATCAGTCCTTTGAAAACACCAAACTGGGGGTGCCTGGGTGGCTCAGTGAGTTAAAGCCTCTGCCTTTGGCTCAGGTCATGATCCCAGGGTCCTGGGATCGAGCCCCAAGTCGAGCTCTCTGCTCAGCAGGGAGCCTGCTTCCTCCTCTCTCTCTCTCTGCCTGCCTCTCTGCCTACTTGTGATCTATATCTGTCAAATACATAAATAAAATCTTTTAAAAAAAAAAAAAGGAAAAGAAAACACCAAACTGGCACAAGACTGCTAAATCCAAATCACCTGGAGAACCTCTGAAAAATGCAGATTCCTGGCCTGCTTCTACCCCTACCCCCACTCCCATTCTGACTCTGTGTAGGTCTAAATGAAATTCCAGAGATATTTTTTAATGACCCAGTTTTATGAAAGCAGTAATCCAGATGATAATGAGATGGTTCTTAGATGTTTCACAATACCAGCAGGGTCATAAAATCTCAAGATTTTATGTCACTGCAGTGACAGGGACCATGTTAGGCAGATATCAACCCCTTTTCCCTTTTCTTTCTGGGCACAGAGATGGACTACATTTCCCAGCCTCCCTTGCATTTCCCACCTCCCTAGGGTGGGTCATGTGACTGAGCCTCAGCCATTGGAATTTGACAGATGGACTGCGTACCACTTCCAATCTTGGCCCTCAGAAACATCCCAGAGAATCTTCCTGATTGGCTGCCTTCCTTCACTCGCCAGTCAGGATCTAGAGCTTCAGTAGAGAACTGAGATTCTGGAATATCAGGGCCACAAGATAGAAAGAGTTTGGATATCCGAACAAGTGTATAGAGCAGAGCAACCACCCCTCCCCTGACCACAACTGACTCCCACTGCATTGTGGGATGCATGAGACATCAGATTTTATTACAATAAGCTATTAAGATGCAGGGGCCCCTGGTCACAGCCATAGCTTACCTTTACTAGTACAACTCTCTTAACAGTTTTAGCAGTGTTAGCAGTTGATTAAGCATTTCAAAATCGTAAAGAAATGTACTTAAATTTTAACATCATACTAGGCATACTGAGATACTAGGCATAACATCTAAAAGGCATAGGACCACAGGAAATATTTAACCTTTAAAAGAAATTCTAATATGAGCTTATTTTTCTGTGGTTTTCTCCTTCCTTCTAAAAGTGGAGTACAAAAAAAAAAAAAAAATCTGACTAATTGAGAGTTCCAGGTAATAAGATTTCAATTTAATAAGGTTTTATAACAGTTACAGGAATAAAAACAAAATATAGCAACTAATAAATCTGAATTTCCAAAGACCAAATGAATACAAAATGAAAGGCTGTGAAATTTTAAGACTTAATAGAATCACACAACCAGAGGAGTATTCAAAAGGTCATGATATTTATTTACTTTTGAAAAAATCTGTAGGAGGAAATTCTACCACTGAGCTCATCATTGTCATCGCCTTTGAGGTGGTTTTACAATATAATGTTGCAAGGACAAGGTTAGGAGTTAGACAGAGGTGGGTCTAAATTCCAGCTTTTCTGCTTAGCATTTGGGAAATCCTGAATAATCTAAGCCTCACTCTCCCCATCTGCACAATGGTGATGATATTACCTACTCCATGCGTTTATGAAATTTAATTGGGCTTTAAGGCAATAATGGCACCTATAACTATAACTATAACCTATAACTAATTAATATAGTATTAGCATCATGCTATATTATAGTCACCCCCACTACTACTGCTGCTGCCTCCCTCCAGCCACCTCTCCTGCAACAGATCTTAGTTAGTTGCATACTTTTCTTCCATAGCCTGCTACTTTTTATCCCAAAAGAAAGATGAGGCTGATAGGAGCTATGCCTTGAATTCTATATAGATAAACACTGTTCTTGTAATGCCACAACTAGTGTGCTAATATCTATGCTTCTTAATCCTTTTTCTGCCAACCATGAAGATCAGTAAGTCCCAGGATCACTGGTGCTTGACACTTCTCCAAAAATGGTAAAACTCTCCCCATTCGTGGAGAGAAGAGCTGGGCTGCCTGTCATAGCATCCAGTCTCAGCCAGCCCTTCCTATTCTAGGCCACCTCAAAAATGCACATCTGCAAGGGGGAGCAGAAATCATCTGATGAAGGTGTACCCCTCCTCCCTTCACCTGGCAACAGGGAGAGCCTGTCCCTGGAATTTCTTTTGATAAGCTACTGAGGAGACCCTCAGTTTTCTAAGTTTTAGTTTGAAAATTGAATTCAGGAACTTGTCAACTCTGACAGCAGAGCTTTAACATTCAGTTCAAAAAAAAATCTGCTTGTACTTTATAAAATCCAGCTTCTCACTTCAGAGCAGGAGGATTTTTTAAAATCTTCACTTTGTAGGGAATGAAAACTTCAGTTTCCCTTCTTCCCAATTAAACTTGGGTTTTTCATAAAAGCCATTACATCTTTCCCCTCTTCCTACCCTAATTCTTCTCCCCAAACCACCTCTTTCAGCACCCAGAACTCAGTCTTACGTTTCAAAAAACAAGGCTGAGACTTTTGGCTGATGTGAACCCTCCCCATCAGCAAAGACTAAGGACAAAAATAGACAATACATATAGGATTAATTACCAATCAACACTGTTCAGCTGACAGGATTTATGACACCTAAGGTTTTAAAAATAATGAAAAGTGAAGCCTGTGGAAGAAATCACTCCATACCTTAAAGTTACAAAAGTTGCAGCTGGCAGCGAGACCTCCATCGAAGGCTATATTGAGAGGTAAAATTACCACGACTCAAAGGGATAGGTCAAAACCCTGCACATGGCAGGAAACTAAAGGTAAAACCACGATCCAATGACAGATGGCAAAGGCCTGTCAATGCCGGGGAAATTACATGGTGAAATTCATTTCTGACATTTCATTCACACAAGAATAACAGGACCCTGAAGTTAAACAATGACATTCTGAAAGGGAACACCTCCACAGATGACGCTCCTTGCATAGTTCAGCCTCCAAGGCATACACCAGACCCAGAATTTCATACAGTTCGGGGGGGGGGGGAGGTGGGGGGAGGGTGGGAATGCGAAGAGCAGAGGAATGAGCAAGAGGGGGAAGAGAGCCAATATCCAAGCAAAGGGAGGATCCAGCGACAGTTCATTTCTACTCCTTCCCAAAGGACTTGAACCTTCACTTCATGGATTTTTTTTTTTAAAGTGACATTTGAAAGGTGCTACAATCATCCATTCATTTGTGTTCTGTTTGGCCTTTAAATGTAATATTTCAACTGAGAGTTTACGCTGCTGGGGGTTTGAGATGTTTTCATGAGAAGTAACCAAGCCAGACAGTTCTTATTGTCAAGGAGACCCTGTTGAAGGGGAGAAGCACTAAAATTAGCCACTCGGGGTAATTTTATCACTCAGGCCCAGGGCACAAGGCTTCTAGACTGTCCCATTCTTCCTAGCAGAAAGGTATTGAAAGGAAGCAATCCTTGGATTCTGGAGAAATCCAGTGTGTATGTTTGTGCAAGCAGTGGGGAGAAAGGGTTGGGGGAGGGGGGCCGTATCTCAGAGCTGTTTCCATGTACCAACATAGGAAACAAAGTGAAATGCTTTTGAGTGATGAGCAACTCAAGAAAAACAGAGTCCCTTTATTTTTTTTAAGTTTTTATTTAAAATCCAAAGGCAGGCTCTAAAGTTCTACTTACTAATTTCTGTCTCATTGCCTTCCATTTGAATGATGGTCATCATTACTTTATTAAGAACTATTTTAAATTCATTTTCAAATGGCTTCAAAAATAAATTCTAATTAAATATTACTAACATGCTATATTAGAAATCAATTCTTAAAATATAAAAAGCAACAGAAAGGATTTCTAGTCTTACAGTATCTCACACACACATACACACACAGCCTCCAAAAAATTCAATTCTATTTTCTTCTGCTTTAGAGAATAAACCCAACTGCTTGCAATTTCAGGGACACTGAGTGGCCCATGCACCCTCTCCTTGCCCCAGAACATGCATAACTACTTCGAAAAGGTGATTACACACACATTTTTCTTCCCACTGAAACATCAGACTGGGGAGATGAAGTTTCCCCAGCGAGTCTCAAAAACACAGAACAGGACATTTAATTTGTTTAAGTTTCCAGAGCAATTTACCAGAGACAAAATATAAAATACCATGGCATTTTGTTGGCATCTTAAAAAAAAAAGAAACCCTCTCTAAGAAGTACAAGGAACCTCATGAGAGTTCCAACACGATTTTTCTACTTGTATGCACACATATATTTATAATTGTCTTTACCAAAGAACAGGTTAACATATTCCAACCCATGCATGGAGTGGAAGAGGAGCTTCCAACCAAACAGGTCTTCCATGAAGTAGCCCTCAAGGTTACCAACAGCTAAATAGGCTCAGGCAGCCACCCACACTCACCTCTCTCGGCCTTGGTCATCAAGAGACTCTGTTCCCCAGATCACCTTCATTTGAAAGAACGTTTTCCTACTTAATAGAATACAGCACCACACTAGTGTCAGCCCTGAGTTTTAGAAATCTTTAAAGAAATCTCATATGCCTATGAATAAGGTATGGCCATCTATGCTTTCATTATTTTACAATGAAGCTTGAAATGAGAATTTTTTTAAAAAGAATGACTCATCTGCAGTTCATGGCTTAGAAATGGTACACAGTACCCAAGGAGGTCAAAGGCAGGCATGGTTTGAAAAATACTAGGTCTCTACTCTTTGATGTTTGCCCTTGCTCTGCCACCACTGGTGCCCTAATGTCCTGGAAAACATCTCCCTGCTTGGGAGTCAGTTGTCAAGCTACCTCATTCTCCTTTACCACTGCAATGATCGCTCAGCACAAAAACCCTCCAGTGGATGAGCTTCTCTGTTCCTGCCTAACTCTAACTTGATTCTCAACTACTACAGAGCTGCTTAAGAACCACAGATGGGATTTTCAAGGCACCATCTATTCATGAGGTATCAGAGGACAGCACATATATCTAACAAATTTTCAACTCTTCCCCATCAATTCAGAGTTCTTTAATTACAAACAACAGAAAATCACTCTGGCTAATTCAGGTAGAAAAAGACTATCAAAAGAGTAGAGCAGAGCTCTCAGAATAGATTAAAAAAAAAAAAAAAAAGGCTGCAGATCTGGCCCAGAAAAAAAGGTGGAAGCCTAGAAAGGTTTGAGGTCTAGCTAACGAGAACAACTTGACAGTCTTAACTAAGAGCTGCTACTGGAATGAACAAGTCCCCATCATTTGGAGGAGAGGGGTGTTGCTAATAGCACATCCCTGATTTTCCATAGTCCCAGAAGGTAGAGCCCATTTGGCTTAAATCAGGGCTTCCTAACCTCTGCATTACTGCCATTTTGTATCAGATAATTCTTTGTTGTGAGGGGTGGTTGCCTTATGCAGCACCTCTGGCTTCTATGCACTAAATGCTAGTAGCATTCTCTCTAGTTGTGACAACCAAAAATGTCTCGATGTTGCCCAATGACCCCCAGGAGGCAAAATCATCCCAGCTGAGAACTGGCTTAGACTGATTCACAATGCTGCCCAACTGATGGCTTAGGAAAGACCAGGTCCCTTAATGTATGATCCCATAAGGCAAAGGGAAGGTAAGTAAGTCTCCCAAAAGGAAGTTGGGATACTGATCCCAAAAGATAAGAGAATTAATGCTTACAGTCCATTTCCCAACACTGGTAAGCCGGAAAGTTGAACAAGATTATATTTTTTAGCCCATGTATTCAGAGAACAAGGAAAAACAGTAAAATTTCATAAATTTCTGAAAACAGACTGTAGAAAAAGTAGTCCATCAGAATGTTGTACTAGTCCCCCACAACACTGTGCCAGTGAACATCCATGCCCCGGAAAAGCACAATTCCAGTCAAGTGGGCATTCTTTATCATTTTTATTGAAATTCTCCACATTTCCCTATCTGTTTTTTTAAAACCTGCCAGATCTTTTTACAATTCCTGGTATCTACGGACCCGTGGTAATTGACATGGCTAATTTAAGGGAAACTGATTCCAAATCCCAGAAAACACCCACTGCATCTCTGTGTTAATTAGTCAGCTAACTCTGGTGGTTCCAACATGGTGCTAATGAGACCAAAGACATGAATCCAATCCTCATGCCATATGGGCTTGTTCAACAGCAAGCCCGGACCCCCACTCCAACCAGCCAACTGATAGATCGACGTATATGGCTGCTGGTAGGGAGAGGAGAAGGAGAGGGGATGGATGTGTCCAGACAAATCCACCTCCCCTGTGAGCACAGCCTGTGGCATACGTTCTCCCAGGAAAGGGGAGCGAATCCTCACAGAATCAGAGCATAGCACACCCCTCACTATGCCTCTTCCCTAACACTCTCCCATGCCATGCCACGTCTTTGCCTCTCCCCTTTCCAGCTCATACCTACTCACCCCAGCTTCCTTTGCTGCTCCCTTTCCCTTCTGTTCATTACCATTTCTTAAAAATTAGAGTGCAGAACTTCATCTCCAATCCGCACTGACTCTAAATTCCCTGATCCTACCATCAGTAGCAAGTCTGGGCTTGTCTCTTCTGCCATTATTATTTCTGACAGCCCCAAAGAAATCACTTAATATTCATTTCAGTCTCCTTTTTCAGACAGTCTTAAAAATCAATTTCAAAATTTTTCTTCTTGATCCTGTCATTTAGCACTGAAATGGCCCAAACTGATTACTTGGGAGCATTAGCGTTTCTCCCTTGTCCTCCAGGGATGTCAGACTCTGGGAGTCTCTTCTGGTATGATTTCAGTTGGCTTTCATTTCAGGGAAGCTGTTTTTCACTAAGAAACATGATTTTTTTTTTTTAAGCTATATTTTTAGAACAATTATCCTTACTGGGGAAAAGAAAAAAAAAAAAAAACACAGCATTAAAGAATAGACCAAATACTTGGCTACAAGAAAAATCAGATTCAATGGGTGAAAAAAGAAAAAGAAAAGTCTTGAAATTCAGTTACTCTAAAAACTCCCAAGAATGTCATGTGAAAGCCCCTACTTTCCAAACAGTAAATTAGCAACAGTAACATCATCTTATTTATTAATAAGAAGGAGAAGTTAAAATAGCCATTCATGGTAAGACGCTGAACACTGCGAGGAAGCCAAGAACAGGAAGAAAAAGGTCTGAAAGGGGAAAAAAAGGGAAGGGCAGCTTTTATAAAGAAGAAAAAAGTTCTTTGTCTTTGCTGCCATTCTGTGAACAGTCTAGAGAATTCAGTTCATTGTTATTGTCGCTGCCCTTCTTCCTTGCCATTGTTTTGCTTTTTCAGGTTGTCTTTAATTCTCCAAGTAACATTATTAGAGAACTGGAGAGGTCGCAAACCACCAGGAGGACTGGGGTGCCAGTGGGGGGCGGGGGATGGAACTCAGTGAAACGTGTCCAGAGCATTTTATTCCGTCGCCTGTGTTTTCTCTTCTCAGAGAGCAGAGGATGATTTTCAAAGTAAGGAATGCTGCAGACATGACATTAAAAAAGCTCTGGACCATGCAAAACAGTCCTCCAGCTTGATAACCGTAACCAGTTTTTGCTCTGACCTCTTAAGAATCACTCTGTTATCTTTGTAATTCCACCAGCTTCTTACTTATGTTATTACAATATCTTCACACACCTCCCCCCACCATAACTCTGGCTTGAGAAAGAAAATATCGGCTAAAATGACCAGCGAACAAAAGCCAGGGGCAGGAAATGCAAGAGAGAAAACAACTGGATTTTTCTTAGAGGATCAAAGAGCCAAAAATCATTCTTTTTGAGACAGGGGAACATCAAACATTGGGACTTAAGCAGTGTCACCTCAGGAATTAACCAACAACACAGAGTGCAACCACCCCCAAACCACTTCCTGAGACGGAAGATAAATGGCAGGAGCCCGTCCGCATCACTGCAAATGGGATCCTAGGGATCTGGAAAAGGCGCAGTGTGACTTGTGGTGAGAGAACCCTCTATCTTTTCTGCCTGCCCAACGTGTGACCCTTCTGTGTAGAGCAAGTGTCCTTCGAGTGCCTCCAGGAGGTAACTTACATGGTGCCACAGTACTGTCCTGGCTTTTAGGCTCTGACTGCAGGGAGTCAGCCCATGACTCCAGTGGACTGAAAGTCCCCGAACATAGCCAAGGGATGGAGATAGTCCTCCCGCCTGAATGCCTGAATGCCTACTGAGCATCAGTAAGGTAGCTTGCTCTCCCTGCGACACCACCTCTGACGAATCATTCCTCTACGTGCATGTACAGTTAATCGGGGGATGCCTTGACGAGAAGGGGAAAATTGGGACTGGTTTGATCAAAGACCTTTTGTTTCCTTTTGTTCGGTTGGTTTTTTTTTTTAAGATTTTATTTATTTATTTGACAGAGATCACAAGTAGGCAGAGAGGCAGGCAGAGAGAGAGGGGGAAGTAGACTCCCTGCTGAGCAGAGAGCCCGATGTGGGGTTTGATCCCAGGACCCTGAGATCATGACCTGAGCTGAAGGCAGAGGTTTAACTCACTGAGCCACCCAGGCACCCATGTTTCCTTTTGTTTTTAATAAATGACTGATCTCTTAAGACCGTGGTGGTAGCTGGGAGAAGAAAAATTTTAATACAGAGCCTGAACTAAGTCACACAGTAAGAACAGAGTTTTGCAACTGCACCCAGAATTCTCCTGAAAGTTCTGCCAGACCAAGCGAAGCCAACAGAAGAACATCCATACTTTCAAAATTAGGTTATGAGTCACTTTACCGAGGGTCCATTTATTTCACTAAGGGATTTACTTCTAAATTCTTCCAAATAGCATTAGCCCTTTGAATGCATTTCTAATTGGATTAGAACGATAAATATTTCAAACTGGACTCAACTTCGTGAGGGAGAGAAAATCTTAACTGCTTGTGTGACTAACACATGTCTCCAGGCTAACAGAACTAGAGAAATGGGTCCCTGAGTGAGGTCCCTTACTCTAACAAGACCTGTTGGTCTTTCGCTCGCTCTCATTTCCTTATGATGCTTCAGTACTTACAAAACTGTCGTTGACCCTAACAAAATGAATGTAGTGAAATCCCAATGTAGAACCCCACAGCATTTTCATTGGCAGGTGACCATGAAAGGTCACTGATCAAAACCTTCCTCTGAGGTTTAGGCCCCACAAGCACATGCTAGACAGCCTCACTTTAGCACATCTGCTCACAGGAGAGGACTACTTTTCCAGGCTCTTGGGTGTCACTCAGCTTCACTAGTACAGGATCTCGCATAGAACAGTTAACATTCAGAGATGAATATGCGATATTCTAGGATATACGAAAGGGGCAAACAGTTAAGAGGACAGCGTATTTTTATTATTGTCATCTCTGTTCTGATGAGATGGTCTCCTGATCCTTCCATTTCAAATGTTCTACATAATTTCACCTTCCTTTGAATCCTTTCCACCATTCTATCCTCAGATTTATTATCTAATTCATAAGAATGGCAGCACCCAAAATCTCAAATGCTTATGATAAATTTCTTGCAAATCACCTATCAGATGACAGGAGCACACCCGTGTACCTAAGGAAATGCCGAGAGTGCCATGAGCTTTTGGGGACCAAAGGAGAAAGAGCACTTTGGATTTCACAAATGCTCTAAACTTTCAAGTTTGGCATTCCCTAACCTGAGAGTGGATCCCGGTCCACAGTTCTGTGGGCCAACCATTAACTGACAACTATTTGTGGAAGGTCTCTGTGGCCTAGTTACCATGATGGAACAGAAAAAAAACAAAAAACTATCAGATGTGGTTCTTCCCCATCATCCATCTTCCACCATCTCACTGGAGAGACAAAACTAATACACAAGGTCAAGGAATAAATCCTTAAACTAACCTTAAGCTGTTTTAATTGAAAGAGAAGAGGGATAATTCATGGATTTGCTGATTATACTTCTGTGCTGTACACATTAGCCTTGAACGGCTCATCCATGGCTTAACCTGACTTCAGGGACATTTCATCAAGGCCTCTCTTGACTCCTCTACATGTTCAGCTGATACCAATGCTAAGCATGGTTTCTCACAGAATACACTCCATTTTGCTGGCTGCTCTAGATCCTTCCCACTTTATACAAAGCAAACATGAAAGTTAAACACTTTCGACACCTATCCGGTATTAGTTTCCAAAATATTCCATGCCAATATGGAGATAAGCTTCCAAAAACCTAAAAACCGTGTTCACATAAACAGATGTCAAGCAGTTTTAAATACTTACAAACAGTCCCTTTCACACCCTGTTGCCAGTTTATTTCTGTGTAATGTTAACAAGAAAAAAAAAAAAAAGAACAGGAAAAAAAAACATAACCCAAAAGTGAGCAGCAAGTGAAAGCTTGAGAGAAAACACAGGAAAGAAACATACAGTAGTGCCCCCCCGTATCTGCAGGGAAAACATTCCAGTCCCCCAGTGGATGACTGAAAGTGCAGGTGGTACCAAACCCTATCCAGACCATGTTTTCTCCTATCCATACTTACATAATCAAGTTTAACTTGTAAATTAGGCACAGTAAGAGATTAACAACAATAACTACCAATCAAATAAAACAATATCACAATATACTGCAATAAAAGTTATGTGGACGTGGTACCTCTCTCCTACGAACAAACTACTTTATTGTCCTGTACTCACCCTCTACTTGTGATGACGTTAGATGGTAAAAGACCTACGTGATGAGATGGAGGGGAATGACGTAGGCACTGTGACGTAGCATGAGGCTATCTTTGACCTTCTGACAGTTCATCAGGAGGATCACCTGCTTTTGAACACAGTTGACCCGGGGAGCTGAAACTGCAGAAAGCAAAACCGTGGATAAGTCAGGGATTACTGTGTGGCAATCATTTGCATGAACTGTTAGTTCACCCTCCTAGATTTTAGCTTTACAGGATTCGGTTTCACACTACACTCAGCAGAGATGGCTGAGACAAAGGAGGGAGAGAGTGAATCACTTAATGAACAGTCTAGAAGAATATAACCCTATTCTTTTCTGAGAAAATTCATGTCAACTTCCCCTTCTCTGAAGATGAATAAAAGCTTTTTTAAATAAAAAGTCACCATAAATTTTGATGCTGCAAATAAATCCCCTAGATATTTTGTTGTAGCTTCAGAAGTAAAAAGCTTCCGAAGCATTTACTCTGAACATAATAGCGGAATCTCCAAGAATACACTGGGCACTAAATCCAAAATGATATTATATGAAAGATACAGACATTTCACACCTTTTTTTAAGGAGACTTGGGACACCGAGTGCAATTTCTTGGGAATACAAACTCAGGCTGTGACAAACTTTTAAATGCATTTTTAAAAATTAAATATGTACATGTCTGAATCATCTGGAGTCATTGCTTAAAACTGGAAAGAATTAAGACAGACTTTTAAGTAAGGGGGCAAATTAATGTCGGTTTTAATTCTTCACTTTATAAACACCTATTTTATAAATGTTAAATAATTGCTGAAAATAAAATAAATGAACATGAAAGTATATTAGGTAAAAATATTTCACATTTGGGTTCCATGAATCACAATTACAGACTAAAGACTCCCTTACTTGGCATTAGAGAAGGAACTTTAAAAAAAAAAAAAAAGGAAAGAAAAAAAAAATTTTTGAGACAGCTGTGCCCTCTGGAGGTGACACTTGGGAATTGAATAAATCTTTCCTAAACCAGTAACAGTGACTTTCCTAAGGAATTGAACATGCACTTGGAAATGCAAAGAAGGCTTAGGAGGATTCATCCGTGTTCCTTTCTTTCTGTCAAACCAGGTTTCAATGAATAATAATTTAGAATTTCAATTTAGAAATGTTCAAATGGGCGCAAAACATTTTGGTAGGAGGGGTTAAAAGCTTGTGTTCAATATATAGAATACAATGATCAGGAACACACTCAGTATTATGCGAAGAAAGAACAGCAGTTCCAAATCAAATATCCTCAAGCGTCTTTTGGTGAACTGGCTAGAAGTGGATGGCCTACGTCCCCCAAACCATATTTTTGAACACTCTGGGAGTGAACCAAATCATCTTGACTAGCAAAATGCAGATCCTATCTCAGAATAACTCACCACCTCTCCTTTACTTTTCCTTTGACCTTTTTATAGCTCATTCTGAATAAATGGAGCTGTAGTTCCCCTTCGAGGGACTATACTGTCCCCGCGGGAGAAGAAATAAGCCTTTCCTGCAGGAATTTTAGAAATAGGAATTAATAAAGTTGGCTTTGCGTGTTTGGAATTTCAACTGGCAATAAATAAATAAATAAAGTAATTGGGGGCAGATCAAAAACAAAGCCACCACCTCTAAAGAGGAAATGAAGACGTCGTCTTCACTGTAAAATTGGCCTTGGTTGTGGGTGAATGTTGTGTCTATTTGAAAAGAGGTGAGAGAGAAACCCGAGAGCAACTGAGTAAGGCTGGTTCACGGGGAGAGAGTTTAATTTCTATCTGTAGGAGCTCAGAATACACCCAAGTATCAGTGGGATGGGATTCTCCTCAGCAAGCAGGTCCCCGGTGCGCGCTGAGCGCGTGGCCTGCGCGGCCCGGCGGACATGGAACAGAAGGTTCGGGGAAAGGAAGCAGAGGTGGTCTTCCAGGCTTCCAGTGACTTCGGGCCACGCCGGCCTCTCGGGTTCTGGACCTCGGCCTCAAACCCCACTTCCTCCCTCCTCGCCGGAGGGAAGTCAAGGACCCCTCAGGGTTACTAGAACCTCGCGCCTGCGAGCGTCCCACTGCTTGTGGTTCCATCCTACTTGCGCAATTCCTAACTCTTCAAGTTCTCCTGCCCCTTGGCCAGCCCCTTCTCTTCAAACTGCACCCCCACCCCCAGGGCCGATTCCTTAAAGGGGCCCAAGACGATGCCCCGAAACTCACGGTGATATCCAGGTCCCACTGACGGCGCGCTCTCGTCTACCCCAAACGTGAAGCTAACACGTGAACAAGGCGGGTAGTCAGACGCCGGCGCACGCACCTTGCGCGCTGCTTCCTGCCTCCCGCCCTCCGCGCACCTGCGCGACCGCCCGTGGGCCGCAGCGCCACCAGAGCGCCGACAGAGGGCGCCCGCGGCCAGTCTCCCCGTCGGAGGCCAAGGCCAGGCTAGCGGTTTGCCTGTTCCAATAGAGGTGCCCGGTGGGTCCAGGGAGATGGCGGTGTTGACTAATGAGTAAGGGATGGCATAGGGGACGAGTTTCTTAACTTATCTGAACCTCAGACTCTCACCTAAGAAAACGGTGATAACACCAATAATCCATGCCATGGTTGTCAGTTATGACCATACAGACATCCATTTTTTCATTCATTCATTCATTCATTCACAGAAAATATGCCATGAGGTCCCTGCGATTTTCCAAGTGAGGCAGGAGCACTAGGGATACCTAAGAATCAAATTGGACCCAGGGTCCTGGAGTGAAAAAAGGGATTAACCTGGGGTAGCAGGAATGAGATTGTGCTTGCGGACCTTTTAGCACAGCTCCTAGCACGTGCTCAGCCTTCTTGAAAGGCTGTTTGGTGCTTAATATTCTTGGGTGCCTCTGTCTACATCAACTTCATCCTCCTCCTACAGAAAAGAGGTTGGTTCATTCCTCAGTGGCTCCAGGGCAGGATGCCAACTTCCTTGCATTAATAGCTGGATGAGAGTTTGATGAAGGAATAAAGTGATTCAATGAACTGTGCCCTGGAACCCTGGAGGAGGGTAGAAGGAATGGAAGGGACAAAGCCCTGACACTCATGAGGCAAATATTGCTGGGGCTGGCGTGGAAAATTCAGAGTAACATCTTCCTGTGGAGAGCCTTCTGTCTTTGAAGGATTAACCACTTTCCCAAGAAAAAAAATTAGTCTCTTCCATTAAAAGAGAGGTGAGCCTGCACAGGGATCTCCCTCCAACTCATACTCTCCTCATTAAGAGCTTCCAATGGCATTTGGATTGTAAGCTATCTCCTACCCTTTTTGTAGGTGAGGTGTACTTAAGTGTTCCCAGTGGTTTCAGGGCCCTCAAAAAATTTCTCACTGAGTTTCCCCTCAAAGGAACTGATCAGAGATGAGAACTTACATCACCAAAGGGAGTCACATCATTGTAAAAACAAATCCTGGACAAATGAGAATGCTCTTCTCAACTTTTTTTAAAGGTGTTGTACGGTTTTAACTCCTCAAACAGCATCCAAACAGAGGAGGGATCTTTTTCCTCCTAGAGCCACTGAAAATGATTTTTTCTTAAAATAAATTTCAGGAAGATGTATTAGTCTTCCACTGCTGCATAACAAATTACCACACACTTAGCAGCCAAAAACAACACTCATTTATTATCTCATAGTTTCTGTGGATCAGGCACTTCCGTACAGGGTTCTCTTTTCAAGGTCTTGTGTGGCTGAACTAAAGGTATTGGCTAACATACAATCAAAGAAAAAGAAATAAAAGGCATCAGATTGGTAAGGAAGAAGTAAAACTCACTATTTGTAGATGACATGATGGTATATATAGAAAACCCTAAAGACTCTACTAAAAAACTACTAGAACTGAAGAATGAATTCAGTAAGGTTATAAGATACAAAATCAATTTATAGGAATCTGTTTCATTTCTATATACTAATAATGAAGTAGCAGAAAGAGAAATTAAGAAAGCAATCCCATTTACAATTTCACCAAAATAATAAAATACCTCGGAATAAACTTAACCAAGGAGACAAAAGACCTATACTCCAAAAATTTTAAAACATTGTTGAAAGAAACTGAAGATGACATAAAGAAAGATATTCCATGCTTATGGATTGGAAGAACAAATATTGTTAAAATGTCCATACTATCAAAAGCAATCTACAGATTTAATGCAATTTCTATCAAAATACCAATATTGTTTTTCAAAGAACTAGAATGAATAATCCTAAAATATGTACAGAATCACAAAAGACCCCAAATAACAAAAACAATCTTGAAAAAGAAGGACAAAACTGGAGATACCACAATCCTTGATTTTAAGATATACTACAAAGCTGTAATAATCAAAACAGTATAGTCCTGGTGCAAAAATAGACACACAGATCAATGGAAAAGAATAGAAACACCATAAATAAACCCATTATTATATAATCGATTAATCGTCAACAAAGGAGGTGATAATATGCAATGGGAAAAAGACAGTCTTTTCAACAAATGGTGTTGGGAAAACCGGACAGCAACATGCAAAAGAATGAAACTGGACCACTCTCTTACACCATACATAAAAATAAACTCAAAATGGATTAAAGAACTAAATGTGAGACCTGAAACCATAAAAATCCTAGATGAGAACACAGGCAGTAACCATTCTGACATCAGCTATCATTTTTCTAGCTATGTCTCCTGAAGCAAAGGAAACAAAAACAAAAATAAATGTTTGGGACTACATCAAAATTAAAAGCTCTGCACAGCTAAGGAAAATCGACAAAACTAAAAGACAACCTATAGAATGGGAAAGCTATTTGCAAATAACATATCTGATAAAGGGTTAGGATCCAAAATATATAAAGAACTTGTATAACTTGATACTAAAAAAACCCAAATAATCCAATTAAAATGAGCAGAAGATACTAACAGACATCTCTCCAAAGAAGACATCAAGTAGCCAACAGACACATGAAACAATGTACAATATTATTCATCAACATGGAAAGGTAAATCAAAACCACAATGAGATATTACCTCACACCTCTCAGAATGGCTAAAATCAAAAACTCAGGAAACAACAGGTATTGGCAAGGATGTGGAGATAAAGGAAACCTGGTGCACTGTTGGTGGGAATGCAAACTGGTACAGCCATTCTGGAAAACAGTATAGAGTTTCCTTAAAATATTAAAAATAGAATGACTATATGACCCAATAATTCCATTACTGGGTATTTACCCAAAGAAAATGAAAATACTAAATTCCAAAAGATAATGTTTATCTATAATATTTATTACTATGTTCATTGCAACATTATTTACAGTAGCCAAATTATGAAGGCAGACAAAAATATGGTATATAGATACAAAGGAATATTACTCAGCCAAAAAAGGAATGAAATCTTGCCATTTGCAACAACATGGATAGATCTAGAAAGTATAATGCTGAGTGAAGTAAGTCAGAAAAAGACAAATACCATATGATTTCATTTATATGTGGAATTTAAGAAATGAAACAAAAGGGAAAAAAGACCAGAAAGAACTCTTAAATATAGAAAACAAACTGATGGTTACCAGAGGGGGTTGGGTGGGATGGCTGAAACACATGAAGGGGATTTAGAGGACACTTATCATGATGAGCACTGAGTAATGTATAGAATTATTGAATCACTATATTGTATACCTGAAACTAATATGACACTGTATATTAACTGTACTGGAAATAAATAAACTAACAAATAAAATTAAATTAATAAAATAAAATAAAATGAATTGGCCAGTTACATCCTCTCCTGGAGGCCCCACTAGGGAAATATCCAATCCTATGCTTCCTTGTGTTATTGGCAGAATTCTTTCCTTGTGGTTGTATCACTGAGATACCCACTCCACTGTCTTGCTAGCTATTATCCAAGGACCACTATCATTTCCTAGAGGCCACCCTGGTCCTCACCAATGTGTCCTCCACGGACCCTCTCATATGACCTTTCACTCTTTTAAAACTCACCTGATTAGATCAGACCTGCCCTAATAATTTCCTTTGTGAGTTCCTTTGTGAGTAACTC
This sequence comes from Martes martes, assembly GCF_963455335.1. Classification (NCBI taxonomy): domain Eukaryota; kingdom Metazoa; phylum Chordata; class Mammalia; order Carnivora; family Mustelidae; genus Martes; species Martes martes. The sequence goes on from NC_137895.1 coordinate 24,089,439, forward strand.
AAATTCCAATGATTAGGAACCTAATAATGGGAATAATATCTGATCATATTCACAGGGAAGGAAATTATGCAGGTGTCTTCATTTGAGCTGCTGTAACAAATACCATAGGCCGGGTGACTTTGAAATAAATAAAATAAAAACACATTTATTTCTTACAGTTTAGGAGGTTAGGAAGACCAGGATCAAGGTGCTGGCTGATTCAGTTCCTAGTGAGAGTCCTTTGTCTGGTTTGTAGATAGATGCCTTTTTGCTGTATCCTCACATGGCAGGGAGAGAAAGATTGTCTCTCTCATGTCTCTTCCTATAAGGGCTCCAACCCCATCATGAGGGGGTCCATCCTCATGACTTAATTATCTCCCAAAGATTCCACCTGCTAATATCATCATACTAAAGATTTGGGTTTCAACATGTGAGTTTGGGGAGGACAGAAACACTTAGTTAATAGCAACAGAACATGTATACCTGGGGGTAGAGATCTTGTGGGTCATCTTAGAATTCTGCCCACCACAGAAGAAGTTAGAGAAAAATAAACAAAGAAAACATAATGCTACAGAAATGTGCTAATTTACAGACATTGAACTCCTATCTAACACCACTACTGACTAAAGGCCAGGGGTACGTCTAGGGCCCAAGGGACCCCTCCTTCTATCCTGCCTCAAGCCCTCACCCCTCTCCAACCTTTCCCTTCCACTCTTCCCCCCCATGCATGAGGAGAATTAAGAGCCAATGCTGGAGCTCAGAGGGTCAAGGGCATTTACTTAGGGCCATAGGCAAGAAAGGCCACAGACATGCACCTCATGGTGCCTCTGACCTGGCAGCAAGGCAACAATTAGAAGTAGAAGGGTCAGGAAGGCATACCTGGGTTCTGAGCTCAGCTCTGCCACCTACTCCCTTTGTAACTTCCAAGTCCAGTTTACTGAATCTCCATTTCTGCATCTATAAAATGAAAGTCCTAAGATTTCCTTCTTGGTGGTAAGCGTTGGGTGAGATAATATACATCACGTGCTTCACACAGCATCAGCACAGGAAGAGAAAACAATGGGAAGAACATAAAACTACCTGAGAAGCAGTTCGGAGAAAGAGGCATTGCTATTCCCCAAAGCATCTACTGGCTGCTGGAAGCCATGGGATTTGCAGGCATCCGTAATTCACGGTGTTTAACCTTGCGACATCTGCAATCTAGCTGAAAGACAACTCACCCAGCAAACAGGTGCACCGTCACAGAGAGATAGATTGTGAGTGCAAGTGTTCTCTTTCCTCAGAATTTTCACCCAGAACCTGCGAGCAGTTGGCCTCCCCATGTGTTCAGGCCAAGGCTTCACACCAGCGGCTGGCCTTGCGATGACTAAAATCTTCCTGATGGCTGGAGATAAGGTCGCGGAACTACCTCCCTGAGAGAGACCCACCATGGGGCCCTCACTTAGGTACACTCAGATGCTCAGCCAATGGTCACTGATGACTCTACTTACTCCTGCCGCATAAAGGTAAACATCTGGAGGAGCTGGTGGGACCAGGAACTGCCAACGGTGCTGTATTATTTTCCTATGGCTGCTGTAACAGATTACATAAACTTAGCGGTTTAAAACAATATACCTTTACTCTTTCATAGTCCTAGAGATCAGAAGTCTGAAATCAATTTCACAGGGTTAAAGTCACGGTGTCAGCAGGACAGCATTGCTTCTGTGAGCTCTGGGGAAGAATCCCTTTCTTCCTCTTTGCCAGCCTTTAAAGGCTGCCTACATTGTTTGGCTCCTGGGTCCTCATCACTCCGACCTCTGCTTCCACCAATCACATCTCCTTCTCACACTGACATTCCACCTCTCTCTTCTAATGACTCTTGTGATTATACTGGTCCCACCTGGATAATCCAAGACACTCTTCCTGTCTTGCGAACCTTCATTTAATCACACTTGCAAAATCCCTTTTGCCAGGTAATAACATAGTGACAGATTTTGGAGGATTGAGATGTAGCAATTTTGAGGGGCCATTATTTTGCTCACCACACGTACCTATTTCACTGAGACAGATGCCTGTATACTTTCTACCTAGCCTCTCTCCAAACGACAAAAAAAATAAAAAATGACTCATCTCTGGACATTTACCTGATCTAGCCTACAAACAACTTGGGATGAAGCACATTTTCACAGAAGTAAGTTTCTTGAAGTTTAGTAAGAAAAAGATACTATGCTCTCCACATCACAAGGGAATAATCTGTTACAGTCTGCTTTTAAATGCAGTGGATAGGGCACATTTAATAAGACATGAAAACAGAACCTATATTTTAGTAGCGTTCAGCATTCTTCCCTTCCATTTTTGCAAACTGTGATGATCACTAACACCTATGCTCACTCTACCCTGTTCTAACTACTCTTTAAATCGACTTGATACTGTATTTTTTTTGACAGTTCTGCGACAGGCACAAATTACTTGACTGTTACTATGGTTACGAAGGGGCCTCCAAATAGAGAAAACATTAAGATTAAAATAAAAGGGGGTAGGAGTAGTCCAAATTGGCATTAATGAGTCGTTGTCCAAGTGTAACTGGGTGTTAACTGGTCAAGCTTTGGGAATTTTGCCAGTGAGGACCCCGGAATCAGTCAACCAGCAGGGGAAGGTGACTGTGTGAACAAGAATGCTTGCCTCCTGCAAGAAGCAATGGTTCAAAGTTTATAGAACCTTCTACTCTCCCTTACTTATGCATCTCTTTTATTTGGATCGTCTCCTTTGTTCTTCATCTCCTCCTGCTTTTCCCCCTTCTGAACACATTAGTTACTATGGAAACATTGGTGTGAATGTCAGAAAGCTCGGCTCAGAAATGCTTCATAAAGTCAATTTATAGAATGGTCTGACATTTATCTCATGTTTGGGAAATTTAAAGAAAATTTGTGATATACATGACCAGGGACAGGGGTAGGTGGTAAACACTGTGCTATGTATGGATTTTGAAATTTGTTTTATATACACTGTGAAAGCATCGGGTTTTGTCTTTTAGGGGAAGAATAGCAACAAAAACAGGAGATTGTTTTGGGATTTGAAATTGGATTCATTTTCCATCAGTTCAGGAAGGATTTCCACTTTCTAAGTTTGTAAGGCTGACTGGAATCTCTAGTGTCAAAATAAATGTTTTTTGAAAAAAATTACGGTTAGCTTATTTTTTTTTAACTTTAACCTGACAGTAAGACAAACGGTATTATCCATAATAATGTACACACGGCAGCAGCAATATTAGTTAAAGGCACAGAAATGTTAAACCCATGCTATAAAAATTTTTACTTCACTATGGGGAATTTCAGAGTTAGCACAACCCTCTGGACTAACAACCATAGTAGCTAGCATTTAAAGCACATTTATTATGTGTGTCAGGACCCATTCTGAGTACTTTCTATGTATTGATTCATGTGCTTCTCAATCATTATACTTTTTTACACACAGGGAACTGAGGCACAAGGAATTTAAGTAATTCATCCAAGTAAGTGGGAGAAAGAGATTCAAACCAAGGCAATTGGGTTCCAGAGTCTACAGTCTTAGCCATCATGAAAAACTGTTTCTGCATGGAAAAATAAAATAATACTTAACACCATATTCAGATGGAGAGCTTTGATCAGTTCTGGACTAAAAAGACGATCTAGGTATTACCTGTAATATCTCCCCTCTGATGTTATTGCCCAAGGCCTTCAGGTTCACCATGTTGTCACTGAAGATGCGATGAGTTCCTGATGATTACAGTTTGACGGTGAATTCAACTTGGAGTTCAATTTGATCTCCGATTTGCAGGTTCTTACAAATCTTGTTACATGTAAAAGAGTGATAATGTTTCACTATGCGATTAGCAGCAAAGCTCTAAACAGCTGACCTTAATTCCACTGCATTCCATCAGAAAAATTTAATTACAAAGAAAACCCAGTGTCGACCTGTGGGGCGACGTTTGTTCTTTGCCACCCAACATTTCCCATCCTTTCTAGTAACAACTCCCAATTTTTGTTTGAGAAAGTTGTACCTGCTTAATTAAATGCACTTGACCCTCCTAAAATGGGTCACGTGGCCCAGGCCTACACCAGTCAGCACCTCTCAGCTCTGTGACCTCAGTGCTTGGTTCAAAGCTCCATGTGTGATGAGGGTAAGCCAAAGAAATGCCAGAAGATTTTTGCTGGGAATGCTCAAACAGGAAGAAGACCTCATTTTCTTCCCTGGAAAACTTGAGCGTGGAATGAGATGCTCTAACCATCTTTGCCACCACAAAAGCATTGGCCTAGAGCATACAGAGGCCTGTAGGCAGAGAGACTGAAACCTTTGGAACCAAAAGCAAGTGGAAGATTAAGAAAAATCCATCCAAATGGCATCATTTGATCTGTGAATACAGTACTGTCCCTGTTTGCCAGACTTTTCAGAGCACTCAGGCCCCTCCACCCTCCTTTTCTAAAAAAAAATCTGAACACGTTTGAGCTGGCTTACAACAGAAAAGGGCCTAATGGACAAAACATGAAGTGTCCATGTCCTTTGAGGACATGGAACAAGTGTCCATGTCCTTGTTCGTAAACAAGGAATACCAACTCCACAAACCTCTGAAAACCCAAAGTCCTTTTCTAGCTTATTTGGTGACCAAAAAAGGACATGACCTACATGGGCATAAGGCTGCTCATGGTCCTTACTCACCTGCTCAGTATGAATATTCCTATGTTTGGCAAAATGAACCACTAATATGTGTGATTACAGGAAACTGTCTCAGACCCTACCAGAAGCATCAGACTGTATAAGGTACATAAAGTCTTATCTTTATTAAAATTTCTAAAAATTACAAATTCTTAAAACCCAAGGGTTTCAGATGAAATACAGCAGGATCTAGTAACAGGATCTAGTAACAGGATAAATTGAATGAATAAATTTATTGAATAAGTAAGTGCTTCATCTCTGAATAGGATGGGATCTGAGTTAGCCAAAGATACTGTTGAGAACCATAAGATGAAAGAATCCATCATTCCAAAGTTGTGTTGAAGGTGAAAGTATGCTTGCATGCCATTTAACAGACAGACGTCAAGTCAAATATCAGATTGATAAACACCAGGACAAAGTGAAAATTCCTAAGGTCAGAACAAAAGCAAAAGGAGATGCGTGTCTCAAGGAATAGTATCAATAGCTTTAAGAAGAGAGAATTTGGAAGAAGAATAGAACCCATTGCATGACTTCACACTGAGTTACACTACAGTAATTCCGAGATGTAAAAGATTATGATGCTGAATACATGTGGTTATACCTTGGCTAAATATTGAAGTGAATATTCTATGTTCGTGGAAACTTTATCTTAAGCCCTTCACACACACACACACACACACACACACACACACACACACACATCACTGTCCAAAATCTGTCTGATAGACTTTTCAATTATTCCATCAATAAAGCCCTTCCATCCTGCCCCCACTTTACACTTGAGTTGGCTTACAACAAACAGATAAGGGTCTAATGGACAAAAGCGAGAAGCATCTCTTTCCTTTGAGGGCAGACACTACATCTTGTTAATCTTGCTCATAAACAAACATTTCCTTACCTAAGTTTCCAAAATCTGCAATCCTTTGAGTTTTATGTTTTATATATACATATAAAATGTTACTATTTATTTGACTGCAGCCAAGAAAACTATCACGCTGTGTGATATCAAAAAGAGTATTAGAAACTAATTAAACCCAATCCTTAAAGTAGAAAACGTTGGGGTCATGACTCATCTGTTTTCTTCTCTATATCCAGGACCTAAAACTGTGACTAGTTCATGGTTAAGGGCTTAGGGTATATTTTATTAATAAATTAAATATGCACTACCTTCTGACCGCTCTGTTGTCTGACGACATTGACAAGTTGTCAGTGGGACAACTGACAGAGGGAGGGGAAACCAAGAGGAGAAAAGCCCCCGAGGATGGTGACACCACTAATACATAGAGAAATACTACCCACAGGTCTCACCTCCAGTTGTAGAAAAGCCAAATGGAGGTAAATGATCTCTAAGGTGACCATCAGCCCTATGATTACACGGTTTTGCTGCAGGAAAAGAAAATATAAAAGGGTACAGAGAGAAGTCTATATAACTTAAAATACTAATTAAGCAATACTAATAATATGATATATATAAAATATGTATTTTATATGTACTAATTACAGTAGTTAGTATTATATATATTATATGTAATTCATATTAAATATTATAATTATATATTATAATTATAATAAAATGTATAATTATAGTTATAATTACATATAGTTAGTATTATATATTATATAATATATATTTTATATAACGATACTAATAATGCTATATATAATATATAACATATGTGTTATATATTAATATATAATATATAATAGTAATTAATAAATACTAACTAAAAAGCAAACTAATAAATAATCTCTAAATATGGAGGAGACTTTCCTAAAATTTCAAATTTCATATATATGAAAAAATTCTGCATCAAGCATTTTACTATACCTGAAATTGGCACAAGTCTAAAAATTAGTCCAGCACAAAATGGCACACTCACTGTTCTAAGAAAGATTATACCCTTGCCTTCCTGTTAATAAAACCTCTAATGTCCAAAACACCAAACTGTAAGAACGCAGCCAAACCCAGCATGCTGTCAAATTTTTGACCTCTGGGACTCTGTGCAAATCCAACCCATCTTTCCCATGAGAATAGTTAACTGCCTCCCTTCGTTCCAGGCTCTCCTCCAACTTTCCTGGAGCACAACTGCCAGAAGAATTTTCCTAATGAAAAGCTTTGATCCCACTGCTGTTTTAAAGCTTTCAACAGCTCCGGGTTTCAGCAGCATTTCACTACCTTTGTGATGATGCCACACTGTCCTATTTTCTCTCCTACCTCTAGCTCCTGCTTTTCGGTCTCTTGTATCAAAGCACTCTAGTCCACCCATCCTTCAGTCTTGACCATAGCCCCTCCTCTCATTCTGTACCTTCTCCTTAGGTGACTCCAACCTTATAAGGCCTTCATTAACATCTAGATTCCAGCAAGTATCACTATTTATTTGTTTAATTGTGATAAAATACATACTTTCACTACCTTAAAGTGTACAATTCAATGGCATGGAGTACATTCACAATGTTGCACAACCATCATGGTCATCTAGTTCCAGAACATAATCATCATCTCAACTAGAAACCCCAGACCTATTTTCCCCCACTCTCTGACCCCTGGCAACCACTAATCTGGTTTTTGTCTCTATGGTCTTGCCTATTCTGGATATTCCATGTAAATGGAGTCTTACAACATGTGGTCCTTTGGGTCTGGCTTCTTTCATTTATCATGTTTTCAAGGTTCATCCATTTTGTAGCATGTGCTAGTTCTTCATTCTTTTGTATGGTTGTAAAATATTCCACTGTATCACTACATCACAGTTTATGTACCCATTCATCTGCTGATGGACACTTGGGTTGTTTTCATCTTTTAGCTATTATGAATAATGTTGTTACGAACAGTAGTGTACAAGTTATTTCTTGAACACTTTTTTCATTTCTTTTGGATACATAGGAGTGGAATTGCTAGGTCACAGCGTATTACTATGTGTCACTAACTGAGGAACTGTAAAGTGCTCTCCTAATGGCTGCACCACTTTATATGCCCACCAGCAATGTACAAGGGTTCTAATTTTTTTTTTACATCCCTATCAACACTTATTTTCTTTTGGTTTTTTAAATTATGGCCATCTTACCTCTTTGTGGTTTTGATTTGTATTTGCCTGGTGACTAATGATGTAGAGTACTTTTTCGTGTACTTTATAACTTTATATATCTTCTTTGGAAAAAAATGTCTACTCCAGTCCTTTGCCCATTTTTTTTTAAAGATTTTGTTTATTTATTTGACAGACAGAGATCACAAGTAGGCAGAGAGGCAGGCAGAGAGAGAGGAGGAAGCAGGCTCCCTGCTGAGCAGAGCACCCGACATGGGGCTCAATCCCAGGATCCTGGGATCATGACCTGAGCTGGAGACAGAGGCTTTAACCTACTGAACCACCCAGGCACCCCACCCTTTGCCCATTTTAAAAATCAGGTTGTCTTTTTTTGCTATTAAGTAGTAAGAGTTCTTTATATATTTTGAATACTAGATCCTTAACAGCTATGTAATTTAAAAATATTTTCTCCCATTCCGTAGGTTGACTTTTTATTCTCTTGATAGTGTTCTTTCATATACAAACATTTTTAACTTTGATGAACTCCAGATTATTTTTTTCGGTTATTGCTTTTGCTCTGGTGTCATATTTAAGACATCATTGTTTTGTTTTGTTTTTGTTTTTAAATTTTTTATTATGTTATGTTAGTCACCATACAGTACTTCATTAGTTTTTGATGTAGTGTTCCATGATTCATTGTTTGTGTATATTCCATGCAATCTGTGCCCTCCTTAATACCTGTCACCAGGCTCACCCATTCCCCCCCAAAACCCTCAGTTTGTTTCCCAGAGTCCATAGTCTCTCATGGTTTGTCTCCCATGCTGATTCCCCCCTCTTCATTTTTCCTTTCCTTCTCCTAATGTCCTCCATGGTATTCCTTATTTTTTTTTTTTAAAGAAAAAAAAAAAAAAAAAAAAAACAAAGCCACCCAAACACCAGAAGAGACGAAAAACAAAAGGAAAGCCAAAAATTATAACACTAAGCACCTCTTTCATTCACCATTTTTGTGGGGAAGGTGCACCATTCCTGGAAGTACTGCAATACCAGGTCGATGCGTGGAGTGGACAGAGCAAGCTCCTATTCCATCTCCCTGCTCCAAAAATCCATTTAATATATTGTCCTCGGATAGAGGACGTATCAGATATTAAACTGATAAGAACAGATACTACACTTGATCTTAGCCAAAAGGCCGAGAAGCCATATGATGTAAATAGCAAATAGTAAATAGTGAAGCCATATGATGATTGTCTTTCTCTGCTTGACTTATTTCACTCAGCATAATCTCCTCCAGTCCCATCCATGTTGATGCAGATGTAAGACATGATTTTTTTTAAAAAGAAATTATTGCCAAATCTAAAGCTGGGAAGATTTGTCTCTGCATTTTCTTTAAGAGTTTTAAAGTTTCAGATCTTAAATTTAGGTCTTTTGAGTTTCATTTTGGGTTAATTTTGGTAAATGATGTGAGACAGTGGTTCAAGTTCATTCCTTTGCATGTAGATATCCCATTGTCCTGCACCATTTGTTGAAGAGATTGTTCTTTCCCCCATTGAACGGTCTTGGAGACTTTGTCAAAAATAAGTTGATCATAGACACACGGGAACTCTTACTATCTTTACAGAAATTTCTCCTCTGAGCTCAAGACCCATATGTATCCATCTGGCCATTAAACATATCTACCCTCACATTCCCAAAGCAGAGAGACCTCTATCTTTCTGGGCACAACCATTCATCTAGCCATGGAAGCTAGAAACATTTTCTTCTCCTTCAGTATCTATATCCAATTCCTGCCAACTGAGTCTCCATAATAAATCTGAAATCTGTCCAGTTCTTTCAAGCTCCTTTTCCATTCTCTAGATGAAATTATTGGGACTTAATCCCTGTACCATTAAAAGGTCTCCTAACTAGACTCAGATCTCTACATCCATTCTTGTATTCTTTTAGTCTACTATTCAGGGATCTTTTTTAAAAAGACAAATCAAGTCATGTCTTTTTCTTACTCTCCTACTCCCACTCTAAGCCCGCCTTGTTTAAAAATTTTTCAATTTCCTCCCATTATTCATAGGATAAAGACCAAAATGGTAACATGGCCTTCAAGGTTCTGCAAGACCTGATCCTGAATTTCCTCTCCAGCCTGATTATATACCACTCTTGAACCTTCACATAAGTAACACCTACTCAAACTTCAGGTTTCACCTCAAATGTAACTTATTTAAGTGACCTCTGCCAGATCAGGTCTTCTTGCTCATTTTTACTATAGCATACTATACATTTCCTTCATAGAGCTTGTCACAATTTGAAATTATGCATCTGTGAGATTATTTAGGTCTCTTCCCTGCTAGATTTAAAGTTCCCGAAGTCCACATTTTCCAGTCTGGAAATTTCAAGACCCCCCATCATCTGGCCTTTGTAGACTTAATTCACAACTGTTCTCTTTCACATTCCCATCCTCATATTCTAATAAAACCCTGTAAAAATTCTGCCACTGTATTCTGTTCATACTGTTGTTTTCCCATTTCTTTTTTTTTTTTAATGATTTTATTTATTTATTTGACAGACAGAGATCACAAGTAGGCAGAGAGGCAGGCAGAGAGAGTGAGAGGAGGAAGCAGGCTCCCTGCTAAGCCGAGAGCCCGATGTGGGGCTCGATCCCAGGACCCTGGGATCATGACCTGAGCTGAAGGCAGAGGCTTTAACCCACTGAGCCACCCAGGTGCCCCATTGTTTTCCTATTTCTTAATTTTTTCTATAATTATTTTGTTATTACTATAGCCTGTTTTCATTCTTCACTCATTCTTTTAAGTTTAATTTGTGAAGTACCTGTTATGTGTCAAGTCCTGCACTGGAAATGCAGGACTAAAGATACAAAACAGAGAAAGTTATGATTCCTGATTCAAAGAAAGCGAGGTGACAGGCCTATAAACAAATAGTTACCACCCCAGATAAAAGTTGATAAGAAAAGGACTTCTAAAAATCATCATGGGAACAGAGAGAGCTTCTCTTCCTGAGAAAATTATCAAAGCTCCACCACAGAATATATAATTATAGCTAGGTCTTGAAAGATGAATAATAGTAGAAGGGAAAGTTTTTAGGGAGAAGCATTTAGATAATAGTAAGTCATGATGAAAGAGGGTAGCATATTTGCAAGTAGCAAGTAGCCCAAGTTGTCTGAACCATAGGGCTTACCAAAAGCCAAGGTACACAAACTAAAATCCCATGACTTTGTATTTCAGACACAGCTGACAAACACAGTCTTTTTTTTTTTTTTAAAGATTTTATGTATTTATTTGACAGACAGAGATCACAAGTAGGCAGAGAGGCAGGCAGAGAGAGAGAGAAGGAAGCCAGGCTCCCTGCTAAGCAGAGAGCCCGATGCGGGGCTTGATCCCAGGACCCTGGGATCATGACCTGAGCCAAAGGCAAAGGTTTTAACCCACTGAGCCACCGAGGTGCCCCGACAAACACAGTCTTAAGCAACTGTTCCTTTCCCCCACTTTATTAGAAAGTATTAGAATGAGAAATGTATTGTAAGATAAAACTTTTCAGTGGAAAGATTCTAGGATGGCCCCAATGAATCCTGCTCTCTGGTATGTAATCTTGTATAATTCCTTGCCCTCAAGTGTGGGTGGAACTGGTGATTTACTTTGAGCTAAAACAACACGGGAAAGGTGAAGAAATTTTGTCAAAGAAATTAAGGTCCTTAATCGGTTTACTTTGACTAATTAAAAGAGAGATTATTCAGGTTGAGGGAGGAGGGGGCTGACTCACTCAGGTGAAAACCTACGAGAGAGAGACTGCATGCTCCCTGAAGCAAGAAACTCCACTTGTTAGGAGATGGAGTAACCTTCACATTGGAGAAGCCAACAAGGAACTTTCGACAGCCGGCAGCTGACTGCCAGCAAAAAGCTAGGGCCTGTCAGGCAACCACAAGGAAATGGAATCTACCAACAACCTTAATGATTTTGGAAATGAGTTCTTCCCCTATTCAAGCCTTCAGATAAGAATGCAGCCCTAGCCAACCCCTTAAGAATGGCCCTATGGGACAGTGAGTAGAGGGCCCGGTTGTGCCATGCCAGACTTCCGACCTAGAGCAACTGTGTGATAATAAATGTGATTGTTTGAAGCTGCTACATTGTGGCAATCTGTTACAAAGAAAAAGAAAACTAATGTAAATTTTAACTTAGCAAAGAAGTTTTTGTTGTCATTGTCATGTTTTCACACTTTTGCCAAAACCGCTTAAATATCTCAAGGGACAATTAAAAGAATATACTGGTTAGAACAAAATGGGATGTATTTCTAGCCAGCTCCCCAATAAATGGAAATGACAAGTGAAGCTTCAATCTGACTTGCTCTACTTTACAAGAGGATTTGTAACTTGGCTGCTCCAACTTTCATTCTTAGCAGGTTCTTTGGCTTCTAATGAACCAGTTGCTCTCAGATGAAGGGAAAAACAAATGCAGAAACATAGCAGCTTTGAGGATCAAAGCACAACCATAAAGAAACAAATGGAAAAGCACGCTTATTACACAATACACAGCAGAACATAATTAGTCCACAGAATGTTTTGCCTCCGTGCCTTCCTTGCCTCTGCTGTTTGAGTCAGTATCTTCCCATAAGAATAACTGTATAATAGGGAATTGATGACCCAGCATCAGATGAGTCATTACTATGACTGATATGGTCAATTTTTATATAATAAAAGCAAAGAAGGGATCCAGAGGCTCTATAATAATTTAAAATGAAAATATTATGCTTCAAGTTAGAGAAAATAGAACAGGATGCTGTTCATCTTACAAAATAAAGTCATAAATAGCATAATAAACATTATGATATAAAATATAACTTTATAGCATCAATTTAAAAAATGTAATACACTAGACCTGATAAATATATAGTATTTCATTTTACATAATTTTATTAATGAAAACCTAGCAAGGATAATTAGAAACCTATATCATTAATGAAAATAGAGCTAAAACTCTAAAATAAAATACCAGGGGAAAAATGCAGCGGTAAGTATATAAAGTAAGTAATCCTCCATAACCAGGTAGAACCTACCCCCAAATAAGAGAGATACGTTCGTATTTAAAAAAAATCCTAGCAACTCACATCTGTAAGTTAACAAAGGGGAGGAAGCTCACTAGATGTTGGGAACTATTAAAATTCTGTTCATACCTTTAATATTTGAAACTCTTCAAAAACTAGGACTAATGGGATAATTATTAAACATAAAAAGCCTTTTAAACCATTAATGTTTAACAGGTACCTTCTAGATGCATTCCAGTTTAAATCCACTATCTTTGATCGAATTTTGATTAATTCACCTTCTAAATAGTTCTCCAATCTTTTAATGGTTCAGGCCTTCAGTATCTCTCACCTGGATGACTTAGCAGTCCCCTAAATGACATTCTCTATGGTCTGAAGTTTTGTGTCCTCCCAAAATTCATGTGTTGAAATCCTAAACTCCAAAGTAGTATTAGAAAGTAGGACCTTGGGAGGGAATTAGATCTTGGGGGCAGAGCCCTCATGAAAGAGATAAGTGTCCTTATTGGCCGAAAAAAAAAAAAAGCCCCAAAGAAATCCGTCACCCCTCTGGCCATGGCTATGTGAGGACACAGAGTCTTCATCCTTAGCCATCTACAAGAAAGAGGCCTCTCCCATCAGATATCAATTCTGCCAGCACCTTGAGCTAACACTTCTCAACCACCGGAACTATGAAAATACATTTCAAGTTGTTTGTAAGCCACCCAGTCATGGCATTCTGTGATAGTGGTCAGAACAGAGTAAGAAAACCCACCATCCTTGGCCTAAATCCTCTCAAAATATTCCCCTCACTGCGGTCAGTATCATCTTTCTAAATCTGATCATGTCCTGTCTCTATATTAAAATCCTTTATTGGTTCATCTTCATCCTCAAAAGAAAATCCTAGTGTCTTGGCATGCACCCAAGGCACCCAAGGCTCTCAGACTGTGCTGACGTCTGTACCCTACATCCTGCCTCCCTGTCTGGCCCGTGCAGGTCTGGTGCATACTCTTTCCAGCTTCCTGCCCCAAGCACTTCCCCCTCCCTCTCCACTAGAGGTATTTCTACTCATTTTTAATTCCCAGCTCAGGTCTTCTATCTCCCGATTTACCTCCTATGACCTCTAGGAAGCCTTCTCAGATACCACACTACCTCCTAGGTTCCAGCTAGTGCCCCTGTCTGTTGCCTCCACAACGCTGTGTGCATATATCTGTTCCCCACTCCTACCACAGGATTATGCAAATTAGATGTGTCTGTTCTACTTGATGTCTGTGCTCCTCCATATGATGCTGGGTGCTCAGCACACAGAAGGTCACTACAGCTCCCTGAAAGAAAGGATGAAAAAACTGGAACAAAGGGCAAAAGTGAGCTATGTTGGTTGGAACACCTCTATGCAAACACAGGCTGAAATGGAATCATCTGTGGGAGTTAGTTGCCCAGACAAGATGAAAATGACTGAAAGTATTATCTACTACCAATCCTAAAAGAAACCACCACAATGTCAACATTCTAGATCTGGAATATTTTATAATCCTACCTAATATCACCTTACATCCACACTTAGAGGATGTGTGTTTAAAAGGGGAATACCCCTTTTAAACTAAAAACAAACAAACAAAACACACCAAACCTTATGTACAAAGCAAAATGCTAAGAAAGCTAAAGATGGTGGGTACATTTAAGTGTCTGCACACAGTCTGAAAGAAGAGTATGGACAGAGAAAGTCACTCCCCTAATTCTGTAATTTATAGGCAAGTGTCTCTCTGTTTCTTGGAGGAGCTCTAAACTCTTAGGACATCTTACAAACCTTTCCTCATCTGCCCTCACCTACCCTCTCCAGTCTTCGCTCTGTACAGTCTCCTTGGTGTGACTCAAGTTCCAGCAGTTCTTCCTATTGGACAACGTTTTTCCTTGCCAAAGTCGATAAGTTTGTTATTTAAAGAGAGTTCAATAACTATGGCAATATTTAGACATCCAGATATTTCTCAGCTTCATTTTGGCAGATAAAGATTTAGTGCGGTAATCATTATAAAAATGAGAAATAAAATGTTTTCTCATTTCACTAGGATTCAAATAATAGAGTAGGTGTCTTTTGACATAAGATGTGCTTCAAATAATTTTGAGAAGTTCAACCTGTCTGAATGGAAAATGAAGCATAATTGATTTTTGACATTTTAATTTTAAGTGAGCTGGTAGTCAGATTTCACTTGAAAAGGACCCACAATATCTACATCAAGGGCATGTCGACTATCTCCAGCCATTATTGTCATTTTTCTGTGTTTATAAATTTATCCTACTACTGTAAATGCTATTATTTGACATGTGTGACGAAGGAAGAGTTATGGTTAATCATATTCCTAGTTTATTACAAACATAACAAATACCACACAGAAACTAATAATTTATAACAATCCCTATATGGATTCTATTGTTCAAAAATAAAATCAGAAATGATATTGAACCTCTACAGAGGTCAAAGCATCATTCTAGATGTTGCATCCACTATGAGGAATAAAAATGGTCTCGGGACGCCTGGGTGGCTCAGTTGGTTAAGCAGCTGCCTTCGGCTCAGGTCATGATCCCAGCGTCCTGGGATCGAGTCCCACATCGGGCTCCTTGCTCGGCAGGGAGCCTGCTTCTCCCTTTGCCTCTGCCTACCACTCTGTATGCCTGTGCTTGCTCGCTCTCTCTAACAAATAAATAAATTTAAAAAAAATAAAAAAAAAAAAGGTCTCTGCTCACCGGGAAGAGAAACCTGCCGACAAAATCATCCCCATTCTCTGTAAGATTTACCTTAGTAAGAAATGAATTTTCAGGGGCACAGAAGAGGATATGATTGCCTTTAAGTGACAGAGAAGTATCACAAAAGAAGTGACACGTCCTGAAGGACATGTCCTGCAGGATCTGTAGGAGCTTGCCAGGTGGAAGGAAGCATGAAGGTAATGGCTCAGAGCCGTGAAATGGTCTGGCACTCTCTGGATCCTGAGACCGGAATGTCAGGGGCAGGGTGTGTGGAGAACTGAGAGACAAGTCTTCAAAGAAGGATCCACAATGCCACACCAAAGAGCATGGTTTTTTCCCATGGACAATTAGATTTGCCTTTTGGGTAGAAACAAATGGAATACAGGTGAATATGGCAGACAAGAACGTATAGAGGGAGACAGAAAGCCTAGCGAGGAGGCTGGCTGAGACAACTCTCCCTCACATCTCATCTTTCTCTTGGGACCAGCGGCTAGCCCAGGCAGCTCATCTGCATGCATGTGTGCGTGTGTGTGTGTTTAATATCCACATTGGAAGTGCAAGGGTTGTACTTCAAGAAGTTCAAGGCGATAACATGTCACACCTCTTAAAGCTTAAGCTTAAAACTGGTGTACCATCACTTCTGCTCTTATCAGCCACATGACCAAACCCAAAGACAGAAGATGGGGAAAAACACTCTACGTTTTTACTAGTGGGAACTGCAAAGTCAAATAGCAAAGGGCAGGAAAACAGGTAGGGGAGAAGGACTGGTGTTGACAATGCAATACATCGCACTCTGCCCTCTGGGCCACAGTTCCTCGTGTCCCTCCCAAATCAATATATGCTCACCCCCATCGATGGATTCTCAAAAGCCACATCCAATTGCTGCATCACATTCCAAGTTTAGGATCTTGTAATCTATGTTACATTAGATCCAGATGAGTCTCATTTTAAAAAGAACAATGATTGCTCTTTGTTCAGAGAATACCAAACAAAAGAATGAGCTACCTGCCCCCACCTGATCACACACACACAAAGCTTACAAATAGCAGTGAATTTGGGGGAAGATACCAGCAATACCCTCCCCCATTTAAGAACGAGGGCCTCCTAGCAGTCACTGGCCCGCAGCAATTCTGAAATCACATAGGACAAATGTTGCTCTGTGGATGGGGAACGTTTCTGGTTAGGCCTGGGTTTTGTTTCCTGGGAAAGCCTCCCACCATCCCTTGTTTTCTAGGTTTTGACCCTGCTCTTTGAGATTTCATCCTCCTCTTCAACCACTCCTGAAAGGGCTTTGGAAGATAGGCCATTTTAACAATGGAGCAAATTTCTCAGGAGTTAAAAAAGTATTTTCGAAGAGCTTTCATTTCTTTTAGTCCCAGATTGCAGTGCTTTTGCTAATTCAACTGTCTAAAACAATTTGTGAATTTCTATGCATTTGATTCCACAGTCTACTCTGTGTGCCTAAAGCCAGAAGTCACACCCACAATTCTTTTCTAGACTTGCTTTTCTCTCACTGTTGACTTAATTACTATGACTAAGCACATTTGACTAATAGGGGAACCATGCCCTTAAGCTTCATAAATGTCCTTTTTTCCAGCTGAAAATATACACTGCAGGCTCTCAATTTTCTCAGTATCAGTCTTTTTTATACTATTAAAAATTGAGGACTTCAAAGAGTTCATCTTAGAAAATTCTAGAAAGTACAAGAATACACAAGTATCGGGGTGCCTGGGTGGCTCAGTTGTTAAGCATCTGCCTTCAGCTCAGTTCCTAATCCGGGGTCCTGGTATCAAGCCCCGTATCAGGCTCCCTGCTCGGCAGGAAGCCTGCTTCTCCCTCTCCCACTCGCCCTGCCTGTGTTCCCTCTCTGTCTGTGTCTCTCTTTGTCAAATAAATAAATAAAATCTTAAAAAAAAAAAAAAAGAATACACAAGTACCTGTTCCATTAAATATCAGGGCAATAGTACTCACTTGTCATGTAGCCTCTGGAAAATTACACTGTGCCCGTGAGAAAATAGGAGCAAGAAAGACACTGTCTTAGTATTATTATGAAAATAATCTGATCTCTCCAGACCCCAAAATGATCTTGGAAATTCCCAGGGATCACCAAACTCCATTTTGAGAATTCTTGGTCTAGATACTCTTTTTCTTCTCAGAGATTCAGGACCATTTCTATAGCCACACCCTTGATTTTCCCACAAATAACATCAATGTACACATATCATTTATCTTTGTATCACTGTAGTCTATAAGAGCTCTATTTTCTCTAAGAACGAGGAACTTGATAATCTGATACCTAAAATAATTCCTCACTAGAAATATTTTAGATAAGAAAAAGTGACTATCCACAGCACTCTTTCCTGGCATTTTGTTAACTCCAACTGTGAAACAGTCTATCTAAACATCAATAAGAAGCAGAACTTTGAAAATCTCTACAGAGTTGGAGAGACAAAAAGTTAAGAGTTCATGACGCACTAAGACAGGACCTGACAGAATCCTAATAGTTTTGATTAAACTCTGAAGGACTGGGGTGCCTGGGTGGCTCAGTCGGTTGTCTGACTATTTATTTTGACTCAGGTCATAATCTCAGTGTTGTGGGATTGAGTCCCATGTCAGGCTCTGTGCTGAGCACAGGGTCTGTTTGAGTTTTCTCCCTCTGCCCTGCCCCTCATTGGCACATGGGCTCTCCCTCAAATAAATAAATAAATATAAAAAAAACAAACTAACAACAACAACAACAAAAAACCCTCAAAGATTAAACAACAAAAGTAAGAATAAACCAGGGACATAAACTCAACTCACAGTTAGCTCATCTCTAGCTGCCTGCAACAGTGAAAAGTAAATCTCTGGGAGAAGGTAACAGCATTCAAAGACTCAAGAGTATTTCTACAGGGGTGCCTGGGTGGCTCAGTTGGTTGAGCAGCTGCCTTCAGTTCAGGTCATGATCCTGAAGTCCCGGGATCGAATCCTGCATCGGGCTCCCTGCTCCCAGGGAGTCTGCTCTCCCTCTGACCTCTCCACTCTCACATTCTCTCTCTCTCATTCTCTCTCTCTCAAATAAATAAATAAAATCTTAAAAAAAAAAAAGAGTATTTCTACAATTTTTCTTAACAATGTCAATCCCTCAGTAAAGAAATATTCAAGAAGATGAGAAGGCACAATGTGACCAAAACCTGAGAGAAATAATGTAAAATGGAAACAAATCCATAGAACATTCTGATATTAGGGTTATCAGGCACAGACTTTAAAATAACTAAGATGAATACATTTAAGGAATTAAATTATAAGAGTTCAACAGAGAATTAGAAACTATTAAAAAAAGAACCAAGTGGAAATTCTAAGCTGCAAAACGAAACAGGTGATATTAAATACTTAACCAGATTAGGTAAACAGTGAATTAGACATAGTTGAAGAGAAAAATAGTTTCTGCTAAAATTATTTTTGGTATTATACCGAGTCTGTAAATCAATGTGGGAAGAACTGACACTTGCCTCCCATTTTATGAACATGTCATCTCTCCATTTATTTAGTTTTACTTTCTCTAGGAATGTTTTGTAGAATTCAGTGTACAAGTCTTTGATAACTTTTATCAAATTTATACTTAAGTATGAAATATTTTTGATGCTAGTATAAATAGTATAAATGAATATATATGTTCATATATAATATTCATATATAAATGAAATATATATAACATATAATATAAATGAAAATGTAATATTTTTGATGCTAGTATAAATAGTATAAATGAAAAATATTGATTTTTTTTTTTTAGTATATATAAATGCAACTGATTGTGTGTATGCACAAAAAGGTGATTTTATTAAAGCATGGGGACAGGACCCTTGGGCAGAAAGAGCTGCACTAGGCTTGTGAAGAACAGCTGATTATATAGTTTGGAGTTGGGGGACAACTGATCAGTACACTGACCATATATACAGTAACCTTGTTACTCACTAATTTTAGAATTTTTATATATTCCATAGGTTTTCTGTAGAGTTCAATATGTCATGTGTGAGGAGACTTTTACCTCTTCCTTTATAATTTGAGTGGTTTTCCTTTTTCTTGCCAAATTGCCTTGGTAGAAACTCCAATATGTTTAATAGAAGATAGTAGACTTCCTTGCTTTGTCTCTGATCTTAGGGGGAAAACACTGTGTCTTTCAACCTTAAGTATGAGGTTAGCTGCAGGTTTTTCTTAAGATGCCCTTTATCAAGAAAGTTCTTTTATTTTTACTTTACTGAGAGTTTTTATCAGAAATGAATGTTGGGTTTTGTCAAATGCCCTTTTTTGTATTTATTGAGATGATCATATGGTTTTCCTATGTTAGTCTGTCAATAATTATATTATTTTCTGTTAGCCCAAATTTGCATTAACATACACCTCACTAGTTCATATATCATCCTTCTTACCCATCATTAAATTCAAATTGCTAAACTTTGTTTAGAACTTTTGCATCTGTGTTTGTGACAAATATTGGCTTGTCATTTATCTTCTGATTTTGGTATCAGAGTAATGCTGGCCTCAAAGGAGGAGTTGGGAATTATCTCCTCTTCTATTTCATGCATGTATTTGTTGAGAATTGGATTTTCCTCCTTAAATATTTGAAAGATTTCACCAGTGTAGTTAGGTTTGGCATTTTCCATCAGAAATATATGTAGGGTGCCTGAGTGGCTCAGTCAGTTAAGCATCTGACTTGATTTCAGCTCAGGTCGTGATCTCAGGGTGCTGAGATTGAGCTCAGTACAGAGTTGGCTTGAGATTCTCTCTCCCCCTCTGACCCTCTCTCCACTTGCATGTGCTCTCTTTTAAAAAAAAAAAAATTGTAGAATCTGTGGTCATTTCTCTCATTCCTAATATTGGTAATTTGTCTTCTTTTTTTCAAAGTCTGACTAAAGATTTATTGATTGCATTGCTCTCAAAGCGTTAGCTTTCAGTTCCACTGAATTTCTCAATGGATTTTGTTTTCTATTGCATTGATTTTTTTTCTAATCCTTTTTCCTTTCATTTGTTTGAGTTTCACTGGCTATTATTTTTCTAGCTTAAGGTGGAAGCTTCAGTCCTTGATTTGAATTTTCTTTTCTAATATGGACATTTTCATATTTAAGCTATTTGTCTTTATGTTTAGATAGGTTTCATGGATTCAATATCTACCTGGATTAAAAAAAACTCAATCTGATTAGGGTAACTGAAAATTAACAGTTAATGTAATTATTGATATTACTGTTTAAATCTACCATCATATTTTTTTAATATATTTTCTCCTTGTCCCATTTATTCTTTGTCTCCCTTTCTTACTTTTCTTCCTTCTTTTGGATTATTTTTTGTGGCTACATTTTACGATCTTTGTTGGTTTATTAGTTATGGCTTTTTTTAATTTTTGCTTTAGGGCTTACAGTACATATTCTTAACTTATCACAGTTTACTTTCTTTCTTTCTTTCTTTTTTTTTTTTTTAACAGAGAGAGATCACAAGTAGGCAGAGAGGCAGACAGAGAGAGAGAGGAGGAAGCAGGCTCCCCGCCAAGGAGAGAGCCCGATGCGGGGCTTGATCCCAGGACCTTGGGATCATGACCTGAGCCGAAGGCAGAGGCTTTAACCCTCTGAGCCACCCAGGGGCCCCCACAGTTTACTTTCAAGTACTATTACACTATCTCACAGTTAGTGTTAGAAACTTAGAGTAGTATATGTAGGTTCCCTCTGCCCATCCTTGATACTGTTATCAGACAGACCTTCCACTTTACTTATGTTAACCACACAACACCTTATCATCATTTTTGCTTTAAATCATTAATTATCCTTTAAGGACAATTTAAAATGAAAAAAAAAAGCCTTACATTTGTTCATGTATTTACCATTTTCATATCCTGGTTACTTTCCATAGAAATATATTTCTGTCTGGTACATTTTCCTTCAAACTGAAGGCATTCTTTAACATTTCCTATACAGCAGGTCTGCTTGTGATAAATTCTTTCAGCCTTCCAAGGTCTGAAAAGTTTTTATTTCATTTTCATTTTTGAAAGATATCTTCGCTGGATATAGAATTCAAAGTTGAGTATTTTTCTTCCAGTACTTTAAAGATGTTACTCCACTGTCTCTGACAGTCTTGTCTTTGTTCTTCTGTGTCTTTTAAATTTAGCTGCTTTTAAGAGTTTTCCTCTGAAACCAGTTTTAATGAATTTGATTATGATGTATTTTGGTATAGTTTTATTTCCTGTACTTAGAGGTTCATTGGGTTTCTTGGGTCTCATTTTCCCTCTCTCAGGGAACACTGTCCTGTTTTGCCTAATACCTGATATTTGAAAACTGTCTCATATTTTGCATTTTTAGACTTTCAAATAGGTAAATCCAATCTCTCTTATTCCATTTTGGCCAGAGGCAAAAGTTCAATTTAGGCATCTCATTTTTACCATATAAAAATTTTATTTTTTGTACCTAACTTTTAAATTCCATGACAAAATGTTTCATCTATATGCATACGATTACTAAAATTGTTTTATTTATCCCACCTCTTTTAATACACATCATGTGCATTTACAGAAAAAGGCAAGAGGAAATATTAATGGACTTAAATACAGCCTGTAGGCAGAACACACTTTTATGTTTTCTAAACCTGTTTGATAACGATATATAAGGCAACTTGTTACAAATCATAATGCTTCCAATAATCTATCAGGAAAAAAGATCACATCAGCACTCATTTATACTTCAACACAAACGTATTCTCTGAGCCACACTGGGAAAAAGTAGTATTTCTGTTTTTATTTCCTGAAGTAATTATTAGTATGTTTACACTTATTAAATATATCCTTAAAATTTCCACCACTTTGGAAAATCATTAAGTTAGTAAGCTAGCTAGATTTCCCTTTTATTTTAGTAAATATTTTTACCTCAGAAGTCAAACTGGGTAGGAGTGCTGTATACAGGGTATATAATTTAAATCTTTGGGACAAGAGACTACAAGAAGGTAAAGAAGCCAGTAGCCCTCCTAATCTTATATTACCAAGACTGTATATCACAGCAGGTAGATGTATAGATACAGCCACCCATACCAGAGAGCTGTGAATTCTTTTGACAGTTAACCTTTCTAAATTTCATAGTAAGGTCAGTAACATAAAAACATTACACACAGCACACAAAGCATTAGAGAAAGTTAATGATATAAACCATAAAACAAAACAATTCACACTTCTCATTTGGAAGGGAAAAAATGGGACTAATACTGAATACTTAGCATCTAATATAACATTTTCACTGATTATAAGTTGAATCATGTTGATTAAAACTTTACGAATAACTTTGCATGTTATTAATTCATAAGATAATCAGCAGATATGCAGTTCTAGTCAAGTCTTATAAACCTCTAAACGTTTTAATAGGTAAAGTGAAATTAGCTAAAAAATACCAAACAGGAGTAGAGATTTGTGAGAAGTACAAAAGATATAAATGCAATAGGTATATAATAATCTGTGCAATCCAAAATTCCCAAAATTCCCTTACGAAATGTACAAGTAATAAATAATAGTCATACTTGACTTTATCAAGTTAACAAAATAATTACTAACCAACCTTGTGTTTTACTAGTCAATTGCTTAGAAACACCAACTGCCATTTAAAAATTGCTTTCACCATAAAAATAGAAGGTGTATCAAACTCTTCAATCCTCAAACATCCAAAAAAATTTGGAAGGCAATCGTCAATCAAAAATATTATCTGTTAAAAAAGATGATTAAAAAACATACATAACCTATTTTTTTTGCACAATTTTCATTTCTTATGGAAAAGGGCACTTAGTGTATAGATAAAGCTTTCAGAAATTAAAGATCCTGTTGACTTTCCTGTTAGGCAAATGACATGTTGTACAGTTTTTAATATAAAAATATAAATATCTTTGACAGAGAAGGTGAAATAGTGGTTGGTATAAAATCCCATCACCATTTTACTTGAAAAAAACTTTTTTTCCCAGAGACCATGAAAACAATACTGATTCCATGCAGTTCTGTTGCCAGAAGCTTCCCAAATTATAAAACATTAAGGTATTCACTGAAATTTCAAAAGTGGGCCCGCAGTCTTTTGTTTTCTTCTCGTAGTCTTTCAATTTCAGCCACTAATCCTTCATTCACTGAGTATCTTTCCAGCAAAGAGTGCATTTCATTCTAGAAAAGAAAAAAAATGCTTTTTAAATCACTGGTATTTCACATTTATTTGGCACGCTGTTTTACATACTTTCAGCTATCACTTCTGTCATGTCCAATTAACTAGCTGAATGGTAGTTCTTGTACTTAACCATCCTCACTCCTTTGTTAATATAAATGAAAGATCACTAGTGAAAGTTATATATTTGGAAGGCTTAGATTTGCACATGTGGGAAGCTTTTAGCTTACTTATTTAAATAAACAAATAAATAAAAGCTGTGTAAAAGTAGCCTTAACTATAGGTTAAAAAGAAGGGTGACTATTTTATTTACTGAATTTCTAAAACTCCCTGTTTATTTATTCTAGCAACTAGATATAATAAAGTAAAAATATATCACTCTTTATTTTTAGATCCACAACTCAACACTCATTTAAAATAAAATATGTCATACCTACCAATTGCATGTGAAACTGTTTAATCATCTCCACTTGCAAATTCACAATGTCCCTATGGCATGCTTCTCTAGGGAAGAATATAAAATACTTGTTAGAATTATAATGGTTTTGCCAATTCTAGACCATTCTAGAAACTGCTAGACTTCCCATTGTTTCAAATTATTGGATGTTAGTAATAATAATAGTAATAATAATAACAACAATAATAAAAATACCAATGCACTTAGAATTTATTTACTATGTTGTAGGCACTGTTTCTTGTACTTTGAATGGTAGAACTCATTTAATCTTTACCATCAGGTGCAATTATTACCACCATTTTACCAATGAAGGAACTGAGCCACAGAGCAGTTAAAACTTATCTAATCATACAACCAGTAAATGGTAGAGCTAGTATATGAACTCTGGCTGTACACATACCTCCAGGACTCTCATACTACACATCCCTTAATATAGAAATTATCATTAAGAAAAGACACAGGTTCATATTACAATGAAATACATATAATTTACTAGGTTACAATGTTTTGACTATTATCAATGTTTTAGCTATTAAAAAATACTTCTAGGAGAATGGAAAGGGTTATTTGGGTGCTTATAATAAAGGTTACACTATAAAATGCAATTCATTAATGCCTACAAAATACATGAAAATTAGGAAATAAAAAGGATCATTCAGTCACCTATCATACAACTTACGAGCTAGAACACTACCAAAATCATAGAAGTTTCCTATGTGTTCCTCTCTGATTCCATCACTTAACTTAGGAGAAGCCCAAGAAAGAAGTCACTACTCTGTTGAATTTTGTTTAAGCAAAGAAATGTTTTTTTAAAAAACCTGTCTAACACAGAAGCTGTAGTCAATCTATTTCTGCTGTGCTTGGTTTTGAGCATTATAAAAATACCACATTCTATGTAGTACTGAGTAGTGTACACTTAAAAAAAAACCCAATATCCTGTTTTCAACATTTCAATATTCTATATATCTGTAAGTCACTGATTTGTATCGGTGTACAAATTCTCCTTTCAACTGACAGATTGTTTTCAAGGTTTTACTATTACAACGTTGTTATAAACAATCACATATGTATTTTCCAACCCACATGCACCCATAACTGTAGAAGATAGATCCAAGAGTAGATATGCTGAGTTAAAGGTATGATCCAGATGTATACTTGTTTAGTTTTACAAAATAATACAAAAATTATTTGCTGAAGTGGTAGTATCAGTGGACGTGCTTGTCATCTGTGTAACAATACCTGCTGTTCGTTCTGTAACCACACCAAGACTTGGGTCTTGCCAGCCTTCTCACACTTTGCCATCTAATGAGTATGAAATAGTATCCTGTTGCATTTTCAGTTCTCTGATTAACCACAGGATTGAACATCTTTCCTTACGTTTGTAGACGATTCCTCTTCTGTGAAATGCTTGTCCATGCTTTTTAACCTTGTTTTTCTATTGAATGTCTTTTTTTTAAGACTTTATTTGAGAGAGAGAGAGAGAGAGAGAGAGAGAGCGCAAGTAGGGGGAGGTGCAGAGGGACAAGCAGACTCCCCACTGAGCAGGGAGCCCGATGCAGGACCCGATCCCAGGGTCCTGGGATCATGACCTGAGCTGAAGGCAGACACTTAAGTGACTGAGCCCCCCAGGCACCCCTTGACTGTCTTTTTTTCTTATTTATTTCTAAGAGTTCTTTACATCATCTGATTCTTTGTTGGGTCCTTTGTTGGAGTACTACAGACAGATTTTTGTCCTTTCACTTTGTTAATGGTGTCTTATGATGAGCAGTCCTTGTCAACATTCTCTAATTATGATCTAATATTACAATCAAATTTGCCAATCTATTTTTATAGGTAGTGTATCCTCTTATGTTTTGATAACTTCCCTACCCTGAAGTCATAATTCTCCTACAATGCCTAAAATTTTACCCTTTAAACTTTTATGCTGGGTAGAATTGATTTTTTTTAATAGCAGGGAATAGGGATCTATACTTTTCCTCTGTCATATATCACATTTCTGTATATGCCCAGGTTTTTCTCTGGTCTATTGGATTCCTTTGGGCAATCTGTCCATCCTGTGCTAATGCTACACTATTTTGTAGCATTTATTTTATAGCTTAATAATTAAGCTTACCCATCTGACAAATAAGTCGGCTTCAACTTTGTTCTTCTCTAGAGTGTCTTGGTTATTCCTGGGTCTTTTCTTCTTCCACATAAATTTTGAAATTATCCTATCACCATCTTCCAAAAAAGACAGCTGGAATTTGATTGAAATTGCACTCAATCTATAGACCCATTTAAAAGAACTGACAACTTCACATCTTCCCATTAAAGTGTTAATGCTTTCCAATAAATTTTTAAGCATTTCTCCACAAAGATCTTTACCATCTTTGGTCAGATTTATTCCTAAGTACATTTTCTGTTACAACTGTAAGAGTTTTTTTTTGTTTTGTTTTGTTTTTTTTTTTTAATTCTCTTCTGCTTTCAATTATGACAAAATCTGTACTTAAAACAAACAAACTGGGGGTGCCTGGGTGGCTCAGTCAGTTAAGGAGCTGCCTTCAGCTCAGGTCACGATCTTAGGGTCCTGGAATGGAGCCATAAGTCAGGCTCCCCACTGATTGGGAGGCTGCTTCTCCCTCTCCTTCTGCCTCTCCCCACCACTCATGCTCTCTCTCTCTAATAAATAAATCTTAAAAAACAGAAATAAAACAAAACAAACTGAAAGCATCGGAGAACCACTAAGGTGGTCAGGATTTGAGGGGCTATGGTCTTGCAAAGAAGGGAAGTCTACTAGGTAAGCCCTACATTTACCTCTGCTTTTCCCTCTGGGGGATGTGCTGATTAGACAGTGTGAGGAACAGAGGCTGGGCTGAAAGCAGTGGCCTGGAGCTTGAGAGAGTCTCACCAGATTGGGGAGTGCTAGGGTTTGGGACAGCTAAAGCAGCCAAGGCTTCAAGGTGCCAAGAAGGTACTTGCAGAAAAGTAAACTTAAAACTGTACAATTTCCCCCTTGCATTATCTGTTGACTCCTAAGCAGTGCCTGTACTGGGTTAGATGGCAGAAAATTAAGCATGAAGTTGTAGCTAGATGCCAGAAAGATTCTGGCAGCCTTGTGATGCTGGGGAAATGGAGGTTAAAGTTCAGGACCCACCAAGGTAAAAAGGCCTGGTGAATACTCCACACATTCAGCTGATATCCTAGAAGGGCAGAGACTAAATAAACCCTAGGAATAAAGGCAAGCTAGAAATAAACTAGCCATAAGAAAACCTGAAAGCCAGCAAGTATAGGAACAAAGTGATCTGCTTGCCAGAAGAAACTTCTTGAAAGACAATAAAAACAGACCCACAAACTTCTGCTTAGTATATAATCTCTCCAACTCTAATAGTGAGGACAAGCCAGATAACCTATAAAATCATAAATTTTTATATTTAACCTGAGAGTGCAAAGAAATCTAAATGAATGAAAATTCAGAAAATGATGAGTCCCTCCTAGGAGAAGAGACCCATGATTGTTTTCATCCTCAACAGAGCGGAGGGGGGATGGGAGGGTAGAAAGTGGGGGGGGGGCGGGCGGGGATGACACAGCTGCCATTGATAGGTAAGGAGAACTGAAATTTTTATAGATTTTTGAAGGCCAAGTTGGACTGGACCCAAGGAGCCCTAGCCACAAAGAAAGCCTCCATTCGCTCACCAACTATTTGCCACAGGCCTTCTCTGGGTGCTTATGGAAATCACTAGGGGCAGGGAAAGAGGACTGAGAGACACCCTAAGGCAGAGAGGCACAGGGCATGTGAAGATAGAGCACGTGACAACTAAGAGTACCCCGTCTGAAGCACTCCAGACTCTCATGGAGAAGGCAGTCTCCACAGCTGATGGAGCCCCTCAACACCCTCTCTGTCCCTCCACTGTAAGGTGTAGCTCTTCATGACTTACTGAAGGCTGACGTCAGAGCAGGCAAATTTATAGAAATCCTCTGAGCCATTCTGGGTCCTCAATGAGTCCCAAGCAGAGGCTGCCAATGGTTACTGAAGAGGCAGAAGAGTTGAGAGGCCCCCACTCACCGCCCCTCCCCAGGTGCAGACATGCAAGGTGTGCTGAAAGCTGAAGGCAGAGCAGTGCTGTCTTTATCAATCTGCCCAGCATAAGAGCTTTCTCCCTTTCCACCACTGCTTTACTCACATTATATTGAAGTCAGCTGTCCCCAGACAATTCTGCTGTTTTGCCATATACATATAGTCCTGAAAAACCTCATATTCTTGAAAATAACATGACCAGATTTTTTAAAACGTTGTGTGTGTGTGTGTGTGTGTGTGTGTGTGAGAGAGAGAGAGAGAGAGAGAGAGAGAGAGAGATGGAATATTATTCAGTCATAAAAAAGGAAATCTTGCACTATGCAACCACATGGATGAACCTGGAAGACGTTATGCTAAGTGAAATAAGCCAGTTACGGAAGGACAAATACTGCATGATTCCACTTATATGAGATATCTAAAACAGTCAAACTCATGGAAGCAAAGAACAGAATTGTAGGTATCAGGTTGGGGAGTACGGGAAATAGGGAGTTGCCAAGTGACAAACACAAAATTTCAGTTAAACAAAATGAATAACTTGCAGAGATTTGCTGTACAACAACACTGTGCCTTTGGTTAGCAACACTGTATTATACAGTTAAAATTTATTAAGAGGCTAGATCTCATTGTAAGTGTTCTCACCACAATAAAACTAAAACAATAAAAAAAAAAGAAAAGAAAAACAAAAAGAAGATAACAGGACTTAAAGAAAAAGGATTAGGGCAGACTACTCGAAATGTATGTAATTTTGTAACCACAGCATTAACAAAAACAATTAAACTCTAGTAAAAAAAATACTAGCATAGTTAAATAGTGAATAATCAATGATTTTTACCTTTAAAACATGATGGTCACTTGATAAAAGGGGTAAGAAAAGAGAAGAAAGGATTGGGGGTGTGAAGGATGGAGGCAAGGATAAAATACCCAAAGATGGGGAATAATCACAAAATAAGTCCTTCCAAACACAGAGTACAAAGCCAAACCAGGTGAAGAGGAAGGGAAGAGAAAGAAATGGGTACTGAGGGGCGCCTGGGTGGCTCAGTGGGTTAAGCCTCTGCCTTCGGCTCAGGTCATGATCTCAGGGTCCTGGGATCGAGTCCCGCATGGGGCTCTCTGCTCAGCGGGGAGCCTGCTTCCTCCTCTCTCTCTCTGCCTGCCTCTCTGCCTACTTGTGATCTCTCTCTGTCAAATAAACAAATAAATTCTTTAAAAAAAAAAAAAAAAAAGAAATGGGTACTGATAGGTGGTTTGCTGCCTTCAGTTATGTTCATATATTTTGTCTTGCCAGCTGTTACAGGAACTAACAAAATTCCCTCATCATGTTGTCATCACTGTCCTATTTATCAATCACAAAGAACTAATCCACATTAAAGAAACATACATCACAACAGGACACATCGTACCTACCCCAATTAAACTAGAAGGCCTTTGTGGACAGATCATTCATATTTGTATCCTTAGTAACCAGCACATATACTGGGCATGTTATAAATGTAAAAAGTGACCAAAAATGATAATTTTTTAAAAAATATATTTGCTAACATTTACAAGTATTTTTTCAAAACACTTTTTTTTTTTTTTTTTAAAGTATGCTCCACTTCCAGGATGCAGCCCAATGTGGGGCTTGAACTCATGACTCTGAGATCAAGAACTGAGCTGAGATCAAGAGTCAGGTGCCCAACCAACTACACCACCCAGGTGCCCCAAAAACGGTTTTTTTTTTTTTTAAGATTTCATTTATTTATTTGAGAAAGAGAGAAAGTTCGTAAATAAGCAGGGGGAGTGGCAGGCAGAAGGAGACAGGGCTGGATCCCAAGACCCTGGAATCATGACCTACCAGAAGACAGATGCCCAACCGACTGTACTACCCAGGTACCCCTCAGAGCACTTTTTTTTTTTTTTTTTTTTTTTTAAAGATTTTATTTATTTATTGGACAGACAGAGATCACAAGTAGGCAGAGAGGCAGGCAGAGAGAGAGAGAGAGGAGGAAGCAGGCTCCCTGCTGAGCAGAGAGCCCGATGTGGGACTCGATCCCAGGACCCCGGGATCATGACCCGAGCCGAAAGCAGAGGCTTTAACCCACTGAGCCACCCAGGTTCCCCCCCTCAGAGCACTTTTAACATTAAAAAGAAACATGCACTGGGGCACCTGGTGGCACAGCTGGTCAGTGTCTGACTCTTGATCTCAGTTCAGGTCTTCATCTCAGGGTCATGAAATTGAGCCCCATGTCAGGCTCCACACTTAGCAGGGACTCTGCTTGAGATTCTCTCTCCCTCTACCACTCCCATTCATGCTCTCTCTCTCTCTAAATAAATCTTTAGAAATATCTAAGACCTGGACCAACAAAAACTTGTACATCTTCTCCAGCATTCTTGCTCATGATATTCAAAATCATAGCTAGAATATTAATTAACTACAGGTCAGAAAGGGAAAAAACATCCACAAAAGATTCTAATAATTAAAAATAGCTTCCAATATATATTCAGATGATAGGTAAAATGAAGCAACAATATTAAACATATTCTTACAGTGTTCTAAATTCAAAGGATGAGGAGACAAGGATAGACCCAGGCAAAAAAAAAAACAAACAAACTTTTAATTCACTATTACATTCTGATGCATTCTGTTTGAAAATATTCAGAATTCCTTTAAAAAATTATTTCTCTACGGGGTGCCTGGGTGGCTCAGTGGGTTAAAGCCTCTGCCTTCAGCTCAGGTCATGATCTCAGAGTCCTGGGATCGAGCCCCGCATCGGGCTCTCTGCTCCGCAGGGAGCCTGCTTCCTCCTCTCTATGCCTGCCTCTCTGCCTACTTGTGATCTCTGTCTGTCAAATAAATAAATAAAATCTTTAAAAAAAAATTATTTCTCTACTACATTATTACGCATAGCATACTTAACAGGTGATCTACAAATACTTCATGTAAGAATACCATTGGACCTTTACCAGAATCTGTCCAAATTTTGATGATAAAAAAAAACAAAACCATGATGGCAGCCTGCCTGCTAGACTGCCCTGCCAAGTTATCTAATAATTGCCCTAGGTAAATGTACGTTTTCCTGGCTGGTATTCAATAAATTCAATACAGCAAGATCAACAAAACTCATCATGTTTTCTATTGTTTTTATGGACCCCCAAACCTAGGCAAAAGTAGTAATTGCCAAGATTACTTATGGTTCCGGTTTCACACCCAATAAAAAAAGCCAGTTAATGTCTAGATAGAAAGAGCAATTTCTCAATTACTACCTAAAGTCATCCAATGTCTCCTGTATCATGTTCTGAATAAAACGGATTTGAACAGATGTCAGTGGTGCATTTGGCCGATTATTTCCGATGGTATCAGCTATTTTTTCTGATAGTGAACTGGCAACTCCAGCCGTGACAGAGGATGCTATCTTTGGATCTAAAATAAAAAACAGAGAAAATATTAATAGTCAGCTTAGACTAAGAGACATCAAACATTTGTAAATAAGATTTGGCATGAGGAGCCTTGAAAAACTGGTAAAGAACAGGGTTCCTGTGACATTTAGGAAAAACTCACTGTCTGGAATACAAATCTTAAAAACTTTCTATGACATTATTTCTAATAGTCATTTATCTATATACATAAACTGCCAACTGTCTAATATAATAACATATGACAGAGGGATTAATCTTGAAAAATCTTGGAACTATTTCCTCTCATAAAAGATGAATGTGACATGCCATCCCACAAACTAGATAAACCAAGACTATAACAAATAAACAGAAAGAATATAGGAGTACAGTACCGTTACAAGCAAAGCCCCAGAGCATACACTAATACAATATATCCACAGAAACCTTAAAAATATAAATATCTACATAAAGGAGTTAGTTTTATACAAAGAGTTGTTTTCTATAGATAACTTGTAAAACTGAACCCAATATCCCATTAAATGTGATCTCAAATTTTTAGGATCTGTGGCACGAACTCTACAAAGGACTTTTGTATGGAAGAGGAAAAAAAACAATTTCAGGTAGTTAATGACTCATTTTCAAAGGGTCCTACATTATATTCCTATTCGTGCATATCAGATCAAGATCCTTACACATTGGATTGAAAATAAAATTCACACCAAAAGAATATCAAATCAATGTCACTGAGTTTAACCATTCGTATTCATCTCATTGTCCTCTAGTAAGAGAGACATAGTAGACAAGCATTGTAAAGTTTCAACTCTTAATTTTCTTAGCCTATGGTTACTCTATTTATTTATCTTTTTCAAGTTAAATAGTGGGATTTTTCGACTTAACACTTTCAAATATCAGGAAGTTTTATGTACTTACTTGGAGTTGAGGATCCAATGAGGGGGGTTTCGTATACGAACTGAGCTTCAATTTCTTTCTCTGGCTTTTCAAACTTCTCAGGACTTCTTGTTTGGTTAGATGATGGAGAGGTATTCAGATTTCCAGTTTCAGCACCAGAAATCAACTTTGCAAACTTCACATTTAAAATAAACAATACATCAATTCTGGTTTTATATATATAATTTGTACCTACTTTTCTTTTTTCCAGTAGTTAGGATCAGAATATTGAAGAATAAGAAGGGATATAGAAAGAAAAAAAATTGCTAGAACTAGTGGCAAAATAAATCAATTTTACTAATCAAAAAGTAATTTCAATGATAACATAATGAGGAAAAGCTCATTTACTAATAAGCATCTGCTATTGAGTGTCACTGAAAACGGTAATCACAGGCCAAAAAAAATAAAAAAATAAAAAATCCCCAAACTCTCAGGTGGTAACTAGCCAAAAATATTTGAAAAATATGTCAGAAGACATTTTTGTACTTCCTAAATATCTTTTCAATATCATTCTAAAAAATCAATATGAAAATGTGACAGACTCGACCTTGTTGATAATATCTGATCACTTTAAGCCTTTATATAGCAAATTAACTTCTATTTTGGATACCGTATTAATAGCAGAAGGTAATGAGGATGCATTACATTCTTAGCACCATCAGTTAGCTCTAAGACTTAGGGTAAATGACTTGACCACCAACTTGGTGATTTCTGCTGCAATGGAAATAAATTCTAAAAAACTCAGGTATAAACTAGTCAAGTATCTTTGTCCTAGAAAAAACAGCATAAGTTTACATCTGCTGTTACCTCCAACATTTCCAAAGACAGATTTCAAAAATATCCTTTAGTTTTTAACATGTGACATCAAGATTTTAGAATATTTTCTACCTGGTAAGTGCATGGCACTGTTGATAATTAGGACATATCCCCTGGCAGCCGCCTGCTTTCTACCTCGTGATGAGCTTCATTATGTGCTTGCTACTGACAAACGCACACTGAGCTCAGTATCATTTTTAGGCAGATACCTGTTTGAGGGAGTCCTTAGGTTCCTGTTTTCCCAGATATATTTTCTTAGATTCAGCTGTCAGATCATGATTTTCATTTTCTTCTTTCCCTGGAGATCCCATAAAGACATTAAGAGGACTAGAATGTAATACTGAAGTGCTTGAAGCTACTGGATTTTTTCTTGGAGGAAGGACTGAATTCAATTGTGGTAGAAACTCAAGGCCTGAAAAAGAGGAGAAAAACACTATTTGCATATGATTTTCCTTAATCTTGGATATTTAAGAAAAACACTTAACACGACAGACAGGCTAATATGGTAGAAAGATATGCGATTTGGATTCAGAAAGCAGGTTCCTTTGTCAGTTCTACCCCTTACTTGATGTATACAAAATCTTGGGCAAAAATTGCAAAAGTCTGTTTCCCGATCAGTAAATGTGAATAACGATATCTATCTCCCTGAGAGGTGAGACTAAAAAGTGATATTATATGTAAAACTACTTTGAAAATTACAAAGCCCAATGAATGTTTTAGTCAATATTAATAGTTTTTGATAACTGAAAATCATAAATTTGCTATGTATCTGTAATATATCTTGGTAGTCAGCCTCTAAGATGGCTCTGAATGATCCCTGCCTTCTGTCATGGATCCATGCCCTCGGGTAATTCTCTCCCTTTGAATGTGGGCAGGACCTAGTAACTTACTTCCAACAAAGAGAATACAGCAAAAATGGTGGGATATCAGTTCCAAGATTAGGTTACAAACATGCAGTGGCTTCCATTCTGATGCCATCTTTGACTATCTTGCTCACCAACTCTGAGGGAAGCCAGCTGCCAAGTTGTTAGTTGCCCTGCAGAGAGGCCCACAGGACAAGGGACTGATATCTTCTACCAAGAGCCACATGAATGGATTGAAGTAGATCCCTGTCCAGTCAAGCCTTAATATGACTGCAGCCTTGTTACATTCCGATTAAAGCATCAAGAGACACCTGAAGCCAAGGGCACCCAGCTAAAGCATGCTCAGATTCTTAACCCAGTTATGAGATGATAAATGTTCTTCTAAATTTTGAAATGTTGGGGTACTTTGGGGGTGCCTGGGAGGTGCCTTCCATTAAGCATCTAACCCCTGGTTTTGGCGCAGGTCATGATTTCAGAGTCATATGATCAAGCCCTGTGTCCAGCTCTGTGCTCAGTGCGGAGTCTGCTTGAGATTCTCTTTCCCTCTTTCCCTCTCAAATTAACAAATAAATCTTTTAAAAAGATGTTGGGGTAATTTGTTACATATCAATATATAACACAATATCCCTTTTCATTTTAATAAAAATACTTCTCAATAGGTCTTACCATCTTTGCCTATGGATTCATCACCTCCCTTGCTAACCACAGCATCTATAATAAAATTAGAAAATCAAATTTTTAAAATTGTGAAAAATAAGCCATAGCAACTTAAGCTTCCTATTCATTCCCCAAAGAAGGAAAATCTGAGTGAAGTAACAGCTGGGACTCTATAAACTTCCCTTTTTATTCTTTTCACTTCATGCATAGCAACAAATATGAAGAGTAATTCTATGGTATAGAATCATTTAATGAGACAGCAAGGTATACTAGAAAAGCATTACAGTAGGCTCCAGAAATCTATAATCCAATTCTGCCTATACCACTTAATAGCTCTATGACCTTAGACAACAAGTTTTTAATACAATTAAGCTTCAGCTTCTGCATTTATATAATGGGAAAAATGTCCTGACCATCTCACAAGATTGTTTTGAGGATCAATTGAAACAATGTCAAAACAGTTTGTGAGCATCACAATGATATCAAAAAAAATAAGATTTTATTAGTATTCATTTTAATGGCAGAATATGTATAAGAACATTCCAATACTATAATACTTTTCATTTGCAATTAACAACCAAAAATGGCCTAATTCCATTTTAGCAAATTAATAGAAAAATGGGCACAAGTCATAAAAAAAGTCAAATGGCCAATAAATTACCATACATGATTATCATAGTAGTAGGAGTATCACCCATCCATCTATCTGCATGTGTGTATATATACCTAGTAATTACACAACATGCATACACTTTAAGAAGTTATTAGCTTTCTGGCAGAAGTATTATTTAAAAGATGAAACTGAAGCACAGATTCAGCCTTTTACCTAAGGAGAGTCGCATTCTTGAAATCAAAACATAAATCTCTTGACAATGAAAACCAGTACTGTATTTAGTATACATGTTCTTTCATTAATACTATGAAATGCTAATAAATGAAGGGCATATAGCTCAAATTCTAATCATATTTTTAAAAAAGTAAAGAGGAATTTCTATCCTTTATTCATTTCTTTTAAAAACCATTAAAGAGAATTTCATTTATAACTCAAAATCCTTTCAAAAAGCCCCTTCCCTACATTCTTCAATTCAAAAGTTACCCCAGGGGTTCTCATAAGCCAAAGCTTCCAGATGGTTACTAACCTCCAAAACCTTTCTCAACTCCAGCCCAAGCCACTTTTCCCTCTTTTGCCCATATCTTTCCTCTCTTTTTTCTTTAACTTTTAGTCTGATCCCTCTGCATCCTGAAAGAAAGGAATCCTTCCTCTTTCATTAGGTGGAAGATAGAGAAATCTGACCTGGCAATTAGAGTAGTCATTTTCAGGCCATGGTACGGCAGAATACACTAAATAATTCTGTGCCATCACATATGTATGTTTTCTTTCTGATTATGAAATTAATTGTAGAAAGTTTGGAAAAACAGACAATTTGAAGTAAAAAATGAAATTTTATAAGATCATGATGTAACAATTTAAACATTCTCCTACTGTTGACATTAAAATATGCTCCAGAGTTCCACTATTATTTAAAAAAAAAACAAAAAAAAACAGTACATACAAATCTTTGTGAGATTCTCTAAACAAGTTATTAGGTAAATTTATAGAAATGGAATTAACAGGCCAAAGACTGTGAATGCTTAACCTGCCAAATGATGCTCTAGAAATTTACCCATATTGTTAATAATACTGCTATTAGCAGTGAGACTACCCAATTAATGAAACAGTATGAATATTAGTATCAAAAAAACACAGCCAACCAATGTGCCTAGTTCATATAGTATGAACAATGATATATAATGTTTCTATTTATCAAAATGGTAAAGTTTTTAAGTTTTTATTTTCTTTTTAGTAGCAACATCTCCCAGCAATGGTGTGTGTGTGTGTGTGTGTGTGTGTGTTATTTTCACATAGTGTAAAAGATGAGGCACTCTATCACCCTGCCATATTTCTCCATGAAAACAATGAATAAATATACCAATTAGGTATTAATAATCAAAAATTTTTTAGGTTAGAAAGATATGTTTTTGCCTATCAAAAATATCCAAGATTTTGAGATTTATTTAGAAGTAGATACAATGAAAAAACTGCCTATGGAGGCAAAACTTCCTTTAAGAAACTTCTGTGGAAATTAAAATGCTAACTTGAGAGCTATTTGCATAGTTCCCATGTGAAAATGACAAGCATATACTTCAGAATGGTAACATCTGAAATATCAGGGCAAAGGAAAAGATACCACCCCAGGGACTGAGAAAATTAGCAACTGTCATAAACACAGTCAGACTGAAGCTATTACCCACATCTTTTAGCTAGAATAAAAATGTAATGACTGCCAGCAAAAGAACATGATCCTCTGGTCTGAACAGACTTACCATCTCTAATAGGTGAGAACATGTCACCTAAACTACTTTTTCTGGTATCATCAAAGCTGAAGAAATCCTGATTTTTCCCACTGTCCGTTTCCTTAGATATAATATCAGTGTTTATGCTTCGAGGCAAACCTTATAGGAAAATTAGATATAAAAATAACTGTTACTACATCTGAATGAATGTACCATAGAAGCTAGATTCTAAAAATTAATGTATTATGCATATATTGGTAATATTACAACTGTGAGCACCAGGAAAAGAAAACAACATAACAACAGCTCAGTTAACCATGATTTGCATGGAACGAAGGGCTTCTCAAAAGCAAATAACCTACTTATTTAAGTGATAACACCTTATTTTAACCATTTTGGTGAAATTCTCCCAAAACGATTTATATACTTTGCTACCCTCTTAAATACTGAACACAACCAACTTCTGTTGTAACGGGCTCCTTTTATGAGCATCTACAAATGATTAAAAAAGTCTCTAAGGCATAGAGCACAATGCCTACCATAGAGCAAGATTCAAGTAATGTTAGTTCCTTTCCACAACTGTGGTAAATGGATCTCCTTTCTCCCTCTTCTGCCTTTTCCTCCACTAACTGTGGAAGCTTAACCTCGCTCTCAGTATTATCGACCTCGGATGACTTTACTAGCCTCAGGATAGTTTACTAAGAGTTTCAAAAGAAACCAGAACACTAAACTCATAAATAGCATAGTAGACAACACTGAAGAAGTGTGCAGCAATTTATTTTCCCTGCCAGTATACAGTGCAAGGAATTTGTAAGAGGAACTCTGTGGGCTGAGTAGCTTCTTGGTCATTTTTGGGTTGAAGAATGAGTTCTACTGATTCAAGAGCTGTGATGAAAGTCTGGTACTTTAATTGGTAGCATGTTACTGTGTTACATTTTTTAAAAAGGCTTATTTTGGGGGGGGCAGAAAGAGAGGGAGAGTATCTTAAGCTGACTCCCCACTGAGCTGGAGCTTGAATTCAGGAATGTACAACCCTGAGATCACAACCTGAGCTGTCAGATGCTCAACTGCCTGTACCACCTGTACTACATTTAAAATAGCACTTTATTTGCCTTCTTGGTCCCAAATGAAAACTGAAAAGCTGGGATAAAAACAAAGAACAGCGAGCATATCCAAAAATGTCCAAAACTGGCAAATAAAATAAACTTTTCTAGTAACACCTGATAAAACGTTAAAATGTTACTGAACATTTGTACATCATTGTCACTGAAGTGTTTACATCAAGAGTTAAACTGTTAAAAAGGAGAAATTTTCTCTCCTTCTAGGTCTTTAAACATGTATGAATACGTAACTTTAGCCTCTGGAACTTTAGGAAAGAAGTTTGGTATCATTTGAAAGTAGCGCTAAAGACATTTTTTACTTCTTAAACGAGTGTTTTCCTACCAAAAATGAGCATTAGCAATAGTCTGCAGAGGTTCTCTATTTTAAGTTTTCATTTAAATTCCAGTTGGTTGGGGCGCCTGGATGGCTCAGTGGGTTAAAGCCTCTGCCTTCGGCTCAGGTCATGGTCCCAGGGTCCTGGGATCAAGCCCCGTATCGGGCTCTCTGCTCAGCGGGGAGCCTGCTTCCTCCTCCCTCTCTGCCTGCCTCTCTTCCTACTTGTGAACTCTCTCTCTGTCGAATAAATAAATAAAATCTTTAAAAAAAAAAATTCCAGTTGGTTAACATACCATGTAATATTTTCAGGGGTACAATATAGTGATTCAACATTTCCATGCAACACCAGGTGCTCATCACAAGTGCACTCCCTTATCCCTATCACCTGTTTCACCCATCCCCCCCCCAACTATCTCCCCTCTGGTAACCATCAGTTTGTTCTCTATAGTTAAGAAAAAGCAAAGAACGCATCACAATTCCAGACTTCAAGTACAAAGCTGTACTTCTCAAGACAGTATGGTGCTGGCACAGAAACAGACACAGAGAGATCAATGGAACAGAAAACCCGGAACAGAACCCACAACCATATGGTCAGCTGATCTTTGACAAAGCAGGAAAGAATATCCAGTGGGAAAAAGTTTCTTCAACAAAAGTGGACAAGAACACGCAAAAGAATGAAACTAGACCACTTTCTTACACCATACACAAAATGGATTAAAGACCTAAATGTGAGACATGAAACCATTAAAATCTTGAAACCATTAAAGTGTTAGAGGAGAACATAAGCAGCAACCTCTCTGACATCAGCCATAGCAACTTCTTTCTAGGTAGGTCTCCTGAGGCAATGGAAACAAAAGCAAAAATAAACTACTGGGACTACATCAAAATAAAAAGCTCCTGCACATCAAAGGAAACAAAAGAACTAAAAGGCAACCTACAGAATGGGAGAAGGTATTTACAAGTGACATATCTGATAAAGGGTTAGTATTCAAAACACATAAAGAAATTATAAAACTCAACACCCAAAAAGTAAATAATCTAATTTAAAAATCGGCAGAAGACATGAATAGACATTTCTCCAAACAAGAGATGCAGATGGCCAACAGACACACAAAAAGATGATCAACATCACTCATCATCAGGGAAATACAAGTCAAAACCATGAGATATTACCTCACACCTGTCAGAATGGCTAAAATCAACAACACAAGAAACAACTGGTGTTGGCAAGCATGCGGAGAAAGGCGAACCCTTGTGCCCTGTTGGTGGGGATGCAGTGGTTGACACCTTTAATAGAAGTAACGTGAACTTTTTTCAAATTTCAGATTCATTTTACGGGAAGTTTAAAATAACAGTAATAGTAATGATGATAACTGTGATGACAAAATTAGCAAAACCATAATTTTCTGATTGCCTATCATGTGCCAGGCACTTTGATACATTTTTCTCTGGTTTTCACAATAACCCTAAAAGTTAAATATTATCTATGGAAGAGAAAATAAGAATCAGAGTGGTTAAGAAAACTCTCCAGAGTTATGCTGGTAGGAAGTCAAAGACCCCAGATGTACACTTAACATACTCTCAATGTTTCAGAAGGGGGAAAATGTGTGTGTGTGTGTGTGTGTGTGTGTGTGTGTGTGTGTGTGTGAGAAAGAGAGAGAGAGAAAGCAAATGATTAAGCAAATATGGCAAAATTTATAAAACAGTGAATCTGCTAAATGGAATACTAGAGCTCAGAAATTCTTTGTACTATATTTGAAATTTTTCTTTAAGTTTGCAATTATTTCAAAATAAAATTATAAACAAAAGTTTCTAACTCTGTGGGTACAGAGCAAACATTCATTTTGTCAAAAACTTTGTTAATCAGCCAACAGTTATCATTAATCAGTGACCCTGCAGACCCAATTCTTGCATTTCCTAATTAATGCTGTCATCGTTACATGAGTTTCCTTATTAAAAACTAAATAAATAACAGGAGACTTCAGAAAGCTCAGAGTAAATGAGAGAAAATTTTGTTTAATTTTGGAAATTATGAGTAGAAGCAACAATAATAATCTTTAAAAATAATGATGATTTTTATAATATAGTTAATTCAATATCTTGGTGAGCATTACTCAAGTTATATTTCAAAATGAATTTCTTCTTCTAAGTATATAGGAATAATATTTGTTTCTGGGAGCTCTTAAATTAGGAATTAATTATTTTTCTATATAATACGTAATGACTTTTATGTAAGGATGATGTAGATACCAACAGAAAATTTATAATGAAGACATATACTTATTACATATTTTTTAAAACCATTCCATACTATCAAGGTTAACAAATTAAAGTTTTGCTTCTACCTGAAAATCATAAACTCACGCTGAGAAGGTACAAGTATTTTTATCCAAGTTAAGTACTTGTCCTAAAACCTTAAAAAGACACACATATGTGCATTTCTAATGAGACTAGTTTGGAAACACAATGGTATATCATATAGACTTCTTAAAAATTTTTTAATTTTTTTAAAGATTATTTATTTGAGACAGAGACTGCATGCAAGTGGGAGTAAGGGCAGAGGGAGAGAGAGAGAGAATTGCAAGTTGACTCCTTACTGAGAGCAGAGCCCAAGGAGTGGGACTTGATCTCACAACCCCAAGATCACTGCCTGAGTCGAAACCAAGAGTCTGATACTCAACCAACTGAGCCACCAAGGTGCCGCTACCATACAGACTTAAAAATATGTTGCAAGTTGACAGTATAGCATAACTTCTTAAAATTAAAAGAAAAAATGTTTTCAGTAATTTAGAGAAAAAGAGTATTCCCTACAGTAAATACAGGGAAGTTTATCATATTACACCTTCAAAAAGTCTAAATGAATTCTTTAAGAACCATTTCATCAATATGATTATCAGAATAGAAGAAATTACTTAAAAATTGTAACACTTTTGTTTATTTTTCTTTAATAAACTACTAATATACTGCTTAATATGTGCCAGGCACTATTCTGCACTTAAATACATTCATTTCATCAACTTACTTTACATTCTGAAATATGAAATAAAAGAAGCCATTAATAGTTTTTGTGACTCAGAGATCAAATCAAAATGACAGCACCACAGAATCATATTCTCTACTGATTGAATCTGAAGACACAACGGAAAGTCATCCAATCTGGAGTGGCATTCAGGATAATTTCTGAATTGGCATTATTCTGTTTTTAAGATAATCAATATTTCTTACAACAAAAATTCAGCTAAATAGAATAAGTACCTTTCATTAATTTTTAAAAAAATTTATAGCTCAAGTTAAAATGGTCACTTCTTCCATGTGCACTATCTACTAATAATTTTACCTAAATACACAAGTGAATTTGAGTTCTAGGTTCTCGAAGAAAGCGGTAATGATCTATTTGGGGTGTTGTGGCGGGTGGAAACTCCACAAACTCTACACAAGCGGCATTTACCTGCTTTGTCTTGAACAGCAACTGCTCCTTTCGCCCCGGCTGTTGTCATGGGCTGTGGTAGAGCC
The DNA here is from genome assembly GCF_963455335.1 of Martes martes. Taxonomy (NCBI): domain Eukaryota; kingdom Metazoa; phylum Chordata; class Mammalia; order Carnivora; family Mustelidae; genus Martes; species Martes martes. The sequence goes on from NC_137895.1 coordinate 24,131,477, forward strand.
GTGCCAATGGGAGCGGTGGATGCTTCCCTGACGATTCCAGAATTCTGAACTCCTCCACTGGTAGCACTCACATTAATGGCTCGTTTGTTCACAGCTGTGGGCTTATTTGAACAGCCTTTATTTAAACTTGACTGAAATGTAATGGAATATTTAAAAGCTCAGGTTTCTAATGCTCCATACTATACATTAATATTTTATCAATTCCCTGTTAGGTTAAAATTATATATAATTTCCCTTACAAATCCTAAGCCTGCTGGTGGATCTGAGTTTTCTGCTGAACAAAAAAGCCTTTTAAAATATTTTTGAAGAGAGAAATATGAGAATTAAGTACAAAAAAATAGTTTTAAAACCAAGTATCAAATGGCTTTGTATCAAAGTCATTTAAAATGCTTTCATATAAAAATGATTATAAAGTAAAACTACACTGCATTTAATAGACAAAATATGATTTTCATATTCTGAACTGGACTTATTTAGTAAAATCAAAAACAATGAAAAGAAAGAAAATACCTTACCTTAGAAAGAGCAGTGGAGTACTGAAATGCTATACATCGCACAGATGTCTTGTGAGCACTGATGGTTTTAACTGGTGATTTCAACATCCTTAAATCATATTGATATATCTTCCCCCGGGAAGATCCAATAGCCAAAGTGGCTCCATCAGGCATGAAGTCTACTGCAGTTAGAGGGGTGTCGGCCACTAAAGTTTTCACTAGCCTTTGAAAAGGGTAACAAAGTATACCTAGATATGTGAGCCTATACAGGTATATAAGCGTATGTGACATATAGACAGCTATGTGCCAAAACCAAAGTTACTGAGCATTTGGCAAAGTTACTTGAAATATGCATCCCAAATATTTGTGTAAATCATAAATTCAGAACTAGACTTAAGATATTTCTAATACTGGGGCGCCTGGGTGGCTCAGTGGGTTAAGCCTCTGCCTTCGGCTCAGGTCATGATCTCAGGGTCCTGGGATCGAGCCCCGCATCGGGCTCTCTGCTCGGCAGGGAGCCTGCTTCCTCCTCTCTCTCTCTCTCTCTCTCTCTGCCTGCCTCTCTGCCTACTTGTGATCTCTGTCAAATAAATAAAAAAAAAAAAAAAAAAGATATTTCTAATACAACAGCATCTAAAGGAACTGCTGAACACTCCATCCTCTTTCTTCTATTCACTTCCAATTGGTATGTTCCACATTGTCTAGAAGCAGCAACTATTTCTTTGAGTAATTACTACTTCCACAGTGAGTATGACAGACTTCCTGGGTGTTACTCCACAAACAAGGGCTCTGGCCTCAGGGTTAAGGAGGCCCTAACTATCCCCCTTCCATTTATTGACCTGCTCTGGTCTCAAGAGGACTATGACCTTTCGCAGGGGAGCAGCTGCTACTCTGCTCTTCCAGCTGTGCATTTCTTCAGAAAAAGCTAACAGAATCCCTGCAGCTTGATCCTCATCAAGCTTACACAGGGACCCTGAACTGAGATATGGACACTGAACTACTGAAGCTGGGCTCTTCAGACCGGATAGCTCTGAGAGAGAAATGCTTACTGACTTAGGTTCTTGGTAAAGTTCAAAAAGAAAGAATAAAAAGGAAAATTTTTAGAAGAAGAAAGTGAAACAAGTAACAGTAAACGTTAACAAGGACTGACAGAAGGTCCTTCCCTAGTCAAAACATTACCATTTTCTTCCATGCAATCTTTAGATGTTGTTAGGTGTCTTGAATACACCCATAGCACCCTTGTCCCATTTTTTTTTTTTTTAACAGCTAACCAAGCACACCTATAACTGTAAGAAAGCCAGGAGGCACAATGGACCCAGATACTTAGAAGATTGTGTACCCTTTAGCTCTAGATCAGTGGTTCTCAACTGTGGGCAATTTTGCTACTTTTTCTAATATTGGGAGCGCTACTGGCCTCTGTTGGATAGAGGCCAGGGATGCTGCTGAATATTCTCCAATGCCCAGGATAGCCCCCACAAGCGAGAATTATCCAGCCCAAAATATTAATAGTTTAGAAACTCTGCTCTTGAAAATGAATTAATTTTAAGGCAAATTAATCACATTGCTTTTAAAATACACATATCTCGTTGTATTTCTGAAAAAGAATACTGTGCCTTCATGCTAAAATAAAGATATGCAATCATTAACATGCTATCCTCAACATTCATCATCCAGATGTACTCTAAAGAATATCCACATCTCATGTATTTTTTCCTGCATGGGAAGAAAAAGAGAAAATTCTATCCTTTTAGATACCAAGTACACAGACTTAAGATCTCCCAAACATTAATCAGAGGTCTATGCAAATCACAAATGTCTGCTAATGAGATAATAGTTATTTGTTACTAAATTAAGAAATGATCATGTCACACTTACTTCTTACTTGAAGTGTCGTAGAGAATGATTCTTTTATCCAAGCCTATAGTCACAAATAGCAATTCATTGACAGGAGAAAAACAGATGCCTGAAGCTGGAGCTTTATGCGTACTGTCAAAGTTATGGTATGGACTCTGACTATTCACATCCCAGAGAGTTACTATTCCATTATCCGAAACACTGCCCAGTAGTGATTTCTTAAACAAGGAGTACTTCAAGTGCCGAACAGACTGTAAAGATAAGAATAAATTTTATGCAATTATAAGCATTCATAAGAACATTTTATATAATATAAATAATGGCAACAGTCAACCACACTAGTCACAGGGGATTTAGGACTTTCTGGTTTATAGAGTAACAGGTTTCAACTATGACAACCATAAAAATCACTTAGTGGACTAAAAGATGATCCTAATACATACCAAAATTCTAGTAATTAAATATTTGTCATTATTTTATTATCTTGGAATAGAGTTACCTCAACTTCCCCTTTTGTAGAGAAAAAATAAAACACGTTGAGATTAACTATAGTAATTCACCAGGGTTAGGAACACCTACCATAATAAAAGGCCCAGTAGCTAATCACAGCCAAATCACGAATAAGAGAACACTGACAGAGAATAAGCAATATTTCAAATTTATTTTCTCTACATATTTTAGATATTTGGATATATTTTTTGAATCTGTGCATTTGATGTACTGGCAATTTAGCACCTGAAGTATTATAAAAAATTAACTAAACCACAAAGAAAGAAATGACAACACTCTAGAGTAGGAATGGACTGTATCCTTTCAAAAGCATCAGCCTGAGGGCAATACTGGCCTTTCTCTACACACGCATCCCTGGGGGCAGTAGAAACATTCTCTCTTTCTAGTTTCTGCTGGATCAGAATAAACAAAGATCCAGTTTGAGTAAATAGATCTTGAATTACACCTAGATGAATTTTATCTACTTTTACTAAAATGTTGCTTTCAAACATGTGTTGATATTATCACTTACTGAGCTGAGGATTAAGTATCTTATATTTAAGCTAATTTTTCCCTGCATAGAAATAGCAATATAAGTATAGAAATTAATAGTAGAATCCCTAGTAGTGGGAAACTGGTTTTCGAAGAGTTAAGTTTATAGTTTCAAATAAAGCAGTGAATCAGGCTCCAGTAAGCAGACAGTAGCTATATATATAGGTTCCAGATAAATCTGGCACAAAACAAAAGTCAAATCTGAAGGGGTTTTTTTTGTTTTTTTTCTGTCTAATCTATCATACTCCAAAAGCTTCTATATACCACTAGAAAACACACAGAAATCACAGCTTCTATATATTAAAAACTCATATACTACCTATTTCTAAGATTTTCAAAATAACATATATCAGTCCTCAATAATAAAAATATTTATGAATAATACAAAACAAGTTCTGTCTAAGGAGACAAAAGGAGTATTTGTTACCAGACACCTTAATGTTAAGATAATTACTGTGGTCATGCATTAAATACGGCTCTTCATTTTGATACAGTTAGAGTACAAAGAGAAAATATTGACTTATATTTTGCATTTTTGTTGAGGAAAAGTATATTCACTCCAACAGACAAATCTTTCCTCTGGTCTACACTCAAGGAAAAATAAACTACTGGGACCTTGACTATATAAAAGACATAGAGGGCACCTGGGTGGCTTAGTTTGTTGAGTGTCCAACTCTTAACTTCAGCTCAGATCATGATCTCAGGGTCATGAGATCAAGCCCTGTGTCAGGCTCCATGATGACTGTGGAGTCTGCGTGAGGTTCTCTCTCTCCCTCTGACCCTCCCTCCACCCCCAAGTGCACTCTCTCTCTTAAAAAAAAATAAAAAATAAAAATAAAGACACAGAGATCCTTAGTGAATTGCGATTGTTTATCAAGTCACATATCAACCTAGCAAAACATTAATTTAAAAAAATTCTGTAGCACATTAAGAGTTTATATACTTATGGTCCCCCATATAATCTAAATTTAGATTAAATACAAAAGCAGAACCTTAAAAAAAAAACAAAAAAACCTAACACCATAAAACATAGATCTCCTAGATTCATGAAGTACACAAAATTCAATCTCTTAGCCACAGGATTCCTACTGGAAGGTGGTCATCCAGAATCTATTTGAATATAGCAAGGAACAAGGAGCTTACTACTTCATATAATGAGACTTTATAAATAATTAAAAATGCATCTCTTGATTAAGTCAAAACCTAAATTCTACATATTACTTCATATTCTGTCGTCCTATATGACAACCCTTTAAGAAAAGAAAAAAGGCTAACAATAACCATAAATCTTCCTCTCAGATAACCTGGGTTCAAGCAGGGTCTCAGCCAAACTCTGTAGGGTCTTGGGTAAATTACTTAAACTCTCCAAGTCTCAGTGTTCTCATCTACAAAGCAGAAAATGCTCTTATTTCCCAGTCAAAGTTGTTCTAAGGATTAAACAGACTCTCTGCACAGAGCCATGTGCACAGCAGCAGTAGCCACTACCCTCACAGGCTCGTGACTCATTCTTCATTGTTTATATACCCATTTGACCATCTGCTACACATATTTTTGTAAAAGACCCTTAATCAGCCAAACTAATTTCTTTAAATGTCTCCCCTCTATCCCTCGGATACATTTCTGACCTTTCTACAGCTATTAAATCATCATGTCTTCAGAGTATCATTAAAAGAGTACCCAATGACCTGGATAAATGAAATATTAGTCTACTAAATTATATTTAAAATAAGTACTAATACATGTTAGTATTACCAGCCCCTACCTGGTTCCAGATTCAAACCATTTCTAAGAAAAAAAAAAAAAAAATTGCCAAGAACCTTATGAAAAAATAACCCTGTAAGCAGCAATGCCATTTTTTCATACAATACTATTATTATTATATAAGAGTGCATATGCTTGTGGAGACATATATGTTTCTAAATATAAAAAGTACATCACTTACTATAGATCAAGAGTTGGCAAACTTTTTCTTGCAGGGCCCGGCAGTAAATATTTTACAGTGTTGTACTGCGAAAGCAGTATAAATGAGCATGGCTGTGTTCCAATAAAACTTTATTTATAAAAGTAATGGCCAGCTATTGGATCATAGTTTGTTGGCCCCACAGTTTTCATAAATGTTTGCAAACAAAACATGAGGTATCTAGGTAGCTTAGTCAGTTAAGTGTCTGCCTTCTGCTTAGGACATGATCCCAGAGTCCTGGGATCCAGACCCACAGAGGGCTCCCTGTTTATCAGGGAGCCTGCTTCTTCCTCTCCTTTCTACTCATGCTCTCTCTTGCTATCTCTGTCACTGTCTCTTTCTCTCTCAAATAAATAAATAAAACCTTACACACACACACACACACACACACACAAAAGAAGAGGAAAAAACCATCCATAATCCTACCACCTACAAAAAAACTGGTTAACATTAGTTTTGTTGTAAATAAGTCTTAGTTTTATTGTTTAAATGTTTTTCTGTGTGAATGTATGTTTGTGTGTATTAAGTATAAACAGAAAACCTGGGATCGTACTTTATTATTATAAAGTCCGCAATGTCATTAATATTTTCTACTACATGATTTTAACAGCTGGATAATACATGAATATATATCAATTTATCTAAATAATCCAATGTTGTACATTTAGGTTATTTCTAATTTCCAAGTACTCTAACTACTATCACTTTTAAAAACTGCTAATTTATCAGAGAATTTGTATTTCACTATTGTTCATGCTTTAAAGGTTCTTGGTTGAAAAATGCTAAGTGACCATCTGTCTTCCTTCTTTTGTGAATTGCACATTAATCTACTTCTCTTATTTTCTATTGGGCTATTAAGATTTTTTTAAATACCAATTTGCAATTGATCTTACTATAATAAGGACATTAAAGCTCTCATAAGTATAAATATTTTCCCATTTTTCTTTCAATTTTGTTAATTTTTAAAAATATTGCTTTTTTCAGCTTTTAAGTTTTTATGCACGTAAATTTATCAAATATGTCCCCCTAACTTATAACTTTGTTCTTATACTTAGAAAAGCCTTACCTTCACAGAGATAAGAATATATATTCACACATTATTATAGCTTTATAATCTCTAATACATATTATAGCTTTATAATCTGTAATGTGTGTACCTAAATACATATATATGTAGATATACATATATACTAGACACTATATATAAATATATGTATACAACAGATACTATACATATGTGTATAAACACATACACACATATAAATATACACAGTATTCCTTCAACTCCATCCCCTCCCTCTTCTTAAGTCCCAGTGTCTTGTCTCAAGCACTAATCAACTATCACTGGAGGTACTGCCCACTTCATTCTCAGTGGCTTCACACTGCTGCAGCAATAACCTCTTCAAAACTAGAAATCTGAACATATTTGTCTTGCTTAAAATCCTTTTAACTCAAAGACTCTGAGAAGTTAGTTGTCACAAGTGGCAGGTTTCTGAATCTCTCTGAATTCCCCCATTCGTGTGTGTGTGTGTGTGTGTGGGCGTGCACACGCACGCACACACACGTGCACACACATGCAGAAAAGACTTAACAAGTAGGCCTGGACTGCCTATCCTTAGAAAGTCCTATATCTCAAGGCTGGCCTTTGGCTGGTGTCTGGGATTTGGGGAAGTTTTCCACTACCCTAACTGATAAGAGCAACTCACTGACTGATAAAAGTGACTCACTGTGCCAAAACTATTAGCATGTAAGATATGGTTTATGACTGGACCATGGCTGAACAGCTGTTTTCCTTCTGGGAGTTAGAAATTTCAATATATGCTACAAAGAGGGTGCCTAGGTAACTAGCTCCACTAAAAACTCTGGGCAATGAATCTCTAATGAGCTTCCCTGGTGGACAGCACTACATACATGTCACAATTTGATGCTGGGGAAATTAAATACATACTCTCCACTGAGAGAGGTTGCTTCGAAGCTTACACCTTGTTTCCTCAGGACTTCACCCCATGTGCCTCTTCTCTGTACTGATCCTACTTTGTACCCTTTCACTGTAACAAATCATGGCCATATGTATGATTATATGTTGAGTTCTGTGAGTACGCCTAATGAATCATTAAGCCTGTCCTTGGGGATTCCTGGTGCAGTGAGTTTAAATAACTGAGAGTGTATATGTGTGTGTGTGCGTGTGTGTGTGTTTTTTACAGACAGACAGCAAAAGTAAAATCCCATGAACATTTACAACAAAACTAAACAATCAGGGATCCCCACAAGCTCCAAAATACATGCTAACAGGTCAAACAATTAGCAGCCACAAGTCCTTCCTAGTATTAGTATCTATGCAAAAGGAGGTAGAAGGCAGTAACAGGCAATGTGAGACAGCTCTGAGAATAGGAAAGCCCCAAATAGCCAATAGGTATTAAAAAAAAAAAAAAAAAAAAAAAGCATAGTGGCCAATTTGACAAGCTCAGCTGAAACCGGGAATATCTGTGGACTGGTGGGACTATACAAAGGTCTACAGAAAAGTCTGAAGAGCTAGAGAAGTTCATCTGCAATGAACTCCCCAAACTGATCGGCTGAGATGCCTTCCTACTAGGTCAGGGCACCACACTAAGGAGATGCTATTAGGAGTGTCATAATAGGAGTGGACGCAAACCTAAACAGGATGGAGTCAACAGAGCTGAAGGGGAGCTGAAGGAAACATACAAGTCAGTCAGTGGAATAAAGCTAGGCAACCTCAGAAAACACGTCATCATTAAAACAAACAAAACTAGCCTAAAACAAGAGGGAGCTTATAAAGCTAAAAAAGACACCCTAAACCCCACCTCTGTGTAGAAGTTCAGGGAGACTAACTCCACAGATAAATCCTACATGAAGTTATTATGAGAACAAGAAGAAAGGCACTTTCAGGAGATGACCAGCAAGAAAATAAAATGATACAAGACATTAAAAACAATATAAATCAGAATTAGAAAACCTAGAAATGAGGTGTTAGAACTTAGCAAAGAATTAGAAATTTAAAAAGTCTCTTCAAAAATGAAGGCTAATTTAAAAGGAACATAAGAATGAATAAACAACAGATAACACCTTAGAGACAGGAAAAAAGGAAGGAATTTTTGAAAATTAAAAATAAGGAAAAAGTTAAAATGATTGGAAAGTAATAAATCAGTGAAGATAAGATGATCTAATAAAGAAAAAAAAAACATACGGAAAATAACAAATACTAAACACAGTAATTCAAGAAAACTTCCCTGAAAAAAAAGATCTGAAACTACATAGTAAATGAGCACACCATGTCCCTATGAATAGAAGACAGAGAGTGATCAATACCAAGACACAGTCTAACAAAATTACTGGACTTTAAACAAATATCTATCTATCTATCTGTCTGTCTCCTTTGGACATCTAAGAAAAAAGAAACAAGTGACCTCTAAGGAAAAAAGTACTTAAATTATTATCAACGTTTGAGACCAAAAATAATAGCAGTAACACACTGAAGTTCCTCAAGGGAAAAAAAATGTGAGTCTGCTACTGAATTACACCAAAAGAGAATTTATGTCAGAGAAAAAGTCAAAAAGCAGAAAATACATACTATGGAAACAATATTAATATAGGTGCTCACTGTGATTATAAAACTTTGGAAAGCACCTAAAATATAGGAATGCTTAAACTGTGGCATTTGGATAATGGGATATTATGGAGCCATTAAAAAATTATGGTCATTAGGGTGCCTGGGTGGCTCAGTAGATTGAGCATCCGACTCTTGATTTTGGCTCAGGTCATGATCTCAGGGTCATGGGATCCAGCTCTACATGTTGGTCTCCACATCAGCAAGATGTGGAATCTCAAGGAGTCTGCTTGAGATTCTCCCTCTCCCTCTAGCCCTCCCTACCACTCATGTGCACTTTCTCTCCTTAAGATAAATAAAGAGATGTTTAAAAAAAAAAAAAAGTTATGGTTATGAAGACTAGTAAAATGAGAATACCTGGGATGGAACACTACAGTGAAAAAGGCAGAAAACAAGACTGGACCAAAAGAATGATTATAATTGTATGGAAGGAAGACAGAGCTATACGTAGAAACATTGCAAGAAAACATTCTTCCCATTACAGAAAATTTGGAAGAGCGATATAGAAGGAAAAAAAAATAGCCTTTAAAAAGTATCTACATTAAAGATATAGATTAGAAGTTTATTTTATGCCAACATGTCAATTATAAAACTGCTTAAAGAACATACTATATAGGCTAGACAAATATACACATATATTAAGAAAATACATGGAGGACATATTATCATGCAAACATTATATATCAATGTTCCTATATAACATCAAGGAGGCCACTATTCTAAAAATAAAACTTTGTAGTCAATCAAACTCTGAGTGGTAAAATTCAGGTATAAATGTAACTGGACAAATAAGTTAACCTAATTGAAATTAAACTCATTCTTGATAAAATAATTATTATTAAGTATAACTAGTAATTATTTACATTTACTGGATTCTGTACCCAAACAGGGTTACTAATACTCAAAAAAATCTATACCTAATCTATACCTAAAATGTCAAAAATTACATTGAATAAAATTAACTTATTTAACATATACTGAAATACATTGTATTTATTTATTTTTGAAATACATTATACTTAAAATCTCACAAATAGCCTGCTGCATTTAAAGATAATTTTTAAGTCTAAGGAATCATTAAATAGATCTACTTTGTAACTGCTTTGAAAAAGGCTGCGGTTTGGGAAAAGCAACACAGGTTAACCTATTTGTGAGCCCACTGCTGCTGAACCTGCCAAACAGCAACACGCAGTTGTAATCTAGGAAGTCTGTCAGCCCTGGCAGTTCTACACTCCCTCCCCCAGGGCAGAAAGACACTAGGACCCACATAAAACTAATAGCTTCATTTCAGCTCAGACACTTCAAAGTTAAGATCTAAATATATTCAAGCAATGTCATTTCCAATATGAGATCCAGTATAATACAGATTCAATGACACTCCAGGTTTTTGTCACTTCTGCTAAGAAATCAACTTGATGATTTTTAAATATTTCAAATTCTTGATTGTTCATAGAAACAAAAATTAAAATTTTTATTTTAGGGTGCCTGGGTGGCTCAGTCAGTTAAGCGTCTGTTTGGCTCAGGTCATGATCCCAGACCATGAGATCCAGTCATCCTCCCAGCGTCAAAATCAGGCTTCCTGCTCACCTCAGTGGGGAGCCTGCTTCTCCCTCTCCTGCCCCCACCCCCACTTGTGCATACACATGTGCACGCTCGCGCTCTCTCTTGCTCTCTCACCGAAATAAATTTTAAAATCCTTTTAAAAAATAAAATTTTTATTTTAATCATTAGATGTGTCCTATCTACTATTTTTCTCAATACCCAGACCCTACCTGTAGTAACTGATCATCATAAAAACTGGGCTGGCTAATGGCATATTTGAGTTGAATTATGTCAATCTTCCGAAAGACTTAAAATTTTTATGAACATTGTCTAAATTTAAGAAATGAATATTTAACACATTTGAAATCTTAAATTAATTTTAAGAGATCTAAATGAATGCTCAAGTAACAATTCTATGTGTCTAGTCACCAACAGATAAAATACACATATCAAAATCATTCGTAAGGAAAAAAAAACACTCCAGATTTCAGTTACAATGCTTGTAAAAGGGAAAGATAAGTATACAGAATCACGAAAACCTGACTTTCTTCACTAAAAAAACTGAAACTGCATAGTTACACAGTGACCAAATGCTATTTCCTAGTCCTGGCACTCTGTGTTAAAAGTACAGAGGGAAATGAAATAACATAATACACACAACATATACAAACATTTGTTCATGGGAAGGGGGAAAAATTAAAATACTCCAGTTCAATTTCCACACTTTCTTTAATTCTTTCCTTTTTCTAAGTCAAACACACAAAACATGATTACTGAGGTCAAGTTACAACAGGCAAATTAGCAGGGGGTTGGAAGGAATACATTAAACCTAAAGATACTCAAACCAGTTTGGGAAAGTAAATCATAAAAGTTATTTTAATGATTTAATATGATTATTTATTAAAAGCTCACTGACGTTCGCTGATCCCTTACCAAATGTTAGGAATGATGCTAAACACACTCAGCATCTCATGTAGCCCTCAAAACAAACAAAATATAAGATTCTACTTAAAGTATATTCTCATTCTCACTCAACAGATAAAGAAAAGGAGGCCTGAGAGTTAAATAACTTGCCGAGGTTCACACAGCTAGCTCTCCAAATAAATGTGTACCTACAATACAGAACTATATTGAAGATTCTATGGAGATGCTGACTTGTGGTAGCAGGAGGCAGAAGACACACAAAAATCTCAGGTGACCTAACATAGGAGATAAGCCTACAGCATTACTGTTTTCCTCAACTAGAAGATAATGTAAATTCAGTTTTGTTATGCAAATAATCAATGAAAATCCTTTGAAAACCAACTATACAGTGACCTATCTATCACCTAGAATTTTAAAATATCTTGAAAGTGACAAGAGAACACCGCAAAGTTTCCAGAAGCTTTGGATTCTGAAATCTTTATACATTCAGCTGCTTCTGAGCTAGAAAGAGATCCCAAAGAAAACAGAGCTACCACTCTTAAAGAACAGATCTTCAAAACAGTCAGTTAGAAGTCCTGCAATCTAAAAGTCCTTACTTGTAAAATGAAAAATGAGAAAATGAAAAATGAAAAAGTTTGTAAAATACATCTCACAAGTGAGTAGCAAAGATTAAATGAGAAAATGTAATATAAAGCAGTAATCACAGTGCTTGAAACACAGGAAATGGTAGTAAGGATTCTACAAAGGTGATAGCCTCTGCCCAGAATGCTCTCCAAACCCTCTCACTACCTACAGTCACCCCAGTGGCAACAGGATGGTCTTTGCAATGAATAATGCTGACGTAAATATACACCTGTATGGAAAGCTGAATCCTACATCTCCCACTATACACAAAAATTAATTTGAAATGGATGATAATAGACATAAATGGGAAAGGTAAAACAATAAAGCTTCATCTAAAGGGAAAACAAAAAAAGGAAAACAATAAAGCTTTATCTAAAAGAAAACAAAGGACACTATTTTTAAGACCTTGGGGCGAGCAACATTTTTTCAAGAGAACACAAAAAGCAGCATCTGTAAGTGAAAGTGATATACTAGACTAGATTTCATTAAATTTAAGAACTTCTGTTCATTTTTTAAAGAGGCATTTGAGTTAAAAGGCCAGCTCTAGACTAAAAGAAGATATATGCAACATGCATATCCAAAAGATTACTCCATCTGGAATATAAAACTATAAATCTATCAGAAAAAAACATAAGTAACAAAACACAAGGAAGAACAGACTTGAATAGTCACTTCACAAAAGAAGGCAAATGAAAATACACTCAACACATCCAACATGCAGAAATGCAAATAAAAATCACAATGAGATACCAACACAACCATCAAAATTGTTATAACTAATAAGATAAACAATACTTGGTATTAGAAAAAATGTGGAGCAACTGAATCTCACCAACATTGCTGGTAGAAGTGTAAAATGTCACAAGCACTTTAGAAAGCTTTTTGGCACCTTCCAGTAAAGTAAAGCACAAAGCCTATGCTAAGACCCACGCCAGGTCTTAGGCGCTGCCTAAGCAAGTTCATTCCTGAGTATTTACTCAAGACAAATGAAAACATATCTCCACAAAAAGACATACACAAATAATATTCACAGAAGCTGTATTGTAACAGCTAAAACTAGAAACAATGCAAATGTCCATCAACAAACCGTGACATATTCATATTATGGAAAATGACACAGTAGTAAAACAGTATGAGCTACTATTCCATGCAACAAGGCAAATAGTGAAGACTAGAAGAAACCAGACACATCCAATTCTTTTAAGAAATATGAGGTAGTGCCTGGGAAGGGTTAAGACGGAGTCCCGCGGTGTGCCAGAAATGTTCTATATCTTGTTCTATACCTTCTATACCTATACCAGAAATGTTCTATACCTTCTGGTAGTTACACAGGTGTATGCATATATAAAAATTCATCAAGCTATATACTTAAGATGTAGGCACCTTATTATTTAAATCATATCTCAATTTTAGAAATTTAAATACTCTGCACATAATAAAGCCAAGAGCAATAACTAAACTTAACGTTTTCAGAACTATTCCTTCGTCTTTTTTTTTTTTTTAAGATTTATTTGTTTATTTATTTGACAGACAGAGATCACAAGTAGACAGAGACACAGGTAGAGAGAGGGGGGGAAGCAGGTTCCCCGCTAAGCAGAGAGCCTGATGCAGGGCTTGATCCCAGGACTCTGGGATCATGATCTGAGCTGAAGGCAGAGGCTTTAACCCTCTGAGCCACCCAGGCGCCCTGCTTCATGTCTGGTTTTAATCAAAAAAACAAACAAAACAAAACAAACAAACAAAACTCTCTAGCAAGATAGAATAAAAACTGAAATATAAGAGTACACATGGTAGGTATCTGATCTAACTTTTACGTTACTAAAAAGTCAGCCCAGAACTTTTAGTCTAAATGTGTCATGCTTTTAATATATCAAAAATCTTAAAAAAAATTGGAAAGGAAGAAAGAAAATTAATTTCCTTAAAATGCAAGACATGTGAGCACTAGATTAGATTTTTTTCACTATAGTTCCAATGCTTAGGCTTTATGTCTCATTATCAAAACACAAATAACCAAAAAAGGAATGACAAAAACAAAATATTACTTCTTGCTTTTATGACAATATTAATATGTTCTCTGTGGCAAATCACTTTATCCACATGCATAAAATGCAGAAAGTGGAATTACCTGTAAAGACTTTCTTTCAGTTCAGGTTTCTAGGATTCTGACATTCAAATAATCAAAAACTCTGATTAGCTCCTCAAATGCCTTCCAAAATATAAGCTGAATCTTTGGTCTGGCATTCAAAGTTCCACATTAACACTAGGCTCATACTTATCTTTCCAATCTTTTTTCACATTGGCTCTATATAGAAACGTATGTGCCTTCCTTAGTTCTTTAGATTTCCTACATACAAAATATCCATCTCCCAAAGTTCTGTATTAGCCTATTAAGATCTCTGTTATCTCTGAATCCACTCACATGTTTATTAAGGATCTTTTCCATATAAAGTACAAAGCTGGATAATGGTTGAGGACCAAGAAACAAGACATGGTTCCAACTATAAAGTGGGAATGTAAAGAGCTAAATCCAATATTAATTAGAATCAAGTAATTAGCAAAGAAGCCAATTTATACTGTAGTAAAACAAAATAAAAATTTTTTAAGTATTAGACACAGATGAAATCCTCCCTCCTTCACTCTTCCCTATTGTACTCCCAAGTGGTTTTCTCTAACTGCTCTGAATTACTGTAACATTATTTCATATCAATCATCTATATCATTTTTATGTTTACCCAATACATAAGAAACTTGAAAAGACTTTTTTCTGTTTTTAATATCCATTAAATTTTCCTCAAACACTAAATATATACTATTCAAATCATGATTTCAAAAACTGCTTTTCAAAAGTGAAGAGCTCCCATATTTTATCCAATAATAGTTTAGGCCAAAACGATTATAATAAAAAGTAAGAATTAAGAGATTGCACCTCATTGGAAATTTCTGTGGAGAATATCACAGAAAGCTAGCCAAGACTTAGATTTCTTAGATTTCAATTAATTGAATTAATTCTTTTACAAATTTTACAGACAAATATTACATAAGGAAAAAAATTACTTGACTAATTTTCCTTCATAAAGTTTCCCTCACTACTCCTGTATTAACCCAAAAGTCCATAAATAAGCTTTGGGACTTTCACTATCATATATTTACACAAAAATCAAAGCTCAATTAACCATGTGCCTAAATACGCTCAACCATCCACATCCACCAAAAAGCATTTATGAACAGAAGTATCTGTCTTGTAGCTGACATAATCTGAGCTATGATAACTGTGATGTTATAAAGATTAATATCCATATTTCAGATTTAACCTACCCAAAAGCTGTTTATATTTTGTCATATACAGCTATATTCTAGGAGCATATTCAATGGCATAACTGAACTCATGTAGGCAACATAATCTAGTATGAATTACCTTGTTATTTGAACATTTTTAACCAATACCATTAAAAAACAGCTAGCTCTAAGTTTTTTAAGCAAGCTAAATGCAAATTTAAAATGCTTAATTTTGAAAACTTAGAATCACTATCTTATGTAAGATAATTCAAAATCTACCTCATCAACTCTGATTTGAATAAATATAAACTGTACCTGGTTACTGCCATGGCCAAAAGGAGTACCAGATAAATTAGTGGTTACACTGTGCAAAATAATTTCACCACTGAGAGATCCAGAAGCAATGTAGCAATCATTCCAATTATATGTGACACAAGTTACTTCATCTTTATGATCCTGAAAGAAAGAAATGAAAGTAAGTACACTGCCACATAACCTTCACACGGCACATATTCATGTTTTTCTAAGTTACATTTTTTGTAAATATTATGTATTTGTAAATTTAACATCTACTTTAACATCTTCCTCAAATAACCTAAAAAAAATTCCTCAAATGAGTAGGAAAATATTTGATCAACAGTTATGAAAACTAAGTCTCTGTTCTTCTCGGGAAACAGAGACTTAGTTTTCATAACTGTAATAATGAGCAGGCACTTTGAAACAAAAGACAAAAGGGAAAGGTAATTTTCTAGACCGCATTATGTCTACCTTCCACTGACAAGTAACATTTATTCCAAGTTTACTATTATGAGAATCCCTGGCCTTGAGAGAATCATGGTTCAGTGAAAAGACAGGACATTTAAATTAACCTGAAAATGGCAGAAGGAATGCTAGATGAGTAGTAGAGGCAAAGTGTCTTAGGAAAGACAAAGAGGCATGACTGTGACCTGAACTGACAGAAGCAGCTGTGGGGAAGACATAAAGCTCTAGTTCGACAGTAAAGAAAAAATAAATGATAAGCAGGGGAGGGGGAAAGAAACCAGACACACGAAATGGAAGACAGCAAAAACAAAAGCTCCAAAGCCAGAATAAGCAAGGCATAGCTGAGACACAACAGCAGTTGTTTTCATTTGCTGGGAACATTATGAATTCTTATTCAACCTTAGAAGAATCCTGGGAGGCAAGGTCACTTTTCTCATTTCATGGACAAGTTCACTACATGAGGCACAGAAAGGTTAAGAAATCTGTGCAAGCTCACATAACTACTAAGTGGCAGATCCAAGATTCAATTCCAGGTCAAAGCCCAAAGCCTATTTCCCTCTCCATCCAAGGCTGTCTCCCAATCCAAAGGGAAATCCACTTCGAGGAAACAAAACTGGTTTTAAACAAATGGGGTTCACAAGCACTGTATTTTCCAACATCAAATTAGAGATATCTAGCAGGAACACAGAAAAGTGATCAGGGTTAGAAGTATAGTTTTTAACAGTTTGCTGTTTTATCTTAATAATATAAATAAACTAACTTTTGTATCTAATAATTAGATTAATTAATATCAAGAAAAGGAGCTATAATATTCTACTTATAATCCAATGTTTTTAAATGGTCCCCTGAGCATGTCTACAGGCATCTTTACACTTTATTATACTCTCTTAAATAAAAAAAAAAAAAAAAACAATTGCTATCCTGAGGAAAAAATGTCTGATGAGAAGGAAAAAAAGCAGATATTTAGTGCATCGGTCCCACTTGGAAAATTATGAACATGAGGTCCAATACAATTTCTATGACTTTATAATGAAGCAGGTATCCTCCTTATTTTAACTGTGGAAAACAAGCTATTCAGTAAATATTCAGTAAGCACCTACCAAGTGCCAGAAATTGTGTTTCCAGGGAGAGCACCGCAGAGAAGAGACCCAAAGGTGAAAGATTAGATTTCCCACTATCACAATTACTCAGTCAAATACTTGGTAACTGAATGAATAAAGAAATTAAGTACTCTAAGAGTTGCAAACAATGAGAAGAAACAAAACTATCTGGAGTAACTGGGAAAACTGAGGATAGAAAAATAAGTGGCATTATGCCACGCCATAGAGTTAGAAGGGCAAGTGATGCTCCTAAAATAAATGAGAATATGTGACAGAAGTGGCCACAGGCTTCAAATCTCTTCTCAATTCTGTAAAATAATCTCTTTCATAGTAGGTATATCCCTCTGAATAACTTTAATTCAATTTCATAATTTAAAAAATTAAACAATGGATAATATCTGAGTTTGTAACTCATCTTTGTCATTACTAGCTGTTTGATACTGAACAAGTTCTTTAATATTTTTGAGCCGGAGTTCTTCCATGGGTTCACAGAAATAGTTCTACCTGCTTTGCAGAATTCTTGTGACAGAAAGAATAAACATACATTAAGCACAGTGGCTGGCATATCAAATAACTCAATAAAAGTTAACTATTCTTATTACTGGCAACTCTTCAATTTTCCATAAGGCTTTCCAAAGTTTATCTAATACCTAAAATAATGAACTTCCAAAGGTAATATTTTATACAACAATTACAGGATTATATTTCTGTTTAAAACAAAATCATTCTTCTACATATAATTTCCTCAGTAAGAATTAACCCAATGACATCTGACATTAACAAAATGATAATGTGTCTAGCATTTGCTTCAAAATAATCTGAGGGTAAGATTATATAGTAATCTTAATATAGAGTAGATAAGGGCACATATAGAATAATATTGGCCATGAGTTGATCATCAAAGTCAGATGAATGTGTGTATTAATATGGCTAGAATTTTTCATATTAAAAGTTTTTTTTAAGACATATGAAAATGAAGAATAACTTTAAAGGTGAATTTCCAAATATTTAAAGTACATTATAGTGAAAAGGAGAATTCCAAAAAAATCATAACCCAGAAGCTTTCACGTGATGAATATTTTTATTTTCTAAAACTACAGAGAGCTAATTTAAAGAAACACTAATTGTAAATAATAATTTTATAAAATAGTTCATTACCAAGATGAAAACACACACACACACACACACAAAATAACACAAATAGCCGCAACCATATACATTAGAGAACTAAGAAGTCAAATCCCCAACTTCGATTAGTAGGTTGATTACAGCCATCCCAAAACCACTCTCATTTTTTCAAAGAGATTTAAAAAAAGATTTCTGATGACAACTCATACTTTAGAAAAAATTAAGGAAGTGGTTCACCGAAAAAAGAGCAGAACTAAGTAAAAAGAATAAAGGAAAAGTTTTAAACACCAATAATATGCATTAGTGACATACATGGAGGTAAAAACATACCAAAAAAATTTTTTTCTGACTTAAATATCATCTTTATTTTCCTTAACAAATCTCACTTCAATTCTGAAGTATCTTATTTTATCATAAAAGCTCAAAATTAAAAGTTTGGCAAATACTCTAAACATCATAAGATACTCATTACTGCAAGGATTTTTTTTAAAACAGTAAGTTGCTTACCTTAAGAGATCGATGAACTCTTTTTGATTTTAAATCCCAAATGTTAACAGTGTGATTTAGGCCTCCACTTACCAAATACATAGATGTGGAATTTAAACTGACACATGTTTGCTTTTGCTATTAAAGAAAGAAAAAAAGTTACCTTAATTTAACAGAGCCCAGAGCTGACATTCAAATCCCATCCAATACTTAGTGAGCACTATGTAAACATTTGTTGAATTAAATGCTATAAACACGCTAAGACTCAGATTCACCTCTCATCATCTTCCACATGCATCCAACAGCTTGAAAGGAGTTCAAAAAGGCTTCAAAAGGAACTCAACCAGAGCGGTGTTCTCCATGGAACAGAGCTGACAGAGGAAGCTTAGGGAACACCAGCAAGTCTTGGCCTCCCATCATGGCTTACTTGCCCTTATATTGCCCCTTATAAGGTAAAACCTACTCTTGCACTTTCACAGAGTATCTTGATTCTTGAATCTAGAATTACTTCCCTGGAAACCTAAATTCCCTGAACCCTGGCTGAATGATTTCTGGTCAACGAGATAGCAACTTCAAAGCCACTCTTTCTGGGGCCCTCCCTTGGCCACCTAATGTAACTTGCTAACTTTGTATCTTATTTTAGTTCTCTATGTAGCGACTTAATCACTATCTGGGTATTCTGTTTAGTAGTTCACTGTCTGTCTTCCACCAGAATGTCAGTTTCATTAGTGCAAAGGCCATATCCATGCTTGATAAATATTAATGGAATAAAAGGCTAAAAATACAGAGGTTTTCAAGTTTTTCTCACAATGAGGATCTGTGAGCATCTCTATCTGGAGGCATCATGAGTAACTATGCTACAGAGTAAAACACAATGTTGCATGTTTTTTCTCCTATCTAACCCTCGGATACACTCTGTAGTTACATAAATTGTTCTTACCTCTAGTTGAATACAATGGGGGGGGGGTAGTGAATGCCAAAGGGTACCTTTTATGACTTAGCTAAAAAGTTAAAATGTAAGCTACATAGGTTTGGGCAAGTCATCTCATCTACATTTCTTCATCTGAGAAGTGAAAAATCAGGACTAGATCTATTGTTCTTACCTCGAAAGTCCACGCAGCATCTGAAAAACACCCTGTGCTCAAAAGGGCGCTTTTCTTAAAAAATTTAATTCCAGTATAATTAACATACAGCACTATATGAGTTCCAGATGTACAGTATAGTGACCATTTCATGCTCATCACAATTACGTGTACTCTCAATCCCTTAGGAGAGCACTAGATTCTTATAAGAAACCTTTCCCTACCCCAAGGTTTCTTCCAGGTCTGAAATTTTGACCAGGAGTCAAAATTACTAACATATAAAAATACCAGGAACACATTACATCAATGTTTCAATATAGTTGCTACAATTCCCTTATAGACACCATTCTAGGAACTGACTTTGGTCTACACAGACTCGTATGATTTAGAATCTGGGGGCACCTGGGTGGCTCAGTTGGTTGAGGGTCTGCCTTTGGCTCAGGTCATGATCTCAGGGCCCTGGGACTGAGCCCCACACCAGGCTCCCTGCTCAGCAGGGTCTGGTTCGCCCTGTGCCCCTCCAATTCCACCCACTCCCCACCGCCTCCCCCTTTCTCTCTTACCCATGCTCTCTCTCTCAAATAAATAAATAAAATATTAAAAAAAAAAAAAAAGAATCTAGTTATCACCACAAATCAGGAGTTTGCTAAGAGCTATCAAAATAACCTTTAAGGAAAATAAGAATGGTGTCCATCAAAGATCAATATATTAGTACCCCAATTATAAAAAAAAAAAAACAAAAAACCCTCAAATTATTAAAGACTCAAAACAAAACCTATGTTTTCAACTGGCCTACCCTGATGTTAGAAGACCTTTTTTTAATGTTGATGTATTATTAATGTAACTAATGAACTTAAATTATTAATGAAAATTGTGTGATTATAGGAATCCCATACCCTAAAACACAAGCAATGGGTCAAGTTTTTAAAATCTAAAAATAAAAGCTGGCCAACCATCTAGGTTATAGAGTAGCCTAAGATATTCATTATTTTACTGTTAATATCAACTTACCTAAAGAGCTAAAATGCAAAATCAAAGAAAAAATATAAAATTAAAGTTCTACCCTAAAAACGGTGTTAAAGTAAGGTAGAATCTCACCTGCCCAAGCAGTAATGGTCTCATATATCAAATAACACATGAATAATAGGACTTGGGTCCTATATAGCAAAAGTGATCAACACACTAAAAAGTTACAAGAAATTACTAACAACGGCTAAAGAACCAATGTTTGCAAAATATTCCTTTAAGCAAATTAAATTAAAGCCGATTCAAATTATAAGTAATGACCTTACTTTCATCCACCTGTATACTTTCTTTTAATTATACATTTTATTTATTTGGGAGAGAGTACAAATGAGGGGAGGGGCAGATGGAGAGGGAGAAGCAGACACCCTGCTGGGCCTGGGGCTCAACAAGGTGCTATATCCCAGGACCCTGAGATCACGACCTGAGCTGAGGGCAGACACTTAATCAACTGAACCACCTAGTCGCCCCACATCCACCTGTATTCTGATGTGATTTCTTAACTGTAGGAAAGAGAACTAGCTACAGCAATTGGGGGAATAGTCACAAAATCCTTAGAATTGTGTCACATTTTTAAATATCATCTCCTATTTTCATAATTCAACAATAACAACAATTGCAAAGTTCCCAAATTGTTCTAAGGCACAATGTATAGAAGAAGAAGCACAATATATATTGTAGTAGAAGTAGAAATCGAGATTGTTTTGATATTGATATTCAATTCAACAAATGTTTGTTGACACCTTTGATAGTACCTCAAGATCCAAAAATGACTAAGATGTTCTGCCTGCTCTTGAAGAGCACAGTTTACCTCTTATCAACCAGGGATGCTCTCTGCCTCAATTTTACTTAACCGAGTTTGAACAGGCAGTGTGTCTCAAATTCCATATCTGCCCTCAGCAGACATTCTCTGCCCCAGACTCTAGCATTTGTGGGCTGGATGTGATGCTTGTGTCAATCCCACCTTCTTTTAGGAAAGGATGGATAGAAATCAAAAGTCCTTTTTAAATTAGAGGAGCTCATACTCCATTGCCCTTCTGTGTTCTTTCTAATTGAGCTATCTTACCCATTCCAGTGTGTAAAATTATGACAATTCATAATGGTTTAGGGCCTGCTATGAAAACTTTGAACCTTAAATTAAGAACAAGTTATCAACTACTTGTACCTTTTTAGTTAGACCTTACTTAAAAAAAAAAAAAAAAAGCTTGCAAGGAGTGTGACTAAAAATGAGGACACAATCATTATCTTGAATCAAAGGGATTAACATATAAAACAAAAAGATGAGAAAACAACCTGCAGTGAGAACTTCACTTAAATGCTCAGGGACCAAGGCTCAGGTTGACAAAGTCACCCTGTTCCAGGATAGCTTGGGGAGACTCAGGCAGGGCCCTCAGTAACCAAAAGGACGGAAGCTAAAGCAGAAGCTACCATCACACAGGGGTCTTTAGCTGATGGTCCTGAGCTCAACATCAGTAAGGATAGGACTATATCATTAGGACCCTAATGGTCAAATCAACCTGGTGACCGAGGTTAGGACTTGGGTTTTAAAAAGGCAGCAACACCAGGAAATCTTCCAGAGGAGATGGAGAAAGCAAGTGACCAGCTGACAGAATCTAAGTCCTTGATTGCTCCCCTAGGATCCACTATTATTTTACCTGAAGATGTTTCAGTGCCTATCTCCTCTTTAAGTGTACCGTATTATTTTGAATTTCGGTTAAGACTAATACTTTTAAACACCTTTATATATTTAGTTGCACACACCACTAGAAGCAGTTACCACCCAAGTAGCACTAAGATTTTTTAAAAAGTTTTTTTTTTTTTAATCACTTACCCCTTCACCAAGCTCGAAAAGTAGAAAAGGTTTATTTTTGTAATGTGAAACAACAATTTTGTCGCCACTGGAAGACGCTGTCACGAGAAAGTTATCTAAATGAAGAGTTATGGAGCATCAAACAATTCATGAGCATCTCTAGCACTACACTACTATTGCAAGAATTGTGACAATAAAAGTGCACTAACCTAAGAAGACAAGCAAATGAATATAGCTTATACATCAGCTTTCAAAAATGGCTCAGGTTACTAATTACTAAGACTAATTCTCTTGACTACTACCGCAGGGAAGAACTATCCTCTCTGGCTCTATTACTTGAAAGCTATTTTACCCAAGTGAAATACTATTCCATTTTCAAAGAATAGGCCAGAAGGTCTAATTTTATCCTTCAAGAATGAGATCATGATAAAAGCAACATCAGCAAATATCAATCAGCCTTTTCATCTCTAAACACAGCTCAAGATAGTTATTTATTAACACAGTGCTTGGTACCAATTTAAGCTAGGAAGCAAATATTCGTACTAGTCTCCTGTTCATCCATTAAAAATATAAAGCCTGATATAGTCTTAGAACTAGAATTTTTACATTAGAATCTTTCAATCTTAAATTAAGAATAAATATTACAGTAAATATAGCAAATATAAATAAATGTGGTTAAATAGCAACTATTTATGCTGTGGAAGAGTTTTATTTTAAATTAAGCTAAATTTATTAAAAACTTAATTTAAAATTACTTATTTTAAAATTTAACTTAATTTAAAATTACATTACCTTGTTTTACAGAACTTATAAGCAGAACAATCAGTAAACACAAAGCACTGAAAATTATTTTTAAATTAAAAAGATTAAATACAATATAATCAAGAATAATAGCCTAATTTTAAGAGTCATAATGAATTAAAATATCAGAAGTTTAAATCTTTGCTTTTTAACAAGCGAAATCTTAACTAGCTTGCTTTGGGTGGTTTCTATAACATTCGTATATTTCATGAATAGACCACTGATTGTGATTTTATTATAATGCACGATTCAAACAAAATCATTCCCACCTAGATATTATACCACGGAGAAGAACAAATCATTTCCCTTTCCTTGGCTTCATCCTCTGCTTACTACTACTTTTTCTCCTCAGAATACAGAAAAGGACTGAACAAAGATAGTATGAGAGGGTAATCTAGTTACTCCTTTTATTTCTCTTATAGTTTCAAGAATCATGAGAAAGTGAGGAACATAACCTAACAGGGCCAAAAACTCATTTCTTGGTACCTCACTCTTAATCCCATTCTTGGAATCCATGCTACGTGGACCCCAAGTAGCTCAGTCTGGGAAGTCCTTGTTCTTTGGTAACTAATGTCTGTGGAAGAGATCAAAGCCTCATTAGAAGTAAGACTATCTGCAAAAGTTTCCACTGTGTATTTACTTGTACAATAAAACTATACAGAAGACCAGTTTCCAAAAGTCATCCCACACAACCTCATAGTCACATCAGTTTTGTCGACAGACCATTAAGTGGTTTATCAGCAAATGCTAACTCCCAATAAAACGTCTTGGAATAAAAATAAACCCAAACTAATAAATCCCATCCAGAATTGCTACTTTTCTCTTATACAGTAAGTAATAGGGAAATTAAGCTTTACACATAATAAAAAGCTAACAAGAAAAAGAAGCAACCTCCCATATTTGTCACTCTCTTTAAAACATTTTTCCCCCACTACCCATCTGGAGAGCCCTTCAAAAATATACTCCCTTCACCAGGAGTTTGATTAATAGAGCACCAAAGTAATTTATTTTGCTACTTTAACACAAAATCAAGGAATGATAAAGAGGTAAATTTAATTCAGTAAGAAAATTCATCATTTCTGTTACATATTTGCAAGACTAATTAGGTTGGGCATGAAAACTTCTGTTTTTGTTCATAAATCAGTCATATTTTAAAGCTTTGGTATTTTTACTTTCATCAGGAAACAGAATATTTCATGATTTGATATTGATAAGATCAGACATGTGTTAAAACTTAATTTTTTTTAAGTAATAGCCTATATGTGTAAGTTATACAAAAGAATGGTAATTTCTAGCATAACAAGTTTATAGAACATTTCCAGAGGATTTTGTTTATAGCAGTGGTTCTACTGAGAGCTACTGGTTTCTGGTGGGTAAAGGCCAAGAACATTTCCAAACATCCTACAGTGTACACAAGAGCCCCCATAACAAAGAATTATCTAGTCCAAAATGTCAATAGTGCAAGGTTGAGAAATTCTGATTTCTAAGATTCATCCCCTCACTTATTTTATCCACACTTAGGAACTTACTAAGACAGGGAGTATGTAAATCAGAAATACAAAAATCTTGGAAAATTCAATCTAGACAATTCCTCTGAGAGATCAGGCTATTTTCATCATAGACAGAAAGAAAGAGAAATACAGAGAGTACATCAGTAAGATAAGGATGTTGGACAATTTTAATTTTTATCTCCTCCTCAACTTTGCTTTCTGCCTTTGAGTTCTGTCTTTAATTTGCAGACCAGAACCATAAATAGCCAAATGTTGATGCAAAAACTCATTCCAAAACCATCCAGAAGTTTTCCCACCATTACCTACCTTATTCCATTTGGGTTCAACAACAAAGTATTGCTAACAAAACTAATTCTATGGTCTGGATCTAGCAGTTTCTATATATATACACATATATATACATGTGTGTGTATACCTATATACATATATATGTATGCATTCCTATGATGTATTTATTAAATCCCTATTTCACTTTATCTATCTCGCTTTCACAGCTATGCAAAATATAATTCTTATTATTAGTCACATGCAAAAGTTTCATTGATACTGTTATTTTACCTAACAAAAAGTGGTTATTAAAAAAAAAAAAAAAGGATACTATTGGTGCTCCAACACATTGAGCTGATTCCATGTGGTGATGTGTGTGGGCTGAATTTATCCACCAATGTCATAGAAGCAGCATCCCATATTTTAATATCATCTCCGGATGAAGCAAATCTGAGGTTTTCCTGCATGACTGCACCTACAAATAGTTCAAAACAATATATTTAAAAAACACTTAAGGATAGGCCAAAATGAAGGATCTTATCTAAATCAAGTGGCTCTACCTGTCCACTTTTGTTCCAGAGGTGTGTTCACCACAAAGTAGCTGGAGGGATCCTTCTAAAATCACATTCTCTTAGCTGACCCTTCCGATGGCTCCTCACAGCAATTATAATGAAATCCAACCTCCTTGGCATGCCTTACATAATCTGGCCCCATTGTAACCGTCCTACCTCTCTTCCCCATGGCCACCAGACTCACAGGCCTTCTTTCTTGCCTCGATCTTTCCACTTGCCACCCCCTCTGCCGGGAATGCTCTTTCCCCAGATTTCCCAAGGTCATCTCCTTCACCTCACTCTAGTTTCAGCTAGTCTCCTCAGAAAAGCTTTCCCTGACCACCAATGGCTAAAGCAGCCCCATACCAGTTGCCTATTATGCAGTTTCACTCCACCCCCTAACAGCACTTTCTGCTATTTGGAACTCTTACTTGTTCTCATAATAATGTCTGCCTCTCCTGACTAAAACAAAACAAAGATCCTGAAAATGGGTTTTGACTTGTTTACTATCAGTCTTGATATGTCCCTGACACACAGTAGGTGCTCAGCAAATAACTGTTACCTAGAAAACTTCTGAAACCTCTTAAAAATGTACAAAAAACTGCAGCATCCCTGAGGGTTAGAATCCAGTGACTCCAGTTTTTTCCAAATAACTCCAAAATTAGCAAATACAGCCAAAGGAGATGTCACTAAGTCCCTATACCAACACTTGCTCTACAACACCTCACTGGTACTGTTTATTCACAGTATATAATTCAAATACATAATTCTGACAAATGATTTAACAAACCAAGGCAGTCTACAAAACAGAAGGTACGGGGAGCTGCTTTAGGCAGATACTCTAAGAGCATCAAGTACTAATGGCATGACCAGTCAGAAAAAAATGTTCAAAAATACATGGAGGAAAGGAAAGGAGCCTAGAAATATACCCTCCATACCTTCCTGATGTGGACAGTGTTGAGGACAGCACAGTACTAGTGATGTCACAGAGTCCCAAGTCACCAACAAAGCATCACATGTATGTCCAGTGTATCTTATTTCAGAGGTCAAGTTAAAGGTATAATAAATTACAAGGCCCTTTGATTCTCAAGAGACAAAAAAAAATTTTTTTTAACGTGCTTATAAAAAGATTAAAACTTTTGTTAACTAGAAAAGTCATTTATGTGGTTCATTATGCTTCATTCTTTGGATACAGTATTACCAAAAGCCGTTAGTCATCTGTTGAAATGTGGACATGCAGTGTTTGGATTTGGTGCCTTGACATGCGGTAACATGTGTTGGTTCCCTACTCAGGGTACAATTAAGCGCTGGAAAGAGGGAATCTCTTAAAACCAGTAAACAACTGAAAGATGCCTTTACTATAATCTCACACCATTCCTGTTGAGCTGTGTGGGGCAGTGTGGAAAGATCACTTAAGTCAGGGCTCAGAAAACAGGAGCTCAAAGGATCTGCCCCACAGATAGGTGGCAGTGACTTTGGCAGTCACTTAATGTCTGTTTCCTTCTCTTCAAGTGGAGCGGGGAAGGGGACCATCTGCCCACCTACCTCACTCT
Source organism: Martes martes (assembly GCF_963455335.1). Taxonomy (NCBI): domain Eukaryota; kingdom Metazoa; phylum Chordata; class Mammalia; order Carnivora; family Mustelidae; genus Martes; species Martes martes. Next base: position 24,158,891 of record NC_137895.1, read on the forward strand.
TCTGAGAACTGAGCACCTTTAAGGGAGAGGCATTACTCAGTCTCTCAAAGAAGGTCCCACCTGTGAGTTTGTCAGGACACAAGGCGGCAAAACACAGCCAACCCCGAATTTAGGGACAGCGTCTACAGGGGAAAAAAAAATCACTACAATACTTAGTTTCAACGAAAGTTCTTCAAGTTTAATTTACTTGCAGGAGCACCGCTCAACTGGGTTACCTTAAAAAATGCATTCGAGCCGTAGGGGAGGGGTTTACAAAAGGGGAGGCGGCCGGTGGAGAAGCGGCAAACTTTCCGGGGGACAGCACAACCCCGGCAGAGCCGCCACCAACCCACCCACCCCAGCTGCCCGTGCCACTCTCAGGCTGAGCCGGTGACTGTCGCAGACGGAGGAGCGCGACGCCGCCCGCGGCTCCCGGGCACTTCCGCGCCAAACCCGCTGCCGCGCCCCTGCCCGACAACTGTCCGGGGCACCGGACCGGCCACGGCGCGGGGCTCGGGGACCTCCGACGCGCCCCCGGGGTGGCCGGAAGGAGGGCGGGGTTCGGGAGTGTGCAAGGACGCGGCGAGCGGCGGCCAGCTAACCCCCCGGCCCTCCGGAACCTCACCTCTCAGCCGCGGTACACCGGGGGCCACCGCGCGGCCCGCTCCGGCGCTGGGCTTCCGGCTCCCGCCCTGACTGTTAAACTTCGGCGGCCGGAAGTCCCGCCCGCAAGTAGCGTCACGGGGAGAGGCGCTGCACGGAGGGGGGGTCAGGTTGGCTGGGCAGGGGCGGGGCAGGGCCTCCGCGGCGGTCGAGATCCCACCGCCAGGGCGGGAACTGGAGGGCTGGGAGGCTCCTTCCAGGTCCCAGCGACGGTCTCGGGGCACAGGCAGATATCCCTTTGTTGTTCATTTGTTCGCTGACTGCCCGGATTGTGCCAGGTTCTAGGCTAGACTCGGTGCGCCGTGATGGGCTTAGCCTGGGAGTGCAGGGATACGGTGAACGTTGTCGTCCCTGGCCTCGTGGAGCTTACAGTTCAGTATAGGAGGCAGACGTTAATAAATAATTACGTATTTAAAAGTGAAGCTGACAGTTGCTTCAAAGAAAAGCTAACAGGTGAATGAAAAATATATGAAAGGGAAATGAACATGGGTATGGGTTTAGGAAAGTCTTCCTCGAAGAGGAAACCATGGAGAGCAGATAAAACCCCATGCAATTTACAAACCAGGGGGTTTGTAAAAGCTAAGAAATAACCAAAAGTGTAAGTGTCTGAGATATATGACTTCAAAACCCAGGATCTTTCTCCCCAATCATTGATCTTTCTTCTTAATCATGCTACAGGATCAGGAACATCAAACACCATCTGGTTGAGAATTCGGAAAGGGAAGTTTCTCAGAGTGGAAGAAAGAGTTGCTGAACTGTTTTCAAGTCCTTTTTTTTTTTAAGCTCTACTGACAATTTTTGCTGAGAATACTTATAATAAATATGGGGCATTTCTTCTGCAAACAGTATTATTATTCTTTCATCACAAATGTGTCAAAGAACTAGGAGTGGGTTCCTGAACTAGGTACATAAGCCCCAATTACTTGTACCCATGTTGCAAGTAAACTTGAAAACTCTGAATGCAATTTTTTCTGAGCAGAAATTGAAATCCTAGCCAACTTGTAAAGATCGATAGGAAGCCTCAAAAGGAGAAAGATAGCAAGCAGCAACTGCCTTGTGTAGTTTACAGTTCTTGAGTTTATTAAATCCAGTTTTGGCAGGGATGGGGGCCCAAAGGTTGGAAAATGATAAGATAGACTAAGAGAATAGGGGCAGGGAGAATTGGGGCAAATGGGGAAGAAAAGACAACTAAATCTCTGAAAAGTTAAAGCCAGAAAAAAAAAATTGAGACTAGAATATATGCAACAAAATATAATAATGCATGTCGTCTAATACATATTATATACTGAATAGTATAACAAATATATATGACAATACATATTATTGAATGTATACTTCATTAAACATATATATGCATGTATAGACATAATTTGTATATATATATACCATATGTATAAGTCATCCTTCTAAAAACATAACACTATTATATGTCCCCCGCTTTACATATGAAGAAACAGAGGTTAAGTTAACTTGCTTGAGGTCATACAGTTTAGAAATTGTATGGACAGGAGTTAAACCTAGAACCATAAGTCTACAAAGACTGCTATATAGTCAAGAGCTAAAACACAGCATGAGGAGCCAAAAGTTAACGTCCATTGCCCCTCCTTGCTGGTGCCATGGCCTCATCAAAACTTACGTGGTCTTGAGAGAGTTCTGTCATTCTTGTTCCTACTCTTGTGCCTCTGTGCATACTTTCCTCAGATCTATAAAATATAAGCAATAGAAGTCAAATGTTGGAATCCTCACTAATATATGAATTATATAAACATGTACACCTTTCCAAAAGTAGACATCATTACAAGGAATATTTCCAGAGAAAATGAGGTCAGTAAAACCAGAAGCCATATAAATTATACATATATGTGACTACAGAAACTCAAAGTATGTGAAGAATAAATGTCATAATTAAAGGGAGAAAAAGCATATCCAGAATCATTGTTGGAGACTTTAACAGAATTCTTTCAGTAACTGATAAAATATCCAAATAAGAAAAACAATAAGATGTGGAAGATCTGAACACTATTAACTATTCTATATGAAAAAAAGAAGGAGGAAGGTAGGAAGGAAGGAAGGGTTGGTTCCAAAGTTAATAATCTATGACTCTCTTAAGGAACCTAGAAAAAGAGGAGCAAATTACACAAAGAAAACAATGAAACTAAAAATAAATGGACGGTAAAAAAATCCAATGAAATCAGACGGTGAATCTTTGTAATGATTAATAAAGTAGATGAACCTCTACCTAGACTTATCAAGAAGAAAGAGAAAACATAAGTTAACAATAGAAGAGGGGAAAGAAAGGCTATTAATACAGAGCCAAAAGAAATTTCAGAAGATAGTAAGGGAAAAATATGAACAACCTTATAACAATACATTTGGTAATTAAATGGACAAATATCTTGGAAGACATAGATATTAAAACTGACACAAGAAGAAATAATATGAGTAGTCCCTACATATACTACAGAATTTGCATTCATAATAAAGGAAAGAAAATTCCAGGATCAAATGGCTTCACCATTGAATTCTACCAAACACATAAGAAAGAAGTGATACCAATCCAATAAAAACTTTTGCTGAAAACAGAAGAGGAGGGAGTATCTTCTAAACTTATTTTTTTAAGGATAGTAATAGTATTAGTCTGATACTAAAGCCAGAAACATTACGAGAAATAACTATAGACTCATATCTCTCATACATACAAAAATTATACATGTATGCAAATTAAATATATATGCAAATTAATTCCAATAACACATAAAAAGGGTTATACATCATGACCAAGTGGAGTTTATTCCAGAAATAGAAGGTTAGTTTAACATCCCAAAATTAGTTTATATAATTCACCATATTAGCAAGAGAAAGAATACCCATATAATTATGTCAATAGGTAAAGCAAAAGCATTTGAAAAAAAAAAAAAAGTATTCACTCACGATTAATAAGTCTCAGCAAACTAGGGAAAAAAACAGGGAGGAAATACCTCACCTGGGTCAAGAACAGACAGCACCATACTTCATGGCAAAAACAAAACGAACAAACAAAAAACAAATGCTTTTCTCCTATGATCAAGAACAAGACAAGGATGCCCAGTCTCACAATTGCTATTCAGATTCTTATGGAGGCCCTTGCTGGTGCAATAAGAGATAGAAAGAAAAGAAAAGCATACAGAATGTACAGGAAGAAGCAAAATTCTCTTTATTTGCAGACAATTACGATTATGTACTGGATGATCATAAGAAATACGTTAAAAAGTTCCTAGAACCAATAAGCAAATTTAGCAAGGCCTAGGCAAAATCATATAATAATAGAGTAGCATTTCTAAATACTAGCAATAAGCAATCGGAAAATGAAATAAAAATTACAATCCCATTCCGAATAGCACCCGAAAGCATAAATACTTAGCTAATTTAATAAAATATACTCAGTAACGACACACTGAAAACTACAAAACATTGCTGAGAGAAGTTAAAGACTTAAATAGAGAGCTATATATGTCACACTAATGAGATGGAGAATATTGCTAGACTGTCAATTTTTTTTAAAAAAGACAAATTCAAAAGAACTATACCTGCTGCCGATGTAGATCTGACACAAATTAGTCCACAGTGACAGAAAGCAGTAGAGTATTTGCCTGGGTAGTAGAAGGGATGGACTATGGAGAAGTCAAGGAAGCAGTTGGTGGTAATGGAAAGTTCTTTACCTTGATTTTCGTGGTGGTTTCAATACATCTATCAAAGTTCAGGAACTAAGTGCTCCAGATCCTAAGAAATAAAGATGTCCTTGACTTATAAGAGAAGAACAAAATTAATTATTTCTTTAAAAGACATACCAAAATACATAACTGTCAAATTTCAGAATATTGGCTTGAAGAAATTTTAAACATTCCCCAAATGAAAAAACCAAAAACAAAGTTACTACACAAGTTTTAAGGATTTGAATAGCTTCCATGCCATTCTTATTCTGGCAGGAATACTAGAATTTATAAAACAATGGAACAATCCCTTTATATTTTTGAGCAAAACAAAAAAGAAAGATTATTAACCAAAAATTATGTAGTCCTATTACTCTTCAAGTGTGAGGGAATAAAACAATTTTCAGTCATGTAACATCTTAACAAATTTACCTCCCATGCACCCTGTGAGGAAGATATTTCAGGGGGTGCACCACCAAAACAAAGGAGAAAATCAAGAGAGCGGGAGCATGGGTACCCACCTTGAGAAAGGTAAAGAGAATCCCCAGGATGTCACTGAAGGAAAATTCCAGGATAACAGCTAGACACTGGGCTTAAAGAACAATCAGTCCAAACAGCAGGTCAAAAGTCTCCGGGAGCACTATTGTCAAAAATAAAAATACACAAACACACACATACATACACATATATATTTCACATGCTTAATTGTGTTATGAAGAGATTTGCAGAACTGGGAGAGAGAATGTAAAGGGTTTATTTTGTGATTGAAGACATAAAAAACTGGAAAACCAAACAACCAGCCAAACTAGAAGAGAAAACTAACACTAGGGAAACAAAAAGTTGGGCAAGAAAGGAAAAATGGAAATAGCAACCACAATATACCATATAATTCTGCAATGAGTAATATTAACATAATCATAGAAAATGAACATGGAATTTTAATTTAACCAAAATTATGATACAGCTATCTTGAATTGATAGACGGGAAGTATGCATTTGGATGTAGTTAGGTTCTGTGAGAACTGATTCCCTGCCTTCTATGGTGGAAAGTTAATAGTAAATCCTAAAATTGAAAAAATCTTATCATGAATAAGCTTATTATTCAGAGAGTTGGAGATGAAATCCAAAAGACTCCACAAAAAAGTTGCCTCAGGGAGAGTCGTAAGCAGGTAATGATGGATAAAGACAAGGGACTCGGGGCGCCTGGGTGGCTCAGTGGGTTAAAGCCTCTGCCTTTGGCTCGGGTCATGATCTCAGGGTCCTGGGATCGAGCCCCACATCGGGCTCTCTGCTCAGCGGGGAGGCTGCTTCCCTTCCTCTCTCTGCCTACTTGTGATCTGTCAAATAAATAAATAAAATCTTAAAAAAAAAAAAGACATATGGACATTGGAGGGGTATGTGCTATGATGAGTGCTGTGAAATGTGTAAACATGGCGATTCACAGACCTGTATCCCTGGGGATAAAAACACATTATATGTTTATTTAAAAATTTAAAAATTAAATTAAAAAAAGACAAGGGACTCTTTTTTTAAATTTTTTTGGCCTTATGGTTTTATGTTCCTCTTTTTAAGTTATTCCAATATGTCTGATTCTTTTAAATAAAGTAAATTTAAAAAGAGAAAAAAAGTAAGTACTATATATTGACCCATTCTTAGTTTAAGGTGTCAAGATTTAGAAAGGTTGGAGCGACTACATAATATATTTTATAGTGGTTTTCAGGGATATGCCAAAAAGCCACATTGTTTGTTATTATTGAAATGTCAATGAACATTTGTGAGTCCTCCAGCTTCCCAGAAAGTTGTGCAGGTTAAGTGATTTCAGTCACCAAGATGAACAATATCCCTACCTTGGAGAAGCTCCAATTATACCAAGGTAACACATACTAGGGATATAAAGTGATAAATGCTATATTTATCAAGTGCTGGGGAGTCTTAGTGGAAGAAAGAATTACTACCACCTAAGGAGCCAGGATTGGTTTCAAAAGGAAGCAAGATAAATAAACATTTATTTAACAACTTACAGTTTCCAGGAGTAATGGGGTTCTATGACATGGAAATTTGCATCTCTTCCCTCTGCATCCGTTCCCCACAACTGCCACCACCCATTGCTTTGGGAACCTGCTGCCCTACATGGTTCTTCTTTGCACACTGTTCCCTAGGACTTTCCCGGAGCTCCGTCTGGCACTTTAATCAGGTTTGTGTTCAATTCTTACCTCTTCTTTTCTCCAGACTACATTGTCTGAAATATCCCCACACCTCATCATGCTCTTTCTTCTTACCTGAATTTGTCTTCAAAGCACCTAACTACTTGACATTTTACAATACTATACATTTATTTACTTTGGTTTGGTTTGTTTGGCTTCTTTATTGGAATTGAAAGTGCCACACAAATAAGAATTTTGGCCCCTTTTTCCTTGCTACTGTACTCCCAGTGCTTCGACCAGTGCCTGGGATCTAGTAGGCGCTCAGCACTCATTTGTCGATTATGCAAATGGATGAAGACTGAATATCTCCAGTCTAAATCCCTCACCTGAGTGCAGACCCATATATACTCAACTGCTGCTGTCTCCACCAAATCAACCTACTGCCTCTCTGCCAAACCGTCCTCACTTCCGTAGCTCCGCGGAGCATCCCAATGGCTCAAACCAGACATTGCCAAGTCAATACTGACTTACCCCTCTTCCTTCCCTCCTTCCCACAAACATCCAAATAGGTCCTCATTAAACCCCCTTAATTCTGTTCATGAATAACTCTCGAATCTGTCCAGTTCTCCCCATCCCCCCTGCTATTATCTTGATTTAAAGTATCCTTGACTCTTGGCTGGATTGTCCAAAGAGTCTCCTCCTCTTTTGTTTTCCCGGTACCCTGCTTTGATCCCTCCAGCTACTCTCCAAACTCCTACCACAATGCTTTTCATTAAATGCAATCAGATCACATGACTGCTGTGCTTAAAACCTAGATTCGTAGAATAAAATCTAACTCCTTTGCCTGGCCCCGTTCACCACTGCCTCATGCTGACATCCCCAGGTTTTCTCTGGCCACCTGTTCAGCCTTACCAGCCAGCTACACCCTGCACCAGCTCGTCTCGCCTTTGTCCTTGCTGCTTCCTCTGTTTAGAACATGTCCTGCCCCTCTCCAATTTGATCAGAAGGCAAAGACTGAGAAACTGACCCCCTGCTGTGTGCTGCCTCTGCAACCTTTGCCCGCTCCACTGGACTGTAAATCATGCATCTAGTCATTGACCCAAAGCTCAGGAGCATTAGAGGAGCATAGTGCCTGCCTATGAAAAAAATATGTCTTTACGTCCCCAGTACCTAGCATGATGCCTGACACAAAGGAGATACCTAGTAAATGTTTGGAGAATGAATGAATGAATGAATGAGTGAATCTGTTTTTCAGAATCTCGTCCTAGAATCTAGCAGTAAAGCGGAAAACGGATCGCTGGTAGGGAGTCTCAAAGCATGCAGCGTAGTTAAGAGCTAATTGACATATTCCGGACAAGATGAAGAGAGCCTAGACTCAAGCAGAGGCAACAGGAATGGAAATTAGGAGTCAGAATAAGAGACTTTTGTTCCAAAAAACAAAAGGTATTTTATGAGCAAATGCAATTGAGCACTGTGTGTGTTCTGAAGGATGGGTCTAGTGTTTTAAATTTAGACAAAGGGCTGGAAAGCCAGACGTACCCCATGAGAAGCAATCAATCAACAAACTTCATGAAAGTGAGAGGAGGTGATTGAAGTAGACAAAGAGGTTAGCAAGGCACATAGAGTTTTTGATACAGAAATAAAAGAGAGTGTTTTAACTGCCGAAGAATCTAGAGGCTGACAAGGAGAGTGAAGATTTGAGTGCAGAGGATGTAATAACTGGAAAAGTTTGCCTCAGTCCTTAATATGGTAATAAAATTTGCAGACAGCCAACAATACTATACTGACTACAAAGTTATACATTATACAAGCTGCCTTCCATTTTGATCAGAGAGGGATAAAAAAAGTAAGCAAGCAAGTTTCTGCGATTTATTGGGGGGAAATAACTAACTTTCAGGGCGTGCCATAAGATCCGTGTAACCTTATCTCATTTACAAATAATTGACATCTCCAGAGTCATAATGTGATGTGACGCATAAGGTATCCCCAAAACATGGAAAGATTCTATTGTGACATCTGTGCTTTTAGCCCAAATGTGGGGAAGGGAAAGGAATGGGTATTTCCTAGGAGCCCACTATGTGGAGGACACTAGGGTTTACATGTTGTCACCCATCTTTACTTTTTAAAAATGAACATGAATCATTATTTGTCATAACTGATTTGGGGAGATTCTTTTTGGAAAATTCTTCAGAAACAATGAAGACCTACAAATACTTTTTTTTTTCTGAATAAAGAATACATATTATATAACACATTTGATCAGTACAAAAAGAGTTAAAAATAAATCTCCCACTCCAGATACCGAGCCACATTATTCTTCCTCTGAGACAATAACTAAAAATAATTTCTTATGCCCCTTTCCAATAACATTCTACACACATGTACACTTTTACATGCATCACTCAAAAATCCTTCAATAGTCACTGAACACAAATATTAGCTTAATATACATCCGTTCTGTGGTCTTCTTTTTCACTTAACAGTCTAGCTTGGAGAGTTCCCCATCTTAGTACATATTAGTGTCATTCTTTTCTCTCATCATATAATATTCCATTCTGTGGATGCACCATGTTTTATTTAACAAAGTCTCTGTTAGTGAATATTAAAGATGTTTCCAGATACTCTTTATACGTGTATAATTTCTCATACACGCAATTACAACTGTATTTGCTGGCACTGTTCAATAGTGATATGATGTGAACAACTTATGCAAATTTAAATGTTTAGTAGTCACATTAAAAAAAGTAAAAGAGGGGCGCCTGGGTGGCTCAGTCAGTTAAGCATCTGCCTTCAGATCAGGTTGTGATCTTGAGGTCCTAAGATCAAACTCCACATCAGGCTCCTCTTCAGCAGTGAGTCTGCTTCTCCCTCTCCCTCTCCCTCTGCCCTTTCCCCCAGCTTGTATCCTCTCTAAGTAAGTAAGTAAATAAATAAAATCTTAAATAAATAAAAAAGCAAAAGTAAAACAAGTAAAATTAATTTTTAAAATATATTATATTTAACCCATTATATCCCAAATATTCAACTTGTAAATCAAAGTAAAAAATCAGCAAGAGGGGTGTCTGGGTGGCTCAGTTGGTTAAGTGTCTGACTCTTGATTTTGGCTCAGGTCATGCTCTCAGGGTCATGGGATGAGCCCTGCATCAGGTTCTGTGCTCAGCATGGAGTCTGTTTGTCCCTTTCCTTCTATTCCTCCCCACTCTTGCACATGATATCTAATTATCTAAAATAAATAAATAAAATCTTTTTAAAACCCATCCATGAGATATTTTACATTTCATTTGGACTGAGTCTCTGAAATCCAGTGTATATTTTAGGGAGTACCACCTAACTCAGACAAGCCACATTTTAAGTGCTTAGCAACTAGGTATGGTCATGACTACCATGTTAGAAGGCATAGGTATATACATACATTCCTAGAAGAGAATTGCCAAGAGTATGAGGTAACATGCCTTTCAAAGAAGTTGTACCTATTTCCGTTACCCTCAGTTCAGTTAAAAACAGCATATCACTGAGTTTTGATTTGCAGTTACTACATTACAAGTGAGTTTGAATATCTTATATATTGAAAAGTTATTTGTATTGACTTTTCTGTAGATTCTTTCTTTCTTTCTTTCTTCCTCTTTTTCTTTTACTAGATTTGTTTTCTTTCTCACTGGTAGATCAGAGAATGAAACTATTGCCTTTATCTGTCATAAATGTTGCAAACATTTTTTTTAGTTTACCCTCTTTTGGCTTTGGTTGTAGCTTTATTTTGCCATGCAAAAATGTTTACATTTTAAGCAATCAGAATATCAATCATTTACGGCATCTTGATTTTATTATACTTATAGAGGTTTTTGTCTCTCTAAGATCATTTAAAAAATCTTTTCCATGACTCTTCTAATCCTCACAATAAAGTTAAGAAACTGATGTCATCATTTCCATTTTACAAATTAGAGAATAGACGCTTAGAGAAATATTAAATAAATTGCTTAAAAACACCCAGCTGATAAGTGGACATGCTAGGATTCTAACCCAGTCTGTCTAATAACATTAAAGACTATGCCGCTTTTTTGACTACACTGTAATGATCAATATAACCTGTGTTAGGTGTCTCCCTGCTGTCCACTTATTTTAAATCCTAGTGCTGTATTAAATATATCATTATTATTGATAGCTAAAACATTACATCAATGCTAACACCATATTCCCACAAAATTTCAGATAAATAGAAATAAGAACACTGGACAGTCCCAAGGCATACGGATGACAGGTGTTCCCCGGGTGGAGGAAACCAAGGATAATCAACTAGAATGCAACCATCAGGGAAGGCTAACACATGGGAATGATGACATTTGATTGGTGTCATAAAGGAGATGCAGAGATTAGACATACAGAACAGAGGGACAAAAAGTTCTAGAGAACAAACCTAAAAATGTTCAAGAGTTCAGTTCATTGAGGGAACGGAGAACAAATAACAGGTTTCAGTGAGACTGCAAAGAGCTTTGACTTTGAGAACGAAGGGTTTGGACATATTTATGTGAGTAGCCAGAAGTCACTGATACATTTTGAAAAAGGTAGTGACATGATTGGAATTCTGCTTCAGAAGATTAATCTGGCTGGCGTGTATAAGAGCTACTGAAGAGAGAAGAGTGCAGGAGAGAGAGAGGGAGTGAGAGGTGTGAGGGAGAGAAAGGCGGGAAAGGAGCAGATCATTTAGGGTCCTGGAGAGGAACATTAATCCATCATTATTGTACTATATGATTATGTTGTTTTCCTATTATTCACCTTTCCCACTAAATTTTGCTCCAAATGACAACTTACATTGTTTTAAAAACTCAAATCTGTCCTTTAAAGAAATAGATTTTTACCCCTTCAAGCTTTGAGACGAATTCAGAAGAGAAGTTTCAGAAATATCTTGTGCAGTGATTTCACTGCTAGACAAATGTATACCTGCTCGAAGTGAAAACCTTGGAAAATGTTCCAGTGGTTTTACCTAATGTTTAAAAAAAAATCACATTATAGTCTTACCTCATGCTAAAAACAAATTTCAACCACCATAAAGGAGAAGAAAATCTGCCTTTCTTATGTGCGATTTTCTGAGAATACATACATCTTATTCATATGTTTAGTTAATAGGCAAGCTTCCTCAGAATGAAGACTAGTCTATGGGGGTTTGCCTTCGTTTTTAAATCAATATCTGTCAGAGCTGAATCTAAAAGGCTGACTGGGTTTCAACTGCAAACTGGCTTCCACCATCATCATTCAACAGATTGTAGACATCTGCTGTTTTTGGTTGCCCTCCATATCTCCCACATATTCTGGAAACAGCAACTCTTCTTCTTCTTTCCTTTGGATTTATTCCTCCCCTCTCAAACCATGTGATTCTGATTGTGGGCCATTCCTGGTGCCTTCTCCCTGGCCTAGGAATGGACCCATGACCCGGCCTGATTAATCAGTCCTTCTGAGCAAGTTGTATATTCCAAGGTGGGGAAAGAGTTGTTCCCTCTTTTCTCTGGAGTTACAAGACTAAAGAAATGTAAGGCTGGAGCTGTCTTATGTCCCTGCATGGACAGGGACCCTCTCTGCAGTAAAAGAGAATGAGACCAAATTGTAGAAGGACAGGGATGTGTGGACGAGGGGCTAAGGCAAGAAATGGAGAGAAAACGGTAATATCGTTTAGAATCTGCTTCCACCCTTCTCATTCTCATCAACGGAACTGATAAATTCCTTCAGCTGATTTGACTTGAGCTTTCAGTAATTGCAACAAAAAGAGACCTAATTGCTTCACTTACAAATAAGTTCCAATATACCCAATACGATGTCATATTGTGTTACGAGCTTTTAGCTCATCCAATCTTTTTGATGTCCACATCTCTATTAGCTATGTTCTCTTTATTACTCTATTCTCTTAGTTTTTATCCCATTTCTCTAGCCACTCCATCTTGGTCTCCTTCTGGAACTTTCCCCCTTGGATTTCCATACTGTGTCTTTCTTCCTGTGAAATAGTGTCAAAACCTATAGTTCTAAAACCCACTTCTATTCTGTTGATTTTAAACCCGACATCTCACAGACCCCTCCAGCCCAAGGGGCTATATAGTAAACTTATTGTCTTTGACACCAAACCTTCTCCTTCTACCTACTATAATCTGTATCTTAACTGATTGACCCATCACCCAACCATAAGCTCAATCCAGAACCCCAAGAATCATTATTAGAGTCTCCTCCCCATCTTCTCTTTCCCTCTATCCTATCAATCATTAGATCATACACATGTTATTTTCTAAGTATCCTTCAAATCAGCGCCTACTTTTTATCTTAACATGTCCTACCCTAGTTCAAACTACCTAGTCTGGAATACCACTGTAACCCCCTAGTGACTCATCCTACCTCTAGGTCAGTCCTTTTATAGTATATGTTCTATCTTATTACCAGAAGGTTCTTCCTACAAAATAAACATGACAATTTCACTCCTCTCCTGAACATGCTTCAAGAGATGGCTCCATATCACTTTTAGGATAAAGTTCTAATTCCTTAGCTTAGTACATATAGCCATTCTTGAATCACCAAACATGTATTAAACACTCACCATGTCCCAAGTTCTGTAGTAGATGTTGTAGTTGCAGGAAACAAAACAAAAACATGGCTTCTGCCTAAAAGAGCTCCTGGTTTTGGAGAAAAGTCACTAAACAGCAGCAACTTGGTTGAAATGTATAACACAAATGCTGTGATTCATGCCATTTCTAATGCCATGAAAAAGCAATATCAAATACATAATCCAAGAGACCTCAACCTGAGTTGTTTGCCTACTAGAGACCCACTCTTACTTTTACCATTTTGTTTGAACTGAGATGAGGCTTTTCTACAAAATATTAAAGAAGGATTCATCCCAAAGAGTGACTTTCTGAATTTCTTTTAGCTACTGATAGATATTAGCACTCAAGGAGATTTGGACATTATAGCCTCGCACTCCTCTACCTTGATGGAGAAAGTTGTGTCTGCCTATGGCCACATAGATTCACCTTTGGGTCAGAGAGCTGTTCTGTGCCTTCTAAACACAAAATAAAGGATGCTCTATATCACTTGGTTTCTAATAGCATGTCATAGATTTTAATGCAACATTATGGGGTTACAGTATTTAATTGGTTTGGTGCTTGCTTCCTGTCTACTCCTATAATAAAGGGTACATTAGGTAGGCTTTATGTGTATGGCTTGACTTTGCATAAAACAGCTGCTCTCATTTTAAACTAGTGAAAAAACTAGGAATTATATCAGAGGGAACAATCCTTCACCTGATGACCTAATGGGTTTTTTCTCTCTTCTAATTTCCATGAGTCTAGATGCATCTTTTGTGAGGAAAAAATGCTCTCTGGCTGCTAATTTGACAACTGGAAATTTTTTGCTCTTTTTCACCTGGACTTTCATCACTGATTTCAGCTTGTAGGAGATGGGGAAGTTGTCTCAGAGAAACTATTTTTGAAAGCTGACTAACAATGGTCCAAGGGTGACGCAGGAAGGTAAGCATTAAGCAGATTGTTGAATAGGAAAAAAAAGTTGTTTGATGTATTTCCTTCCTCCTGCTGAAGTATTGACCAGATAAGGGCTTCCTGGGTGCTAGTGAAACTCTATTTCTTTATCTCTCATGGTTACTGGGTGTGCTCAATTTTAATAAATTCATGCAACTTTCTGTATTTATGTTATACTTTAACCAAAAAAAAAAAAAGGAAAAAAAAAAACCTTGCCAATTCCTTCCCTACCTGAAGGATTGAAGGATAAACACACACACACACACACACACACACACACACATCTTCCCTCTTCATACAAAGGGATTATCTTCCTAAAATATCTTTCTCTTTTCTGTTAGACTATAAATTCTCTTTCTTCTTTATTAGAGTTTAAATTCCTTGTGAGTAGGGCATATGTCATACATAGTTTACACTCCCTCTTGGAGCTAGCACATAGGAGATACTTAAATAAATGCTGAACAAAGGAATGAATAAATGACCAAAGTAAAGATTTTAGAAACAGGTTTTAATAACTAAGAATAGGAATATAGTAAATTAGTATTCTCTACATTGCAAAAGACAATTATGCCCATGATGATCTTGGACATTGGCCAGGTTCTCCAGGCAGTTCGAATCTCATAATTGTGGTAAATATTAAATATAATGTTTGACCAATTAAATCAGCCTTATCCTCAGTATTACTGGATAAGAGTCGGGAAGAGTAAGGTCTCTGTGACTTAGAGATTCTCTTCAAAGAGTGTTGCGACTACGGTACTACAGGGTGAGATGGGCTTAGTGTTGGAGCAGGGGACAAAGCACTGTCTCCATCCCCCATGTGATAAAATCTTCATTCATGTCACAAGAATAGTCATTGTTATTATAGGGACCTGACTTAACATGTACAGTTTTATTTTGTCATTGTTTTCTCTAGCCCTCATCTTGAAAAACTTCATGCTTAAACTGTGAAAAAACAAATAGAAAGATCAAGGTAGAAAGAATATGAATTGATACTGTAGCCTCATTGCATGAAGGTTTGGGTTTTGCTAACATAGGGTGTAGGTTTTAACAGCTGTGATGTCTGGGCCTGCGCAGAGTGGCCTGTTAGAACTAAGATCCTTGCATGAAGCTGAGATCTTCAAAACATCATGTGGTCAGTGGAAAATTGGCTCTCTAAAAATATCCACATCCTAATGCCAGGAACCTGTGAATGTTACCATTCTTGGCAAAAGGGAATTAAGTCTGTGAATGAACTGACTTTATAATAACAAGAGTATCCTGAGTTATCTGAGTAGTTCCAATGTCATTACAAGAGTCTTTAGAAGTGGAAGAGGAAGACAGAGGAAGAGACCAGAGATATGCCATGTGAGAAAGACCTAACTCAGCATTGTTGGCTTTGAAAATGGAGGGCGGACCATCAGCTGAGGAATGTGCACAGCTTTTGGAAGCTTCAAAAGAAAGAAATGGATTCTCTCCTAGGGCCTCCAGAAGGAACCAGGTCTACTGACACATTGATTTTAGCTCAATGAGATACATTTTGGACTTCTGACCTACAAAATTATGGATAGTTTGTGATAATTTAGTACAGCAGCAATAGGAAACTAATGCAGACTTTGTCCTCCATAAATATTGGACTAGAAAAAAATCTGCTCATTAACACAGGTAAAGAACAAGGGATTTTATCTAATTTCCTGGTGCTTTAGGTTAAAAAGTGTCCCCTGAGATTTTGTTACCATGGCCTTTTTTTTTTGTTACACCTTGCCCTTCACTTGGTGTAGGATCTGGGATTCCCAAAGTGAGAAATCATCAAAATAATTTTTCTCAGGGAGCAGCTCCTGCCAAAATCCTCTTAAAAAGGCCCAACCTTAGTCCAGGAAATGCACGATTTACACAGATAAAGTTCTGAGAATACCCTACTTAAAATGACAGTCCAAATTTTAAAGAGCGAGAGAGAGAGAGAGAAATAATTCGCATAAACCAAGTTAAGCAGATATAACAAAGAGCAAAAACAATATCATAGGAGTATCATATGATAGAAAAACTACAGAGAAAGGAAAATAAGTATATTTTAAATGATTGATAACAGAAAAGCATCAGAATAATAAAACAAGACGCTATAAAAAAGATCAGACAGATTTAATAAAGAACAAAGTGGAAATTCCAAAACTGAAAAAGATAGCCTTTGCAATTAAAATTTTTATGAACAGATGAAACAGCGTTTAATCTTTGGTAGAATCAAAAAGAGAATTAGCAAACTAAAAGATAAATCTAGAGACACCATCTAGAACAATGACAGAAAGCATAGAAAGAGAAGATCAAAAACATGTGTACTAAGAATTCCTAAAGAAGAAAATCAAGTGAGTGGGAGAGGAGCAATATTTAGAAAATGTACCATATGGTACATTTTCTAAATATCATATATATATATATACACACATATATATATGATATGCATATATCTTATATATATATCTTAAAATCAATGTCAAGTAGGTACTGATGAAGAAAGTAAGATGGTTATTAAGCACCTCTCTCTTGACTCTTGTTTCTGGCATATAGTAAATAATAACCCTACACATTGAATAATTGGCCTATATTGTATATTATAGGCTTCTCCTCTGCCAAAATATAATTTGCAAAAGTTAAAAACATTATAAAAATATAAAATGAATATAAAACAAAGACTTCATCCAACTCATTAATTGGGGAGGGAAGTTTTAAAATAGCAAGGCTTATTCAAAGAGCACTTTTTAAATGTTAGAATAAGATTGCTAGGTTAGACACAAAACTGAGTTTGTCCTACAGGACAATGAATGATCACCTTTGGGTTATCTTCTCATCACTGGCATCCCTTTGGGACAAGATTCATTTACATTTTTATTATAAGTTTTCTACAAGTTAACCTCCACACTTCCAGAGAAGTAAAATGTCCTAATCAGTAGTAAAGAAAATGCCAAACACAAGTTTGCAACCCTAGAAAATCAGATACCTGCTTCAGGCACATTAGACAATGCCCCGCACTCCACGATCAGGACACCAAGTGATCCTTTCTGCCTATTTCCAAATTGTGGATAGTTTCTCTTAAAATCCCATTGATTTGGAAAGATTTCATAGATTTAAAAATCCATTAACACCAAAATTGGCCCTTCATCATACTTCATGTGTGTTTCTCAGAATAACTTTAAAAGGAAACTGTACTTCAGTGGGTGGTAGGAAATGATACGACTGGACTACTCAAATAAAATGGGACAGCTAATGTAGGGCAGGCTACTTTCATTTTATCATAAAAAACACCACCAATACAACAATCCTAGTGAGTGTTTGTAAAGATAATTATGTCTTTCCTGCCCATTTTCAATCCAGTCTCCTTTATTGCCACCAGAGAGACCTATAGTGCAAATCTGACCTTGTCATTCCCTGGCTGCAAATCCTTCAAGAGCTTTCACACCTCAGTGTGGCCCCTGCAGCATTTAGAGAACACATGTATCCCTCTAGTCCTTCCTCTTACCATCCCTATGCCACCACCGCAGGCTTGTGATACAGCCAAACTGAGCTTCTTTCCAGTTCTTGAAAAGCCACATTCCAGTTTGCCTTTAGGTGTCCCAGAATGCTATTCTCTAAGTCTGGACTATTTTCCTCCATCTTCAGAAACTATTTCTTACCTAATTATCTATACCCAGTATTTGTTTAAAACTTGTCTGAGCCCAGATTTCCTAGACAACAGAGCTTAAAGCAAGAAATCAGAGCTGGTGCTTTGTGGGGAGGGTGGGGATGTGTAATCCTGGGCAAACAAGGGAGGAGAAAACAGGTGAAGCAAGACAGGATGTGAAACAACAGGGAACGTGTTAGCACTCTGGCCACTGCTTCAGCACAAGCCTTGATAAGCATAGCAGTTTGCTCAGCAGCTGTGATCGTTGAGTATTCAAGATTTCTCAAGGTGACAGTACAGAGAAACAATGCCTCAAAAGGGGAGAAAGTAAGAAGGGGAATCTGTTTGCCCAACCCCATGTGCCTTTTGTTTCCTACTAGACTGGTCTTTGGAGGATCTCAGCTTTATGCCAAAATCTTAGTTCTAACTTGCCACACGACACATTCCCTGGCCTCACAGCCATTAAACCCCAAGTGGGGTTAACCACCTAGGTCATCCTTTTAGGTCATGACATCTGGCCATTTTGGCAGCCTCTCAGAATACCAGATCATGTATTCAATGATGTCATGTGCAAGGACTCAATATATGCCACTTATATGTGCCAAGATATGCCACTTGGAATAAGAATTATTTTGAGCTGAAAGCATTTGGGATACAAGAGATACAGAAAGAAGCATTTCTGGAGCTTCCCTTGTCTGATGAAAAGCAAAAACTTCTGAGAAATGAACACTGCTGGAAATCCCCTCTCCCAGGGAAAGTTTACAGCCACAGAGAAGATGGAAATTCAGCACTGGGTGGAACCACACAAAGGAAACACACTCATTGGTTTCTCCCATATATTTACCTTCCCATAGTTTGTCCTCCTTGGAATCCTAAAACCTCTTTCTTTGTCTTGTACTTTTCAACAAATTTACTGTTCTTTGTTAAGATGCTATATAAGCTCAAGTGTTTTTGTTTTTGTTTTGTTTTTGTTTTTTAGAGAGGGAGAGAGAGAGAGAAAGATGGGGAGGGGCAGAGGGAAAGAGAATCTTAAGCAGCCTCCACACCCAGCATGGAGTCTGACATGGGGCTTGATTTTACAACTCTGAGATCATGACCTGACCCAAAATCAAGAGTCGAACACTTAACTGACTGAGTCACCCAGGTGTCCCTATGTAAGACCAAGTTTTAACCACCTCTTTGAGTTACTCATCACTGAGTTTCTCCCACAAGTATGCAAGTTACATGTGTTAATAAACTGTTTTTCTTGTGCTAATCAGCCTTTGTCAGCCTACATCACAGGGCCCCGGTCAGAAAACCCAGAAAATTAAAGGAAAAGTCTTTTTTTTCTTTACCTACAAGTATTTCCAAAGAAAGGACAAAATGTGCTAGTTTAGATCCTTTGAGAAGCAGACATCAAAACTGGGTTAAGTATCCAAGATATTGATTGTGTGAAACAGCTATAAGGAAAATGAGGGAGGAACAAAAAGGTGGAAAAAGCAGAGAATGATGTCAACGCATAATGGAGGCAGGAAAGGAAATTCTTAGTAGGAAAGTTTTAGTCAGGAGGAGAGAGGAGCAAGATGGCAGAGGAGCAGGAGACCTGAATTTCATGTCATCCCAGGAATTCAGCTACATAGTTATCAAACCATTCTGAGCACTACAAACTCAACAGGAGATCGAAGAGAAGAATAACAGTAATTCTATGAACAGAAAAGCAACCACTTTCTGGAAGGCAGGACCTGCAAAGAAGTAAATCCAAGGCAATATACGGGAAGATAGACCATGGGGGGAGAGGCCAGCTCCTGATAAGCAGTAGAGAGTGGAGCACAAAATCAGAACATATAGAAGTCTGTTTCACTGAAGGACATCAATTCAAAGGCTGAGCAGGGGGTGGAGCCCTCGCTGGGACACCATGGTCTCAGGACGCGCGGGCTCACAGAAAGACCGAGGGTGCCTGAGTGTAGTAGAGCTCCCAGCCATCAGAATGGGAAAGCCAGCTGCAAAGATGGAGCCGAAGAGTGGGTTCTCAGCTCGGGGTTACCTTAAACCATGATCCAAGGCACAGTCAGGCCACTGCTCTTTCAGCAGGGACCCCACAAGTGGCACATCCTGGGAGACCCCCCCCCTTCCTCCACTGGGAGGAGTGACATAGGAGTGCGCTGCAGGAATCTGCTGGGTGTGGAGACTCCACACAGGCCCGTGCACCAGAGATAGAAACACTCAGTCACAGGCTGGGAGAGCTTGGAGTGTGGCCAGAGACCAGGGAGATGGGAGGGACTGACTGCTTTTCTCTGAGGGCACACTGAGGAGTGAGGTCCCCAGCTCTCTCGGTTCCTCCAGGGCTGGAGATTGGGAGGCTGCCATTTTCATTCTTGTCCTCCAAAGCTGAACGGAAAGCCTTCAGGGAACAAAAGCTACCAAGAGCAAAATGCTAGCAGATTAATTAGCCTGGCCCCTGGCAAGGGTGTGCAATTCCACCTCAGGCAAAGACATTTGAGAATCACTGCAAGAGGCCCTTCCCCCAGAAGATCAGCAAGAACCTCCAGCAAAGACCAAGTTTCCTTATCAATGAGAACTGCAAAACACTAGTGCTAGGGGAATATGGCACATAGAATTCATGGTTTTTTTCCCATGAGTCTTTAGTCTTCCAAAGCTTATTTATTTATTTTTTTTAGTTTTTGTTACTTTTTTCTTTTTCATTTTTTAAGTATTTTCTCTCTTATTTTAACCTATTTTAATTATTTTATCTTATCAATACTTTTTTAAAAATCTTTTTTAATTTTCATTTTTATAGTCACATTTTATCCCTTCATTGTATTTAACCTTATTTTTTTGTATACATATAAGCTCTTCTTTCTTTAAAATTTTGGGATACAGATTCCTCTAACAGACAAAAATATACCCTATCTAGCATATGGCTTTGTTCTAGTCTGCAGCCTGATCACATTCTCTCCTTTTTTTTTTCTTTTTTCAACCAACTTCCTATCTTATTAATTCCTTTTTTAAAAATCTTTTTAAATTTTCACCTCTACAGTCATATTCCACCCCTTCATCTTGTTTGCTATATATGTATATATCTATATCTATATCTATATATCTATATATACGTATATATATCTATATATACGTATATATAGATATATATATCTTTAAAATTTTGGAAACCAGTTTCTTCTAACAGACCAAAATACACCCCAAATCAAGTAAGTGGCTCTGATCTATTCACCAGCCTAATCATATATATATTTTTTCATTTCTTCTCTCCCCAGTTTTAGGTCTCTTCTGATTTGGTTAGTGTATGTTTTTCTGGGGTCCTTGTTACTCCATTACCATTTTGTTCTCTCATTCATCTATTCTCTGGACAAAACGACCAGGTGGAAAAATTCACCTAAAAACAAACAAACAAACAAACAAACAAACAAAACAGAACAAGAGGCAGTATTGACTTCTGGAAAACTAACCAATACAAACATTAGTAATATGTCAAATCTAGAGTTCAGAATGACGATTCTCAAGGTGCTAGGTGGGCTTAGAAAAGCGTAGAAGAGGGTGCCTGGGTGGCTCAGTGGGTTAAGCCACTGCCTTCGGCTCAGGTCATGATCTCAGGGTCCTGGGATCGAGTCCCGCATCGGGCTCTCTGCTCAGCAGGGAGCCTGCTTCCCTCTCTCTCTCTCTCTGCCTGCCTCTGTCTACTGTGATCTCTCTCTGTCAAATAAATAAATAAATAAATCTTTAAAAAAAAAAAGAAAGAAAAACATAGAAGATACCTTATCCCTTTCTGGAGTAATAAAATCCCTTTCTGGAGAAATAAAAGAACTAAAATCTAATGAAGTTGAAATAAAAAAAGCTATTAATGAGGTCCAATAAAAAATGGAGGTTCTTACTGCTAGGATAAATGAGGCAGAAGAGAGAATTAGTGATATAGAAGACCAAATGATGGAGAATAAAAAAGCTGAGCAAAAGAGAGATAAACACAAGGGGAGAATTCAAGAGGTAAGTGTTACCATATGATGAAACAATATTAGAATAATTGGGATCCCAGAAGAAGAAGAAAGAGAGAGGGGGGCAGATGGTATATTGGAGTAAGTTGTAGTAGAGAATTCCCTAATTTGGGGAAGGAAACACGCATCAAAATCCAGGAGGCACAGAGAACCCCACCCAAAATCAATAAAAATAGGTCCAAACCCCATCATCTAATAGTAAAACTTACAAGTCTTAGTGACAAAGAGAAAATCCTGATAGCAGCTTGGGACAAGAGGTCTGTAACATACAATGGTAGAAGTATTAGATTGGCAGACCTATCGACAGAGATCTGGCAGGCCAGAAAGGACTGGCATGATATATTCAGAGCACTAAAGGAGAAAAAATATGCAGCCAAGAATACTATATCCAGCTAGGCTGTTATTGAAAATAGAAGGAGAAATAAAAAGCTTCCAGGAAAACAAAAACTAGAAGAATTTGCAAACACCAAATCAACCCTACAGGAAATATTGAAAGGGGTCCTCTAAGCAAACAGAGAGCCTAAAAGTAACAGAACAGAGAGGAACAGAGACAATATATAATAACAGTCACCTTACAGGCAATACAATGGCACTAAGTTCATATCTTTCAATAGTTACCCTGAATGTAAATGGGCTAAATGTCCCAATCAAAAGACACAGGGTATCAGAATGGATTAAAAAACAAAACGAAACAACAACAATAACAACAACAACCAAAAAAACCAAGACCCATCAGTATGCTGCCTGTAAGAAATTCACTTTAGACCCAAAGACAACTCCAGATTTAAAGTGAGGGGGTGGAAAACTATTTACCATGCTAATGGACATCTAAAGAAAGCTGGACTGGCAATCCTTATATCAGACAAATTAGATTTTAAGCCAAAGACTATAATAAGAGATGAGGAAAGACATTATATCAAACTTAAAGGGTCTGCCCAACAAGAAGATCTAAAAATTTTAAATATCTATGCCCCTAACATGGGAACAGCCAACTATATAAACCAATTAATAACAAAATCAAAGAAACACATCAACAATAATA
This sequence comes from Martes martes, assembly GCF_963455335.1. Taxonomy (NCBI): domain Eukaryota; kingdom Metazoa; phylum Chordata; class Mammalia; order Carnivora; family Mustelidae; genus Martes; species Martes martes. The sequence continues at coordinate 24,181,527 of NC_137895.1, forward strand.
CAATAATAGTAGGGACTTTAACATCCCCTTCACTGAAATGGACAGATCATATAAGCAAAAGATCAACAAGGAAATAAAGGCTTTAAATGACACACTGGACCAGATGGACATCACGCATATATTTAGAACATTCCATCCCAAAGCAACAGAATAAAAATTCTTCTCTACTGCACCTGGAACATTCTCTAGAATAGATCACATCATGGGTCACAAATCAGGTCTTAGCCAATAATGAAAGATTGAGATCATTCCCTGCATATTTTCAGACCACAGTGCTTTGAAACTAGAACTCAACCATAAAAGAAGAGTTGGAAAGAACTCAAATACATGTAGGCTAAAGAGCATCCTACTAAAGAATGAATGGGTCAACCAGGAAATTAAAGAAGAATTTTAAAAATTCATGGAAACAAATGAAAATGAAAACAACTGTTCAAAATGTTCGGGATGCAGCAAAGGTGGTCCTAAGAGGAAAGTATATATAACAATACAAGCCTTTCTCAGGAAACAAGAAAGTTTTCAAGTACACAACCTAACCCTACACCAAAAAGAACTGTAGAAAGGACAGCAAAGAAAACCTAAACCCAGCAGAAGAGAAATAATAAAGATCAGAGGAAAAATCAGTGAAACAGAAACCAAAAGAACAGTAGAACAGATCAACGAATATAGAAACTGGTTCTTTGAAGGAATTAATAAGATTGATAAACCCCTGGCCAGACTTATAAAAAAGAAAAGAGAAAGGACCCAAATTAATAAAATCATGAATGAAAGAGGAGAGATCACAACCAACACTAAAGAAATACAAACAATTATAAGCACATATAAGCAACTATACGCCAGCAAATTTGACAATCTGGGATCAATGGATGCATTCCTAGAGACATATAAACTACCAAAACTGAACCAGGAAGAAATAGAAAACTGAACAGACCCATAGCCAGTAAGGAGATTGAAACAGTCATCAAAAAATCTCCCAGCAAACAAAAGCCCAGACCAGACAGCTTCTCAGGGGAATTCTACCAAACATTTAAAGAAGAATTAATGCCTATCTCCTGAAACTGTTCCAAAAAATAGAAATGGAAGGATAATTTCTAAACTAATTTTATGAGGCCAGCCTTACCTTGGTTCCAAAATCAAACAAGGACCCCATCAAAAAGGAGAATCACAGATCAATATCCCTGATGACCACAGATGCAAAAATTCTCACCAAAATACTAGCCAGTAGGATCCAATAGTACATTAAAAGGAATATTCACCACAACCATGTGGGATTTATTCCTGGGATGCAAGGTTGGTTCAACATCTGCAAATCAACCAATGTGATACAGTACATTAATAAAAGAAAGAACAAGAACAATATGATACTTTCAATAGATGCTGAAAAAGTATTTGACAAAGTACAGCATCCTTTCCTGATCAAAACTCTTCAAAGTGTAGGGATAGAGGGTACATATCTCAATACCATCAATGCCATCTATGAAAAACCCACCACAAATATCATTCTCAATGGGGAAAAACTAAGAGCTTTTTCCTAAGGTCAGGAACACAACAGGAATGTCCACTATCACCACTGCTATTCAACATAGAATTAGAAGTCCTAGCCTCAGCTATCAGACAACAAAAAGAAGTAAAAGGCATCTGAATCAGCAAAAAAGAAGGCAAACTCTCACTCTTTGAGATGATAGGATACTTTATGTGGCAAACCCAAAAGACTCCACTCCAAAACTGCTAGAACTCATACAGGAATTCGGTAAAGTGTCAGGATATAAAATCAATGCATGGAAATCAGTTGCATTTCTATACAACAGCAGCAAGACAGAAGAAAGAGAAATTAAGGAGTTGATCCCATTTACAACTGCACCCAAAACCATAAGATACCTAGGAACAAACCTAACTAAATATGTAAAGACTCTATACTCAGAACCCTATGAAGCACTCATGAAATAAATTGAGTAAGACACAAAGAAATGGAAAAATGTTCCATGCTCATGGGTAGGAAGAACAATTATTGTAAAAATGTCTATGTTACCTAAATCAATCTACACATTTAATGCAATCCCTATGAAAACACCATCAATTTTTTTCAAAAAAATGGAACAAATAATCCTAAAACTTATTTGGAACCAGGAAAGACCCTGAATAACCAGAGCAATGTTGAAAAAGAAAACCAAAGCTGACTGCATCACAATTCCATACTTCAAGCTCTATTACAAAGCTGTCATCATCAAGACAGTATGGTAGTGGCACAAAAACAGACACATAGATCGATGGAACAGAATAGAGAGCCTAGAAATAGACCATCAACTCTATGGTCAACTAATCATTGACAAACCAGGAAATAATGTTCAGTGGAAACAAGACAGTCTCTGAACAAATGGTGTTGGGAACATTGGACAGCCAGATGCAGAAGAATGAAACTGGACCATTTCCCTACACCACACACAAAAATAGACTCCAAATGGATGAAAGACCTCAATGTGAGAAAGGAACCTATCAAAATCCTTGAGGAGAACACAGGTAGCGACCTCTTCGACCTCAGGCGCAGCAACTTCTTCCTAGGAACATCGCCAAAGGCAAGGCAAGCAAGAGCAAAAATGAACTACTGGGACTTCATGAAGATCAATAGCTTTTGCACACCAAAGGAAACAGTCAATAAAACCAAAAGACAACTGACAGAATGAGAGAAGATACTCACAAATGACATATCAGATAAAGGGCTAGTATCCAAAATCTATAACTTATCAAACTCAACACCCAAAGAACAAATAATCCACTCAAGAAATGGGCAGAAGACATGAACAGACATTTCTGCGAAGAAGACATCCAGATGGCCAACAGACACATGAAAAAGTGCTCAACATCTCTCGCCATCAGGGAAATACATATCAAAACCCTAGTGAGATACCACCTGACACTAGTCAGAATGGCTAAAATCAACAAGTCAGGAAATGACAGGCATTGGTGAGGATGCAGAGAAAGGGGAACCCTCCTACACTGTTGGTGGAAATGCAAGCTGGTACAACCACTCTGAAAAACAGTATGGGGGTGCCTCAAAAAGTTGAAAATAGACCTACCCTATGACCCAAGAATTGCTACTAGATATTTACCCTACAGATACAAATGTAGTGATCCAAAGGGGCATGTGCACCCGAATGTTTATAGCAGCAATGTCTACAATAGTCAAACTATAGAAAAAGCATAGATGTCTATCAAGAGATGAATGGATAAAGAAGATGTGGTATATATATATATATATATATACAATGGAATACTATGCAGCCATCCAAAAAAACACCAAAATCTTGCCATTTGCAACAATGTGGATGGAACTAGAGGTTATTATGCTAACTGAAATAAGTCAATCAGAGAAAGACGATTATCATATTCTCTCTCTGATATGAGGAATTTGAGAGGCAGGGCCAGGGGTAGTGGGAGGTAGGGAGGGTAAAAATGAAACAAGATAGGATTGTGTGGGAGACAAACCATAAGAGGCTCAATCTCAGGATACAAACAGGGTTGCTGGGGGAGGGGGTGAGAGAGTTGGGGTGGCTGGCTGGGAGACATTGGGGAGGGTATGTGTTATGGTGAGGAAAACAAAAAAAGATCAGTGGTTGCAGAGGATGGGGCTTGGAGAAAAAGAAGAAAAGAAAAGAAAGATAGTTCTAGTCAGACTGATAGGGAATCCTAGAGCCAAAGCTGCCTATTGTAGAAGTCCTGTGTTGTACGGGAAAGGGCCTGCCTTAGGATCCCTTTGTCACTTAGTCTCTGGCAGAGAGCAACCTGGGAAGTGGGGTGTCAGCCCCCACACAGTGGATTCAAAGCACAGAAGCTGGAGTCATCCATTGCTTCTGTCCCTCTCAGCAGATCTGAGTGGTGCACAAGGAGTGACAGTCTCTAGCTGAGTGGTAGATACCAAGATGGAGGCCAGGACCACTGGGTGTTGGGTTCTTGGTGTTGCAGCACAGCCCGATGTAGGGGGCTGAGAGAATCTGAAGTGGCAGCCGACATCCGTGTCGACACAAGAGTCAAGGCAATTCTACTGGGAAGGCTGCCTTCAAAATCATACCAGTCTTTCATCCCACGTTAGGGGCTCCTGGTCTTTGCCCTGTGATTGCTTTATCAAAGCATGATTATACTGTATTGTAACTGCATATTTATTAGTAATCTTTCCTGATAGTGTAAGCTCTAAGGAGGCAGGGGCCATATCTGTCTTGTTCATGGTCCTCAGAAGGAACACAACAAAGAAAGCTGAACAGATGAGAAACAGAACCCCTGCTGTCTGCCATTGATACTTCCAAGGCTATGAAATGAACTGTGGATGCTTTTATCCCTAAGATTCTCTACCTTTAAAGTAAGTCTCAATTAAAAACATAATACATACATACATACATACATACATAAAACCTCTTTTAGTGGTGGTGAAGGATAACCTTATAAAAAGATGTGTAGTGGAACTTTTCTTTTATTTTTAGAATTTCCCTAAACCCTAAAGATGAGGCCAGTGGCTAATAAATCCTCTCACATTCTAAAGATTGCTGGGGAAGCTTCCAGCCACCCCTCTCCAGGACTTGCCTGGAAGAGATGCAAAACATGACCTTGCGTTCCCCCTCCCACGCCCCACCCCCCACCACACACACACACACACACACACACACACACACACACACACTTCCCCTACCCCAGCTGTGTTACATAAACGAGTGGGAGTTCATTTAGAAAGAGAATGTTTGGGGAGGGGAGAGTGCTATGGCCTTTCTCCTCTCTCCTGTTGGAGCACGAAGTTAAGGGATGCTTCATGCACCATCAGGAAGATGATGGGGTAATGAAGGAGAGTGTTCTTTGCTGCAAAATGGAGTTGGGGCGGGGTGGTTCTAGAGAGAAACATGGTAGAGATTTGCGTGCCTGCAGTAGAAGACTGCAGTCACCTGTCAGCTTAATCTGGGGCCACCAGGAGCAGGCAAAGCTTTTAGGAAGAAGGATTTATGTCCCTTGAGTTTGGGGCTGTAGTTATTCATGTAGTGTGTGCTTCCCGCCTGCAGAATTCTGCAGTCGGAAGGCTGTACCGACCACGGACCATCACCCCAGACTCTCTAGGTTGGTTTCTGCAAGCTCTGTATAATTCTGACTTTCAGGGATCGGAATGCAGTTTACATTTTTATGTCACCTTTGATTCCGATTTCCTACATTTCTGAGTTAGGTCAGCTTGTGGATCGTCTTCCCTCGTGCACCCTAGACATGGAGCAGCCTTCTTTTGATTTCCCCTTAATGTCTGTCTCTCAGAGGAGGCATCTGTGTGTGGAGCAGAGGAAAATGGTTTATGTCACTCTGTTGCTTCTCACCCTCTTCCCCCCAGGACTCTTCCTTTTCTTCTTTCTCCTTTCCATTGGGGTCCCTAAGAAATTCATTTCCCTTTACTTTTTCCTGTAAAACAACTTAGACCACTGCATCTTCCTTGCTCAGGACTTCCATTTACCTGTAGTCAACACGCTCTGTAAACAATGGACCATTTTCTCCAGGGCTTCCACCTGGAGGAGCACTAAACTCTGCTACTGGTCTCTGAGATTAGATAGCTGACGGAAGAGATCTGATTCAGAAGTGACTGAAGGGTAATTGATGAGCCACCACTGGTCACCCCCTTCCCTTGTTCCATAGAGACTTAGTGAGCGGGCATGGCGCCCTCCATCACGCCTGGGGTGGGTCTCAAGGCAGTTTCCAGGGTGGAAGAGAACATTATGTTTGTCTGCTAGATAAACTATAACGCCACCCACTTCTGAAAGCAGATGCTGCAAACCTCGGTTCTGGTTTTAAATCACACATTTTTGTCCTCTTCATTTCACATCTGTCACATGAACTGTGCCAGAATACATTTAATAAAGAAGTCCATGCTAATCATTAATTATGATACAATATACCAGTTGTATTGTAGTCTAATGTAACTCACACTTGTGGATTTCAAAAAGCTTCCCCAGAGTTAATTAATCTTCAGCTTTGCTAATGAAAAGCATGGCTTCTACCCGCCGTGAGTTTGGGTTTCTAATCTGTTCCTTAAGGTCACCTCATTTTTCTTGAAAATGTACATTTATAGTTTAACACTGCAGATCTTTCACATTCCCTATTAAGCAATTATTTTGATTACTTCATTATCTTTCTTTTTTTTTTCTTAGACTATTTAGGTTGGTTTCTGCCTACCGCTAGCCAAGTGTAATTCCGACATTCTCTCTCACTCCCTTTATTAGCTTGATTTGCATTAGCAAGGGATTCATTTTCATTCTGAAGACTGAAAACAATTTCATTATCTGATAAAAATTATCTCCTCATATGCTGTAAGAAGCAATTCTCCTCATTTATGGTCTCATTAAGCATTTCATATACCTAATACATCTTCTCAATTCTTCCTCTTTCCGGAAGTAATCATTCTTGCAGCTCAACTTGGGCTTGGAACTCTCATTTTTGCCTTCCTTCCCTCTTTTGTTCTTTCTTTTCCTGACGTAGTAACTGCATCATCTCTGTGAACACTGACTGTTTCCTTCTCTTCCTACACATTTTGTTCAGGTTTCATTCCAACACCTAGACTGCTGTATCATAAGTTGTAAGTTTACATTTCTGTTGTCCTTAGTGGACTATGAGCATCTGAAGGGTGGGCCACAGCTTCCAGATATTTATATATTCAGAGTCTGGAACTGTGTCCAGTGTTCAGCAATAATCAAAAGATGTGTATTGAATAGATGAGAGACTAAGGACACGCACACACAATCATTTTTATTTTTAAAAAATAGTACTTTTCAGAACACAAGAGAAAGTGGAGAGGCCAGAGCAAGTTGATAAGGAAATGAATCAGTTGGACAAACTGAGTCAAGCTGAAGAGATATACAGATCTGCAAGTAATAGGAAAGAAGTGCTTTAACTGCCCCAGAGGAAGCTAAAAGTCCCTTGAGGCTGCAAGAGTCCAGATGAGCAAGAGCAAAAATCCAAAACGCGACCAGGAGAATATGGATACATCACAGTGATCACGTGGGGGCAAGTTCCAAGTCAGACCTAGTGCCTCCTGTGCAAATAAGATACTGAATCATGACTACTTCTCACCAAATCTCCAAAAGTTGACAGATATTGCTGAAACATTCCTGTCTGATGTCACATTCTTGATTTATTTCTCAGTTTTATTCATCCCTCAAGGAGGAAAAGAGTAATCAGAATACTTCCTTTTCACCATAAGCATGTCAGAAATATAAGGAATGCTGAAGAATCATCCTGTGGCATTGGGGTCAATTCCATGGAAATGCCATGGCAGCTCAGCCTGCAGTGGAGCTCAGCCTATTTTTTTTTTAATTATTATTTTTGTTAACATACAATGTATTATTTTCCCCAGGGGTACAGATCTGTGAATCATCAGGTTTACACACTTCACAGCACTCACCATAGCACATAACCTCCCCAGTGTCCATAACCCAACCACCCTCTCCATACCCCACTCCCCCAAGCAACCAACCCTCAGTTTGTTTTGTGAGATTAAGAGGCTCTTATGGTTTGTCTCCCTCCTGATCCCATCTTGTTTCATCTTTTTACCTTCCCTCCCCCCCAAACCCCCCATGTTGCCTCTCAAATTCCTCATATCAGGGAGATCATATGATAATTGTCTTTCTCTGATTGACTTGTTTTGCTCAGCATAATATCCTCTAGTTCCATCCACGTTGTTGCAAATGGCAAGATTTCATTTCTTTTGATGGCTGCATAGTATTCCATTGTCTATATATACCACATCTTCTTTCCATTCATTCATCTGTTGATGGACATCTAGGTTCTTTCCATAGTTTGGCTATTGTGGACATTGTGCACCCAAATGTTTATATCAGCCTATTTTTATGGAAGCAGAGTTCCTTAGCAGGTTTAGATTACATTAAATTTAAAATGCTATTAAACCTTTAAATGGAGAGGTCAAGCAGACAGGTGGCTATAGGACTTTGGAAATAGGGGAGGAATCTAGGTTGGAAATGAAAATTTGGAAGATTTTAACACATAAGTGGTACAGAGATGGTCATCTTGAGTGAGAGTAATGGAGAAGAGAAAAGGGAGCACATGTAAGGAAGGAGAATTTTTTGCTTAAAACTGGTCAATCTTTTAAGCAAAAGGTTAGCACACTATGATATGTAGGTGAAAGGCCCTCTGCCTATTTTTGTTCAGTCTCTGAGCTAAGAATTGTTTCACATTTTTGAATGGTTAGGGGAAAATAATCTAAAGGAGAAGAGCATTTCATAATGCATGAAAATTATATGAAATTCAAATTGATAATTAAAGTTCTATTGGAACTCAGCCATGCACATTTGTTCACATATTGTCTATGATTGCTTTTGCACTACAATAGCAGAATTGACTGGTTGCAACAGAGACACACAGACTAAAATATTTACTATCTTGCTCTTTACAGTCCAAGTTTGCTGGCTTATGGTGTCATGTGAGAACAGGAGTTCCGGAACTGCTATGCCAGTGTTGCCACTACAAGGGAAACCAGTCTGAATATGAAAGGTGGCAGGGAGGAGGGTTGCTAAGATATTTGGCTAGAAATGGAACCAGAGCCCAGAAGTGACTGTGACACTCCCAGACTGAATCAAACCTGAAGCTCACTTCACCATCGCCCTTTTCAATTAATGAGTGAATAAATGCCCTTTACTGTCAGATCTAGTTGGATAGATTTTCTATTATCCACTACCAAAAAATGTTTAACTAATATAGTTATGAGATCCAGATGTAAATCATAGTCCTTTTTGCCCTTAATATATGCCAACTTGATTCAAATCTCCCATTTCATAGCCTCTACCAGTCCAAGGTCGTCCTCATGATTTCTACAAATTCCTAAAGACTTATGGTCTTGGTTGATAAAATAGAATATCATAGACTGGGTGGCTTAAACAACAAGTATTTATTTATCATAGTTCTGGAGGTGGGAAAGTCCAAAATCAAGGTGCCAGCCAATTCAGTCACTGGTAAGAGCGCTCTTTCTGGTTTAAAGATGGCTGCCTTCTTACCACATCTTTTCAATAGCAGAGAGACAGTTAGCTCTCTGTTGTCTTCTTATAAGGGCATTAATCCATCATGAGGGCTCCACCCTCAAGACCTCATCTAAACCTAATTACATTCCAAAGACCTCATTTCTAAGTACTATCAAATTGGGGGTTAGGATTTTAACATATGACTTGGGGGAAGTGGGGATACAAACCTTCAGGCCGTAATACTCATGGTCCTTGCTCCATGAAGTCCATGTCCATGACATATGCTGTCTGTTTTTCTCCCATTCTACCTCATCACAAGTTTCCCAAACCTACACACACACTCTGAACCTATCATCCTGTGAGTTTACTAATTTTACTTAGGGTTTAAGGGATCATTAAAAGGACTCGCTTTAACTACTATACAACCTCCTACCATCTCCTGGCTCTCCATTCTGTTCTCCTTTCTTTACTCTCTTATTCCACTATTTCCAAAAAAATTAATTCCTTTCTTTGTATGATGAGCAACCATCCCAGTTTGCCTAGGGCTGCCTTAATTTGGGTACCATCCTGGTTTTTGCACACCCCCGTGTCCCATAAAGCATCTTAGTCCTGAGTGAAGTGGGAAGATTGGTGACTATTTCCTTGTCTCAAGTAAAGCCTTTTTACCTGCTTCTCTGAAGCATCAAAACCAGCCCACGTCTGTGGCTCACAGACACCACCTGCTCCAAAAGACTGAAATATCTTCCTAATCAAGGCAAGTCTCCTTAAAGGGAATAAGTGTATAGGATGTTATGAAAATTAACATTTCTTATCATTAGATGCATATATACTTAGGGTTGCTACATGATCTTAATGAATTGATGCTTGTATCATTATGAAATGTTTCATTTTACCTCTGGCAGCAATCCCTATCTTGAAATCTATCTTGATGTTAATATAATCACGCAGGATCTCTTATGTTCATTGCTCATATGGTATATATTTCTCCTTTTATTTTCAACCTGTCAGTGTTTTTTTGTTTTTTTTTTTTAATTTATTTATTTGACAGACAGAGATCACAAGTAAGGAGAGAGGCAGGCAGAGAGAGAGGAAGGGAAGCAGGCTCCCTGCTGAGCAGAGAGCCCCATGTGGGGCTCGATCCCAGGACCCCGAGATCATGACCTGAGCTGAAGGCAGAGGCTTTAACCCACTGAGCCACCCAGGTGCCCCCCTGTCAGTGTTTTTATTTAAAATGCACACACACTTTTAACTAGAAGTGTGGGTCCATTTACAATTAGTGTAATTAATGATATTGTTTAATGTAAGTCAAATATAAGTCATTGAGAGTTTTAGATCTGTCCATTATCCTTTGCTTTCCATATTTCTGATGAGACATCAGTCTTTATTAATCATTGTCCCTTTTCTTAGTATGTTACATCTTTTTCTTCCAGATGACTTAATATTTTTTCCCATCTTTGGTTCTCAGAAGTCTGAATATGATTTGCTTGGGTACAGGTTCTTTTTTAAAAGGCAGATATCATTTCTGTGGGTCGGAGTTGTGGGCTGGCCTTGATGCTTTCCATTCTATAAGTATACTGTCTATTTCTCCTTCTTTGGTGACTGATTTGATATTAAGTTTATCTAGTAAATGTTTACATTTCAGATATTACAGTTTTCAGTTCTAGGATTTCCATCTGGTTCTTTTTTATACTTTCCATATTTTTCTTGATATTCCCCATCTCTTTACCCATTATTTCAATCTTCCTAACAGATTCCTTTAGGTGTGTAACATAGTTATTTTAAAGTCTTCATCTGCAATTTCTAACATCTAGGACTTCAAAAGATCTGTTTGACTATTTTCCCCCTTGATTGTGGGCACATTTTACCACAGTATCTTCCTCTGAAGAATATTGAGTTTTGTTCTAGGGCCATTAAACTACTTACAAATTACCTTCATCTTTTGGGTCTTTGATAGGTTGAACTTGTTTTGCCCTGAGGCCTCAGTTGTCATTCTTAGTCCTGGGATTCACCTTCCTAAGGCATGGCCCTCTAAGGGTTTCAGTGAAAGGAACAAAGAATTTAATAAGCCCCTTTTACTTAGCTGGACTTGAATTCCAAACTTGTCTCTCCAGCACCAGGCACCTGTTGAAACCTCTGATTGGCTCTTTTAAAGATTTTATTTATTTATTTGACAAAGAGACAGTGAGGGAGGGAACACAAGCAGGGGGAGAGGCAGGCAGAGGGAGAAGCAGGCTTCCTGCCAACCTGGGAGCTCCATGGGGCGCTCGATCCCAGGACCCTGGGATCATGACCTGAGCTGACGGCAGAGGCTTAACGACTGAGCCGCCCGGGCACCCCTGTTTGACACTTTTAGACTTCCAGCTGTTATTTTCCATCGGATTCCCTGGGGTCTGATTGTGTGCAAATGGAAACCAACAATTTGAGGGGAATTTGTGCAGATTTTGGAGCTCCCCACTCTGTCTCCCAATTTTCTGAAACATCTTTCCTCAATCTCTGACTCTGCCTTGTGAATCCTCTGTCCCATCCCTCTGCTTCTTCCTAACTGAGCTCTATCCTTCATGTACTTTACAAGATGAGGAGTACCCTCAAGGAAAAAGCAATTCAAATGTGAATCTTGGAACACCTGTGTGGCTCAGTTGGTTAAGCATCCAACTCTTGATTTCAGCTCAGGTGACGATCTCAGGGTCTTGAGATGGAGCCCCGCAACCGGCTCTAAGCTCAGCAGGGAGTCTGCTTGAGATTCTCCCTCTCCCTCGGCCCCTCCCCCCGCGTTCATGCTCTCTGTCTTTGCCTCTCTACCTCGAAAATAAATAAACAAATGTTTTCAAAACTAAATAAATGTGGATCTTACGTAGTTTTCCCCTCTTTCTTTCAAGGATCTTGTCCTCCTCAATTTCTGCATAGCTTCAGCCATCCCCCAGGGCTTCAGATAGTTATTTGAAATCCGATTTCATAATTATTTACACTTCTTTGTAGTCTAAAGTTCAAAATTGTTATGATCAGATGATAGTTCAATGAAAGCTACTCTGCTAGTAACCAGAAGTAAATACCTCTTATTATGAATAAATAAATAAATAAATAAAATTCTATTCTCTAGTCTTTCTAGGCAGAACTGAACTTTCCTGAAAGTTACCTGTGATAATGTAAGTTGACTTAAAGTAAGAGATAGCTGCCCTGCGGATCCTAGCCACTGTTCCAGGTGCTTTATCCCTCCCCAACATATGGATGAGGAAGATGTAGAGCACAGAGGTTAAGAAATGTACCCAAGTCTCTGTAGGTGGTCAATGGGAAAGCCAGGACTCCAGCCCATGTGGCCCGATGTCATCGCTGACTGTCTTAGTCACTGCACGGTGGTGCTATTCAAGCACGTGCTGCCCTTCAGTGTGGCCTTTCCCTGATGGAGAGAGTTCAGAGGGGATTTAAGCTTGCAGCAGAGGACTGAGCTGAATACACTTTATATGGTTCTTTGAAGCCAACGAATCCATTATCCTATAAAAATTATAATCTCCAATCCACCAAACATATTTTCACGTCAGAAAAAATTATCTTCCCTCAGTCAGAAATCCAGAAAATGTCTGTACAAGATGGTATTGCCATGTATACTCAGCTCTCACAGAATCTTTTCTCTTTTCTCAACTTCTGAATTTGACTTACAGCACCTGGAGCAGAACTATATATTGTGGTTTTGCCTGAACTGCCGCGGTGCTCGCTGTATATTGTGTTCATTTCCAACGCAATGCTGAGATTGATAAAGCAACTTACTTACTTCAAGCAATTCAAAGCATCGGTCTTCCAAGTTTTGAAAAATAGCCATTTTGGTGTGTTTTCCCATGCCACCCTAACTGCCTTGGAAAAGTATTTTTTACCAATTAAATTGCTCTAAGAGAAAAGCCACATTTAAGTTTTTTTCCTGAAACTGTTTCTAAGACCAATAAAAATATCCCTTTTCCTGATGCCTGTCTTTTGCTACATGCCTCCCAAATTGTTTTAAACAGACAAATCAGAAGTGGATATTGTTTTGGAAAAAAAAAAAAAAGAATAGAACAATTCTTGAAAGCCTGCAAAAGACAACCCTTAGAAGTCTACCGTCTTTGAGATGATCTATGAAATGGGCTGCATTTCACTGTAGGCTGCCGTCGAAGAAAGAGTTCATTTAAAATATAATCTCAGGGGCCCCCACAGGAAAAACTGTTCTCTGGAATTAGTACTGGGAATAGCGGGGCTTCCAAGTACAAGGTCTGTTTTGCCCTCACAACACTGTTGGTGTTGTAATGCGCTGCTTATCCACGTGTGCTGCTGGAAAGCACACAGCCGCATCTCTGGCTGACCCCCACTGAGCGTAAAGGTTGCAATATCATCCTTTTTCCCCCCAAGAAATTAATTCAACTCCTGGCTTCATCATAAGTTAGATGATATCTGTGTTCTATCTTTATTTGTTTTCTTTGCCTCCTTTTTCTTATCTGGCTTTAATCTTAGCTTTGTATAGCATACCTACTTGTAAGGTCTCTTCGATCCTTTCTGAACAGGTCTGAAGATAACTAACTAAATGATCAGGATTTGATGACCATGGTTTCCAAAATAAAGACCACTGAACTGTAAATGAAAGTTGAGAGAGCCAGATGAAAACCTGAAAACGATGTCACAGGTTATATGGAAAGGGTTAATAGCCTGGGCATCGAGGGATCTTGGAAATTGACGATAACTACAACAAAATAGATGGACACACAAGTAAAAAGCTGAGTGAGGGAAATGAAAGAGAAGAGGCATGGAAGTAGAAAAAAAATGTGATGAGCAAATAAGAAATTAAGAACCATGCCACTTCAGTTGTCAAAGAAATGTGAATCAAAATTTAATGAGGAACTTCCATTAAAAAATAGGGAAATAAATTCATTGGTTTCCTTGCAATCCACCTACCTTGCTCCCTGACCTCAAGGACAGGGCAGGACAGATGTGCAAATACACATGCGTGAAATAGAGTGGGTCCCACATGAGCATGTGTGTAGTATGTGGAGGCATTAGGGGGCAGCAAGAAAGACAGGTCTGAGGTAGGGGAGGTGCCTAGGCTGAATCTAGGATGAAAAGCTACTATCGTTAGGTGTGACTCTATTTGAAGGAAGGCTGTAAGTGGTATACTTCACGTATAGTCTCTGGCACATAGTGGGCAATAGATATTTTCTAAATGAAAAGAGTGAGAAAGGACATTCTTGCCAAAAAGCAAAGGCACAAAATAATGAATGAAATCCATCAAATGAACAAATATGTGCATGAACAAATGAGCTAAGTTTTCAAGGGAAATGCTAGTGTATTTGTAGAGATTTTTTTTTTCTTAAAGATTTCATTTATTTATTTGACAGAGAGAGAGAGAGAGTACAAGCAGGGGGAGCAGCAGAGGAAGAGGGAGAAAGAAGCAGGCTTCCCGCTGAGCAGGGAACCTGGTGCAGGGCTCAATCCCAGAACCCCAGGACCATGACCCGGACCCAAGGCAGACACTTCACTGACTGAGCCATCCAGGCTCCCCATATGAAGGAAATTTAAATGGCCAGCCTCCAAAGGGCAAAACAAAGATTTGATATATTTTTTTTTTCCTTCCTATAGATCATTACCATATACTTCATTATTAGAAAATAGAACTCTGGGGGCGCCTGGGTGGCTCAGTGAGTTAAAGCCTCTGCCTTCAGCTCAGGTCATGATCCCAGGGTCCTGGAATAGAGCCTCACATCGGGCTCTCTGCTCAGAAGGGAGCCTGCTTCCTCCTCTCTCTCTCTGCCTGCCTCTCTGCCTGCTTGTGATCTCTGTCAACTAAATAAATAAAATCTTAAAAAAAAAAAAAAAGAAAAGAAAAGAAAATAGAGCTCTGGACAATACCTTTGGATCTAATTACATCCTGACTTTTCTAACTGTATCTCATCCAGATGACCAGGTCTAAACACTCTCAATTCGAGCATTTTCCCAACCAGTATGCTCTGACAAGGCATCTGTGCTGCACCTCAGGAAATATGGATAGCTACCTCAAATCTCAATACTTTTCTGTCTAAGATTGTGAAAACACTGGCTATGAGGGAAGACAATTAGATATGCTGTAGGACATATGTTTAAACGTCAAGGTTGATTGTTCTGCAGCAGTGGATTTCTGGTAACTTTTTTATTTTCTACTTTGTACTTTTCAATATTTCACAAATTCTCTATATTAGTTCTGAATCGGTTTTGCAACGACGAGAAAAGAAATCAATTCAAGTTATTCTTGTGAATCTTGTGGGGGAGAATTAAATTAGGACAGTTGTGAAACTCTTAGAAAATCTTCAGATTATTTAGAAATCTACTGGGTTTTCTTTCACATCGTGTACAGTTTTAAGGGAGGGCTCAGGTTGATTTGCACTGGGGCAGAATGTGGTTTTTGGACCTGTTCCATTCTAACTTACGAAATACAAAAACGTATGTATGTTTTGTAAATATGAAACAGGAGCAAAAGCAATTTAATAGCAATTAATTTTGTATTGTTTCCAAAGCTCCAGTTGAAAATGTCCTTTTTTATTTTAAGATTTTATTTATTTATTTGAGAGAGAGTGAGAGAGAACATGAGATGACAGGAGAAGGTCAGAGGGAGAAGCAGACTCCCCATGGAGCTGGGAGCCCGATGTGGGACTCATCCCAGGACTCCGGGATCATGACCTGAGCCAGAGGCAGTGCTTAACCAACTGAGCCACCCAGGCACCCGGAAATGTCCTTCTCGTAATAAAATTCCTATGCCTTTTAACCCAGCATTTTAACTAATGAATTTAATTATGAAAAAAACTGCTGTCGCTAAAGCCTTCCTCTTAATCATGCCTGTATTGATTTTAAAAAAAAAAAAAAAGTCTGTTGCTATGGAAATTCCAGTGTCAGAGTCACATCTCTTTAAGCTCTACAGAAGTGTAAAGCAAAAATAGGAAACGAGTCTTCAGTAAAGAGAAACGTCTTCCTCAATGTATTTTTAAAAACATTGAAATTGTGGATTGTAGATGGATTTTACAAATGAACCTCACTTTGCATAACAAGCAGTCGTGTAAAAAGTTCTGCATATATCTAATTTTAGAAAATCAAACAATTTAAAGTATAACTAGGGAACTTACATTGGCAGGCATTGCATAGGGGATCTGCCTCAATTTAATTAAACATATATTGAGGCTCTACTATCTTACATTAAAAATGAATATTTTCATAGATTGAGTTTTCCAAAATGGAGCACATATATAATTTGACATTAGTTTCAAAATGATTTTTGCTTATTAAAACCCCAAATAATGGAACCAGATGTGAACTACAGCTGAATAATGAGACCAGAGTCACAGCTCACATGAACAGTTACTTACCGATAGGTGAGCCGATAACCACGGGAAGCAGACAGCCAACAAGATGAAGACGGTAGATGATGTACTTGCTTTTACCTTACAAACTGTCTTGCATATGCAAAAAGTAGAGACCAATAAAACAAACCCCTTAGCTTAAAAAAGATAATTTTACAAGTAAAATGAAACTTCTTGGGCCTTCTTGTTAGATCTCATTCCCCCTCCTTCATCCAAGAGATGACTCCAAACCTGAACTTGGGCTTGCCCAGGAACCTGCATTGAAAAATGTTTTTAGTATATACCTACACACCCGTAAGTACTCTATATTAGATCATTTCCCCTGTTCTAGTAACTTTTATATAAATGGTGTCTTCGTATATGTTTTCTGCAACACTTCACTTTTCTTTTACTCAGCTTACCTTTGAAGCATATCCAGATAAATATGTCTCTTTAATTCATTTACAATTATCCTGCTGTAGTCTGTTACACATTCATTTCTAATTTCTGTGTAATTTTCTACTGCATGACGACATGATCATTTATTTTTTTAAAATATTTTATTTATTTATTTGACAGACAGAGATCACAAGTAGGCAGAGAGGCAGGCAGAGAGAGAGGAGGAAGCAGGCTCCCTGCCAAGCAGAGGGCCCGATGCGGGGCTGGATCCCAGGACCCTGAGACCACGACCCGAGCCAAAGGCAGAGGCCTAACCCACTGAGCCACCCAGGTGCCCCACGATCATTTATTTTATCTAGTCTCCATCTGAGGGATATTAGGTTTGGTTTTTTGTGTTTGGGGGGGTTTGTTTTTTGCTACTGTAATCAAATGCATCAGTGAAGATTTTTGCACAAGTTTCCTTGGGCACGTGGGCAAAGCTTCTGTGGGGGATATACCACAAACATTTCAAGTATGGAAGAATGAGAAAAGGTGCTGTGCTTCAACAGCAGGCTTCCCGGTCCACTGTTTTCTCCCCCAATCCACAGCTACGGGCTTGTCCAATCCTGTGCACACAGATAATATTAAATTATTAAAATTTATATTTCCGTAGATTGAAGTTAGCCTTGATGATATTATATATATTTCTCCCTAGGTTTCCTGGCTTTATGGACACCTTGTACATTCCAAGATCCCTTAGCAAACAATGAAGTATCCGGTCTCAAGCTAAATGAAAGCCAGAGGACTGTGGGGCGGACTCACACACTTGTAACATCCTTGAGTTACAGTTTTAAGCCTGCACTGTGAAAATACAACAACGCAAGCCTCTGCGCTGAAGGGCGGTATTAAAGAGCCAAATGAGCAGCGCGCCAGCCAGTGCCCAAGGAGTTCTGGGAGCTCAACGCTCTGCCATTTGAATTAGGATGGAGAGATCCCTATAATGCGCAGAAGGAGAAGGAAGTGCAACGCACGCTAGAGACAGAAACCAAGTTTCTAGTACTCTCCAGAAATATGCCATTTCCCCCCTGCATTTCAATGACGGAGAACAAGTCAGCTGGGGTGGGGAATGTGTAAAGCGCCCGCACGTGAAGTGAACCGAGACTACAGTGTGTGAGCCTCTGAATAGCCGGCAGGTGGTCAATTTCTAAAGCAATTTCTTGGAGATTGATATGGAGAAAGATATGGGAAGCTCGGGGGTTTTATTACCCATCACTTAGCTGCTGCCACTGGCTCCTATTCTCTTGCTGCCTGCTTCCCACCCCTCTCTTTTTGCTTCCCTTCTTCTTCCCCTTTCGGATTGCGTCCTGTCATTCTCTGTTATAATTAAAATAGAAAACATTGCAGGTGTCTGCTGTAAAGCATTTGCAGATACTGTATATTACATGAAAAAATAAGCAGCTGCAAATTGTGTAATTTGGTTTAAAAAAAAAACTTAAAGACATTTCTGGAAATAAACACATCTTTCATCCTGGTAGGTTTGAATTTTCTTTTTGTTTGTACTTCAGCCCCTTTGCTCACCGTTCCCTCACTGCCTTGGACAGAAAGTTTCAGCGTTTAACTAGTGAGTGTTCTTATTTTAGAAGAGATGGGGAAGTTTCTGGAATTATGGCTTAAAATGGGGCAAATGTGTCTGCAGGGTGTGGTGAGTTCTAGGCAGTGTTTCTCTCAGTCAAAACAATGCCTAAGAATAACAGCACCTGTAAGTGACCAAAAGTGGAGAAGAAGTAAAAATGTGCTGTAATATTATCTGCGATAGTTGGGAGGGATCTCCCATCCCCAGAGGAAAAAGTACACTGGCATGGGTAGCAGTGGGGACTGTACCCCAACTATTGCTGCCCTGTTTTCTTGGGGGCATCCACTCAGGTCTGCAAGTCATTAAAAAAAATCTGCTCCTACGGCAGACACTAGGTGTTCCAATTTTAGCTTGAGGCTCTGCTATGTCTTCCTTTTCCTTGACTTTCAAATTTCCCAGAGCAGTGGGGTGGGTGCAACAGCTGGGGAAACCAAGGTAGCAATGAAGAATTCAAATTCTCCAGTCAGACAGAACTAGATTTAAATCTTGGTTCTACCTCTAACAGCGATTAGTAGGCAAATTATTTAATTGCCTTATGCTTTTGTTTCCATATCAGTAACATGGGGTCATCATTCTATGTGGATCATGGTCTTAATTCTTGTGAGGACAGAAGGAGACGATGCATGTGAGGTATATAATAATATAGTGGCTAGCATGGTAAATGCTCCAGAAGGGTAAGGCAGTAGTGGTATTGGTAGTGATGGTGGATGTGGTGGTGATGATACCTTCCCTTCCCCTCCTTTTATACCCCCATAGTGCCATCTTGCCTGGTCACATCCATCCATCCATCCATCCAAGAAGTGTTATAGACCTCTACTATGTGCCAGGCATTATTCTAGGGTTCCATAAAACAGTACATGCCTTTATACCCACTAATATTTAAATAAAGAAAAATGAAAAACACCCAGTTAGTAAAAACTTACTAATGGAAGGCATGCATATACACTCCTTGGAAATTAATATCAAGTTGATGTGAAAGGCCTTTGTTACCAGCAATGCTATGCTTCCACACCAATATTAAATGCGTAGGTAACTTGCTGTACTTTTTTGCCCCTGGTGGCTAAACTTTCCATAAGTTAAACATTCCCCATGAGAAACATAAAACCCTTGAAAGCATTCTCTCTCCCACAAATTTATAAACTCCATTCTCTGGCCAAAGGATCTGGAAGCCCTCACCGCGTAAGAGTCGTCACTATCCTAATGGTTTCTCTGCAAGACCCAAACTTCATTTCAGATGAAGGTATAGTCATCAGGCAATTTCTTTTTCTGAATTCAATGGAAAATATTTTGTTCTTTTCTCTTTCTCTTTCATTGCAGCATAGTTTCCTACTGGAGGCCACTAGCACCGTCCTCCCAGTTACAGCCATCAAAAGTTCTTCAGTTGTTTCATATTCCCTGGGGGCAAAATTGGGCCCAGCTGAGAACCATGGTTTTAATCCAATCTCGTTCCATGGACACATCTAAAGACAACCTATATGTGAGCTGTATAAACATGGAAATAGTTGCATAGGACACACATGTATTTCTATGAATCGTTCTGTAGGACGTTTTGTTGTTTTTTTTTTAAGAATGGGGTCCATCGTTTTTTTTTTTTTTTTTTAAGATTTTATTTATTTATTTGACAGAGAGAGAGATCACAAGTAGGCAGAGCAGCAGGCAGAGAGAGGGGGGGAAGCAGGCTCCTCCCCGAGCAGAGAGCCTGATGTGGGGCCCAATCCCAGGACCTTGAGATCATGACCTGAGCCAAAGACAGAGGCCTAACCCACTGAGCCACCCAGGCACCCCTGTAGGACGGTTTTAATAAGCTGCAGCATTGTCATTTAATTCAGATACAATTTAAGACATCACTCAAAACTGTAATTTTTTAGGAAATTTAGCTTATGTAAGAAACCATTTTATTTTGCTTGTTACAAGAAGACCAAAAAGTATTCAAACCAAGAAAAACAGCATCAGTTAAATCCTTTATAAGGTTAGTTATGTAAAGAACATTAGGGAATGATGGACACCATCCAGTTGAAAAGCCTTCCTCCTGATATAATACAACCATTCGCAAGGTCAAAAAGTCTCTCAAGACTGAATATAGATGGCAGCGAGATATCGAATGGGACCTGTGAAAAAGTAGAAAGTGTTCATGAAATGCATCGTTTCAAACTGTTGGCTGAAGTAAAGTTCTCAAACATATAAATACCAATTCCATACAATGGTTTTATATGAAAGATATTTAACTCTTGCCTCAGGCAAAATACGAAGTTTCATATCTCTGCATGGCTGAAATGTCACACTTGTCATTCTAGATCCTATTAAGATTCATAGATTAGCCTATAAAACAGCAGATATTTTAGAAATACGGACTATCTGCATCTCTATAATCACTGTATATGATTCTAATGGCAGGACTTTGGCCCTGTTCCTAACAAAATGCTTTCTTCCGTAACAGGCGGCCCAGTTGACAGATGTCCCTGTCTTTGAGCTTCAGTCTTGCCACAGTGAAGCAAGTTATGTCTGGTACTCGCTCACTCTCTCTGAAAGAGGCACCGGGTTACCATGCTGAGAACTAGTGCAGTCAAAGTCACCTGAACAGAAGGAAAGATGGAAAATAAGACTGCCTTTATGATCATGGCAACGGTTATTTCACTGAGAGAGAAGCAGGAAGGAGAGGTAATAAATAGGAAGGAACTTTCCCGTTTCCTGGGGACCTACTTTATGCAGATCTAGATACTTTGGAAGATGAATGAGGAAACGTCACGTAGAATGACCACAACAGATTAGAGATGCTTGTGGGCCTAAATTCTGGTAAGAAATTAGAAGACAAGTTTTATTACTTTCTTGTCAAATTATTAAATGAAGCTTTTATTCTTTTTTTTTTTTTTAAGATTTTATTTATTTATTTGAGAGATAGAGAAAGAGCATGAGAGGAGAGAGGTCAGAGGGAGAAGCAGACTCCCCGCCTGAGCAGGGAGCCCGATGCGAGACTCGATCCCAGAACTCTAGGATCATGATCTGAGTCGAAGGCAGTCGCTTAACCAACTGAGCCACCCAGGCGCCCCTGAAGCTCTTATTCTTAAGAAAACACAGGGAACCTAAACATGAAGGCTGATTTTTATTTCTTTTTCTTCATTTCACTGGATTAAAATAGGACAAAAGTATTCCAGTGCTTTCTATAACTTAACATAATAAAGAAGTGGAAAAAACATGTACATGTATATAATGTCCTCCTTTCTCACTCAATCCTGAAGTAGTTAAGTATTACCAGTTTGAGGGGCATCTTTACAAGACTTTTAAAATTCTCTTACGAATGTATATTCATGTGGGTTTTTTCTTTTCCCTTTTTTCTTTTTTTTTTTTTGAAATAGGATAACTAGGTTTCCATTATTTACTTTTTCAATTACCAATATGTAAGGGAAATCCCTCTTTAATCAATTCAGGGAGGCAGAATAACTACATGGAGCTTAAGAGTGTGTGTTCTGGAGTGAGACTGTTTTGGTTCAAATTCAGACCTGACCACATACCAGCTAGGTGAGCTTGAGTAGAGTATTTGATCAGTTTGAATTTTAACCTCACCATCCATAAAATAGAAATAATATTGTATTATAATTGTTATTACAACATATTGTTGTTACAAGACGGAATGAGTTTATACATATAAAATACTCAGAATGGTGCCTCGCACACAATGAACACATAACAAAGGGTACGCATTACTATCATCGTCAAACACATTCTTCTTAATGGCTACATAACAATGTGTGTGATGGCTGTGTCCTATTGTTCAACCACTCCTCATAAAGGTTCTTTCTAGTTTTTGTACATGTTTGTTTATTCATATACATCCTTGGGTATAGAAGCTTCTATTTCTGTACTGCTGATTCCCCAAGATGGTTTGGTTTAGTCAAGGGTGTTTACATTTTACATTTTAATGTTTCTTGCCAGATTACTTTCCAAATAAGTTATAGTAATTAACACTTCAACAGGAAATATATGGATGTATGGATAACCAGTTGACCCAGATCTATTTGTTGAAAGACTTTCTTTCCTCACTGCACTGCAAAGTCACCTGTGACATAAGCCATGGGACCAAATATGCATGGATCTCTTTCTGGACTGTATTTTGTTCCATCGGTCTATGTCTATACTTACTCCAATCCCACACTGTTATTACAGCTTTTTCATAAGACTCAATAACTAGAAGTGTAATTTCATTAGCTTTGTTCTTTTTTTGGATGGTTTTGGCTATTCCAGGTCCTTTGCATTTCTGTGTAAATTTTCTGATACAAGTGTAAATGATAGCTTTTCAAAATGTCATTTATAATTTTTTCCTGCTGTATAGAAATAAAGTTTACATTTACATTCATATGCATGTAGCAACTTTGCTAAATTCACTTACTCATTCTAAGAGTGTATCTGAAGACTGTTTTGGATTTTCTATGTCTATAAATAATAAGAATTTTATTCCCTCCTTTCTCACACTTACACCTTTCTGTTTTCTTCCTTAACTTCACTGGCTGAAAACCCCCATGCAGTATTAAGTAGAAATGATGCCAGGATGTCATAAACATATGATTAATTGACTTTTCAATTCATGGAAAAGGGAAAGATTTATTTAAAAAATGGCCTTGTAAAAGTATCTACTACTAAAATTCATTTTTTTTTTACTTACATCCTCTACTATTTTTGTTAAATTTATTCCTAAGCATTTTATAGTTTTGTTATTTTGAATGTTTTAAAGTTTTAAAATTTCTATTTAAAATGATTATCCTTGGGACACCTGGCTGGCTCAGTTAGTAAAGCATATTGAGTCTTGATCTCACGGTTGTGAGTTTGAGCCCCATACTGGGTATAGGGATTACTTAAAAATAAAATCTTTTTTTTAAAAATGGTTTCTCTTAGTAGAAAGAAAGTTATTAATTTTTATATCAGCCACTTTATCAGAGTCTCTTAATCTAATCATTTTTAAAATGCTAACACTTTGGTTTTGCACTTGTATCATTTACAAAAAAATATAATTTTGTTATTTCTTAGTATTTATGTTACTGATTTTATTCTTTTGCCTCACTGCAATAGCTAAAAATTTCAAAGTAATATTGTTAGAAGTGTTACAGAGTCCTGTTACTCCTAAAAGTTCTACTTAAATTAGGAATAGAAGGTAACCACCTAAACATGTTCCTAGTAATTTATGAAATTTTATTTTATTAAACAGTAAAGTTAAAAAGCCGCTATCATCAAAAACATGGAGTCCAGTTTTAAAAAATGTTGAGTTAGGTGAAAATGTGAAATTTATTTCACACCCAAAGTACATCAATGCTATAAACATTGAGAGAATCTGAATGAGCTTCAGGAAGTCAGAGCTATATCTTTTTCCCAGAGAGTTCAAGATTTACAAATTAGAATTTATAAGATTTCAAATAAAATGATAGAGTTAAAAGGTAAAGTATTTCTTTAGACTTGTTTCTTGATTTGTATCTGCTCAATCTTGATACCTAGACATTTAAAGTAAGCCCACATTGGGACGCCTGGGTAGCTCAGTTGGTTGAGCAGCTGCCTTCGGCTTAGGTCATGATCCCAGTGGCCTAGGGATCGAGTCCCGCTTTGGGCTCCTTGCTGGGCGGGGAGCCTACTTCTCCCTCCACCTCTGCCTGCCTCTCTGTCTGCCTGTGCTCGCTCACGTGCTCTCTCTCTCTTTCTCTCTCTGACAAATAAATAAATAAAAATCTTTAAAGTAATCCTGCATAATGTTTTATAATGTGAATACACCCATGAACCTCAGAGACTGTTGCTTAAAGATTGATTTATTTATTTGAGGATGAGGAGGAGCAAAGGGAGGAGAGAATCTCAAGCAGACTCCCCGCTGAGCAGAGCCTGACCTGGGGCTCAATCTCTGGACTCTGAGATCATGACCTGAGCCAAAGTCAAGAGTTAGTTGCTTAATCCGCTGGGCCACCCAGGCACCCCAGAGGCTCAGAGACTTTCAGTGACTTACCCAAACTCCCTCAGCTAGTACATATCAGAGCCAGGACCTGTACTCCTGGCTCCTCAGAACATGTTCCTAACCACTCTGAGTACGGCCTCCGCCCTGCTGCCCAGCAGTCCTCTGAGCTCCCCCACAACCATGTACAGCCACCCCGGAAAGCCCTTGTTCTCTGCAGCCTCTCCTCCCACTCCCACCTGACTCCAGTCTCTTGCTCCCTCCCACAGGCTCTATGGCACTCTAGACCCTTTTCCCGTTTTGATATTTGGAAATTTTATGGAAGGTTCTAGGGCTTCCATATGGAATTTCTCAAGTGAAGTTAAACTTAGGTGAAATTACTGAATTTCTTTTTTTCTTTTCTTTTCTTTTTCTTTCTTCTTTTTTGCCATTCAACAGAGAAAGGATTGGCAATCCTATAATCATGGGGGAGTCTTTTATGTCTTTTGTAAGTAGCTTTGAGTCTGAATTGTCCTGGATAAGGTACCAAGGAGTCCTGGCTCCTTCTCGTGGCTCAAGAAAGGCTCTGTGGAGAAAAAGGAAGAAAACAGCTTGGCAGGTAAGCAGACTGAATTAATTCAAGTAGGTTATGCTTTAAGGGGCAATATTAGAGAAGCAGAGATAGTTCTGACTGGAAAGGATAGAAGTTGGAAATAAGAGGAAAGGAAAAAAGATAATCAAGTTGGGGTGCATCGAAGGAGTTCACTGCCAGGACTTGAGTTTGTCTGGGGGAGTTCTGAACGTCACTGGAGAGTTAAAGGTTATTTGCCAATGCTATATTTTATATGAGTTTCTGCATGAAAACTAGATTCTATCATAATGAAAGATTTTATTACTTCTGTTCTTTTGCTCCAATAACTTTCCTTGACTGAAAGAGAAATTATATAACTTCAAAGTATCTATGGTTTTTCTCAATCCAGTGAGTTTTTATTGAGCACCTACATTGAGGACTCTTCTTGCTTCTCTCTCAGCACAGTGTCAGTTGCCTTTCTGTTGATTCCACATGTTAATGACCCAGAGAAAGGGAGGGAGAATGCCGAATTCCCACTACTCCATCACGTCTGCCTCCTCCTGTAATTGGTAAGTGGGTTTTCAAAAACTACGGGCTTTGTGATATGGATAGATTTAACTTTGACTCCTTTTAAGAACTTTCAAACACAGAGAACCAGATCCATGGGGGGAAAAAGGTTTAAAAGCCTCAAAGTAGGAAAACAAATGCTGTTTTCATCCAGCATTCTCACATGTAAGTTTCTGTACCATGTTATAGTTCTATCTCAACACATCCCCTGAGTCTTCGAAGTTAATAATTTATTGTGGGTTTTTTTTTTTCAGACGGGAAAAACATGCATTCCAAAGTAGGAAGGATAATATGATACTAGTTTACTTAAGAATCAATATTATGAATGACTGGTGGCCCCGCGGTTGGAGTTCTAGATGAGAGGGAACTAGAGAGACTTGGCTTCACTGTACTTCATATAATCAAGAGAATCCTACCACCAACAGTAATAGATATTATCTCCCCAATCTAACAGATACAGCACCCAACTCTTAAGAAGGTGAGAAGGGCTCGTATACAACTCTGCCAGACTACAGGAAATTTCACACTTTGCTGAGAACACAATTATCTTTTCCAGCACTTTAATCTTGTGTTAATAAAACTTTAAATATGACAGAAAAAGGGTTTTTTTTAAAACATAATACAAGGTCAAAAGGTCATTCTGGTAAGATGGTAGAAATCTTTTAAAATTAAATTTTAAAGAAATAACATTATTATAAAGACATCTTGCAGAGAACAAGAAAATTAGAAATTAAAGATGGGATATGGGAGAGAAAGCATTTGTACTGAGAATTGGTTCAAATATTATACTATCTAAAAATAGGATTGATTCTTCCTAAATCATCATCATCATCATCACTGCTATGGTCACTGTGTGACCACTGAGCCTTGGCCGTGCATGGCATTTCCTTGAGCTCTGGAACAGAGTTCCTTTAAATAAAGGACAATTCTTGCGCAGGCACATTGTCGCACATGCGCAGGAAACTGAGTGTTTCAGTCAGGCCAGAAACAGTTCAGCAACATTTAGGGGCCCTGTCTCTCTTCTTATATCTAAATAGATGACAAGAATGTTTTGAATAATGGCCTCTTTGTTGGACTACATAGAGAATGCCTCTCTAAGGAAAGATATATTGAGGGGGACCACATCCACCGGGTGTATGTTGAAAAATCAATTTTAGGATATGCTCATAGTTTACACTTGTGGTATAATAAAAAATAAATAATTGGTCTTTGTCCCAGATTCTGGCATAAAGCTCATAAAACCGCTGGGAATTTTCCTTTGTGTGGTAATAAGATAACTATGGAAGGGAAGGGGTCTGATAACTTTAGGATGGAGCTGGTCACCAGGAAAACCAACCATGTGATTGGAGGGTTGGAATTTTCAGCCCCCGGCCCTGATCTCTGGGAAAAGGAGCATGGCCGGAGATTGAATTTGATCACAGTAGCCAACCATTTAATCAATTGGGGCCATGGAATGAAATCTTCACAGAAACCCCATAACCACAGGTTCCAAGGAAATCCTTGGTTGGTGAACACACTGATGTGCTGGGAGGGTGGGAAGCCCCGAGAGCGCATGGAAGCTCTGCCCCTTTCGACCTCCCATATCTTGCCCTTATCCTTCTCTTCTATTTGACTGCTCCTCAATTGTATCCTTTATAATAAACTAATAATTGCAAGCAAAGTGCTTTCCTGAGGTCTGTGACTCATTCTAGTGAATTATTGAATGGGAGGAGATGTCAAGGGAACTCTCAAATTTGTAGTCTGCGGAGCACAAGTGTGGATAGCCTGGGCACTTCATTGGTAGCTGGCATTGGAAGTGGGGGCGGCCTTGGATTAAGCCTTTCATCTGTGGAGTCCAGGCTAACTCTGGGTAGCAGTGTTAGAACTGAATTGAATGCTTAGATGCCCAGCTGGTGTCAGCAAATTGCAGAATCTGTTGGTATCAGGAAAAAACACCTAACAGTCCTATCTGGTATTATGTAAATTAGGGAGATGCTCAGCTAATGAGTGTCTTTGGGCCTTTGGGGCCTTCTCCTACACTCCCCTCCTTGCAGCTCTTCCAGCTCCCTTCACGCCCCTTCCCAGGCCAAGCCGAGCCACTCCTCTATGAAAAGTGATGGAGCTGGCGGTGATATCTCCATTACAGGTATATGCTTTTTATAGGGAACTATTTAAGAAAACAATCCTGGAAGGTCAAAAGAGATTCTTAAGAAAAAAGTAAAAGTTTAGGCTGTACATATCAGGCTTGTTCTAACTGCTCAAGAGTCTAAGGCCCAGAGAAAAGAGTCTTTGAAATGTGACACCCTATTGTGCAGGAAGAGAGCTGCTCTCTCCCTCTCTCTCCAGGAAGGTATTTTTCACCATATAAAGAACTAATAGGGGCGCCTGGGTGGCTCAGTGGGTTAAAGCCTCTGCTTTCGGCTCAGGTCATGATCTCAGGGTCCTGGGATCAAGCCCCGCCTCGGGCTCTCTGCTCAGCAGGGAGCCTGCTTCCTCCTCTCTCTCTGCCTGCCTCTCTGCCTGCTTGTGATCTCTGTCTGTCAAATAAATAAATAAAATATTTAAAAAAAAAAAAAAAAAAGAACTAATATAGGGTCTCAAACAGGGCAAATCCCCTTTAAAATACCAAAAGCTCTAATCAGAACAGGAAGGATGAGTTATGCAACCAACAATGAAGTGCTTGGGGCATAAGGGCTAGATGCAAGTTCATGGCCAGTGGTTCAGTGCTTATAATCAGGGCTTTGGGGGAAGAGTGAAAGTTTCTTGGAGAGAGGATTTAATGGAAATGCCTGTATTCAGTGTGTTACAAAACTAATGCCTGTTTCTCATTCTCAGTGGAAATGTAAGGGTATACATTCTGATATGGTACTTACGGGTGATTACATCACTTTACATCATTGCCTTTATTTTCGGAAGATAGTTCAAAAGCTTTACTGAGTCCTTGCTTTTCTTACTCTGAAAATATACATCTTCTAAGAAAAGAAGTCTGCATTTGTTGAGGTTTGCAAATGAGCTAGAGTCTTTGTTTTACAGTTTATTTCATCTGTAAATTAACTGTTAAATGGAGGTCAAGAGAAAATGTGATTGAGCTATGCGGTCACATTGTAGAATGCAGTTTTAATCATGATTGGGTGACATGTGTATGATGTTTTCCCAGTACTTCTCTATTGGAAAATAAACTTCAAGCCAGAGTATTCTTCCTAGTTCCTTTGGAACTCTTCCAATACCAAAAACAAGGATAATTGAGGGCTCGTGTATTCATCACTAGTCATGGATTTTATTTTTATTTTTTTAACTCAGTGCTGAGGTTCAGACTCCTGAGAGATAGACTCTGAGATGGAACTCCGCTTCCAGGAAGGTCATTAGGAAATACTCTTGGGATCAACATCCATGCAGAAGGGAAAGACAGCAGGTTGAGCAGAGAAAGAAGATGGGCTGCAATGCAGTCACAGGGAAGGGCTCAGCCAACACCATGGGGGTTCTGAAGCTAGGACGCCCCTTCAGAGCTGTGGGAGGTGGGTCGGGTCTTTGCACCCGATATCAAGATATCAACCAGTAATCAGATGCTGACCTCCCCCAAGAAAGGGGCCAGCTCCTTTCCCCATGCGCAATTCCTGGAGAGGGTTGAGAACTGAGGGCTGTTAGCATCTTTCCCAGAGCTGGGAAAATGAGCTCTTCAGTCCTGAAGGGGAGATCTGGGCGGTTCAGGGAAGGGCCAAGACAGGCACAAATATTTAATTCAGTGATTAACTACAGAACCATTAAACAACTAGCAATATGGCAAAAACCATACTAGTATATAACTGATACAACCCAAAGGGACATTTGAAGTAATAGCTACGTAAGAATTCATATATCAGATTTCCAGATGCTGCTTTCCTGGGTCATGGTAAAACAAGCTTAGTACATTTCCAGTATAACTCCTATTAATCACTTTATTTGACTACCCTGAAGAACAGTCCCCCTTCTGAAATATGAGGAGAAGAATCAGGAAACCAAGAGTAGGAAGAAGACTCAGAAACAACTTCTTCCCTCAAATAATACCTTCCCATATAAAGACATTCAATAATTTCACCTAAGCTTAACTTTACTTGAGCAATTCCATATAGAAGCACTAGAACCTTCCATAAAAGTTCCAAAAGTCAAAGCTGGAAAATGGTCCAGAGTGCCACAGAGGGAACAGGAGATTGCAGTCAGTTGGGAGAGGGAGAAGAGGCTGCAGGGAGCAGGGGCTTTCCGGGGTGGCCACGCCTGGTTGGGGGACAGAGCTCAGAAGACAGTTGGGCAGCAGGGGAGAGGCCTTACAGCAGAGTGGTTAGGAACGTGCTCTGAGGAGCCAGTCTGCCTGGGTGTAGATCTTCTAACACTAACTAGCTGAGGGAACCTGGGCAAGTCACTTAAATTTCTCACATGTTATATACGGATAATAATAGTATCTACCTTGGGATGCCTGGGTGGCTCAGTTAAGTGACTGCCTTCGGCTCAGGTCATGGTCCCAGGGTCTTGGGATTGAGCCCTTCATCGGGCTCCCTGCTCAGCAGGAAGCCTTCTTCTCCCTCTCCCACTCCCCCTGCTTGTGTTCCCTCTCTTGTTGTCTGTCAAATAAATAAATAAAATCTTAAATAATAATAATAGTATCTACCATAACTAGAAACAGAAATCCAAGGTCACATGCTGACCTTTACAATGTTTGTACATATTCATGTCTGATTGATGCTGTGACAAACTGATGACAAACCTAGTGGCTTACAACAACATAATCTGTTCTCTTACAGTTCTGGAGATAAAAAAAATCTGAATTTAGTTTCCCTGTGTGAAAATCAAGGTGTCAGCAGGGCTGGTTCTTTCTGGGGGCTGTAAAGGGAGAATCTGTGTCTTTGCCCTTTGTAGCTTCTAGAGGCCACCTGTTCCCTTTGATTTGTAGCCCCTACAGCATTCATGCCAGGTCTGCTTCCGTCATCACAACCTTCTCCTGTTGTTGTCAAATCTCCCTCTGCCCCCCCCTTTAATAAGGATACTGTGACTACATTTAGGGTCCACCTGGATAAGCCAGAATAATCTCCCCATCTCGATACTCTTAACTTAATCACATATGCAAAGCCCTTTCTGTCATACCAGGTAAGGTTCTAGGGATTAGGATGTAGGTATCTTTGGGGGGAGGGCCATGATTCAGCCTA
Source organism: Martes martes (assembly GCF_963455335.1). Lineage (NCBI taxonomy): Eukaryota > Metazoa > Chordata > Mammalia > Carnivora > Mustelidae > Martes > Martes martes. The sequence continues at coordinate 24,212,037 of NC_137895.1, forward strand.
CTACATGGGTGATTAAATGATATGGTTTAGTTCATAAGAATATCATATTTATATCCTATCTGCTCAACAGAGTCTTGGTAGCTGGAGTTATTGCATTGTTTCTCTTTAAAAATTCATGGCATTATTTGGAACAATATGGATGGAGCTGGAAAGTATAATGCCAAGTGAGGTAAGTCAGTCAGAGAAAGACAGATGCCATATGATTTCACTCATATGTGGAATTTAAGAAACAAAACAAATTAATGAGAAAGAGAGAGAGAGAGAGAAACCAAGAAACAGACTCTTAACTATGGAGAACTGAGGGTTACCAGAGGGGAGGCGGGGGGTGGTGGTGGGTGAAATAGGTACATTTATTATAAGGGTACATTTATCATGATGAGCACGGCATAATGTATAGAGTTGCTGAATTACCATATTGTACATCTGGAACTAATATAACACTGGACGTTATCTATACTGGAATTAAAATAAAAAATAAAATGAATTTTATATATATATATATATACACACACATATACGCATATATACATATGTGTATATACATATACACATATGTACATATACATATATACATAATTCATGGCATTCCTGCAAAATGCCTATTGTGCCAGAAGTTATTAGCGTTCACTAAAATACATATTTGTCCCTCTAAAATTCTCTATGTGCCTGCATAGCAGGTTGAAGCCAATACAATATGAACAGAAATTATGATAGTCATTCCGTACTGGCTCTTGGAAATGGTTATCCTAATTTATTGCCTAAACTGGGGCACTTTCTGAGAATAAAAGGAAAGTATATTAAGCATCTTTCCACATCAACAGGTATACATTATGAGTGTTGCAGGCAAACTGAGGTGCGTAGTGGCCCTACTTAAAAGCATCCAGTGAAGTCCTCTAGCTCTCCTCTCCTGCAGTGGTGACCTTGGAGGCCATGAGGTCCAGACAGCATGGCTAATAAGTAGAAGGAGAGTTGTTCCACCCTCACGGAACTTTGCATAAGAAAGAAAAGAACCTTTATTGCCATGGAGATTTGGGGATTGTGGGCACAGCATAACCCAGCCCATCCTGTCTAGAACAGGTATGCTCTGGCAAGTCTGGCAAGTTCGTCCTCTCCTTATCATATGGGGTGAAGGGAGGGAAGCGGCTGCCATCAGAGTGAGGGTTTAACTCCTCTTTAAGGTCAGGACTTTGAATCTCAGCAGCAAATTTAGAGGAAGAAATGCTGTAAGTGGGTACACTGAAGCTGCGCTCCCTCCTGAAGGGCTGTATCCAGTCTGCCTATGGGCTTTTTACCAGGGATGTAGAAGTGAAAACCCTAGAGTTCAAACAATACTTAGCATTTCCTGATTTATTTTACGACAGGAATCACAGGGCTTATAGTCCGGCAAATAGATACAAGAGGCTCTTTTTGTTTTTAATTGTTTTCATTTTTTAATTAATTTTTTTATTATGTTACAATGAATCATGGAACACTACATCAGAAACTAATGATGTACTGTATGGTGAATAACATAACTTTTTTTTTTTTTTTTAAATTGAGAGAGAGAAAAGGGTCAGAAGGAGAAGCAGGATCCCCACTGAGCAAGGAGCCTGACCCTGGGCTCCATCCCAGGGCCCCGGGATCATGACCTGAGCCAAAGGCAGACACTTAACAGCTTAACCAACTGAGCCACCCAAGCGCCCCAGGAGGAGACTCTTTTTTTAGAACAAAGTCTCAACAAAGAACATGAACTGAAGTTCGTATTTTGTTCATGGGACTTTGTTGTTTAGAACCAAAGCCTGACAGGCTTTGTTCATAGCTTCCACTTGCAGCAGCAAACTGGAGGGCAGACCTCCCGTGCGGGGCCAGGAAAGAAAAACTGCTCACACTGACTTCTTTATTCAGTTCAGCAAACGCGGCAAGCTGCCTGCAAACCACTCTCACGATATGGCCGACACTGCCCTGCAATGTCTGATAGAAAGTCTAACAAAGTTTGCAATTTACAAAGGAATTTCACATAAATCCTTTCACAGAACTCTTTCTAGAATTTCTAACTTAAGCAATCAACCTCGTGTGTCAATATGAATAAAAGAATACGCAGAAGAAGGGGGCAAGAGGAAAACAACAGGCAGGAGAAGGAGGAAGGATGGAAGGAGGTAGAGTGGAAATTCACCACTGAGCTGCCCTGAACATCCGTAGGCATTATGTCCCAGGTACTGCATCAGGAACTTTGGGCTATGGATAATTCTGTGGCCACAATAAAATGTGCCAATGTTTTGTAAGAATTTTTTGGCTCATCCAGAAGTGTAGTCTAATAGCTCTCTGGGGAATTAACACTGAGTGAAAAAAATGACAACCCCCAAAGGGTTACATAGTGAATGGTTCCTTCTTAAAAAGACAAAATTATAGACATGCAGAATAAAGTAGTAATTGTCAGAAATCAGGTATAGCAGTGGGGGTCCCTGTAGTGACAAAATTGTTCTGTATCCTGACTATAAATGTCAGCGTCTTGGTTATGATATCCTATCAATCTGCAAGATGTTACCACTGGGGACAACTGGGTGAAGGGTACATAGGACCTCTCTATATTATTTCTTATAATTGCAAGTAAATCTATAATGATCTCAAAACAAAAAGTTTAATTAAAGGATGGCTGAAAAATAATAATACATCTATTAAGTGCCCATTTACTCTTCTGAAAATTAGCAAATATTTAGATAGGCTGAAAGCCACTAATGAAGGAAGTTTCCAATGGTCAGATGAACAAAGACTCATTTCACATTAAGGCAGGAAGAAAGAAAGATGACCACAACGTATCGAATGCTTACCACTGGCGTTACACTATCCGGGTACGAAATGCATTGAATGCTTTTTACGAAATGCATTGAATGCTTTTTCGAACGTAATTCTCTGTGAGGAGAACCTACAGACAAGAAACTGAAGTGCTGCGAAGTAAAGTAACTTGCTCACAATCATGCAATCAATAGATGGTGGAACCAAGAATTAACTCATGTTTTTATCCACTAAGATACATTCCTTCCAAATGTATCCGCCTTAGCAGAATCTAACAGCCCTGGGGTCATTAAGGATTAATGACTTGTCCGCAGGGGCAAAACTGGACAAGAGCTTGTATCAAGTGGTCTTCCTATCCTACTGGGCTCTCGCAGGTGGCTGAGAAAAAAACATAATGGCATTAGCTGCCTGAGATACAGGCAAAATAAGAGCAAAAATCTCGAATGGCTAGTGTCCTAAGTATTAAGGAGGAAAATGGGTAAATTTACACCTGCTCCTTCTTGGTGGGTTTATTTTAATATGAAAACATTTGTGCAGAGAAATTCCAAAGCTTACCAGTTGACTCAGCTATATGAGGCAAAAGTCAGTATCTCTGAAAATGGAAATATAATCTCATTGCTAAGGGTACAGTTTTTTAATCAAGACAAAAGCTTCTGCAAAATGAATGAGGTAAATGAAACTGTTTACCTCTGTTTTTAGCAAAATGGAAAGCAGTAAACAGATTTGCTAATTATACCCCTGTCTTTCACCTCCTTTGAAGATACCCAAAGTGACTAAACTTCAGGAAGTCGTCCCTTTGGTTCGGAAATTCAGTTTTATCCTGAATGAGGCCAGGCTTGCTTGATCCAGCAGTATACACACTGCTTGCCACTTAGAAAGTAAATACACAATATCAGGTTCATGATTATATTTTGGTTTAAATTACATCCAAGTATCATTATACCAGCAAATTGCACGTCTCACAAAAGTAGGACCAGTCCTTTGAGCACAGAGAGCACAAAGACTCTGGTTCCATGATGAGCGGGAGCGTATTTCACCTTGACACTATTGCTGGCAAATCTCTGAGAGATGAGCATTTTGAAAACGCTATAAACAGCTTAGCCTTTTCTTAGCATTTTGAAGAGCACATTAATAGCCTGGCCTTTTCTTAAGGGCTTTCTTTTTCCCTTAGCCAAATTTGACAGCTAGAAGTGAACAGTGAGAGGATGGAATCAAAGTCAGGGCTATGTTTTAAAAGCAGTGTGGAACTGATGTCATTCGGTATTGTCTTCAAAAGAATATAAGAATATTAAGTGGATGTCTCATGAACTTACACACAAAGGATACTCTTCACTTGAGGACAGAATGATAATGTCTCAGAGAAGAAAGATGTAATTCAGATGCCCATAAAATCTATTCAGACAGCTCTTGGCTGGTACCAAAAAAAAAAAAAAAAGCAGCAGAAGAAGAAAAAGAAAGGAAATCTGCAACTCTCAACTCCACCAAAAGAAGTTATAGTTATTAGTAAAATTAATTTTTAAAGACTTAATAAGCAGCTACTGTAGAATTTGTGAAACCTTAAGCCCAGTGTTGTAAATGACAGTTTAAAAGACCATATGGTTATTGTCACCATTTGGAAAGTTTTGTTAAAAAAAAAAGGGGCATAGGGTAATGTAATAAAATTAGCCAAAGGAAATTAAATAGCTTGGCATCAGCGTCTAAGATTTAACAGCCTAAAAAACAAGTGAAGTGGGAGCTGTCCCCCACAAGTAGGGACACCTGAAACCCCATTCACCACCCAGAAAAGCTGCATTCGGTCATTTCCAAGGGTGCTTTGACAACCCACCTGGTTTATCTTCTACCCTCTCTGTAGAAATGCACAGCAATTTCTGGGAAGCTATAGAGCATATTTGGGAGAGTTGCCAATTAATTTTAAAAGCTGCCTAAGCAGGTTGCCAGGAGCGGCCTCTGGTCAGAGTAGGAAGAAGCCAACAAATTGGGAGTGCTCTGCTGGATGTTGGGGCAGATTGCATTTTCCCAAAATGGCTGCAACAATAGCTCCCGACCCCATGCCCTTCTTACAGTTTGACCTTGACACTGCCCATCAAGAGGTAGAATCTACGTTCAGCCTTGAACCTGGGTGGATTTGGGACTAACAGGGAGAAGGCATTATGTGGCTTAAAAAGCTGGGGCAGAAACAGTGATGGAGCTTCTGCCTGGTTCTCTTGGGAGGCTCATTCTTTTTTTTTTTTTTTTTAATTTATTTTTATTTATTTGACAGACAGAGCTCACAAGGAGGCAGAGAGGCAGGCAGAGAGAGAGGAAGCAGGCTCCCCACTGAGCTGAGAGCCAGATGCGGGGCTCGATCCCAGGACCCTGAGATCATGACCGGAGCAGAAGGCAGAGGCTTTAACCCACTGAGCCACCCAGGCGCCTGGGAGGCTCATTCTTGAAATCCAGACGCTATACTGTGCTGAAGCCCAACTGGCCACACAGAGGTCACATGTCACATCCTGGCCCACAGCCTACTCTGTGTCCCCAGCCCTCAGCCCCAAGCCAACTGCCAGCATCAAGCACCAAACCAAACTAGCCTTTGAGCCTTCAGGGATTCCAGCCCTCAGAATCTGAATCATTCCCAAAGTGTGAGTCTTCCCAGCTGATGCTCTAGATACCATAGAATGAAGACAGATCCTTTCCAAATATTTATTAAAATGTGGGTCATTTTATGCCACTAAGTTTGGGGTGCTTTGTTAAATAATAATAGTAATTGGAACAGAGGAAAATGGGACATGCATGTGACTAAAAGTGATGCAAGCAGTCATTCCTAGCACTGGAATTCCTGTAGCCTCTCCTTTGGGAAGTACTCAGATGCTTTATGCTACACGTTTTCTACTACAGTCACTTCTCTGCTTACAAGGGCCTAACTCCAAGGGAATTCACATGGCTCTGAGATGATCATAATGTTCTGCTTAGGATGGTGCCAGGCACTATTCTAAGAGTTTATGTGGATTAACTCACTTAATCCACATAACAAGTCCATGAGCTAAGTACTATTTTTTTTTTTTTTAAAGTAGGCTCCATGCCCAGCGCAGAGATCAACTCCGGGCCTGAACTCACAACCCTGAGATGGAGACCTGAGCCGAGGCCAAGAGTCGAAAGCTCAACCAACTGAGCCACCCAGGTGCCTGGAGCTAAGTACAATTTTTATTCCCACCCTACAAATAGGGAAACAGAAGCATGGAGGATAAACCACCCGCCCAAGGTCACACAACTAGCGACATCAGGGCTGGGCTGGGATTCGGAGCCAGGCAGTTTGGATCCCAAGCTTGTCCACTAACGACCACCCACTCATTCTCCCTCAGCCACCTATGGCTCAGTCCAGCCCCTCCCCCTGATGGCCAAGAGGGCCCAGACTGAAAAGTGGGGACACTGCTCGCTTCAGTGTGATGATCATGGCTAGAGCCCAGGCTCTGGAGTCTGCCAGTCCTCACTGGGACAGTTACTAGCTGTGTGACTTAGGGCAGGTCTTTTAACTTCTGTTAATCTCTTTCTTCCCACTTTTATGCGAAACAATCACCCATTTTAAAACCACGACCATCATCTTCATTAAGCATTAGCCCCATTCCTCCTCTCTAGACAGTCTGCAGGGCAAGGACTGTCTTTCTCACCTGGGATTCCTCCTTTGGGGCCAGCACGGTGCCATACACCCAGCTGTAGCTTGCAGCTGAGCTCACGTTGGCTTGTTCTTTTTTTTTTTTTTTTAAACTTCTATCTTCATTTCTGTCTCCAGGGCTTTGGGGATTTGTTCCGTTCTTTCCATCCCCATGAATAAAGCCATAAATCATGCCTTTACCACTGAACCTAGGGCTTGAGTTTTCTGCCTCGTCTTTCAAAGGTCTTCCTAGTCAGAGGAAAAGGCTTTCATGGGCACCCTTGATCATGTTTATATCTACCTAAGGATTCTCTACTGCCGTCCAATCATTTTCCAAAGTAATTAAAACTCCGAACCATCGGCCACAGGAGCTTCTTCTAACTTGATTTCTTGTAGGGAATTATTGAACCCTTCTTAAAGGATATCACAGGGAATTTCTCACCTTCAGAATTATGTCAAGATAATAGAAGAATATTAACTGAGATTATTACTGAAGAGGGGTGTCTGGCCCCCAGGCCTCTGTGCTACCCTGTACTGTAATTACTTCCGTATTTGTCTGTCTCCCCGACCAAACCAAAGGCAGGGGCTCCAGCTGTTTCTTCTGTATCCCAATGTCCAGTCCAATGGCTGGCAAAGAGGATGCAGTTGCCAGATGTTTACTATTCAAATGCATGGAGATGATGAGTCCAAAGTCACTGGTAATATCTGGACTAGAACTGCAACCCTGGGGGATCTCTGGAAGATGCATCAAGAGCATTTGTTCATTTCACAAACATTTATTAAAAACCTCTGTGAGAGCCAGCAGTGGGCAGTAATGAGCATAAAAATGTAATAAGATCTAGTCTTATTATATAAAATCCAATCTGCTCTCATAGGGGAGACCAATATGGAACCACATCATTAGAACACATTTTGATAAGAGCTAAGTACGGGGATCTAAACCCTGGGCCGGCCTGAGAGGCAGCGATAACAAGAAGGCAATCTGGGTTAGGTTAACATATTAGGGTGGGTTATTTCCCATTTTTACATGATAACAGAGCAAAAGATAAGATGCTGGCATTGTGGAGTGATCCCCCAGCTCACAGCCAGGGTCATAAGGTCAAAAGGGGTCATAACCGTAAAGGTGGTCACATGGTAGAATCAATACGTCAGACATAAAATTAAAGATGCTAATGACTAAACTAAGATAGGTTAATATACCTGGGACTCTGTGTCTCCCTCTACCTGTTCTTCTGCCCTCTCCATACTTCTTACCCAAACCTTCTTAAAGATAATTATTTTAGTGACCAGCCTATGGTTGGTGTCAATATCTGATCCTAAATACGTCAAAAAAATGATCATTTTAGGAATCAGAAATAAGGGACCATGTGCGCACTAAATTCAGCCATGTGAAAAGGAATGCACATGGGTAATGTACATAATAATGTCATGGAAATCCTTAGAACTTATCTGTCACAAAGGATTTTTTTATATTAAATTCAGGTTATTTTTAAGGAAATATATTGCATAATTAAACTATTCTATGCGCAGCTGGGGCTTGAGAAACAATGGCAGACAACAGGCCACCTTGGTGCCCTTTCAGAGTGGAAGGGAGGAGTTTGGGGATCTATTATGAGGTAAGTTCATGGCTGTGAAGCCTCTCGCAGGCTCTCGGCTGCCTTGCTAGTTCTCTCCTCTAGCATTGGCCTCTATTGGCATTTTCCTCTCCTTGTCCAGGAAGGCAAGGGGCCTAGAGAAAACCCACAAGCCAAGCCAAATGGTGCCCCCATCAAATGTATGATCTGTAAATCTCCAGGTGGCCTTTGATCCTCGTATCTGCCCTTGGTCAGCTTCCTCACCCAACACACCCAGCGACTGGGAATACTCAATACCTTCCTCTTGCTCTTGGAAGACCACGCTCTCCACCCCCCACTTTGCTCCACAGCAGGTAAACTTGCCTCCACTTCCTGAAGAAAGTAAAAACTCTGAGTGTGAACTGCCCCAGCTTCTTCCACCCTTTTCTTCCACACTCAGTCACACTCCCTCCCACCTTCATGTGCTACCCCAAGACACAGAGAAAGAGGTGTTTTTCCTCTGTTCCCAGTCAGCTCTGTTGCTCCCGCTGTCAATGTCTTTGTGTTCCCAGCCCCTCTCCAAAGGCGCTCCTCCCTCCGATCCTAGTGCCCTCCTGACCGGCTCCCTCCCGCTGTTCCTCTACCCCTGCAGACCCAAGTCTTCCTGAAGATTCATCTATACCTGCAACTTTCACACTCTCATTCCTCAATTCCCTGTAGCATCTGCTCCCTATTCTACTGAAACATTCTCTGGGTATAACTTAGAGATGCAGACCTCAGAGTGAAGCAGGACTGTCTTTGACTCCTGCCTCCACCACTTACAAGGTGTGAGATCCTGAACATGCTGCTTAATTTCTTCATTTCTAATGTGGGGATAATAATAATAACCATCTTCACAGAATTCTTGCAATATTCAATGAGATACTATATTTAAAACACTGAGTAGTGTCTGCACATGCCATGTGCTCAATAAAAATTATTACTAGCAGTAGCATTTGCATTAATGATTATTATCATTATTATTTGGCACTGTGCTAGGTCTAGCTAAAATCCTGAACTAAAAGAAATCTACCAAATTCATGCAGCCAAGAAAAACTAGTTTGCAATCTTCTTATACAGTGAGGCTTATCTCTTGGCTTAGAATCACCTTTTCCACCTTTGAATCAGGCTCTGCTCCTAGGAATTTCCTTCCATACTGATTCTGTATGACTCTGGTCAGTTTGGTGCACACACACACACACACACACACACACACAGAGTAAATTTATTTGTATCATGTGAACCAATAGGAAAATACTTAATTTAGCTGAACACAGGGCCTTTAACCTCTGCTGCTTTTGCAGTGACAAAAGCGTCTACACACCAATGTCCTGTGTGCAGCTGGAAGTCAATAATTACTGATGAGCAGACAGTTGTATATAATGACTCAGTCCTCCTCATGGTCAGTCACCGCAAGAACAGAAAGCATATTTTTAGCATCACGACTGAATCCTACCTGACAACCTGGGAACTGCAATAATTTGAACCTATGTAGGCAAGGAAAGGATTACTTTGTTGTTAGTACACCAGAAATGAATTCTAATGGTCATTTATCCCTTGTGATTACTCATTAAGAAGTTTAGCACAGGGTGCTCATTTCCTTCCTCCATCTTCTTGCTATCCTCAGTTTTTTGGTCACAGGCTGTGGATGGCAATATTTGTTTTAATTAGGAAGACGCAGCATAGGCGAAGGCGATTGTAACAGGTGTGTTCAGTAAGGAACCAAATTGCACAGTGAGATCTCATCTCAGTGACAAATACGGCTTCACTAAGGCATGTCATTTTGTTTGTCTAACAATTTGCTTTTTGGAACAGGCTTGGAAATTCCCATGCCCCACCCCAGCACTACTAGGTAAGGGTTGCTTTCAGGGGAGGTATCGGTATGGGGTTCAACTGGGGGGCTCCTTCTCTTGGACTGGTGGAGCCTTTCACTGCAGGGATCACAAGTCAGGATCCAGCATGCTGACCCAGTGCCTCTAGGATTCAACAGTGATGTGCATCACAAAGAAAATGCTTCCTGGTTCTTTCTCTCTTTTTTTTTTTAGATTTTTTTTAAAGATTTTATTTATTTATTTGATAGAGATTACAAGTAGGCAGAGAGGCAGACAGAGAGAGAGGAGGAAGCAGGTTTCCCGCTGAGCAGAGAGCCCGATGCGGGGCTCAATCCCAGGACCCTGGGATCATGACCTGAGCCGAAGGCAGAGGCTTAACCCACTGAGTCACCCAGGCGCCCCTAGATTTTTTTTTAAAGTAATCTTTATACCCAATGTGGGTCTAGAACTCACAACCCTGAGATCAAGAGTTGCACACTCCCACCGACTGAGCCAGCCAGGTGCCCTATCTTTGTTTTTAACACCGCTCCTCTCCTTTTCCGTCAATATTTCAAAACAAATTTCGATTCTAAAAATCTCTTTGAAATTAGTTGACTAGGGGATGAAGAATTCACACGCGGAAGGCAGGACCACCAGTAGGGGTGGTGATGATGCCTAAAACAGCTAATAATTACCAAACATTTCTTTGTGCAAGGTGCTATTCCAAATACTTAACATGTATTATTTCCTTTAGTCCTCACAGCTGTGAAGTGTTGGCATTATTACCCCCACTTTACATTTGAGAAAGCTGAAGCTCAGGGAAATTAAATAACTTGCCTGTGGTCGTACAACTAGTAAGATTCTAGGCGATGATTCCAACCCAGTTCTGTCAGATGCCCGAGCCCATTAGTGCTATATATCGTGTGTCTTAAAATAGCAACTCCTTCTTCGGTGACCTATTTTTAACCATAGTTTGTATGAAATTAGATTAAACTTGATCTTTATTATAATGTCTCCCATGGTAAATCTATGTATTTCTATGATACAAAATTAGGTTCCCCTTTTAAAAAACAGGAAAAGGACATGAATGGCCACATTAAAAAAAATAAGTCAAATATTAAATTTCAGATATTGAAAACTGGGGCGCCTGGGTGGCTCAGCGGATTAAAGCCTCTGCCTTCGGCTCAGGTCATGATCCCGGGGTCCAGGGATCGAGTCCCGCATTGGGCCCTCTGCTCTGCAGGGAGCCTGCTTCCCCCTCTCTCTCTCTCTGCCTGCCTCTCTGCCTACTTGTGATCTCTGTCAAATAAATAAATAAAATCTTAAAAAAAAAAAAAAAAACTAAAGAGACTTTGATTCAATTCGAGAAAGAGTAACCAAGTGATTCATGGTGCTAGGTACTTTAAAGTATTCAAAAAATTAAGATAAGTACTGCTCCTGATCCAAGAAACTAATGATCTAGTGGGAGGAACACAGTGTAATATTTCAGTTCTTACTTCAAATATTATCTCCTAAGAGAGGTCTTCCTGGACCACACTATCTAAACTCTTGCCCCATTTCCTGTTACCTTCTATCACAGCGGCTAGCAAACTTTTTTCCTATAAAGGGCTAGAAAATAAATAACTTAGCCTTTCTGGGCTATATGGTCTCTGTCAAAACTACCCAACTCTGCTGCTATAGCTCATAGCAGCTGGAGATCAGAAATAAACAAGCATGCTATGTTCCAATAAATCTTTATTTACAAAATGGGCAGTGGGCCTGATGGAGTTCATAGGCTGTAGTTTGCTGACCTGACCCTACTCTAACATATAACTCTGTTTTCTCTTTCATATCATTTAACAGAATCTGAAATTATCCTGCTTAGTGACTTATTATTATTATTTGCTATTTCCCTCCACAAAAATGGCAGCTCCAAGAGAGCAAGGTCTTTGCTGCTTGTTCACATCTGGCTCCCCAGGTCTTAGAAAGGACTTCCTGACACATGCACAGCTCACCCTAAAGATCTGTGGATTGACTGAATGAGTGAGTACTATTTCACAAAAGGAGAAACACTGATTGCCAACAAACATATAAACTGATATTTGGCCAGATGATGAGTAAATACGAAATAACTGAAAATGTCATTTTTTCCCCTTACCATCCCTAGAATGGTTAGCAAAAAGGAAGGAGGAAGACAAGGAAGAGAGGGAAAAGAAGAGGAAGGGGAAGAGAAAGGAGAGGTTGGGGAGGAGAGCCTGTCTAGAGGAATACATGGGTAAACTGGCCCTCTCATCCACTGTCAGTGAGAGAATGTAGATCCTGGGAGAACTGAAAGCAGACGCCCGTATGCCCATGTTCATAGCAGCATTATTTACAACAGCCAAAAGGGAGAAACAACTCAAATGACTACCTACAAAAGAATGGATAAATATATGTGGTACATCTGCAGAATGGAATATTATCAAGCCTTAAGAAGGGATGACGGAGTGACATGTGCTATAAGGATGAGCTTTGAAAACACAGAACTAAGTGGAAGAAGCCAGCCATACAGGATGCATATGCATGACTCCACTTATGTTCAGGTATCTAGGATGGGCAAATAGTACAATAGAAACCAAAGGTAGAATGGAGGTTACCAGGAGTTGGGGGAAGAGGAAATGGGGAGTTGTTATTTAATGGATACAAAGTTTCTGTTTAGAATGGTGAGAAATTCTGGAGGTGGATGGTGGAGATGGTTGCCCAGCATTGTGAATGTACTTAATGCCACCAAAGTGTATACTTACAGATGGTTAAAAACATAAATTTTAGATTATGTATATCCTACCATAATAAACAAGTATATATACTTTTTTACTCCAAAAACATACTCCTAAGAAATAACTATGAGGAGATAATACAGAAGGGTGAAATATGTATATGCTAGAATCCATCAACCTCAAGATCCTTGAATAAAAATCTAGTTGTATAAATAGAGCCTGACAACAAATATACAAAAGGGATTATTATGCTATTATACAGGCATTAAACATGACAAGGTAGACTTTTCACATAAAAATATCTCCATAGCACTACTGTTAAATAAAAAAAAAATCAAGCTATAGAACGCACGTACAGTATAATTCCATTGATGTGAAAATTCTAAAGTTTATTTATATGTGGAAAAAATTTGAGATATTCTCTAAAATGCCCATAGTTGGTTATTCTCTGAATAGCAGAGTTGAGATGATTTTAAAATTATCCTCTTTATAATTCTCTGTGCTTGATTTTTTAACAAAGAATATTTTTAACCAAAACAACATGCTATTATAAACTCCTGTTTATCACTTTTTCACATTAATTAAGGAGGGTTAGGCCCTTGATACTTTCATAATAGATGTTTTCTGTATTTCTGTTTCCATAGCAACAATAATACTTGTGAGAGAATGAGATACATTTTCAAAAAGATACATACCTCAGACAATGGTCTTACATCTCCATCAGTCAAAAACAGATTTATTATTTCAGAGCAACATTCAATAATCATGTTCTAGAAATAAGAAAACAATAAAATGAGGTTGAACTTACTGGTAAACTACTACATATTTTAGTTATGAACTATTTCATTTGTCTTTTCTTGCATCACCACCTAACCCTAATTCCCAGGAGAAAACTTGGACTCATAGGTCACAATCCCTTATATAATTAAAATTATTTGAAAAAACACAGGATGGCCACAATAGATAAGATTTACTTATGAATGATACATTATTTCATTGTTAAAATTCATATGTTACAGAATTCACACCAGAATAAAGTTTTAGAAAATCACTTTTCTTCTGAGAAGAGAATCTGGGGATAAAGAGATTCAAACCCCAGAAAGGGATTTTAGCGGAGAAGAATGGTTAAGAATTGAGAAAGAAATGGAGAGAGTAAATGAAAAGGAACCAAGAGTCTATATCATACATTGTCCGTTGCTGGTGACACTACCACACCCCCTACTGTGTGGACACAGCCATGTCTATGTGTGGACCTCTGACCCCAGATAGATCTACTCATGTGCAGGCATGAGTCAATCAGATTCTCTATTATCATAATTTCATAGAAGGAAGGGCAAGAGAAGAGAGCTATAGTGAGTACTAACTATAGTAGCTGAAGGTCCTGACACAAACATGGAAAAGGCAGCCATTGGGCTAGATGTAAGATGAATAAGAGAAGGAAACAGATGTGTGAGAACTTACACACACACACACACACACACACACACACACACACACATAATTAAGCATAGTCTGGGCTCCGGATTCACCAGTTCCATTTTCTGTGAGGCACATTGTGTTTGGTTTCCAGTCCCTATGTATGAGCTTACTTATTGTACCCTGCCACATACTGCCTTCCACCACACCTATTTTACTTGAACTAGTGTAAGTAGCCTTTCTTTACTTATAGCTAAAGGAGTCATGACTACAAGACTGTCAGAGATAAACTCTGCCTACTTTGTGAAGTTGCCAGTGTCCAGCAACAATTCACTTTTATTGTTGTTTAATACACATGTGTACCAGCATTCAGAAATATGAAAATGATAAAGTTACACTAATTTTTAAATTATGATTGACCAGTACTGATTAAAATCTTAAAATACAGAAGCAAACAACTGAATTCACAGCCCCAAACCATATTATATTTAAGTTTTAATAAATGCATGAACATAGAAAAGATCACATTTTAGAGTTCTAAAGCTATTGCAAATTCAATTCAATTTAACAAATAAATTCAAGATGCTGTGGAACACAAAGATGAAGAAACAGACGTATCCTCACAAAGTGTTCAATAGCTGAGAAGAACAGATTTGTACACTCCTAAGTAAAATACCAAGTAGAACATAGTCAGAACATGGGTAGGAATAGGTTAGAGGAAACTGAATGTGGGAGAGAGGAATTGTAAGGAACAGGAAAGACTTCTTGGAGGAAGGGTCATGTGAACTGAGCCTTGAATGAATAGTAGGATTTCACTGGTGGAGAATGGGGACAAGAACATTTCAGATGGAGGGAGCCATGTGAGCAACAGAACAGTGGATATTCAAGAACACAAAGCGTCTGATATGGTCTTCACTGTGGGCGTGTATAGGAAGCATGGCAGTGAGAGTGATGAGAAATAAGGCTAGAGAGGTGAACTTAGAACATGTAAAAGTAAGGAATTTTAGAGGCACTGGTCTGAGGAAATCATGATCTGATCACTTTAAAAAGATACTTCTGGCCACAGTTTAAAGGTGAACTGGACTCAGAAAGAAACAAGAGAAAGAGAAATTAGCTACGAGGCTACTCAAACCGTTTGGGCAGAAAACGATCGTGGCGAGAAGTGGGCCAGCTTCAGTGGGACCAAAAAAGGTGGTGGGCAAGCAGGATATCCAGCACTGATCAGGGTATACTACTTGGCAGTGATGAACCTTCTAGGCTCTTGGTCTACTTTAAGACAGAGAGGATACTCCTCTGAACACTGATACTCCTCTTCTTCATCTATATTTCCATACTTCTAATTGAGTTCTCAGGACTGGTTAAAGTAGGTTTCCTCCCTATAGGGAAGGTTTCAGTAACAGCCATGATGCGTTACTGTCATGATTTCATCAAGAGCTATCAAGCAAAATGAGACTGTCTATATCGTTAATCATTTCACATAACAGATGAAGACAGCAATGTTATCTGATAAATAATTGCCTTCCGCTCCCTGTCTCAACATTTATCAAGCAGAAATTTCACCTCAACAACATCCTATTTCTTTGGCATTATTTGTAGTAAACCATTATAAACATCGGAAGTTGGCTGATTGGATGCTGGGCAACCACAGAAATGTAGCCTTGAACTCATCACACCAGGCAGAGAGCTGCCAGAGGTATACTGTGCGTGGCTGGCAAGGCACTGAGAGAGCAAAGAATGACCCTTGATCAATCTTTGCCGTTTTTCCCTTAAAAAGGAGCATCTGATGATTCTATGATGGTTTTCTGAGTTACTTCAAAAATAACCATGCTGATTCTTTGACTTAGTTGAAATCCTCATCTTCTTTCACTTATGGAAAAAAACTTCCTAAATTGTTTTCCATCCTCTAAACTCTTGCTTTCCTCATCCCTCCTCCACATGCCACCAGGGTAATCTCAGCAAATCACAGGGTGGATCATGAGAATTCCTTCCAGGTGCTGCCCCCTCCCTCTCCTACCACCCATACCCAGCCTTCCCTTTTCCTGGCCCTTGCTTACAGAACCAAGTTCACTCACCATTTTTTCATTCAGCACCTACTGTATGCATCCTAAGTGCCCTAAGCTGGTAATGAAAAGACAGAAAGAGAGTCCTTAAGCAGCTGATTTATGGTCTGGTGGGGAGAAAAGTAGAGATGGACTCTTAACAGTACCATGTAGTGAATCAGAGAGGAGGAAGCACTTCATTCCACCCATGTCTTCCCATCTCCCACTGGATTCACCCTGTTCTCCCGCCACAACAGATGACTCATTGTCCTGAGTAGAACATTCGGTCCCTGACTTTATATCCCTTCTCTTGTTCTACCCTCAGTCGGCTCTGAGTGCCCTTCAACCAGAAGCAAGTACTAGAGAAGCACTGTGTGTCAGGGCTTTGTGTTACTGGGCTAGATATTGGATATAAGATGATGAATAAGACCCCCAGCAAAGGAATTTGCAGTAAAGACAGAGGAAGAGACATATAAACATGTAAAAGCCAAAACAATACAGTACCAGTACAGGGTATTTTGGGGTATTTCGTCAGAAGGCCACATGCGGATGTCAGAGAGATACTAAAGAACACCACAGTTGGGGGAAAAGATTTAAGAGAAATTTTGCTATGCATTATGAAAGGATTCCCTCTCAAATGTTTTTATGAGAGACTCCATAAAGACTTAGATTATTTTCAATGGTTTTGAACATCAGACTGATGTTTCTTTGTTTTTTTTTTTTAAAGATTTTGTTTATTTATTTGACAGAGAGAGAGATCACAAGTAGGCAGAGAGTCAGACAGAGAGAGAAGGGGAAGCAGGCTCCCCGCTGAGCAGAGAGCCCGATGTGGGGCTCGATCCCAGGACCCCGAGATCATGACCTGAGCCGAAGGCAGAGGCTCAACCCACTGAGCCACCCAGGTGCCCCAGATTGATGTTTCTTTGAATGCCACATTTTGCTAAAAGAGGACCACCAGGTGGCTGGGCTCATTATGAATGACATCTAAGTACTTACAGCCAGACCCATACAATAATTAAGCTCCTCCATGACAAAGACCTACTTGTACTGATTTCTGTATGCTCTTATTTCCTCCCCAAGCCTGGAAAAATTTTTGCACATAATAGTTCCTCAAAAAGAATTTGTAAATTGATGCTACTGTTCAGTGTATTTTTTTTCTCTTTTCATAGTCCTTTGATATTTGAGATATGTTGACTATAATTTTTTTTAAGATTTTATTTTGGGGGGTGGGGCAGAGGGAGAGAGAGACAGAAAATCTTACGCCTGCTCCATGCCCAGTGCAGAGCACAACATGGGGCTTGATCTCACAACCCTGAGATCAACACCTGAGCTGAAATCAAGAGTCTGAGGCTTAAATGACAGAGCCACACAGGCACCCTGACTATATACAAATTTTAATTGCCTTGTACAGTCCAGGCATCCCATAAATGTTTGCTGAACTAACCTGAGGTGAATTAGTAAACATATGTTAGGCTTTTCATTTCAATATGCTATCATTCCAAATAAGGTGTTTGTCTCTTAAAGTCAGGATGGTTTACATCTTTCATATGCTTTCAAGTCCCTGGTAAGCTCTGAAGATAACCCTAAAGCTACAACTGACAGGTTAAAATAACTCAGTCATTCTGAGCCAGTGTTGTTCATTTTAGAAGGACATACACAGTTTTCAAGCCAGAAGTGATTAGAACACCCGTTGTGTAGCCCTCTCAATACATCTCATACTATATCTGTGTTCTGAATTTCTTAGCTTATTCCAGACTATAGGCTTTGGTGGGAGGTTGGGGAGGGTAAAAAAGGGAAAGGAATAAGAAAGAGAATAAGATTCATTATCCCCCATATCAACCAAAGGCACATTTTCTGGGCCCTTCTATTTAATAACTCACCGAAAATCTATACTGTGATAGAAATAAATATAATAGATTATAGAGGTTATGAAATCCTATCCAATTCCAGACCAGAATCGATCTCTTCAAGTGTCCTAGTTAACTTCCAATTAGCACCAAGTGAAGGTTGTCATGACAACGAACTGGCAGATTTAGTGAATGGGATTTGTTATAACACGGAATATAGCTGCCTTTTTTTTTTTTTTAAGTTCCAGCTGACACACTGGAAAAAGAGAAAACTTTATATGTTCCTTCTATTTCTCAACTTTTCAAATGTTCTGAACTACTCTGTTTGCCAATTCACCTAAACAAATATTGGTTTGTCTTCCATTTGATGACATTCTCTCATACACAGAACCAATAGAACTAAAACATACCTAAAAATGCCCTACTTAAAGCTGAAGAAACATTTTCTAAGTCAAAGAATAAGACAAATTCAAAGATTGAGCAGAGAACATCAGGACTGAAAGCCATTCTGTTTTACTCAAGGACTGATCCACTCACATATACGATTCCAATTAGGACATGAAAGCAAGCCACAAACCTTGGTTAAGGCAAGGTAGGGTCTCTGGATTCTTCCCTCTGCTTACATTCAAATGCTGCCCCATACCCCCATTTATTTGGTATTGTTTATATTCATAGTGAACCCCTTGACTGAGACATTGGGCTGATTGTGATAAATTTGATAGCCACAAGGGGCCCACAGGGAATTTCTGATGATTCACATTCCAACCAAGGGACACAACTCTCCATCTCAGAGCACTATTTTAGTGAAATGATCATATTTTAGAGATGAGATGAAAATAAGTCCCTGAAAAGTGACTGACTCTAGGTAGAAAACTGAGTGGTAGAGCAAAACCTAGACTCCCTGCTTTCACGGACACTCACTCTCCTGCCTCAGACAATCTAAGCTGAAAAAACAAATGGTTTCAGGAGAAAATAATCATTTTCCATATATGAACTATATAGAAGTGGATTCAGAGACAATTTCAGCAAAGAATATTCTAGACTATGGCTCTGATATGTTTGGTCTACAATTGAAAAACTGTGATTATTAAGTGGTCTACAAAAGAAGTGCAAAAATGATGCCAGAGTTGAGTTCTTTTTAAAAACAGATATAAAAGGGCAACCATACACTTTATAAAAATATATATGTTATATTATTATTTTCTAATATATATAATCTCATGGATTTGAGGTATCTGATCTACTAGGAAACTTCATACTCAGTATTTAGTATTCAGTATATCAGTAATATCACAAAACATCTGGTAATTCATATTATAACATACAAAGATACTGAAAAAATTTGGGGATGTACAACCCTAAACCTAAGATATCAGTTCTATCATAAATCCAAGCATACAGCAGAGGAGATGTAAGTATGGGAAAGTGGCATTCTGCAAAGGCTAACTGTTCTTGCCTGATGAATCCTCGTAAAGCTGGGCTTGTTGCTTTCACAATAAGGAAAAATGCATTCACTCACTCTACTGGTAAATTCAGACTCAAAATGCAAATAAGTATACTCTGAAAATGAGGAGAGTTGCCAACTTTTATGCCTTCAAATGAGTGCATAGATGAGGAAAACAATAAAAAAGGGCTAAAGCTACACCTGAAACTAACATAACTATAATTCAATAAAAAGAAAAGGTTAAAATGGTAAAAAAAAAAAAAATTAGAAAAAGGACAAAAAAAGAGCTATATCAATACAACTCTTTAAGAAGTAAAAATGTTTTATTATTGGTAATTGACTATTAACCTAGCAAAAAGTGGTTTAAGGAAAAAGATACAGCAAACCAAATATGAAAGGAAGATCCTAAAAGATTACAGAGAGGAAAAACAGAGCCGGGCCCCGACTGGCTGGGATTTCAACCAGGAAAGCAACAAAGAGAGGTCCCAGAATTAGAGCTGTGTGGCAGGCATTGGGGGCAGGCAGTCCTCAGTTAAGCAGAAGAAATAAAGGAACTGAGACATTATTTTATGAGCATGAACACTTGGGTAAGAAATCTGTGGGTGAACATATGAAAATTCTGATGAAATGATCAGAAGAAAGTTAAGGAAAAAAAACAAGTCAAGAAGAATCAAAGCTTATACAAGAAGAAAATGACCTTAGTAGGCTATTTGACTTGGCTGTAGTAATGTAAATACTTGAATGTTGATTTAACCAAAATCTGTAGATATAACAATACTCAGGAATGGGGAAAGGAGAAGTTGGGGAGAAGTATAAGTGAATTAAATCCTTGTATACCATAATAAAATCAACAGATATATCTGAAATTGATACATCAAAGAAAAAAGAATAATTATTTTAGCTTTTAGCATCGTTCATCAATATTTCTGGCCTTCCTCCTTCCAAGCCATAGCATGTGACTTATTTGGCCAACGGAATATAATGGAAGTGATATGACAGAAGCCTTCAGAGCCAGTGTGTGATTTTCTCCTTCTTCCCTCCTGCTACTGTGACCAGTGATATTTCATATGATTGATGTATTACGAGCCTGGATGCTGGCCTGAGGAGACATGGAGCAGGGCCTCAGTTGGCTCACTTAGATCTGAAGGCTGTTTGTTGCCTAATTTTTCATGAGTGATCTTACATATTACTAAACACATGGACGTAGATAACGAGAAACAGCTGAAAGAGCTGAAAAGGGTTGCCTCTGCAGGGCAGGACTGTGGAGTAAGGAGAGGTTGGGTAGGAGATTGTCCCTTTTCAGTAAGTCTTGCAAAGCTGTCTGATTTTAAAAATGGCCACAATAACTACAGAATCTATAACTCAAGAAATTGGATTAATGTGCAAATGGGAATTCAAAGAGCAAGTGATTAGGGGAGAACAAATATTTTTCTGTTCCTCTCATTTCCAAAGAGGGTAAGAATTGCCACTCCACTCCAGAAGGAGACTTCCGGCTTCTTTCAGACTTGTAGCTAATTTACTGCCAGAAAAGTAGACTGACTTATCTGATTGGTGAGTTTGGAAAAAGCAAAAGATCATGGTAGGTTCAGTCCCTTCTGGGCAATCTTTGCTTCTATTTTTGGAGGCACCCAGACTGTAGAACTGTTGGTCTCAGCTTCTATGCGCAGTGAGTTTGGTGGATATGGAACAGTAGTAGGGAATCCTATGGTTGTACCTGTGTGACTAGGTGGGCAAGTCTGGCTCATTCAGGGATGAGATACTACTAAGCTCGTTTGGTAAAAGACCTAAAGCCATGTTTGCTAATCAGTCAGTTTTATCAGTTAACTCTGCTGATATTTTGATCTCCACTATCCATCTCCTACATTTCATTCCTCAGCCGGGTTCAGAACTTAGGAAGGGTAAAAGAGAAATTACCCTCTGGGGTGCCTGGGCAGCTCAGTGGGTTAAGGCCTCTGCCTTCGGCTCAGGTCATGATCCCAGAGTCCTGGGATCGAGCCCCACATCGGGCTCTCTGCTCAGAGGGAAGCCTGCTTCCCTTCCTCTCTCTCTCTGCCTGCCTCTCTGCCTACTTGTGATCTCTGTCAAATAAATAAATAAAATCTTAAAAAAAAAAAGAAAGAAATTACCCTCTTCTCCAAACATAGTCTATCAATCACCACAGAAACCACTCAACTATGTGATCAAATTAATAATACACCATTAAGATGTGCAACCTTTTTTGTTGTTGTTCGAAAATAAATATGCACAGAAAAGTTTGGAAAAATATATGCTTATCTATATTTCCTAGTTTTTCTTCACATATTTCTTGAGTGATAAAAATGTTCAAACAATAGACTTAAGAATGAAGAATAAAAGAATAATATAAAGTTACAGAGCATTGTTTATTCGTATTCACAGTGATATGTGGATGATTTCTCTAGATTGCCTTTGTATTCATTCACCATCAGATTCTTTTTTTTTAATTAACATATAACGTATTATTTGCCCCAGGGGTACAGGTCTGTGAATCATCAGGCTTACACATTTCACAGCACTCACCATAGCACATATCCTCCCCAATGTCCATAACCCAACCACTCTCTCCCACCCTCCCTCTCACCATCAGATTCTTATAATTGGTAGTTTAGAAGAGCTTCGAAGGAAACACTACCTATGTATCCAAAAAAGTTGGATCATTTCTGATACTCTAAAGAGAGAAAATACAGAACAGAAGAACCACAAAGTTCAAGTTAAGTTAAATCATATAAATAATTAGGCAAAATGACACCCATGCTGCAACGGCAGTACAATTTTCCAAAATAACTTACTTCCATTTCCTTATCAATTGATTTCTCTTCCATTTCTTGCATTTCAGATACATTGTCATCTGAAGCAATTTCAGGAGTTGCTGGCAATGATATTTCAGCTATTTGCTTAAGATTAGATAGTTTCTCATGAATTGAAATAACTCTAAAAATAACAGATAGATATGTATTTTACTTGAAAATGTAAGAAAGGCATTCGTTTATTGTCAGAATCAATAATATATGTAAAGTAAATCCAAAGTTATTTAACACCTGGATTTCTGGCATCCCCAAACATCATTCATTCAATCATTTGTTCATTTAGGAAACATGAGCAGAGAGACACAATTCTAACCTGTATAAGGTTTATGATCTAGTTATGTATTCAAACAGATATAAAATGACTGGCAAAGGCACAAAAACAAAAAGGCACACATCCAAAATATTGATTAAGAGGAAAACAAAGAAAATAAAACATCTATGTAGGCAAGGAAAGTCCAGGCAATGATAAAAGGTTTGCTCCCGTGTAAATCCTGATGCCATGCTATGACTGCCTTGCTGACTTGAAGGTAAGAATTAAGGCCAGTAAATGAGCCTACAACAATGAAATGTATTGTAGGTGGGAGAGTGGAAGGGTAGGGAGAAGAATCAAGAAAGATGGAAAATCAAAAACCAAGAAGGAAGGTAGAGGACACAGCGGCTATTATATTAAAGATGGGAAGCTTCTGGAGCCACTGACCAGCGAACGGGGGTACTCTGAAGGCAGAGGTAAACTGAGAGATGAGTGGAGTCAGGAGATGGAAAAGCATTTGAAGCAGTTGAAGGAGGCAAAGAGCTACCTGAATGGCCTTGGTGATTCGAGGCTATAGGCCTAGCATATGTGTGTGTGTGTGTGTGTGTGTGTGTGTGTGTGTGTGCGCGCGCAGTCATGTTGGTGTCTCCATCCAGGGAAAGAGGGTAACTTTTATGAGAAACACATAAATGATCCATAAAAGCAAACTGACATCAGGAATGTACATAGGAATGTCAGTTTTCTGATATTCCACAAAGTCCTCATCCACACTATGGTAAAATACTTGATATCATAATGATGGTTCTCAGCAAAAGAAGGTTAAATATTATCTTTAATTAAATAAGAGGACTTGAAATTGTATGTTTAAGAAACTCTTCTATATGGGGCGCCTGGGTGGCTCTGTGGGTTAAGCCTCTGCCTTTGGCTCAGGTCATGATCTCAGGGTCCTGGGATCAAGCCCCGCATCAGGCTCTCTGCTTGGCAGGGAGCCTGCTTCCCCCCTCGCCCCGCCGCCTGCCTCTCTACCTACTTGTGATCTCTGTCTGTCAAATAAAAAAATATATATATAAAAAATTATTAAAAAATTAAAAAAGAAACTCTTCTATTAAAAAGGCAATGATTAATATGTAAAGGTCTATTATCGAATGTTTACTTGGAATACATCCATTTTAAAAAACAGTATTCTCCAACAGTGCTAGAAAAGCTACTTGATGTATTGGAGAGAGGATAGGACTCAAAGGACCTGGGTGAGTCATGGGTGGTTCCATCACACACCAGCATGGAACCCTAGACAAGTCACCTAACCTCTCTGGCCCTGATATGCCTCTTACTGCAAGACTGAATAATAAAACCCAGGTCATCTACTTCACAGCATTGTGTAAGGATGAAATGATGTAACTACATACATTCTTAACCACAAGAAATCAGGTGAAGGACAGATGATATTCTAACATACCATTCTTCACTCTAATACCCAGAGAAAGAATTCTTAGAATTCTTATTTCTCTTTCAAAAATAACAGAGCTTTTTCTAATACATGGGATTGCAGGAAGGATAAAGTATTCTTTGATGTTTGGGTTTCAGGTTGTCAATAATGTCCAGAGCTGTACTCTCTGCTTCAAAAATAAATGGCCTGGTCCAACTCTGTAAAAAGCAGGCTGAGACCGAGCTGAGCCTGCTGGGCATCTGTGCAAGAAGCAACATCAGAAGACCTAGCATCTCTGCTTCAGGCCCTGAGCCTCATAACTCCATTTGCCCCAACATCTTGCCCATTATACATCTTTACCTCTTTGTCCACATCAATGCTGGGTCCAGGTTTTGAACTTCCATGATGGCCCACAAACAAATATCCATAATCCCATTTGGGCTAGACCAGCTCCCCACAGCCTGTGCTCTCATTTACTGATTCATGTGCACTCACTCTCCTGGGCTGGTGGGGTCTGGAGACAGGACCCAGCCAGAAGTAGAAATGTGGATGGCAGGAGACTTGAAGGCAGAGACGGTAGGGAGGCAACTGGATCTTGGTTAGAAGAGCGTAATTACATAGAACTACACAGAAACCTTTATGCGTTTTAATGAGAACACTTTCTTTTCCTTTGCTGCCGTAAGGAAAATGCAAAGAATTAAAATATGTTTTCTTTGTGAGTATTTAATTCGGAGATTAGGAAGTGAAAAGAACAACTAAAGGAGGACTGCCCAATTTGAAAAGCTATTCAGGTTCCTTCTCTAGCCTATTTTTTCTGACCGGTTGTACTCTTACTTTGCCTTCTGAAAGATGGTCAACAAGAGCAATCCTCACGTACTGATCTCACCTTGACGCTCCTAGAAACACAAGGAATGCCAGCGTAGGTGAGAAAAACAGGCAGCTTTCCCCGTACCACTGAGAGACAGGTTAGATGAGAGACTGTCAGGGATCTCCCTCTGTTCTGGCCTCAGTGACTGGTGCACGTCCCTAATTTTAGTAAACCTACCACTGCTCATAAACGCATCCAAATTAGGAACTTTTTGGAATAAAAAAGAATTCTGTCAGTTTGATTACATTCTACTTTGCAGAAATTATAATTATTTTCATTGTGTGATTCTAAAAAATAAAAAAAAAATCCTGCCATGTTTCTGGATACAAAGCAAGTGTATAATTTCCTCACTTTGTTGCTTAGCTGGGCTGGTGTAGGTCCTATGTCTAGATTTTCTGCCATTTCACTGCGGAAAAAAAAAGAAAAAAGAAAAAGGAAAATTGACTGAATAATTGAAAATATGCCAGTTCTTGAAACATCTCTTGTTTTATTCTCTTTTATGGTGAGGCCAAGAAGTCCTTCAAAATGAAAATCATGGAGCATGAACAAGGCTCATCAGGGAAGAACAGAGAAGCACCAAGTCTCTGTTCACTAAGCACTTACGAGGTGCCTAGCAGGGCAAAGAGCTGACACTGACAGACACAGGGCTTAGTAATGAGACTTGACATCTGCCCAGTGCTTTTGGCCTTTCAGACTATGTGCATACATTGTCCGGGTTGATCTTAACAACAACCCCGAGACGCAGGCAGAGTAGATATTATTTCCATTTTACAACTGAGGATATGGGGGCTGAGTTCAAAGAGCAATGAACAATGGAAATCAAAACTAAATGAACTATGCAATGAAAAAATTTAAAAAACGAACAAGGAACTTGGTAAAGTGAAGTAGGAAAAGAGAGAAACCAGGCATGAGCAAAAATTAGAAATATGCCCCGTTCGATGGAAAGGAAGGAAGACAACCCAGCTGAGGCAGAGACTGTTTTTTTTTTTTTAAGATTTTATTTATTTATTTGACAGATCACAAGTAGGCAGAGAGGCAGGCAGAGAGAGAGGAAGGAAACAGGCTCCCCGCTGAGCAGAGAGCCCGACGCGGGGCTCGATCCCAGGACCCTGGGATCATGACCTGAGCCGAAGGCAGAGGCTTTAACCCACTGAGCCACCCAGGCTCCCCAGCAGAGACTGTTGACATGGGGAACAATATAAAATAGGATCGGACACAGGGGACAAGTGGGACAAGGGAGGTGGTAGAGCCTATGCTTAATATTGCAACCTAATACAGAGCCACACGTTATTTGTTAAATACACCCCAAATTACAGGCAAAATACAGTATAGACAATATCCTCATACTCTTTATATTCGTATTCGTACTCTTTATGAAACATCAGGAACTGTTTATCCAACAATTCTAAGCACTATTATTATTCTTACACCCACTTCATCGATAGGGAGACTGAGGCACAGAGAGGTTAAGTAACCTGTACAAAGTTAGTAAAGGGCACGACTGGCATTTGAACCAAAGCCGGCTAGCTTCAGAGTTCATGCTCTTAACCACTGCAGTATCATACCCCTCTAAATAAAAGGAAGATTCTTCTAAAGAACTCTTCTAAGACTTCTCCTGTGATTTACCTTGTACATTACTAAAACAACCTGTTCCAAAGAAAATATCAGCAGAGTTGTGGAAAATTATTCATTACTTGCCTGTTCAGTGGAACCCAAAAAGAGCCAATAGAGACATTGCAATAAGAGCTATTAGGTACAGCATCTGAAATATTCCAGGGCTTCATGTTATAGGCATACAACAATAAAACCTATAAAAATTAAAAGACATAAAATGTGAAATCAAAACTACATTTGCCTCAAAATAATATCATTAAATTTTTAGAAGTTTTCCTTTGAAAGTGAAAACAACTTTTTTTTTTCAATTCACTTTAAATAATTTTTTTAAGCCAGGTCCATGCCCAATGTGGAGCTTGGACTGAGCCAGCCAGGTGGCCCTTGTATCATTTTTTTTTATTTAATTTAATTTTTTTAAAAAGAGGAATGATGCAAATGAGAATTGTACAAAGTTTGAGGTGAAAATAAACATCATTTGATATTATTTTTAAAGAGTCACTTTTTTTTTTTACTACAATTAAGTTTAAATCTCAGCCTTTGAAGGCCCTCTATAAGTTTGAAATACGTACTTAGTGCATATCCAACCTTGTTTCTAGTTACTTCTCAACATGCCCCTTTCCCATCTGTGGTCATAGCTGCTCCATGCCTCACTTATGCTTCTTCCTTCCTCTTTCCATTTCTTCAACCTACATACAACTTTCTGGTCCCCACCTCTAACATAGAATTTATCCTAATGGCTCATGCACTGGTAATTTCCCTGTTGTTTCCACTTTGACAATCCTTAAAGTCAATTCCATAATTAATAACACCTATTTACGGTCATAGTCACAGAATTTGAGATTCATAGAACCTTAGAGAGGATCTGGTCTAAATCTCTCATTTTAAATATAAG
This sequence comes from Martes martes, assembly GCF_963455335.1. NCBI lineage: Eukaryota > Metazoa > Chordata > Mammalia > Carnivora > Mustelidae > Martes > Martes martes. The sequence continues at coordinate 24,239,199 of NC_137895.1, forward strand.
AAAGCTAAAGCCCAGAGCCGGCAGTCAAAACTGACTAATTAAGTGCATGCATTTATCTCTGCTTCTTTGATAATCAAACTAAAATAACAGTAAAGTATGTCTTTAAAAAGGCATAAATCTACAAAGACAGATAAGGAGAGAGGAGGTAAAGCAGACAAGAAATGTTAGCAACACATTGAAGGACAGAAGTTACTCAGAAGAGCACTGGGTGACCCTGAAAAGGAAAGGCTATGTCCTAACTGCCTTTGGAGGGGTTGCCAAGTGTGATGAGTGCCCTGGAAAGGCTTGGGAACTGGAGATGCCAGGTATCTTAGACAACTTCCCTCTCATCCCTTCAATGAGCCCAGATTTCCCCACTTTCTTTGCCTTGTCTGTGGCCAAACTTCTTCCATTTTCCTCTCTGCTGAGACCAAATCAGAGATCTATTCTCAGGGTTATTAGGAACAGGAGTGAGATGCTGAACTGAAAACACTGGAGGAGGTGTCTGGTTGGCTCAGTCAGTTAAGCATCCAATTCTTGCTTTCAGCTCAGGTTACAGTTTTCAGCTCATCTTACAGTTGTGGGATGGATCCCTGCATCAGGCTCCACACTCAGCAGGGAGTCTGCTTCAGGATTCTCTCCCTTTGTCCCTCCCCCCACTCACATGAGCAGTCTCTAAAATAAATAAATATATCTTAAAGGAAAAAAAAAAAAGGAAACATAGGAATTAAGTGAAAGTCTGTATTCTAAACAAGAGATATCCCCTACCCCACTACAGGCCCTGCCCGGGATATAGGAAACCAGACAGTGGTTGAAAAGGATCCTTTTTGAGGAAACTGACCAGACAAAGAGAAAAGACCCATGGGTACTGACATTTCAGAATCCTGCAATGAAACCGCTGGCTCCTGCAGTTACCCTACAATGAGGTCTACAAATCAATAAGTCTGACCTGATACACTTTTTAGCACCTTCAAACATGAATGAATAGCCAAGGGTCACCAGACATGAAATGAAAGGTAGAGGCCAAAACTAATATAAGAAAGGATTTTGAAGAGTCAGGTACAGAGAGCAGAAGAGAACTTCAATGAAACCATAATTGAGATCTTCAAACAGAATAAGACTATATTTCATCTGTGAATCAAGAGCACAGTGCTGTCAAAATGAACAGAAAAAACAAAGAGCTCTTAAAAACTAAAAAAAATATGATAACAACTAAACAATCAACAAAAGAGTTGAAATATAAAGTTGAATATATATCTCCCCAGAAGTATACCTTAATTTTAAAACATAGGTAACAGGGGAGAAAAGATGAGAAAAATACTCAATCTAATAAATTCAGTATCTGAATAATAATTCTAGAAGGTATAGAGATAACCAAAGGGAGGAAATTATCAAAGAAAAAAATTCTTCTTGAACTAAAGGCTATACTTTCCAGATGGAAAGGGGCTGTGTGGATGAAAGAGTTAAACCAAGGATCATCACGGAATTTGAGAACACAGGGGACAGAAGGAAAATCCCCAAAGCTTCCAGAAGGAAAAAAAAATCAAAAGAAAGAACTAGGAATCAGAATAGGACCAGACTTAATAGAAATGCAGGATTGCTAGAGACAATGGAGCAATGTTTCCCATGTTTTGAGGGAAAATAATTTTCAAACTAGAATCGTATGCCTAGAGAACAATGAAGTAAGCCTTAAAATGATGACTTTTTGTCAGACAGTCAAGGTCTCTTTATATTCTGTGTAAGTACAGGGTCAATCTCAGTCAATCTGTTGCAACCTGTTAGCATCTCAGGGGACTGTAGTCATGCTATTGGCCCTTGGCCAAACCTGAATGAAATGTACTACCTACTGACTAATGCAGCTCTGTCCTTGGTTCTGAAACACACTAGATGGCCGGCAGTGCTGTCTTGTCAGCATTTTTTTTTTTTTTTGTAGAAAATATACATATTGATGAATTGCATCTGGATTCTATTGTTCTCTTCTTTTCTATCACTGAATCTGGCCCACATGTGGTATGGACTATATGAACAGAGAGGTATGAAAGACTACTCTTCAGATGAGACATCTGCTTTCTTGAGACCAAGATATCTTATCATATTTTGGTGGCTCATGATCTGTAGATGAAGTGTGTTCTGTGCAACTGAGCAATAACCCTGGCAACTGTTCCTGAGCATCTTGGCTCTCTCTAATGGCTATCTGTACTTACTTTATCCTACCATTCCTTATCCTTTACCAAAATCTTCCTTGAACTACTATGTGGAATATATTATATGGTGTGTTCTTTGAGTAATCAGAACCTCCAATGCACTCTTTGTTGGGAAGCCGGAAGATGTGTTTATTCAACATGAGAGCAAGTCAAGATAGAGAGAAACATGGGACCCAGAGAATCCATCTCAGAAAGAGATGAAGGAATTCTCAGGAGGATGGTGAATGGATTCTTATGATGCTATCTGATTCAGGAAAGCAATCAGTCCAGTTTGAATCATGTCTCTGAAGAAGACAATAAAAGAATGAGAAATAAACTGATGAGTTTGACCATATGGAGAAGAACTGTACAGCTTTTTGAAAGTTTAGGGAAAATGAGATATTCTAGAATACAGAGAAACATGAAGTCAAACAAAAATAAAGCAGGTGTGTTTTTTTTTTCTTTAGGATAGAAGTCAGGAAGTAAGGAAATAGGACCTTATTTGGTTCAGCTGTGAGTGATATTTACACAGTTGTGAATACCAGCTATGGGTTTAAGAATTATGATAGAACTCATTTAAGAGAATGTGTGGAAAGGAAGAATGTACGTGAGGGGGAAAAAAACAGGTTGATATTTGCCTTCATCTTCCACAGCAGTGTGTGAGGTGAGGTTCATCACTCAAAGAATTATCATGTGAGCATGTAATTTAGATATATGGGGCGGGGGGGAACCCAACCAAACAGAGACAGTTGAGAGTTAAAAGTAATTGTATCTAATGCTGGAATTCTGGGATGTGGACAGCTAGACAGAGAAATGTTCTTTTTATTCGTTAAAAGTCTTTTAAATTTAGTTTTTCAAACTATGGTAAATTTTTGATGAAACATTCTGAAAAGAAAATGAAATGAGTCCCAGAGAGATTAGTCTGTCTTATGGTGTTTGCTCTTGCTTTGTGTTTGTTAACCTTGACTCCCAGGCTAGCATACAAAATCCCTGTGGACAGGAGTGACATCTTGTACTTTTTTAGTAGTGCTCGCAGCACCTGCTACATGTTAATTAATATCTTCATATTTCTGAAATTTTCATTACATCTCGTAAGAGCTAATGAAGTTCCCCAAAGCGTGTTAATGGAAAAAATTAAATAGATAATATACTTTATATTTAACCCCTGATAATGACTTTCTTCCTCCTCAGGCTGACACTTGTCAATGCTTTTGCAATACAATTTTAAAGCCTTTTCTAACTGAGCATGGCACAACTGAATTCAAGGTGTAACAGTCAGAAATCAAACGGGCTTGGATAAAATAGGGCAGTAGTTGAACAACCAACACTAAACTCACTTGCATATTTGTTGTGAGCCTGGGCTTTGGAGTCAGAGTGCCTGGGTTTGCTTCCACCACTTACTGGCTGTGTGATTTGGGCAAATTATGGCAACACTATGCCTTTACTTACCTCATTTATAAAATGAAGATATGGTAATCCCCATCCCATGGATCATGTGAGGATGCAGTGAGTCAGAGTGAAGTGCTCAGAACATCATTGCTGTGGTTGTGAGCCTCATGACCATTCCTGGCTCCTCAGCCTACCTTGCTCGGTACCTCACTCTCCATATTCTTTTGGACCCAACCCAGCTTCCCATCTGACCTCCCAGGCTATCTTCATTGAATCCATGTGCTTAGTTCTATTCCCAACTGCCCCAACCTCTCAGGGATAAGTGTTACCCTATAACACCTTGCATATTCAGGACTGGATTCTGTAGGAGATAATACAACCATGTTGAAATTTCCAATGCTCGCTTACTCACTTCTGCAAAGACTTGTTTTTCAAAGGCAAAGAAGTGGTGTGTCTTTGACAAACATTGAAGAATACTGTATTTAAACTGGCTTGACTGAGGAATCTCTTACCCCAGCAATGGGTGAAAAAAGAGTCCCTCCTCTGCTAGATGGACTTGATTCATTACTTCCTCACCTTGGTATCTTAATCACCTAACAAAATGCCTGGCATATAGTAGCACTCAATCAACACTTTATTAATTAGTTAGTAAGCAGCTAAGCTATATGCATGTTATAAAAAAATCCATATGAAGAAACCCCAAAATGGGAACTCTGGTCCCCATTTTCGTCACTAATAAGTTGTGGCATTGGTCAAGTCACTTTACCCATATGGGACTTGGCTTCCTCACCTGTAGAATGAGAGCATCAGATAAACATTCTCTTAGTTTCTTTTCAGTTCTGAAATTTCATTTGGGTGGTACTAAGAGAAGCCAGAGAAGTTTTCCAGTGGAGCCTACTGTTTAAGCTGCAATGCAGTAGCTTCTTGGAGAATCATCATTAGAGCTATGGGGTGGTTTGGAAGCACTGGCCTAACCCAGTGCTTCTCAGAGTTAAACATGTATACATTACTTGGGAGGTATTCTGATTCAGTGGGTCTGGAATGAGACCTGAGATTCTGCATTTTTAGTGAATTTCCAAACAATGGCAATGCTGCTGGTTCTTCACTCTTTGATACAAGTCTCTGCCTCCTTTATGCAGCCTTTGTCTTCCCCAGCTTCCAGAAAGAGGGTGTAATTTTGGGTCTCACCTGCAGCACCAGGTTCCCATTAGTCACTTGGCCAACAAGACCCAGAATCTAGGGCACCTCAGAGGGAAGCCCCAGGCATCTGTATGATCTCTGAATTACAGCACTCCTAACATCTGCACTGACAACATTGAGCTTCTGCATTACTACAACTTGGTAGTTTTCCCAGGAACCCAAACTCTTCCTTCAGGATATAGGACTGAGCTTATTTTGAATGCACAGTCTGCTTATTTGGGACCATGAAATACAGTCTGGCTCTAGCCAGGGCTATAAAGATCTCCAGAAAGGATAACCAGCTCCATATCTCTTATTCCCAGACTGTCTAGGATTGAATTCTACATTGAACAGACTTATCTCCAAGAACTTTTCCAGTTCTTCCCAACTCTGTTTTCACTTGACACATGGAGTCCCAATTTTCTTTTTTTTTTCTTTTCAGTGTAACAGTATTCATTGTTTTTGCATCACAGCCAGTGCTCCATGCAATACGTGCCCTCCCCAACACCCAACACCCGGCTCCCCCAACCTCCCACCCCCCACTCCTTCAAAACCCTCTTCAGTGCTTTGCTTGATCAGACTTCTTGCACTTGATTATGCTTGTTTGCCTAAATCTTCAGTGGCCTCTGAATACCATGCCTTGGACTGTCTTGCTGCACTTAGAGCAATAGCCTTTGTAGCAGTCTGATTTCCTCCAAATTAGGTCTCATCAACCAAACAGAAGGTCCCACTACTGCTTCTTTATTGCCCTTCCTCCTGCTAGCTCCAAGTTGCATTCCTTTGAGTCTGATCAAGTAATAAACATAATTCAAGTCTCACTCTAAAGCTGGGCTTGCGATCCAAAGCATCCTACTGGGAACTCTGGGTGCTAAAAATAGCATGAAGACGAGGTAGAATAAAGCTAGAGGTCCTAAGATGTATTCACAAGACAAATCTGAGCCATCTGGCTGTAGTTACACCTTTTTAAGCTAAGTTGTAGTTATGCGTCTTTGTGCCACTCTTCACAACTATTTTTAAAGCCTTTGTCCGGGAGTTTCATTAAAATGATTGCCCCTCAAAGCCTCTTCAGTGTTTGCCTCTAGAAGACACTGAAATTGATCAAAAGATGTTTAGTTTGAACAAAATTCCAGGGAAGAGCTTATAATATGGTTCTACTATATTCTACTATATTCCTCTAAAGATAATTTTGTTAAATAGGATAATATAATTTCTACCCCCAGACTTAAGAAGTTAAACTTTTCCAAGTTATAAACTTAACTCTAAAAGGTATAGTGGCATGGAAATGTTTAGTCCTCTGAATTATCTAAAAATTTTATGTCAAAATCCCTCGTTCTAGGATTTCTATTTTGCTGCCACCAGCATCCTTAGTTCTTACCAGTATTTCTGCTTCAGATACTAGATTAACTGAAGAGGACTGAGTAGGGTGAATCAAGTGATGTTAACTTGCATTGCTAATCCTCTAAGTCCCTGGAAACTCCAACACCCTATGTCAGATATAATTTTCATCACCATCCCACCCAGAGGCTAGAAGTGCTTGCAGCCAGGACCACTGTCTGAGGACTCAACAAAGCACCGTGCTGAGGAGTGCAGACTTGGAGGAGTTCACACTTGGAATCAGACTGATCTAATCCTGATTCCTTGCTGACTAGCATTCCTCTATCCTGTGCCTCAGTTTCCTCTTCTGTGAAATGGGGGTGAGGATAGTACCCACCTCACAGAGTTGTGAAGTTAATATAAGTGAAGCATCTAGAATATACTAAGCTCTCATTCACTATTGCTATTATCTTGTAGTTTCATGAGCTTTAGCCAGTTATTCAACTTGAAACTTATTATGAGTAGATGAATGTTCAAATATACCAATATTTAAATCGTCAAACAAATTTCACTGTTATCTTCTGAAAAGACAGAATCTTAGGTCTAAGGAGATCCAGTCCATCCAAGTCAGTGTTTCCCAATTTTTTGACTGAAATTTATGTCAGCAACTGCATCTTTTATCATGACCCAATACATACATATTTATTACCAAAGAGGAGAAAAATGTCCCCAAACTAAGAAATGGGAAAACTAAGAAATGGGAAAACTACTCTGCTTATGGCATAAGAAAACCACTCTAGCCACCTGTTTAAATCAGAATTTGTTAGCTGGTGCTCTCCTTCTAATCTCTCACACCAGTTCATGCCTCCATATTCATTTCAGACACAACTGTTGATAGATAAAACTCTGTTACTCTAATTATCAGCTACAGATAGAGTCATAGCATTAACTTCTCAGATCACTCTGTCTCAGACTGATAAAAATGTGATATTTCTGTTTCTATGAGCTTGCAAAATGAACTTTATAGTTTATACTTTCTTACTCATTTTTGAAAATTAGCTCCTTAGGTAAACATTCTATTTCCCAAATATGTAATCTTTCTGTATCCATACCCTTCCTGAATGGATATACTCTTTTATTACTTGGTTGTTCCTCTTGCCAGCAAGTAAACAAATTCTGACATGTGCTGAAGATCAATCAATCTGAGAAATTTTCTTTTTAACAATATCATGAAACAAAAAATTCAGAAAACTTTTTTCCCGCTTTAATTTCTTTTAAAAAAATACTACTCAAGACCCACACAATATTGATTCCATGGTCCATTAGTATTCTTGAATCCAGAAATTGAAAACTACATTACTGAATTCCCCAAAAGAGACTATGCAGATTTATTATTTTTAAAGGCATATGGAATATCTGGCATAGATTTGACATGGAAAGTGTAGGAAAGAGAGTACTTTCAAAACGTGACAAATAGCTTTAAATGTTCCTGGGAGTGATATGTTAAAGTTCCTTTTTTTTTGTAAGAGTAGAAAGAGATATAACTGACCAAGAGTTAGCAGCACGTTGCCAGCCTAAGGAGGCAGAATGAAGAGGACAATGGGAGAAGTATGTTCAAGAGCAAAGAGAGGTAGGCCCAGGAGATTTCACGATCTGACAGGGTCACATGGGTCAAGGAGCGGCAGAAGATACCAGAGGCACAGCTAGAGGGGACAGCACTCAAGAGCTGGAAAATGCAAGAGTAGACCAATGCAGGAGGCAAAAAGCAAATGAAAATGCTGAACAGGGCAAAACTATATGTCAACTGTTTTATCGGGAAAAGCCTGAGGCTCTTCTTAGAAAGAGCAGCAATCAAAGGAATGGTATGGTGGAAGGTCCCTCTGCAAATGACTATAGTGACCACCCATTCCATTTTTAAAACCTTGACCTCTCATCAAGATTCTCCTAGAATGTGAATCACTTTTCTTTCTCCAATTGTTCAGGGGCTGATATTAAACTAAATCTAAACACTTGCTCCCATCTCCTCCTGCTCCCCAATTAGCCCTAGTGCAAATGTCTTTCCATGCATATGGACATAGGTGTGGATAAAGATAAAGATTCAGAGTTAGATAAAAACAAAGATAATGAACATTAAAACAAGGAGTGATGGGCGCCTGGGTGGCTCAGTGGGTTAAAGCCGCTGCCTTCGGCTCAGGTCATGATCCCAGGGTCCTGGGATCAAGCCCCACATCGGGCTCTCTGCTCTGCGGAAAGCCTGCCTCCTCCTCTTTCTCTGCCTGCCTCTCTGCCTGCTTGTAATCTCTGTCTGTCAAATAAATAAATAAAATCTTTAAAAAAAAAAAAAAAACAAGGAGTGATATGCGTGATACAAATCTATGAAGCACATTTAAAAGCAAACTAAGGGTTTTTTTCCCCCCTATATGCTACGAACTTTAATTTTGCTGGTAAGGCACAGTTTACTCTCTTTTCTATATGATGTTGGCAGCTAAAGTATCTATAAGAAGATATTGTTGCTAAATTTTTTAAAAAGCTTCCAAATAATGTTTAACAAGTGCATTACATGTATATTTGAAGTTAACAAACTTTAAGACAGCATAATAATTTTAAAATAATTTCAGATAATAATAAATGAAAATTACTATGTATTGAGGTTATGCATTTACCCAGTCATATCTAGTTACAGATAAGGATAACTATGATACAGAAAAGTTAACCAATCTACTGAAGATCACAAAATTATTAAGTGATGGAGCTGGGATTCCAACCCAGATGATCTGGCTCCAGAGGCTCCACAGTAATATAAAAGCCATTAGAGGAAAAAAGATATTTATTAACTTTAGACTTTGATAAGTATATATGTTGTCCTACAGGTAACCACTAAAAGCACTGAAAAACGTGAATAATTTCAAAACTCATAGAGGAAAAATGGATGATAAAAATAATCCAAAAGAAGGGAAAAGAGAAAAACAGAAGAGTTAAGACAAGTACAAACACAAAATAACATGATAGATTTAAAACCAAATATATTAGCATTTACATTAAATGTAAATGTATTAAATTCTCCAGTCAAATACAAAGTTGTCAGACTACATTTGAAAATATCCAAATGCATGCCTTTGATAAAAACACAAAACACAAATATACAAAAGGGTTGAAAGTAAAAGGTTGGAAAAAGACATGCTGTGAAAATAATCACAAGAAAATCATTTTACTTTAGTAATATTAAACAAAGCAGACTTTATGAGGAAAAACCATAATTACAAAAAGGCCATTAGTCATTTCAAAATGATAAAATATTCAGTTCACCAAGAAGATATAACAGTTAATTTTATTGCACCTAAGAACATAATCTCAAATTACGTAAAGCAAAGTTTGACAGACTAAACAATGAAAATCACAATGAGAGATTTAAATATACTTCTTTTAGTAACTTATGATTTTTAAAAATTAAAGGCAAACAAACAAGAATAGCGGTTTGAACAAGACTAACCACACTGACCTATTTGGTATATATAAGAACACTGCTTTAACAACAGAGGACCACACATTCATTTTAAGAGCAATGGAATATTTACACAATAAATCCTTTCCTGGAGAAAATATGCAGGTTTCAACAATATCAATCACAGAGAGCATCTTTTATTATCACAGAACAACATAATCTAAGAATAAATAACAAAAGATACTTCTCTAATATTACATATAACATATAACAAAAATTTCAAAACTATTTTTAACTGAATGATAATGACAATACTGTAATAAAAACTTGCTTGATGAAACCAAAGCATTGTTTAGAGAAACCCATAGTCCTCAAATGTATACATTAGGAAAAAAAGGACTGACTATTAAAACAAACATCTATCTTAAGAAGTCAGCGCATAGGAAAAGAACACAAAACAAAACAAAAACAAAGTAGAAGAAAGATATATGGATTAGTGAAATAAAATTAACTGATGAGAAACCTCTGGTGACAATGATCAAGAAAAAATACACAAACCATCAATGTAAGAAATGAAAAGGGACACTTCAATACAAATACAATGAGGAGATTAAAAGTATGAGAGAAGCTTTAAATAAAATGAAAAAATGCCTAGATAAAGCAACTTAAACAAACCTGACTCAGGAAGAAACAGAAAACTCCAATGTTCTATTAACAGGGGTGATAGTCAAAATATTTAAAACTTGGTTTGACATAGGTACTAACCATTAGAACAGATATTGACCCAATCAGAACTGATACCAGTTCTGGTATCTAGTAAATGAGCACTAGTGCTTAATGGCTGCCTCTAACTATTAAGAATTAAATTACTAATTTTCTATCTTCTCACCAAAAAACCCCACTAGGATCAGATGGCTTTACTTATGAGTTCTTATCAAATATTTGAGGAGACAAGTTTACTCTAAACTTACAGAAATGTCACCAGAGAATAGAAAAATATGGCTATTTACCAACTCACTTTATATATCTAACAAAATCTTGATACAAAATATATCTGACAAAGATAGCATGAAAATGAAAATTTTAACCCAATATTACTGTTAACCAGTGGCAAAAATCCAATACAAAAGTTTAATAAACTGAACCTAGTAAAATTAATATATGACCAATTTGAGTTTATCTCAGGAACATAAGATTGATTTAATATTTTAAAAAATCGATTAATATATTAAAATCATATAATAATATTGATAGACACAGCAGAAGATTTGGATTTGATTTAAAAATCTTAGCAAAGTAGACAGTAGAAAAATATCCTTAAATTGATGAGGTGGCTTCAAAAAAAAGTTAAACATCCTATATGACACACTGGAAAGTATCCCTTGACGATCAGAAAAAAGAAAAAATGATCAACTCAAGTCAGACTTTTCCTGATTTCTTAGTTATTTTCAGATTCATTCTACTAGACAACATAGATTCTATATTGCTGGATATTTTCATCTATATGACAAGGAGCTGGACCCTATTTTCAAGTTATAATGGTCAAGTTAAACTTTATATGTATATATAAGATTTAGCTTTGTGATTGTATTACATACCATAGGTTCTGTGTCCTTTGGAGGTCTTTCTAGAGGAGGAATGTACCACTGAAAGCAAAGTTCTTTGTTTAAATCTTGTATCTTCATATCTGATGACACATCTCCAGAAGATGGGCTGGCAGAGAGTTTATTTAATGATAAATTGGAATGTAGAGAAGTGTCATGACATAACTAGGGGAAAATCAAAAGCAGTTTAATTGCTGGTAATAAATTCATTCAATATTTAAAACATTCACTCAATATCCATTCAGTATTTTCTGCATTATAAAATTCTGGGAATTGTTTTAGTTTGTTTATAGGTGCAACTTTCAAAACTGTTCCCGATTACCAGAGAAGATTCTACTACAGAAAAATATGCTTCAAAACCCATGGGACTCAGAGTGCCTGGGTGGTGCAGTTGGTTAGGTGTCCAACTCTTGGTTTAGCTTAGGTCATGATCTTCGGGTCATGAAATCGAGTCCTGCCTCGGGCTTCTTGCTCAGTGCAAAATCTGAGATTCTCTCTCTCCGTTTTTCTTCCCCTCTGCCCCTCCTGCTCATGTTCTCTCTCTCTCTCTCTCTCTCTCTCTCTCTCTCGAATAAATAATCTTTGAAAAAAAAAAAAAAAGAAAAACCCATAGAACTCAACAAATGCCTTCCACTTTGGTGACTCTCCCAGACTAAAGATGTAGAGAGGAAAATACTGCTATCATTTCAGTCTCAAGATCATCACAGATTCTAAGAACATCTCCTTTTTTTCTTGTTTATTCAGTGGCGAATAAACTGAGGGTATGATTATAATAAATAATATCTACTTTCCAACAGCATTTTTTGCAATGTCATATGCAAAATAAGACACAGTTTTTGCTATAAAATAGTAAAATCTACTAATCTCATTCCCTCTTTACATGAATGTGGTTGATTTGTAAATTCAGTCTTGGAGCATCTGAGCCTACTTTGATGCAACCAGGTCCCTGAATCAGTTTTCAGGAAACATAAATGTATAGGATGCAATTGGCAATTTCATAAATTATTCAGTTTTTTAAAACTAGCTCAGAAAACAAAGCATGGTTGCTATCAAAAAAATATCAGTCTATCCAGAGAGATAATAATAGTGATAATAATACCTCAAATCTGAAAAGGACTTTCTTTAATGGAATGTAAACTATTTTCAAAATTAAGTTGCCCGTATTCAACCCAAGATTATAGCATGGTAGCTGGGAGGCAATTCTCTTGTTGAACTTTTGACATCCAAGGTATCTTAAGGCTTGATGATGAAGGGGAGCATGTAAGTGGTCAGTAAGAAATGCCTGTTGTTTCTGTAAGGCTTTGTGCCTCCCACTATTTCTGAGCTTATTCAAGATATAAGACTGTCAGTGAGAGTCTTCAAAATAAAATAAAAAGAGAAAAAAAGCACAGACTTTTCAAGTTGTCTACTGATAAAAGAAAAAAATATGTCATGACTGAAGGGTAACATTAAAGATGAAAAACTTTACAAAAATGTCTAGAGACTATCATCATAAAAGGATATTATAAGCCAGAATCCTCATTTATTAGTACTATGATACTAAAAGCATAACCAAAATAAACAATAAACAAGACTATTATGTTTAAATAATCATTTAAAAGTGCTAAATTAAGATTAATTCTATGTCATGCAGTTCACCAAAAATTCAGGTAAATAACTGATTCCAAAACTAATTTCTTATATTTTTTTCATATCTAAGTGCCTTTCAGAGGTTCTGACAACTATTTTAGCAAGAATTCATATTTAATGACTAAGCAGAAAAAAATAACTAAGGAGAGAAAAATAATAAGCAAATATTTACTATTTCAGTATATACAGCATTTACTAACATGATGGTCTAATAATGAATGGTAAATTGTAACAAAAGTTAGTATCAAAAGAGGCATTTAATTTTCCATTATCTTTACAAAAACATAAAATCTATTTGCTAATGGAATTAAGTATATATGCTCATTGATGGACCATACACTGAATATTTTTTATATGTTTTATTTATTCTTTGAAAGGAATGAAACAACAGACCTACCAGGAGAAGCTTGTTTGCTACAGTCCTAAAAACAACAAATCACTTTACACTAGTCAAATATTTGACCTTACGACAAGTCTAAACATGAATCACCCAGCATTGTGCATAATTTTAATCATTTTTTTCTAGGAATTTTTAATGTAATTTGTTTGGCATCTTTGTTTTCCACCACAGAGCTTCAATAGACCTAACAATATGCAGACGCACACATTGATGAGCCTGGCACCTAGCAATGATCTCTCTGGAAAGACATCTATTTCTTTGTGGAGGAAAGGCAGGATTAAGTATCAAATTATGGAAAGAGTTTGATTGAAATAGCCTCCTGAGTGATTAAAAGCTCAAAAACGTTATTATAAAAATCAGCCAAGCTTGCAGTTTATTTTTTTTTTAAAAATCCAAAAGGCTCTATGCTCGTTAGCTGTCTACCCCAGTGAAACGAACACATGATTAGGTGGCTTGCACCTGTCAGGCGAGCGACAGTGATCTCCAGAGCTGATTATTCTGGGAGAGTGTTACACTAATTATATTAAAAAAAAAAAGAGTAAACAGGGTACAACAGTCTTTGGTAATGCTGCTGCCATTAGAAATGTCACATATATTTACAGGGTATTCAAGGTTCTCCGTTCGGAGCTTCATGCTTAGGAAATGGGTGATGGTAGGCTGCCCTTAATACTAAAATTCTCACGCAGAGCTCCTTTCGGAATATTAAGAAATCACACCGATTAGTTTCCAGACTCATACAAAATAGTCACAAGAATACATTCACAAAACTATAGTTCTCCACCTTCTCATTCTCTGCCCCTTATGCCAGAATGAATACCTCAGGTATCTGGGACACATGGCAGTAATCCTCAAAGGGAGTCACAGTTTCTAGAAGGGTGAATTAGGGATCTGGAGTTAGATGGAAATGATTTCATCCCACTCCTGCTGCTTCCTTCCTAGCCGAGGGTCAGACATTTACAGTACATTCCTGGTCTTTCAACTCCTCTCACTCCTCTCCCCTGGAGAACTACTTGACTGGTGAATTTGGGAAAAAAGAAATGTTGGATATGCATAATTATGCTCTTTCTTCTTGGGAGAGAATGGTTTGTAGGGAGTGACTATTCTCTGTTCCTTCATGAGACAGATTTTTTAAAAAAATTTTTTTAAAGATTTTATTTATTTGTCAGAGAGAGAGATTGAGAGAGCACAAGCTGGGGTAACAGTAGGCAGAGGGAGAAGCAGGCTCCCTGAATAAGGAGGCTGATGTTGGGACTCGATCCCAGGACCCTGGGATCGTGACCTGAGGTGAAGACGAATGCTTAACTGATTGAGCCACATAGGTGTCCCCAAGAGACAGATTTTAAAAAGGTCTGTGTCCACACATATTTTAAGGGGGCCTATAATGACCAAACCAACCAAACAAACAAACACAGCTGGATTGGCAAAATCTGTCTACTGTGCTATTTGCTTTTAGGAAGACCATTTCCAGTAAATATAAACCATATCCTGCAATGTCAACACTGACTCATCAGGGTGGGTATTTTTTTAATCCCAAACTCTTGAACTTTTTTATTTCTTAAATGATCTATAATCTGGGCAAGAAATAGGGGTGTCGAATATTGGGCATGCCAATCCTCCCATGTGGATTCTAATGCACTGCCTGGACAGCAACTCCATAACTCTCACTGAGAATCACTTCTTTAAGTGAATACTTAAACTATCTCTTAGTAGGTCTTCCCACAACTTTTTAAAATCACAATTTATTAATAGTAACCTCACTCTTTTGTTCAAGAATGGTTTTTTAAAAAAAATATATTATTATCTATCCAAAAATCTACCAGAACAAGATAAACAAATGTTCTCAATTTGGAAGAAGTCACATTTTCAGGTCACTTCTCCGGGCTTAGAAATATGGACATGTCTGATATGGGCAAGTTTATAATCATAAAAATGAAAATACTACATGGTGAAGTCCAAAGTCAAGAGAATTCAAAATTAATGACGGATGTATTTTTTGTCTGGAAAGAATTCAACGCAAATGACTTGATTTATTTATTTTATAAATACAAATTAGAAATTTACAATACACGATATCCACTTGAGTTATCTCAAATGTGCTTCCTTCAGAAATATAACAATGATTCTAAGAAGTTTTACAAACATGTATGTTTGAGAACAGTACCTTGACTGGGTCATATAAGACTTTTTCAAAAAAAAGTGCATTTTCCAATCCTTGACATAGTTCTTTTGGAAATTCATCAATACAAGAGGAAGAATACAGCTGTAAAAATCTTTTAAGGAAAAAATGCATTTCTTTTTGGCGTAAAATCAGCCCAGAGTTGAAAAGGGACGTGAGAAGTGTATCATCTGGCAATGAAATTCCAGAACCTGGTTTTGGAGATGCTTAGGGAAGAAAAATATGTTAATTTAGAGTCACGTTAGACAAGAGAACAGTCTCAGTATGGTTGGTATTTATTTGCTCATTAACTGCCCTCCCTATAAATCACACCACCTCAGCTAGTGGTTGCCAGTGTAATTCCTCCGTTTGTAAGCTTATACACTAATGGCATTGCTTCTCGCCACAAGGAAATGAAGAAAATTTCAGAAGGGTTTGAGGATATTTCTTTAGGTTCTAAGTCTTGACTATACAGAATATTCTACATAGTCATCTTATTTGGGACTTACCCCGACAAAGATCTTAAAGCAAGAACTTAGGTGCAGGTAATTTATTTGAAAAGTGATCTCAAGGAGCATAAGTGAGAGAACAAATGAAGTGTGATGTAGGGAAAAGCCAACAGAGAGTTAATGGATGGGCTGTAGCTTTGGACAATAAGGGCTCAGTCCTGCTGAAGACCTTCTGAAAAATAACATGTAGAACTGTCTGGGATTGGGAAACTGGAATGTTTTCTACCAGTTTTCTACCTCGTTAGTATGTGTGGAATCCCTGGCATTTTGGGCTGTCCTGACAGTGGTCTGAGCAAGTCTCAGTAGTTTTAGGAAGAGTCCAGGGCAGAAAAGCAGTAAAATGTGGACGCGTGAGAGGTGCCAGCAGGTGAATTCAAAGGTGAGCTGAGTTGATATGGGGCAGGCATTGCCCGACTATGCTCTACTGGCTCATGTCCACATCCTCTGCTCTCGAACTTCTTATATTCTTGCCCTTCTTGTGATGTACCTTTTACACCTGACACCTCTCTGTGTGCTTTCTATCCCACTGCTAACTCTTGATAACCATGCGTAGTAACTCTGTGACTCAGCCTATTTGCCCTGCCAGCTTCTCCATCACTGGGCCCTGACACGGGTCAAACTGTCTTTTCCAACTATCTGCACTGCTGAACAACACGAAATCACCAATTTCATGAGCACAGTGAGAAACACAAGAGGGACTGACATGAAGCAGATTATCCCAGTTTTTCTGGATGTTCTTCAGACAGCATTGATGATACAACAACAACAAAAAAAAAAAAAAAAAAACTAAACAAAACAAAAATACTCAATAAAGTTACATATCTTAAGTCATGTATTTTTTCTCTTTTACATACTGGATACTGGAAAATTCTCTCCTTAAAGTCAAAATTCCATCCTGTTCATTTCATAAGCTGTCAACTGTGATCACTCTGATTCTTAACTGTTTTGAGCCATGGGCCACTTTGGCAATCTTGGGAAGCCTCTGGATACATCCTTACAATAACATTTTTAAATATGTGAAATAAAATATACAGAATGTCAGAGGAAGTTAGCTATGTTGAAATACTATTCTACCCAAAGATCTGCGTATCTTAGGTTATGAGCCTCTGAAATTTTCATATTCTGATGAGAGTTCACTCCAAAAAGGGGGCAATAGCATTTTAAAATTCCAAAAAAGAAAGATGACTTAACGAGAACTGGAAAATGTGTTTTTCTTAACCCATCAAAACCTACCTAGCAGTTTGCTCATATTATTAATCCTTTGCAGATGAATATAATAGCGCAGTAGAAGAATCCATGTAACATCCACTTTAATCTGAGGATTTTTTCTAGCATCTGTATTATCACACACGCCATCACTTTGATAAGAGCATGTATAGGCAGTCGGGAAGACCACTTGGTAGTTATCTAAAAGTAAAAAATAATAACAGTAAATGAAGAAAGTTTGTAAGAGAAATATTATGCTTTCCTTGAAAAATAACCATATGAAAAAAAAAAAGCACAACCCATAAAGGAAAGACTGACATATAGGGCCACATTTGATTAAAAAACATTTTTATATCACAAAAGACACCAAACATAAAGTTGAAAGACAGGGATGCCTGGGTGGCACAGTGGGTTGGGCCTCTGCCTTCGGTTCAGGTCATGGTCTCAGGGTCCTGGGATCGAGCCCCACGTCGGGCTCTCTGCTTAGTGGGGAGCCTGCTTCCCCCTCTCTCGCTGCCTGCCTCTCTGCCTGCTTGTGATCTCTCTCTCCAACTAATGGATAAATAAAATCCTTAAAAAAAATAAAGTTAAAAGACAAACCACTGACAGAGAAAAAATATTTAGAATATTTAGAATACGTATGAATTGTTTTTCTCGAATATGTGTAATTCCTTGCACTAATCAATAAAGAAAAGTCAGAGTCCAACAGAAAAGTGGACATAAAATTTCAACAGTCAACTCATAGAAAAGGAGACCCAAACAGCCAAAATTTTAGCATTGTTAAAAATCAGAAAAATGCAAATTAAAATGAAATACATTTCCACCTCTCAGTGATTGATAGATACTAAAATCTGAAAATAACAAATAGTGATAATAATGTAAGGCAACTGGTATCTTCATATACTACTTGTAAGAGCAACTTCTTGGGAAACCAGTTTGACACGATCTTATACAATTAGAAATGCAGATACTCGTAAGTGGTATAAGTGCATGAGGACTCTTGTAGAAGACAGTCATGACACCATTGTTATAATATCAAAAAAATGGAAACTTGGAAAAATAAACAGAAGTCTATTTATGTGGTGGCATGCAAAATGAATTAATTAGATCTATAAGGCAGAAAGTATATAGTATAGGGTCACAGTTCAAATTCCAGATGTACTTCTCACAAGTGTGTTACCTTGAACCTCTCTGCTCCTCTCTAGGCTTTTGACTTCCTCAGTTTTAATTTTCTCATCTTTAAAATAGGCATGGTAAGATCCTGAATAGATTGTCACAACACACACACACACACACACACACACATTTATATATATATATATATATATATATATATATATATATATAGCATATATATAGTATTTTATTAGTATATTTATTAGGATATTTATTGGTATTTATTAGGATAATGGCTGCTTCCAGGAAGGAAAAGAAGAAAGATGAATAGAAACTTTTATGGTTCATGGTCTACATATGTTTTCTTGAATAATAAGATGAATCCCCATGCTCTTACCAACCAATTTAGCAAAGAGAATATTCCCAGTACTTTTACAATACTGCGCAAACCTCTCCCTAATCCCATTTTCTTCCTCCTTTCCTTCCTTCCTTCTCTTTTTTTCTCCTATCTCACATACTTTTTTCTTTGTTTCTAACCTTTGGGTGCTAAGGTACATTTGCTAGTAACTTACTTTTAAAAAGTTCACCAAAAGAAAATCAGTTGAGCCCTTACTCAATTCAGTCATGCTTGACTGGTTGTTTAGCTAAATATGTGATTTTGGTTGAAACTTATCTTTCCTTAAAACTTTAAAGGTCTCAGTCTACTGTTTTCTAGTATCCACCATTGCTGGGGAGAAGCCAGATGCTAGTCAAATACTCATTCCTGTGTTTGACCATCTTCTTTACTCTGTAATGTTTTTAATGAACTCTTTGTTATTTGTGGTGATTAAAAATTTCATTTTGCATCTAGGCCTAGGTCTTTTTCATTTATGCTGCTTGTTATGTAGTAGGCCTTTTCAATGGGAACACGCATCTCTCCTTGTGGTCTTGCAAAATATTCTTATATTTATTTCTCTGATGAGATAAATATAAGAACATACTGATTCTCTCTCTTTTGCTCTCTTTCTACCTTTCTATCTCACACCATATACTTGGACACTTGTTTTAAAACAGATGTGACACAGCAATATTGTGAAAAACGTTGGTCTTTTTAATACATGGTTCTGGGTTAATTGTATATCATATGGAAAAATTAATCTTGACTTCAGCCTCACACCATATACAAGAATAGATTCTAGGTAACCTGGTGACTTGTAGATCTAATTGTGGGGGAAAAAAAAGATGGTAAACATAGGAGAGTATCTTTATGACTTTTGCATAGAAAAATATTTCTTTTTTTTAATGTTATGTTGGTCACCATACAGTACATCATTAGTTTTTGATGTAGTGTTCCATGATTGATTGCATATAACACCCAGTGCTCCATGCAATCCATGCCCTCCTTAATACCCATCACCAGGCTCACCCATCCCCTCACTTCCCCTCCCCTCCCTACTAACACCCTCAGTTTGTTTCCCAGAGTCCATAGTCTCTCATGGTTTGTCTCCCTCCTCTGACTCTCCCCTTTTATTTTTCCCAATATCCTCTGTGCTATTCCTTATGTTCCACAAATAAGTGAAACCATATGATGACTGACTTTCTCTGCTTGACTTATTTCACTTAGCATAATCTCCTCCAGTCCCATCCATGTTGATACAAAAGTTGGGTATTCATCCTTTCTGATGGCTGTATAATATTCCATTGTATTTATGGACCACATCTTCTTTAATGTTGTCCAATTTATAAATCTTTTCTTTTGTGGCTTATGCTTTCTGTTTTCAGTTTTGAAAATCTCATAGAAAAAGAATTTCTAAAATCACGAACTTTGTATAATCAGAAGGTACAACTAGCAAAATGTAAAGGCAAAGCACAGAGGGGATAAAAGATATTTGCAATACTTATACTCTACAAAATGGTTATATCCAGAATACTGAAAGAATCTCTCCTTATTTCTAAGAAAAAGACAGAAAATTGGTCATGATTCTTGAATAAGGAGTTCCCAAAAAAGACTTTAAAAAGCCAATCCTGGGGCGCCTGGGTGGCTCAGTCAGTTAAGTGGCCGCCTTCACCACAGATCATGACCCCAGGGTCCTGGGATCGAGCCCCACAACAGGCTCCCTGCTCAGTACAGAGCCTGCTCCTCCCTCTCCCTCTGCCTGCTGCTCTGTCTACTTGTGCTCTCTCTGTAGCTCTCTGTCAAATAAATAAGTAAAAATCCTTAAATTAAAAAAAAGCCAATACTATATATAATAGTGTCCTACCTTTTTAGTCATCAAGGTAAAATTTAAATTCAAACCCCTTTGGAGAACTTCTTGATAGTACTAAGTTGAAAATATATACACCTATGACCCAGCAATTCTACTCCTTGGTATATACATAAAAATGTGTATGTCTATGTACAAAAACTAATATACAAGTATATTCATAGAAGCATCATTCCTGATAACCCCCAAATATTTATCAACAGAAGAATGTCTAATAAATTGTTATTATGTCCATCAAAGAATGAACTACACAAATATAGTGTTGAACAAAAAAGACAGATACAAAAGAATATAGACTATAATTTCACTTACACAAAAATCGAAAGCTGGCAAAACTAATACATGTGTTAGAAATCAGAAAGCAGGGATATTAGGATGTGTTGACTAATTTTATTGTGGTAATTATTCTGCAATGTATACATGTATAAATCATTACATTTTATACCTTAAACTTACAAAATGTTATATACATCAATTATATTTCAATAAAGCTGGGGGAAAAGGGGGGTTGGTAGGCAGTGGAAGGAGGCATGATAGACTTGTAGGGTACTGGATTTGTTTTATTTTTTACCCATGATGGTTATATGGGCATTTCCTTTATGATACTGAATGAAACTGTATTTTCATGATTTGTGTGATTTTTCCATATTTATGTTACAACATGATAAAATATTTTTGTGGTGACTTCCAGCAAACTTGTCCATATAGAACTGGCATGTTGTCTTCTCCTGGAAATCATCCCAAAACAACACAAAAAACAAATAACAAAATGCAAATTCTATTTTCAATAAACCAGGAATGAGCTAAAATCCCAAACAACAAGATGCACGGCATTGTGCCCCAAGTAGTTGTCCCCAGGTAGAGGATACAAAGGAGGCAGAGGATAATATTCAGATGTAAATCTCAGAAAGAAAGGGCAATGGTGAGTTGCACATTTTTAAAACAGTTATGGTGGCAGTTAAGTTGAGGTATCTTAAGACCAATTGCTCAGAGTTTAAAGAAAAAGAAATACATACACATTTTGAACGTGTATGTGATGAGCTCTTTAAAGAAAAAAAAATTCTTTGTTACCGCTTTTCAAACTACAAATGAAAAAGTCAGTGAAGCATCATATAGAGTAGGTTATCATATTGTGTTGGCTAGAGAAACGCACACAAAAGCCTAGAAACTAATAAGTTAATGTTGCTGAATACATATCCTGAAGACTAAGACCTCAGTGTCCTGTTTGCAATAACTTGCACTGGTTGAAAAATCAGTAAACAAAATTGTAGCATTTTCCAATAATAAAATAACTTGTTGAATTTGAGATGTAGCTGCAAACATGAAGCCTCAGTAACACATCTGCAGAGTTGCACTTTTGCCTTACAAATGCTCACATCTGTGGACATTGTTGGTCATGCAGTTTTGCTTGGATTTGTCTAATAATATCAGCACCAGCTATTGAAAGATCTCCTTGTTTGTGAATGATGAGCAAGAATACAAGTGAAATATGCAAAATGTTGAATAATCTTTCCGAATTCAGTGGTTTATCCTGGAATAAGTGTGTTGACATATGCATTGATGGTGCAAAGGGAATGATAAGTAAAACTGTGGTGCCTTCCCCTAGGAAGGCAGTGACATCAAACCGTACTCGTAGTTCTTGCATTTTTCACTGCCATGTGCTCATAGTAAAATGAATAAATTAAAAAATAAATATAAATAAATAAAAATGCCAGTTTCACTTAAGAATGTCCCTGATAAGCAGAAAAATTAAAGTTATTAACTACTGACCCTCAAGTACACATCTTTTTTCATAATTTGTGTGATGAAATGGGAAGAACACAAAATGTTTTCACTCAGCCATCAAAAAGAATATAATCTTGCCATTTGCAGCAACGTGGGTGGAACTAGAGTGTATTATGTTAAGTGGAATAAGTCAGTCAGAGAAAGTAAAATATCATATGACTTCATTCATATGTAGAATTCAAGAAAGAAGGAAAAATAAAATAAGATAAAAACAGAGAGGGAGGCAAACCAAAAGAAACTCTTAAATATAGAGAACAAACTGAGGGTTGCTGGAGGGGAGGTAGAGGAAGGAGGAGGGATGGGTTAAATGGGTGATGGGCATTAAGGAGGGCACTTGTGGTGATGAGCACTGGGTGTTTATGTAAGTGATGAATCACTACATTCTACTCATGAAACAAATACTACTACAGGTTAACTGACTTGAATTTAAATTAAAAAAATATTTCTGCTGCATACTGAAACACACAATGGCTGTCTTAAGGAAAAGCACTTCTGTAATTAAGCTGCAAATGGAATGCACTGATCCCCACACCCCCGGGGCACCCCCCACCATGGAACACCATTTTTACATAAAAGAACAACTGAGACGACAAACTAAGTGTTGTCCATACTTAGCTGTGCAGCAAACACCTTCCATAAAGTACTGGGCCTTCAAGGAAAATAACTGACAATATTTACTGCCAATCATAAAATTCAAATTTTTAAGAAAAAATTTAGAACTTTGGAAAATTTGTATATGCTACCATGGGCTTCCCAATACTTTCTGATAAGAAGAATGGTGGTGGTATTTTAAAAATTTTATTTTTTAAAAATTGTCCAGTGTTTTATACAAACATCTGGAAGTCCTGCATAACCCAGAGAGTCACAATTTTCCAAATATCTGATGCATGATATTACAAAATCATGTATGAGTAAAAGATCCACTCAGACTGAAAGACTAATGAATTTTAATGTAACAGTACAAAAAGTTCAATGATACTGTTTCATAGTCTACACTGGAACTAAGGAACGACCATATACCTGGTGTTGGTTTGGTACCAAAGAAGAATACTCACAATTATCTGAAAAGGCTCTTCAAATAGTCCTCCACTTTCTGTCTACCTATCTGTGTGAAGCTGGATTTTCTTCACATATTTTGACTAAAACATGTTGTTGTTGTAGGCTGACTGCAGAAGTGGGTGTGAGAGTCCAGCTCTGTTATTAAGCCAGACATTAAAGAGATTTTTAATGTCACTCATGCTAACTTCTAATGGATTTATTACTGTTCTTTAAAAATTAGTTAATAAACTTTAATTTTAATTTCTTATGTAACTTTGTTTCTTCTATAATAATAGACTTGCCTAATTTTTTATATAATGTATTTTGAAGTAAATTTGGATAAATTATATTTTTCTCCAAAATTATACATTTCACAAAGTTTTTAAAATTTATTTGCTTTAAGTTAAACAGAAAAAAACTCAGTTTCTCAATATCAGTGACTACCTTCCTCTTATCATTTACTCTTTTTTACTGTAATTAATTTTCCTAAATAAGTTGGCTAATAGTTTATTTTTCCCCTGAAATTATCTCATTTTATTGTTTTTGTCTCCTAATTTATTATATACATATTATAAAATGATACAAAATAATGCCAAACATACCTTTCATGTCAATTAATTTAAATTAGCTAAAGTTGCCTACTACCCAAAAGAAAAATACTATCAAGTTCTAAAACAAAGAAAACCCAACTCTGTGTTCTATTTAAGGAGCATATTTAAAATAAGATGATTTAGAGAGGTTGAAAACAAAAGAATGGGCAAATGTGTACTAGACAATGTAAACAAACAAATAAAAAGCCATATTTGTGAATCTACTATCATATAAGCCAGCATTTCGGCCAAAACAGATTCTCCCCTAAAGCCTCCAGAGGAATATAGTTTGCCCACACTTTTATTTTAGCCCGGTGAGGCCTATTTTAGACTTCTGACCTCCTGAACTGAAGATAGACCTTGTGTCGTTTTAAGTCCCTAAATTGTGGTTGTTTCTTATAGCAGGAATAGGACATGAATGCAATGAAGCCAACTGCCTCTACAAAGAATTCGGTTACTTGCAGAGAAGGTAGAAGGAAGACTTTCTCTCCATGCCCTTTTATAAATAAAAAAAATTTTTTAATTATAAATTTTTAAAACCATTTATTTTTTTTTTATTTTTAAAAGATTTTATTTATTTATTTGAGAAAGGAAGGAGAGAGAGAGCAGGGGAGGGAGAGGGAGAGAGAATCTGAAGCAGATTCCACATTGAGCATAGAGCCTGACATGGGGCTCAATCCCAGGAGACTGAGATCGTGGCCCAAGCCGAAACCAAGAGTTGGACATTTAATCAACTGAGCCACCCAGATGCCCCTTTGGAGTTTTGCTTCTTGACAATAAATTACCTATGTAAAAAATTGAACTAAGTTAAAAGAAAAAAAGGAGCCTCTTTTGTATTTGACCAACGTTGTCTGGTCTTTAACATCACTGGAGAAAATTAATGCCAGTTCAATTTTTCTTTGTTTATAGAAAGGCTACTTTTTCTGACTGAGCGTTTACAATTATTTTGGCTTTATAACCCAAAAGGGAATGCTGGAATTTGTCCAGGTATAATCTGCACTATATGTTTATCTTCAGAAAACTTTTGTGTGGGAGGTACATGCACTGCAATGGTTTCCCTCCAGCCACAGCCAGAGATGCATGGGTTTCATGGTTCTGGGCCAGTATTTAAATGTCCCTGCATTTTTCAGGTGGTGAGAATATCAACCTTAGCATCTCAGGTGGTGTTCTGACTTCTCCCAAGTGGCTCATTTTTGGCCCTGACTGGGCACTTGACATGTTTCTCTGTATCTACTCAAGCCAGTAGGCATTATGTTTCCAGTCCTCAGTTTGTAGACAAGTCCACTCTGCACCTCAGCTCCACGTAGTTAGCTGGGTTCTGACCTGCCCTACCTACATGGCCCTCCTTCCAGGTGCCCTCTTTGGCCAGGCATTCAAAGTCCCAGCCCCAGCTGTTCCCTCTCCAATGAGGGCCTCACCTTCAGCCCTCGCTTATGATCCCTCACTTTATTTTGGTAACTTAAGATTTTCTTTTCCTGATTTCATGCTCAGCTGTAAGTTAAAACAATTTTGTTTCTGTTTTACCCAACCTTGCTATATGTTTGGATTTGGGAGGGCAAAAGCATCTTTCATGTCAGCTCAATCCAAAAGGGGGATGCATTAATTGTGTACTTTGATTTCCTCATAATACTTTCCTATGACACCCAACACAGTGATCAAGGGCACAGCTTTTAGAATGGGATAGATCAGGGTTTGTATCAGCAGTAGAAAATCATCCTAGTTACATAACCTCTCTGAGGACCTTTCTTCATTTACTATATATGCATAATGACACTTTCATGTAATTTTCCTAAAGAATAAATGAAATCGGGCGCCTGGGTGGCTCAGTGGGTTAAACCTCTGCCTACAGCTCAGGTCATGATCTCAGGGTCCTGGGATCAAGGCCCGCATCGGGCTCTCTGCTCAGCAGGGAGCTTGCTTCCCCCTCTCTCTCTGCCTGCCTCTCCGCCTACTTGTGATCTCTCTCTCTCTCTGTCAAATAAATAAATAAAATCTTTAAAAAAAAAAAAAGAATAAATGAAGTCACATAAGAAAGCACTAACACATAGCACCAGGCCACTGGTCCTGCTATTATCTAGCACTTGCTGCATTATGGCTTTCTATGGTTGTGTCAGTCTTTGACTGTTTGGGCCCTGCTGAGAGTTCCAAACAATTTTGTTACACTTCCTTTGTTTCCCTGCAGTGTCAATCTTCCTCTGCAAGACTGCATTCCATTGTATCTGTTGCTTCTTATTTTTCATTGTTGACTCTGTCTAGAATAAAGAACATCTCCACACCTAGTGTCTGATAATAGAGGGTGGAGAATGTATGCTCCACTCTTGGTTATGGGACTGTTCCTTCTCAGATCTAAGTGATCAAAGTGCAGAACTCTCAGGGAAATTTCTAGAATCTTGCAGGTGTTGGACAAGAACAGCTCTGCTTCACTGAGGATGGTTGCCATCATACCCCAATTGTCTCAACTGCTTATTCTCTAAACTTATAGAGAGCATGTGCACACACACGCACACACATCACTGCTATTAGCATAAATGATTTATCTCCATTATCATCTGTAAGTTGTGTAATAATTTGGGAGTTGAGGATGTGTTCCCCTAGTTCTCCCCCTATGGACAGTTGTGTCTCAGAGGAATAGAAGAAATCAACATAGTGGTAGAGGAATAGCATCCCAGTTTTTAGTTGGTATTGACCCCATGTCCCTGAACCAGGGGCAAGGCAGTAAGGAAAGAATAAATCAGATTTTTTTTTAGGCTGGAAGTTTTTCTCTTTCAAGCGGCAGAGCATATATTAAAGGTCAGTTGTGATCCTTAGTTCTTCTCTACAGATCTCTTTTTATATTCTGACAATAGGTTCACCAACATTAGCTTTTAGCATGACATATTTATGTTTTTCTATATACCAAGTGTATGTAGTTGTGAGAGGCTGCATCCAGGACCATTAATCTTAAATGTTACTTTTAATTCAAAGTGTCTTGTAGAATTTAACAATTTTTATCCTAGCTGAATTTTTTACCAAAGCCCCAAGAAAATCAAGACAAAAAGATAAGTATATTTTAATACAAGTATGGCCAAAGTAGGCAGTGAATAAATGTTTTTTGCACTGAACCTAAATATGTTCCTATATTGACAGTACCATCATTTCACGGTTTCTATTTCCACAAGACAATGGAGAGGAAACCTCAATAAATCTGACCAGCTGAATAACTCAATTCCCTTATTGTCCTACAGATATCATACAGTAGCTCTCTGGCACACAGACATGACTAGTCTATTCTGTCATCATGCTTCTCTGATTATCAATGCTCTGTTGGGAAAATGTGCTTTCTTTCCACTCTGCAGCCCATGTCTCTGATCTATTTACACCTGCACTACAATATACTTCTTCCAGAAGAAAATCTTCCTAATTAGCTCACATGCTCATCCTGCCTGTGTCTTTAATCTGCCTCCATTAATATAGTCCTCTTAAAAGACGCATTTATATAATTTCAAGGTGTATGCCTGTTCTGATCGTCAATGACTAGAAGCTCACGGAAGGCAGGACTCACTTTGTTGATGTGTTCCATGACTACTCCTTCCCTCGGGACATAAATACCTGGTACAGTGCTCTGCATACAGTAAAAATGACTATCGATCACCGCCTCATGTATAGATCAATGCTAGTATGGGCGAGATTACTGAGGAGGTTTTCTCCTGGATGCTAATTTATGCTAATGTAAGGAAAATCAAGCAAGTTTTATTTGCTGCTGTTGCCCTTTAGCAATTCCTTATAATACGAACCTCCTTGCCGTCTGGGTATTTGCAGCAGTCAGGAGGGAATTCAGTACCTCCTTCCAACCCAAATACCGAAATAAGGAAAACCATCAACATGAATTAATTATCAGTCTGCTAGGAAAATACTGGAGGGCAAAACTATTACCCTTAAGGCAAAGCAAAATGCAAAACAGATTGGATTCAAAATTTGGTCATTTCAATTTAGTATTCTGGTAAAACAGTAAAGGAGTGCTTATGGTATAAAATAGAAACTGAAAATCAGAATATGCTATGAAAACCACCGAAGTAGGCAAAGAAAGCAGACACTGCAGCATTAAGCATAGCTAAGATGAAAACTACCTGCTCACCTGGATCAACTCAGATCATTTGGATAGGGGATGTTGTTCCTCACGGCATGTGCCCCCGGGTGACAACATTAGTAGATCACTGGAACACCTTTTCCTGTCTTTCCACGCAGTGACTCAGAATTCCTCTTAGGTTGCTACCAGCCACAGATTGAACTTGTCATTTATGGTAGTCTGGATTATCGTTCAGCAGACATTCTTGCCCCTCTCCTCCTCTATGGATAGAGTAAATTTCTGTTCCTCACTGATGTTGGACTGGGCCATCTGTTTTGTTATGATCCATGGGATGTGGTGTGGAGAGAGCCCTTGAGTGTGTTTCCATGATCTAGCTAGGCCCTTTTGCTCTGGTGTACAGCACGAGAAGAGCATGCCCCAAACAGCCACTGCCTCTTCAGCTGGGGCTTCATAATAAATGTACATGGACTACACCCGAACTCAACTGACCGAATGAAGCCGAATACATGAGACAAGTCAAAGAACAAATTCTTGTTGTAAGCTACTAAGTTTTAGGGCTGTTTGATATATGGCATAATTTTGGTAATAACTGGTTAATAGAGCATTTTAGATGTAATTGATGAAGCGAAATCCCACCAGGCATCAAAGCAATAAAATAAGAAAATGACAGCTCAGCATAAAAAGTCCATCTAATGGTTTAACCTCTGACAATCCATTTTTAGGCTGGAAAGAAAGAAAGCCAAAGAAGGGGATGGTTTCAGACACTAACCCTTTGGCTAAAATTGACTTAACACTTCAGCAGAGCCAAGCTGCCGCCTATAGATCTGTTCTCAGAGGCTTTAGGAAGACCACCCTCACTCCCACCAGGTTCAAGGACTACTCTTCATTCCCTTTGGCTCAATGCTTCACCTAGTGCCAAGGAAAATTAATTATGCTTGTTACTGAAATGTCAGTCTGGAAGCAAGACTCTAGCACCTTACTTCTTAGAACACATCCAAGTGTTCAGTATGTAAGCGTACTCAATAAATATTTTTCAAACGAATGAATGGACAAACACATAAATGAATGTTAAATATGTTACTGCTCATCTGAGATAGAGGTTTAGATTATATTTTACTAACAAAGGAGTTCTAAATGAGAAAAAGCAAATAGCAGTGAGGTCAAGTTTAAATTCTAACCTCTCATTCATTAATTCACCTAACAAATAAGAATGCTTGTAATGTGCAAGTAATGTATGATTTTCTGTGGTTAGGGCAGCAAACAAAATAAAGTCCCTTCCCTCATGAAGCTGATGATAGTTTAATGAGAGAAGGAGCTCAAATACGTACACCTGTGTGCAGAGCCATCACATACATGCACACATTTAAAATATAAGAAAAAGCACAGAGGACTACATGAGAGTACAAGAGCAAGGACACAGTGTAAAGGATCAGGAAAGGACCCACAAGTAAATATTTTCCAAAGACCTCATTTGACATGTATGAACTGAAAAAGAAGCAGACAGAAGGGAACACCATTTGTCACCAAGCCCTGCATCTGAAATGCAGGAGCTGACTGAATAAACATGTACATACATACAATGAAATGACACCCCTTTGTTTTGGAAGCTAGGCCCTAAGAACCTTAACCTCTCCCTGAGGTTCCTAACACCATTATCCTCTCTAAGCTAAAACCCAACAAATCACCACAATTAAAACTTTGCAACTCGATTAAACATTAAATATATCAGGTTTTTATAAAATGCCCAGACATTTCACACATACCAAGCAAATAATCTGTGTATGAAGACAGAAGATCCACGGTGGCAAATTCTGGGATGTTTGGTAATGCCCCTTGGCTAACTTTATCAGTTCTAGCATTCTTCTTTCCAATAAGTAGATTCATTTCCAATACAGCTTCACTGACCTAAAATTAATGCATAATTAGAATCCATAAATGTAAGCTTTCTGATTCATAGATTATCCATTAGGTAAATAATCTGAAAAAGTAAATTCATAAAACAATATTCGATATACATTGGGAGAAAAAATAATCTGGAAAACAACACATGATCCCCAACATGTAGTATATGTCATTGTCAAAAATATCATTACTGTTGACAATTTAATTAATGTATGAGCCACTTTAAATAGACTCTCTCCCCTAGCTATGACAGATATTTGCCAAAACATCAAAATGTGCACATATGTATTTGCCAATATGTTCATTAAAGGAAAGCTGAAACAAACAAAGCCAGGCCTGGCTAATAAAGATTAAAAACATTATGTATATAAGGAGCATTTCTAATCTTCCTAAGAAACATCATCAGCACAAATCCAAAAGAATGTGAATTTTCCTTTCTCTCATAGAGATACATTGTGCTGCCCTAACAGCTGGCAGGTAGAGGATACAGTTTGGACAGTAAAAATAAAAATCACACCAACCTGGGCAGCAGCTCTTATCACAATCCAGGCCAGTGAACTGTATATTTCAAATTTATTTACCATTGGTTCTTCAATAGAACTATGCCTTCTGGTAGAAGCCTAAAAAGTATAGCACATGTACTATGATAAAGATAAATATATCATGAAGTTTCATGATAAATTTTCTCATCCTCTGAAGATGACATTTAAGTGGAACACTATGTAGCCATTAAGAATAATAATATTAAAAAACAATAATGTATATGTATCTACATGAAAAGATGTTGAAAGTGTATGGGAGAAATGAAAGTGGAGGTTATAAAATAGTATGCAAAGTATGATCCCATTTTTAAAAAGACAAGTACACACATATACTCCCTGTACATGCAAACAGAGAAAATTATTAACAGTGGTTACCCTGGGTTTTAAAGGTGATTATCTTTATGATCTTTTCTAATTTTTTATGATGAGCTTGCATTATTTGAGTAACAATAAAATAAACACAAATGGCATTTTAAGGAAAGTATTTACTTAAAATGATATTTCAACAGAGGATTTATAAGTTGAATATATCATGTGTAAGGATGTCAGAAATAAGAACATTATGTAAAGATTTTTGATAGGTATTTGCTGTCATCTTTTTAACTGGGAAACTGTTAAAGGGACAATGTAATTTTAAAGTTCCACAGAATAGCAAAAGCAACGATGAATGGAGATAATTTTTACTGTGTGTGTGTTCAGTTTTGTGTGTGTGTGCTCAGTTTTTTTTTCAGTTAACATACATTTATTGATTATCAATACAAATCAATAATGATAATACGAGTGACTAATCAGTGGCACTGAATTAGCACTTTGTATCATGCACTTCACTAAGCATTTTACATGGATTTTTTTTTTCAGTGTTCTAAGATTCATTGTTTATGCACCACACCCAGTGCTCCATGCAATACCCACCACCAGGAAACATAAAAAAATAAATGCTGCAAAAGTTAACAGAAAGAAGCTCCACTAGTAACATAGTATTTGCCTATTTTACATTTTTAAAGATAACTAAAATAAGAATTAACAGTCAGTTCTTAAGATTTAACTAATCTGGATAAAACTACTCAATTAGACTGCTTGGTTCTAATTTTTTGATGTTCATATTTTGGCCAATTCTTTGATCTTCAACAAGACTGCAGAATAAAACTAACAATAACAAAAGATACCCTTCTTTTACTTCTGGCTACAAGACTCCCCAGGAAAAAGAAAGTCAATAAATAATGCTGATGCCAGAGCAGGGAATACAATGTGTAAATGTGGCCTGGCCTAGATCAAGTGTTAAGATTGGTTGGAGGTAGATGAAACCCAGAGAAGTCTGGAGAATCTACACAACACAGCCCTGTCCCAAGATAGGAAGACCCTAGTCATTAGCTAAAATGAAACCACTTAGGTTCTGGGGTAAACCTTGCCAGCTTACTGGCTATGTAAGTTTGGGAAATTTACTTAAATTCTGGAAACAAGACTAATAGACATTAAATGAAGGATACATAATAATATTAAATAACTATAATGTAAGAACAATTAGTGACACAGACATTTAAAAAAGAAAGCTCATTTTGAATTGAGAAGGGGGCCTTATTAAGAAGGTTGGGCTTGAGTTCAGAATGGAAAAATGTAGACAGAAGAACATAAAGGGTATTTTTTTTTTTTAGATGGAGAAGGTGCTTAACACTGCATATGAGATTCTAGCTCATGCAAACAAACAAGAAAAAGAGGAAAATGAATCTAGATGCAAAATGAGGAAGCAAAATTGTATTTGTTTGCAGAAGACATGATCCTATATTTAGGAAACCCCAAGACACACACATACAGAATTAATAAATGTACATAACAAGGCTGTAGGACACAAAACTCAATATTCATAAATCAATTGTATTTCTACATATCATCAATAAGTGATCTGAAAATGAAGAAAATATTCCACTCACAATAGAAATAGGCTTAACAAAAATGTACAAAATTTGTACACTGAAAAGTAAAGAGCATTAATGAAAGACATTAATATCTAAATAAATGAAGGGACAGCTCATATTCATGAATTGGAAGATTCAATATTGTTAAGATGGCTATTGTCCCCAAATTGATTTACAGATTTAACACAATCCCTATCAAAATTCTGTTAGTTTTTCACAGAAATTGACAAGCAGCTACTAAAATGTATATGAAAACGCAAAGGACTCAAAGTAGCTAAAATGATTTTGGAAAGAGAGAACATAGTTGCAAGACATGTACTTTCCAATTTCAAAGCTAACTGAAAGCTACAATAACCAAGAGGGTGGATATTCCTATTAAGGTAGACTTGTAGATCAATGGAATAAGATTGGGAGTCTAGGAATAAACATTTACATTTATGATCAATTAATTTTTGACAATGGTGTACCAAGGCAATTCAATGAAGAAAAGACAGTCTCTTGAACAATTGGTATTAGGAAAAGATATCTATGTGCAAAAAAAGAATTTAGATCTTTGCACACTTTACACAAATGTTAATTCAAAATGGATCATACATAAACGTAAAAGCTACAACTATAAAACTTCTAAAGGAAAACATAGAAGAAAACTTCAACACCTGGGGTTAGGCAAAGAATTCTTAGACATGCAACAAAAGCATGATATATAAAAGAAGAAAAATGATAAACTGGAATTCATTAAAATTTAAAACTTTTGTCTCCAAAGACACTATTAACAACATGAAAAGACAAGCCATCAACTGGAGGATATATTTGCAAATCAAATATCTGATAAAGGACTTGAATCTTGAATATACATTTTAAAACTCTTGTGATAAAAAAAAATTAGTTTAGGTTATGGGCAAAAGATCTGAATAAACATTTCCCCAAAGAAGATACAGAAATGATCAGTAAGCACAGAAAAGCACAGTTGGACAGCTGGGAAGTGCACACCATAGCTACAATGAGATACACTTTATAACAACTAGGATGGCTACAATCAACGATAGAGATAATAACAAGTGAAGGCCAGGCTGTAGAGAAACTGGAACTCTTATTCACTGCTCAAAGGAATATAAAATGGTACAGGCACTTTGGAAAACAATCTGACAGATCATCAAAAGGTTAAACATAGAGTTAGCATATGATCCAGCAATCCCATTCTTAGATACACACCCAAGAGAACTGAAAACATATACTTAAAAATTTGTACATAAATGTTCAAAGCAGTATTAATCAAAATATCCAAAAAGTAGAAACAATTCATATATCCATCCATCAACTGCTGAATGGGTAAAAAAAAAAAAAATACTGTATATCTGAAAAAAGGACTACTTTCTCATTCAGCAATAAGAAGGAACAAACTTCTGTTACATGTTACAACATAAGTGAACTTCAAGAACATAACACTAGGTGAAAGAAGCAGGCACAGAAGACTACATATCGTATGATTCCATTTATATGAAATTCCATTATAGGAAATACCCAGAAAAGGCCAATCTATGGAGGTAAAAAAACAAATTAGTGGTTGCTTGGGGCTAGGGGTAGAAATGGAAATGACTGCGAATGGGCACTAGGGATCTTCTTGGAATATGGGAGTGTTCTAAAACTGGATGGTGATGCTAGCTCCACAGCTCTGTAAGTTACCAAACATCTGTGAACTGTGCTCTTAAAATAGGTTAATTTCATATATGTAAATTGTACCTCAATAAATCTATTTTTAATATGTGTGGTTGCTAATCTCTTTCTTTGAATTATTTCCCCCCTGCTTAACTACTTGGAAAATGTCTAGTCATTCCTCAAAATTCATCTCATCTGTGAAGTTTTCTCCAGTATTCCCCCAAAGCAGAATTAGTTCCTACTTTGTTCCACTTCTCTACTTTGACATATCTTGATTATAATCCTCATTAGATTTTGATATAATTATTTCTCTCCCTTGCTCGCCTGTGCTTCTTAGGGAAAGAAAGTAACATGCCTGGCATACATCAGGCACTCAATAAGTATTTGGTTAATGAATGAATACATGTTCATGAAATAGTCAATTCCATTTAACTAAAAAAATAATTATTGAACACCTACTAAGTACAAAAGACTCCAGAAAGATAAAATGTGAATGTTTAGTCAAAGTCACATATTGATAGAAAACGGTACACCTCTTTTTTGAGTACTTACTATGTGCCATGCCCATTATCTTGTTTAATTCTCCTACTCTAAGAGGTCAATATCCTCATCTCCACCTCACAGATGAGGAAACTAGGCTTAGAAAGACCCCAATTACCCTGCTGGTATGTCGTGAAGCTAGGATTCAAACCCAGACCAGTACTCTGGTCACTTTGCTCTGTGGACTCTCCATAAAAGTGAAGCAATAGTGGTTTTTTTTAAGGGTTTATAAAGCATGCCTTTATTAGGACAAACTTCTAATGTGATCATTTCAATGGTTGAATGTGTCTGGATAAATTCTTATTTGTCTTTGGCTGTTTTCTATGTTCCTGTGCTTCTATTAATTGTATGACTTGCTAAAATATTTGTATTACATCATACAAAAAATAATGTGATATTGTATGGAATTATGCTATTTTTTTTCATTCAAATTCTACCTTATTCAAGCTCTTAACTATGAATACTTCTCTAGTAAAGGCCAAAAAGGTGATATATTATTATCCTAGCGTCCTATCAATTTGCATTGCTACTTGCCATAGAAACAAAGATTTTCATTTTCTCTTACTAGAAATAAACATGTTCATCACACCATAAAAAGTAACTTTTCTATGTAATCATTTTGATAAAAAATAAAATAAAATAATAGCTGTTATATCTACCTAAGTGGCTACCATGTGAATAATTCAACTAACTAAAAGCCTGTTGGCCTAAAGGTTTAAATCACGTCTATGCTGTCTCAAAAATTAGAGATTTGACACCAAAACTTTCTGAAAAAATCTCCTGCTGGGTCAAAGGATTACTTAATTGCAATGAATTATAAAAAGCCTACTGAAATTTAAAAAGTAAAAACTGCAATTTACTGGGCTCATCTATCTCCAATGCACCCACATCCTGCCCACAGGATCTTCCTCAGTCTAGATCCCTGGAATTCAAGTGTAGCCCCCAGACCAGCAGTAGCAGTATTAACCTGGAGTTCCTTAGAAATATCAAACCTCAAGACCTCAACCTCAACATACCAAATTGGATTCTGTATTTTCACAGGACCCCAAAGGAGCTTCTGCCCCTCAGTTTGGAAGGACTGCTCTAGATAGATGCATGATGCCAATGACATGCCTCTGCAACTCTCCTCATCCAACAAATCCCACCTTGAACCTTATGTTTCCCAACAGAGTCATTCACAGTCCCACCGACCCATGTTCTTTCCTAATCCCCAATTTCACCACCTAAATCATCCCCCCTTCCTTCTCTCCCCTCCCTTCCTCCCTCCTTCCCACCTTTCTTCCTCTTGCTTCTTCCTTTACTGGTTTATTGTCTGTCTCCCTCTACTAAAAGGTAAGCCCCATGAGAACAAGGACTAAGTTTGTCTTAATCACTGCTTCATAACCTTCCAGAATATCGTCTGGGTCACAGTAGATATTCAGTAGGTATGTGATGAATAAATGAATGAGTCTTTCAAAAGGTGATCTGTTTGTACATCATATCCTTGATGAAAATCTTCTTTGTCCATCTGCTTAACCAATATATCATTTCTTGTAATTTCCTGATTAATATGAATAACTTAGAGTATTTACACATACCTACATTTCATGTATACCATTTTAACAGGTAAAAATGTCCACACTCACTCTATTTCCAGAGCCTTATATAAAGTATCCAAAGAAGTATTTAAACATGAGTGTGACTATAAAGTAGTGAATTAATTTCTCCAAGTCATACAAGAAAATCAGTCTCATTAGTTCTAGCACAGAGTTACCAAAATAGCAAGTTCAAAGACAATTAACTTAAGACTTATAATAAAATAGTTTATTACCTTAAGTGTTAATGGTGATGTTGAAAGTTTGGCTTTTGGCTTCCTCATATGTAAAAATAATAGGGCCATTTCTAAGTAGGAGTCTCTTATCAACCTAAAATGATATAACATTGTACTTATTAAATAGCTTCACCATTCATAATCATTTTGCATCATTTTCCACAATTTCTGAGCTAATGAAAGGTAAAAATAGACAAAACCAGTACCTGTCCCCCAGACTCACACCTTCTTTTCATAGCACTGTTGGCATAGACACCAATACTGAAATTAAAAGCTATTGAAGAGACATTCAGCCTCGTCCTGTGCTGGCAACATTCTCTGGAGCCCAGCATCAAGACCATTCTAGAATAGTCCAGCACAGAAAGCATTAAAGAAGTGAAAATCAGGTCTTAAGGAAACTGCCTTGCAAACCAGACCTCTCTTTCCATCTTCCTACACTAAAGTGGAAAGAGACACACAGAGTTATGCAGAAAGCAGGGATTTGGTATGGGTTAGGTCTGTGTATTTACTATCCAACCTGTCAGTTGGGGCCATTTAAATCAGTATAGTTGTAATAATACTGATGTATACCCATTCTTAAGATGATTTTTATATAGAATTAAGTTGGCCAGCCCTGGTCCTGCTGACAGAGTGAACATCCACATAAATCCTTTCTAGATACAATTTCCCATCCATGGGAGGCTGCTAGAATCCTGGGACAGACAGGAGATCGGTGTGAGTAAAGACTAGAAGTAAATTCACAGTCCAGTATACCACCGTGATAACTGCCATCATCAACCATCACTGTAAAAACAAGCCTTGATCAGAGCCAAGGTCAACGATCTTGAAAAGGAAGTCGGTAAACCTGCTGGACAATGAACCCCATTGTTCATGAGCCCTGCAGTGGGAAGGGGGTCTCCCAGTCATCCCAGCCTTGAATGTTCAATGTACTACCAAAACATAGGACTTAAATCAAAACACATATAGTTATAACAATGGAAAGATTTTATTTTACCCTGAGTTTTGATCATTTCTCAAGCTTAGCTGTATAGCTTCAAACAAACTCCCAAGGTGTGAACTTGGAGATTTCTCTTCCATCAATATTTGACGTTCTATTTTGCCTGAAAGAATAAAAAATATATATATATAAAAATGGTTTTTCCTTTTTCTATCATTTAGAACTTCAGAATAAATATTTCATGCTGGAACTTCAGAAAATTGGATGTGCTGTCCTTTTTGCCCATCTGTCTGTTGTTTTTGCGGTAAGGTCAGCTAACAGTGAAAGATCCTTTGCTTCCTTCCCCAGGAGCCTCCAGCCTCACTCTGCCTTTAGTGAGAAACACTGAGTCAAAGCCTCCTTTGGCTTTCCAGACACAAATGTTCTTACCATCTTATTTTTCTATTTCCTTCCTTTGTACTTTCCTTTCCTCTATAAGGCTTATTCCGTTTGTCTACATCCATGTCCACTTTTGTCTAGTATTGCAGATATCACAGAAAACAACTGTTAAAATAAAGCCTAAAAAGTCAACAAACACTTGAAAACAATCACAAATGATGCAAATGCTTTAGGGCTCACACAGCTCTCAGACCTAATGGTGAGCCACAGCCTTCACTGGAATGGCACTTCTGTAGCCAGAAGCGCAAGAAAGGGAAATCTTTTATCAATATGAAAAGGATTCACAGTGTTCATGCAGCATGTGAAGGGCTGCACATAGAGCACAGAGCCTCCCGGTGTTAAGTTCACATCTGGCTACTATCATTTAGAAGCTGCTGACCTAGAGAAAGTTACTCAGCCAGACTGTACCTCATTTTCCTCAGCTGTCAACTAGGATTAGCCATGCCTATCCTGTAGAGCTATTGCAAGAATTAGCAATATGAGATGTTAAACATTGACAACTATAGTGCCTTTCATCTAATTGATGATCAACAAATGATAGCAATCATCATCATCATCATCACTCTTCTCACAGCTAAAACAGCCACAATAAAATTATCTGGCCATATTATACAAATATGTATTGTATGTAACTTATAAATATAGGTGTGCTATAGCTATTTAGTTTAAATGGGTATGTATCTTTTATAGAAATTAACTAAAATGCCTACCTAAGGAATGAAATTATGCATAAAAGATGTCTTCCCGCATTATTTAAGAAACATTATTTGTAGCTAAATGGCTGACGAGGACATTTTTGAGTCAAACATGAAATTTTGCATGAGGGTCAATTATAATTATAAAAGAAACTAAGAAACAGTACTTTTTTCCCCTTTCTTGATATAAGCTTAAAATAAGCAGTGTTCTCTCTATCCCAAACTGAGTCTGGCAGGGGTATCAATGTCTTTGCATCACTAAGCCCCGTGTAAAACCTGTATTTTTTTATAGTCACTGACCAGGCTTTCAAGAAATCTATCATAAATAAGAAAAA
This sequence comes from Martes martes, assembly GCF_963455335.1. NCBI lineage: Eukaryota > Metazoa > Chordata > Mammalia > Carnivora > Mustelidae > Martes > Martes martes. Next base: position 24,277,794 of record NC_137895.1, read on the forward strand.
AAAAATTCCATAAACTTTATTATAGTTCTGACCCCAAGTACATCTCACCTTTCTGAAAAAGGATTTCAGCTTCCACCTCATGTTCTTCTGTTGCTGATACCTGACAGAGCTTCAGTGCTATTTCAAAAAGATGAAGGGCAGGGAACCACTTTGAGGGATCCTTCTTTTTACTGGTATAATATACTTGTTTGGCCACTGTATGTCCTATAAGGAATAGGTTGTTCATAATAAGTCTCCAAGTTACTCAGACTTTTCTCACCATCAGTTCTATTAAGAACTCTGCTAGTCTTTACTTTTTAGCATCTAAGAAATATTTTCTTAAAATTCAGTACCCAAATATTTCAATGCACTATAACAGTAGCCCTTTGCAACTTTATCTTTGATAAATTTTGACATTTTCTCATTTTTAAAATGAAGGATAATTTCTCAGGTCTCTTTCAGTTCTTAAAATTTCATTATGTTCTACAAAACAACTGTGTTCCTAAGATGAGGTTGTTAGCAGGGAAACATCTGGAAGTTTTATGAAGTTTTATATTGTTCCCAATAAAAATTTGCATATATTAACAGGCAGTAATTTTGTTTCTTTTCAGCTCTATTAGTGGTTGCTCACTATGCATATTTTGTCACTGCAACTAGATGGCAAAAGCCATGTGGATAGGGGCTTCTTGTGTGGTCCCATCATCACTTAACATAATGAAGGACTGTTGTATTGTTGAAGAGGCATTAGATTTAATCTGTTTACCCTCACAGACAGACAGACAGATAGCTACTTAGCATATACTTTCTGAGTGCTGGATAATATGGAGGCATTGGAAAAAAATGAGAAGAGAGAAAACTAAGAGCTCAGGTTTCTTAAGTTCTTCCTATAATCCAGATATCCCTCCAAGGACTTAAGCATTTTCTAACGCAATCCTCCCAACTCTGGCTGGATTTCATTAGTACACTGCCGTTACAGAGAAGAAAGCAGTGGCACAGTGAGGTTTAAGTAATTTACCCAAATTCATGAGACTAGTAAGTAGCTGGGCTGTGATCAGAACTGAGGCAAGTCTGGCTCCAGGACGCACACTCTAAACAATGACAAGAGTCAGACTGTGGAGCTTAGTGTTCAATGGTGAACGAGAATGGCCTGAGCGGCAGTTAAAATACTGTGTGCTCAACTGTGTGGGAGGGAAAGCACAGGACAATGTGGTGGCAGGTTACAGAGGCCTTCGCCCAGACCCCAGAAAGGCTAGGGAAGGCTTCCCAGAGAATTTGGCCATTGGGGCTGGCAGCTGATGATCACCTTGTCTTTTGGTAATTTTAAAAAAGGAAAATGTTGGGATAAAGAGCAGAAGGCAGTGGGGGAAATACTCATCCAGAGGAAAGTTGAAGAGCACAGTGGAGAAATATAAACAGGAAGGTAGTGCAGGATTGCAGACTGATATAGCTACTGGGTGCCAGCTGAAGTGCTGGGTCTGAGCTGGTCACCAGCACTACCATGTCATTTGAGACATTTGACAAATCCCAACATGCCTCCAGGTCCTGAGTGTCTTCCTCTGAAAAATGAGGCAATACAACTAAAAAATATGTAAGGTCTCTCTGGGTTCTAAAATATTTCAATTCCAAAATGCAATGCCCTACAAAGAGTTTTCAAGAGACCAAGAACTTTTTATAAATTTTTAGCTGAGGAAGGAAAGGAAAGATGGTGGGAAAAGTGTATCTCTCCCTCTTCCTCTCGCTCTTATCCAGGGAGATGTTACAGAGCCCTGACTCTGGACAAGGCAGGTTGGTGGCATGGTGCAGAGAAGATGGAGACGAAGAAACTGAGCCTTGCTTCCAGGGTGCTCCCAGGACAGCAAGGTGTCAGCCATGGAGCAGTGAGAATCACTAGTACCTACAATGCTGGTAGAACAAACTAGATGCCCTTCAAACAAGGTACACACTCATTCATCCCACAATAAGCCAGTGAGATTGGAACTTTTCTGAACCACATTTTATGAGAGAGGAAACTGAAGCCCAGAGGAGTTAAAGTGACCTGCTCAAGGAAAATGGACCAGAAATCTTTCTCCAGAGTCCGTGTTCTTCATCCCAACAGTGACCAATTGTGAGTAGATCCCAGGCAAGGATATGCTAATATCATCCGTCCAATACAACTTCATATTTCAACACAGCTCCCATTTTTATGTGTCTCACTTCTTGTTTCAAATTATACTACAGCTTTTTAATAATATAAGACAATATCAAGTATCTTCATGTAATTTAAGCAGGTGTATATGTATAGGTACTATATATGGAAAAATATGCTATATGTATAATAAAGTATTAATATATACTAAAAATACTTCTAGATTTGTCTTCTAGATTCAGAAATTACAGAAATTACCAACAGTTCTCTTTCTCTGTTTCCTTAGCTTGATAACAGGCTCTCTGAGGGCAGAGATGGCTCCCTCCTATATCCCCACTCCCGAGCATCATTCTTGCAGCTTTTTTCACACCTATTATACAATCAATCAGTAATCCATGTTTTCATTATGGGAAAGCTCAAGGTTTTGTCATTAAGGGGGAAAATGATCTCAAATAACCATGATGTTTATTTTTGGTTTTATAAAAACAATTTCAAAATGATTTTTTCTGTCAGAGGCTTTCACAAAGAAAAAAACAATTATTTAAGTGGCTCTATTCTTGTGATGCAATGTATAGGCTCACTATAAAGGAAAACTGTCGAGAAAGCATCAAATCAGATGATTTTATGCTTCATAATATTGAAGTGCTCCTGTTTCCAATAAACATCAACTCTGTGAAAAAGAAGTTGTGAAACTGATGTTGTTTTGACAGAAAATCTGCTTTTGGTTTTGTTTTTTAGGTCTGTATTTAATATAATATAACAGAAAGCAAGCTGTTCTGCCTCAAGTGAGTCTAAAAAACGGTGGCACTATTGTCACTGAGCGGTGACACATCTTCAAGATTAGGGAGTCATGAAAGCAGAGAATACATTTGATTTAACACAATCTGTACAATTTAACACAATCTGTACTTTAAGCTCTTGTGGCAATTGAATATACTGATAATATAACAAATTGTGGACTAAAAATGCACAAAAATAGCTCTCCGGGGATCAGATTGCTGGAAGGAATTCTAGAGGTCAGAATTTCAACACTCGAATTTCAACAATGTAGAGGTGATGCGATTTACCCAAATAGCAAAATTCCTATCTGATGATGATGATGAAAAATCTTATAATAATGATGATCAATAATAACGAGGGGGATGTGCAGCAGAAAGGACATTAGGGAGAAGATTCTGGACAGATGATGGTTTGACCACACCTCTGTTGCCCTCTCTTTTCTGTTCCGGTCCAATCATCAGCCTCTCCTGAGCTGAGCAGCCCTTGGTACAGGAGGCAAATGGGCCCCAGGAGGTGAAGGGCAATGTTTTAAAATGCAGGGTTTTTTAATGTTCAGGTGTGATGAGGTCAACAGGCCCAATGACAACCACCACTGAAAAGACTGTTACACTTCCCAGAGGATGGGGCACACTACACCACATAGAAAAGCATAAAAGTCAGGCAGGAGATGGAGGGAGCAAGGGGAAAATGTGGATAAGAAGCTTTATTCTGAATTTTGTAGGAGGGGATGATTAGGTTAGGGGAAGCAGGCCAAACAGGTTTAGGATTAACGAGTTTGAAAAATTTCAGTGGGCTCTGCTAGGAGTCTGATACCTGTTCCCAGGGTGATTAGGGCAGAAAAATAGTGGCTCAGCGTGTCAGAGTCCAGCAAAGGACAATAAGGGAGTCCAATAAAGGTTCAGAGGATGCATTATGGAACAGTTTGCATGTAAAAGGCATGCTTAGAGGATGGCGGTTTGCTAATTTCTAGGAACCTAGGAACGGTGAGCCTTGGGAAGTCCCTCCCTGATCAGCATAGCCCTAGGTGTCAAAGCATCAGAAATACAGAAATGGAAGAGGCATGATTAATACAGGGTTAGAACACAGAGAGCTGCTACAAAGATGTTCTGCCCTCTTGAGCTGGGCAAAAGCCGGGGAGGTAGAGGGAGGCAAGCCTTGGGTCAAAGACCAGAGACCGTGTCCTAGAGAAAGACTGAAACAATCTGTCAGCTCCTGAGAAGGACAGCACCAGTTGGCTCCACCTTCATTCCCAAGAGCTGTATGCCTTCTGGTTTCCTGCTCCAACAACTCCCATGACGTCCACTTGCGGTTGGCTCCAGTCTACCCTACAATCTAGTCTTTAGCCAGCAGCCAGGATAATCTGAAACATAAACCATCCCAGCTCACCTCCTCCCATGAGGCAGCCCCTAGTCCACTCTGATCAGGCTGTACTGATCTCTCACAGTTCTAGAATAGGTCACGCTTGTCCTAATCTCGGAACATACCACTCAAGGCTCTCTCTGCCTCCACCATGCAGAACTAGTCAATTGCAATTTAAGGTTTAGGGTTAAATACCACTTCCCTAGAGAGCTCTTCCCCAGTGACTCTACCTAAATAGGCCCCCCTCCCTTCATTATTCTTTATCAGCAGAATTCATCCACATCTTTCATAAAACTGACAATTTATAATTACATACCTATATATAATTCATTACCATATGTAAGCTTTCTATATCCTCACTGATTTTCTGTCTGGTAGTTATCAAGTAAACATTGTATCTTATTCAATATTTATCTTATTAAATTTTATAAATGCTTATAAAATTCTAGAAATATTTCATAAATGTTAAATTTTTCATACAATATTTATAATATAATATGCCCTTCTCCATATGGTTTGTTTACTTGCTTATTTCTGTCTCCCACACTAAGATCAGGGACTATATCCATTTAATCTCCGGTAACTTCCTAGGACCCCACACAGAGTCTGGCACGTGGTAAATAATCAAAAACTATTTGTTAAAATAAATGAAGCCTGGTATTCATAAATATTATCCCATTTGAAGGCACTCCTCTGACAACCTGCCTGAAAATAAAAATTTTTCATCAGTGACTTGAGTGTAATATGTGTTTAAATGTTCTTACCAATTCTCATTTTGGTTTTGGCCAATAACATGACATGAGGAAGATAGATATTTTTCAAAGGCTGTAATGGACTTGCATAGTCAGTGTTTGATAAAGGAAACTCAATTGTTTCTCCAAAAGTCAGCATCTGTAAAAGGAACACTGTAGTTAGTAACTAGCTAATGTGGTTTGGAATAAGAAGACACAGAAATAAGTTTCTAGGTCTTGAGGACACAAAAGCATGCTCACCTGTTCAATAAGAATGTTGTGAGACTGAATCAACAAATGTAATTTTTCTGTTTTTGAAGAAGTCTCCTTGAATTTCTCAGCTTTTGTTAAGTCATCCAGTAAAAGCATGCTTCTCACCAGGGTTAAATGAGATCGAGGAGAAATAAATTCACTTTCTTCAAGCAAATGTATTATTGCCTATTAAAATAAAATTATTCCTTTTGATAGTCCCATTTCCAATTCACTGAAACAAGAGCTGGCCAAACTATTATGCATTCAGCACCTAAGGGAATTTAAAATTCTCTCCTTTTGCTCTAATCAGAATCATTAGGTAAATATCAATGTGAAAGAGGTTTCTTTCCTACCTGAAGCTTGGTTATGATGTCTGTCTTTAGATGCTTTTCTTGTAGGCCAATGATTACAGCTTGCATCAAGAACTCAGCCTGTAGCTCCCTGTCGCCTGCACTTTTTGCCTCCTCACACACTTCATTGATGAGGCTGACGTAATCTATCATATCGTTTTCTAAAGTAAATAAATGCAGTTATCTAAAATACCCTAGGAAAGCAAATTTACATATGCATAACACCCCCAATATCCATCCATTACAGGAATATTATATAATACAGAAGAACAGGAAGATATAAAGTTGGAAAACAGACTCTGCACGAAACATGAAAAATAAATGTGTTGCAATTTGGGAGAAAGTACTTTAGGGTAATCCAGTGCTGCAGAAGTAATGATACTATGTGAAAAAAATTAATGTGGAAGATGGACAGAGGTGGGTGGATAGGTAGATTTCCAAATAGAGAATTATCAATCGCTATAAGAACTAACATGTGTATGTGCCAGGCTATCATCTAAAACTTTATAAATTTAACCCATTGAAGACTGCCAATAACCCTAAGAAGTAGGCAAAATTATTTCCATTCTTACCAAGGAGGAAACTGAGGCATAGGGGGATTAAGGGACTTGGCCAAGATCACAGAGGGAGAAAGTGGTGGACCAAACATTTGAACCCAGATCAAATACCTGGAGCCAAAGTCTGTGCTCGGGATCCCTAGGCTATGCTGCCTCCCTCAATGACAAGAAGAACTGCATTTTAGCATTTTGAAATCACCTTGCCTGCTCTCCATACATCAGAAATATATATGCCATTTTCAGTGATTCAGGGGACTACAGACATGATTATTCTTAGTTAATGACATGAATTTTTTATTCTGGAAACAGATCAAGCTATAAAAGTTAGAAAATATTAGTAATAAAATGTATCTCAATAAAACCTCCATTACCTGAGTAAAATTAATTTTTATGAAAACTTGGATTAAGAAAATAGGATATTTGTACCTGTCACGATTCCAATGCCATGAATCTGTGCAACAAAAGCAGTCACCAGTGCTAAGCGGCACCTCAACCAGAGATGAATGTTGAAATATTCTCGAGAATTTAGGGAAACGGGATCTAAAAATTCATTCTCAACTTTATTTTCAGTAGCCTAAACAACATGAAAATGATGGTTATCTTGCCATTTAATAATGTTAAAGGTCTAGACTAATGCTAAATGTAAGTTAAGAGAAGCATCTGATATCATTTAATACTATTAAATTTTTAATTTTGGAAATCTGTCTTACACATTCTATAATGTAAGAAGTTCACACACAAAATTAAAAAAACATTCACGATCCCACCATCCTCTATTAATATTTGGCATACCAATTTTCAACTTTTCTTTTTCTTTCTATACCCATTATAGAAAATAGTTTTGCGCTCTGAATTTTTCATTGCAAATTATATTACCAGTGGTGTCTATGTCTTCAAAAACTTTATAAACATTATCTTAATGGCTGAAAAATAATAAATAACAGTTGCTAATATTAATGAAGTACTTACTATGTTCCAGGCACTATGCCAAATACTTTATACACATTATCTTATTTGATCCTCCCAAAAAGCCAAAGAGGAGTTATTCTTACTTCTGTTTTACAGATGCGAGAATGGAGACGTAGGAAATTAAATATTTGTTTTAACTCCAGTATGTTTTGGCAGAAGTGGGATTCAAACTTGTGTCCTTCTGAACTTAGAGCCCTTCCCTTCTTAATCCACTGCTATATGTTGCTCATGTTCCAAACATGTATTATAAATGATTTCCCATCTTCATTACTGTACTTTACAAAGGGGTGACCAATGTCCAGAGCTCCTGAGAGGGAATGACAAAGGGAGGTTTTCCCAAGTGGGGGCAGGGGATCAATTTTAGGTATTTGGAAACTTTAAAATGATCTAGAACAATGCCCATTTGTTCTAGGAAGTTCCCGCTATGCACCTCTGAGAGCTCCAACCAATTGGCAACACCTAATAATCAAGGAGCAGCCATCAGGACTTGGAGGCTGGAATGTGGGGAGATAGGTAGGAAGCACAGAAGAGGAGGGTGAGCCAGCACTGGGAACAGAGTAAGAAGTGAACAAGGATGGACAGTGACTAGAAATGGACACACCAAGTCCTCCAGGAGTCAAGGATTTAGATTAGCAATACAGGACAAAATGCCTATCCACATACCTTAACCTCTCGGTGCCTAAAGTTCCTGTGACTGCAGAGCCATGTCACACTTAATCTGAATCAGGATTTCCAGCCTCAGTGCTATGGGTAGCCGTGGAGGACTGTCCTGGGCATTGTATGTTTAGTAACATCCCTGACCTCCACACACTAGATGCCAGGAGCATTCTCTCTACTTGGAACAACTGAAATGTCTCCAGATGTTGCCAAATAACCCCTGGGAGGCAAAATAGCCTCCAACTAGCAACCATTCCTCTAAGTCAATTTTTGAATTAGCTTACTTTTTAGCATTTTTATTGCTTTTAATATAGTAAGAAATGAGTTTCTATTTAGGATAATTAGTTTTGCTTATTTGTAATGACACTAGATATTAGCAATTTTACTAGTAAAGCTTAAAATAATGAGCAAGGATTCTATGTGATGAATCTTTATGTTTTAATCCTAAACAACCCTTTATTATTAAATTATTTGGTCCTATCAAACTCCAATAAAATGTCAAAGAATTCGTGACACCAGTCGTCAAACAGACTTCAGGGCTTAAATGTGGAAGAATCTACCTAGAGAAATCCAAGGTAGGAAATAATGCAGGTGTCATACTGGTGATGCCAAAGTAATAAATTCAAAAGTGAAATCAAGAGCCAAATAAAGTGAAACAACTTTATTTGCTAAACAAATCAGATCTAGAATACTGGAGTGATGTATCTGGAAGGACCTTAGTGATTATTACATCTAAATTCCATCAGTTCACAAATGAGATTTAAATGAAAAGTTAAATTTTTAATTTAAAAAATTTTTAAAGTTTAAGGGACTTGCCCAAGTACACCACTAAATGAAGAGCATAAATGGGGCTTCAACGCTTACCTTTTTACTCTGAACTCATTGTTTTTTCTACTTTACCCCTTTATTTCATCCAAATAATCAGACAATTTCCTAGCATGTCAACAGTTATTATATAGTAAGTACTGTAAAGAGAAACATTAAATTCATACATACAGAAGCTCTTGGAGAGATAGAATTCTCTGTGTCATCTTGTACTCCCTTCTTCTTAAAAAGTTTTGAATCCTGGAGAAGTCTAAGCGTAGAAAATACTATTGCAGCACTAAAGTAGGGAATATATTTTAAACCTTATTAGTACCGACAATCTCACTAATAAAATGAACACATATACATTTCATATGTATCACAGTCCACCTTTCAAGGTTATAGAACTTTGTTATTTAAAGCTATACACTTGGAAACTCTTACACTAAATTACTGCTTAATCAGCATCTAGAAGTACCAAAGGCAAATGTACTAAACAAAGAAAACAGAACCTTGGAGATGGGAATTCTTCTGACTTCCTGTTGCGCGATACATAAAAGTTTGTCTGCACTTTAAACCAATTTATAACTGATGTCACACTTCTTCAAAATATCTTAATAATATATATTCCGGGGCGCCTGGGTGGCCCAGTGGGTTAAAGCCTCTGCCTTCGGCTCAGGTCGTGATCCCGGGGTCCTGGGATCGAGCCCCGCATCGGGCTCTCTGCGCAGCAGGAAGCCTGCTTCCCCTCCTTTCTCTGCCTGCCTCTCTGCCTACTTGTGATCTCTGTCTGTCAAATAAATAAATAAAAATCTTAAAAAAAAAAATAATATATATTCCGAGAGTTCTTTTAAAAATCTATTCCAAAATGAAACCAAAACACGGAACAATCCATAGACCTGAAGATGCTCTGTAGCAATATTTTATAACACAGAAAGACTGGGCAAAAGCCAAATGGACAATATACCTATCTACCTAAGTCCCCACTTGGATAGTTAATAGACAATTACATTTAACAGGTGTTACGGATTGAACTGTGTCCTCTCCAAAAAAAAAAAAAGAAGAAGAAGAAAGAAAAGGGGTGCCTGGGTAGCTCAGTTGGTTGTGTCTGACTCTTGATTTTGACTCAGGTCATGAACCCAAGGACTAAAGACTGAGCCCTATGCTGGGCTCTGCGCTCAGTGGGAAGTCTGCCTGAGATTCCCTCTCTCCCTCTACCTGTGCTCCTCCCCCCATTCAGATGCATTATTTCTCTCCCAAATAAACAATGAAATAAAACCTTAAAAAAAAAAAAAAAAAAAAGGTATGTTGATGTCCTAACCCTCAATACCCCAGAATGGTGGTAATCTGAAATAATCAAGTTCAAAAGAGGTCAGTAGGGTGGACACTATTCCAATATGACCGCTGTTTGTTTAATAAGGGAAAATTTGGGGGCGCCTGGGTGGCTCAGTGGGTTAAACCCTCTGCCTTCGGCTCAGGTCATGATCCCAGGGTCCTGTGATCGAGCCCCACATCGGGCTCTCTGCTCAGCAGGAAGCCTGCTTCCTCCTCTCTCTCTGCCTGCCTCTCTGCCTACTTGTGATCTCTCTCTGTCAAATAAATAAAAATAAAATCTTAAAAAAAAGTAATAAGGGAAAATTTGAACAGAGAGACAGATATACACAGAGGAAAGGTGACATAAAGACACACAGGCAAAAGACAGCCACATGACTGGAGTGGTGCCTTTACAAGCCAAGGAATGCCAAGGATTATGGGCAAATACCAGAAGGTACAAGAAGCAAGGAAAGCTTCTCCTCTAGAGCCTTCAGACAGAACCTGGCTCTGCTGACACTGTGATCTTGGAGCACTAATTTCAGGATCATGAGACAGTAAAATTCTGTTGTTCAAAGCCACCCAGTTTTTGGTGCTTTGTTATGGTAGCCCTAAGAAACTGACAGAATAGGTTAAAAGCAGGTCCTCTGGCTTTTGCCTCCTACACCAAACCTGCCCCTTTTCCCTTGTCTTCCATCCCAGAGGCAGAGTCCAGAATCACCACTGCTCCCTCACTGATTCATGCTCTATGTTCAATCCATCAACAAGTTCTGTCAGCTTGACCTTCAACATATGGGTACCAGCCAGCAGCTCCTCGCCTTCTCTGTGCTAGCACCTTCATCCAAGCCACCATCATTGCCAGGCTGCACGAATGGGACCAGCCTCCTGCTCTGGCTCTTGTTCCTGCAGTCCTTTCTCCACACAGTGGCCACAATGACCTCATCAAGAGGTAAATCAGATCCTACCACCTCCCTCCATATATGTTCCAGAGGCCTCCCATGTCCCTGGACTGTGGTCGGTACACTTCTTCCTATGGGTCAGTTACAAAGGTTTCTGGCCAAATATATGATCAGCTTCATACGTGTCCATGGATGCTTGTGAGAAGGTACAGTGTTTGTAGGTTCCCAGAGTGTGTACATATGCTTAACATTTAAATTACATTTTTAAACCCTCTTGTACTTTGTCTACATTTTGTATTAAAAGCTGATGGGGCGCCAGGGTGGCTCAGTGAGTTGAGTGTCTGCCTTCAGCTCAGGTCATGATCTCAGGGTCCTGGGATGGAGCCCCACATCGGGCTCTCTGCTCAGCAGGGAGTCTGCTTCCCTCTCTCTCTCTCTCTCTCTCTCTCTCTCTGTCTCTCTGTCTACTTGTGATCTCTCTCACTGTCAAATAAATAAAAATCTAAAAAAAAAAAAAAAAGCTGAAAACACTGTGCTAACACACACACTCTGTCCACAGAGATTTTCTTTTTTTTCTCTCTCTACAATCCTTTAAAAAAACAATAAATGGCATTTACTGAGTGTTTACGACCTGTCAGTTACTGTGTTAAGTGTTTTGTGTGAATTAATTTACTGAATCTGCACCACAAACCTACAAGATAGATACTATTGTCATCATTACTTGATAATCAGATCAGGAAATGGAGACAGAAATGTTAAGTGACTTGCCTAAGGTGACACAGCTAGAAAGAAGAGGCAGGATTAGGATGCAGGCAACTGGCCCCTGAGCCTGTACACTTCACTGTTGCTGATAGCGTGGCCTCTGTCTTTCCACAGGTCTAACAATTTTGGTTTTGCTTTGGTATAGTGTTACTTGGTGCCATGTTTATGGCGGCTTCATAGTCATTGTTGACTACATCTTTTATCAACACAAAGGACCTCTCTGTCCCCTTGACTACCTTTTGCTTGGCATTCTACTTTGCAGACTTCATGAAATGGAATCATTCTAAGGATTAAATGAGGTATTTACTTTGCCACTTGCTCTCCTATGGGCAAGGAACAAATCTAAGGGCTGCAGATACAGTTGCTGCCCTCATGGAGTTGACCTAAAGAATGGGGTATGCTTAGGACATAGGAATGCTTAGCAGCTAGATGATGCTCAGTGCACACTAGCAGTTCTCATTTTGTGAGTAGGCCAGGGCATATGGGGGGAACCAAGCTGATTTTTTTCTATGTTATTAACTAGAACATAAAGCTACCTGCAATTATTGAATTTTAAATTCCCAAGATTCTACTGAGTCATTAAAATGGTTTAGATATTTCTAGAATGTTTTCTAAGGTATGATTTGTGATTATATAACCTTACTGGTTTTTATTTAAATAAAACTAAACAAACAGCAAGAAAACAACAAAAGATGTAACATGAATTGAGTACGTATATAGGAATACAATTTCCTCTCCCTGACACCCTTCCCCGCTACTCAAGTGTACACACTGGTTTCGAAGGCCCCCTGTTTCCTGTGCAGCTTCAGAGGCTAGCACAGGAAGGATCCACGAGGTCCCGGGAAGAAAGATGTAGTGCCCACCCCATCCTTCTGGTTCTGAAGGCTAAATTCTGACTTTAAGAGAAATGAGGTATGAGGTTTGGAATCTTGCTAACCCAAAAACTTAATGAATAAAATATAAACAAGCTAGTATGTCCTAATCCTCCTGGTGCCACATAGGTGCACAATGGAAAATTTCTAGTTTCTGGTCTCCACCAGAGGGACAGAAAGTGTAGGAAGATTACTCACTATAAACACTCTAGAATCCCCAAGGAAGGAGGTTTCATTCTGACACAAAATTAAAAGGCTCAAATGTTATCCCATTTAGACAATAAATTAAATATAAAGGAGAACAGAAAGGAACTTATTTAAAAAAAAAAAAAAGATTGGACTCTGAGAGGCATCCCTAAAAGAAGTAGAAATACAGTTGGAATAACTTTGATCCCATTTATTTCTTATTAACATTCATGACAAAAATGGTCAGTTTGTTCTCATAAAATCCATGCAGCTCACTCTACCTGTCACCCTAGGGAATGTGCCTTTCAATTTCCTTGACACATAATTTTATTAGAAGTATCATAAAATGTCAAGCTAACCATCATTTGGGAAAGGGACTGTCCAACACTCTCAGCAGTGCCCAAACAGAAGCTCGTGGGGGGTAAAGTTCACATAAGAAAAACTCATTCATCTTGACAGTAAGCTTCCCCAAATGACAACTCCACTGCAAAAAGGCAATAACATCAAAGTTTTTGCAGGTTTTGTCCCAAGGGCCAGGTTCATGTATTTAAAATAGGAGCGATTCTGATATACTTGCACATTATTTGCATATGTCTATCTGGTTTTCAAATTAAAGCTCTATAATGACATTCCTTTCTGCGGCCATTTTGTGATTTTTAGTTTCTTGTTTCCTTGTTTCCTTCTTCCTTCACTCATGTCTTCCATGGGTGTAAGACATGTGAAGGGCTGGGGAAAGAAGGAAGATAAACAAGAAATATATTCTAGGGCTGCTCTTGCTCTCTAAAATAGTTTGAAGAAAAGAGTTCTATATTCTTCTATAGGAAATCATATAGTCATGTATTTTATATATAGAGAGAAAGACGTTGTATTTACATGTATATACACAAAGCATATATTTTCTATTAAGAAATCACCTAGTAAAATTCCTTCTCTTCAAACTTCAAAAGGGAAAATGGTACATTATTATGTTAAGCCCATTTACCATCAATCAACTACCACTGTATTCTTAAAGATAGTTACAAATATAACAATACTCTAAATCAGTGTATCTCAAGCTTTTTTGTTTATCTCAGCACTCATTTATACCCTTAGAAATTATTGGGAATCCCCAGAGTTCCATCAATATTTACCACATTAGAACTTTAACTTTGTTACTATTAATTAATTTTAAAATAAAAATAAACCCATTACTGTTCATATCATAAGGTATTTTTATGAAAACATCTATATTTCCCAAAAACAACAAAGATACTCAGAAGAATGCCATTATTTTGCATTTTTGCAAATCTCTTTAATGTCTGGCTAAATAAGAGAAAATCTACTTAATAGAAGACTTTCATATCTGCTTCTACAGTCTGTTGTGACAAATTGTTTTGACTGAAGTATATGAAGAAGGCTAGGCCTCACAGAGATAGCTATTAGAAAGACGAAGAGTATTTTCATATCTTTTTAAAATAATTGTGAATATTTTTCTTTGATACTATACCAAAATGGGACAAGTGATAGTTTTTTTTAAAGATTTTATTTATTTTATTTATTTATTTGACAGACAAGTAGGCAGAGAGGCAGGCAGAGAAAGAGAGGGAAGCAGGCTCCCTGCTGAGCAGAGAGCCCGATGTGGGGCTCCATCTCAGGCCCCAGTATCATGACCTGAGCTGAAGGCAGAGGCTTTAACCCACTGAGCCACCCAGGCGCCCCAAGTGATAGTTTTTTTAAAAGCTTCTTACAATGTGAAAGTTAATAGCACATGCTGATGAAATTTCCTCCTCTCTTACATTACAACCTATTGGTCTACCTTGTTAACCAGGATTTTGGAACATTATCCACTGGTGATTTGTAAAGTAATACAACTCCCCCAGTTACCCAAATCCCCTTCATGTTGAAACATTTCTTTATACAATTTTTAAAAATTATGCTTGTTAATATTAATTACCACCAATCTCATCAGAACAATATAAGCATTAGAAAACTGTCAAGCTCATGGTGACAAATAGAAATTTTCCAAAATTCTCATTTCCCTATTCAGATTTTATCATTAGCAACAAATAGTATTTGTTGTTTTCCTAGAAGTGCCATGTTCATTTTGCTCATTTTCAATAAAATGCCTTTCAAACACCCAATTCTGAAAAACCAGTTTATCAGCTGCTTTTTCAAATAAAAACGGTGTTCCACGAAACAAACTGCTTGTTCAGCTCTCATTTCAGTCACATATATCTTCTTCCCCAAGACAACTACCAGACTTTGATATGCAGCAAAGATGCTTGAGGTGTATTTCCCACTTAATATTTCCACAGAATATTAAAAATATATTTAAGGATAGGGATTTATAAATATAACAGATTCTACTGGTTCATCAAAGGCATTCTTAAGGGAAACAAGGCTTTTTTTTCTTTTTGTTTTTAAAGTAGGTTCCAAGCTCAGTGTGGAGCTCAGTGCGGGGCTTGAACTCACAACCCTGAGGTCAAGACCTAAGGTGAGACCAAGAGTTAGACACTTAAACGACTGAGCCACCCAGATGCTCTGGCTTTTTTTTTTCTTTCTTTTTTTTTAATTGCAAGTGTGGGGCAGTAAAGGATTCAATGACAACTAGAATGGTTTGGTGCCACTACTGTGATTCACAGTGAGATGCCAGAAGTTTTACTACTGTTGCTCTTGCAGCATCAGTGCAAATAACAACACAATGAAGATGGTGAATGACATCTTAGTTTTGTTATAAAATAGTTCTGACCTTACGGTTCCCCTGAAAGGGTCTTGGAGACACCCCTAGAAATCTGCAGACCACATATTGAGAGTCACCGCTCCGAAATGGACTATATGGATTTTCATCACTGTTCAGAAACTACAAAAATTTATAAATGTCCAAAAATCTATACTGCTCTAGCATGAAATCAAATTTAGATGTGGTTAATCATGGGATGGACTTCAGTCAAGGCTCACACTGATGAGACAGTTGTATGTTTCTAATCAGAGCAAAGTGAGATTTCTGCTGAATTGATTTTCCCTTTGCAAAAGCTACAGGTAGTCTTCTCCTCTTTCTCACAAAGAAAGCAGCTGGACTTTCTTAACTGCCTGCTCAGATGTGGGGCAGAGGGGGAGTGGTGGGGCTTAAAATCTCTCAGCCACTGAACATCAAATTGGAGTCATACTCTATATTATAACCACACAATACTAAAATGATAGCTCCTCCTCCTTCCCCTGTCTCTGCTCCTGACATCTCCCTATCATGTATCATTTTTGACCACACTATATAATTTACTTACTAAGTTCACAGTTTACTGTCAACCTTTATTACCTCTTAAAAACTCCATGAGAGTATGATCATTTTCAATATTGTTAAATATTTTTCTATATAGTATCTATCCAGTATTGAGATATTGATATATCTCAAGAACTTAGAATAGTGGCTAGCATATTGGAGGTCCCCAAAATTATTTTTTGAATGAATTAATGAATGGTAAGATAATAAACTTGTGCATTATTCAAAGAATCATTACTGAAATGTCAGAGGGCCTCATGACAGAGGTATTTACCGCAAATGATATGAGAAGTTCTTGAAAATTTTTTTATTATAAACTTAATTGTTTATATATCTTTCAGCATTTGGATACAGGAACTATATTCTATTCCTCGTTATATCCTCGGTGTCTAGATCAGAGCCTAACAATGAAGTAGTTAATGGATACTTGTTGGGTAAATGAATGAATCAATGAACAGTCAAATGAAAGTTCTGACACTAAAAATTGCATAACATTTAAATATCATCCACCCAAAACTGTTTTTTAAATGGTTCAGCAAAACATAGTTCAGAAAATGTTACTTTTAAATAACAGAGCTTGTATTTAATATTAACTATACTGGAGTTAAAATTTAAAAATAAAAAATAAACATATAAATAAATAAAATTTAAAAGCAAAGCTCTGTTAGTTTGTTCATTCTCTATATAAAACATCCTATCTGTATGCTTTAATAAAGCAATCATTTTGTTTAGAACTGTCATTTTAAGGGTAATACTATATGAAAGCTTCCCTGAAAAATAAAGCACAGTTAAGTTCTATTAATATGGAATTTATAAAATGCACATAAAATAAAGTATATTTGACAAATTAGGCTGAGGAAGAAATTTTCTTCTGTGCCTGAAAAGACTCACCTGTATGCTGCCCTATGTCTCTGCAGGGCGATTGCAGCCAGCTGAAGCCTGGCCTCCACCACAATCTCCAACTCACCAGCAGAACACTGAGAGAGGTTCTTATGGCCTGGAGGCGCCACCTCTGACACAAGGAGGTTTAGCCTGTCCTCAGCTTCTGACAGTAAAATTAACTAAAGAAAGAGCGTCACATAATCATGTAAGTTCAGAAACAATACCAGTAATATCGCATTTTTATTCAGCCAGGTGTTTTTTATGTACTAAGAAAAGCAACAATAAATGGAAGACCAGATAGGAAGTCTGAACAAAATTATCAGAGAAGAGTGCTCAGCAAACAAGAAAAAGGCAACAGGAAATGAAGAGGAAAGTAACGGCAAGAGTAAGCATGTGTAACAGTTACCCTTTGTTGTATGTACAGCCAATGATCATTACTCATAGCACTGGAACTCTTCTATAAAGTGGCTGCAAATACTGAATTAGCAAATACTGAAGTATTGCTCCTACAGGAAATGCAATGATAGGTTCCTGTGGGCCTTGGATCACAACATTTTTGCCAAAGGATCCACACATTACTTTGTTTAATGTGTGTTTATATTTAAGGACACATTATTTAATATATACTGTAAATTCACTACCCTTGAACTCACAGCTAATGCCTATAAAACTCATGCTTGACTGAAGCTTATGGAACACCTTTATTTTCTCCATAAAGCATATCACAGCCTTCTTACATTTAGGAATACTAAACAGCATTTCAGCACTATAATTAGAGGCCATTTCAAACAGTGAAATCACCAATGAAAAGCATAAAAATGAAAAAAAAATGTGACAATAAATAGACCATGGAAAGGACCCTTGTTTACAGTATGAGGGTAGAAATAAAAAGAGCATTTCTTGTCCAACTCAGCTGGGAATGTAGGCAACTTAAATTTTTCTGTGCTCTGTGATGTTCACAAATGACCACAAATGAGCCATGAGTATCAATTTTGGAGTTATAAGTAAATTTAAGCAGATAGGCAAATTAGCAAATACTGAATCTCTGAATAATGAGGACTGACTATATTTCAAGCTAAACTACGGTCACCTAACTGGTAATCTGAAGATAATGAGATTTTACAATAGACAATCAATAATAAATAGCAACTTAATATGGCAGAGAAAGGGACCAGCCAATCTTTCAAGAAACAGGTCTCTAAAAACTTGTTTGTACAGAGCAGTAAATATTATATAAGTAATAGGGCAGCTTAGTATAATGGTTAAGAACACCATCTGTATTTTATTAGTTGCATTGCATTAGTGAATTTTTTTCTAAGCCTCAATTTTTTCATGGTTCAGCACAACATAGCTCAAAAATGATTAATGCCTACATCACAGAGTTGTAAAAATTAATCATGCAAAGTGCCTGTCATGTTGTAAGCACTGAATAAATGGTAACTGTTTGTGGTGCTGTTGTCATCACTATTATTATTAGGAAATGTGAAACAGGGCATAGAATACTCCACAGTGCTTTAATCAGGTTGCAGAGTCGAAGTCTGACAACCTCTGGGCATCTTATTTTCTCATGAGGAGTACACTCCATGTCTGGCCTCAATCCATGCTTATGCAAGAAAAGCTACTTGGTCTCCCAAGAGCAAACACAATCCTGAGACTGTGCAAGGCTTAATAGTGGATGTTTTGGCAACCAATTTAGTGTAATTTGAAAAAACTTCCAAACTTACCTTCACTGTCCTAAAAGTGAAGTCATCTTTCACTTTTGCAAGCTGACCAAGTGAACTCCCATCATCCTTTAAATTTAGCTCTATAAGGCACAAAATTTTGGAAGAACTAAGGATATCTGTGGTTAGCTTATATATTAATTCTAGTTTATCAAACTCATCATTGGTTGGGACACCATCCATAAATTTCATATTTTAAAAAACCCACAATGATAACTAGAAACACTATTCTATCAAATGGTCTCTAAATATCACAAATTCAAAGACTAAGAATGACTTTACAACAAAATCGGACAATTCTGAAAGGATCTTTAGGATGCTTGGTGATGTTCTTTAAATTATTGACTACTGAAACAGAGTAGTAGTTCCTCCCCTGGGATCACAGAACCCCTTCAGGTCCCCAAAGTATTTTGGTTCTTCCAGATATTTATAACATTTCAGTAAGATCTTGGAAATGTCAGTTTTACTGATTTGCATAAGCATCTCATATTAAGAGCAGAGAGTGAGACTATTTGGAATAGCACAATCCACAATTCCCAAGGATCTCAAAATACCCACCCACGATCTGAAGATTGTCCTTATTCTGAGCCAGGGAGAACTGAGATAATTTAAATCACAGATTCTGCCTGCTTTAGTAAACCTGACTTCTAGAATACAGAAGAGAGAGAGAGTAAAAAACCACAACTGGGAATTACTGCAAAACATACCCATCTAAAGAGACTAACTTTGTCAAGGGGGAAGAGGAAGTCTAAAATAACATGGAATTGAACACACTTTCCTTCCCCTCTTCTTCCAACTCCTACCTATCTGACTCTTCTCCTAAATTAGGGGGCTCTGGAGTGAGAGGTCAGCTGAGTATGAAAGAAGGCTTAAGAATAGGGAAAGGCCCAAGGTGCCTGGCTGGCTCAGTGGGTTAAGCCTCTGCCTTCGGCTCAGGTCATGATCCCAGGGTCCTGGGATCAAGCCCCGCATCAGGCTCTCTGCTCAGCGGGGAGCCTGTTTCCTCCTCTCACTTCCTCTTGCTGCCTGCCTCTCTGCCTACTTGTGATCTCTGTCAAATAAATAAAATCTTTAAAAAAAAAAAAAAAAAAGAATAGGGAAAAGCCCAGCAGAAAGATCTGGGGCTGGGTTTTCGCCCATAAGGGAGAAACTAAGGGAGAGACAGAAAACAATAAAAATAAATGCCTGGAGACCGGTATGGAAGCACCCTGGGAGATGTATCTGAACATAAGAGATGGTAGGAAGAGTTTGATCCACATTTTCCTCCTTCTCTCTTTGCCTCTAAGTGACCCTGGTGCTTCTCTGTGTGGCCCTTCTAGGTAGTAGACTGCCCTTCCTCTTGGAAGATTAAATAACAAACTATGTTTTTCATGGCCATAATCTCCTGATCTGTTGGCATCATCATACCCAAATAATAATAAAAGTTACATTTTAAAACAGAGACAATATTATTCCAATATCCAAACTGGACAAAGATATAACAAGAAATGAAAACTACAGACCAATATCTATTGTGAATAACAACAAACAACAACAAAATACTAGCAAACAGAATCCAGCAACGTATAAAAAGAATTTATACACCATGACTAAATGGGAGTTAGTCCAAGAATGCAAGGTTGATTTAAACACTCAAAAATCAATTACTTTAGACAGTGGGTGGCTCAGTAGTTAAGTGGCTACCTTCAGCTCAGGTCACAATCCCAGGGTCCTGGGATCGAGCCCCACATCAGGCTCCTTGCTCAGCAGAAAACCTGTTTCTCTGTCTCCCACTCTCCCTGCTTGTGTTCCCTCTCTTGCTATGTCTTTCTCAGTCAAATAGATAAATAAAATCTTTTTAAAAAATCAATTACTGCTATATAGCATCAGAATTTTAAAAATTCTGGTCTTAGAGCTCAGATCTTTGCAGTGTCACTTGCAAATATCTTCTCCCATTCTGGGGCGTTGCCTCTTTGTTTAGTTGGTGTTTTATGCAAACAATGAATCATGGAATACTACATCAAAAACTAATAATGTACTGTATGGTGACTAACATGACATAATTAAAAAACATAGAATCATCTTAATAGATGCAAGAAAAGCACTTAATAAAATGCAATACCCTTTTAAAATAAAATCATTCAACAAACCAGGAAGAAAAAAGAAATTCCCCTGCCTGATAAAGAATATCTATAAAAAACCAACAGTTAACAGCATGCCTGATGGTGAAAAACAAACTAATCTTAGGGCAACATCCGATACAGGTGAAAAATACAAATACATTATGACCTATAAATCCCATCCATGGGCATCTTACCCCATAGAAATATACACTATATGATATGGATATATAGAACATAGAACTTTGGCATGGCTCCCTAGAAACACAGTGAATGCACAGCAATAATGGAATGATTGAATAAATCATGAAATACAGCACAGAATATTATACAACCAGAATAGCAGAACAAACAAAGCAATTGACTTACAGTGGTTTTAGTGAAGTTCTTCTGGATAAAAAACACAAGATGCAGAAAAATGATATAATATATCATTTTATAAATCAATGACAAATCCTATTTTGTACATATATATATGAAAAAGTGTATGAATACTGATATTTATAAATGGATATACATATACCCAACATATGTATGTCACTGAGATTAGAGAAAAATATGGAAGAATATATACTAGACTGTTCATATGGATTACTGGGAGTGGAGTGGGAATGGCTGGTGAAAAAGGAGAAAAAAAAAACAAGCAAAAAATAAAACAAAAGATTACCTTTCAAGTTTGGAAGGTTTCCTCTACTCTTCTCAGAAGTAAGTCCATGGTAGATTGTTTTCATTGAATTTTCTGGGACACAATTTATTGTTGCAGCCACACTTATTAAGAAGTGTGCTTTAACAAAAGAAAACTTATTTAAGAGATGTTGTTGGCCAACTGTAACCAGAATTAGAGGCAATCCTTTACTTATTAATTCATCAAGTGCCTAAAAAAAAAAAGAAACAAAAAAGAAAACAAAGCAAATCAGTAAAATACTGTTTTCAGGTAATATTAGTTTTCATCCCCTTTTGCATTCCTCATTTGGTGTTAGATGATGGAATATAGGATAGACACGAGGTGCCATAAATGGCAGGTCTATCGCAAGAGACATATAATGTCAAAACAATCCCAGCCGTTCAACATGCTTCCACCATTCCACACCAGTTTGTGACCTGTGCCTCATGAGCCCAGCTCTGCCACATGAGTGAACCTGGTGCTGAGAGCAAGGGAGGGGACACCTTATCAAAGTAAAGAACCCAGAAAAGCTCATCAGCCATGCACGCCTAGCTGTTCTGCTTTCACATGAGTAAATAAGAGGTACTAGGACAGGAGCAGGGGAAGAATGGATAGACAAGTATGCTCCCTACCCAGCTTAGATTCTGAGCTTAATCACTAAAACTCCCTCTTGTGTACACCTCCTATCAACTCCCTGGTCCCTCTCCTATGCACATACACTTCCTTGGCAAAACGGCCATAGTAAAATCCAACACTGGACCTCTTTTAGGTGTGTACCCTGCAGCTAAAGAAGGCTGAAGGAAAGCATGCAGTCAGGCTAAGCCAGCCCACTTTAAGATCCTGACCAAACCTCAGTGCTACCTGGTCATCATCTTACATTTTCCTAGTCCATACACTCTCCCTCTCTCCTAGACAACCATTTCATACTCTGTTTCGAAATTCTGACCCTTCCTCCCCATGCTCCTCCCAGCTAATGACGTTGCTTCTTCTACTTAAAAGAGAAAACTGAAGCAGAGTAGTGTCCACAGACCTATAGTTCCATTCCCCCACCCACCCAAGCATCTGCCCCATCCCCCGCCTCCCTTCCTGCTCCTTAGATCATTGATCTTCTCCCCACTGGTCTACCCAGCCATTCTCTCCTACATCATAAATGTCCCCTTGCTGCAGACATTCTCATCAGCACACAGCCATGCTATCTTCTCTTCCATCTTAAAAAAACGAAAACGCAGTCTGCCTTGATTCTCTTCTCCAGCTACTACCTAAATTCTCATTCCCCTTAATAGCAATGATCCAAAGAGTTGTCAAAATTCCAATTTCTCTCCTTACATTTGTTTTTAAACCCACTCTTTTGATACACTGAAACCCTTTGGTCAAGGTCACCAGTGGCCTATACTTACCTTAGACCAGTAATCAATTCTTAGTCCTCATATGCCATTTTAGTTTTAATCTAAGACATCATTATCTTATATGCCAATTAAGCCATCACATGCCCTCAACTATAAAATGCATTCTAATTTCAGAGCTACTAAAGGTGAAAAAAAGATGCATGATTAAGACTCAGTGAGTTATGGAGCTTGATTCATCTGCAAAATATGGCACTATTAATCA
The DNA here is from genome assembly GCF_963455335.1 of Martes martes. Lineage (NCBI taxonomy): Eukaryota > Metazoa > Chordata > Mammalia > Carnivora > Mustelidae > Martes > Martes martes. Next base: position 24,300,617 of record NC_137895.1, read on the forward strand.
ATTTCTCTTTTGAAAATATTTCTCTTAGCTTTCAAATCACCACATTCTCTTGGTTTCTTCCCTAACCCGTCAGTCATTCCTTTTCAGTCTTTGTTGCTTCTTCTTCTTCTCCTATATTTTTAACACCAGAGTGTCTCAGGGCTTGATTCTCTTCCCTCTCCTTACTCCATCCGCTTAGATGATCTCTTTTATTCCCCCTTAGATGATCTTAAACAGCCTCATGGTTTTAGTTTCATCTAAATGCTGATGAAATCCTGAGTTTTTCTTTCCAGCTCTAATCTCTCTTCTAAAGTCAAATCAACTTCTGACTCAAATAGTCCACTTGGATATCTAGGAGATATCTTAAGCTCAACATGCCTAAAACTGTATTCCTAGCCTCCTCCCAACCATACACACACATACACACACACAAGAAAATACAAGCCTTCTGAGGGCTGGGAATTTGTCTGTATTGTTAATTGACTGATATGTCTAACAGCACTGGAACAGTACCTAGCACACAGTAGGCTCAAAAGATCAGCTAAAGTGATCCCTTTAAACAGGTAGATCAGGCCACGCCTCTGCTCCAAACCTTCCAGTGGCTCCCCATGCTGTTCAGAAGAATCTAAGTTACAAAGACCCTACAAGGCTTTTCTCAAACTGGCCCCCCTTCACCTTTCTGACCCTGTCTCCTACTGCTTTTGCATCATCCACACAACTCTTAGCCACACTAAGATGCCCCTCACCAAGCTAGGCAATCGTGCCCCTAAGGCCTTTGTACTCACTGCACTCTCTTCCTAGATGGTTCCTAAATTTCCAGATTTCCTAAACTTGTACCTTTACCTATTCACAAATGTCATGTCAATGAAGACTAACTTTATTACCTCATTTAAAATTACAAGCCCCAACCTAGCTCCAATAGGTTGCTTCCAATCCCCTTTATGTGCTTCTGGGTTTATTCTCACCCTTAGCATGGTTCACCTTCTAACTTACTATATAATTTACATACTTAGAATGTTTACTTATATATCAGGCTTATTATTGTTTTTCCCACTAAAATTTAAGCTTCCTGAGGGCTTGGAATTTGTCTGCTGCTGACTGACTGAAATATTTCTTTGACAGCAACAGAATGAGAGTACACAATATGCTCTTACTAAATATGTGTTGAATTAACAGTATTTGTTAATTAATAATTTCATGTGTTGGGGCTGTCTATTCTAGAAGAGAGAGAAACTGTTTGCCTTACATGAAGAAAAGTCTCATTGTTTGGGAGAGTTTGAGGCAATACTGGCCATGGAAATGTCTAGTGCTATTGTTCATTTTCTACTCTCTTCTAAAGGGTGAAAATCACTACATGCAGAAGAACCAGACAAGGAACGGCACTAAGTCTGAGCAGGCAACAAACACATACTAGGGAAATGGCTGATGTTCTGTATTGGGGGCGGGGAAGAAACTTCAGATTGGTTGGGGGTGTAATGGGAGGGGAAAAGGTTTTTCTCTTCTCTTTTTTATCCCTAGCAAACAGTGTCTTAATGAGCCTTGACAATTACACACAAACACTTGAGGATCAAAAGAAGATTAATTAGTAGTGCTATTTAACACTCATTTCTCTCCCCCTTTACAGAAAATATAAAGTGTAATCTGAAAAGTCTCAAGCAGACCAACAGTTCTGTTTTAATTAATTAGCTAATAGAAATCGGCTTTCCGTTATACTGTCAGTCCCTTTTGTTTAAAAAGAAATGATCATGCAGACATTCTTTTTATGCCCAAAAACCCTCCTTAAAGAATTTTTTTTAGGATGCCCTGGAATTTATAACTGCAAAGAAATAAATATTCTTAAACATCCGAAGGTCTTGGAACACTGAAACAAAATGTGAATATGTATGTGTATCTTCCTAATACCGATTCTTTCGTTTCAGGCAACTTGCTTATAAATCAAAACAAATTTTAAGGCCAAACAATGAATCATCTGAAGCATAATTAAAAGCGAAGTTTGTGGAATAACATGAACAATAACGGAAAAGTAGTAAGATTACATTTAACAAAATGTGGCTATAATGCCTATCAAAATTATGGAAGACAAAACTAAAGCAATATTGAGAAATGTTTCTCAAAATTATTTAATACAAATAGCTTAATGAAACAGAATGCTGTTTCCTAGCATTTAAAAAAATTAAAACTATGTGCACCTGTCTCTCTACACTGACTAACAGCTGGTTGTGTGAATGCCTTACCTATCTGTAACCCCTTAACAATGGCTGCACTAGCACTCCTCCGTTCTCACACTTTCTAGTGGACAGACTGACGAAACTCCTAAGGTTTTAAAAAATGATTTCAAGATATTTAAATGCTATATGACATGGGTGGAGCTAGAGAGTATTATGCTCAGTGAAATAATCAGAGAAAGACAAATATCATATGATTTCATTCATAGGTGGGAATTAAGAAACAAAACAGATGAACATGGGAAGGGAAGTGTGAGGGGTGAACCATTAAACAGACTCTTAACTATAGAGAACACCTTGAGGGTTGCCGGAGAGGAGGTGGGGTGAGGGATGGGCTAAATGGGTGACGGGGGTTAAGGAGAGCGCTTGTCATGAGCACTGGGTGTTATATGTAAGTGATGAATCACTAAATCCTATTCCTGAAACTAATATTCTACTACAATTCTAGTTAACTAACTAGAATTTATGTAAAAACTTGAAGCAAACAAGAAAGATATTTAAATGCTACTAGGTTATCAAAAACTTAATCCCAGTCATTCAATTACTGACAGGAACAAACCTACTGAGATGGGCAGTCTAGTCCTCTCTCTGTAAAGGACACTGAAATGTGAGAGGAGTTTCTTATGAAAATGTCATATGAAAATCTTCCATTAGCTAGCACTACAGTGGTAAGCATATTGCAGTATGAAAATGTATCAAACTATTCAAACACCTTAAATTTACACAATGTTATATGTCAATTATTTCTCAACAAATTTTTTTTATTTTTATAATTTTTTAAATTTTCACTAAAGGAAAAAAAGAAAACCATTGGAGAGACTGAGAGGCAGTCTCAGACTGGAGAAAGGATGTGAGTAAAAATAGTATTGAACAAGTGAGGTAATAGCAAAACACACAAAATCCTTTTCTTACAATTGAAGTCAGCCATTCTCATTTAGGTAATCAAGATAAATATTAAAATTAGATACTTGACATGGCTAGATAAACAAAATGAATACACATACATAGTTGAAAAATTTACAACCAATAACTGATATTTGCCCAACTGGAAAACAAGATCTGTGTGATGCAATCCTACCTTAGACCTCAGCATTTGGAGATAAAACCCCATTATTAGAAATAGAAGAGCATATTACATAGGAGATTTTTAAAAAAACAAGGGTTACATCTACCAAATAGATTGAAATGACTCAAAATTATCCTTCTTAAATATCCAACATTTATAAAATATTGTTATCCTTACCTGCATATTTTCTCTACTAGTAAGAGGTTTTCCTGAGTCAAATGATTGAAATATCTGTCAATATATAAAAGATTAACATTAGGAACAAAAACATCATTTTTATATGAAACTGTTACTGTGTTCTAAAAGTATTTTAAATATAATTTTTATTGTAAAAGTAATACTTCTTATTGAAAAAGTAAAAGTAATACATGAAAGTATACAAAAAAAGTAATACTCTAGTCAGAAAAGCAAGTGTAGAATAAAGAAGAAAGTAAAAATTACACATAAGTCAACTTCTTTTAGGTTGTCAGTGTTAATATTTTGATGTCTTTACTACCAATTTCTTTTTGATGTATTCTAAATTTTTATATATATGTGTTTGTATTCCTTTTCATTAAGCATTATATCATACTCATTTTCCATGCCATTAAGCCATTTGTAAACCTCAGTTTTATAGCTAGGTAATTTTCTATCCTATGAATGAAGCAGAATAACTTAACTCCTTTCCTTTTGTTAGACATCAAGGCGGACTAATTCTGACTTCTATCCTGCCATTCAGCCCTAGTTTAAGTAACACCGGTAGCTATTTTGCCTGTATTTCTGACAATCCTCTTTGGATAGATTCCTGGAAGCACAATTGCTGAGTCATAAGAGTATTATCACTTAGAAGAATCTTTGCCAGTTTGAGATAAAATCATATTACTTTTCAGAGTAACTCTTTTTGTGGTTCTTTTCGTTTGTTGAGAATGACCTGTTGTATGTTTGGCTCTAAATACAATGTCACATTAGGAAACATTCCATTTTTTCACCACAAAAGATGGATCATCGAACAGGGTGTATTCCTTTTGGTATGGAAGGTCCTTTTTTGAAGATGTCAATACTGATGCCCCACCCATTACCCCTTGGTCACCTGGAAATCACCAGCAGCTTCTGTGGATAGGATATTGACATATGGACAGTACCCTACTTCAAGTACCTGTATGTCTTTGCTTGAGGGTGTTCTGTGGCCACAAAAGTGTTCAGAAGAGGCTGGAAGCGCAGGGAACAAGGCATTCCAATAAGCAGAAGATTGTTCCCCCTAGTCTCTCTGAGGGCCCCGCTGCCCATGCAGGGACCTCATTAGTGCTCTCTGCAACGGTTCTCCTTCCTTCCTATTTGACTTACCCACACACTCACCATTCTCCTTGGAATCACCTCCCAAATATACCACTTGCTCCCAGTTCCTTATCTTAGGACCTGAGGGGTTTGAGGGACCTCTAAACCAAGATATCACATATAGCTCTTACTAGAATAAAGTGTTGGTAAGTGTTACATTTTTCCCCCTCTTTTGAAGATATTTTGCATCTTCTCTAATCCATTGAAAAGTAAATAACTGAAACTCAGGGAAGACCTCTGGTGATATAATCAGAAGAGAGTTGATGATTGGACTTTAGATTTAGTGATAAGAGCAGAATCCCATTATGAGTATCATGTTAAGAGATAGAGTTTCTTAAAAAGCCTGTGAAAAGTCCAATAGTAATCTATAAGACTTTTTCAGTTACTTCTTTTACAACTAAAATCTAATTAATTAATCCTTTCTTTAAACAACTAGCCCCCAGCCTAATAACATTGGCACCTATTTTAATTATAAACCCTGAATGTGTTTCCTCTTTTAATTATACTTTTTAAATTTCCAACTGAAGCTAGAAAGCTTCAAATTAACTTTGAGAACACAAAATTTAAAGTCACAAACCATTGAAAGACAATTCACCTATACTTTTCTCTTATGAAAACTGGTTAATAAAAGTCAAGTTTGGAATTGTTTCAGATTGTTTTCTTTGGTGAAAGCAAAAATTCTCTCTTGTAAAACAAAAACAAAAAACAACAACAACAAAAACAAACACCAAAAAACAAAAAAACTCTCTCTTGTTTCTCATTTTACCCCACAGGTTTCTCTTTCCTTCTCATTTTCCTGGGCTCTAAATGTGGATGACCCTAAGGTTTAGTCCTCTGACTTCTGTTTTTCTCTCTCTGCTCCAGCTGATTTCATCCAGTCCCTTGATTTTAAACCTCTAACCCGATGCTCCCAAATTTACTAGGATCCAACTCCTCCAGGGAGACCACTTTTCGCTCCTTCCACCACTATTACCCCAACCATTGTCACGTCTCACTCAGATTATTTGCAAAGACCTTCTAACTGGTTTCCCTATTAAATTCATGTTCATCCACAGTCTATTCTTCAAACATCAAGCAAAGTGGTCCTTTGACTAGTAATCTCTATCCTGTCATTCCTCTGCCCAAAACCCTATAAGGTTTTCCATTTTATTTACAGTAAACACTGGTTCCTCACCAAGCCCTGGGAGGTCCTATAGGACCATAACTCTTGTGTCCTGCTGTCGGCTCCTCCTCTCTATTTTACCAGTATCACTTGGGCTCCTTGGTTTTTCTCAACCACATTTTGTAGGCATCCCCCCTCAGGGCCTTTATCCTTGCACTTCCTCCTAGTTGGAAGGTTTTTCCCTCAAATCTTTCACCCTCAAAACTCCCTTACTAGAGAGACTTCCCAAACCACTTTGAATAAAACTCACTGCCCTGATCATTCTCTGTCCCCTTAGCTCAGCCTGACTGTTCCTCATGACACATCATCACCTGACATATTTATGTGCTTAATAGGTTTATGGTTTGTCTTCTTCACTGGGCTGTCTGAAAGTAACATGCTCTCAAGAAGGAAATAACTCCATTTATCTTTTTACTGGTCTAACCCCATGGGTTAAAATAGTGCCTGTATTTAGTAAGCACTCAATAAAATATTTAAATGAGTTAAATATAGTTTTAATAACAAAATGCAAATTATTTACAACAGGGAAAGGCTGTTGGCTGAGAAGCAAGCAAGAAAATACTATTAATTTAACCCAGGTGAGAAGATGAATTAGTTCATGCCCAAAAAAATGAGCAAAAAACCAACTGACTCTTTTCTCCTAGATAGATACAGAAAGAGATAGAGATAGAGATGTATATACATAAACACACAGTTGTATCCTATTGCCTACTGAATGTCCCACTTAGGCTTATCTCTAGATAACCTCACACTTATCCTGGTACAACAAATTATAATGCTGTAGCAGTCATACTGAGCATTAAGCAGTGACATTTCAGGGGAATACACTGAAGTAATGAGTGCAATGTATGTATATTTAATGTCAGCTTATACAAGTTATTTTCAAGACTAATAGCCTATTTCCCAACTTCTTCTAGGCCTTCCAAATTTGAATCCCACCAGTAAGTACTCTGTCTGTCAGTGTCACTCCTCACACATAACATCTTCCCCAGGAAACTGACTTGTTACCTCCTATTTCCTTTACTGCTGGATCACAAGGGTCCAAACGTCTACAAGATCGCACAGTGATTCTCATGAAACCCAAAACAAGAAAATAAGAGCTCACTCTGATTTAAATATAAATGTCAGTATTCATTTTCAAGGATGTCTCAATGATCTCATTTATAAATACAATTTGAACAATGCATGTTTAACACTCTGGTATAAAATTATATAAATCAAAATATCCAAATAAAACATGAGAAGAGACCGTTTTGACAAACAACATTAACCAGAAATTATCAGATCAGATGCCAAAATCTAAGAGGTAGTGGCTGATAGGTCCACTGAGACCATCTGTAACACAGAGACAGAATTCCATTATAAAAACTGACTCCAGTGCTATACTGTCCCACATGACTTCCTTCCCTTCCAAACGAATGAAACCTTGTACGAGCCTACTATTAGCTAACAACCAGGCTTAACAAAGAAGTCTGCAGCACCAGAGACTTAGAAATACACTTTTGTGGAAGCATTCCCTAAATCTGAGGAATGTTGCCTTCAAAAAGTAAAGAAATGGCTTTGAATCAGAGCAGCAGATTTACCTTTACTTTTCCAGGAGCCTTACAGCCAGAGGGTACCGAGGAAGGCATGTTTTTTCCATAAAAAATCTGGGATATCTCATAAAAGGCTTCAGAAAAAAATCCTAAATCTGTAAGAACCTGAATCTTTAAAGGAAAGAAAAAAAATGATATTTTAAATTAAATAATTCATTTTATTTACAAAATAACAATTTTAGAGAAAAATCATCAGCTTTCTGAGATCCAAAATTTCTGCTTAACATAATTGGTAATGCCTTATAAATTAATGCTTGGTAAACACAGTAGATGGAGATGTATGTGTTTGTGTGTAAGCCAGTTTACATGTGCAACAGACCAAGAAGCTAATAAACAACAGCAGGCAACTGTTCGTAACAACGGACATTTGTCAGACATGGCTTACTTCATCAGAGCAAACACAAAAACATGACAGGCATTGAAGAGTTAAAAAAAAATGATTGAATTTATTTTTTTGTTCCCATGGTGAACTATGGTTTAAAAGAAAAACAAAACAAAAATACTCCTGATGTTCTCTAATACTCTGAGGAAAGTCAAACAAACCTGGAGACGAACTCTGTGATGTATCAACATAGAGACAACTATTCATTTTGTCATCCATAATTAATGCGCTCTGTCAGTTTTAAAGACATATCCTTAAAGTTAATCAGTTGGTAACTATAAATTGTACATGGGTTATTTTGAATATTATCCAGCAGGACTTTCAATCAGGAAATTATGGGAAGAAAAGTTCCTGAACAAAAGTCATTCATTCATTCAATGTGTTTATTGGGCACTTCCTATGCACCAAGCCCTCTTGGATGTTACAGCCCTTCCCAATGTGTATTGAGCTAATTTAAGTGATACATGAAGATATACACAGTATTATAAGGGATAAAGGGTACTGACAAAAATGCTACTTTCAGAGCTCCAGTCAAGAAGGACTTCTCTGAAGAAGACATTCCAGAGAAAATTGGGAAATGACATGAAAGAGAGACATGTGAAAATCTCCTGAGCCATCTCACGTAAATGTCATGCAGCAGCAGGAGCAGCCAGGGGGTCTTGGGGTGCTCAAGGAAGAGCCTGTGTGGCAGGAGTGTAGGGAGATTGGGTGAAGAGGGTTAGGAGGCAGGTATGAATGGTGGCCTGTAGACCAGACTGGGAACTTGGAATTTTAGTCTCTGCGTGATAAGAAGTTATTGGAGAGTTTTGAACAGGGCAGGTCCCTAACCTGACTTACGTTTTGAAAACTCCAGTGACTGTTGATAATAGAGAAAGGCAAATTGTACGAACAGGAAATAAAATACAAAATGGACAAAGATCATATGTATATGATCTTCACACATACACACATACCCATACACTTAGTATCTCTTTTCCTTTAAGCACTACCATAGGAGTCTTATGAGTATCTAAACTTTAAACAAATAAAAAGAAGCTTAGTAAGTTTGGGGGAAATAGGATATGACAATAGTATGAAAATAAAGCAAAAAAGGTTAAGAGAATATTTTCACTGCAGAAGGAAAATGTCTACTGAGTTGCACACTTTGGTTCTTGCCTAAAACACCTTGGGCTCTAACCTCCCTAGGGCCATATAATACCCAAGCAGGCATTAGGAATCAGTCATAGGAGCTCTTTTAGACTTCTAGATGAACATTTTCTCATTATCCCATGTAGGAGATAATGAGGTTTATCTTCACTGATATTGGTGGTGAGATGCCTGTGCACAAGCTACCTGTAACCTCTAAGGCTACCTCTGTGTCGGTTTATCATATTAATCTGGCCATTTGAAAAAGCAGTAGTGATGACAATGAACATGTATTTTCAGAAATGACCAACAGCGTGAACATAAACAAGCCAGATGGAAAAAAGAACTACCCTTAAATCAACCTTTCACTTGCACAAATACAGAACCATCAGTACCCTTCCCAGGAATGCTGGATATGTTGAGACTAATAAATCTTTCAAGATGTCGGCAGTTCTAAAGTGAAGCTGGACTGGCTGATCGTAAAGAGGTCTTAAAGCTTTCCCTGAAAGACACTAGTGCCCAACAGAAACTTAACAACATGATATATTGCTGTTTGACTTGTCAGAAAGCATTGTTTGCTGTTTCCCAACTATGACTTTTCTCTCTTCCCACCCACTGACCCCAGTTTACTTCGGAAAGGTCAGGCAAACTCTGCTCAAACAGGCTGTCATTTCTTCCTCTGGGTGATGCATCAGTTGCCCTTTTTCATTGCTTCTGTCAAAACCCTGGTCAGGTGTTTCTGTTCTGCTATTGCCAATAAGATTCCACTGCTGACTCACTCTGCTCCTCACACTGTTGCCAAGACACATCTGATCATGTCCTTCTTCTGACCAAGATTCTGCAATTCATCCCACCTCTCAACCCAAGGCTGCCGACTAGAGTCCACAGTTCTTCGCTGGCTTCTAAGCTACTTTAGTACAGAAAGTTGCCAAATGTTAACAATCTAATAAAACACAGTCATTTAAACAAAAACTTTGTTTCAGATTATATCTTTCAGTGCCTCTCTGGATCTCCTTCTGACATGTTACTAATGGTCACTGCAACACTTCCGTGCTTCTCCTGCCTCTAAATGACAGACCAGAATAATATGGCTACCCAATTCTGATTCCATAATCTCCTCATTTCTCTCACTGCTGAGCCTCCACATGATGCCTTAGTTTGGAATTCAGGACTGGGCCCCACTGTTCATGGACTTCATGGACCACAACACGGATCTCTGGTATTCTCCTATTACATTCTCCCTCCTCAAAACCTCCTCCTTCTCTGGCTTCGCAGAACCACCCCTGCCCCCCACCCCAGCAAGTCCGTACTGTCTCATCTCTATATGCTTCACATTATTACCTGCCAAGAATGTTCCCTTCTTCCTCTCTGCTGCTCAGTTAGTTCTTCTTTCTTCACCAAATCTTACCTACTTAGTAAAACCAAGAGATCCAAAGCCACTTTCCCTCTTTCAAACTCCAGGAGACAGTGCTCATCATACTCATTTGGAAATGATCAAGGGGCAGATGCATATGTTATTGTCTTGTGTATATGTCCTGCCTCTCTTCCCTTATTTTCACTTCCTTATAAGCAACGACCATGGGTTACATTTCTTTGATTAGAGTTACGAACATGGTGCTTTTACATAGGAGATACTCAACAAATGTTTTAGAGGTAAAGCAATAAATGTCTACAAAGTTATCTTTTAGGTTAGTTCCCACTAAAGACTAAGGAAAGTGTGGACAGTAGGCACTGATAAATGTCTATAGGTTTTAAATTCAATTCAATAATTAATGACTGAGTATTGATATATGAATTTATTACTCAGTATATAATAGGGAAATAAAAGATGAAAAAAAATCAGGCCCTAACCTCAGGAATTTTGCAATCTTGAACAGAGCACTGTTTTTAAAATAGAGAGAAAAAAGTTATATGCAGCTTTTCAAAAGGTGTTATTGGAAATCAAAAGCAGGAAAACTCTTAAGAGTTCAGTAAGTCAGAAAGAGTGATCCAGACATTTTCATGGATGATAATTATCTATTCCTGAGTTAAGATATATCCTCTTAATAGTTAGCACCAGAATTCCTCTCAGGGAAGGTACTGTATTTATTTAGAAATAGAATGTTATGAACTCTTTGGTCCTGAGGTCATAGGCCCAAGGGCAGGGTCCAGGTAAAGAGAGGAATTCAAAGGGAAATCTAATTTCCCCTCATAAGAAAATAGGAAAGATTTGGGGAAGAAGTGTATAAGGTATTTCCAAAAAAGGATAAGGAGGGTTAAACCAGTGATGCAATGGAGCCTCTTCCTCCCAATTTGCAAGAGGAGACTGCACGTATCTTGTCCCGATTCCACATTCAGTAATGCCCGGTTGGTAGGCTGAAGTCAGCTATAGTGGGAATATTTGCACCATGGAAACTGAAAGTGCTACAAATCAGGGGTTTTTTTTTAGAGTGATGTGTGAAACACTTACCAGCACACAGCTGATTAAACCATGGGATAGGAGGCAAAAGCATGAGATGTTGGCTGAGAAATATTTTAAACCCAGAGATGCCAAATATTCTATTTTAAATTGTTTGCTTTGCCTCAACTTATATTTTCCTGTGTTCCAATTTCTCACTAAATCCAGTATAAAAATAAAGGCCTTGGGCAAATGTGTTGTGTATGTTTATGTGTAACTGAGTGAGCATGTGTGTGTGGTGTGTGTGTGTGTGTGTGTGTGTGTGTGTATAGAACGTGGATTAGGACTGAATTCCATATTCAAGATGAGGAGGTGCAGAACAGGGAGAAAATTTGCTCAATGTTGAGATGATCCATATGCAAAATGAATTCAACAGAGTGAAAGACTGTGACCTTGGCTAACTAGGAAAAGGGCAGAGAAAATGAGGCGCTCAAGGTTCCCAGTCCACATGGGGCTCAAGTCAACTGCACAAGGATCTTGAAGGCAGAGAGCCTGTCCTGACTTCTGGGTTACAGAATTAGTTGTAATCCAGCATCTGTGTGTTTTGTCACCTCAATTGTCTGTACAATGAAAACTTCTCACATATTATGATATACATAAAGATCCTTAGCAAAAAATTCACAGAGTCACAAAATGGAGTCACAAAATGGACTTATTAGTTTCTACCAGGAAATCAATACTCCAGAAGTGGTGATTTCCAGGCTGACTGATGTTGGACAAGCTTTGTTCCCACATGTAGCTATTCCCACGTGTAGCCCAAGGATAAAATGAGCCAGCTCACTTTCATACGTTATTATAATAATGGGCATTTTTAAAAATATCAGCACACCATATTATTATAAGTTTATTATTATGAGTATTAGAACCAAATTAATTTATGACAGTATCTTTACAGTCCAGGAATATCAAACAACTTAAAAGTTTGTCACATACCTTAAGGATCCTTGCTTCTAGATTTCTGACTAGGTCTTGGCAAATTCCAGAAACAAAATATTGGTACAGTGCAAGTAGAGGCAGAACCTACCAATGGTAAAAAAAAAAAAAAAAAAAAAAAAAAAAAATTTTTAAATTTAAAACATGTTTTATCAAGTTAATAACCTAATAATAAAATGTAGCCAAATATTAATGTGGGGGGATGTTATACAAAACAGCAGTTAAATATGCCATGGTAAGAGACTATACTATTTGGCTAAGTAAAATGATCTGCCTAGAATATGCTTCATATTCTGTAAGAACTTAAAAGTAGCACCAGGGCAACTTGTAGATGCTACCTGGTGTCCAAAACCTAGGTTTCAAATCTCTTTAAGCATGGAAAAGTGGAAATCCAACCAATAATCTTCTTTGAAAAAAATTAATTTAACATACATGTATGAATCATTGAGGCTTATAGAAACATTCTAGCGAATGAGCTATCAAATAACTGCAAAATTTAAAGCAAAGGAACTCCCATCCATGTCACCTGCTCACTCATCTTAATGGCAGCTGCTATTTGACTTCAACTGGAATATCTCTATCAGCAAGAATATTTATAACATGCCCATTATTCTGAATGACAACAAAATCTAACAATCTTGTTTTCACAGAGCATGTATTCTATTGATTACCCAAGCTTACTCTTCACATAATATTTTTATTTTCTTAGAATTAACCCCAAAGTTCAACTCCTCTTGAAATCTCATGGATATGGGTGAGGGCTTACAAACTATCCATATTTCAGTTGATCCAACCACTATCTGACCAGAGTTAGGTGTTGAGGGGAAGGTGTTTGCCTAGACTTCTGAATAGCTACTGATCTCACTTGAAAACCCAAGCTTTTTTCCTACAACTCAGCCCTTGCCTGCTAAAGGGAGATAGAGCAAGGATGAATATTGGGATTTCCCACTATTATTTCCCACTATTTCCCATGATCCCACAGCAGTGGGTCTCCTAGCAAGATTTGTATGTGACAGCAGTCTCCTTACCCACTGGACTTCTTCCGGAGGGTAAGGGTGGTGTAATACAAAATAGAAACTGTTTACATCTTGCAAGTTCAGCTAAGGAACCTCTAATTGTCAGTCAACTGGCAGCTGCTGATAGCAACAGCTTTTTAAATGGTTTAGAACTGGTCTTAAGTGATTTCAAACATAATACATTTTTCTACAATTATGCACTACAAACATAACACAATATCTTTTTCTACAATTAATGCAGCACAAAACAATAAGAGTTGGCTATTACCTTTGAGATTGTTTCTTTTCTTTAGTGAGAAATAAAAACACACCACTTTATTGCTGCCAATTGCTCAATTATTCAGAAAAATGTTCTCAATTTCTTAAGCTTCAGAGAAAAAAAGTCTCATTTCTTTTCCAATGCAGTGATATGTATTATATATGAATATGACTAGGCAGCTAAAGGTTACCCAGGGGATAGAACTATTTTCTAAATCCAGAAATGAATCCCCTTAACAATGAAAGGAGTGCCATTTTGTTATCTTTTTCCTAATAAACAATTTCTTGCCAAATATGCCAAGTGTTAAAAGCATTTATCAATCTCTTCACTTTAACACATGGCTTTATAATTTAACAACTCATATCAAGGGACAATAAATCTTTTCAATATAAAGAGAGAGAGTGAATTTAGGACAAGAGAATAGAAAACAATGTATGAGGGGAAAAAAGAAAGTAGGTATGAAAATTATAGAAGAAAAGGAAAGAACTAAAAAAAAGAAAGATTAGGTATTAAGAAGCAAACATAGTGGGGGGAGAGATACAAATGTAGAAGAAATAGCATATAGAAGAAAATAGGAAAAATAAAATAAAGGAGAAAAATATAAAATGACCAACAGATAGAGCATACTGGTTTATTTTTTAAATGCAACCAACTTCAAATTTATGACATATTTCCCCAAAGGAAGAGAACTGCATGAGGTTTAGAATGTCCTCGGATATTAAGAAGTATTTGCCTTTTATGTCACAGTTTGAATCTGTTGTTCACTTAGAACAGGGAGAAGACAAGAGACACAAAGGAATTTATCTCAACAAAGAAATACTCTCATAGTTTGTGTCCTGATATGACCTGCATGACTTAGTACAGTGAGTTACATGTGCACTAGGTTCCTGTTTGAGACCAGTGAAATATTCTAATCAATCTTCCCAACTGTCTTAAGAAGGAGGAAAAATAATAAATAGAGTAAAAAGGGAACAAAATCAAACAGACATTGACTTTTATCCAAAATGCAGTGCAAATAATGATGTCAAAGAAGAAATATTAATTAATATATTTTATTTTGCAGTACAAGTAAGAATCCTGAGTCTGGAATTTAAGAGTTAAACAAGACCAACCAAGAGACATTAATAAAATTTGAAAGGTTTAAGGTAGAAGGCAAAAATACCGCAGTGAATTAAGATTTGTTGATTTTACAAATGACTTACTATCAGATTTTGCTTAGCATAGTGCAGTTCACGTATAACGTAATATAGACTTGCGACTACAGAGCAAATGTCAGCCCTGTATCTGTCTGAGAAGAGCTCGATGCCTGGGAGAAGCTGAGTGATTTCATACTGAGCGTAGCAACGTTCAGCTTTGGGATGTGGAAGTGTGGTTCTAAGCAAACCCTGAAAATGAAAACAGGTGAAATGAAAAGCTATAAATTGCATTTGCAACACTGACACAAAAAGATAAGTATATGTATTACTTCCTGAAGTGCTTAGCATATGCCTGGCACACTGTGCCTTGAATAAATGGTATTTATCATTAATATTATCATCATTACAGTTCCAAATGTTTCCATCACTCAAGATGGGCCTTTTAAATTCCATGGTAGTTGGATATTTACTATCTTCAGAAGAAATTATCATTATATTATCATTTGTTGGGGTTAATATTGTGTTGGACACTATTGGTAAATTCTTTATAAATACTACCTTATTTAATCCTCATTTAACCTACCTCTAGGAGGAAGGATTATTACCTCACAATTGATATAATTGAGGCTTACACAATTAATTTATATAAGGTGACACAGCTAATGGTGGAAGAAAGAAGATTAAAAGTCACATATATTTTAATTAAAAAAAAAATCTATTCTCTTTCCACTCTACCAACCTATAAATATAGGAGATAACAAATGATTTCAGAAGTCTAAATCGAGCAGAGTTAATTCTGAATTTTTAACTGAATTAAGTAAAAAGATGAGTTGTTTAATTTTGCCAATATTTCTTAGGTAATTTATATGACCAACACTGTATTCAATGTTGGGAAACAAAATTGATACACAAAATCAAATTTTATATTTAGGAGTGTTTCTGATGTTATCCTAAATAATTAATATTAACTGATGACATGCATTATGAAATTATTTTAATGTAAATATCAGAAAATAATTTTAATCAGATTGCTCATTATGAATATGACTAGGCACCTGCTCTAAAATACTATGCAGTTGTTTACATTTCTAATTTTACAAATCTGTTTTAAAATCATAAAAAAATTAAGATTTAAAAAATAAATCCTACCAGCTTTTAAGTACAATTATTACTAAAAAATTATGCCCATAGTAAGCAAAAATTTAATTTTTTAAATTGCTTCTTTTTTAAAACAATAGCATTATCTTCAAGAACAAGCAGTATCAGACAGTCAAGAATGTAATATAGGGAGTCAATATCCGATTATCATTCCCTTTGCACTCTTGCCTCTTCCACCTACTCTCTTTAAAGCACAGGCAAGAGGCGCATGAAACATAAGAAAACTGAAAAGTGTGGCCGTACATTCAGAAAAGGCTTTCTAGAGAGCTTTTCTATCTAGATTTCATAAACTATCAGATGCCTCTGATACACAGAACATGGGTGTCCACCCTTCAAGGTAAGTAGAACATTTGGTACATTGCAAAGGCCCCTGGCTACATCCCTGTATCTCAAAGTGTCTTGTATTTCAGATTAAAGCTCTTTTCTTCTTCAATGAAGTCAAACCAAAATTCTAGGAGCTGCCAACACTGTACTTTTGTAGTCTTCAGCTTATTTCTTGCTTTCATTATATGGTATACTTTACATTGTACAGTAGAGCAAAATTTTATTTAGAGACGAGGTAACCTAAAGCCACCATTTGGAGTCAAACAGACTGGCTTCACAGCTCATTAGCAACACAGTCTTACTAACGATGAGAGACTCAGTTTCCTGATCGGCAAAATTCCTTCCAGAGTCTGAAGGAGAAAAATTCTGCTGAATATTCAAGGTGAAAATGCTACCCTCAGCTAGTGAAGGAAAGATGGATTCATGATACCTCATCAAGGTCCGTGCTATCTTCCTACCTGTGAGGTTTTTGACTATGATAAGCCACTGCACTTTCTTTTTTTTGGAGCAAATGGTCACTAGTCAGAAGATATAAAGTGTTTACCTGAAAGAGTAATGCAGACAAAATGCAACAGTTGGTTCTCTTGTCAACCTCCGAGATCATAATAAATCTAAATAAGTATAACAAAAAGAAATGGATTCATAGACAATTTTCCAATAATACTTTTATATAACTTATCTCTAATACTCATCGATTTTCCAAAATTAAAATAGACTTTGTGATTCTAAAATAGCTACACATTTATGGAAGATCTAGAACACAGGATAAAAACATAAAAAACAAAATGAAATATCACCGATAAGCCTACCACCTAAACATGATTACTGGTAACATTTTGGCTAATTTCCTTCTAGATTCCATTCCATATATAGAAATTATTTTAATTTCTCTATAGATCAAGATGCTATGCATGTTTTTGCCCACCACACCCTATAGATAAGCTAAAATTGTACCTGGAAAGGTGAGAGAAACCTGTACCTCTACTCTTTCCATACTTCTTAAATTTCTCACATGATTCAAGTCTCTAAAATATCTGTCAGTGCTAACTAGGTATAAGACACTGTGACATTGATCTATGTGCCTGTTTTTGTGCCAGTACCATATTTTTTTGCTGACAACAGCTTTCTAATAGAGCTTGAAGTCCGCAATTGTGATGTCCCAACTTTGGTTTTCTTTTCCAACATTCCTTTGGCTATTCCGGGTCTTTTCTGGTTCCATATAAATTTTAGGATTATTTGTTCCAGTTCTGTGAAAAAAGTTGATGATATTTTGACAGTGATTGCAGTGAATGTATAGACTGCTCTAGGAAGCATAGACATTTTGACAATATTTGTTCTTCCAATCCATCAGCATGGAATGTTTTTTTCCATTTCTTTGTGTCTTCCTCAATTTCTTTCATGAGTATTCTATAGTTTTCTGAGTACACATCTTTTGTTTGGTTTATTCCTAGGTATCTTATGGTTTTTGGTACAATTGTAAATAGGCCTAACTCTTTAATTTCTCTTTCTTTCTCACTGTTAATGTATAGAAATGAAACCAATTTCTGGGCATTGATTTTATATCCTGCCACCTTGCTGAATTCCTGTATGAGTCCTAGTAATTTGGGGTGGAGTCTTTGGGATTTTCCACATGAAGTATCATTTCATCTGTGAAGAGTGAGAGTTTGACTTCCTTGCCAATTTGAATGCTTTTTATTTCTTTTTGTTGCCTGATTGCTGAGGCTAGGACTTCTAGTACTATGTTGAACAAAACTAGTGAGAATGAGCATTGCTGTTGTGTTCCTGACCTTAGGGGAAAAGCTCTCAGCTTTCCCCAATGAGAATGATGTTTGCTATCGACTTTTCATACATGGCTTTTATGATATGTCTTTTATTGAGGTATGTTCCCTCTATCCCTACGCTGTGAAGAGTTTTAATCAAGAAAGGATGCTATATTTTGTCAAGTGCTTTTTCTGCATTAATTGAGAGGATCATATTGTTCTTATTCTTTCTTTTATTAATGTGATGTATCATGTTGATTGATCTGCAGATGTTGAACCACCCTAGCAGCCCAGGAATAAATCCTACTTGGTCACGGTGAGTAATCCTTTTAATGTATTGTTGGATTCTATTGGCTAGTATCCTGGTGAGAATTTTGGCATCCATTTTCATTAGGAATATTGGTCTATAATTCTCCTTCAGGTGGGTTCTTTGTCTGGTTTTGGAATCAAGGTAATTCCGGCCTCATAGAATGAGTTGGAAGTTCTCCTTCCACTTCTATTTTTTGAAACTGCTTCAGAAGAATAGGTATTAGTTCTTCTTTAAATATTTGGCAGAAGCTTGGTGCAGTGGCAGTACTGTAGCCAATGAGGTTTACCTGAGGCACGATTATTGCTAATTAAATGTTTGGTAGAATTCCCCTGGAAGTCATCTGGCCCTGGACTCTGGTTTGATGGGAATTTTTGATTACTGCTTCAATTTTCTTGCTGGTTATGGGTCTGTTTCAGTTTTCCACTTCTTCCTATTTCAGTTTCAGTAGTTTGTATGTTTCTAGGGATGCATCCATTTCTTCCAGATTGCCCAATTTGCTGGCATATAGTTGCTCATAATATGTTCTTATAATTGTATTTCTTCAGTATTGGTTGTAATCTCTCCTCTTTCATTCATGTTTTTTATTTATTTGGGTCCTTTCTCTTTTCTTTTTGATAAGTCTGGCCAGGGGTTTATCAATCTTACTAATTCTTTCAAAGAACAAATTCCTAGTTTCCTTGATATCTTCTACTGCTCTTTTGGTTTCTATTTCATTGATTTCTGCTCAAATCTTTATTAATACTCTTCTACTGCTGGGTTTAGGTTTTATTTGCTGTTCATTTGCCAGCTCCCTTGGTGTAAAGTTAGGTTGTATAATTGAGACCTCCTTGTTTCTTGAGAAAGGCTTGTATTGTTATACAATACACAAAAATAGACTAAAAATGGATGAGAGACCTAACTGTGTGACAAGAATCCATCAAAATCCTAGAGGAGAACACAGGCAGCAACCTCTGTGACCTCAGCCACAGCAACCTCTTGCTAGATACATCTCCAAAGGCAAGAGAAACAAAGGCAAAAATGAACTACTGGGACTTCATCAAGATAAAAAGCTTCTGCACAGCAAAGGAAAGATAAAACTAAAAGACAATGGACAGAATTGGAGAAGATACTGGCAAATGTTTTATCAGATAAAGGGCTAGTATCCAAAATCTATAAAAAAAAAAAAACTTATCAAACTCAACATCCAAAGAACAAATAATTCAATTAAGAACTGGGCAGAAGACAAGAACAGACATTTCTGCAAAGAAGACATACAAATAGCCAACAGATACATGAAAAAATGCTCCATATCACTTGGCATCAGGAAAATACAGATAAAAACCACAATGAGATACCACCTCACATCGATCAGAATGGCTAAAATTAACAAGTCAGGAAATGATAGATGTTGCCAAGGATGTGGAGAAAGGGGAACCCTCTTACACTGTTGGTGGGAATGCAAGCTGGAATGCCACTCTGGAAAACAGTACAGAAGTTCCTCAAAAACTTAAAAACAGAGCTACCCTAAGACCCAGCTATTGCACTACTAGGTATTTACTCCAAAGATACAAATGTAGTGATCCAAAGGGGCACCTGCACCCCAATGTTTATAGTTACAATATCCACAATAGCCAAAGTATGGAAAGAGCTGAGATGTTGATCAACAGATAAATGGATAAAGAAGAGTAGTACACACACAACACACACACACACACACACACACACACACAGGAATACTACTCAGCCATCAGAAAAAAGAAATCTTGCCATTTGCAATGATGTGGATGGAACTAGAGGGTATTATGCTAAGCTAAATACATCAATCATTGAAAGACAATTATCATATGATCTCACTCATATGTGAAATTTAAGAAACAGAACAGAGGATCATAGGGGAAGAGAAGGGAAAATAAAACAAGATGAAACCAGAGAGGGAAACAAACCATAAGAGACTCTAAATCATAGGAAACAAACTGAGGGTTGCTGGAAGGGAGTGGGGGAGGGGATGGGGTAACTGGGTAATGGACATTAAGGAGGGTATTGATGTAATGAGCCCTGGGTATTATATAAGATGGATGAATCACTGACCTCTACCTCTGAAACTAATAATACATTATATATTAATTAATTAATTTTAAAGAATTTTCAAAAAATAATTTAAAAAAAAACAGTAAGTTTAAAAGAAGAAAAAAAAAGACACTGTGACAGACTTTCACATATGTTACGTGTGGTAGTCTGAATAATGCTCCCCACCCCCACCACAAAGATACCCCTATCCTAATACCCCAAACCTATGAATATGTTGCTTTACATGGCAAAAAAAAAAAAAAAAAAAAAGACTTCAGATGTGATTAAAATGAAGTTTAGGTTCAATGTAATCACAATGGTCCTTATGAAAGAAAGGCAAGGCAGTCAGTAAGAGAAGGAGAGAAAAACACAGAGGCAGAGGTCAGGAAGAGAGAAAGAGGAAGATAACAGGCTGTTCATCCCAAAGACAGAACACGGAGCCATGAGCTGAGGAATGCAGGAGACCTCCAGAAGCTGGAAAAGACCAGGAAGAAGATTCTTCCTTAGAGCCTTCAGAGGACAGCACAACCCTGCCAAGGCACTGATTTTAGGACTTCTGACCCCCAAAACTGTAAGAGAATAAATCCATGTTGTTTTAAACCACGAATTTTGTGGTAATTTGTTACAGAACTAGTAAACTCATCAGCATGTGTTATGACCTAAATTATGTCCCCCCTTTTCCAAATTCATATGTTGGGGTCCTAACCCCCAATAATGTCAGAATGTGACTAAGATAGGGCCTGTAAAGAGGTTATTAGATTATAATGAGGTTACTAGGCTGGGCCCTAATCTGATATGACTGACGTCCTTGTAAGAAGACATTAGGACATAGGCACATATGGAGGGAAGACCATGTAAGGACATGGCAAGAAGACAGCCATCTACAAGCCAAGAGGCCTCAAAAGAAACCAAACCTGCTGACGCCCTGATCTAAGAATTTAAGCCTCCAAAACTGTAAGACAATAAATTCCCTACAAACTGGTCATTTGTTATGGCAACTCTAGCAAACTAATATAGTATGTCATGTAATTCTTGCCACCGAGATTTACAGTTTACAGATGAGAACACCGAGGCTCAGAGAGAATGAGCAGTGAGCCAAGGGTCCCAGAGTTAGTAGGAGATCCTTGCATTAGATCCCAGTTGGCCTGCCTCCACACCATTATTCTTGATATCATACCAACTGTTCACTCACTCATTCATTCACTCCACAAGGAGTAATCAAATGCCAACTCCATGCCAGACACTCAGGATACACTAGTGAACAAGCAAAGATCTGTGCCCATGTGAGGCCCACATTCCAGGGGTATGGGGAGAGGAGATGGCCATAGATAACAAACATCACAAATAAGTAAACTGGATAGTTTTGTATGATATGGACAAAGCTGTCCAAGAATCCCATGCATCTGAGGCATGGCACTCCACATGGCACAGTGGGCCCCCACCAAAGGAAGCTCACTCCATTGCCACACTCACTGTGCTATCTTTGCTGATATGACTGCTCCTTGCAAACATCCCCAAATGCCAACTCTTGATAGAAATTCCTCACTATAATCTTTGGAACCTGGAGATGAATTGGTGAGTGAGGTACCAAACTCTTTCCACGTATAAAGCACATCTTCTTTTTTGAATATGTCATCAAGAGCTTGACACCAACATCTAAAAGCAGCCCTGAAAGAGAAACAGAGCATCAAGCAGCATGTTTTCCATAGTCCATGTTATTAAATCTATCTTCCAAAAGGGGAAGCAAATTCACTGAAGAAGTATTTTAATTAAAATATTAGAGAATCAATCTATACTATTTACTTCTCATAACTGTTTCTCTTAGGTAGCATTTGGTGAATAAAATGTAGTAATGGAATATTATTGAAGAACTAAAACTTACGAAAGACAACTTTTTCAATAATACTTAAAAATGCTTTCCAACAAACAACCAAAAAAAGTTTGCCCTTGTTCCACTGACTCCTAAAAATCTACCTTTTCTTTTCGGCAAAGACGAGAAGGCTTCCGAGTTCATGCAATGCCTGAACTTTAAGACTTCTTTGATGGCTGACTTGGAGAACATCTGTATTTTAATCAAGTAGAAGAACAAATGTCAGTTCCTAGAAAGTGTCTTCCTCATTCTCTCAAGACTATTTAAACTGCATCATTTCTTAATTTTGTAGATAAGCAAACTGCAAGCTAACACTGTCTTCCCAGGTCTCCTGATACATATGCAGAAAGAGAGCAAATGATACTCTACCTGAACATAGTGGAAAAAGAGACTGGATCTGAGAGAGAGGAAACGTGGAGAGAGTGGAATAAGAGTCAGGTAGAGGGAGGTGGTGTCAAAGAGAAATTCAGAAAAGCCGTGCTAGGGAGAACGGGTGAGGTGTATATGGACATGAGGTGGGTGGCTGGACTACGGTTGTCTTCGGACTGTGAAGAAGGAGGGTGGTAGGCTTATGGAGGCATCTGAAGGCCTGGTAGAGAAATGTGGATGCTATTCTACAGCAGATGGGAAGCCTCGAAGTGTTTGTTTTTAAGCAGGGATGGGACAAGATCACAGCTTATCAGATTTTTCCTTTACCCAAATGCAAAAAAAGCACATCTTTAATATCATCTGAATTTTTTTTTGTTTTCTGATAAATGTATAAATGTAGAGATATCTAGAAAACAAAACTAAACTAAACTAAACTAACCAACGAGGCAGTGGTTTATAACGAGGGCAGTCCTGACTCCTACAAGGTATTTTAGAAAACTAAGGAAGCTTTTGTTAGGTTTCACAATGGGGCATCTCCTGGCATTTTGTCAGTGAAGACCAGAGACACTGGATGGCCTGTAATACACAGAAGCTTCTTCCACAGTGAAGAAAATGGTGAGAAACCAGTTTATAATTGTCTGAGTCTAACCTCTAACTTCATTTTACATATAAATAGGACATTTTTGCATGTTTTCAAAATTCTCTGAATTTTCCAGAAATGCGACCATTCGCTGTAGTGCTTTATTGTGTACTGCATCTAGATTTGCCATTTTAGAAAAACACTGTCACAAAAATTAACAGTGCTGGTAGTACTTGCGTCACCAATACAATAAAGCTCTTTCAGTCTGTATTTGTAGCTATAACATTCATGGTGATTTAGCACACAGGATATCAGCATCTAATTGCTTCACTAGACTTTCTAGTACCTGAGCACTTAAGTGCCACAAATAAATTGTTCTGTTATAAAATAATATTATTTAGCCTTTATTTTATATTCAGAGCTTCATATTTATTGTATTAAATAATGTGTACAGAGAGACGATATTAAATATGCATTTTATTTTAGGGAGTAAAGGGGGGAATTATTAAATGTCTGTTACTACAGAAAAAAAAAAAAAAAAAAAGGAAGGGATGGTCGCCTGGGTGGCCCAGTCAGCTAAGTGGCTGCCTTCGGCTCAGGTCATGATCCCAGGAACCTAGGATTAAGTCCCACATTAGGTTCCTTGCTCAGCAGGGAGCCTGCTTCTCCCTCACCCTCTGCCTGCTGTTCCCCCTGTTTGGGCTCACTCTCTCTCTCAAATAAATAAATAAAATCTTTT
Organism: Martes martes; assembly: GCF_963455335.1. NCBI lineage: Eukaryota > Metazoa > Chordata > Mammalia > Carnivora > Mustelidae > Martes > Martes martes. Next base: position 24,324,402 of record NC_137895.1, read on the forward strand.
TAAAAAATTAAAAAATAAAAATAAAAAAGGGGGATGTAGGGTCTACAACATGGATTGAGTATATACTGCTGAATGTGGCGAAAAGTCAAATCAAACAGAAAGACAAGGAAAGTGGGATCAGCTAGGGCAGAGCAAAAGAACACAACAGTGGCCACATTCCAACAAGGGGTTCACAGATTCATTCAAAGGAGGATAAGCAGAAGAGGGGCCCAGAACCTTGCCATGCTGACAGCCCAAGCTGGGAGAGTGGAGAATGGGAGGGGCTGGAAGTCTCTTGTCCCAACACTGCTCTGGCACTGCCTACAAGATTCTATCTTCAAGCTCTTTCATCTGACTTTTCAAGGTGGCATTTCAGGCCCAAAGGCAATTGCAACATTTTGTGCAAGATCCTCCTGAAAATGAATATATAATGAATGACTCTTACCAATAGTTTCATAATAAGAAGAAATTACGAGTCCTAGTTGCGAAGAGGGAAGTTTACTTTTCTCCACTGAACTGAAAACTCTGAAGTGCTCCTGAGAGAGGTTGGGGGGTGTTGGCATATGCATCTCTTCTGTCCCCAGGCAAAATTCCACTTTTCCAGTAGTAAATTTCAAATTATTTATTCCTCCTTTATCTCCTAAATTCATGGGGAAGAAAGAAATTTATTTACTTTTTTTAGAGAGAGAGAGAGCATGAGAGCAAGTAGTTGTGGAGAGGTCAGAGGAAGGGAGAGAAACTTGAGCAGGTTCCATGACAGATGTGGAGGCCGACACAGGGCTCTATTTCCCAACCCCGAGATCATGACCTGAGCCAAAAATCATCAGTTGAATGCTTAACCAACTGAGCCACTGAGGCACCCCCAAAAAGAAATTTAAAAAGGAGACAGAGAGGAAGATGAGGAGGAGGGAAAAACGTAGATGAAATCGACAGGGAGGGAAAAAAGAAAAATTCTGTGTATAGCTGAGATTTCTTTGCAGTTTGAGGGACACTGTTTCCTTAAATTCAGTATCTAATATCATTTCTGAGGAGCTCAGTTATGTGTGGATGGGCTCTCTACCTGTTATTTCATAAAAAACACTACAGAGGGGCACTGTGCCAGAAAGTACTGTTGAGATAATGCTTTGCTTCTCGTGGGGATTGCTTAAAGTTACATGGTTTGGGTTTGCTTTTTTTTTTAAGAGCTTCCAACAGTAAGATGTTAGTCTGCCTCTGGGGCAGAGACCTCTGGGATAGAAGCAACATACAGTTAGTTCTGACCTAAGGGGGGAAAGTGGGAAAGAATCGCTCTCTTTATAAGATCAGAGAACACACAAGAAAGAAAGGAAGACTATTCTAGAGGAAGTAGTCAAAAGCTGCAGAGGAAGAGGAGCTAATGTGGAGTTTGAAGTCTGCAGCCCAAGGACTGGGGATAAACTGCTAAAAATACATTAACACCAAGTGAGATTCAGGGTGAACCAATGTAATCCAAATTATATTTGCTTTTTTTATTCATGCCCTTAACCATTATTCATATATGCCATAATTGAAAGAAGTTTAAACATAACATACAGAGCTAATTTAATATAATGTGAGTCTATAGGCAACACAACCAAAATCTGTGGGTATGTGGCATAGCAAGTGCAATTTTGGGGTAAGTAGTAGGGGCATTAACAACAACAAATACACACATACATACATATATACACACATAAATAAAACTTCTGTCAGTGATTGTAAAAACAAGATTTGAGCAAATTTCTGAAAGATCAGTTCAGTGAGTATTAGCAGCTTAGGTTGACATTTAAATCTATCTTTAATAACTTTATAATATAAGTATTTTAACTTTTTTTTAAGTTTATTCTTTAAGCTTATTTTTATTATTCCAATAAATTTGAATAGCAAGGATCACAAACATATATTAGGATTTAAAACAAATTTTTAATGACCCAAACATACGTAAGTCAAGATTTTTCCCCACCTAAAATAATTACCACTTAACCACTCAAAGCCCTGCTCTGATTGAGTTCACAAATCAATAAATGTTGAGAAGGGAGAAAACAAATAAATGTGATGTAACCAATGATAGTGAATATCTTGTTTTAAGCTAAAAGAAATCTTTAAGATCAAAATCTATGGTGTTAATAAGAAATCTTATTGATGCTCAAATTAAAACGCATCTATTTCCTTGACACTGATAAAGTAGGGTTTTGGTAATAGGTTCTAGTTAATTCAGCATGAATGAAGTCATCTATTTGTGAAAATTTTTTTTAAAGACTATAGTACCATACTTGCAAAGAGATAGGTAAGAACATATCAAAAAATTAACAAATACTGTTTTTATATCTGCTCAAGGGAGTATGCTCGTTTCACAGAAAGCATGAAAGCAGATAAGTGAGACAGTCTTTGGAAAGAAGTGTGTAAGAGAGGAGATGTGAGCCACCAGACAAGAAGAAGAAAGTGAAGGGCAGCAGGGAGTAGGCATGTCGGTGGGGAAATAAAGGGCCTAAGACAGAATATGGTAGATCCACAGGGTGGTGTGCCCCCCGGAAATAAAGAGCAAGGGATATAGAGCCAAGAATTTTACCTTGTGTCTGTGCAAGGAATAACGAAAGCAATTTTCTGCTGTGTCGGACTGATCTGTTGTGATATCTGGATTTTTCCAGGGTCTCTCTAAAACATCTCAAAGTGTCTGTCACATCCACAGGCACACAGACAAGCTCTTTGGCGTGGCTGTACTCTGAAAGGAAAAAGAAGCATACCGAGGGATGAAATGCTACAGCAAGCCAACAACTAGTAGCAAAAGACTTTCTAATTCAGAGAATTTCTTGGTCCCAAACTAAAGCTGCTAAATTCAAAGTCCCCAGGTTTGCAGCAGGTGTTTCAACATTCAGATCAATTTTTTGTGGTATATTTGAAAGTTCTTTAAAAAAAAAAAAACTTACAAAACTTTTGATTCCTATGAAATGCAAATAACTTTAGATCTTGCCAATTTTCCTTATGAAGCCTCCTACTTTTTCTTTTGCTGATCATAAAAGATGAAATAATCTACTCCTTTTCAGCAGCCTCTTCAAAGCAGAGGTGCCTTGGGAAAGAGACGAAAGGAAGAAACAAAGAAGCCTGGGTGGGTAAGTGCTCTCTTAAGAGAAGGGAAAGATGGGTTTCTAATATTGGAGGATGCAGAGGAAAGGAAGATGAGGCCATAAAAGGGAGGGGAACTAAAAACAGTCCTGAAAAAAATGGGCGGAAAGAGGAGATGTTGGCAGAGGGTGGCCACAAGGTCCCTGGAGAGGAAGTGGCAGTCCCTGGAACCAGGCTTCAGATTTTCAGCCACACACCATGCACAAGAGAAAAGGAATACAAGCTTCAGATATTACAGATAAAATAACAAAAGAATTTATTTCTTCAACAAGTTGAACAGGTGAATGGCCCCTGTGAAATCTGAGGCCTTGAGAGTAGTACAGCAGCTTGCGAGGGAACAGGGCCACAGGAGGCAAAGAGGCATGACATTTGCCCTGCAGAGTTCACAGTCTAGCTGGAGAGATGAAGCATTCTGACCCTGGAGTATTAAACTCACATTCACAGAGCATTTCTGGTTATGTGCCAAAACGAGGGCGAGAGAAATGAGAGTTCAGCAATAGGGAGGAAAGGAAGTGCAAGAAAGACTTCATGCCTGAGGGCATGCCAGTTGTGTCTTAGAGGAGAGGGAAGATTTGATTAGGAAGAAGGAGGCAAGAGGTTTAAGACAGAATAAGCAGAGCTGATGTTGACTGAGTACTTACACTATACCAGAACTATTTTATATAATTTATTGTGATGATCTCATCAGATCCCCAAAACAACATAAAAGGTATGTACCATTACATCCTCATTTTACAGATGAGGAAAATAACGCATAGAGATGTCTGGTGGTTTTTCTTGAGTCACAGAGCTAGTTTGTACAAGGAGGAAGTATGGAAGTAGGAGTCAGGGTGATAATTCAGGGTGCAGTGGGATGACATGGCCAGTTCCATTAAACAAAGAGGGGTTTTCTGGAGACCTGAAGCCCTTGCTGAGAAAGTCACCTTTATCCTTTCCAATAGGGAGCAGAGGAAGGGACCTGAGCTGGGCATGAGTATTTTAGGAAGAGTTAGCAGATTGCAACAGAAAGAGATTGGTGGCTGAAAGACTAAAACACGGTATTATGAATTGAACTCAACTAAGATAGTAGCAATGGGAATGATGGCGGGTTGCAGGGAACATTCCAGTGTTGGATGTGACAATAAGAGTGGTTAATTGGCTACTTGGCAAAGAAAAAAGGGGGTGGAAATTACCTCTTCCCTGTCCTTTCTGGGCCAATAACCTTGCTTCCCATCTTGCTGGGAAAACATCAAGAAATCCAAGAGATCTTCTGCAAACCCCCACCAGTGGTTCATGCTGGTCTAGAACATTCTTCCTCAGACATCCCCATGTCCTTTCTTCCTCAGTTCCTTAAGGTTATTGCTTAACTTAATTTCTCAGGAAGCCTCCCTTGATCATTGTATTTAAATTGGCGATCCTGATTTCCCAACCTTTGTTTTCTCCATTGCATTCATCATCTTCTGACGTATTGTGTGTTCTGTTTGTTTATTGGTTGTCTCCTGCCACTAGAAGGCAGGTCCCATGAAGGCAAGGAGTTTTGTCCATTTTGTCTGCTGCTATCAACCCAGACCTTTAACAGTGCCTGTTATATGGTATGTGCTCTATAAGTGTTTGTTAAATGAATGACTGACAAGTTTTCAAAGCTAAATGGCTAGGATAAACTTTATTTATAATACTTATATAGATATTAATCTCAGCTCATTTTCATAGCACCTTACCATCTAGTAGGGGTGGATGTTATTTACACTTTACAAAGGAGGAAAAGTGAACTTGAGGATATTAATTTGTTTTAAGGCCTTATAACATGAGAGAGACAACCAGCATTCAAGTCCAGTGACTTTTCCAGTTAGTTGACCAGGGGGCATCAAATCTTGGGTAACTGGCAATGACCCAGATTTGAGGTCTGCTAATTGAGCACAAAGACCTTTGAGACTAGGACAGAAATAAGTCTAAGAAAAGTTAATGAGAGAAGAAGCCTGGGGTTCTCATGAGCCCAGGGAGGCCCTGATCGAATTAGTGGCACATCTACATTCTGTGGCCATAAGACATCTTTCAATCTACTACAATGCAGACTGAAATATCTAGAAATCCTGGAGGCTCTAGTCAAACCAGGTAGATGGCCATATTGAGAGAAGTACTTGTCTGCCCAGCAAGTTCATTCTTGACACACTTGCCTACCACACATTTAAGAGAATCCAATACTTGGCTGATAGAAGCACTTATTAACTCCCTAGGAGATCTCTTCTACCCTACTAATTTCACTCTCCTGTCCACTTTGTCCTACAGCCACCATCTTGCTTTCTCAATTCCCCTCTCCTCTACCATGTACAGTCCTGCATGATGCAGACAAAAAGACAAGGCATGCCCTGACTCCTCCAACCGCCACCCTTACACACAATGCCTGAAAGATGATAAGGTTTCTGTTCTATTTTGTTTTTCCTACAAGAATTCATGAGTTTGGCTTTTATCTTTTTCTCCTTAGATAGTGAGATCAAGGAAAGAAGCAAAGAAAACAAAGGAGAAGTCAGAAGCTGGAAGCCCTCACATATTAATATTTTGAGACAGTCAGTTACCTACTCTAGGCCTTAATTTACCATCCCTATTAAAATTGGGGTGATAATATTTACCTCTGAGGGTTATTGTTTTAAGCTGTGTGTGAAGCGCCAAGTATAGTGTCTATCAGGAAGTAAGCATCCAATAGATGGAGGATACACATTGGCTGTTAGTCATGTATTTTCAAAATATATATTGACCACTTACTAGTATTAGGCGCAATGCTAGGCACTGGAGAGATGTAAGTGAAAAAAGCAGATATACTCCTTGCTCTCACAGAGCCTTCATTCTGGAATAAAAATTCACAAAGGCATGCTTGTATTTGGAGGCAATCAAAAGGACAGGAGGGACAGGAGATTTTGGCAATCTTTAAAATGGGGGATTTGAATAAAATCATCCTGCTACTTTTTAATCAAACACCCACTTATAAAGCATTCCTCCTTATTTTTTCCTAAACTATATTTCACTTTAAGGTTTTTCTTTCCTTTTTTTCAAGCCCTAGAAAACCTCTTTTCTTATAGTCTAACTAGGGCTCTACTGGCGATTTTGTGACCATCTACACAAGGTAACTAGTGACAGCAATGAAGAAGTATCATTAGCTTCAGAGGCCAGTCCTTACTTCTCTGTCTCAAGGGGAGCTCCTCTCTGAAAACTTCCATGAATAATTCAAGAAGCTATTTCAAAGGCACTAATAACCTCAACAGTTATAAATAGGTCAGGAAAAGAAAAAGGTGAAGGAAGAGGAGGAGGAAGAAGAGGAGAAAGAGGAGGGTGGGAAAGAAAGAGAAGGAAGAGGGAGGAGGAGAAAAGGAAGAAAGGAGGAGGAAGGAGGGGGAAAAAAGAAAAGAATTACTGTGTCTCTTATTGTTAATGTACTCATTAAAACTGAATACCAGGATGCCTGGGCGGCTCAGCTGGTTGAGCCTCCAACTCTTGATTTCAGCTCAGGTCACCATCTCAGAGTCGTGAGATCAAGGCCTACGTAAGCTCGAAGCTCAGTAGGGATTCTGCTTGAGGATTCTCTCTCTCACCCTCTCCCTCTGCCCTTCCCTCTCCCACGCTCCCCCGGCCCTCAGGTAAATAAATAGGGATGCCTGGGTGGCTCAGTCAGTTAAGTGTCTACCTTAGGCTCAGGTCATGATCCCAGGGCTCTGAGATGGAGTCCCCGCATCGGGCTCATTGCTCAGCAGGGAGCCTGCTTCTCCCTCTGCCTGTTGCTCCCCCTGCTTGTGCATGTGTGCACGCTCTCTCTCTCTCTCTGACAAATAAATAAAATCCTTAAAAAAGTAAATTAATAAAATAAAATTAATTAATTAAAAAAAATACCAATGACTCCTGAAAGATGGGTACACCAAGGAAGAATTCCAGGGAATACTACAAAATTTGGGCTGCTTTCTACACAATTGGTCACACCAATACAAAAGCCCAGAGTCAGTAATAAAACACACCTGCCAAAGGTTGAAAATTTGAATTGCAGGTATGAAAACGTACCTGAAGCTGAAGAACCCTATCAGAGATAACTTAAGTACCAATAAGGTCAAAACTCAAGAAACAGATCCTAGACAGAATGCAAAAATAGCCATAATAAAAGGCATATTCATAGTTATCTCCCCTGTGAAGCTTAACAAGCAGGCAAGTTACTCATCCATACAAAAAATAATCTATAAAGTGAGGTATTCTCACTTCTCCACATCCTACAGAGACTATACCAAATTACATATGCATTATTAAATAGTTAGAGAGAGAATAGAATGCTGTTAAATAATGAGAACACCAAATGTTCGTAAGCACTGGAGCATTACAATATCTGTTCTGAAGAATTAAATGTATCAAACATTACTGCCCAGTGTTGTTACGCCAAAAGAAAATCTGTGATGTTCTAAAGCAGCAATCTGGTTTGGAAACCAGCAAGAGTATACTTGGTCTTTCCAAAGTACTGCAAACATGTCATGATGACATACCTAAGATCCATCATGGTTATAAACATGTTAATGATCTGAGTTCAGGACACTGAAAAAAAAAATTCACCCTCCTAAAAATTTGCCAAATAACCCCAGAAGTGTGGGCCAAAATATGCTCCTAGTCACAGAGGTCCTAGAGTCTTATAAAGAACTCTAAGTGGATGCCAAGGTTTTAATGATAATGGCTCAATGTAAAATAATTAGTATGCAGGATCATCTAAAAACTACCCTACTATCACAGTAAGTCAGAATAACTCCCATGACCACTGATATATAGCAAAATTTTTCTGAGTGCTATCAGTTTAGAGGAGAGACTAATCTGAAACAGGACAAATGGTGAATAGGTCAAATAGTTTGGTGGAGCACTTAGAGCTGAGCAATCAGACAGAGCATAGGGTTTGAACCAAAGTTCTTCTACTTACTTGTAACATTTAATTTTCTCATCTGTAATGTAAGCATAATATCTACCCCCTAAAAGTGTAAAAATTTTAAAAGCTAATGGTTATAGTATGGTCAATAGAGTGCATGGACCAATTCATTATTACTGCCACTACAATATCTTTTAGATTTTATCCATTCAAATACTCCTGCTGAGTCATTGCTCAAACTGACTATAGCTCCATCACCATTGAGAATCAATCCAAATAATCATGGTAACCTGATCCCAGCTACCACCTGCAATCTTGCCTTTCCAAATATAGCTTTAACAAGAAGGCAAAGTACTTTCCTAATGTATTGCATCCACCATCTGTAAGACCTACTGGACACACATGCTAGGAATGCTTTTCTTATACCTTAAGTGGTAGTCGTCATATTTGATAATAAGCTTTTTGACACATTTTCTCACATTTGTTGTCCATTCTTTTTAGGATGGAAGGGATGATATAAATCACATTCTTAGTTGTAGATCCCAAATTGAGAGATCTCCAGAGGTTTGATGACATGGTCAAGAAAAGAAGAATGTAACCAGGAAGAATCACACTGATTGGAATGCCATTGTTTAATGAATATGAGGGGATAATTTGATTTATCATTGGTGGTAAAAGACACAAGTTTGTGGTCACCAACTCCCTTAAGTGGGACCTCTACACATCTACCAGCTAGCTCTGAACCTCTTCTATCCTTTTTCTATTTCCCTCAGGGGCCAGGCCACTCTTTCTCATTCCTCCTGAAATCTCCTACCCTAGCAACCTTGACTATAATCTCAACCCTTTGCTTTATTAAGAAAACCTTCAGTACCCAAGAAGAATATCTTCAACTTCTACCCTTACCACCTATAAACTTCCTGTGTTTGGGCCCATTCTCTCCTTCTCTTCTGCCCCAGCCTCTCAGCATGGCTTCTCTAGAGGGTAAATTCATGTTCTCCTTTCTGTCTTGGAAACTATCATGGAAATTTGTGTCAAGATGGAGATTCCATCCACTTATGATGAGCAGCAGCTCAGTACTCAACTCAATGAGCACAGTAGCGTGAGCAAAAAAAAAAAAAAAAAAAAAAATGGGCTTGCCCTTGTGTGAAAGCAATGAGATTTGGGGGTTATTTATTACCACTGTATAGCATAGCCCACTTTGAACGACATAGCTTCCAAAGTAAGGTCATCCATAAAACTCTCCGAGTGACCTCATACAAGCCCCTGAATTCAACCACCAGCAATATATTGATGATGAAAATACAAATCTCTGCTGAATGTCTGACCAGTCTATCCAACCATATACTGACTAGTTCTACTCAGTTATCATCCTGGCACCTCAAACTCAGTACTTCCAAAGCAACTTTCTCTGACCTGTTCCTGCCTTCAGTGTTCCTGTAGAGTCAGGACATCACATCCACCTAGCCAACCAACCCAGAAACCAAGGCATTTTGGACTCCTCCTCCCATCTTCATCTAACCAGTACAGAACACAGTCCTGGGGACTTCCTTGACCTTTCTCTTGTATCTGTCTACTCCTGTGTCCTCTTCACCTAGGTCCAAGCCTCATCACATCTCTAATGCACAAGTTAGGGGTAGCTGCTCTTCTGCTTCCATTTGCTGTGCTTTCAATTGGTTCCCCACATTGCTGCCTAAGGTTCTTTCAGCAGCGCAAATACGATCATTCACAGCCCATCTTTAAATCCTTATCACTAGTTTCCTTCAGCCCTCCAGACAGATCTGCTGCTCTTTATCCTGCCTTCTAAGGCCTTCCTGCCAAACTTTCTAACCTCAAATTTGCCTTTTCCTTTTTCCTTTAGCTCCATCAAATTACACACAGTCTCTCCACAGTACTACTGCCTACAGGGGAAAACAGCATGGATAGTCATCATGTGACAGATCTTATCACTCTATACCGTAGTCTCTGGTTTATCAGTCTCTTTCAATGGGTTGTAAATTTCAGGATAACAAATATTTAATCTCGATAAATCTTTATTCTCTTTGTAGTCACAGTACCCAGTATGGCACTTAACACAGAGTACACATGCAGTAAATGTTTGCCGGATGACTGAATGGCCGCCTACCTGTCTCAATAAAGGAATAGATGATTACATACTTAAACACACAGATACATAAAGTCTGTAGATAAATAAATGAAAGAATCCTAACATGACAAAGGGAAGATTTGCATTTCTTTCTTATACCAGAAACAGAGGCACATGACAAGCACAATTGAGAGAAAGCATTATTCTCCATTTTCATCTTATTCTACTGCTTTAATCCTATAAGCTGTACTGCCAAACTATTCCAAGAGGACTTCTCCTCTGAAAGCAAAGGAGCCGTGACGTCCCAGTGTCTTCTGCGCTCTAATGAGAAGACCTACAACTTAACCATGAAAGAGCCAATAAGAGGACAATCTACATTGATTATGGGAATGGGAATTTTTATGAGAGTCAAGACAGAACTTCAAAGAGAATAGCAACAGGTCTATTTGAAGAGCTCCCAAGTGAAATAAAAATGGGGAAATGCAGAAAACAGTCTTTTTCCATGCCTATTTTTCAAATATTTTCAAATAATTTCCCTTTCTCTTTTTCTTTCCCTTCTTTAATTTATAGATTAAACGGGGTTTTAATTCCCCGTGTGTGACATTTATAGCAACATAAGATGGTAAATATCAAATGGGTTTTTTCAGTCCAATAAGCCTGCAAAAGAGATTTTGCAAACATTTTAATTATGGAAGAGCTGACATGCAGAACACAACAGCAAACTTTGCTTTAAAAAAGCTTCAAGCTGAAATGGTTCCAACCTGAACCGATAAACTTTTTTAGGCTATCTGTGCCGTTTTCTGTATCTGTTACTTCACTGGTCAAAGGATTAATCTTGAGCTGCTTCCCAATGAAATTTCGGCAGGTTATCTGAAAAAGGAAAACGGAAAACAAATACTATTTGGTCAGGCATTTATGGCTAGAAATTTGGCTTACTTAAAATGTTTATCTTATTTTTCACTTGTCAAAAAGAAGAAATACAAAAGGATGCTACAAATGAAAGCTAGCAGAGTAGCACTCGATCATGACAACTTTCAGCAAAAAAAAGCAGCCACATAACTTTTTATATCTCTTTTGTTCAGCACAGCTGGAGAAGCATTAGGCAAATTATGTAGAGCAATTAGAATATGATTTTCTGATATTCTATAAATCCACTAGTCTAAATATATCTCCTATTATGCAAGTTGAAACATATCTAAAATATAGGCTGCTTTTCCAGTGGCTGATTTTTCCACCCTACTCATAATAAATGCAATTTAAACTTCCCTGGGTGAAGTTTTTCAGAACTAACATCCTCTGTAGTATTTTATTTTTTATTTTCTTTTAAGATTTTATTTATTTATTTGACTGACAGAGATCATAAGTAGGCAGAGAGGCAGGCAGAGAGAGAGGAGGAAGCAGGCTCCCCGCCAAGCACAGAGCCTGACGTGGGGCTCGATCCCAGGACCCTGGGACCATGACCTGAGCCGAAGGCAGAGGCTTTAACCCACTGAGCCACCCAGGTGCCCTGTCCTCTGTAGTATTTTAAAAATTTATTTTCTAACAGACACTTAAGTCCTAAGATTATAAAATATCTGAAATCTGAAAAGTTTTAGACAAAAGGAAATTCTTTTAAAAGGTCTAAGAATTGGGACACCTGGGTAGCCCAGGCAGGCATCCAACTCTTGATTTTGGCTTGGGTCATGATCTCAGGGTTGTGAGATCAAGTCCTACATCAGGCTCCATGCTGAGCATGAGCCTGTTTGGGGTTCTCCCTTCCTCTCCCTCTTCCCCTCCCCTGCTAGTGGGTGTACCTGCTCTCTCCCTCTCTTAAAAAAAAAAAAAAAAAGTCCAAGAGCTTTTGTTTCTCCATTCCTATTCCTTGAACTAACCTATTTCTCAAAATACAGACCACTTTGAATCTCAGTCTGAGATTCAAAGTCCCTTGTAGGTACTTGTACAATGAGATGTAAACAGTCTAATAAAATGAAAATTCCTTCCCATAGCCTAATAAGGCCCTATTTGACTTATTCCTTCCCACCTCCCAGCTTCATTAAATAAATCTTAATTGAACACTTATTATGTGTCAGTCGCTACTCAAAGCTCAAGGATAATACAGTGAACAAAGCAAACAGAAGTTCCTTTTCTTATGGAACTTATTCTAGAGGAAGTAGAAATATAATGAAGAAAATAGGGAAGTACATTATAGGGTATATTAAAGAGTTATAAATGCTATAGAGAGAAATAGAGCAAATAGGTACATAATTTTATATAGGATAGTGACAATATTTCTCACACAGAAAGTGACATTTAGCAAAGACTAGAAAAAAAGTGAGAAAAAATCAGTGTGGATATTTGGGAGAGGAGCGTCCCAAGCAGGGGAACAGCAAATGGGAGGATCCCAAAGCAGGAAGTCTTAAAGAACAGAGAAGCTGAAACCTGTGGGGGAGTACAGATGAGTCACTGGAGATCACAAGGAAAGGTGTGGGGCATTAAGGCCATGACAAGGATGTTCACCTTATCTCTGAATCAGATGGGAAGTTGTTGTAGGATTTAAAGAGGAGGAATAACATGATCTGACTTGGGTTTTTAAAGGGTCACTCTACTTGCTGCGTTGAGAGTAGACTATAGGCTAGAGGCAGGGATTCAGGGAGGTTGGAAGCAAGAAGGCTAATTAGGACGTCATTGCATGAATCCAAGCAAATATAACAGGGGCTTGGATCAGAGGAGGAGGGGTAAAGGTAGTGATAAGTGGTCAGTTTCTGAATACATTTTGAAGGTAGATGATTTGATAACCAATTTGTAATGGAGTAATGAAAGCAAGAGGGGAGTCTGGGATGTCTCCAAGGTGTCTGGCCTGAGCAACTAGGAGAACGGTGTTGTTAACAACTGAAGTGGGGAAGACTTGTCAGAACAGGTTTGTTTGAAATATACTAAATTTCAGAAGTGTATTAGACATCTAAGAGATCATGTTGATTAGGCAGCATGACAGTTTTTTGATGGGTCAACTTGCTTAGGCTAAACTATGAGGACAAAAGGAAGGGAAGTACCCATTTTGTAGTATACACACACCTCATCCCAGCTATTCAAACACTAATCTAGCTGCTACGATGAAGGAATTTTGCAGATACTAATTAAAGTCCCTAATAAATTTCCTTTGAACTAAAGAGGTTATCTTCAGTGGGCCTGACCTAAGCAGGTGAGTCCTTGATGTGCTAGAGGTCTCCAGACTCCAAACAGCATCCAGGTCTACTCATTGGATCATCCCTCACTGACTGCCTAAGGATAACAGCTTCTGGCCACACCTGTAAGTTTCCTTCCTTCTGGTGATCCTGACTGACCACCTTACAATTTTAGACTTCTCTGGCCAGCCCCCACAATCACATAAGCCAGTTCCTTGTCATAAATCTTGATAGATACATGACAGATAGAAAAATAGATAGACAGATAATAGATCCTACCGGTTTTGTTTCTCTGATTGAACCTTGACTGATACAGGGAATTACATGTCAACACTGAATTAAGGAGAAAGTTCTAGACTGGAGCTATAATTTCAAAAGTCATTATCATAAAGACAGTACTTAGAGCCACAGGCTGAATGAGCTCACCAAGGGAGAGGATGCAGATAAAGAAGACAGGAGGACCAAGAACAAAGTCCTGGGACACACTAACATTAAGAACTTGGGGAGAAGAGGAAATAGAAAAACACCCCTATTTTTACCCTTGGCCCTGTCTGTGACATTCCAGCCACTCAGACCTTCTTCCTGTCCCACCCCAGGGCCTTTGCTCTTGTTCTTCTCTTGGGCTAAAAGGCTCTCTCTTATGTATGGCTGGCCATTTTTCATCAAAGGTTACAGTTTCCAAGAGGCATTCCAGATTTCTACCTCCCACTCCACCTATCTCTAACCCACAGACCCATTTTATTCTCTTCAAAGACTCATAATGATCATGAATCTCTTTATGTATCTGTTTACATGTTTATTATCTGGCCCTACGTCTACTCCTCTAAAATTAAACTCTATAAAGCAAGAACTCAGACTGTGTTCTCATGTTAGAATAAGTGGGACTAGATTTCAGTCCTCACATACACTGGGGGCCCTGGGCCAGGACACAAACTGTATAACTATATGCCATGGTTCTGCTATTAGATAGTCGATACACAGGGCACCTCGGTGGTTCAGTGGGTTAAGCCTCTGCCTTTGGCTCAGGTCATGATCTCAGGGTCCTGGGATCGAGCCCTACATCGGGCTCTTTGCTCCGCAGGGAGCCTGCTTCCCCCACCCCCACTGCCCGCCTCTCTCTACCTACTTGTGATCTCTCTCTCTCTGTGTCAAATAAATAAATAAATAAATCTTTAAAAAAAAAATAGTTGATACACATTTATTAAAGTAATAAATAAAAGAAAGAATTTACTTCCCTTTCCTCCATCTAACTCAAAGCTGTATGATGACTTTCATGGTCCTTACAGACTTTCACTTTTAAGGGAAAAAATTAAAAATTTTATCATATGATTATGTTGGCATAAATACAATTATAGTAATAGTAAAAATTAAAACATTTTCTTTGACCTATAAGTTACTTTTTTCTTCACGTTAAAAAAAATTAAAGCACATTTAGTGGGCTTCTAAAATTTCTGTGGTTCTAGACAATGTCCTCACTATGCTTAATGAATATATCAGCTCTGGCCTGAATGTAAGTTTCTTATGTACAAGGACTTAATTTTTGTTTACCCTGTACCTGGAAAATATTGGCACATAGCAGGCTTTCAATAATATTTGTTGATTTGAATGATAAATGCCTAAGTAAAAATAATATTTATCTGAGTCCTAAATCTTTGTATTGCATATGTGCACTTACCAGAAATCACAACTGTATGAATAATAGAGCCAAACTCACCTTCTCATTGTATTCAGCCTCATATCTTGCACAAGCTTGTTGGGTAACATCCGGGCCATTGAACTTGGATATTCTTAGAAGAAGCTGACGCTGTGCATACACTAGGAGTGGTGTCACTTGCTCTGTGTATCTCTCACTAGAGAGGGGTAGAAATACATTAAAAGGCAGACATTAGTTAAAATGCATTTTTTTAAATGAAAGCTTGCCACTTGTGATTGTCCTTACAGCAATACTTACTGTGAAATTGTATTGAATTGGATAGCAAGTGATACCAGTGTTTCCCATTTTTCCACTTGATATAAAAGTTCCAGAGATTTCAATACAAAATTATGGATCCATTTTAAATCAACCACATTTACATCATCCAGAAGATGTTCAAAATCAAGGCTAGAACCACCATTATCATTTTTAATATTTCCATAGCAGCTTGGAACACTGAACTCCCCTTTTTCTTCAACAACCTGCAAGTAGTACATGGAAAAAAAATTTGTGTATTTTCAGATATCACCACAAATTTTTTGAAAACTGAATGTGATAGAAAAATATAATAGGAAAAGAACTTAAGATTAAAACATTTAAATGTTTTTGGAGCGCCTGGGTGGCTCAGTGGGTTAAAGCCGCTGCCTTTGGCTCAGGTCATGATCCCAGCATCCTGGGATCGAGCCCCCCATCGGGCTCTCTGCTCAGCAGGGAGCCTGCTTCCTCCCTTCTCTCTCTGCCTGCCTCTCTGCCTACTTGTGATCTGTCTGTCAAATAAATAAATAAGATCTTTAAAAAAAAAAATTTAAATGTTTTTATCATGCAAATCAAAGCTTGAACATTGCTAATCAACAGAACTTTCTATGATGATAGAAATGTGCTACGTCTGTGTTGCTTGATATAGTAGCCACCAAGCATGTGTGGATACTGGAGCTATCAAAATATGACTGTTGCAACTGGATTTTTAATTTCATTTAATTTTAATTAATTTAAGCTTAACTTTAAATAGCCATATATGGCTAGTCATTACCATATTAGACAACACAGACTGAGGGCCATACTTCCTGGTCCTCAGTCACCACATATTAAGTAAGGATATTAAATGAATAAGATCAAGTTTTGAAAGAGGTTTTAGTATATACAAACTATTAAGTTTCCATAATGCATTAGTTACATTTACCAGTTTGTGGCATAATATGTCCAATTTCCTGATGCAAAGGTCAAACATATGGAGAAGGAAATCTTCTAGAAAACCCTGTTTTTGCCCTAAGTTAGAGGTACTATGTAACTAATCTATTCATTTCCGAGTCCCTTACGCATTTATGTATATCCTTAGAAATTCTTGAGGCAAACAAAAGCCCTTAGATCCACCTATAAGCCAGGTTGCAGTCCAACAAATAGTTGGGTAACTCAAGACCAGCCCCTCTTAAGCTGATGTTACTATTATGTATAAACCACACAAAAGGGAGGGATGGTACCAACAGAAGTAGAGGACAAACATCTCTAACAAGATTCATGGTCCTTGAGGTTGGAAGAGACTTAGGAAGTCATCTGGCTCTGGAATGTAATAAGAATGCCTTGAGCCAGTCTTGTGTGTGCCATATCTGACCTATGTGAATCTGCCTCCTTAGCACAGTCACTGGCACATGGGACATACTCAGTAAAGGATAGTTTCCATTTTATTGATATTATGAGTTCCATCCCTCTACCCACTGATTCTACAGTAATTCTTCCAGCAGCACAGAGCTGCATAAGGGGTTATCTCCATTTCCTTGACCTCAGGGTTCCAAGTAGAGGCCCTCTTGGCCTTTACTCAATCCTCTTGGTGAGTGTAAAGAAATCAAGTCTGTCCCACTCAACTTTTCCCAGGTGATGGCTCTGTCAGTGCCTGCTGGCCTATAGGATGACATATTCTTTCTTCAGACATGGGTAAATTTCCTGGGTCCAACTGAAATAACTTTCCTGGGCCATTCCTGAAGAAGAGGGATATCCGCTATCAGTTAGTCATGCCTATGCCTACATGGTTAAGTTTACTTCTGGGATGAAGGATGGGGAGGCCCTCTGTGGTTACTATATCTTCCACTATAGCTTTCATGTGTAATTTTTAAAAACCTTTTATTAAAGAAAATGTCTAACACTTATAAAAGCAGAGAAAATAATATACTGAGGCCCTATGTACCCACAACTAGGTTCAACCAATTATCAACTTTTGAGACCTACTTGGTTTCCTCTGTATATATAATCCCACCTAAAAAAGAAATTAGCAAAAAATCCTTCAAAACATCGAATAGTGTTCACATTTCCTTTATATCTGGTAAATTTTTGAGTGCATTAGCTTGAAATGGGATCAAAATAAAGTCCAAACACTGCAATTATTTATGTCTCTTAAGTCTTTTTTAATATACAGGTTTCTTTTTTTACCTCAATTTTTTGTTGAAGAAACCAGACTGTTTGTCTTGTAGAGTTTCCATAGTCAGAATTTCTAGTGATGCATCCCCATGGTTTCATTTTAAATATTTCTCTGTCCCTTGGATCTTCTGTAAGTTGTTGGTTAGATTTAAATGCCTGCTCTGTTTCCAGTTTATTTTTTTCCAACAGGTATACTTCTCTGGTGCTGTTCATTCCCCCATGAATTCATAAAGAATTGCAAAATCCTCATATTCTAATTTCAACATTCTTTAATCACTTACTACCTGAAAATTCTATAAAGAAAATTTTCTCTTCCTTGACTGTAGCTATTTGGCTATCCTCAAGTATAGTTCACATAGAAATGGAAATGGTAATCAGTCTTCCTCCCCCACCCCACCAAGGAATCCCATTTCTTTTAGTGGGAAATGGTTTTTAAAGAACACATCTGGGTGCTAAGAGTTGTCATTTCTTTTTTGAGTCCTTTGAATCACTTTGACACCTTCGTAAAATATTGACCGTATGTATGAGTCTATTTTGAGAGTCTCTGTTTTTTCCATTGATACGTTTCTCTTTATGCCAATATCATACTCTTCTAATTACTACAGCATTGCTAAACCTTGAAATCAGGTAGGGAGTTCTCCAAATTCAAAGATTTTCTTGGCCGTTTACATTTCTTTGCATTTGCTTATAAGTTTTAAAATGAACAGTCAATTTACACTGAAAAAATGTCTGTTGGAATTTTCATTAGAATTTCACTGAATCAATAGACCAAACTGGAAATAAATGATATCCTAGCAATATTAAGACTTTTGATTCATGAACGTGATATGTCTATGTCTATTTAGACCTTTAATTTTTTTCTGCAATGCATTACAATTTTCAGTGTAAAAATCTAATATATATTTCCTTAGATATAGTCCTAGAAATTTGATATTTTGAATGGTATTTTTAAATGTCATTTCCTAGTTGTTTTCTGTTAGTACAAAGAAATTTGTTTTTTTATATTGACTTTTTGTGCTGCTATTTTGTTTATTAGTTCTAGTAGTTGCTTTATAGAGTCCTAAAGAGTTGGAATTTTCTATGTAAAAACTCATATTATTCCCTTCTAATCCGCATTCCTTTTGTTTCTTTATCTGCCTTATTGTACTTGTCAGGATCTCTAGCACGATATTGAGCAAAAGTGGTATAAGCAGACATCCTGCTTTGTTCCCAATCTTAGAGGGAAGCTCACAATACCCTCACCATTAAGTATGATGTTAACACTAGATACCAGTTTTTAATCAGGTATTCCTAGTGCTGAGAGTCTTTAACATCAATGACATTGTTTTTGTTTTGCTTCCAATTGTATTAGTCTCTTTTTATTCTCTTGATAATCTCTTTCAGAGTTAACTACTTCTGTTTGTAGGTGATGAAATGTATAATCATCCACTTCACATCTGACACTCTATGAATATAGTCTTTTCCTTTACTTCAACTTAGAATTAAGACTTATAATTCTTGTTAAGTTTTGTTTTGTTTTGTTTTTAATATACTAGTCCCAGAAGTAGTTTTCCCTGTTTACCTGAAGTTACCTGAAGACAGTTTTATGCTATCCATTTGTGGTCTACAACCAGGCTCTATCTTCTCTAGAACACTGAGAGACAGACTTAGTTTAAACACATATTAAAGTAAGAGGTATCCTCTCAAATAAGTTTAATGCATTTTATTTTTAAGCAACCTACATATGGCTTTTTCTTAAAAAAAAAAAAATGACTCCACTCCAAATAAATCAGTATTAAAATAAGTGAAAATATCAGGATGACATCAACCACTTGTCCAAGTCCTGGTGTTAGTGTGGATGTGTGAAAAGCATCAGCCAGTTATGATGACAGGTGATAGATCCAAAGTAATTGGCATTTTGTTAACATTTTTTTTCCATTTTATTAACATTTTTTCATTTACATTAACATTCATTTCATCCTTAAAGAAAATCCTTAAAGAAAATCATATATAGGGTCACTATCCTCATGGTAGTTCAGCAGAGCTACCATGCCATCTGGATTCATGTTTTCACAAATAAAGAACTGGCAGTTTTTGAATTAACAAAGATGTGCTTGATTTGTCTGCATCCTCTGTTATAAAAGGTTTACACTTTCTGGTCCCTGTTCTTCAAGTTTGCCTTAGACTGATTTCCTATAAGCTATGATGTACTTTTCATAGGCTTCATTTGTGAAGTTTGTTTTCTGTAAGTAATAGTTCCTGACAATATCAACACCAATGATTACTGTGCTTTCAGTACCTTTACTTTCAGGGCCTTCAGCAAAGTACATTTCCACCAATGGTACCTTCTCTCCTACTATTTTCTCCTTCACCTCAGGCACAGCTCATTTGCAACCTCCTGAATCTTGTAAATGTCAGAGAACATCTCATCATGTCTGATGAGGTCCAGGTAGATAATCATGATGGAAGCCAGAGAAAGAGAACAGCAGCCCTGGCTTAGCAGGAATCCAGAATTCAGAGCAAGAACAGTGCAGCTAGAGCAGTACTTAAGGGCAGGGAAAACAGGTGGAAAAAAGTGATATCAAATTTTGTAAATGCTTTTGCTCTATCTATTTCAGTGTTCATATAATTTGTCTCTTTTATCCTGTTAATATGGTGAATTACCTTGACTGATCTTTTTTTCTTTAAAGTTTTTTTGTTTTTTTGGTTTTTTTTTTTTTTTTCTGAGAGAGCATGCCCAAACAGGAGGAGCAGCAGATGGGGAGGGAAACAGTGGGGGAAAGAATCTCAAGCAGACTCCACACTGTGTGCAGAGCCCAGCATGGTCCTTGATCTCACCACCCTGAGATCACAACCTGAGCCAAAACCAAGAGTTAGATGCTTAACCAACTGAGCCACCCAGGCACTGCCTGATTGATCTTTAAATGTTAACCTTACATTTCTGGGATAAACCCACTTGACCATCATTTATATAATTGTAGATACTATATACCTCACTTGCATATTTTATATATTGCTGAAATTGATTTGCTAATATTTCATTAAGGAGTTTTGTGTCTATGTTCATATGTTCATGAGGGATATTGATTGATTCATACTTTTTTAAAAGATTTTATTTAATTATTTGAAAGAGAGAGACACAGTGAGAGAGGGAACATAAGCAGGGGGAGTAGGAGAGGGAGAAGCAGGCTTCCTGCTGAGCAGGGAGCCCAATGTGGGGCTTGATCCCGGACCCTGGGATCATAACCTGAGCTGAAGGTAGATGCTTAACAGCTGAGCCATTCAGGTGCCCCCATACCTTTCTTTTTGATATATCTGTCAGGGTTAAGCTGGCTTTGCTTCTAAAAACATATTTGTATATGATTTATTATTTTTGTCCTTGTATGTTTGCTCAAATTCTTTAGGGAAATATTCTGGGTCTAGAGTTTTCTTTATCTCCATGTTCTTAATTATAAATTCATTTTCTTTAATATATTTAGGGCAGTTTATTTTTTCTATTGCTTCTTGTGTCAGATTTAAGCTATGCTTTGTGATAAACAAGTCCATTTCATTTAAAGTTATCAAATTCATTAGTAAAAATTGATCATAATATTCTCTTATTTTTCTTTGAGTATCTATCTGATCTGTAGTTATATCTTTCTTTCATCATTAATGTCAGTTATTTATGCTCTTCTTTCTTTTGTTCTTTATCAATATTCCTAGGATTCCACTGATTTTAATAATCTTTTCAAATGATTAATTTATTAATTTTATTAACTTTGGTTTTTTTATATCTAAATTATTTCTGCTCTTATTCTTTCATTTTATTTCCCTTGTTCTTTTTACTTATTTTGGATTGAATTTGTTCTTCTTTTTTGAGCTCCTATAGGTGGACACTTAGAAAGTTGATGTTATATCTTTCTGCCTTTCTATTAAACATTTATAACTAATAAGTTCCTCTATGTACTGTTTTATTTGCATCTCACAAATTTTGATATGTTGTCATCAGTTTGAAATATTTTTAAATTTCTCTTATACTTTCTTCTTTGACCCATGGATTATTTAGAACTGTGTTGTTTAATTTCCAGATACTTGGAGATTTTTCTTCCTAATTTTTATTGGTCTATTCATAAGGTAGGGGTCAGAGAACATAATCTTCAAGATTTCAGTATTTTAAATTATATTATGACTTACTTATTGTGACTTAAATTTTATTATGACTTACTTTATTATGTATACTGCACTTGAACTACCTACTTATCCAGAATTAAATTCAGACTCCAAGAGTTTAAAGACTTAGTCCTCCACAAGACTGCCCTTATTTCAGAAGTCAGCCACTAGTTTCAGGTCACCTGCACTTCTGACTGAACAGCTATAAATTTAGGGGTTTCCATAACCCCCTCAGATTCAGTAATTGGCTGGCATTCACTTTAAACACTATACTTAGGATCACAGTTTTATTATAAAGGATACAACTCAGGGATAGTCACATGAAAGAGGTACATAGTCTGGAAGGGTCTTGGATAAGGGGGTTCCATGCCTTCTCCCCATGGAGTCAGACCACAACAACCAGCCAACATATCAATGTTTCCACCATTCTGGAAGCTCTTCATGCTTTGGGTGTCCAGAGTGTATTTTGAGTATTAGGAGCATACACATTTGTGATTAGTATGTCTTCCTGATTAACTGAGCCTCTTCTCATTATGAAATGCCTCTCTTTATCTGTCAAAATACTCCCTGATTTAAAGTTTATTTTATCTAATATTAATAAAGTCTCAAAAAATTGTTATGCTTACTGTATTCCTAGTATATCTCTTTCCACTATTTATTTTCGATTTATTTATATTCAGAATACTCCTCATATGGTCAGCTATTACATGTCTTTCTTTTGATCCAACAATCTCTGCCTTTTGACTAGGGTGGTTAAACCACTTATATTTAATACAGTAATTGATATGATTGAGGTAGATTTATTATTTGCTATTTGCTTTCTGTTTTGCCCATATGTTTCTGTTCCTCTGTTTCTTTTTTTCTGCCTTCTTTAGTTCATTGACCACTATTTGGTTTCTACTTCACTGCAATGGCTTTTTAGCTGTATCTCTTTTTTGGTATTACTATAATGATTAAATGCATCCTTAACTTATCACATTCCCCTTAGAGTTAATAGTGTACCACTTTATATAAAGTGCAAAAAACATTACTCTGTCCTTTGTGCTACAGTTTTCACATATTTTATATCTAGAAATGTTATAAATTCCATGCCTTAATGTGTTTAGTGCTTATTAATTTTCAATGTGTTTAGATTACATCATGATTGCACTTTTTCAATTTTATTTTCATGTTTTAAACCATAGTGTGGTAGATTTTAAATGGTCACAAATACTACCAGATTGCAAATAATAGAACAAGGACAGATAAAGCAGTGAGGTAAAGAGCAACTGACAAGCTATATGATCTCTCCTGGGATCTGTTTCTCTGTCAAAAAAATTGCTATGAGGATTAAATGCATTATAGTTAGTTTATACAGAAGCTGGAGCTCAGTACAGGTTACTATTTCCTTTAAAAAGTTGGACTTTCAGGCTAAGATATTTACAATTAACATCAATGTGAGCTGTGTATTGTGAACCAAATATTAATAATGAAGCAAATGAAATGTAGACAAACTAAGTAATAAATCAAGGAAAATATTAATTTCTATTTATCCCAATGTGCATAGTAAAAAGTACTTATTAATTGGATGAAGTAAAAATAATTACCCAAATGCCCTTACCTTAATAGAATCTATATTTTGTAATTCTATTAACATGTCAATAAGTAATTCTGCTCCCAAATAGAATGGCAAAACACAGGTACAGAGGAAACAATCCTGGCTAATAGGAAATGTTTTATAAACATCCACTGTTTGTTTAAGAAGTATCTGTAGCTCCTGAGTAAAGTTCCAAAGGGCCCGACAGCAGTTCTGAAGCAGAGTCCAATAGCCACCACGATGAGCAAGAACCTAAAACAAAGACAACATTTAAAAAAACAAACTTTCAAAAGTTAGATATCTCTGAACTTCATCTTTCTGCAAAAATTATGTCAACAATAAAAAATAACTAACACCATTTATTGTGTGTCATTTATATCATTATCTCAGTTAATTCTAACAATAGCTCCTATGAAATAAGCATGCACTAGAATTCTACTTAACTTACAGATAAGGAAACACAGGCATGGAGCTAACTTGCACAGGGTCCTGATCTACTAAGTGGTTAGCTAAGATGTGCACACCAGCAGTCTGACTCAAAACATTCCATTGTTCTAGGTTCTGAGAATGTGGCAATGAGCAAGGATAACTGGGTCTGCCCTCATGTTGCTTCAGTTTATTAGGGGCGAATGACACTAGATAAGTAGACAAATAAAAATGTAGTTCCAGGGGTGCCTGGGTGGCTCAGTGGGTTAAGCCTCTGCCTTTGGCTCAGGTCGTGATCTCAGTATCCTGGGATCGAGCCCCACATCGGGCTTTCTGCTCAGTGAGGAGCCTGCTTCCTCCTCTCTCTCTCTGTGTGCCTCTCTGCCTACTTGTGATCTCTGTCTGTCAAATAAATAAATAATTTTTTTTAAATGTAGTTCCAGGGAATAGTAAGTATTGTAAAGAAAAATAAAGCAGAAATGGGTTAGAATCTGACAAGCATGAGATGATATGCCCTTTTAGACGGGGGTGGTCAGGGAAAAAGTCCTCTCTGAGGAGGTGACATGATCAGAGACTTGAATGTTGAGTTGAACAAGTCATGTGAAAGTGGGGGAGAGGGTGTTGGGAAGACAGCATTTGAAAGTGAGGGAACAGCAACTGCAAAGGATGGAGGATGAATTTGAGGGATGAGAAAGGAACAAGCTCTGTGCTCTCAAGATCACACAGAGAAGAGTGGACTGAATGAGAGCAAGATGAACTGAGTTCCAAGAAGTGAGCAAGACCCAGACCTTCCAGGGCCCTGAAGCTGGTGGAAGGACAGGATGCAGTGCCCATGGTCAAGGGGGATGATGTGGGTTTGCTTTGCATTTTTAAGAAATCACCTTCTCCACAGAGAAAATGGGAATGAAAGTGTTCTAGAAAGGATTGAATTCCTCTCAACTCTTGAGAGGTTTGAAGTATATGCCATTCCTGCAATGAGAAAAAGGAAACTAATTCCTTTGATTCCAATTTAAGTTTAATAATGTATCATATAATATTTAAGAAAAAAAAAAGAGAGGAAAGCATTTGAGAAGACACAATTGGCTTGTAGAAGCAAGGGGTCAGGAGCTAGGAGCAGGATTTTTCTGTTGCCCAAAAAGAGTGTTCCCTGTGTTCGAGGGAATGAAGTGATCTATCGTACCCCAGGTAGGAGTAAGACTCCAGAAAGGAACAACTGGTGTCACCATCATAGAAAGCCATGTCCCAAATGTGGCCAAGAAAGTTGCAAAGGAGTATCTGTATATTCACAGAGGTTGTGTAGATAAGGACAAAGGCCACCTCAGCTCTGCACCAATGGATGAATGATGACCAGAGCAGCTTACTCCTCTCCCTGACAGCCTCACAAGGTGTAAATCTTCAGCACTAATGGCAGGCAAACCTCAAAAATGACTGATGTGAAACCCAGCAAATTTTAGTTTCAAAGATGAAACTAAAATTATGCATAGCAAGTAAATAAGTACATCTTACATGCTCAAATAAATGGCTGAGATTTATGTCTATTAACTTAGCAAATTAGCTAAAATTAAATTAAAATTAAATTAAAAATTTAGCACCTTACCATTGCTCTCCTGCAATATAAGAAGATTTTCATAAAATGATCCAGTATACCCAAATTTGCAGCTCGATCCTTTTCTTTAGCACTAAGACCTGACTGAGAGTCTGAGTCATAAACTGTTTGTGTCTTGGATATATTTTCATCACTCATTCTGGAATTAATAAATGTGGAAAATTCTTCAGCATCTACAGTACAAAAATAAAGTATAACATTATTGAAAGCAGAAAGTTCCAGAAGACATAGGTGATAAGCATCAAATGAGTAATTAAGATAAGAAATGCTATATAAATTTGGAGGAAGGATGGGATTATCATGGACACAATGAACCAAGGAAAGTTTCTAGAGAAGGAGGCGTCCAGATTAGGTCTTAAAGGGTGAACATGGTTTAGCTATGCAAAGACTATGGAGAACATCATTCTGGGCAAGGGTAACAGCCAAGGGAACAATGCAGACGCAGGAATGTCATGTTTTCTAAGGGACCAATCATAGAATCCCACTTAATTTCCTTAATTTCTCCCTAAATAGTCCATTCCCAGGACATATACACTAGAAGGTGAGTAGCATTTCCTGGAGTTAAAAAGTGCAGCAAACATGTCCATGCATTATCTTATTGGTGTGATATAAAAATACAGATTTCTCCTACCACAAACTTCTCTTAGAACTTTGCATTAATTAATAAGTCTCAATAGCACAGTATTCTATTGGTGATTTCATGGGAGGTCTTAGGCAGGTAGTTTAAAAAAAAAAACCCTCAAGAAGCTATATATTACTATCTACATATAAAACTTGGACTCTGTGTCAAGGGAATTTACTTTCAAATACTTCAATATTCATATATAACATGATGGTACCAGTTGAATTTAATATACACCCTCGAAGAAATCAGAAAGCATATCAAGTACCTCAAATATAAATCAACACTCTGGGACAATTACCCAGCAAATGAAGTATCCTGATCAGCAGTAAGTTATATAGCACTTAAAATACCGTTACTAAAAATCTACATAAGAGGATTTGTAATAGCATGAAGATACTAGAAAGATATCTTTGTGAAATGAGTGGTATTCAAGATAGGTGATTGCTAAGAATAGTGTCATCAGTTGTGGCACCCAGATCAAGAGCTCTTTTCTTTTGCATTT
Source organism: Martes martes (assembly GCF_963455335.1). NCBI lineage: Eukaryota > Metazoa > Chordata > Mammalia > Carnivora > Mustelidae > Martes > Martes martes. The sequence goes on from NC_137895.1 coordinate 24,350,571, forward strand.
CTCCACCTTCCAGAGCAAGTCTCCTGTCACCTGAGCAGATGACAAGAATACAGGCTGGTCCTGCCATTCAAACAAATATTATTGCATTCACCTGGGAGTAAGCTTTCATGGAAGATGCTAGTTGGAGATCCTAAGGCAAGAGTAGACTCCCCTGAGTATAAAATCAGTACTATCAAACAGCTATAGGACTGTTTCCATGCCAGTTACATCAGAATGTATGGTGGAATTTGTTCTGAAACTTACTTCTGCTAAAATATAACCCCTGATATCAAGTCTTCACCTATCTTGACAACAGGAGGCTACCAATATTTTTAAAAGAACATTAGGGGTGTCTGGGTGGCTTAGTGGGTTAAGTGTCTGACTCTTGATTTCGGTCCAAATCAAGATCTCGGGGTTTTGAGATCGAGCCCAGCATGGAGCCTGCTTAAGATTCTCTCTTCCTGGGGTGCCTGGGTGGCTCAGTGGGTTAAAGCCTCTGCCTTCGACTCAGGTCATGATCTCAGGGTCCTGGGATCAAGCCCCGCATCGGACTCTCTGCTCAGCAAGGAGCCTGCTTCCTCCTCTCTCTCTGCCTGCCTTTCTGCCTACTTGTGATCTCTGTCTGCCAAATAAATAAGTAAAATCTTTAAAAAAAAAAAATTCTCTCTTCCTCTCCCTCTGCCCCTCCCCACCACTTTCTCCCTTTCTAAAAATACATACATACATACATACATACATTGTATTTGGTGAACAGCCAAATGATGTAGGTTAGCCACTGGTTTAGGTTAGAATACAACATATATATATCCAAATACACACCATAAAAATACAGAAAATTCTTCTTAAAAACTGAGAAAATAAGAATGTCCTACAAAATACCACAACTCAATTAAATTCCTGGGTCATTGGAAAATGATATGTGTACCTCTGTGTAACTGTGGAGTGTGTGTGTGTGTGTGTGTGTGTGTGTGTTCATGTGTGTGTTGTAGCAGTGAAAAAAATATAGAAGCAATTTGATAGTATACATCATAATTTTTTATTTTACCTGATGGTAAGTTGGCCTTTCTTTTTCTAGCTGTATGAAGGAAATCAAGTATCACTTTATAGTTTTCTAGAGTCAATTTCGTTGTTGGTAATACTGTTCCTGAATTATATAGTGAGAACATATTAGGATCACATGATCGGAAACTGCCAGGGGGAAAATATCATTAAAAAATATATATAAACAAAATTGAATTGAATCTGTCAAATACAATCTACTTTAATTTTTAAATTATTTGTGAGTTTGAGCTTCCAAATTTTGGATCATAACATATTCTTACACTTAACCAAAGCCAAACAATTTCCCATTAAATTTTAAAATTATACAATGTAACTTTGCTCTTAGGAATTTTAACATCAATATCTATTTCCCTGAAAGGGCCTTCAAAAATGGGAATGATGATCTATACTCATTCTAAGGGCTCTGAAACAATAATTTATGTCAATTTAACCTGATTAAAACAAAACTCAAAGAAGATACATACTATATAAAGCAATGTGTCCATAATCAATGTTACTTCTTTTATAAATTAAGGTCTAAGCAATAAATAATCCTCCACCAAAAATAAACAAATGCAAAAATATATGCATACATAAATATTGAGTATGTTTTAATGGTTTTAGTAAAATTGAATTTAGCACCAAGTTACCCTGATACAAATTTGGTCATTGTCTAATTGCTGTGCTATGAAGTAATCATGTCTGAATGGTCATGTATGATTGAAATTTCAGAGAATTCTTCTCAGTGTTCAGAGGAAAGTTAGGAAGCCCATCTGATCTGAATCATTCTCCTCTCTTGGCTTCAAAAATGGGTTACTTTGCCAAAAGCCTTCCCTGTGGGTCAGGCAATCTAACTACTTCTTAAATGCAAATCTGGTCTAGCCTGCATAGGAAAGGGAACTATCTGGAGACATTTTAATGAAGGTTCAATCTGGTAATGATTTAACCAAAATTCTAATGAAAACACATACCAAGTTTACCATGGATTTTACCTGCATATTTTATCACTGGATTATTTAAATAAATACCCTCTTAATTTGTAACCCTGTTACAGTCTCTCCTTCCTCCAATCCATTTGATACGTTGCTGTCAGAGAAATTTTCTGTCATTGCCCTGCTCAAAAACCCTTAATAATACACTACTGTATATAAATTAAAGTTCAGATTTAGTAGTTAAGACCCTCCATGATCTGCTACAGATCTTTTTTTTTAAATTATTTCACACTATTCCTTTTCATTTACCCTAGATTCTGGTCAGACCATTTCAGGTTCTCATCTTGTGTTTCCTACCTGGGCTCTAACTCACGTGCTTCCAACCACCTAGAATACCTCTTTCCCTATCTGCACATTTCTAAATCTTGCCTATTTATCAAGAACCAGGCCAAGTGGCCCTTCCCCATGAAATCTTTCCTGTGAGTTTCAGTCGGAGAAAAGCCTTTTCCCCATGAACAAAAAGACTTTTTGTATACTTCACCTTATATCATTATTTAAAGTTGTTCATTAACACCTGTGATCCACCCTGTGAGACTCTATCTTGTATGTCCTGCTCATCTTTTCATGCTCATTTTGTCTACCTCAGGAACTTGTATCTAACAGGAGCTCAGTTGTATTTTTTTCTTTATGAAAGGCTCTACTCGCCTTTTTAATGATTACATAGTAGTTCACATTATGTATTTATTTTCTATTTTATCTCCCATAACACTTTAGCCAAGGATACTCAAGAGCTCAACAGTGTCTTCTGAATTAATGATACAAAGTGTACATTGTATGAGAAAATACAATTTATGTTTATTGAGCCTTAAATATACCTCAAAATGAAAGTTTTGTCTAATATCTAACAACTATAGTTAATACACAATTAATATTATATTTCTCTTGAAATGATACTATCTCCTTCACAGAAAGCTATACTAACAAATATATTCAAGATATGTGCAGATTAGTACTTCCTAAGTGCTTATATCCAGCACCTGTTTGGGGAAGATTCTGAGACAAGAAATTAAGTAATATATCATTGATCAGTAAAGAAAGAAGCACTCTGTAAATCTTTTTAAGTTATTATCAACTTTGGAGCGCTGAACATAACAAACAAAATCCATGCTCATGCTAAAAAAGTATCATTCACGGATAATATTCTATACCTGACCACTGGATGTGAAGGGCCAAATTTCATCTTTGTACGCTCCCCCAGCTTCGTTAAAAGCAGGTTGAAGTGTGCACTTGCCAGATACAGGTTCATCTGAGCTCTCCAGGGCATCTCCTCAAGAAATATTTGATGGAACCTCTTCCTTTTCACAAAATTTAATATTATAGGATTCAAGTTATCCACCAGGAATCGATAAGCAAGTTTTCTAACATCAGTTCTCTTATTTCTGCCAAAGAGAAACAAGTTTTGAAATTACATAAGCTTCCAGATATTTAATAACAAACAATGACTCCAATTTGTATAAAGTACACCAAGAAGTCACTTGACTGCCCTTATGCAAATGTTTCTGGCTTATTCATCATTTCCTTGGCACTAAGAATGTGAAATAGGGCAGTAGAGAAGCCATGAGGATAAATAGTAAGGACAAAGACACTACGTATTGCCTTCTATTCTCTATAATGTCTGTGTCCTAAGCTCCAACCAGACAGCTTTTCTTTTCCATAACCAAAAGGCCACTGAGATCAGACAATGGAATTATAACATAATGTTCACATTCACCCCCTTACTTCAATATTAAACAAGAAAATCATTTGTCTGTATTGTTCCTCAAGGAAAAAAGCAATGGAGCAAGTTTTTCCAACATTAGTTAGACTAGAGCAGAAATAAAATATCAATCAACTAAAATGAAATAACTTCATAAATCCATATTCAAGGGAGGAGTCAAGATGGCAGAAAAGTAGCAGGCTAAAGTGACATCAGGTAGCAGGAGATCAGCTAGATAGCTTATCAAACCATTCTGAACACCTACAAATCCAACAGGAGATTGAAGAGAAAAAGAGCAGCAACTCTAGAAACAGAAAATCAACCACTTTCTGAAAGGCAGGACTGGCGGAGAAATGAATCCAAAGTGATGGGAAGATAGACCGCGGTGGGAGGGGCCAGCTCCCTGCAAGCAGTGGGGCAATGGAGCACAAAATCAGAACTTTTAAAAATCTGCTCCACTGAGGGACATAGCTCGAGAGGCTAAATCAGGGTGAAGCCCATGCGGGGACAGCATGGTCTCAGGTTCCACGGGGTCATCAAAGGATCAGGGCTGTCTGAGTGTCAGAGAAATTGCAGGTATTAGAGCAGGGAAGCCAGCTACATAGACAGAGCCAAGGAATGAGCTCTCAACTCGGGGTTACCTTAAATTGTGATCCGTGACACAGACCACTGTTCTGTGAGCAGGGACCCCACAAGATCCAGGGAAACCCCCTTGGAAGAGCGCAGGGATCTATGGGATTTGGATACTCCAGACAGGGCTGTGTGCCAGAGACAGAGATGCTTGGTCACAGGCCCGGTGAGCTCGGAGCGCAGCTGGAGACCAGAGAGAGGGGAGTGATTGAGTGATTTTCTCCAAGGGCGCACTGAGGAGTGGGGTCCCAAGCTCTTGGCTCCTCCGGGCGGGAGACTGGGAGGCCGCCATTTTCATTCCCATCCTCCGGAACTCTATGGAAAGCGTTCAGGGAACAAAAGCTCCCGAAAGCGAACCCAAGCAGATTACTTAGCCCGGCCCCTGGTAAGTGTGGTGCAATTCCACCTCGGGCAAAGACACTTGAGAATCACTACAACAGGCCCCTCCCCAAGAAGATCAGCAAGAAATCCAGCCACGACCAAGTTCACTTACCAAGGAGAACAGCAGAATTCCAGAGGAGGAGAAAGCAAAGTATGGAATTCATGGCTTTCTCCCCATGATCCTTTAGCCTTGCAAAGTTAATTTTTTTTATTTTTTTTTCTTCTGCTAAATTTTTTTTTTTTTACTTTTACCCTTTCCTCTTTTAACGTTTTTTAACTAGGTAATCTTAACAATACCTTTCCAAAAAAAAATATTTTTTGAACCTTCATGATTATAGTCATATTTTAACCTTCATTGTATCTAACTTTATTTTTTGTATACACATAGGGTTTTTTCTTCTAAAAAAATTTGGGATACAACTTCTAATAGATCAAAATATACCCTAAATCTAGCACAGGGCTTTGTTCTAGTCTGAAGCCTGAGCAAATTCTCTCCACTCTCCACTTTTTCTTTATTCTCCCAACCAACTTATCAACTCTTTTTTTAGAAATTTAAAAAAAAAATTTGTCTTTATAGTCATATTCCATCCCTCCATTGTGTTTACCCTTATATATGTTTTTCATTCTTTAAAATTTGGGGAGGTAGTTTCTTCTAAGAGACCAAAATATTCCCAAAATTCAGTGGGTGACCCTGTTCTATTCACCAGTCTAATATATATATATATATATATATATATATATATATTCTTTTTTATATTTTTAATTTTTTTTTATTTTTTTTTCTCTGAAGTTCTTTTTACCCCCTTTCTTCCCCCCATGATTTGGGGTCTCTTCTGATTTGGTTAAAGCACATTGTCCTGAGGTCTTTGCCACCCTTTTAGTATTTTATTTGTTCCTTCATATATTCTTATCTGGATAAAATGACAAGGCAGAAAAATTCACCACAAAAAAAAAAAAAAAAAAAAACAAGAGGCAGTACCACAGGCCAGGGACCTAATCAATATGGACATTGGTAATATGTCAGATCTAGAGTTCAGAATGATGATTCTCAAGGTGCTAGCTGGACTCGAAAAAGGCATGGAAACACTTTCTGGAGAAATTAAAGAACTAAAATCTGACCAAGTTGAAATCAAAAGAGCTATTATTGAGTGTAATAAAAAATGGAGGCTCTTACTACTAGGATAAACGAGGCAGAAGGGAGAATTAGTTATATAGAAGAACAAATGACAGAGAATAAAGAAGCTAAGCAAAAGAGAGACAAACAGCTACTGGACCATGATGGGAGAATTCGAGAGGTAAGTGATATCATAAGATGAAACAACATTAGGATAATTGGGACTCCAGAAGAAAAAGAAAGAGAAAGGGGAGCAGAAGTTATATTGGAGAGAATTATCGTAGAGAATTTCCCTAATAAGGCAAAGGGAACAAGCATCAAAGTCCAGGAGGCACAAAGAACCCACATCAAAATCAGTAAGAATAGGTCCACACCCAGTCTCTTCAATAAATGGTGCTGGAAAAAATGGACAGCTATATGTAGAAGAAAGAAACTCAACCATTCTCCTACACCATACACAATATAAACTCAAAATGGATAAAAGACCTCAACATGAGACAGGAATCCATCAGAGTCCTAGAGGAGAACATAGGCAGTAACCTCTTCGATATCAGCCACAGCAACTTCTTTCAAGATATGTCTCCAAAGGCAGAGGAAACAAAAGCAAAAATGAACTTTTGGGACTTCATCAAGATCAAAAGCTTCTTCACACCAAAGGAAACAGTCAACAAAACAAGGAGGCAACCCACAGAATGGGAGAAGATATTTGCAAATGACAGTACAGACAAAAGGTTGATATCCAGGATCTATAAAGAACTTCTCAAAATCAACACACACAAAACAGATAATCATGTCAAAAAATGGGCAGAAGACATGAACAGACAGTTCCCCAATGAAGACATACAAATGGCTATCAGACACATGAAAAAATGTTCATCATCACTAGCCATCAGGGAGATTTCAAATTAAAACCACATTGAGATACCACCTTACACCAGTTAGAATGGCCAAAATTAGCAAGACAGGAATTAACGTGTGTTGGAGAGGATGTGGAGAAAGGGGAACCCTCTTCCACTGTTGGTGGGAATGCAAGTTGGTGCAGCCACTTGGGAGAATGGTGTGGAGATTCCTTAAGAAATTAAAAATAGAGCTTCCCTATGGTCCTGAAATTGCACTACTGTATTTACCCCAAAGATACAGATGTAGTGAAAAAAAGGGCCATCTGTACCCCAATGTTTATAGCAGCATTGGCCACGGTCGCCAAACTGTGGAAAGAACCAAGATGCCCTTCAATGGATGAATGGATAAGGAGGATGTGGTCCATATACACTATGAAGTATTATGCCTCCATCAGAAAGGATGAATACCCAACTTTTGTAGCAACACGGATGGGACTGGAAGAAATTATGCTGAGTGAAATAAGTCAAGCAGAGAGAGTCAATTATCATATGGTTTCACTTATTTGTGGAGCATAACAAATAACATGGAGGACATAGGAAGATGGAGAGGAGAAGGGACTTGAGGGAAATAGGAAGGGGAGATGAACCATGAGAGACTGCGGACTCTGAAAAACAATCTCAGGGTTTTGAAGGGGCAGGGGTGGGAGGTTGGGGGAGACAGGTGGTGGGTATTATGGAGGGCACCTATTGCATGGAGAACTGGGTGTGGTGCATAAACAATGAATTCTGTTATGCCGAAAAGAAATAAATTAAAAAAAAAAAAAAAAGAATAGGTCCACAACCTGTCATCTAGTAGTAAAATTTACAAGTTTAATGACAAAGAGAAAATCCTGAAAGCAGTCCAGGACAAGAAGTCTGTAACATACAATGGTAAAAATATTAGATTGGCAACAGACTTATCCACAGAGACCTGGCAGGCCAGAAAGAACTGCCATGATATATTCAGAGCACTAGATGAGAAAAACATGCAGCCAAGAATACTATATCCAGCTAGGCTATCATTGAAAATAGAAGGAGAGATAAAAAGCTTCCAGGACAAACAAAAACTAAAAGAATTTGTAAACACCAAACCAGCTCTACAGGAAATATTGAAAGGGGTCCTCTAAGCAAAGAGAGAGCCTAAAAGTAGTAGATCAGAAAGGAACAGAGACAATATACAGTAATAGTTACCTTACAGGCAATACAATGGCACTAAATTCATATCTTTCAATAGTTACCCTGAATGTAAATGGGCTAAATACCCCAATCAAAAGACACAGGGTATCAGAATGGATTAAAAAAAACAAAACCCATCAATACGCTGTCTACAAGAAACTCATTTTAGAGCCAAAGACACCTCCAGATTTAAAGTGAGGGTATGGAAAACTATTTACCACGCTAATGGACATCAAAAGAAAGCTGGAGTGGCAATCCTTATATCAGATCAATTAGATTTTAATCCAAAGACTATAATAAGAGATGAGGAAGGACACTATATCATACTCAAAGGGTCTGTCCAACAAGAAGATCTAACAATTTTAAATATCTATGCCCCTAACATGGGAGCAGCCAACTATATAAACCAATTAATAACAAAATCAAAGAAACACATCAACAATAATACAATAATAGTAGGGGACTTTAAGACCCCCTCACTGAAATGGACAGATCATCCAAGCAAAAGATCAACGAGGAAATAAAGGCCTTAAATGACACACTGGACCAGATGGACATCACAGATATATTCAGATCATTCCATCCCATAGCAACAGAATACACATTCTTCTCTAGTGCACATGGAACATTCTCCAGAATAGATCACATCCTGGATCACAAATCAGGTCTCAACCGGTACCAAAAGATTGGGATCACTCCTGCATATTTTCAGACCACACTGCTCTGAAACCAGAACTCAATCACAAGAGGAAAGTTGGAAAGAACTCAAATATACATGGAGGCTAAAGAGCATCCTACTAAAGAATGAATGGGTCAACCAGGAAATTAAAGAAGAATTGAAAAAATTCATGGAGACAAATGATAATGAAAACACAACTGTTCAAAACACAACTGTTCAAAAGCAAAACAGCAAAGGCAGTCCTGAGAGGAAAATATATAGTGGTACAAGCCTTTCTTAAGAAACAAGAAAGGTCTCAAATACACAACCTAACCCTACACCTAAAGGAGCTAGAGAAAGAACAGCAAAGAAAGCCTAAACCCAGGAGGAGAAGAAAAATAATAAAGATCAGAGCAGAAATCAGTGAAATAGAAACCAAAAGAACAGTAGAACAAATCAACGAAACTAGGGGCTGGTTGTTTGAAAGAATTAATTGAAAGAATTAAGATTGATAAGTCTGGCCACAGACTTATAAAAAAGAAAAGAGAAAGGACCCAAATTAATAAAATCATGAATGAAAGAGGAGAGATCACAACCAACACCAACGAAATCAAATCATCATAAGAACAAATTATGAGCAACTTTACACCAGCAAATTTGACAATCTGGGAACAATGGATGCATTCCTAGAGACCTATAAACTACCACAACAGAACCAGGAAGAAATAGAAAACTCAACAGACCCATAACCAGTAAGGAGATTGAAACAGTCATCAAAATACCTCCCAAAAAACAAGAGCCCAGGGCCAGATGGCTTCCCAGGGGAATTCTACCAAACATTTAAAGAAGAATTAATACCTATTCTTCTGAAACTGTTCTAAAAAATACAAATGGAAGGAGAACTTCCAAGTTCATTTTATGAGGCCAGCATTACCTTGATCCCAAAACCAGACAAAGACTCCATCAAAAAGGAGAATTACAGACCAATATCCTTGATGAACACGGATGCAAATATTCTCACCTAAATACTGGCCAATAGGATCCAACAGTACCTTAAAAGGATTATTCACCACGACCAAGTGGGATTTACTCCAGGGCTGCAAGGTTGGTTCAACATCCGCAAATCAATCAATGTGATACAATACATTAATAAAAGAAAGAGCAAGAACCATATGATACTCTCTCTCAATAGATGCTGAAAAAGCATTTGACAAAGAACAGCATCCTTTCCTGATCAAAACTTTGCAAAGTGTAGGGATAGGGGATACATACCTCAATATCATCAAAGCCATCCGTGAAAAACCCACCACAAATATCATTCTCAATGGAGAAAAACTGAGAGTTTTTCTGCTAAGGTGAGGAACATGGCAAGGATGTCCATTATCACCACTGCTATTCAACATAGTACTAGAAGTCCTAGCCTCAGCAATCAGACAAAAAAAAAAAAGAAATTAAAGACATCCAAATTGGCAAAGAAGATGTCAAACTATCACTCTTTGCAGATGATATGATACTATGTGTGGAATACCCAAAAGACTCCACTCCAAATCTCCTAGAACTTGTACAGGAATTCAGTTAAGTGTCAGGATATAAAATCAATGCACAGGAATCAGTTGCATTTCTTTACACCAACAACAAGACAGAAGAAAGAGAAATTAAGGAGTTAATCACATTTACAAATGCACCCCAAAACCATAAGATACCTAGGCATAAACCTAACCAAAGAGGCAAAGAATCTATACTCAGAAAACTATAAAGTACTCATGAAAGAAACTGAGGAAGGCACAAAGAAATGGAAAAATGTTCCACACTCATGGATTGGAAGAACAAATATTGTGAAAATGTCTATGCTACGTAAAGCAGTCTACACATGTAATGCAATCCCTATCAAAATCCCACCTTTCTTTTTCAAAGAAAGGGAACAAATAATCCTAAAATTTATATGGAACCAGAAAAGACCTTGAATAGCCAGACGAATATTGAAAAAGAAAGCCAAAGTTGGTGGCATCACAATTCCAGACTTCAAGCTCTAACACAAAGCTGTCATCATCAAGACAGTATGATACTGGCACAAAAACAGACACATAGATCAATGGAACAGAATAGAGAGCCCAGAAATAGACCCTCAACTCTACGGTCAACTAATCTTCAACAAAGCAGGAAAGATTGTCCGATGGAATAAAGACAGTCTCTTCAACTAATGGTGTTGGGAAATTTGGACAGCCACATGCAGAAGAATGAAACTGGACCATTTCCTTACACCACACACGAAAATAGACTCAAAATGGATGAAAGACCTCAGTATGAGACAGGAATCCATCAAAAACCTTGAGGAGAACACAGGTAGCCAGCTCTTCAACCTCAGCCACAGCAACTTCTTCCTAGAAACATCGCCCACGGCAAGGGAAGCAAGGCCAAAAATGAACTCTGGGACTTCATCAAGATCAAAAGCTTTTGCACAGCAAAGGAAACAGTCAACAAAACCAAAAGACAACTGACAGAACGGGAGAAGATATTTACAAACAACATATTAGATAAAGGGCTAGTATCCAAAATCTATAAAGAACTTATCAAACTCAACACCCAAAGAACAAATAATCCAATCAAGAAATGGGCAAAAGACATGGACAGACATATCTGCAAAGAAGACATCCAGATGGCCAACAGACACATGAATGCTCCACATCACTCACCATCGGGGAAATACAAATCAAAACCACAGTAAGATACCACCTTACACCAGTCAGAATGGCTAAAATTAACAAGTCAGGAAATAACAGACACTGGCGAGGATGCGGAGAAAGGGGAACGCTCCTACACTGTTGATGGGAATGCAAGCTTGTGCAACCACTCTGGAAAACATCATGGAGGTTCCTCAAAAAGTTGAAAATAGAGCTACCCTATGACCCAGCAATTGCACTCCTGCGTATTTACCCTAAAGATGCAAACGTAGTGATCCAAAGGGGCACGTGCACCTGAATGTTTACAGCAGCAATGTCCACAATAGCCAAACTATGGAAAGAACCTAGATGTCCATCAACAGGTGAATAAAGAAGATGTGGTATATATATACAATGGAATACAATGCAGTCATCAAAAGAAATGAAATCTTGCCATTTGCAACAACATGGATGGAACTAGTGGGTATTATGCTTAGTGAAATAAGTCAATCAGAGAAAGACAACTATCATATGATGTCCCTGATATGAGGAAGTTGAGGGGCAGCGTGCGGGGTTTGGTGGGTAGGAAAAGAATAAATAAAACAAGATGGGATCGGGAGGGAGACAAACCATAAGAGACTCTTAATCTCACAAAACAAACTGAGGGTTGCTGCAGGGAGGGGGGGGGTAGGGAGAGGGTGGTGGGGTTATGGACATTCAGGAGGGTGAGTGCTGTGAAGTGTGTAAACCTGGTGATTCACAGACATATACCCCTGGGGCTAAATAATACAATAAAAAAAATCCATATTCAATATGCTCTGAAAAAAAACTAGTATTCTAAAATTTAGCTAGTAGTTCATATCTTAAGTGTAGCATATCTTCAATTTGTTTAAAATTATTCCTATCAAAATCTCAAAGTCATCCAGCTATTTTTATAGTTGCGTAATTGTTTACATGGCATGATATGATTTCTTCAAAGTACCTCTCTCCTTTTTTTTATGTTGACATTGCTACTGTCTCATTGGTCAGCACCATTCTGTCTTATTTATATTGGAGAGAGGAAAAAGAATCTCAATTGGTAAGTGAGAGTATCTTGCTCACTTTAATAGATAATATGTCTAAATCTGACACAACACACACATACACACACACTCGAAAAGGAAAGGAAGGTGGATGGAAGGTCAAGTATCCCCAAAAGGTCCAGGAGAGTTTGACAGGACTAGCCACATCTTTCCTCACTGAAGGTGAGAGTCCAGGGAGAGCAGTGACAGAAGAGAGCCTTCTTCTACATATCTTGTCAAGGTAGTAACAGACTCCAGGGGGTCTGGAAGGGAGCAAGTGCCAGCCCAAAGGGTAGAGAATGCTGCTTCTTTTACCACCTGAGTAGTTCCTACTGTGCAGGGTACTCCATGAGCAGCTCTGTCTCTATGAGCCACAGATGTGAGCAGACCCAGCAGCCAGAGAGGAAACTCAGGAGGGACAGTCAACATAAATAAATGCTCAGTGATATGGACCATAAGAAGAAGAAGATAGAAACATGAATTAGGAAAATATTAAGGAATCCAGACATTATCATCTGTATATTTTAGCTTGAACAACTAAGTTAATATATTGACCTTAACGGAAACAGGATTCTTACAATTATAAAAAAATTACAATTAGAGAAAGAGAAAACATTGGAAAGTATCTTGTGGTATGGAACTGAAAATGGATGTATCTGTATGACCTTACAATTTTAAATAGATACATAGCTCTATTTAGATGGACATAGATATTTCCTAGTATTGTCTGTTGAAAGGACCAAGAAGCAAAGAAACCTCCAGAACTTAGATTCTAAATACCACTTCCACTAAAAGGAATCAACTGTTTCCAGGGCCAGGACAGGGAAGGTACAAGATGAACATCTTGAGGTAATAGGAAGAAGCTCAAAAAAAAGATGGTGACATATCAAAAAGACTAAGGAGCTAGGCTGAAAGGGCTCCTAATGGCCAAATATGGAAAAATTTGAGACTCAAAATAAATAATAATGTTGATTTAATAAAGGATATCTACAAAAACAAACCTACCACAAATATAATTCTTAATGATAAAATGTTGGAAGCCTGAACACTTTTTCTCTGAAATGGGAATCAGACAAAGATATCCACTAACATCATTTCTTTCAGCACTGAAATAGCAGGCTTAGCAAGAACAAAAACAATAAAAAGGCAGTGGGGGAGGGGAAGTACAAGGATTGAAAATTAAGAAGTAAAACAGCTGTCCATCATAAATAATACAATTGTATATTTATAAAATCCAAAATAACCTAGAGTTAAGGTATTAGAATTAATCAGTGAATTTTTAAGCCCATGGAAGACAAAGTCGATATACAAAAAATAGCTCTATTTCTACATACCAGCAATAAACAATTACAAATTAAATTCTAAAGAGATAATTCTAGTAACTTAAAAAATACCTAGGAATTATCAAAGCAAAGATGTGCAATACCTACTCACAGAAAATAGAAAATATAAGGATAATTTTAAATTATGTAGAACTAAATGAGAATAAAAACACTACTATATACTAAAAATTGTAAAGTATATTTAAAATAGTGATAAGAAACATTTTAGCCTTCAATGTTTTCTGATTCAGAACAATTCCAACCAAATTTCCAACAAGTTTTTTGTATTTCTAAATTATCACATAATTTCTACTTTTCCCCATGAATTACTTCTAAATGTCTACTTAAGACTTTCAAATGTATAGGATCTTTTTGGTTCTATCTTTTCAAAAATTGGTCTCTACTGTAATCGATTACAGTAAAATGTGGTTTGTATGAGTCCAATGTTTGAAATTTTTTGAGATTTGCCTTATAGCCAATGCTATAAATGTTCTATGTGCTTTAAAAAATAAATGCTTTGTTAAAAAATCCTCTAAAAAATAGGCATGTTCTACTTGTTGGCTATTCAAGACATTTTTCCTCCGAAATTTAGAACCAGCTTGCCCAATGTCCATCAAGATAATCCTAAAATTAAATGAGGTAAGCATCCTACAACTGTACATACTCCTAGAGAACTATCTGTTCATGTTTTTTTATCAGTTTTTTTACAATTTTATTTTTAAGTGTCTTTTGCTCATTTTCTAATTGGACTGTTTGTTTTTATTATTCTTTTGAATTTTGAGAGATCTTTATATATTCCAGATATAAGGTCTTTCTTGGATATGTGGTTTGCAAATACTTCCCAGTATGTAGCTTATGTTTTCATTCTTTTCACAGGTTCTTTCACAGAGCAAAAGTTTTAAATTAAAAAAAAAAAGTTTTAAATTTTGATGAGGCCTGAGGTTGTATGGTAAGCATATGTTTAATTTTATAAGAAATCCCACAGTCTTTCCAGAGTGGCTGCATCTTTTCACATTCCCACCAGCACTGTATGCATGACCCAGTTTTAGCATTACCACTATTTTTTATTTTATCCATTAAAGTAAGTTTTAGTGATACCTTGTGGCTTTAATTTGGGTTTCTCTAATGGCTAATGATACTGAACATCTTTTTATGTGTTTATTTGCCATCTGCATATAAGCAAAATTTTCAATATCTCTTCACAATATGACCATCCACACAGAAAACTTGTATCTATGAATAAATTATCAAGCCTATAGAAGACTGAATTGTTTACAAATCACTTAAGTTCTTATACAAAAGAATAGAAGCATTCAAAAATGTAATTTTAAAACACCATTACATTAATACCAAAAAGCACTTATTTGATGTCGCTAATGAAAGATGTATAACATCTTTACAGAAAGTATCATAAAAATCTATTGAAAGACATAAGTATATGGTCTGTATACTAATAGAAAGAAACAATACTTGGGGGAGGGCTTCTAAAACCAATTATATAGTCAATTATATCTCTGTCAAAATCATGAGTTTTTTGTGTTACCTGACGAAATACTCTGTGGAAGTATTCCAAAATACTCTGTGGAAGAATATCCAAGATTTATGTGAACACGGTGGAGAGACTTGTTCTATCAGACAACAAGAATCAATTTAATGCCAGAGTAAGTGTGATGGTGTGATATTGACCCACAAAAAGATTAAACAGACTAGGACAGAAAAGAGATCTCAAAACTATATATATGAATACTTGCTAAACGACAAAATGACAGTGGAGAATAAACAACTTGATAAATGCCTAACAATGGCTACTTGGTAAATGGGGCTAGCCAGCGGGGTACCTATAACAAAACTACAAGAGATGGGGAGGGGGATTATTCTTCTCACAATTCAAAGAAATAAAATACAGTTAGATGAAACTCCTAAATCTGGGCACATGGGTGTCTCAGTCAGTTAAGCAACTGCCTTCAGCTCTTCAGCTCAACTAATGATCTCAGGGTCCAGGATTGAGCCCCACTTCAGGCTCTGCTCAGTGAAGAGCCTGCTTCTTCCTCTCCTCCATCCCTCCCCACCGCTTATGCACTCTCTTTCTCTCTCTCAAATAAATAAATAAAATCTTAAAAAGAAAAAGAAACTCCTAAATGTGAAAATCTAAAATTTAAATTCACAAAAATACCTTTACTATCTTGTTCAAAAACAACAAAGAGAAATGGTGATACATTTTGTTTCATTAACAATTATAAATTTTGATTAAGAAAGAAAATCTTTAAAATGTAAATAGATGAGTCACAAACTGGGAAAAGCAATAGTATCCAAACTTCTAAAAATAAATGAGAAAACTACAGAAGTTTTTAAATGTACAAAGGATTTAAACAAGCAGCGCTGAGAACAGAAAAACACTAGGGTCTAATAAAAACATGAAAAGATGCCTAACCTCTTTAGTAATAAAATAAATAAAAATTAAAATAATAATGACATAAAATTTCACAACTCCACAGTCCATAAAAATTCAAAAATTTGATAATACTATCAAGTGTTGGTAAAGATGTTGAAAATGGAAACTTGACACATGACTAACAGAAATTTAAGAGCAACTTAGCTATAACTAGTACTGTGAAAAATGTTCATATCTACATGATATGTTCATATCTACATGACTACACTCTCAGTCAATGAGAGATGAAGAATACAATAAATGAGATTAGAAACAGGTTTGATGAGGGGGCCTGGGTGGCTCGGTAGGTTAAGCCTCTGCCTTCAGCTCAGGTCATGATCCCAGGGTGCTGGGATCAAGCCCCGCATCAGGGTCTCTGCTCAGCAAGGAACCTGCTTCCCCTACCCTCTGACTGCCTCTCTACCTACTTGTGATCTCTCTCTCTCTCTCTGTCAAATAAATAAATAAAATCCTTTTTTAAAATGCCATTAAAAAAAACAGGTCTGATGCAATGAACAGTAGGCTGGGGGAAAAAAAAAAAAAAGAGGAATGAATTAGTGACCTAGAAGATAAAATAATGAAATACAATGAAGCTGAACAAAAGAGAGAAAGAAGAATTATGCAACACAAGAATAAATTTAGGGAACTCAGTGACTCCATCACATGTAATAACATTCTTATCATAGAATTCTCAGAAGAAGAGAGAAAGGCTGGCAGAAGATTTATTTCAAGAAATAACAGCATAAAACTTCCCTAATCTGAGGAAGGAAACAGACATCCAGGTCCAGGAGGCACAGAGAACCCCCATCAAAATCAACAAAAGCAGGCCGACACCAAGACATATTGTAATTGAATTTGCAGAATATAGTAACAAAGAAAAAACCTTAAAAGCAGCAAGATAAAAGAAGTCATCAACTTACACAGGAAAACCCATAAGGCTACCTGGAAAGTTCTCAAAAGAAACTTGGCAAGGCAGAAGGGAGTGACATGATATATGCAAACTGCTGAATGAGAAAAATCTACTCCCAAGAATACTCTATCCAGCAAGGCTACCATTCAGATATTGAAGGAGAAATGGTTTCCCAGACAAATGAAAACTAAAGGAGTTCATGACCACTAAACCAGCTCTGCAAGAAATATTGAAGGGAACTCTTTTGAGTGGAAAGGAGAGACCAAAAGTGACAAAGACAAGCTAGGATCAGAGAAAACCTCCAGAAATGACAAAAAAGTAATAAAATGGCAATAACTACATATCTATCAATAATTACTTTGCATGTAAATGGACTGAACAAGACCCATCTATATGCTGGCCATAAAAGACTCATCTGAGATCTAAAGACATATGCAGATTGAAAGTGAGGGGGTGGAGAAACATTTATCATGCAATTGGAAGCCAAAATAAAGTCAGAGTAGCAATACTTATGTCAGAAAATTAGACTTGGGGCATCTGGGTGGCTCAGTGGGTTAGGCCTCTGCCTTCGGCTCAGGTCATGATCCCAGCGTCCTGGGATCGAGCCCCATATTGGGCTCTCTGCTCGCTCGCTGGGAGGCCTGCTTCTCCCTCTCCCACTCCCCCTCTGCTTGTATTCCCTCTCTCACTGTGTCTCTCTCTGTCAAATAAATAAAATCTTAAAAAAAAAAAAAAAGGAAAGAAAATAAGACTTTCTGTTCTTGTATTGTTTTTATCCTGCTTTGGTATTTCGGGTAGTACTGGCCTCATGCAATGATTCTGAATGTGTTCCCTCTATTCCATTATTTGTAAAATTTGATAAAGATTATCATTAATTATTTTTCTTAAATGCTTGGTAGATTCACCAATGAAACAAGGTGATCTAGAGCTTTTCTGTGCTGGGAGATTTTTTATTCCTAATTCAACTTTAATTCTTGTTATTGGTCTAAGAAGATGTTCTACTTCAAGATTCATGATTCAATCTTGATAACTTGTTTGTTTTTAGGATTATCTGGGTTTTTTCCTAAGTTATCTGATTTGTTAATATATAATTGTTTCTAGTAATATAGTTACCATACTATGTATTTTTGTGGTTATCTGTTCTATTTTTTTCTCTTCCATTTCTTATTTTGTTTTGTTTTTTGGGTTTTTTTTAAGATTTTTTTTTATTTATTTGACACAGAGAGAGAGATCACAAGGAGGCAGAGAGGCAAGCAGAGACAGAGGAGGAAGCAGGCTCAGCGCTGAGCAGACAACCTGATGCAGGGCTTAATCCCAGCACCCTGAGATCAGGACCTGAGCCGAAGGCAGAGGCTTAACCCTCTGAGCCACCCAGGTGCCCCCCTTATTTTGGTTTTTGAGACTAAGGCTTCTCTTTTTTTTTCTTAGTTGATGTAATTAGAGCATTGTCAATTTTGGGGTTTTTTGTTTTTTGTTTGTTGGGGTTTTTTTTGAAAAACTGGTCATTACTTTTAATATTACATTATTGCTTATTCTGGTCTCTATTTTATTTATTCCTGATTTTTCTTTGTTATTTCCTTCCTCTACTAAATTTCAGCCAAGTTTCTTCTTTTTCTAGTTCCTTGTGGTATAATATTGTATATTTGAACTTGTTTTCTTAATATAAGCATTTATAGCATAAAAAATCATAATTTAAATAAAGAAAATGAATAAACAGATAGTAGGCAAATGCAAAGTGAGAGTGGCTCTATTTTTTTTTATAGTAAAACTTACAAGTCTTTTTTTTTAAATTTATTTATTTGCTTATTTTAATAAACATATAATGTATTTTTATCCCCAGGGGTACAGGTCTGTGAATCGCCAGGTTTACACATTTCACAGCACTCATCATAGCACATACCCTCCCCAATGTCCATATCCCCACTACCCTTCTCCCGTCCCCTCTCCCCCCAGCAACCCTCAGTCTGTTTTTTGAGATTGAGTCTTTTATGGTTTGTCTCCCTCTCAATCCCATCTTCTTTCATTTTTTCTTTTCCTACCCCCCTAACCCCCCCCCCCAGATTGCACTACTGGGTATATATCCTAAAGATACAAATGTGGTGCTCCGAAGGGGCACGTGCACCCGAATGTTTATAGCAGCAATGTCCACAATAGCCAAACTATGGAAAGAACCTAGATGTCCATCAACAGATGAATGGATAAAGAAGATGTGGTATATATACACAATGGAATACTATGCAGCCATCAAAAGAAATGAAATCTTGCCATTTGCGACAACGTGGATGGAACTAGAGGGCATTATGCTTAGCGAAATAAGTCAATTGGAGAGAGTGGCTCTATTAATATGTACATGTTGCTCTTAAAATTGAAATCATTAAACAGATAAAGAAAGACATTCTATATATATAATAAAGATAAGATATATAAAGAATATTTAAGAATTGTAAGTTCATACTCATAAAAATAGAAGCTAAACATTTACCATGATAAGTTTTATGGTTTCAGTTTTTTTGGACAAGAACTTAAGGACCACAAATAATGCAAAGTAATTTATGAACTGGTCTTTAACCACCCTATCTAAACTACTCCTGCCATCACTTCCACCCAAGGCCAGTTAATCTATAACATATCATCCTGTTCACTTAGTTTATAAAATGTACCAAAATTTTACACTGTCTTGTTTATTTGTGTGTTTACTTATTTATTGTGCTCCTGTCATTAGTATGTAAGTTCCCCAAGGGCAGTGATCTTATCTATTTAGTCCACCATTATATCCCTCGTTCTGAAAATAATGCCAACAACACAGTAACATTTACTGAATTAATTAATCAGTTAATACCTTTCATGTTCTGCCATTTCAGAAACAGATGGATTTTTGGAAAAAAATTCTCTTAGAGTTTCATTTCTTTTACTTCTTCTCCTTGGCAACAGTTCTACAGTCTTAATATGAGAGATGACAAAAATGTTACAAATTAAAGCTAAATTCTAAACACAATATTATAATTTACTCATACTCTAATGCTTATCTCTAGACATTGAAATACAGTGATTTCTTTATATCACTCAATTAAAATTACTATTAAAAGAAACCAAAAAATGTGATTATAAAAATAACCATGTGATAACTTAAGAATTATAATGTACCGGGACACCTGGGTGGCTCAGTCAGTTAAGTGTCCAACTCTTGATTTGGGTTCAGATTATGATCTCAAAGTTGTTAAGATCAAGCCCCAAGTCAGGCTCTAAGTGTAGCCTGCTTAAGTAAGATTCTCTCTCTCCCTCCGCTCCTCCTCCCTCCCACTTATACACACATGCCAGCACTCTTTTTCTCTCTCTCTCTCAGAAGAAAAGTAAAGAAAATAAAAAGAATTATGATGTACTGTATAATAATAAAATTATTTGTTGATCTTTCCTTGTTTCATATTATAATAAATTATAATGTAGCCAATCATCTTATGTGAATATATGTGAATAATATGTGAATAATATGTGAATCTCTTATTTCACTAACTTAAAATTCAAAACTCATAAGAAACTTACTCTTCCAATTTCCATTACTGCAGCTTTGAACTTCTTCAAAGATTTGGTTTTCTTTTTACAAAAAACATTATCCTTATACTTCATTTTTCTTATTCCAAGTAGGGACTCATTCCTCCTGATATAAAAAGACAAAGTCAGTTAAAAGGATCTGTAAGAATTTGCAAAACTATGCCAAAACAATAAATCTTTAATGAATCTTGTCACTGAAATTATAAGAGAAGAATATCTAAAATTGTTTGTGTCTCATGCATAAATTAGATTGTGATATTCCTGAACATCAAGGAATAGCTGGCCTCTTGAAAGAACAAAATGTAAGTCATACCACAAGATGTGATAACAGATGTGTGACATAGGAAAAACAGAACTGGATTGAAAATAAAACAACATGAACATGTCCCTTCAAAACAGAAAAGATAATTATGTAAGAGTGACCTTGGACAAGCTATCTTTCTTGCAACAGATTTCATTCTCTTTGGTTCCATCATGTCCAGGCTCCTAGCCACTATTACTTTCTGGATACCAACAGGTCCTAAGCATTTTATCTGACTACAAAAACTTTTCTCTTCCCCTAATCATTTATTGAAGTTTTTCTTTTTTTCATTTTTTCTTTTTTTTTCTTTTTTTTTTCTTTGTTTTTTCTTTTCATTTTTTCTTTTTTTTTTTAAAGATTTTATTTATTTATTTGACAGAGAGAGAGATCACAAGTAGGCAGAGAGGCAGGCAGAGAGAGAGGAGGAAGCAGGCTCCCTGCTGAGCAGAGAGCTCGATGTGGGGCTCGATCCCAGGACCCTGAGACCACGACCCGAGCCGAAGGCAGAGGCCTTAACCCACTGAGCCACCCAGGCGCCCCTTAATCTCATTTTTTCAATCTGCCATGGACCCCTATGATAATTCTTCAAATACTGTTAAATCTCTTATTATCCCTCCTTCTACTCATACTTATTTTCCCTACAACTTATATATTTTCTAAAAATTATATTTCTTTGAGTAAGTATTTGCTAAGCAAAATCCTGCTATAATTGGGGTACCCGGGTGGCTCAGTTGGTTAAGTGGTTAGGAGCCTGGACAAGTCAGTTAAGCAACCAACTCTCAGTTTGGGCTCAGGTCATGATCTCAGGGTCCTGGGATTGAGCACCAAGTCAGCACAGAGTCAAATTGTCCCTCTCTTTCCCTCCCGTTCTTCCCTCCACATGCATTCTCATTCTCAAGTAAATAAATAAAATCTTAAAAAAAAAAAAAAAAACCCTCCTATCACATGATAACTGGGGTCCAAAACTTTAAAGGGAATAAAACGTAGGGTCACATCAATAGAAGGCTAATGAAATGACTGGGTGAGTCGGGATAGCTAGTTACATGGTTTGGGGTTCCAAATCTATCTTAGTCTCAATAGCCGTTGGCCATGTGCTTCAATTTTGATGATGACCATCCTGGATCCTGTGGTTGGTTAGGACTCCAGAGCAGCTGCAGCAATTCCAAGTGTCCCCCAGCTAATTAGCATTCATTTCAGCAAATGTTTAGTCTGCCTGAACTAAGAAGCTTAGACCAGTGACGATGCGGAGGTGGGGATCCACCCTCTGCAACTTGCACTTTGATAACTGGTTGCCTGCCATTTCCTAAGCAGGTTGGTCTCTTCCCTACCTCCTGAATCTTCCACCCCCCAGAAAGCTTGAGCTGGTTGCTGTTATTGCAGAAAGAGATGCAAAGGAGAGGAGGTCACAAATAAACACTTGCCATCCTGCTATCTTCTCAACATTCACTTCCATGCTCTAAAGAACTTTCATGCCTTAAACAATTAAAATCCTCTACTTCTCAACCTCTTCACAGAATCCTTCCTCCTAGCTTTTTATTTTGTTTATGGCATGTTATGAAAAATGGTATTTTAAAATTTCTATGTAGTCAATGCTATTGATCTTTGATTTCATGGCTTATTCATTTTGTTGATTACTTATATTACTACCTGTTTCTAACATGAAACTTTGAATCCCAATAGCCGTCTGCCTATTATTTCACAAACAGAACTCTGTTATACTTTATCTGATAATATAAATCTCTTTTGCTTTTTCATTTTTTGAATATTTTTTTATTATTCTACACAATTCCATAAAGCTAACATGACTGGAATTACATTAAATCAACAAATTAATTTGAAGATAATAGAAATTACAGTAGTCCATCTGTCCATCAAGAAATGTACTATATCCCCATTTATTCAAGTCATTTTAAAAAATATCTCTTAGTAAAAATGTTTGGTCTTCTTTTATTAGCCTAAGTCCCCTCACAAATCCTGATCAATTTAATCCCATGCTTCATAGAAATGGGGTCATCTTTCCATTATACTTTCTAGTTGATATGGGAAAGCTATTGGTTTTGTAGCTAGCTATCCTATGGGATTCTATTATTATTTCTGATAGCTGTCAGTTAATTAGCTTAAGTTTAAAAAATTATTATTTGTAAATACCAATCATTTTTTCTCCCTTTCAGAGTATTTCACTGTGGAATTCATTTGATAAATATTTTTGAGACCCTATTATGTGATAATCACATGAATTCTAATCCTAATTTCTATTTCTTATTTTAATTCATAGGCAAGAATTTTCAGAACAATATTAAGTGATAGAGGGAATAATAAGTTTCCTTATTATAAAGCTTATTTTAAGAGAAACTACTCTTCTAATCCTAATTTGGCAAGAACGGTTGTTGAATTTCACCACATGACTTTTTAGCATCTACCATAGGCTCCTTTGACTGCCAGTAATAATTGCATTTAGAAATTTCCTACTATATTTATATTGATAATAAGATCTATGTTTTCAACACTAAATTTATAAGCTATTTTATGAATTTTTGTTTCTATATGCTGCTAAGTAAGACTGATTCATAATTTTCTATTTTTTAAATTCTTTTTATAAACCTGTTATCAGAGACTCCTGTGATAAATTTACTAGGAAATTTTATACCCATGTGTTGAAGTAGCTTTATATAAAGTAAAACTTATTTGTTCCTTTAAATTATGAAAGAACTAGCCTAACAAAAAAATCTGAGCCATTCAAATTCTTTTTAATACTTCAGTAAATTTTTATAATTTAAATTTTTCCAGATTATCATCACTTTCCATGAGAAATTTCAAATTCATTCATATTAAATTGTATATGCTGTTATCTAATGTTTGTTTAAACCCTTCCAAATTTAGAATTATTACTTCTTTGGATTACTTGTATTTCACTTTTTCTTATTATGGTGGCTGGAAATTCACCTAATTTATTAATATCTTCAAAGAACTAGCTCTAGTAGCTATCAATTAAATGATTTTTTTTTTTTTTTTTAAGAGAGGGAGGTGGGGATGCAGAGGGAAAGGAAGAGAAATATTCTCAAACAGGCATGGAACCATATGAGGGTTCAATCTTACAACCAAGACCATGACCTGAGCTGAAGTCAAGAGTCCAATGCTTAATAACCAATTGAGCCACCCAAGTGTGCCTTCAGTTATATGATTTTAAAACCAACTTATAATTGTTTAATTTCAATTTGTATTTTCATTTTCTGTTTTCTGCTTTCTTATATCTGTTTTATTTTTCTAATTGCTTGAGTTCAATAAAAATTCATTTTATTTTTCTTATTTAGCAATAGAGGCTTCTAAAGCTAAGAATTTCTAATTGCTGTTTTGAGCACATTTGATACTAACGTTTCTCATCATCATTACTTTCAAAAGTCTCTACACTTTTGGTTAGATTTCTTTTTTGATCCAATAATTATATATATGACAGTAATGTATTTTGTTATAAAATTTCAGTTTTATTACACTGTAAGAGAATGTGGTCTTTACAAATTTTAGCCTAGGTTTTCTACTGAGCCCTATTTTGCAACTTAAATATTACTTTTTAAAAAATTTAATGACTGCATTAAAGGATGTTTAGTCTCGATGGTCTGTGTATATATATGAAATTAGTCTTGTTAAATATATATATTTTCTGTGTCCTTTTGTTCTTTTTAAAGTAGCATGTTAAACTCTCTCAATACTATTATATTTTGTGAAATAGGTTATTTCAGGAGTTATTTCCATATACATTGATTTTTTGTTATGTAAAACATGAAAATTCATGAAATATCTTCATTGTGATTTATAAACATTACTGGTAGAATCACCCACTTTGAATATGAAAAGGCAGAACTGAAAATAAGTAACAAAGAGATCATTCTTTAAATGTTACCAGGACAACTGGTAAACTGGGGAACCTAAAGTTTAACCTAAATCCCCATACCAAAATAAATTCCATATGGATTAAAACATTAAATATAAATTGTGAAACCATAAAATTGGAAGAGAATACAGCTGCACATTTGCCTGTTGCAGATTATTTTCTTTGTGCAAAAATATGTTAAGCATACGAACATAAAAAGAAAATAGATATTCCTATCAAGGTAGAAATCAAGGTGTTCCATCTGTTCCTCCTGTATATTCCCTGGACTTGGAGCAGAGCATCTTAAAACATCTGCTCAGCCTTGAAAACTGAAATCATTACCTTTGTTTTGAACTCAGTCATACTGCTCAATCTCCAACCTTGAGTCTTTTGTTATACCACTGGTCAATACTGCTAAGCCACTCACTCTGCTTTTCTCTTTCAGAATATCTATTATTCTTAGGTTGGACCTCCACAGTCAGCCCTCTAAATTCCACAGCAAACCAAAAGTATTTTCTGTTTCTCTTTGGAATTAAGAATGTGATTCACAGCTTCCAAACTTCTAATCTCAGCTACAATCTTTTTAATTTAATAGCACTTTCTGATTAATTCTGGGAATACTATAACCTGTTTCATTTAATAAAAGCAACTTCCTCCTTTATCATTTGAGAATATGAAGTATATATATTCCAAGCTTTAGTTCTAATAAATGAAGGGCCTGTTTTAGGAAGAATTATTTCTATATGTTTTTTTGAGAATGTTTCTCTTTTGCTGCCATTGTTTAAATAGACCTCGTGTTATTGATGCTTTTTTTTACTAAAATGAGAGAGAGGTCTATGCCCAATGGTGAAGCAAAAGCCCAGTCCTTGGGCGCCTGGGTGGCTCAGTGGGTTAAAGCCTCTGCCTTCGGCTCAGGTCATGATCCCGGGGTCCTGGGATCGAGCCCCGCATCGGGCTCTCCGCTCCGTGGAGAGCCTGCTTTCTCCTCTCTCTCTGCCTGCCTCTCTGCCTACTTATGATCTCTGTCTGTCAAATAAATAAATAAAATCTTTAAAAAAAAAAAAAAAAAAAAAAAAGCCCAGTCCTTGGAAGAAAATTTTTGTTTTTTGTTTGTTTGTCTGTTTACTTATTTATTTACATAGATAGACACAAATCCTCACTCTCTCTTTGGTAGCTCTTTACCCCACCCTAGGTGTATACCCCATCTCCTTTTTCATCCATCTTATATATCTTAAAGTGACAATGTTACCTCTCTTTTAAAGCTATAAATATTAATAAAATATATATTACAAGTACCTTTTCAAGAAGTCATAAACAGGATTTGTTATCTCCACCATAAGATGAAATTTTTCATCATTCATACATTTTAGCATAACTTGTGTAAAGAATTCTAGGAATCTAGGTCTCTGCTTAAATTTCATAACTGTGAAAAAAAAGAAGTGTAACAGTAAATGTGGCAAGAACTCCTGTCTAAGATCAAATAATCCTTTATAGTCTATATTTCATTTATTTTTCCAAATATCTCAGTGTTGAGAAAAAATTCATTAAAGTTGCCTCTACTATATGACAAGTTAGGGGAATAAATTGCTGATAATTATCAGAATTACTAGTTACCCTAATTTTTTTCACTTTAAGTTAAACAGTAAAATTGCTATTTCTTCACAGCTGCACTTAAAGATCACTCACATTTTTCAATTCCCTAGTTTTCACAAGCTTCATAATATCATTTACTACCAAAATAAGTCACCATCAAGGTTCTGTCTTTCCAGACTTTAAATCACATTACTTATAGTCAATATTCTACATTATTCTGAATGGGTAAGAACCTACTTCCCTTCTAGGCAAGAGACTAGAAAGGTGAAAGCTTTCAGACAACCACAGAACCCACAGAATAAATGATCTTTAGTAGAAAATTGAATGAAAGCATATATACATTTAGGTTACCTACCTTCTTTCACAGCACCTTTGACCGACCAGTTTAAAACAATAGGATAAAGAAATATAGGGTCCTCTGCTCCTGAGAGTTCAGTTGTAACATCTAAGGTTTAAAAAATTAGTAAGTTGTAGGTTCCATTTAGCATGAATGACCAAAAATGAAAATTCTTTGGAAGGAATAAAAAATGGGAAAATGCTCAAATATTCATTTTAAATTATGCGCCTTCAAAATGTCAGCTATATCATTATATTTTGGAGTTTAAAAACTCCAGTGATCTCAATTATTTTCATTTTTCCCCCCAAAAAGCCAAGGAGTCTACCACCAAATAGGTGAATAGTGTCCAGAGCATGAGTCTCTCATATTCAATAGCTGTCGTATATCAGCAAATCCCAGACTTCAAAATATACCAATTATATTAACTTCATGTTTTCAAAATTACCTTTAAAAGACAGTAAAGTATAGATAATGAACAGTACAGCTACTGGAACCAGGCTGTCTGGGTTCAAATTCTAACACTGATACTTTTTAGTTATAAGACGTGGGAAGTTACTCAAAATCTCTCTGCCTCAGTTTCTTTACTTTAAAATGAGGATAATAGTATTTCCCCCATATGGTTCTTATATAAGAGTTAGATGTATACATATAAAACATTTACCATAGTTCCTGGCACACAGAAAGCACAGTATAAAACTATTATTTTTATTACTGTCTTGTTATTAAATCTATTATTTAGCTAGTAACATTATATTGTACTTCTTAGTTTGTATTGATAATATGAAAATAATTCACATTTCTAAAACACTTTACATTTTGGGGCACGTGGATGGCTCAGCTAAACATCCGCCTTCAGCTCAGGTCACAATCTTGGGGTCTTGGGATTGAGCCCCGCATTGGGCTCCCTGCCTAGTGGGGAGCCTGCTTCTCCCTCTGTCTCCCTTCCTACTTGTGTGTGTATGCATTCTCCCTCTTTCTCTCTCTCTCTCTCTCTCTCCCTTGTGAGTAAACAAAATCTTAAAAAAAAAATAAATCAGGTTTACTGGTTCTGTGAATAATAGAGCCTTGGGTTCAACCCATAAATTGAACTTGAAACAGACTTGGAACATACTGAGAGAGAGAGAAAAATATCCAGGTTTGGGAATTCTGGACCCAAATATAACTGAGGTACACAATAAGAGAGGTGAAGGAGCGACACTGAATTCTATGAGTGGAGTTAGCTCCAAAGAGGCTGAGGACCCCAAAGTGGAACCTCTGACTTGAGAAAAATTTAGAGAGAAAAGGTGCTCTCTTGTTCTTCTAAAATATTTGAAGTACCTGCTTTTAAAAAGTGTGATAATATTTATCATCACCAGAAACTAAATCAATTTTTTAAGCAGATTTCCAAACTGCAAACTCCAGAATTCCAATCACTGTGTTAACATTGGTCCATTATGAAATTACTATTTGGCACAATGACCTAAAATTAAACTACTCTTTCACTTGGGTAGACCGTGATTCAGATCACTCACACATTAACAACCTCCACGCTATCCTTTTATTTCTCGGTTACATTTTTGCCTAAAGTAGTGATTCTCAATTTTGTGTCCTCCTCTCCGATATATCTGGCAACATTTGCCTCCCAGGTGATTGTAACAGCTGACGGGATGGTGTGTCAGGTATGGATAGATAAAGGCCAGGGATGCTGCTCAGCGTCCTGTGGTACTCCACAGCAAAGAATTAGCTGGCCCAAATTGGCAATAATACCGAGGGGGAAAAACCCTGCTTTAGAATCAGAAGATTTAGGCTCAAAAACAAGCCAGCTATGTAATCCTAAATAAATCACTTAATCTTCATGAACCATGTGGGGGAGAGGGGAGTGGTTAACAATCTGTTATTAACAGAGTATTGCTAGGATTACCGGCATAATGTAAAAGTACCTTAAAGGATTTACCAAATGCTAACCTCATCTTAATCCTTTTAACAAAATATTTTCTGATTTTAAAAAACATAACACTAAACAGAAGTATCTAGAAAGGAAAAAAAAATTACTACATTGCTTTGTCAGTTTGAGTAGGTGTGTCTCCAACAAGGCCAGCTGTTCATTTATTTTTTCAGGTAATAATATCTGCTGTGGCTTCTTAGGCTTGGAATACTTCTTAGAAGAATCCTAAAAACATTGGTTAAGTGTCAGAATGTACCTCAACATGTTTCAACAATTGTCACTTTCAAGTAATAATCTTTAAATTATTATTTCATACTTTCATGCTTGGTAGACAAAACTATGATCTACATGGCCAAGTGATATAAATTAATAATAGTCACAGTCATTTCACTCTAACTAAATGACAAACCTAACACTCAGTGTTTTATATAGGTTGGCCAAAATATTTCTTCTCTTCCCTTCTCCCTTCCAGTAACTACCCCCCACCCCCAACTAGCACTACCCCTTTCATCCAATACACACACTCTTTTGAAAGCAAATGAGGGTCAAACTCTAAAAAATCCTCAAAAGAAAATTCCCAGCCTGCCCTCAGAAATGTATTCCTTTTTCCTTTTTCCTTTCTTTTTTCCCTGAGGAGCTTCTTTACAACTAAGCTAATTGCCTTTGCTGCTTTGCCTTTCAGTGAAACATAACAAGATCGGCAATTAGTGGATTAAGCACTGGCAGGTTTGTGCTCAGACTCCCCACCATGTTTTCAACAGTCTGAGCCTGAGGACTGAAGGTGTTAATGTCTCCTGTTCTCCAAAAAAAACAAAAAGCCAAAACCAAACCAAAACAAAACAAAAACCCTCCCAAGCCCCTATAGGCTTAAAGGGACCTTGAGTGGCTATAAGGAGTTCTGACTCCTCTAAATTTGGTACTAGCTTCTCAGTCCCTACAGCCTTAGAAAGAAGTAGTATGACCTTCTGCTGGGCTTGAGGCTCCGCAGAAAGAAGCAAGGAGTCCTGCCCTACAGTGATGTGAAGGAACAGGGTTGTGACTCAAGGCCTGGGTGGCATAAACAGCCCAGCTGATGGACTCTGAGAGCGAACAACACTCGGTGGAAAAAGCCCTCAAACTGCATCCAGCTTAATCAAAACTATCTCTAGACAAAATAACCTCTATCCCAAAAAGAATTATGGCTTAAAAAAAAAAAAAAAAAGCATCCAGGAAAACAGTGGTGATTTTTGAAGCTTTTTTGTGGCAAGCAAACACTTACATATAATTCAGCATATAAAAGAGACAGAAATGGGGCTATTCCAATGGAAACAGAGTCCAGAAGTGATAGTCTCCACCCCTAACACCAGTCAGTGAAGGGGCTTCAAGTGATTCCTAGTGCTCCTCAGAAACCCAATAAACTAAGCAACATTTCACAATTTGATCCACAAAAACAAATAACCACATGGTCTCTATAAAAGACCCTTCCATAAGACCCATGCTTGGGAGGCAGATAATTAAAAAGCAGCCTCAGACATTAGCAATCTCATAAAGAAGACAATTTAGGTGTCACAGTGAGTTTAAGAAAAATCTACTGTGAACAAAGTAAAAAGCTCTGACATGTATTTACTACATTTGATAACCCACCCAGCATAATAAAAATCCTCAATCTGAGGGAGACTTTAGAGGGCTTTTAGTTCTAGGTTCTGCTGGGTGTCAGAAGCTCTCTATCAATGCCTGACTACTGATCAGTACTGGTGAGAGGGGACTCTTCAGTATTCTAGCAGGAATTCCTTTAAATAAGGAAGCTCTTCACCACATATTACTTTTTGTTTATATAAATACGACTAATTTAAAACTGATCAATGTTTTAACACATTTGCTAAAACCACATGACCCTTAAGAGACTCAAATAAGGGGCGCCTGGGTGGCTCAGTGTGTTGAAGCCTCTGCCTTCGGCTCGGGTCATGATCCCAGGGCCTGGGATAGAGCCCCACATCAGGCTCTCTGCTTAGCGGGGAGCCTGCTTCCTCCTCTCTCTCTCTGCCTGCCTCTCTGGCTACTTGTGATCTCTGTCTGTCAAATAAATAAATAAAATCTTTTAAAAAAAAAAGAGAGAGATCAAATAAGTATATTTTTTAAGATGAGAAACAAAAATCAATTACCTCCTCTTGTATTTCTTCTTGGTCAGACACACCAAATAGAGATTTGCATGCTGATGTGATATCCAACATCTTTTTTCCATAATTTATAATCATTACTGCCAGGTCATATTCTTTCCATGAACGCAGGATCTAATTAAAAATATTTATTAATTATCTCTGTTGGAAACATTTGTCTATTTTCAAGTGTCATCAACCATCTTTCATAAATTTACAAGCCCATTAATTTTTGAGTCTAAGAATTCCCCTGATTTTGTTAAGGAAACTGGAAGTTTACCTCCAGATCTTATTTCCCAACAATTAAAACTGCATGATCCCACTGCTTTAAATAAAGGACAAATAATAAGATTATCTGATCAATTATGAATTCCCCATATTTCTGGGACATATAGCCCTACATGTTTTGGTGTAGAAAATTAACAATTGAGAAAATATTTCCACTTAAAGACAATTATCGTATGATCTCCCTGATATGAGGAAGTTGAGAGGCAACGTGGGGGGTATGAGGGGTAGGACAAGAATAAATGAAACAAGATGGGATTGGGAGGGAGACAAACCATAAGAGACTCTTAATCTCACAAAACAAACTGAGGGTTGCGGGGGCGGGGGGGGGTAGAGAGAGGGTGGTTGGGGTTATGGACATTGGGGAAGGTATGTGCTATGGTGAGTGCTATGAAGTATGTAAACCTGGCAATTCACAGACCTGTACCCTGGGGCTAATAATACATTATATGTTGATAAAAAATATAAAATTATTAAAAAAAGAAAATATTTCCACTTAAAAGATCCATGTTAAGTCATTTTAAAAAGATCATAAACTACCACCTCCTGTCTTGAGTTGCTTTCTACATGAAATGGTACATTACTGACATCATAATATCTTGGGTTGGGAGGGGGTAGTTATATCACCAAATGATTTAAAAGATATTCTGGCAGTGGACTAGACTAGAGATAAGCTGTTTGGGGCAGATTCTCTGTGAACCCTAGGGGAAACAGACACTGCAATCATAAAAAGAGGAGCCCCTCTCAGGCACAATTTGTTACTAATTACTACTCTTTGGCCTTCTCTCGCAGGCCCTTAGCTACCTCTCTAGTATAAACCACTCATTTCTTTATACCTTATGCTTACAAAATACTGAGCCAAATATAAATTCTGATACTCCCCATGGTTTCAGGACTTCATGCCTTCATACGCCTGAGGCATTTCTCAAAATAACTTGCCCACCTTATTTATAAAGCTTTACCTGGTCATTAAAACCTGGGCTCCAGCATGGACAGGAAAAGTTTCTCTGGCCAGCAATCTAATTTGCACATGCCCTGTTGTAGTGAACCATCATATGAAGGGGGCACATTCATGGTGTATCCCATAGGGCAATTCTCTAAGAGAATAAATAAGCTTGTAGGAATTTGTTAGATGTAGGTGTGTTGTGTCAAGCTGAATAACTTAGTATTTAAGATAAGTAACAACTGTTAATTCCTATCCAGGGAAAGGATATATACATGAATAGTTGCATAAATCTGATACTACCTACCTGATCCAAAGTGCTAAGAACTGGAAATATTTCTGTGGAACCAGACAATAGTGTTAAACTAACGCTGACTGTGGAAGAGAATGTACGTAAGAAAATGTGAAATAAAGTCTGAAAAAGTAGATAGGACTAGGCCAAACAGGGCCTTGAATGCCAGGCAAAACAAGTCCAGTCTTATTATAAAATTGATATGACAGTATGTTTCATTAGGAAGCCGAAATGAGCAAATACTTCTCCTTTCAACTTTGCTTTCTGACATACTTGGGTCCAAGGCTCGGAGAGAAGTAGAGAGTGCAATCTTTTCCCCCTCACTTTAATATGCCAGTAGAAAATGATAAATGATAAAGAATTTCTCCAATCAACAGAAAAATAGAGAACCAATTCTACTCAACACTCCAAATGGTAAACAGAAACAAAAAAACCATGCCAGATGTTTAGGATAATAATTTTTAAACAATACAAATTAATGAAACATTTAAGATTACATGTCTCAGAAGTGGCGCTTTATTTGGAAATCTGGCAACTTTTAGAAAAAATACTTCTGCTTAAAGAAGAAAAATTGGGCCATCTGAAAAAATTACCAATGTTTTCAACAGAACAGAGAAAAGAAACAGAGCCATTAGACTAATTGGGCTTTCCATGTCATAACAGAAAAGCCATATAAAAATGTGTTTATAAAAAATGAACACCTAAAATTTGGGACTCAAAGTGAGGCCAGGGCTTTGGGGCTATTGGTCAGGCTGGAGGAAGCTTCTGAAAGGGAAATTCTTTTTTTTTTTTTTTAAGATTTTATTTATTTATTTGACAGAGATCACAAGTAGGCAGAGAGGCAAGCAGAGAGAGAGGAGGAAGCAGGTTCCCTGCTGAGCAGAGAGCCCGATGCGGGGCTTGATCCCAGGACCCTGAAACCATGACCTGAGCCAAAGGCAGAGGCTTAACCCACTGAGCCACCCAGGCTCCCCACGAAAGGGCAATTCTTACCATAACAGTTTGGGTCAGAACCTGCTCCAACATCAAAAATCTGATATCAATATATGTTTTAATTTTTACAAATGTCCAGAAATATTCAGGGTCATATCTACAATAATATCACTTGGATCTCAATATGATCCTTCAAGTTGTGGGGGTCAGGGGGTGGGGGAAGGCAGTGGAGTTGTGGATGGCAAATAAAGCAATGAAGGGTCAGCCCCAAGCTGCACAAAATCACAAGAAGCTGAGAGAGGAGGCATGTGAATTCAAGGACTTCAACATGCACTGGGCCCCAAATCCTGGTCTTTTGTTCCAGGTCAGGCGTCTCTTCCAACTTCTGCAGGGTTTGTTGTGAAACCTCCCATTCTTCTCAATCTCTGTAACCCACCTTTACTCCCCACCTCCTCTCTCTCACTCCTTCTCTCTCTCAGCAAATGACCTTGCTTCCTTTTCACAGAAGAAATGTAGGGAAACTAGCTTATCTCGTACCTACACACTAACCTGTAACTACAACCATCCTACCCTCTGTTAGAGGAGAGAGGTCAATCTCCTGTCCAGACTAATCCCTCCCACATGTACTAGGATCTCATTGCCTCCTCCCTTCCTGGGGATCTAACTTCTATAACCACATCCTTTCCCTCTCCTGTTTCCCCTCAATGGTCAAATGTGGAGTACCTGGATAAGCAGAATTGGGTTTTTGGTTGGTTGGTTGGTTGGCTGGTTGGCTGCTTGATTTTTAGCAGAAGTTGCTATTGGCAAGCTGCAAGCAACAAGCTGCCTTAAACAGAGTTTCTTTGTTCTGGAAGAAATACTGCAGTAGCTGTTATCAGTCATTTAAATGTAAAGTGAACAGTTGTCCAGCACCCTGGAAAGAAAGTGTAATCTGGCCTTCTCTTACTTCAAAAAGACACGCCTCTCCTGGAAATACTTACTGATGGACAAGTTTGGGGAGAAAAAAAGCCAAACAGAGAAGATATTCTAAAGAAAAGTAAACTTTGAAGATGTACTTTTAGCCCACTGTAACACTAATCAATGTGTGTGTAATCATAACATCAGATGGAAAAGGGTACTTGGGATTGTGGTTATGCTACATGAGAAGGACAGAACTAATAATAGCAGCAGATGGATCCTCAAAGTCAAGGTTGGAAATGAGAAAATAGCTTTGGACTAATCAGCTCTCCAATTCTTCCTCTTGACTAGTGGAAGCAGAACTGTCCCCCCCCCCCAGATTAAGTGCACCCTTGAGATACTTTTTTTTTTTTTTTAGTATTTTATTTATTTATTTGACAGACAGAGATCACAAGTAGTCAGAGAGGCAGGCAGAGAGGGAGGAGGATGCAGGCTCACTGCTGAGCAGAGAGCCTGATGTGGGGCTCGATCCCAAGACCCTGAGACCATGACCTGAGCTGAAGGCAGAGGCTTTAACCCACTGAACCACCGAGGTGCCCCCACCCCTGAGATTCTTAAACAATTCTCTTCCCTTCTCACTCTACACAGTCCCCAGATGATATCATCTATTTCTACTATTCAGCTGAGTCCATATATTAACGATGGTTTTGTCTTTAACGTACTTGTCCTCTCTTAAACTCCAAGGCTATGGGTCCAATTATATAATACATACCTCTTTGGATATCCTACTAGCTCCCAAATTCAATAGATTCAAAATTCATTATCATTTCTCCCTTTTTTTACCATAAATTCCTCCTTATCCAGAGTTTGACAAATAGCATTGTATTCACCCAACTGCTGAGGCCAGAAAGCTGGATTGCTGTTGGCTCTTCCCCCTCTCTCCTCTATCCTCCCACACTTAGCAGGTTTACAGGTTCTCAACTCTATCTCACAAGTGTAACTTATCAGTTAGGTGCAGTAAGAGGCTAACAATAACTAATAATAAAATAGAACAATCAATATGCGATACGATAGGATCTCTCTCAAAATATCTTGTACTGTGCTCGCGCTTCTCTTTGTGATGACTGAGATGGTAAAATGCCTACATGATGAGATGAAGTGAGGGGGATGACACGGGTATTGTTAGGCTACTAACCGACCTTCTGACAACTGACTAATGCAGTTGACTGCAGGTAACTGAAACCGCGGGACGCAGGACAACAGATAAGAGGGGACTGCCATAGTTCACTTTATCATCCCTCTCCTTCTAACTCATTCCCTACCTCAGGTCTTATCCCACTCTATTAGCTGTTGTTCCCCATAATAATTTCTTTTTGTTAAAATACAAATTTAGTTATGTTGCTTCCAGGATTAAAACCCTTGAATGGCTCCTCCCTGACCTCATGAGATGGCCATTCATCACCTGGTCCCTGTTCACTACTCCACTTTTTAAGGTGATTGAAACATATCCTTCGTAATTAAAAATAAATCTGATTCTTCTTTTCCTTAACTGTAAGATTATTTCATATTTTCTCATTGATTGCTCCCCAAGGTAATGTTAATAATCTTATCTGTCAAATATTTTTTAAGATTCGCCTTTAAGCCTGTTAATACAGTGTCTTGTCATAAAAAAATTTTTTTTTACTTATCATGTAGTCTATTTATCTATCCTTTCCTATGTACCTTTTGAATTTTATGCCCTATTGAGAAAGGTCTCCTCTGACTTCAAAGCCATACAAATATCCATCTGTCTTTATTTTGTTTATGGTAGGAGGCTCTGGCTTCATTTATTTACAGATGAATAATCAGTGATACCAGCACCTCTTATTAAATAAAATATTGTAAAAGATTTTCCCAATAACTCCAAATGCCACTTTTGTCATTTATTAAGTTCTTCTGTAGACCTGGGTTGGCTGGCTATTCCTGGACTCTTCCTCTGAACTATTTGCCTATTAGTTTATTAACACCATTTTTTATTGAAGTGGCCTTATAATAAATTTTAGTATCTATTGAGAACTTTTAAAATTATTATAATCAGTTTCAGAGAAACCCCATTGGGATTCTGATTAGAACTGTATTACATTTAAATAATATTTTTGGAAGGATTTCTACTTCTATGACAGTAAGTCTCCCTACTTAGGAATTTGGAATGGCCTGCCATATGTTCAGATCTTATTTTGTACCCTTCAGTAAGGTTTCAGTTGTTTGATTCAGGTCTTTTAACACTTTGTTAGGTTTAAAATGCTGTATATTTTTTCTCTAAGTTTTTATTTAAATTCCAGTTAGTTAATATACAGTGTAGTATTAATTTCAAGTGTAGAATTTAATGATTCACCACTTACATACAATACCTGGTGCTCATCTCAAGTGCCTTCCTTTTTTTGTTTTTTTTTTTTTAATTATGTTCCTCCCTAATGCCTATCACCTATTTCACCCAACCCCCTGCCCACCTCCCCTCCAGCAAACCTTCAGTTTGTTCTTTATGGTTAACGGTCTCTAATGCTTTGCTGCCCTCTCCCTTTTTTTCTTCCTTTCCCCATATTCATCTGTTTTGTTTCTTAAATTCCACATATGACTGAAATCATATGGTATGTACCTTAAAATATTGTATATTATTAGCAGTATATTTTCCTCTCTCCATTTCTAACTGGCTACTGTTACTATTTTAAAAAATCAGTTTGTAAGCATTTCACATAGAATCACTTTATAAATTCTTTTTTTAATTCTAGTCATTCTTTTTACTGGATTCTCATGAGTTTTTGAAACTTGTACAATTACAGATGAATTATACTTTTTTAATATTGTAAAATTATTTCATATTCTTATCTATTACATAAGACAGAATCTCTACAAATAATAATTCACACTATCAAGAATCAGAATCTCCTATACCCGATTTTTAAGGAAATGGTTTCAGAAAATTGCCATTTAGTGTATTTGCTGTAAAATTTTGGTTAATGTCTTTATCATTGTTCAATAGACTCCCTCTATTCTTAACTTACATATAATCTTTTTAGGAAAAGTTGCTAAGTGTTATCAAATGCCCCTATAGCATTTTTCACTTAATCTAATTGTGATTTTCCTTTTTTAATTTGTTATTGTAAAAAATTAGGAATTTTAATTCAGACTTGATCTTTAATACTTAACAATGACACTGTCCTAAAACAGAAAGTGATCAGATGTCTTCCAGAAGCAGAAAAGGGTGATAAGACAAAACAATTTTGAATAAAATTATACAATGCCTCTCTTTGTCCTGATTCATGTTTGGGGTCCTGACTCCTGCTTTTTTTGCATATAAAAATGGCTATTCCTCCTTTATTTGTGTTTGTATTTCCCCAGTACCTCTATCCATTTATTTTCAACCAGTGTTTGTCACATTGTTTTGCAAGTGTTTCTTGCATTTGAATCTGACTTTTTAGCTCATCTGGCCATCTCTGTCTTCTGAGTTCATTTACACTTAGTGAAGTAATTAATATTCTTGATTGTATTCCTTCTATCTCAAATACTATCTTTTCTTCCTTCTTATTTTTGCTGAATTAGCCATTTTTTCTCCCTGTCATTCCTCTTTTCATTTTTTCTTCCTGTCAATTTAGAAGTCCTACTGCGCTTTAAAGTTTTGCACTTAGCTACATGTTCCTGAGTCATTTTTAATTAGCAATAGTCGCGCCTCGGATAAACCTTATTGGCTACGATACTGCCACTGTGCAAAGCTCCTGAGTCATTTTTAAATAAAATAATAATTTTACATTATATGTATTTTTTATACTATATGTTTTTTTTTTAAATGCACAACCATGCACCACGAATCTCTACCTGGTGTCCCCTCCCTTGACCCCAAACAAGATAAAAGTTTTAGTTCTAGTTATTAATAAGTTTCTCTTTCAAAGATAACTCTTCTATTTCAAGAATTCCTACTTAGCATTTATATTATAAAACCCGTATCACATCATTATTACCTATTTAATTTTAATAGTACATATATTGCAAGATTCATGGCTCCCATTATTCCTCTCCTTTTTGTCTTTCCCTACCTTGGGATTTCTCTACTGAACCAATTGTCATTTGATAGAGTACTTCCTCAAGTGTTTTCCTCAGATAAGTACATGGGCAGAATACTTTTTAGATGCCTGCACTCCTGAAAATGTTTATTTTGCCCTGACAAAGGAATGATATCTTTCCTGGTTATTAGTTTTTGGACCTCGGTCTTCTCCCCTCAGGATTCTACAAATGTTGCTCCAGTATTTTAGTTTCTACTGTTGCTGATAAAAAGTTTAAAGCTAATGGATTCTCTTTCCAAATAACCTATACTTTGTTCTCAAAACTTTGAGATTTTTCTTTATGCTTGGACTCCAAGAATCACACCACCAAGTGTCAATACATGAGTCCTTAAATTAATCTGGCCTAGGACTTAGGGAGACTATTCTCCATTTTTTAAATTTCCTACCTCCAGAACTCTTTTCGTTTTGTGTTAGTACTTTTGGATCTGCCTTCTGAATTTATCTCTAGGTAATTCCACTCTATGCTGTCAGGTATTTCTTGAGCTTCCAGATTTGACTCAAGAAATACCATTAACTACAATCTTTATCTGTTTAATTTTTTTATTCAAAAATCAAGTATCTTTTCTTCAGTTACATAAGATCTTCTGTTTTGTTTTGACCATTTAATTTCATCAGACCACTTTGAAAGTTTTCTTTCGTCTTTTTTTTTTCAAGTTACCTCTGGTCTTTTCCAACAAAGTGAGAATAAAAACAGTTATTCTGGTGTTTGGCCTGACCCTTGGAGTTCTGAGTCCTCTTAAGTAAGTTTTTTTTTTTTTCTTCCTGCAAATGGCTACCCTCCCTCCATATTTGCACAAACAAAGTTAAAGATGTGTCTCCAGCAGTGAGAAACCAGTGAGCAATGGAAAGAATATGATTTTTTGCTCCTGAGGTCAGGCCATAAACACCAAGCAAATCATGACATTTTTGCTAAGATAGAAGGTAAAGGCCTCTCTGTTTCCAGACCTTCACTGAAACAAACTTAAGTCCCAAATAAAGTGAGGGATCAAATCAGCCCACCCATGCAGTATTCTTCCAGATCCCTACCAAATCACAAAGGTCCTGTGAGGACCATATAAAACAGGCAGGCAGATATAGCCCTTCTTTGAGGAAATTCACTGGATTCAGTCAAATAAAGCCTTTGAAGAAATAGACAATGCGGGTCTTTGAGCCAAGCGATGAGGATAAATAAGCTTACCAGGCCTCTGGTCTCTTGGTTCGTTCTTATTTCCAAGATGAATGAGGTCCCATAAAATGCACTCTTTCCCAATCCTTCCCCTGGCCTAAGATACACCACCAGGCTTTACCAACTGAGCTACACAGACAACTCTTGACCTAAAATGTTTTGTGGGTACTATTTTTAAAAGTATTCTATGTAATAAAAGTAACTTAACATTCTAAATCATTGCTATTCCTAAATTTTATGACACTAGACAAAGAATGAGATAAATACCTTTGTTATATAGAAGATACAACAAGCTATCATGTGCTGTACACTTTCAAAACTTGCAATATGTTTCTTTGAATGGACAATATTTGGTACTCCTTGCAAAGCCACTACACACTTTATCAAGATCTAAAAAATAGAAGCACAATAGTTTCTGTTGAAATTATCACTCTCACTCATTATGAAATATTCTATTCAAATCAAGCAAGTTTTAAACCATCAAATATTATTATCATCAATAATTGTCAATAAATTTCTTATGTATAAAAGAATGTACTCTGAGATAAAATTAATATATTCAATTTCAGATAAGTCCTTTATCTAAAGTAACTTGAAAACTAGTATAGAGGATAAAATAAGTATACAAAGATTACAAAACAGCACATTTTGACAAGTGTCATAAAAAATATAGGCAGAATATTATATATACAAGACACTAAAGGCATATCCAGGCTTAGGAAGATCTTAAAAAACCATTTAGAGAAGGATATACCATATTAAATATACAGTGATACCAGTTACTTGAACTAATAGTTGCCTTCAAAATTAAAACCAAGTATCCATATCCCATATCCCATATCCCATAAATACTGGTGTTTACTTCCTAGTCTCCTTGCCTTATATTATGTGATCCTGAATTTGATGAAGAGCTAGATAATTAAGTTTACCTTTCAGTACTTTGTTCTGAGCAACATTACTGTCAAAAAAGTAGGGCTGAGATTGCATCAATCTATTAATCATCCAGATTATCAAAAGACAAATTCACATATGGATGTTGGTCTTCTGTGAGCACACTAGTTGCTTCAAGTCACTATTCTAACATTATTACTATTGTTACTGTACACCTATGAGTATTTGCAATGCCTCTTTAATTCCTTGTATCACCACGTACCCCCACCCCACTACACCACATCCCCAAATCATGTTAGCAACCTAGTAGCTTTGTAGTTTTCTCCAGGCTCATATAATCATATATATATACATACAAGTACATAAACATACATAGAGGGAGAGTTAATGTTATGTCACAAAATGGAATTCATAAGCACTTGTTTGAACTGTGCATTTCTCCTTTAATTGTGTCTTATGAAAAATCCCTCCAAGTCTACAGGTATAGTTCAAGTTCATTATTTCCAGTGGTTGCATATTATGATTTCGTGTGGAACAACCATCATTAATTCAGCCATTTCCAGAATCTCTACACGTTGCATACACTTTTATGGCTGACGTTTTACCATCTGGTATAGGTACTGGCCATCCTCCTGCCACAGCACTTTCCCTTTGTCTCCAGCTTTTTTGTCACCACAAAAAAGGCCATAAGGAACATGGTTGCTGAGTTGCCAATATGAGTGGCAACTTCAGCACCAGATTTGAGATGATACCTAGTAACGATGAAGCACCATCTTCAAGGTCAAAGTAAACACTCTAAATCAATAACAATTATGTGGTGTTGTGTCCCCAGAAGGTAGAACACATGAATCTGGGAACCAAGGGGTGGAACTAGGCATTTTACTAACTAGTGATTTTATTCTATGGGATAAATTACTAATAGAGGGGTTGCTGTGTCAAGTATATTTGTTTTTAATTTTAATTAAAATTAGATTTAGTTTAACTAAAATTAAGAATACTTTATCAAAATTCAAAGCCTAAAACAATTCAAATGTTCCCCATCAATGAATGAGTATTCTTTTGCCCCACATCCTCACCAGCAAGAGGAGTTACAGATCTTTTCAATTCTTTCAGCAATATTACATTGTTCACTTAATGTTCATTTCTAAGGATATTCAAAGTTTGAGCATCTTTTCATGGTTCTTGGCAGCTTGGATTTGCTCTCCTGTAAACTGTCTATTCATGTTCTGTGGCCATTTTTTTATTAAGTTACTGCCAATTTGTAAGACTTTTTGTTATATATATTTATCCTTGTCAGTAATATATATAAATAAAACCTTGTTAGATATTTGTTCTAAATCCATAAATTTTATGCTATCTTTGTTATGGTCCCTGTTGTTACACAAAGACTGTCATAAATATAGTCAATATTTCTTATTTTTCTTGTTATTTCTA
This sequence comes from Martes martes, assembly GCF_963455335.1. NCBI lineage: Eukaryota > Metazoa > Chordata > Mammalia > Carnivora > Mustelidae > Martes > Martes martes. Next base: position 24,392,144 of record NC_137895.1, read on the forward strand.
AGAGTTCTGTCTTAGTTAAAAAGGATTCCCACAACCCTGGATTGCACATGTAATCTTCTGTGATTTTTTTCCCTTAACTTTTTAGGACATCTGGCCTTTTTATATATGTACAATATAGGTGTCAAACTTTATTTTCTTTCAGATGAATATCCAGGGTTTCACCATCATTTTATAAAAATATCCAGTCTCTGCACACTGAATTGAAATGTCAATTCTGTCAAATAGTATATTCTCATCCATATTAAGGCCTATTTCTAAAATCTTGTTCCACTCACTTTTCCTATTCCAAACAATACAATTTAATTAGAAACTTCTTTCTCAAGGCTTTTCCTCATACCTATAACCCATTCTCTGAGGTGTAGCTAAAGGCACCCTAAGTCAGTGGGATGCCAGAGGATGACAGTAGGTTATCCTGAACTTGACCAGTTGAGCACCGTTTGCAGTTGCTGGTCCCAATGTGGTATCCTTAACAAGAGGACATTAAAAGCTATGCATTGCTATGGCTAATGTTCTCTTTTCTATACTACTAGGAAGAAGTACCAGAAGTTCCCCTTCATACTGGGAAGACAAAAATATATACTTAGCAATTTGCTCCAGGGCCATGAAAATTCTCCCAGCCTCTGACCTATTTTATAAAAGGACCTGAACTCTCTGGGCATTTCTCAAAACAAAACACTGAACAATTACAACAATAAAATGTTAATTGAAACTAAAGAGCAAGAAATGGCCAGTACATTAAAGACCTTGGTAGGATACATGCCCTCCAGGGGATAGAAATAAACCCTGTGAAGATTCAGGAAGCCGCAGATAAATGAACTATCTGGGCCTTGCTGAGATACCCCATCCAAACTAAGTCTGACATCTGGCATCTCTCACCTCTAAGAAGAAAGAACAATGCCAGGTAAATGCCTTTTGGTTCTGGAGGAAGCATTTTCTACACTTGAGAATGCTGCTCTACAATCCATCTACAAATGACATGGAAGGCTGCCAACTATGAATCTAGGTTTTGGATTCTGGAGGCAGATCTCCTAAGCAACTGAACTCCTAAGTGTGGGGAATGTGGGAGAAGGAGGCATGTCTATGCTCCAGTATAGCCACTCCAAAGCAAATTATTTGTTTAAAGTACTTAAGCCCCCTCGTTAGTTTTCTCAATGGTGAATTAAAAATTTTAATGCTGTGCATGAGTTCAATCGCATTTTCTTGGTTCTCAAAATCTGGGTTGATGACAATGATGATAATGATGACAACAATGATGACAATAAAAACTTTCTAAAAGTATCAGCAGCGAAACCTTACTTCTCTCACGATTTCCCTGTAGTAGGCAGAATTCTAAAACAGTCCACAAGATTCCTCCCCCTGGTGTACAAGCCCTGTATAATCCCTTCTCCTTATGCATGGGTAGGGCCTGTGACTATGATGAGATCATCACTCTCATGAGTACCTTACATTATGTAAGACTCCTCATGCATATTAGACGAGGCTCTCCTGCTGGTCTTGAGGAAGCAGATTGCCATGTTACGGAGAAGACCATGTGGGAGGGAATTGATGGTGAGCCTTTAGGAGCTAAGGACCCCCTTTTACACTAGCACAAGGAAATGAATTCTCTCAACAACCAGTGAGCTTGGAAGAGGTGCCAGAGCCTCAAGCAAGATCACAGCTCTGGCCAGCACCTTGAGTTCAGCCTCATGAGACCCTGAGCAGAAGACCCAGTGAAGCCATATCCAGCCTCCTGTCCCATAGAAACTATGAGATAGTAAATGGGTATTGTTGTAAGCCACTAAATTTACAGTGATTTGTTAGAAAGAAGAGACAACTAATATAATCCCTTTAGCCAGCTCTCACCTACTCTTTTCCTATAAATTTCAACTCCTCCATCACCAAGAAACCAAATATTTTTTCGTATGTCATCCACCAATTTTTCCCCACATGATAATGGCTTTAACGATATGTTTTTGAATGAGTATTGCTGTTTTGAACATTACGCAATTATAAAAACTGAAATGACTTTAAAAACCTAGCAAAGCAGATTGCTAATGTTTAAACATGGACAGCAATGGGGCTGAATGTTTTCAGAGAAATACATTTTAGTCTTTATTTATGTTTGCTCAAACGTAATTTAAATTATTAAATTGTTTTTCCGTTAACTCATGAAATTTCATAACACCTGTCTTTGACCTATTTGTACATTACAAAAGATACACTGCTTTTTCTTTTCCAAAATGCATTGTTGAATTGCCTTTGTAAAAAATACCCTTATCTAGCGGTATAAATATGCTTACCTGTATGACAGGTACCAAAACAATATTGTGGTAGATTATAGGAGCAAGAAGGCCATAACACTGAGTCACAGCTTGAAGGGTGTAACTGGAATCATTGAGGTAGTTGCTAAGTTCCAATGCCACTAATACTCTCTCACATTCAATTAGTCTAGTAATCTGTAAGGAAACAGATACTGTTATTCAAAACGAACATCAGGTGCTTCACTAATATGTCTCTAAGGAGAATGAAAGGTAGGAAATATGATCCTTGTGGCTTAACAACATGTTGGTATGTTAAAATGTTTATTTTAAATCAAGATCTAAATTCAAGAATAATTCTAACTCCCCAACAATGCTATGTATGGATAAGACAATCTTAGAGTTAAATTTCAGAATATTTTATTAATAAAAAAATCTTTAAAAAAAAAAAAATTAAAAAGGGTGCCTGGGTGGCTCAGTGGGTTAAGCCTCTACCTTCAGCTCAGGTCATGATCTCAGGGTCCTGGGATCAAGGCCTGCCTTGGGCTCTCTGCTCAGCAGGGAGCTTGCTCCTCTCTGTCTCTGCCTGCCTCTCTGCCTACTCGTGGCCTCTCTCTCTATGTCAAATAAATAAATAAATAAATCTTTAAAAAATAAATAAATAAATTTCAGAATACTTCATAAAATAATACAAATACCACTAGTAATGAAGAAAGAACCAATCTTTTTTAATTGGTAAAATAAAAATTGGGCATTATTTTAATGTTAGAAAAAACCTAGTTTTTTCAAAACATAAATGTTATAACAAATAATAATTAAAATATTATGTCTCTATAATATTATCCCAACTTCAAAAAAAAAGTCCCATTTTCTTATTGGGTTTGTGGAAAAAAATGATGAATTTTCAGTAGACCAAACTAATCTTCTTATTACACTTTTGCTACTTAAATAAAAATGGTAGTAAAATAGAAAGTTAGGCTTTTGTGAGTAAATGCTTTTGTGATTAAATGATCCTAACTTTTCCTTTCCCTTTCCTGAGGGAAGATTTTACTATGTTTCTTGTCTTTTATTTTGAAAGATTTATTTACTTTTTTGAGGGGGTGGGGGAAGAGCAAGCATACAAATGGAGGGAGGGGCAGAGGGAGAGGGAGAGGAGCAGACTCCCCACTGAGTGTGAAGCCCAACATACAGGGCTCCATCCCAGGACCCTAAGATCATGACCTGAGCCGAAACCAAGAGTCAGATGCTCAACCTCCTGAGCCACTCAGGTGCCCCTATTTTTCTATATATACATATAAAATTACATACAGAGAAAACTTATGAGTGGCAACCAGAAATTTCCATAGAGTAAATTTTTAGTAGAATGGTAGTGTAGCATTCTGGAATTCACTGCAGTAAAGACTGTCTTTATGTACAGACTGAATGCAACATAGTAAGAACAGGATGATGGTTATGAGTGCTTAGGCTCTGTAAGACTATGAACTTACCCTGGACAAAAGGTCATGTCTTTTTTTGTTTTGTATCCACAGGCACTGGCATAGTCTCACATAACAATTTATTGATTGGTTTATTTGGTTGGTTATTAAATAAATAAATGCATGGGTAGAAACAAGCAACTGTGAAAAAGCAAACACCTGGGAAAAGTCTCTGTGTCTAAAGTGAGTAAAGAAGGAAAGGGAAAGAGGGAGAAAGAAGAGTGATGTTCAATCTAGAATGAAAACAAAAGTGAAGGACTGTTTTTAAAAGCAAGATGTTAAAGTTAGAAAGTTACAGACAGCAGTGTTTATAACCACCATGAGAATCCATCAGTAAGAGATAGGTTACATTCCTGCCTCTATACAGTAACGCAATATTAGAGTTAAGAACAATTTGGTATGAAAACGAATGCTCATTGATGTTCTTCACCCCAGAAAGACAACAGTACCTGAGGCAGAAATTCGGGAAAAACTAGCCAAAATGGACAAGAACATACCAGATTTCATTTTGTATTTGGTCTCAGAACCCATTTGGGTGGTGGCGAGACAACTGGCAAAGAAAAATGAAAACAACCATAGACCTGCAAGACATGGCCTGTGTGAGCAGAAACAGACCTCAAGAAAACAGGGAAAGGGACGCAAGAACAGAATGAAGGCGGTCAAGGGCACTGCCAAAGCCAGTGTTGGTGCTGGCAACAAGCGAGCTGGAGAGTGGACAACAGGAGTAAAGATTCTGTAGTGACTTTATTTGTGGTGATCGTGCAGATTTTTCATGAGAGGATTAATAAACCAAGAACTTAAAAAAACCTGGTAAATTGATAAGTATCTGCATGAAAATATGTTCAAGATAAATTATAAAAAAGGTTAAATAGGCAAATTGTGGAATAGAAAGTAGACTGTGATGTCATCTTGTAAAATAATAATAACAATAATTTGCCTATGCATATTTTTAAATATCAGAGATATAAAACAAAACAGAGGGAACAAAATCATATTTTTTAGGAGCAATAGGACTATAATGGATTTTACTTTGTACTTTGTATCTTTTTTAGTATTTGAAATTTATACTATTTTGTAGAGACACAAAAGATAAACTGAAAAGAAGAAAAATATATATGAACTCGGTCCTATGAAACCTATATGGAATATCAGATAAACCTGCACAATCATAAAATGACCTCTCAGTCCATTCACAAATCAGGGTATGAAATCCCAAAAGAACATGAACTTTGAAACATCAATAAACAAATAAAGGGAAATCAGCACATTTTTGGTCATTTTAAAATCACTTACTTGTTGAGAAGGGAAAAGCTCATTGCCTTTAATACTATCACAGAAAAGATTTTCTTCTTTAATTTTAATGTCACTTGTTACAAAAATATTTCTAAGAAAAAGGTATAAGAGGATTGAAGAAGTCTCTGCCAAAATATCTGAATGTAATCTGTAAAAGGAAGTAAATGATGTTACAAGTATAAATACAAAATGATTTAGCATGTAAACACACCTTTTTAGATTGATTTGTTCTTAGTATCTACACAGTGATCCCAAAATAACAGCAAAAATTTGTGGAACAATTTCTCTCACACAGCTCTTTAAATTAAAATTAAAGACTATATTTAACAACAAGTTAACAACTAAGAAAATTAAGCTGCTGACATACTATGTCACAGATACATAAAAATAACTATTGGTGAAGTAAAACTTTCTGGCTCTAATATACAAACTTCTTTTCTATCAACATAATGAAATCTCTATAGATACTCAGAAGCTTGGGAAATAGGCCCAATATTTCAATTAATAAACTTTCAGAAAATAAGGGTCACTTATATCAAAATCCACCCCGGGTAAGGAGAAAAGGAAAAAGAAAGAGGTAAGAAGGGAGGAAGGGAGGGAGGCAGAGTCTTAATAACTCTTGGCTTATTTTTAATTATCTTTTCTAAATTATAGTCAACAGTGCCAATTACTGGCAAAACTGTGAAATATGCAGCCTTCCTTCTTGGTTTCCAATACTCCCTTCCTTGTTCTTAACATTACTTGGTGACGAACTTTACCTTCTAAGCATCAGGTCCACCCTCTATCTCAAAAAACAGGAAAGGTTCTGACATCGGTAATTCACACTTGATCATGATCCATTTCACCTCTGTGTTAAATGCTGAAATTACACTTGCTAGAAGAATGTTAGTCCTCCCACTCCTACAACTCATACTGAACTCTCTCTTGGTCCACATGATGATTGATCATTGGTACCCAGATGCACACAACGTCCAGGCTGTTGCTTCCTCGTGGCTCCATTTCCTTCTCTACAGAGCTCACACACTGGTCAGCAATTTCAATAGTGACCTCTCTCCCACTTCAGATTCTGCACCCCTTATTTTAAGCCATAATCAGTTTGCCTGACCTTGCATAGATGTCATTGACTGCTTTTTCTATCCCTTCTACAACAATCGCTTATTCACTTACTTAATCTCATTTGATCTTTCTTTTTCATTCACACTAGCATTTGCCGAACACCTACTATGTAGAAAACACTATTCTAGGCCCTGGGATATAAAGATGAATCAAATGTGGCCCTTACCCAGAAGAACTGGGCTCTACTACAAATTCATGTTATGGGATATCAACTTAGTCATTAGTCCTTCTCAGCAACACTTCCGTTTATCCCTGATGTCTCTTTGTTCACATTCCTGAGTAAACGTTCTAAACCCCCTTCTCTCCACCCTATGTATTTCTATATCCTCCAGGCTCTACCACCATAGAGTCATTATTGTGGGAATGTGCTTATACCCTCAGTTTCTCCCTCTTCACTGTCTCCATCTTCAAACATGCTTTCCTTAAACCTGCCTTCCCCCTCAGTGTTCTGCCATCCTCTTCTTTGCCACCAAACTTCACATGAGTGATCTTAGCTTATTCCAATTCTCCATTTTCACTTATTTCCTACCCAATTGCAGAAGGTTTCTAGCCCATCACACCACCAAAATAGCTCTCTTAAACTCATCAATGGCCTCCTAATGGTCAATTCTAAAGGTTTCCTCTTAGTTTTTATCCTACCCAACCTCTCTGTAGCATCTCTTATTGAGCAACTCCCCTGCTTGACCTTGCAATGGCATTTAATACTGCTGACCAGTCCCTCCTGGGTGATACTCTCACTTCCCTTGGCAATGCACTTTTCCAGAGTTTCACTTCCTGAACTACTCCTTTTTGTAGAATAAGTTATGAGACTTGGGCTTCCTTCCTTCCTCCCCCTTCCTTCCTTCCTCCTTCCCTCCCTCCCCCTTCCCTCCTTTCCCTCCCTCCTTTCCTCTTTCTTTCTTCCTTCCTCCCTCCCTCCATCTATCTTTCTTTCTCCCTTCTTTCCTTCCTTTCTTCCTTCCTTCCTTCCTTTCCTGTAATGCAAGTCTGACTTAAGCTTTGATTGCCAAAGCATCCACTTTGGAGATAGCTTTCTCTAATAAATACATTGCCAGCCACACAACTAGATAAAGAGCCAGGCCACTTCCCCCACTAAGGCTCCTCTGTTTTAAAAAATCTTAGTTGATTTCAATAAATGAACATTGGGGCCATTTGTGTGTGTGTGTGTGTGTGTGTGTGTGTGTGTGTGTGTGTTTCTCTTCCCTTGCTTTAAATTCCCACTTTTATTTTTTAAATTCAACAACAAAGAGTGAGCCCATGAAATCCTAAGCACCCACACTTTACCTCAATAAAATCAGAACCCCAGGCCCATGCTGGCTCTCCCTCTTTACCTATGACCTGCTGTGGGGCCCCAAGTGTGTTGTGTAATTCCCAGATCCCATAAATAATAAATCTTTTTTTTTTTTTTCAAAATTTCCAGATAGTTATTTCTGAAAGGTGTCTTGCAATCATAATAAGAACCACAGGGCTAGTTCAGATACAACATTGGTTATTCATGGGCTCAGACTAGCATAAAACATTCTCAGCCCTTCCTTGGTTCCATCTCCTGCTTCAGCCTCTTAAATATAAGCAATGTCCAGAGTTCAATTCCAGCCTCTATCTTTTCTGCTAAACAGTTCTTCCTTGGGAGATAGCACTGGTCAAAATTTCGACGATGACCTCGTGGACAATTTCTCAGTCTCTGTCTAGCCTTGACCTCTCTCCTAAGTGTCAGCACTAAATATTCAACTACCTACTGGGCACCTCATATCCACAAAGGCATCCTGCTGGAAAACTAAATGCAAAATATTTCCTATCTAATTCATTATCTCTTCCAAAAACTTGTCCCTCACCTCTCCCTTTCCCCCAGTACATGCCATAGGCCTGCCTGCTAGTCAGGTAACAATGACAATCCCAGTCAACTTCACTACCTCCACTCTCCTATCCCCATGTCATGTAAAACCTTCCAACCTCTGTCTCTTCCTCTCCTGAAATGCCTCTCAAATTCATCCTGCATAGCACCTAGCATCCTTGTACATGGTAAATGCTAAGTCTACATTTGTTTAATTGAATGGAATTATACCTTTATGTGAATAAGCATTATGAAAGCCTTGCCTCAACCAGCATGTGCATTTAAAGTCATTATCTTTGAGGAATAAAGGATTTTATTTTCTTATTAAAGACATTAACAAGCAGGTGAAGGAGATTGTTTTTTTGTTTTTTTGTTTGAACTTGCTGAAACAGCCTGAAATCACATTAATGCTCACTTCTGGGGCTGCTCTTAAACTTTGTTTTTTAAAGGAAAAACGGCTATAAAGCAAAGGATGTCCTGTGGTTTTATATGACTCCTAGCAGCCTGTCTGCAGTTGCTGATGCTCTAATCCTGGGAGCCTCTTCAAGCAAAGAAAAAACTGTCTTATCCTAATAGTCCGCCCATGAGACTATAACTTTAACCCCAACCAGAATGTTCTTGTTTTAAAAAAAAAAAAAAAACCCCAAAGGGTATTTGTGTTTTCTATGTAACTGACAATATCTTAGTTAGTATTCAGTATTTTTTTTCCCATAGCCTTCATTACTCTAAATTCAGAATGCATCCATATGCCTCCTGTGCTTTTTCTGACTCTCGCAAAGAAGTTTCTAACAAGGACTCAAGAACTTAGAATGTAGATACTTATTAAAACACTTATTAGAAATAGTTTTACATTGACTATCTTTTTTTTTAAAGATCTTATTTATTTATTTGACAGAGAGAGAGAGATCACAAGTAGACAGAGAGGCAGGCAGAAAGAGAGGGAGGCAGGCTCCCCGCTGGGCAGAGAGCCTGATGCAGGGCTTGATCCCAGGACCCCGAGATCATGACCTGAGCCAAAGGCAGAGGCTTAACCCACCGAGCCACCTCGGTGCCCCTACATTGACTATCTTAATATGAAACTGAAATTAATTCTAGGCTTCACACCCAATATCCATATTTTCAATGAGCAAATTAATATTTTAAAAGAATATTTCTAATTACCTTCTCTGTGTGATAGTCATTATATTGCTTAAACAAATAACAGATTGTTCATCGTGATGTGGTGAAGCCACAAAATAATCCCAAACTGGTGAGAAAGCCTTCTTAGCCAACTCATAGTTACCAACCTGATAGGCAACCTACAACAAAAAGTACATTATCTTATGTGATATTTTTATCTGTGAAATGCATCTTTTAAACAGGAATTCTGATAAAGTCCGCTCACACATTAATTTCATACACAGTTGTTAACATTTGCTCTTTTCATCTACAAGACCACAGTAAGGTATCAATGGCCACTGGCAAGGGAGGCAGACATATTTTGAAATGTCTTTTATTTCTAAATTGCATGGAAATCTGAAACTCTGTAAGGATGTTTCAAATTCTCATAAGCAAAACAAAGATCACATCTGAGCCAAATTAATTTCATTTCCATCTATCTCGGCAGTGCACTCCATTTATTAGACACACTGTTATAATGAACAATCTGTTCCAAGAGAAACAATCAGATTTCCCAAACCCAAAATATGAAATATACTTCATTCTTTTCTGGTTCAGACTGATACTTTCAGAGCTTTTGTGCAACAAAGGGTTCACAGCTAAAAAGAGTGAAAAATAAAACAGAGATGCTTCCAAGAGACCATGATATTTTTAATTCAACATACTCAACATTAGGCAAAATAACTGATTTCACTGGCAAAAGAGAAGCTTGAGAGAAGAGAAATCAACAACTTATCTATTTCTTTTGGTAGAATATATTTCTTTACAGATATTCCCTAAAATCATTCTATTCAAATATGTACCACAATATGAAATCTCACCATGTGAGTTATGTGCTGCTTCAAATCCTTAACGGAAGCAGGTAGAAGATAAAGTATAAATAAATTCATTAAATTAAGTATGTAAATGACATGTTGCTAGAATATAGTCCACTCAAGGGAATAACTTACAGGACCAGAACTTTTTAAATCTGCCAACTCCACACTCATAACCAACCAACCAGTAAGGTTTTATGAAGTTTCTACTCTGTGCTAAGCACTGTAAGGATAGGTTCTTCAAAGCTTAAAATGACCTTATACTCCATTAAACTCTAATCAAGTTACAGACATAAAACACATGAAATTACCAGAAAAACTACAAAGAATAACATAATAATTGTGGAGGCTGAGAAAAGGAGAAATGAAGGCTGCAAAAAGGAGTCAGGGCTTGAGCTGAAACCTCAGGCAGGAATAAGGTTCACATGGGCACTGTTTAGAGAGAACCTGAAAAGTGTCCAATAGTGAAAATCACCATAATGCATTTAGGAGAGACTAGCAAGACAGATCAGAATTTAAGGAAAAGCAGGAAAATGATGGACAGGTAAAATGAGATATGATTTCAGAAGGCCTTGAAAATCAGGTGGAAGTATTTAAAGACGTCAGGTACTGGTCCAAGCACTCTACATGCATTATTGTATTAACTCCTCATTACAGCTTTATGAGGTGAGCTCTATTACCATCCTTATTTTTCAGATGAGGAACCTGAGACATTAAGAAGTTAAATAATTTGTACAGAGCCTGATATTCAGTAAAAAGAGTAGAGCCAAGATTTAGAGTGGTATATGAGGTCACTTCTCTGGCTGCATTGGTTAAATGAAGAAGTCAGACTAAGTAGTCACTAAGACACCTTATAATTCTAACACTTAATGTGGAAATTAATAACAAATGATGTATGAGTTGGGTGAAATTATAATTGAATGTTCTTTCCTTTTAAAATATATCTTTCTAAAAATAATGTCATTTATTCAATCAGTGGACATGGTAAAATAAGAAAAGATGCCATGATTAAACTAAGGTTTGTAAATTCATGAGTTTTTGCGGTTAACAGAACAGTGCCATGATATAAGATGGGGACCTGGTAGTAATGGGTAGAATAAATTTTAGAGGGGGTGAGGTTAAAATGAGAAAGAAGCACTAGAAGACTAATGAAATAATTTAGTACAACAGAGGCCTCCTCTTGAAACATGACCTTCTCGTGGCTTCCAAATTTCCACACTTGTCATGATCTGTTCCCCAACCAGTCTGCTTAAATTTTACCTCCCTGACCAATTATTTTACTCTCCATGGGTCTCTCTGCTCCAGCTACATTGGCCTCCTTGTTGTTTATCAGACATACCTGGTACACTTCTGAAAACCACAGGGCTTTTGCCCTAGCTCCTTCTGCAGATGCTCTGCCTCCAGAGACCGTCCTTTAAGTCTCTGCTCAAATCTCACCTTCTAGATTTATTTATTTATTTATTTATTTATTTATTTATTTATTTGAGAGAGAGAGCGCGCGCATGCATAAGCAGGGGTGGGGGCAGGCAGAGGGAGAAGTAGATTCCCTGCTGAGCAAGGAACTCAATGTGGGACTTGATCCCGGGACCCCGGGATCATGATCTGAGCGGAAGGCAGATGCTTAACAATTGAGCCATCCAGGTGCCCCTCAAATCTCACCTTCTAGATGACTTCCTTGATCACCCAATTTAATACTCTGATCTATCTTCCATTCCCTCACTTTACACTTGTAATTCCTTTGACCATACTCCACTTCTTCCTTCCATAGAACTTACCTTGTAACATACTAGATAATTTACTTATTTACTATGTTTGTTGTTTATTACATATCTTTTATCATGGCATTTTGTTCACTTTGTTATAACAGTGGTTCTCAAAGTATGGTCCCTGGACCATCAGCATCAGCATCACCTAGGAGCTTGCTGGAAATGTAAAATTCCAGGCCCTACTGCAGACCTAGTGAATCAAAAACTCTGATGGTAGGACACAACAATGTGTTCAACCAGCACTCCAAGACACACACTCAAGGTTTAGAATCACTAGCCTGGAGCAATGCAGAGAGTAAGCGCACAATAATAGCTTTAAATAAATTTTAAAACCCTCTTTTCCTGGTAATTTCCCTCTACCCACAGAAGAGGACACTCAACAATTCTACTGTAACACAGTTGACTGCCCCAGGGTAAGTGCCTGACTCAAACTGGGTGTTTTATAGCCCCTTCTGCAAAGCAAGCTACCCAAAGTGTGGTTCTGCTGTTGAGGCTAAAGGCACTACATGTACCAGGAGAATTTGAGAGAAAATTTATTACTCACACAAAGGGCTCCCAGGAAGTGTTAGGCAGGCACAAGTAGGCCTGGGAAGGAATGGATTGGGCCTTGATTAGTGGCTGGAGGTGGGGAAGGGTAGGAATAGGAAAACTTCTGCCACCTGAGAGATTCAAGTTTCTTGTTAGCATCAAAGGTGAGCTCACAGACCTCTTATCAGTCTGCCTGTGTATGGAACCAAAGGAAAAAAGAGGGGTGAGGTTTAAAAACAACTCAGTGGTCAAACATCAAAAAAGACGTCAGACTCATTTTATTTGGTGGGCCACTCAGAATCTCTTTCCTGGGAATCTAGAATCCAGATTAGGAGCCAGTCAGGCTGTCTCTGTTTATATCTGAAATGGAGGTATATAAAAATGCAGGAGCTTCCATTTTTCCTTCAGAGATGGAGAAGTAAGAAAAGTCAATCTTTAGAAGGAGAAAAAGAAGCCGACGTATAAAGAGAACCAAAAGTATGAAACCTACAGTCGCCTGGAGTCCACAGCTTTCCCAGAGCCTAACTACATTCCCCCAAGCCGGGTTGGTGCCCTTAACTTGGAATCGGAGTCCTAACTGAAACCATACGTCAAAATTACCTAAATATAGGTTATTGTTGTGGTAATGAGATTGATAAAAAAGACAGTTCCAAGGAAGAAGAGATGAGATCTAGCAGAGAGCCTAGCACAAAATAAACAATAAATAATTCATCAATAAACACATGAGTAGAGAGAGTAGCAATATTCAGTTAGAGGATGAGAGTAAAGAGAAGAGTTGAGACTTCTTAAATAGCTTAAAAAATGGGATGACTATCTTTTACCTGGTAGATTTATTGCTTTTAATTTGGTCATAGACAAAAGGCCAATCTCTACTTATCAAAAAGTTTCAGTGAATTATTCATATATAAAGTGGGAAAAAAAAGAATGAATTTCATTCTCCTTGCCACCACTGCCATAACTGACAAAGCATTTATGTCCCAGTAGCAAACTCTACTGCCAATACTGATCATCAAGACCCACTGAGCACCACCAACTCAGGCAGAGAAGAGATGGCAGTGACAAAGGCTCTAAAAGAACTTGGCCCATGTTAGAAGTTGAATACATGAATTCCTTGAACCTAGACAAAGCAGTAGAAAGGTATGAGCTGGTCCAAGTGTCAGGCTTACCATCTGCTACCCAAGCAACCATGGGTTACTTAATTACATGACCTCCCTGAGACACTCTTTCTCAAATAAAATGGCAGGGGAAGGATTAAATTCATTTCAGTTTCCTCAACTATAAAGGTAATAATACCATCTCATTGAGTTATTGTAATAAACATAATAATGAATCTTTAAATATCTGACACATAGTATTTTTTAATTAAATGATATCTCCCTTTTTTTTTTTCTCAATAAGCCACTGCGTCCATTCCTTATTTCACTAAGCAGTTCAATAACCCAGCAGTATATGACATTGGGTCTTCTATCCATTTTAAAGATAGGAAAATTGAGATCAAGTAATTTGCCTAAAATCTTAAAATCCTGCTCATAGGTTTCTAATTTTCTACATTCTATATTACATTATCTAGATACTCCTGACTTAAAGGGGAAAAATAAAAACAAATGAAGCTATAAAGAGGGGGAAATTAGAAAATATATCATTCATAATGGTTCCTCAAACAACTTTCCAGATAATCTAAATTAATAGCTTTCTACATTAAGAGGAAACCTAATGACAATCCAACTGACTTTAAAATCCAACTGACTTTATTAATGGCTATAGAGTAACTTTGAGTTGAAAGTCCAACCTAAAATTCCAAGCCAAGTTAATCAAAGGGATTTAGTGAAAAGTCTCTGTTCCTTACTATAAAATACATATGATAGTATTTTTTAAAAGATTTATTTATTTATTTGAGAGAGAGAGAGAGAGAGCGCACAAGGTGAGGGGCAGAGGCAGAAGGAGAGGGACAAGCAGACTACCCGCTGAGCAAGGAGCCCAACACCAGGCTCAATCCCAAGACCCCGATCGTGACCTGAGCCAAAACCAAGAGCCGGACGCTCAACTGTCTGAGCCACCCAGGCACCCCATATGATATTTTTTAAAGAACTCAATTACCCTGAAACTAAAAACTAACCACTCTCATGAAAAATAGATTGCAATTCCAAAGGAAAGGTACATTTTCTTGCTAGAACTTAAAAGCTGAAACTTGAGCTGTAAATTAAGTTTTACTAAGTTTACTAAGTAAGAAAATTTTGCTTCAGTCACTTAACATTATGAGAATGCTCATATACTGTCACAAATGAATACAGTACTGCAAATATAGTATCAATAATGAAACACTGGCCATTACTTTATGACACTTCTCATTATTCCAGCAGAATAGCTTGGACTTCGTTTTATTAACTTTTCAATGAAAGTTCTGCCAAATGAAACCCAAAAGTCAAACCTCCCTGGAGAAAAATTAGGCCTTGATAAAATATTCGATTCCTCACTTTGAAATAACTCCATCACTGAAAATTAGGGAATATATTAGATTCCAAAGAAATAAAAACATCAGAAAACCATGAGCCGATATGACATGCTAAACCAATGCTAGACAAATCCTAGCAATTCTCCCAATTTAATTTTCTTTGAAAAATATGATAATATAAAATATCACTAAGATCTTAGCTTATTATTCTAATCAACCATTAAGAGAAAAATAATAGCACAATAGAAATGTGATAAAATTTAAAATGGCCATCATCTCTAGAGCCCACAATAGGCTTAAAATTAAGATTCTTTAGACCTAGGTCAATGAGTCACCCTTTCTAGAGTCCTATTCACTGGTGATATGTTTTAAGACAGGCAATTATTTCAGCAAAAATGTTAATTCATGAGTATATTCATAACTGAAAACACTAACAATATTTATTAAGTACCTACTGTGTGACAAGTGCACTGGTTAAACATCTGCCATGCATAATTTCATTTAATACTCATAATACCTCTGGGAGGTAGCTACTATTACTGTTTCCACTTCATAGATGAAAGTTATTTGCTCAATATCACATGGCTAGTGTGAGCAGCTGGAACTTGAACTCATGTCTGTGTATCTTTAGTAACTCAGAAATTTCACTTCTATAAATCTCTCCCCCCCACAAAAAAGTAATCACAGATGCAGACAGAGATGCATATACTCAGATGTACATCACAGCTTTGCTTTTAATAGCAAAAGACTGGAAAATAATGAAATGCCTATCAGTAAAGATTACTAAGTAAACTACAATCTATCTGTAAGAAGCAGTATCATTAAAAGAGGCAATACCTTTAGAAGATGCAGCTGTTAAAAATTACCCTGTGGAGGAATACTTAATAGAATGGAAAAATGTCAATTATATATTAAATGACATATCAAGATATAAAATAATATATATACCATGATTAGATTATATATTATACATAAATTCAAACACATGTGTATACATATGTGTATTAAAAATGCATGTGTATTTAAGTATATACACACACAGGCACATGCACACAAATGAAAAGATAGCTCTGGATCAGGGTTTCCCAATCTTGGCGTTACTGACATTTTGGCCTGGATCATTCTTTGTTATGGAAGGTTGTTGCCTACATTATAGGGTGCTTTTCAACATCCCTGACCTCTACCCATTAGATGCCAGAAGCACCCTTTCAGGTTATGACAACCAAAAATGTCTCCAGACATTGACAAATGTCCCTTTGGGGCCAAAATTGCCCTAAGTTAAGAAGCGATACTCCAGGGGCACCTGGGTGGCTCAGCGGGTTAGAGCCTCTGCCTTCGGCTCAGGTCATGATCCCAGGATCCTGGGATTAAGCCCCACATTGGGCTCTCTGCTCCATGGGAGCCTGCTTCCTCCTCTCTCTCTCTATCTCTCTGCCTGCCTCTCTGCCTACTTGTGATTTCTGTCTGTCAAATAAATAAATAAAAATCTTAAAAAAAAAAAAAAAAGAAGTGCTACTCCAGATGACAGGATAAATAGGTAACATTTATTTTCTTCTTTGTGCATTTCAGTATTTTCTAAATTTCTAAAATTAAATTTAAAATTAAAATTAAAATTAAATTTTTACAATAGCATTTTTTGCCTGGATACATTTGTAATAAAAAAAAAATACTGTTGTAAAAAATCAATCCCACTATAAAGAGAAGGAATGATAACTATTTTTATGAGACTAAACTGCATTAGTGGAAATATGTATTACAAGCTTTAGAATATCCACTGTGATTTTTTTCCCATTAGAAATTACTTAGTAACAACTTAACAGAAAAAAAACATAGAGGAAAAAATTAGCAGAAATCTCTTCTACCTGTGTCAAGAACATCCGAGCAGTAACAGCAGAAAGAGGTGGATAAATCAGAATTGGTTTAGTTGTCTCCCCAATAGCGTCACCAATAAGCTTCCCATTAGAAGAATAAGCAGCAATTGCAAAGACATATTTTTCATTGGTTTCTAAACCTTTCACTTCAAAAATGCTTTTACCATCAGCTGGTATCTGTTAACAAAAACATATTTCAAGTTTATGTATGCAAAACTGAAGGAATGTGACTTTTTAAAAATCCAATTAAATAACCCTTATGTGTAAAAAGTAAATAAAATAAAATAACACCTTTGTATTTACTGTTATGATTTAAACTGAAATTAGAAAAATTCACTGAAATAATAACATTAGAAGAAGGTTAAAAAAAACACTCAGTTGTCATTAAGGACACTTTTGGTAAGATTTCCTGACATTTAGAGTTTTTTTTAATTTGACATACCGCTTCTCCTGAGTTTGGGAGATGATTATTGTTTAGCCTAACTTTTCCATAGCTCCCTTCTGCTTTGCAGCCCAAAATGCAGTACCAGGAGACCTGCGGAGGAGAGAGATGAACCCATCATCTCTAGTCTGTTTAACAAGGCATTCACTTTCTTTTATCAAGATGTGGCACTTGCTCTGATGAGCACCGGGTGTTGCATGGAGGCACTGAATCACTACATTGTACACCTGAAACTAACACTACACTGTATATTGACTAACTAGAATTTAAATAAAAACTTAAAAAAACAGAAAATATGTGGCAAATGAAATACTTTTCCAGGGTGCCTGGGTGGCTCAGTGGGTTAAGCCTCTGCCTTCCGCTCAGGTCATGATCTCAGGGTCCTGGGATCGAGCCCCGCATCAGGCTCTCTGCTCAGCAGGGAGCCTGCTTCCTCCTCTCTGCCTGCCTCTCTGCCTACTTGTGATCTCTCTCTGTCAAATAAATATATAAAATCTTTAAAAAAATACTTTTCCAAATATAAATACAATTATTCAAGTTTTAAAACACAGAATCTAATTAATTATGTACTATATGTTGGCTAATTGAATTTAAATAAAATAAATTAAAAAAACATGGAATCTAACTTTACAAATACACTTAGATTTAATTTCACAAAAATAAAGACAAATATACAACTCATTTACCTGGGACTACAAAGACTATTCTTCATTTTTTATTACTTTAACTACCATTAACTGAGCAGTTTCTACATGCTATGTGTTGCTGGGAAATTTATATAGACTTTCTAATATTTGCAACATCCCTATGAAATGAGATTATTGCTTTACAGGAAATGGAGACACAGAAATCTTCAATAACTTGCCCTAGATCAGATAGTAGCATGATATTTGATAATTCTTAACTATAGAAACCAAAAGCAAAATGCAAATTCTACAGGAACAATCAAACTTATAACTTAATTAAATGGTTAGAAATGGTTCTTCTTCCCAAGATGTCAAAATAATGGAGAGTCCTCATTGGAATGAACTGTCTTACTGTAAGGGAAAAGGGAGCAAGTTGATACCTAGAGAATAACATTATAAAGGAGCCATACTGTCCTGAGGTTGGGGTTGAGTGGGTTGTCATCATTGTCTCATTCTCTTTTCCCCAGAGGCTCCACCTACCAACATCTCAACACCTAAATGATAAGGAAAACTGGAAAGAAGGAGAAAAGTAATTGTCTCTAAGAAGCAACTGCTTCCGGGCACCTGGGTGGTTCACTGTGTTAAAGCCTCTGCCTTCGGCTCAGGTCATGATCTCAGGGTTCTGGGATCGGGTCCCACATCGGGCTCTCTGCTCATCGGGGAGCCTGCTTCTCTCTCTCTCTCTGCCTGCCTCTCTGCCTACTTGTGATCTCTCTCTGTGTCAAATAAATGAATAGAATCTTTAAAAAAAAAAAAAAAAAAAAAAAGGTAGCGACTGCTTCTTATGGCTTAGCTTAGCTATTTCTTTCTCCAAGTCAACAGAAAAATCCTAATAGAGTCTTGTCTGCACAACTAGTTCTCAACCCTAACTGTGCAAAGTCACCTTTTAAAATACAGTTTTTACAAAACCAGCCATTTTTTAAAATTACATATACCCAAGCCTGTCTAGTCTCAATGAATTAGAATTTCTGGAACAGGTGTCCAAACCTTTGTGTCTATAAAGAAAATTGCTCAGGTAATTAAGGAGCACTTGACAAAGGTAGAACTCCAAGGACAGAGACACAGCACTGAAGGAACTCGAAAGCTGGAAGCCAAGAGGGGGAAAAAAATCAGATGAATTTCAGAAGAAATTTAAAAACTAACTTTCCTTGCAAAAAGAGTAACATTTTACATAGAGGGGGGAAAGGCAGAAAGATTGTACTATATGACTTAAATTATTATTTTCTCTAAGTTAAGCTCCCTATATAAACCAGAATTCGAAGGGTAAAATTCTCTCTAAAAGCATTTTTAGAAGCAGGATTTATGCTTCTTTTTTGTTCCACAAATGAAGACATCTTAGTTTGTTTAACTATAAGGAGCAATGTGTAATTAGAATCTATATAAGAGTAAAGACACCATGAACAAATCACTCCTAACTTTAGAAGTAAAAGTTTATTAATAACATCAGCATTTTCAACTATTAAAACAGATTTTAACAAAACAAATGCTTTAACAAGAGCTTCTGATAAAACAAAAGATGGCTGAACCCTCTAACCAGAAACTTATTTAAGCCCACAGCACCATCTAGTGCTGAGGAGTATGTAACAGAAGGTAATAATTTCCCGAAGCACACAACACCACTAATGCATAATATATATAAACTTCATATAATGTGCTAAGTGACAGGTCCTATAACTATAAGTCAGACATGGAATACTTGTATCTTCCTATTTCTAAGCATTATGAAATAAGATAAACTAATCACTAATTTGAAAAAATTTTTTTAAAGATTTATTTATTTGTCATAGAAAGAGAGAGAGAGAGGGAGAACACAAGCAGGGAGAGCGACAGGCAGAGGCAGAGAGAGAAGCTGGCTCCCGCTGAGCAAGGAGCCCGATGTGGGACTTGATCCCAGGACCCTGGGATCCTGACCTGAGCCGAAGGCGGCGGCTTAACCAACTGAGCCACCCAGGCATCCCCCTAATTTGAAATTTTTTAAAAAAGGAAGGAAGGAAGGAGGGAGGGAAGGAGGGAGGAAAGAAGAGAGGGAGGGAGGAAGGAAGGAAGGAAGGAAGGGAGGAAGGAAGAAAAAAAGAAAGAAAGAAGGAAAGAAAGGAAGGAAGGAGATCTGATAAATAAACCAAAACATTTGAATAAGAAAGAACTTGGTAAGGCATCCAGTCTTAGTTCCATACTGAATTTCCAAAATCAACAAATTAGCATTCTTAACCAGATCCAAACAAATCTATAGTTGAACTTTAAAAATGCTAGCAATTGCAATAATGCATTTATGAGAGCACAGTTTGGTATAAGATGAATGGGTATATTTCCCCAAATATAAAACATTATAAAGATGGTATTACTTCTCACTGATGTCCATATCCCATTAGTCTAAAGTTCCTCAAAGAATGGAATCAAGCTTTGTGATTATTTTTTTATCTCAATTACCTCACACAGAGCTGGACAGATAAGAGATATTCAGTAATGTTCACTGGACCAAACTTATGAAAACAAAATCTAATAATGTAATCACACTCTATACCATCACTGTTTTAAGCAAACTTTACTACACATGTTTAATATAAGATATGTGGGGAGATCAACCAATATGCCAGGAATATTATCTATTATCTCATCTAATTTTCACAGTTAACATATTTTACAAAAAAAAAAAAAAAATACCACCACCACCTCAAAAATCTATATTTAGATTTTCTAAAGTCATACTGCTAGTAAGTGGTGGAACTGGAATTTTAAAAAGCCTGTTCCCTTTCCATGATACCAAGTCGATAGAAGTTCAAGCAGAATATCCTAAAGACAAAGATAAAACTTTTTTATACTACATCAAAGAGCATGGTATTGTTCAACCATAAGAGGAAATTTAATATTTAAAATATGAATCAGGTGGAATGCTTGTGAGGACACTAAATCTCAAGTTAGAGACACATTTAGGCCAAGTTCCGAGGCACTGGGGATGGAAAAAAGAGTTCATTCTTCAATAAATACATAAAGATTAATAACTTATAATATGTTTGGAATTGTCATTTGTTTACATTAAAAGAATCCCCATTTACTTGGAAGAACTCTGGGAAGAACATCTAAATTCGCTATCTGCAAATTTCTTCATCTCCATCATTGGCTCTGAGAGTAACTTATGTGCTCTTCAAATGCCTTATTCCAGTACATCTGAGAACTTCTCTATCTTGAACACACTAGGATGTCAGCATAGGACTATGCCATGGTGACCAAACTATATAGTTGGGTATAGGAATACAGGAAAGCTATATAGACCATAAAGGAAAATAGCACAAAGAGAGAAAGGTTGTGAAGAAACTAAGTATAGTTAAGACATTACAATATTAATCCCAATGTTCAATACTTATTAATAAGACTAATAAAGTCCTAAGAGCAAGAAAAGTATCAATCATGATAATCATAGAAGTACTTATGTTGCTTTGCCTGAAATAAAGATCATAAAATGGCAAAAATACCTTAACATCTGAAATAAATGGAGCAGGTTTCAATGTCACAGAACAGTAAGTTCGGGATAGCAGGATAGGTGGAGGAGGAATTCTGCTTTTCTTTCTTTTCGAACTTTCCACATAGTTTTGATATGAATATAGGGCATTTTGTTCTGCTTCAGTCTTCTCAATTAAAGAATATGTTTCCTATAATAAAGCGTGAACACAGAAAAATACATTTCAGGATTTGAACTGCATTTATATTTGCAGAATTCTGGTAATGTTAAACAACATTATCTTGTTATATGTAACCTTCTGAGCCTCAGGGTTACACATACTTCAAGTGCCAAACGATTTTATAAAAGTAAAAAATAGCTACTAAATAAGATTAAGTAAAAAACAGCTATAAATTAAATAAGGTAATGGAGTCATATTTATACACCTAATATGTTCATCATCATTATAATATATTAATATTAGACATTTCATTTTTATATCAAACCCTCTGAATATTTACCATCATATTTCACTGTCCTTAAAAAATTCATAGCATGATCATCTACATTTATACTAAAGAACTGTACACCTACCCTTAATGCAACTTGAAATGTGACTCTCAAGTAATAAGACTTTTGGTATATGTGATTTATGAAATGAATATTATTGAAAGTTTCTTATTATCAGCAACTAGAAATAGAAACACTTATTCTGTAAACCTGAAAGAAAGGCAATCTACATTTAAAAAAGTAACATACTGAAGGACAAAACACAAAACAAAAAACATAAAAGTCAGAAGATCTGAATACTACCAAAGACAGTCTAAATATATCAGAAATAATAATGCATGTAAATGGGTTAAACTTGTCTTTTAAATCAAAAGGCAAAGACTCTTTAATTGAGCTCCACAGCAAAAATCCATATAAAGATTAAAATTAAATGGTAATAGAGAAAAAACAGCCTTTCCAACAGATGATACTAAAACAATTAGATGTCCACATGCAAAAGTAATAAAGTTGTACCTTTACCTCACACTACATACAAATATTAACTAAAAATGAATTACAGACCTAAATGTAAGAGTTAAATTTATAAAATTTTTAAAAGGAAACATACAAGTAAATTTTCATAACTTTGGGTTAGGCAATGGTTTCTTAGCTGTAACACCAGAAGGAAACAGACACACACACATATACAAGTAGATAAACTGAACTTCATCAAAATTAATATTTCAAATGATACCATCAAGAAAGTAAAAAAGACAACCAATAGAATGAGAGAAAATATCTGCAAATCATGTATCTGATAAGGGACTTGTATTCAAAATATATAAAAAACTGTTACAAGTCAATAATAAAGACAAATAACCCCATTAAAAAGGACAAAAGACTTGAAAAGAAATTTATCCAAAGAAGATATACAAATAGCCAATAAGTACAAAAAAGATGCATAGCATCATTGACCATTTAGGGATGAAAATACAAAATCAGCAAGCTAATTCAAGAAGCAGAAAACATAAATGCAGGATAATGATAAAATAAACTGAGAAAGATACCAAAAATTTCTTCCCACAACATCAGAACTAACTGATCTCATTTTTTAAAAATTTGAAATCTTAAAAACCTGATAATTCCTATGCCATTTAAAAATTTTCTAACTATGAAGAAAGAGAACTTCTCAAAAATGTTACAAATTATTGTAAGAAACTTGAAAAATGACTGCACATAAAAACATAGAACACTCTTCTTACAAATATAAATGCAAACATTCTAAATAAAATACTAATACATTAAATCTAGCAATATATTAAAGGAATAACATACTGTAATTATATTCTCTCTCTCCCAAGAATGCATGGATAATTTAATATTAGGAAGTCTACAAATACGATTTAATTTTTCTATAAATCAAATAAGGAAAAATACGATTACAGTTTCAATTGAACTTAATCTTTAACAGTCATTACTAATTTTTTTTAAAAAAGAAGTAAAAACAGAAGTCAAAAAAATCTTAAGACAAATGAAAATGGGAATACAACATACCAAACTCTATGGGGTACAGCAAAAGCAATCCTAAGAAGGAAGTTTATAGGGCAAATGCTTACATTAAGAAAAAAGATAGATCTGGGGTGCCTGGGTGGCACAGTCAGTTAAGTGTCCAATTCTTGGTTTCTGCTCAGGTTGCAAGATTGAGCCCTTCCTCAAGCTCTGTGCTCAGCCTGAAGTCTGCTTAAGATTCTCTCCCTCTACTCTGCCCCTCCCCCTGCTCTCTCTCTCTCTTTCAAATAAAAATAAATATTTTTTTTTAAAAGAAAGATCTGAAATAAACAATCTAACTTTATGCTGTAAGGGAACTTGAAAAGGAACAAAAAACTAAGCCCAAAGTTAGTAGAAGAAAGGAAATAACACAAATCAGAAGGCAAATAAATGAAATAGAGACCAGAAAGATAATAGAAAGGGTCAACTAAAATAAGAGCTGGGTTTTTGAAAAGATAAAACTGACAAATTTTTTTTTAGGTTTTTTTTTTTAATTTCTTTTCAGCATAACAGTATTCACTGTTTTTGCACCACACCCAGTGCTCCATGCAATCCATGTCCTCCCTAATACCCACCCCCTGGTTCCCCCAACCTCCCACCCCCGGCCCCTTCAAAACCCTCAGGTTGTTTTTCAGAGTCCATACTCTCTCATGGTTCACTTCCCCTTCCAATTTCCCTCAACTCCCTTCTCCTCTCCATCTCCCCTTGTCCTCCATGTTACTTGTTATACTCCACAAATAAGCGAAACCATATGATAATTGACTCTCTCTGCTTGACTTATTTCACTCAGCATAATCTCTTCCAGTCCTGTCCATGTTGCTACAAAAGTTGGGTATTCATCCTTTCTGATGGAGGCATAATACTCCATAGTGTATATGGACCACATCTTCCTTATCCATTTTTAACTAGACTAAGAGTAAAAGAGAAGACTCTCGGGTTAATAAAATCAGAAATGAAAGAGGAGACCTTACAATTGATACCACTGAAATACAAGGAATCAGAAGAGACTACTATGGACATTATACACTAACAAATTGGATAACCTAGAAGAAATTGATAAATAACTAGATACATACAATTTACCAAAACTGAATCATGGAGAAATAGCAAATATGAACAACCTAATAACAAGTAAGGAGATGAATCAGTAATCAAAAAACCTCCCAACAGGGCACCTGGGTGCCTCAGTGGGTTAAACCTCTGCCTTTGGCTCAGGTCATGATCTCAGGGTCCTGGGATCAAGTCCCAAGTCGGGTTCCCTGCTCAGCAGGGAGCCTGCTTCCCCCCTCTCTCTGCCTGCCTCTCTGCCTACTTGTGATCTCTCTCTATCTGTCAAATAAATAAATAAAATCTTAATTTTAAAAAACCTCCCAATAAAGACCAGAATCAGATGATTTCACTGGCGAATTCTAACAAAAATTTAAAAAATTCATGCCAATCACTCTCAAACTCTACTAAAAAAAAAAAAATTAGAGAGAAAGGGACACTTCCAAATTGATTTAAGGGGCCAGCATGACCCTGATACCAAAGCCAGGCAAGACACTACAAGAAAAGAAAACTCAATATCCTTTATGAATACATATGCAAAAATCATCAACAAAATTAGAGCAAACCACATGCAAAAGTACATTAAAAGAATCACACACCATGATGAAGGAGGATTATTCTGGGATGCAAGGATGGCTCAACATAAATGCGATGCAAATTAATAAATGTGATACACCACATTCCCAAAATGAAGGATAAAGATAATATGATCATTTTAATTGATTCAGAAAAAGAACAAAATTCAACATCCTTTTATGATTAAAAAAAAAAGACTCTACAAACTGGATATAGAAGGAACATACCTCAAAATCATAAAGGTCTTATATGACAAACCTAATGCTACATCATACTCAATGATAAAGGTTAAAAGCATTCCCACTAAGATCAGGAATCAGACAAGAGTGCCCACTCTTACCACTCTTATTCAACATGGTACCAGACATCTTAGCCAAAGCAATCAGAAAAAGGTATCTAAATTAAAAAGAAAGAAGAAAATTGTCTCTGTTTACAGATGACATGATCGTATATACAGAAAACTGTAAAGACTCCACCAAAATACTGTCAGAACCAATAAACAAATTCAATAAATTTGCAGGATCCAAAATCGATATATAAAAATCAGTTGTATTTCTATACACTAACAACAAACTAGCCCCCCATAATTAAGAAAATAATGTTATTTGTAATAGTATCAAAAATAAGAAAACAGGAATAAATTTAACCAAGGAGGTAACCTGTGCACTGAAAACTATAAAACATTTATGAAAAAAAAATTTGAAGAAGACAAAATACATGGAAAAATAACCCATATTCATGGATAGAAAGAATTAATATTGTTGAAATATCCTTACAACCCAAAACGGACCTATAAATTCAATGCAAGCTCTATCAAAATTTTGATAGCATTTTTCACATAAATAGAAAAAGCAATCCTAAAATTTGTATAGAATGATAAAAGATCCAAATATCTGAAACAGACTTGAACAAGAAGAGTAACACTGGAGACATCACTTCATAATCTCAAACAACGCTATAGTAATCAAATAGTATGGGAAAAGGAAGGAAGGAAGGAAGGAAGAAAATGAAAAGAAAGAAGACTGAAGTGGGGAGGAAAAGAGGGAGGGAGGAAAGAAGGAAAGAAAGGGGAAGAAAAGAAGGAAAGAAAGACCAATGGAATAGAACAGAGAGCCCAGAAATATGGTCAACTAATTTTTGACGAAGTCACCAAGAATATACAATGAGGACACGATAGTCTCTTCAATAAATGGTGTTGGGAAAAGTTGATATCCATATTCAAAAGAATGAAATCAGACCCTTATCTTACTGTACATAAAAATTAACTCAAAATGCATTAGAGACTTAAACATAAGACCTGAAACCATAAAACTCAGAGGAAAAAAAGCATAAAGGAAAACTCCTTAACATTGGTTTGCGTGATGATTTTTTGGATCTTACAGCAGAAGTACAGGCAACAAAAACAAAAACAAATAAGCTAAAAACTTCTGCACAGCATAGGAAGCAACCAACAAAATGAAAAGGCAACCTATGGAATTGGAGAAAATATCTGTAAAACATACTTTCAATAAGAGCTTGATATCCGAAATATATAAGTAAATCTTAATTCAATAGCAAGCTATCAATAAAATGATTTAAATACGGGCAAAAAACCTAAATACAAGTTTTTCTTAAAAAAAAAAAACATTCAAATGGCCAACAGGTACATGAAAAGATGGTCAATATCACTAATCGTCAAGGAAATGCAAATCAAAACCACCATGAGATATCACATGACACCTGTCAGGATGCTATTATCAAAAAAAAAAATGATAACAAATGTTGGTGAGGATGTAGAGAAAAGAGAATACTTGTACAATGTTAGTAAGGATGCGAACTGGTATAACAATATGATAAACAGTACAGAGGTTCCTCAAAAAATTAAAAATAGAACTACCATATGATCCAGCAATCCCACTTCTGGGTATTTAACCAAAAAAAATTAAATCATTATCTCAAAGAGATATCTGCTCTCCTATGTTCATTGCAGCATTATTCACAATAGCCAAGATACGAAAAAAATCTGACTACTGATAGAGGAATAAATAATGTGTCACATATATACAATGGAATGTTATTTAGCCTTAGAAAAGAAGGAAACCCTGCCATCTAAGGAAACCCTTAGAAAAGAAGGAAACAACATGTATGAACTTGAAGACATTATGCTAGGTGAAATGAGCCAGATAGAGAAAGAGAAATACTGTGTGGTATCATGTAAATGTGTAATCTGAAAAAAATAAAAGTAAATTCATAGAAAGAGAAAGTAGAATGATGATTGCCAAGGGCAAGCAGTTGGGAAGGGGAATTGGGAGATCTGCACAAACTTCCAGTTATAAAGTTCTAAAGATCTATTGTACAGTATGGTGACTACACTTAATAATAGCATACTTGAAATTTCCTAAGAAACAGATCTTAAGTGTTCTCACTTAAAAAAAAAAAAAAAAAGCAGCTTGGAGGAGCAAGATGGCAGAGGAGTAGGAACCTGAAATATCATTAGGTCCCAGGAGTTCAGCTAGACAGTCATTCTGGACACCTACAAACTCAACAGAAGAAAAGAAGAGCAGTAATTCTAGGAACAGAAAATCAACCACTTTCCAGAAGGTAGAACATGTGGAGAAGTAAATCCAAAGCAATGGTAAAATAGACAGCAGGGGCGGGGGGGGGGGGGTGTGCAGATGAGGGGGGAATGACTGGCTCCCTGCAAATGAGAGAGAAATGGAGCACAAAATCGGAACTTTTAGAAATCTGCTCCACTGAGGGATGTCACTCCAGAGGCTAAGCAGGGGTGGAGCCCTCGTGGGGACCATGTGGTCTCAGTATCCGCAGGGTCACAAAAAGATCAGGAGTGCCTGAGTGTGACAGAGCTCCCAGGTATCGGAGCAGAGAAGCTGAGACAGAGACAGAGCTGAGCAGTAGGCTGTCAGCTAGGGATTACCTTATACTGTGATCCAAGGCATAGTCAGACCACTGCTCTTTGAGCAGAGACCCCACAAGTGGCAGATCCGAAGAGACCCCCTCCCTCTTCCAGGAGGAGTGGCACGGGAGTCCACAGCAGGAATCAGCTGGGTTTGGAGACTCCAAAAGGGGCCGTAGGCCAGAGATAGAAATGCTTGGTCACAGGCTTGGTGAGCTCAGAGTGTGGTGGGAGATCAGAGAGAGAAGAGGGATTGACTGCGTTTCCCTGAGGGCACACTGAGGAGTAGGGCCCTGAGCTCTCAGCTCCTATGGGGCCGGAGATGGGAAGGCCACCATTTTCATTCCTGTCCTCCAAAGCTGTACAGAAATTCAGGGAACAAAAGCTCCCAAGAGCGAACCCAAGCAGATAACTTAGCCTGGACCCTGACAAGGGTGGTGCAATTCTGCCTTGGGCAAAGACATTTGAGAATCACTGCAACAAGCCCCTACCCCAGAAGATCAGTGAGAACATCCAGCCAAGACCAAGTTTATCGATCAGTGAAACTACGGACCTCCAGAGCTAGGGGAAAGCAACACATAGAATTCATGGCTTTTTTCTCATGATCCTTTAGTCTTTCAAAGTTAAATTTTTAAAATTTAATTTTTTTCTTATTCTATTTTTTAATTGTTCCTCTTTCTCATTTTAACGTTTTTTAATTATTTTATCTTATCAATACCTGTTTTTAAATCTTTTTAAATTTTCATTGTTCTATTTTATCTCTTCATTGTATTTAACCTTATTTTTTGTATACATACAAAATTTTGGGATACAATTTCTTCTAATAGATTATAAAGTATACCCTAAATCTAATGCATGGCTTTGTTCTACTCTCCAGCCTGATCACATTCTTTCCTCTTTTTCTTTTTTCAACCACCTTCTTATCGATCTCTGCTTTAGAATCTTTTTAAATTTTCATCTTTACAGTCATATCCCATCCCTTCAACGTGTTTACCCTTATTTTTGTATATATATAAGTTTTTCTTTCTTTAAAATTTTAGGAGGTGGTTTCTTCTAACAGACCAAAATGCACCGAAAATCAAGTGTGTGGTTCTCTTCTATTTGCCAGTCTAATATATATTTTTTCTTTTTTCTTTTTTGCTTTTTTCTTCCCTTTATTCTCCCCCCACCCTCCAGTTTCGGGTCTCTTCTGATTTGGTTAGTGTATATTTTTCTGGGGTCGTGGCTACCCTTTTAGTATTTTGTTCTCTCATTCATTTATCCATATCTGGATAGAATGACAAGGCAGAAAAACTCACCACAAAAAAAGAACAAGAGGCAGTACCAACATCTAGAGTCCTAATCAATATGACATCAGTAAATCAAGGTACTAGCTGGGCTAGAAAAAAGCATGAATGATATAGAGAAACCCTTTCTGGAGAAATAAAATCCCTTTCTGGAGAAATAAAAGAACTAAAAATAACCAAGTTGAATTTAAAAGCTATTAATGAGGTCCAATAAAAAATGGAGGCTCTTACTGCTAGGATAAGAGAGAATTAGTGATACAGAAGACCAAATGATGAAGAATAAAGAAGCTGAGCAAAAGAGAGACAAACAACTACTAGACCATGAGGGGAGAATTTGAGAGATAAGTGCTACGATAAGATGAAACAATATTAGAATAATTGGGATCCCAGAAGAAGAAGAAAGAGAGAGAGGGGCAGAGAGTATATTGGAGCAAATTATAGTAGAAAATTTCCCTAATATGGTAAAGGGAACAAGCATCAAATCCAGGAGGCAAAGAGAATCCCACTCAAAGTCAATAAAAATAGGTCCACACCCCATGATCTAATAGTAAAACTTACAAGTCTTAGTGACAAAGAGAAAACCCTGAAAGCAGCTCAGGACAAGAGAACTGTGACATACAAAGGTAGAAGTATTAGACTGGCAGCAGACCTATCCACAGAGACCTGGCAGGCCAGAAAGGACTGGCATGATACATTCAGAGCACTAAATGAGAAAAAATATGCAGCCAAGAATACTATATCCAGCAAGGCTACCACAGAAAATAGAAAGAGAAATAAAAAGTTTCCAGGAAAACAAAAACTAAAAGAATTTACAAACACCAAACCAGCCCTACAGGAAATATTGAAAGGGGTCCTCTAAGCAAAGAGAGAGCCTAAAAGTAACAGAATAGAAAGGAACAGAGATAATACACAATAACAGTCACCTTACAGGCAATACAATGGCACTAAATTCATATCTTTCAATAGTTACCCTGAATGTAAATGGGCTAAATACCCCAATCAAAAGACACAGGGTATCAGAATGGATTAAAAAAAAAAAACTCACCAACATGCTGTCTACAAGAAACTCATTTTAGAGCCAAAGACACCTCCAGATTTAAAGTGAGGGGGTAGAAAACTACTTACCACGCTAATGGACATCAAAAGAAAGCTGGAGTGGCAATCCTTATATCAGATCAATTAGATTTTAATCCAAAGACTATAATAAGAGATGAGGAAGGACACTATATCATACTCAAAGGGTCTGTCCAACAAGAAGATCTAACAATTTTAAATATCTATGCCCCTAACATGGGAGCAGCCAACTATATAAACCAATTAATAACAAAATCAAAGAAACACATCAACAATAATACAATAATAGTAGGGGACTTTAAGACCCCCTCACTGAAATGGACAGATCATCGAAGCGAAAGATCAACGAGGAAATAAAGGCCTTAAATGACACACTGGACCAGATGGACATCACAGATATATTCAGAACATTCCATCCCAAAGCAACAGAATATACATTCTTCTCTAGTGCACATGGAACATTCTCCAGAATAGATCACATCCTGGGTCACAAATCAGGTCTCAACCGGTACCAAAAGATTGGGATCACTCCCTGCATATTTTCAGACCACAATGCTCTGAAGCTAGAACTCAATGGCAAGAGGAAATTTGGAAAGAACCCAAATACATGGAGACTAAAGAGCATCCTTCTAAAGAATGAATGGGTCAACCAGGAAATTAAAGAAGAATTGAAAAAATTCATGGAAACAAATGATAATGAAAACACAACTGTTCAAAATCTGAGGGACACAGCAAAGGCAGTCCTGAAAGGAAAATATATAACGGTGCAAGCCTTTCTTTTTTTTTTTTTTTTTTTTACAAGCTTTTCTTAAGAAACAAGAAAGGTCTCAAATACACAACCTAACCCTACACCTAAAGGAGCTAGAGAAAGAACAGCAAAGAAAGCCTAAGCCCAGGAAGAGAAGAAAAATAATAAAGATTGGAGCAGAAATCAGTGAAATAGAAACCAAAAGAACAGTAGAACAAATCAACGAAACTAGGGGCTGGTTGTTTGAAAGAATTAATAAGATTGATAAACCCCTGGCCAGACTTATAAAAAAGAAAAGAGAAAGGACCCAAATTAATAAAATCATGAATGAAAGAAGAGAGATCACAACCAACACCAACGAAATCAAATCATCATAAGAATATATTATGAGCAACTATACACCAGCAAATTTGACAATCTGGGAACAATGGATGCATTCCTAGAGACATATAAACTATCACAATGGAACCAGGAAGGAATAGAAAACTGAACAGACCCATAACCAGTAAGGAGATTGAAGATTGAAACAGTCATTTAAAAATCTCCCACAAATAAGAGCCCAGGGCCAAATGGCTTCCCAGGGGAATTCTACCAAACATTTAAAGAAGAATTAATACCTATTCTTCTGAAACTGTTCTAAAAAATACAAATGGAAGGAGAACTTCCAAGTTCATTTTATGAGGCCAGCATTACCTTGATCCCAAAACCAGACAAAGACTCCATCAAAAAGGAGAATTACAGACCAATATCCTTGATGAACATGGATGCAAATATTCTCACCAAAATACTAGCCAATAGGATCCAACAGTACATTAAAAGGATTATTCATCACGACCAAGTGGGATTTATTCCTGGGCTGCAAGGTTGATTCAACATCCACAAACCAATCAATGTGATAGAATACATTTATAAAAGAAAGAACAAAAACAATATGATACTCTTAATAGATGATAAAAAGCATTTGACAAACTACAACATTCTTTCTCGATCAAAACTCTTCAAAGTGTAGGGATAGAGGGTACATAACTCAATATCATCAAAGCCATCTATGAAAAACCCACCACAAATATCATTCTCAATGAGGAAAAAACTGAGAGCTTCTTCCCTAAGGTCAAGAACACGGCAGGGATGTCCACTATCACCACTGCTGTGCAACATAGTACTAAAAGTCCTAGTCTCAGCAATCAGACAACAAAAAGAAATAAAAGACATCTGAATCAGCAAAGAAGAAGTCAAACTCTCACTCTTTGCAGATGATGGGATACTTTATGTGGAAAACCCAAAAGACTCCACTCCAGAACTGCTAGAACTCATACAGGAATTCAGTAAAGTATTAGGATATAAAAATCAATGCACAGAAATCAGTTGCATTTTTATACACCAACAGCAAGACAGAAGAAAGAGAAATTAAGGAGTTGATCCCATTTACAATTGCACCAAAACCATAAGATACTTATGGCCAGAAGACATGAACAGACATTTCTGCAAAGAAGACATCCAGATGGCCAACAGACACATGAAAAACTGCTCAATATCACTCGCCATTAGGGAAATACAAATCAAAGCCACAATGAAATATCACCTCACACCAGTCAGAATGGCTGAAATTAACAAGTCAGGAAATGACAGATGTTGGCAAGGATGCAGAGAAAGGGGAACCCTCCTACACTGTTGGTAGGAATGCAAGCTGGTGTAGCCACTCTGGAAAACAGTATGGAGGTTCCTCAAAAAGTTGAAAATAGAGCTACCCTACAACCCAGCAATCATGCTACTGGGTGTTTACCCTAAAGATAACAAATGTAGTGATCCGAGGGGGCACGTGCACTGGAATGTTTATAGCAGCGATGTCCACAATAGCCAAACTATGGAAAGAACCTAGATGTCTATCAAGAGATGAATGGATAAAGAAGATGTGGTATATATATACAATGGAATACTATGTAGCCATCAAAAGAAATGAAATCTTGCCATTTGCAACAATGTGGATGGAACTAGAGGTTATTATGCTGATTGAAATAAGTCAATCAGAGAAAGACAATTATCATATGATCTTTCTGATCTGAGGAATTTGAGAGGCAGGGTGGGGGGGTGGTCGGGAAGAAAAACATGAAACAAGATGGGATTGGGAGGGAGACAAACCATAAGAGACTCTCAATCTCATGAAACAAACTGAGGGTTGCTGGGGGGGTGGGAGGGTAGGGATAGGGTGGCTGAGTTATGGACATTGGGGGTATGTGTTAAGGTGAGTGCTGTGAAATGTGTAAGCCTGATGATTCACAGACCTGTACCCCTGGGGCAAATAATGCATTATATGTTAGTTTTTAAAAAAACATAACTTACTCAGCCACCAAAGAGAATAAAATCTTGCGATTTGCAATAACATGAATGGAACCACAGGGTACTATGCTGAGTGAAGTAAGTCAGTCAGATAAAGACAAATATATGATTTCACTCATATGTGAAACTTAAGAAACAAATGAACATAGGGGAAGGGAAGGAAAAATAAAATAAGACAAACATAGAGAGGGAGACAAACCGTAAGAGACTCTTAACTATAGGAAACAACCTGAGAGTTGCTGGAGGGGAGGTAGGTGGGGGATAAGGCACTTGATGTAAGGAGCACTGGGTGTTATATGCAACTGATGAATCACTAAATTCTACCTTTGAAACTAATAATACACTGTACATTAGTTAAATTGAATTTAAATTTAAAAATTTAAAAAGATAACTCTATAATGTGATAAATGTGTTAATTAAGCTGCTCGTGGTAATTATTTCAAAATGTATGGTAGTCCCTGCTTATCCATAGGGATATGTTCCAAGATGCCTGAAGCCACAGACAGAATTAAACCTCATATATACAATGTGTTTTTCTCATACATATATACCTATGATAAAATTTAATGTATAAATTAGGCATAGTAAGGGATTAGCAATAGCTAATAATAAAATAGAACAATTATAACAATATACTGTAATAAAAG
The DNA here is from genome assembly GCF_963455335.1 of Martes martes. NCBI lineage: Eukaryota > Metazoa > Chordata > Mammalia > Carnivora > Mustelidae > Martes > Martes martes. Next base: position 24,425,895 of record NC_137895.1, read on the forward strand.
TTATGTGAATGTGGTCTTGTTCTCAAAATATCTTATTGTACTGCACTCACCCTCCTCTTCTGATGTGAAAAGATAAAATGTCTACATGATGAGATGAAGTAAGGGAACTTTAATGTAGCATTAAGCCACTACTGACCTTCTGATGATATGTTGGAAGGAAAATCATCTGATTCCAGACTGTCATTGACTGAAGGTAACTGAAACTGCAGAAAGCTAAACCACAGCTAAGAGAAGACTACTGCATACATATATCAAATCATCATGCCGTACATTCAAAAGATATTACAATTTTATTTGCCAATTATGCCTCAGTAAAGCCAGGGGGAGGGAGTGGCAAACTTCAGTAAGCTAGGAAAGCTCTTTCTTTAGCATGAGAAAAATATTAATTTTAGCCAATAGTCACCTAATTGTGAAGCACTAAAAGAATCATCAATAAAATCCAAAAGGAGATAAAATGCCACTATTTCCTTTTATTCTGGAAGTTCTAGCCAATTTAATGAATTTAAGAAAAGAAATCCTGAAAATGAGAAGACAAATGTCTGTCTACCAAATTTCAAATACATTTCACTCTCTTACAAAAACCTGTACTTTTTCCTCTGCAGAAGACATGCTAAGTTTCAAAAGGTTCCACTTGGAGATCTGGACTTGATCTAAAAGAAAGGGTAAGACTTTCTGTGAGTCATTTGCATCAAAGTGATATTTAAAGTAAGTGAGTAAACCAGTTCCCTGTGGGAGTGTAGATTATAAAACTGTAGTATCATACGTTTTTTCTAAAATAAAGATTGACCTAAATCGAGATCAGAATTAACTCATTTTTATTTTTATAGGGAATGGCTGACAGTGAGGTCTAAAATCATTAGTTGTGATTAAAATTTATCTATAATAATAAAAGGATTTTTTAACTCTGCTTATTCTGTGCCAGGAGACCTTGAAAAAAAATATATATATATATTTTGGCATTTATAGTTCAAAAATCTTGCCATCTGCATAGGATAATCATTTCTTCATGTGAGAAGGGATGTGTTATATAGTAACCATGTCTAGGGCCTACATGCCAAAGACCTTAGCAAATTTATAGACACATGGTGCTCAGTATAACTTGAATCATTGAATGAATGACTCAGTCAAGGAGCATAGAATGGCATCTGTTAACTTCCTCACTCATTCAACCAAACTGAGGGGGAAAAAATGGAGAAAATGGATGGAGAGAAAGATGTTGAAAGAGCTGTGTCATAAAACACTATGAGTCAAGGCATCAATGTGCCTCTTCAACCCAGAGGACACAACAAGCACAGGGCTGGGCAGAGGCTCATTCACCTTTCCACCCTCTACCATGGATGACAAACCAGATTCGGCTCCCTGAGAGGAGAGATGTGCCCACAGAGCATGGTTCCCTTGAAAAGCAACAACAGGTAGGAGCTTGATAAGAGGCCAGAATTAAAGTAAGAAGCCTGAGCAAAAAATAAGTAGATTCCCCCAGATAACTGTGGAAAATTTTTAAGAAATTCCTACTTGAACAGAAGGTAGATGAAAGCTATTATATTTTGAACATTAAATGTTAATGTGACTTCATTTGCGTCACAGACTGGAGACCAAGATATTTTAGGCTACATAAGAACAGGTGAAATCAGCCTAAGGAAAAATTATGCAACACAAGGAAAGGAACCAACGCCTTGAAAGTTTCCCTCCTCTGGATTATGTGTGCAGCGTAAAAAATACACCAGCAGCATTGGTTTGCTGCCCTAATATTAACACAGACTGCCTCTGACCCCATCTCGACTGTCTGGCCAACTGCCCTGGGCTTTCTACACTTATTTCCAAAATTTGCCTCAGCAGTTCATGCTCCATTGAACCAGTCATTCACTAGCATCTTCTGACTTGACTCTAGCAGCTTCTCTCTGCATATCCATGAGCCCAACTTCCTGCTTTCTGCCATGGACTATCACACAGATATTTCTCAAACCCTGGCTGCTGTTCAGTATCATCTATGGAACTTGTTTAAAAATTAAAATAGTCCATCCCCACTCTGAACCTAAATTATTTAGTAAAAATCTCCAGGGGTGGAGCTTGAGCATCTGTATTATTAACAACTGTTGAGGGTAATTTTGAAGTACAGTAGGGACTAGGAACCACTGACTGAGATGAGTAATCAGCCTACTACTCTTTCTCTCAGTCTCTGGTCTCCTCAACCTCCAGTCTTCTACCCCTTCAGTGGTTCTTCCTCTACTTTTTATAGTGCAAACTCCACAGCCTTTGTATCCTGATCACAATTATATTTTCTAGCCTTATCTCTCTGTCTACTCTTTTGTTGTCCCATAGCTACCGCCTAGCCAACCTAACCTTTGAAGCCATTTTTTTAAGAAAGCCATTTATTCCCCGAGAAGCTACGCTTGTCATGCCTCAGCTTTTCCCATGCAACTTCCTCTTCCTGTAGATTTCTACATCCTTTTCTGTTCTTTAAGGTCCACTCAAACATCATCTCTGAATCCTCCCAAGAGAAATCCCACACATTTCGGTACTTATTCTCTTCATTTTCTACTCTTTATTTTAGCATGTATCATACAATATGATCTGTGTAGTGACTGTCCAGACTCTAAACAATGAGCATCTTGGTGGCAAGGACAGTACTTTATTTATCTCTTTAGGTTCAATAGATGTGTTTTGAATGAAAGACATGAAATTATGACAGATGAGGATGATCCATAATGCATTTTAAGGCAGTACGTTTAAAATATTCTGATTGGAAAATAAATAAATAAATAAATAAATAAAATGTTCTGAATGGGTCTTGATTAGTTTTAATTCCCTAACTCAGATTTCATGGCCCAATTTGAAATAGATTAATAAAAGTACTAAATTTTTAAATGAAAGGTAACAAAAGTCTAAAACAGAGTCCTTGATTTATATGAATCAGATAAATTCTATAATAGGACTCAAGGTAAAACCTAAGTTAGAAATTAAAATCCTAACTTATTGAGCCAAACCACTGAGCTGCTAAAAGCATTCCATTTACAAGAAAGTGATCAGCACACTAGTTAGAAAAAGTATCTGCACCCCCATGTTCACTGCGGCATCACTTACAATAGCCAAGACATATTATATATATGAATGTATGATTCATATATATACATATATATGCACATACACGCATATGAATATTATCCAGCCGTAGGAAAAGAATGAAATCTTGCCATTTGTGACAACATGGATGGGTCCTGAGGGCATTAATTTAAGTGAAATAAGTCAGAGAAAGACAAATACTATATGATGTCATGCAAATGTGGAATCTAAAAAAAAATCAAACAGATAGATACAGAGAACAGATTGGTGGTTGCTAGAGGTTGGGGGTGGGAGGTGGGGCAAAATGGGTGAAAGAGGTCAAAATGTACAAATTTCCAGTTATAAAATAAGTAAGTAATGGTAATATAATGTACAGCCTAGGGACTATAGTTAATAATACTGTACTGCTTATTTGAAAGTTCCTAGAGAGTAAATCTGAAAAGTTCTCATCACAAGAAAAAAAAATTGTAACTGATGACAGATGCATAAGTTAATAAGATTTACTGTGGTGATCATTTAGCAATATATATAAATCTCAATCATTATATTGTATACCTGAAATTAATATAATGTTTTCTGTTAATTATACATCAATTTTTTAAAAAGAAAGTGATTAGAGCTTTTTAAAGAGGTTCCTCAAATAGGAGGAGGAAATATCACTAGAAAAGTAGTCTCAAAAACTCAAGAAAGAAAAATATCCACAAAACCAGCTCTATTCAACTGTGAAAAGAAAAAGTATGGGAGCGTCTGGATGGCTCAGTTGGTTCAGCATCCAACTCGCGATTTCAGCTCAGGTCATGATCTCAGGGTCGTGGGACTGAACCCCAAATCAGGCTCTGTGCTCAACGCAGAGTCTGCTTGTCCCTCTCCCTTGCTCCTCTGCCACTTGCACATGCTCTCTCTTTCTCTCAAATAATAAATAAATAAATAAATAAAATCTTTTAAAGAGAGAGAAAGTGTTATCATTATGGACATCACTGTTGCCTCTAATATGTTCAACATGTTGCTTAATGTGTCCACCAAAACATATTGTTTTATTGCCAGTAAACAGTAGTATTGAAGTCAAACTTCTATTGTCTGAATGTAAATCTATCTATAGCTTCCATTAGAGAAACAAACCTGGGGCGCCTGGGTGGCTCAGTGGGTTAAGCCGCTGCCTTCGGCTCAGGTCATGATCTCAGGGTCCTGGGATCGAGTCCCACATCGGGCTCTCTGCTCAGCGGGGAGCCTGCTTCCCTCTCTCTCTCTCTCTCTCTGCCTCTCTGCCTACTTGTGATCTCTGTCAAATAAATAAAATCTTTAAAAAATAATAATAATTAAAAAGAGAGAGAGAGAGAAACAAACCTGCCTCTTTTTAGAAGTTACTCAGTGCTTACAAGGACAGATTGACATTAAGTACATTTGACAACACCTTAACACCCACAGTGCAGCAAGACACATAGGGAAAGATATAAGATGATCTTCAAGGTAATGATTAACAACTATCCATAAAAAACTATTGTAAGACTGGAATGATAAAGTGCCATATTTACTACTTGTCTAGTAGACCTCCTGAAGTATATACTGGATTCTCAGCATATTATGTACATTTCAGAAGGAGATGAAAAGTAGGTTAAGCCATATCCAAGAATCCTGACAAGGAACATTTTTGACTGCTGAGAATAAATTATACAATTCATAAGATCAATCTAAGAGAAAACACAAAAAGAAATGTATAGTTTGATAGACAAAAATATATCTAAAACACCAAAAAATAATTCTGATATGATAAAACAGAATGCTCCAGAAGTGGACTATAGATTAATAGTAATAGTAATTATTAATAGTAATAATACTAATAATGGCTAACATTTATTGACTGCCTATTCTGTGCCAAATGCTAAGCATTTTATATGCATCATTTCCTTGAATCTTCCCAAGAACTCCCATTTGACATATGAAGAAATTAAAACTTAAGAGGGCATAAGTAAAACACCTTGCGCATACAGCTAGTCAGTGGCAAAACCAAAACTCTAATCCAAATCCCTATCCTCCTAGCCACTATGCATTTTGTCTTATTAATACAAAGCTAAACTAAAATGAAGCATGGAAAGGCAACCCGGATGCTCTCCTATGAAATACCCTTAAAACCTGAAGTGGAAATTAGCTAAAATCTTGTCAGTACTTTGAAGTCTAACAGGTCTAAACATGACCTCATGGGAGGTCAAAATCAGAAAGGGTTTGCTCTTTATGAAGAAGACTTCAGCAGAGAACAAGTAAAAAGAGCTGATACAATCTCTGGAAAAAGGGGTGCCTGCGTGGCTCAGTCGGTTGGGCATCTGCCTTCGGCTCAGGTCATAGTCCCAAAGTCCTGGGATCGAGCCCCACATCGGGCTCCCTGCTCAGCAGGGAGTCTGCTTCTCCTTCTCCCACTCGCCCTGCTCATGCGCGCTCTCTATCTCACTCTCTCAAATAAATAAATAAAATCTTTTTAAAAATTTTATTTTATTTTATTTTTTTAAGATTTTATTTATTTATTTGACAGAGAGAGATCATAAGCAGGCAGAGAGAGAGGCAGAGAGAGAGGGGGAAGCAGGCTCCCTGCTGAGCAGAGAGCCCGATGTGGGGCTCGATCCCAGGACTCTGAAATCATGACCCGAGCTGAAGGCAGAGGCTTTAACCCACTGAGCCATCCAGGCGCCCCAATTTTTTTTAATTTAAAAAAAAAAATCTCTGGGGAAAAATTGATTCACATATATTCTTCCCCCAAAAGCAAATAGAACTGATTTGACTAAAATGCTATAAAATAGGAAAAATAATTTTAACCTAGTAATCTAATTACTGCTAACCTAGATAATAGAGTGGTATTTAGAAGACATGAAGGTAAAAATTTGGGAAATAGTAAAGCCAGGAGTTATTAGAACTTTGAGTGGTCTGGGCTTCTTCATTAGTTCTGGTTCCAAAATACAACCATAAAATTAGGTTCTGTCTATTACAAAAAACAATCTGCTAATTCATAATGCTCCTCTGCTTAGAGGTGAAGCAATATGACTAGATTTTGGAACTGCTAAAGTCACCTCAAATACCAATTTGTTTAGGTTCCAGCAAATAAAATAGGAGAAAACTAGATGCACTGGGGTTGGGGTTCTTTGAACCAGGAGCAATAGGAAAAACGGGCCAGGACCACAGCAGGTCCAAAGAGGTAGGAGGGTCTACAGAATAGACCCTCCTACCTATGAATAGTCATAATAGTCTGATCAGTACACAAGCATTGGAAAGAATGAACATCCACAAGCTTTTGTCTTTTTACCCCTCTACTCAAGATCTGATTCCAAGTAGGGAGGTCGGGATTGGTCTTGCTCACATCACACTAATCTTCTGACTGGATAGAGAAGAAAGCTCCTGAAAAGTCCCACCCGACTACATCTAAAAAGGAAAGAGGAATTTCTCAAAAGGTGATATTTGGAAGAGGAGATAGGTGCTGGACAGAAAACAATATACATCCCTGCCCTTGTAACACTTACATTAGACTGACGAATATTCCTGCCTCTTCCCAATAAGAAATCCCATCTGCACAGAGACTGAATGTCTGTCTGGGAGACTCTGAAGTGAACTAAAAGTAATGACCATAAGCCACAGAACCAGTGCTCTATTTGACCAAAAGTAGATTAGGGACATCTGAGACTAGTTCCAGGTGCAATCCATTAAAGTAAATCGGTGGTATATTGTGTAAAAAGCCAACATGGACTTCCAGAAGTCCAATACCAAGACAGGAAAATGGAGGGTAAAATCGCCATTTAAAAAAAAAAAAAAGGCCAGTCATTTCATTTAGAAAGCTAACAAGCTATTATCAAAGGTTTGTACCTCAGTCCTGGCAACAAGTTGGTCCACTTTTAACTGATTAGGAATAAAACAAACACCTGATGAGATTATACAGCTCCACAAGGTCAAGAAACTTTTGAGAAACTAAAGCAGGGTATGAATTATTTAAGAGCTCTGAAAAGACTCAGGCTTTTTAAACCTTTTTATGGTATCAGGTGATGCATCAGTTACTGATTTGGGGATAATTTTATCACAAGATCATGATAATGTAAAACATTCTGTAATATACCCCACTTGAAAATGATTGCCAGGGGAAAGAAATTTATTTGTCTTCTTTAAAGAAAGAAAGTTTGGCAATTATTTGAGCCATAACATCATTGTTTACGAGAGCACTCTAAGGACTGATCATTAAGCCTTAACACTTGGATAAAAAAATACCACTGAGGAGTAGAGGTGGCTATAGAAGGTTTCAGGACTTCTAAATAAATATTCAACATATTCCTAGTTGGTGACAATCCTTGTGGAGGACTCCTAATAAAAAACAGAGCCTCTAAATACATCTCATGAGTCTATCCTAAGAGGACATTATACTTAAATTTTTTCTTAAAATAGTTTCATTTAAGAAATAAAAGAAAAAGACACACAAGGGAAAAAATGTAAAAAACTTCAGTCTTCTCATATCTCCAGGGTGTCCCCCAGTGTCAGTGGTAGGAAGATAGAGGCCAAACAGGAATGAGCATATTACGACAGTATAAGGACCAGACCAAAGGCTTTATTCTCTCCAGGCTCTAAGATGCCACAATATTACTCCTGAGGCAGTTCTAAAAAAGAAAGATAAGTTTTATTTGACATAGAAATAGGACTGAAGTATTAGTATCCGCCAAGCACTAGACAGTAGCATGTGGCCACAGAAGCATCTGTTGAGAAAATGGATCTGAACACACCCCAAAGTCTTCCAACAAAGATCAGGCACCACTTGGCCTTGTCAGCTGAGACTATCCAACACCATCATTAAACTCCTCCATTCAAAAGCTGGAAGTGCAATTATAATAGGGCTCTTCCCTAACACTGCCAGGACAGACTTCCCAACCCTGAACATTAATAGCATCTGTCTGCTCAAAATCCTTAGACTTGGGGCATCTGGGTGGCTCAGTGGGTTAAGGCCTCTGCCTTTGGCTCAGGTCACGGTCTCAGGGTCCTGGGATCAAGCCCCAAGTCGGGCTCTCTGCTAGGCGAGGAGCCTGCTTCCTCCTCTCTCTTTCTCTCTGCCTGCCTCTGCCTACTTGTGATCTCTGTTTGTCAAATAAATAAATATTTTTTTTTTAAAAATCCTTAGACTTCCTCTCTGGTCTCACTTCTTACCCTCTTCTCCCAATAGACCCCTCTTCCCCTTGCCATTTCATCTGTGCCTCTATGACACTGAATAACTTATAGGACCACAAGAACTCTATGATCATTCTAGCTTTAGGAATTTTGTACATGTTGTTTTCTCTTCCTATAAAGTCCTTTTCACCCCTGTCTTCCTCTTTCTCTGGCTACTCCTGCCTATCAGTATTCAACCTGATTCCTTTTCTGGAAGTTTCCTTATATTCACCCAGTATTTGGTTAGGTACTCCTCTGCTAAATTCCCCTAGAATTCTTGCAGTTAAAGTATCTATGACAGTAACCCATAATTACCTTCTTACTTGTCTATGTTTCCACAAACTAGATTTATCTTGAAGGCAGGGACCAAAATAGAAGGTAATCCATCAATATTTGTTGAATAAATAAAGAATTTTTGTTTGTTTGTTTTTATTCCCTGTACTCAGCATAATACCAGGTACACAATGTACAATAAATATTTGCTGGATGGATCATAAGTACTCAAAAACATTTGTTGGATGAATGAAATAATGGACAGATGATTACAAAGTGCTACATATCAGAAATCTTAAATTTCAATATCCTACTTTCTGACCTCAAACCCATATCCTTCCAGCTCTCTCAGACTCTGATTTTTTGATCCCTAACTTCAAAGAGATGTCTAGTCTCTAGACACCTCCAGCTCACCAAGTCTTTAAATACCCTGAAGGTATCACTTCCCTCCCTACTCAATCTGCACCCATTTTTATTAGGAACTTTTAACCCATACATTCTTTGTAAAAATATAACCCTGTACAAATCTCTGCTGTCACAGCTACTAAAAACACTACACCAGGGTAATGCCATACTACCATGCAGATGGGGCCCAGTATAAATTCATCGTCCTCAACTTCAGCTATAACTTTGTTCTGGCCAGTCCTTCAACTTCATTGTCAAATCCCTCATCCATTCCTCATCCATTCCACTCCACTCTCTAATCGTCTTCTCTCTTCCAGGTCCAACTGTCCACTCTTACTCTCCATTGTTGGCAGATATGCTTGCCTCCTACTTTATCAGATGATTGACATTAGAAGGCATAAACTGAACTCTCTGCCTCCACACCAATAGACTTTCTCAAATCTACATTGATCTGTTCCTCCTTCTCTTTTGAATCAGAGGATGAGGAGTCTGCTCTGTAGCCTACCCTCCACTGAAGATGAATCACTTTATCTGTGTTTTCAATCTCATCTCCTTCCCTCTTCTAAAAGGACTGTGCTCTATTATTAACCCCTCTTATATCTTCAATTTCTCTCTTTTTTTCTGGCTTCTCATACTCATTATATAAATATTTGGAACTTTTTCTCTTAAACTCTGTATCCTTTCCCTAGCTTTGACCTACTTTTTTCTTATCAGCTAAACTACTTGTAGCATCATCCTCTACTTCACCATGTGCCATTTACTCAGCCAATACCATCAAATTTTTATGGGTAATACACAGGGACAAAATTTTTTAAAAATCCTCTACCTTGAAATGTGAGTACCCTTAAGAATTTAAATTCTAAAATCAACATACAATGAATCTGTAAGAAGACAGAACAATTTCCAGGCCAGAGTAAAATATAAATTAGCAGCATCCATCTGAGAGAAGGCATCTGAGCCAATGGACTTGAAGTATTTTAATTCCATAGTAAGGAATGCATTATGCTAGCATAGTGTCACTTAAGTTCTATAGTTTCCCTCGTTTTTAATCCTTCTGATTTTATTTGGCTTCCTATGTAAGTTGCCCCTACAGAGAGAGAATACAGAGAGAGGATCTCTCATTTCAGTAGAGTTTGGGATGGGTAATATAGATTAGTTTCCCTGTTCAAAACTGTTCAACTCAAAGAGAGGACTAGATATAGGGAACCTGAAAGTTCATAATCTAATGTTAAGGGCAACACATTACTTTTAACAAAGTGAACTAAATCATTCATTTAACAAAGGTTATATGTCAGGACCAAAAAAAGGAATGGCATCAAAAGGTTGTTACCATCAAAAGGTTGTGTGAAGATGTAGAGGTTGCATCTTTCTCAAATATTAGAAGAGCTTTCTGCATCAAGTAAATTGCTTTGGACAGCTTATTCTTCCTTATTTTATTCATTACACTCAATTCTGAAACAGAAAACAAACATTTTATCCAAAGGGAAACATTAAAACTATCTTTAAAAGTTTTTAGAAAAACTGTTTATCCCAATTTTAATTACCTGTAAAACAGTCAATGCTTCTAGGTTGTTTTAGCTTTTCTGGACCTTTGGTAGATACATGTTTGCTAACAGTTGGAGTCTGCAAAACTGAAGAAGGAAGATGAGATTGCCATTACAATTAGATTTGTGTCCAAGAAAGGAAATATTTTCTGAATATTAAAGGGTAACTATCTATTTGTAAAATTATTGCTTCCTCTCATGTGTCACCTTTTTTCATCAATAGATAAAAATTCAAATAAATCTACTATAATGACAAATCTACTATAATGACAAATTATCCTCTATGTGCCACAGTATGCCTGAGGACATGAGAAATATTTAAATTATAGATGGAGAGGGAAGATGGCAGAAGAGTAGGGGACCCCCAATTCATCTGGTCCCTTGACCTTGAATTCAGCTAGATATCTATCAAATCATTCTGAACACCTGTGAATTCAACCTGAGAGCTAAGGAAAGAATTGCTACAATTCTACAAATAGAGAAGTGACTACTTTTTGCAAAGTAGGAGGTGCGGAAAAGTGAATCTGAGGGGATATATCAGAAAATAAACCATGGTGGGAGGGAACCTCCATAAGCTAGCTGTTGGAAAGTGATATAGCAGAATCGGAACTTCTAGAAGTCTGCTCCTGTGAGGAGCGTCCCTTCCTGAAAGGTGCTCAGGTGGTGAAGTGGAGCACAATCCTAACTAGGACAGTGTTGTCTCAGGATCCCCAGGGTCACAGAGCAAACGGGGATACCAGAGTGTGGCAGAGTTCCCAGGCACTGGAGCAGGAAAGCTGGTTACAATTAGCAAGCCCTGGAGTGGGCTTTCAGCTAGATGTTGCCATAAACCGTGAACCATGGCAAGATCAGGGACCGCCTCTCCAAGCAGGGGCCCAGCAAGAGGAGTGGCCCTCCTCCTCCCTGGGAGGAGTGGCAAGAGTGCACACAGATTTGGGCAATTGCTCCCAGAGCAGGGGCCCAGGGAACAGCAGAGACTTGGTGAGATTTCTCTTCTCCTTCCCCAGGAAGGATTGCTGCAGAGACCTGGCAGGCCAGAAAGGGCTAGCATGATATACTCAGGGTACTAAATGAGAAAAACATACAGCCAAGAATACTTTATCCAGCAAGGCTATCATTCAGAATAGGAGAAGAGACAAAGATCTTCCAGGACAAACAGAAACTAAAAGAATTGGTGATCATTAAACAAGCCCTGCAAGAAATATTAAAGGGGATCCAGTAAGGGAAGAGAGAGCCCAAAAGCAACATATACCAGAAAGGAACAGAGGCAATATACAGAAACAGTGACTTTAAAGGTAATACAATGGCACTATATTCATATCTCTCAATAGTAACTCTGAATATAAGTGTGCTAAATGCTCCAATCAAAAGACAGCTCCAATCAAAAGACACAGGGTATCAGAATGGATAAAAAAGCAAGTCTCATCCATATGCTGTCTACAAGAGACCCATTTTAGACCAAAAGACACCTCCAGATTGAAAGTGAGAGGGTGGAGAACAATTTATCATGCTAATGGATGTCAAAAGAAAGCTGGGGTAGCAATTCTTATATCAGACAAATTAGATTTTAAGTCAAAGACTATAGTAAAGGATGAGGAGGGACACTGTATCATACTTAAAGGGCATATCCAACAAGAATATCTAACAATTATAAATATTTATGCTCCTACCTTGGGAGCAGCAAATTTTATCAACCAATTAATAACAAAATTAAAGAAATACATTGATAATAATATAATAATAGTAGCAGACTTCAACACTCCACTCACAGCAATGGAAAGATCATCTAAGAGAATCTCAAGAAGGAAACAAGGGCTTTGAATGACACACTGGATCAGATGGATTTCACAGATATATACTAAGCATTCCATCCTAAAGCAAAAGAATTACACATTCTTCTCAAGTCCACATGGAACATTCTCCAAAATGGGGCGCATAGGTGGTTCAGTCATTAAGTGTCTGCCTTCAGCTCAGGTCATTTCCCAGGGCCCTGGGATCAAGCCCCGTATTGGGCTCCATGCTTGGTGGGGAAGTATGCTTCTCCCTCTTTCTCTGTCTGCTGCTCCCCCTGCTGTGTGCTCACTCTCTCTCTCTCCCCCTCTTATTGTCGAATAAATAAATAAAATATTTTTTTAAAAAAAGAATACATCAGGTGTCAACCAGTATCAAAAGACTGGAATTATTCCCTGCATATTTTCAGACCACAGTGTTTTGAAACCTGAACTGAATCACACGAGGAAATTTAGAAGGAACTCAAATCCTTGGAGATTAAAGAGCATCCCACTAAAGAATGAATGGGTCAATCAGGAAATTAAAGAATTTTAAAAATTCATGAAAACAAATAAAAAGGAAAACACAACTGTTCAGAACTTTTGGGATACAGCAAAGGAGATCCTAAGAGGGAACTACACAGCAATACAAGTCTTTCTCAAGAAACTGGAAAAGTCTCAAATATACAAATGAACCTTACACTTAAAGGTACTAGAAAAAGAACAACACATAGAGCCTAAACCATGGAGGAGAAGAGAAATAATAAAGATTAGAACAGAAATGAATGAAATAGGAATGCCTGGGTGGCTCAGTCAGTGAAGTGTCTGCCTTCAGCTCAGGTCATTATCTCAGGGTCCTGGGATTGAGTCCCACATCAGGCTCCTTGCTCAGCAGTGAGCCTGCTTCTCCCTCTGCCTGCCACTCCCCCTGCTTGTGCCCTCTCTCTCTCTCTCAAATAAAGAAATAAAATCTTGGGGGGAAAAAAGAAATGAATGAAATAAAAACCAAAAGAACAGTAGAACAGACCAACAAAACTAGGAGCTGGTTCTTAGAAAGAATTAATAAGATTGATAAATTCCTGGCCAGACTTATCAAAAAGAAAGGAGAAAGGACCCAAACAAATAAAATCATAAATGAAAGAGGAGAGATCACAACCAACACCAAGAAAACACAAACAATTTTAAGACCATACTATGAGCAATGATATGCCAACAAATTAGGCAATCTGGGAGAAATGGATGTATTCCTAGAAATGTATAAGCTACCAAAACTGAAACAGGAAGAAATAGAAAACCTCAACAAACCCATAACCAACAAGAAAATTGAAGCAGTAATCAAAAATCTCCCATCAAACAAGAGTCCAGGGCCACATGGCTTCCCAGGGGAATTCTATCAAACTTTAAAAAAGAACTAATACCTATGCTTCTGAAGCTGTTTCAAAAAATAGAAATGGGAGGTGCCTGGGTAGCTCAGTGGGTTAAGCCTCTGCCTTCGGCTCAGGTCATGATCTTAGGGTCCTGGGATCGAGCCCTACATTGGGCTCTCTGCTCAGCAGGGAGCCTGCTTTCCCCTCTCTCGCTCTGCCTGCCTCTGTACCTGCTTGTGATCTCTGTCTGTCAAATAAATATATAAAATCTTAAAAAAAAAAAAAAAAAAAAGAAAGAAAGAAATGGAAGGAACACTTCCAAACTCATTCTATGAGGCCAGCATTACCTTGATCCTAAAACCAGACAAAGACCCCACCAAAAAGAGAATTATAGAACAATATCCTTAATGAATATAGATGCCAAAATTCTCACCAAGATACTAGCTAATAGGATCTAACAGTCCATTTAAAACATTATTCACCACTACCAAGTAGGATTTATTCCCAGGCTGCAAGGGTGTTTCAACATCTGCAAATCAATCAACATGATACATCACATTAATAAAAGAAAGGACAAGAATTATATGATCCTCTCAATTAACAGTGAAAAAGTACTTGCCAAAATACAGCATACTTTCTTGATTAAAACTCTCCACAGGGAGGAATACAGGGAACATATCTCAGTATCATAAAAGCCATATACAAAAACTCATATACAAAAGGCCCACGGCGAATATAATTCTCAATGGTGAAAAACTGAGAGCTTTTCCCCTAAAGTCAAGAACATGACAGGGATGCTCATTCTCACCACTGTTGTTTGACATAGTACTAGAAAGTCTAGCCTCACCAATCAGACAACAAAAAGAAATAAAAGGCATCTGAATCAGCAAAGAAGTAAAACTCTCACTCTTCAGAGATGACATGATACTTTATGTGGAAAACCTAAAAAACTCCACCCCAAAATTCCTAGACCTTGTACAAGAATTCAGCAAAGTGGCAGGATATAAAATAAATGCACAGAAATCAGTTGCATTTCGATACACTAACAATGAGACAAAAGAAAGAGAAATTAAGGAATCAATCCATTTACCATTGCACCAAAACATAAGATACCTAGGAATGAACCTAACCAAAGAGGCAAAGAATCTGTACTCAGAAAACTACAGAACATTTATGAAAGAAATTGAGAAAGACACAAAGAAATGGAAAAATATTCCAAGCTCATGGATTGGAAGAATAAATGTTGTGAAAATGTCTATGTTACCTAGAGCAATCTATACATTCCAGGCAATCCCTATCAAAATACCATCAACATTTTTCACAGAAATGGAACAAATAATCCTAAAATTTGTATGGAACCAGAAAAGACCCCACATAGCCAGAGCAATGTTGAAAAAAGAAAACCAAAGCTGACAGCATCACAATTCCAGACTTCAAGCTCTATTACAAAGCTGTCATCATCAAGACAGTATGGTACTAGCACAAAAACAGACACATAGATCAATGGAACTGAATAGAATCCAGATTTGGACCCTCAACTCTTTGGTCAACTAATCTTCGACAAAGCAGGAAAGAATATCCAATGGAAAAAAGACCACCTCTTCAACAAATGGTGTTGGGAAAATTGGACACACCCACGCAGAAGAATGAAACTGGACTATTTCCTTACACCACACACAAAAATAGACTCAAAATGGATGAAAGACCTCAGTATGAGACAGGAATCCATCAAAATCCTTGAGGAGAACACGGGTAGCAACCTCTTCAACCTCAGCCACAGCAACTTCTTCCTAGAAACATCACCCACGGCAAGGGAAGCAAGGCCAAAAATGAACTACTGGGACTTCATCAAGATCAAAAGCTTTTGCAAAGCAAAGAAAACAGTCAACAAAAACCAAAAGACAACTGACAGAATGGGAGAAGATATTTGCAAATGACATATCAGATAAAGGGCTAGTATCCAAAATCTATAAAGAACTTATCAAACTCAACACCCAAAGAATAAGCCAATCAAGAAATGGGCAGAAGACATGAACAGACATTCCTGCAAAGAAGACATCCAGATGGCCAACAGACACATGAAAAACTGCTCAACATCACTCGGCATCAGGGAAACACAAATCAAAACCACAGTGAAATACCACCTCACACCAGTCAGAATGGCTGAAATTAACAAGTCAGGAAATGACAGATGTTGGCAACAATGCAGAGCAAGGGGAACCCTCTTATACTGTTGATGGGAATGTAAGTTGGAATGCCACTCTGGAAAACAGTATGGAGATTCCTCAAGAAGTTAAAAATAGGGCTACCATGTTACCCAGCATTTGCACTCCTGGGTAATTTACCCTAAAGATACAGCCGTAGTGATCTATAGGGGCAACTGCACCCCAATGTTTATAGCAACAATAGCCAAACTGTGGAAAAAGCAGAGATGTTCATCAATAGATGAATGGATAAAGATGTGGGGTATACACACACACACACACACACACACACACACACACATATATATTTACACACACATATACATACACACACATACATACATACATACAGGAATATTACTCAGCCATCAGAAAGGATGAATGCTTACCATTTACATCAATGTGGATGGAATTTGGAGGGTATTATGCTGAGTGAAGTAAGTCAATCAGAAAAAGACAATTATCATACGGTTTCACTCATAAATGGAATATAAGAAAGAGCACAGAGGATCATAGGGGAAGGGAAGGAAAACTGAATGGAAAGTAATCAGATAGGGAAAAAAGCCATGAGAGACTCTTAACCATAGGAAACAAACAGGGTTGCTGGAGTAGAGGTGAGTGGGGAGATGGGGTAATTGGGTGATAGGCATTAAAGAGGGCATGTGACATGATGAACACTGGGTGTTATACGCAACTAATGAATTAGTGTTATACGCAACTAATGAATTATTGTTATATGAATTAGTGTTATACGCAACTAATGAATTATTGAATTCTATCTGAAACTAAGGATGTCCTAAATGTTGGCTAATTGAATTTAAATAAAATTTTTAAAAATTAAATTATAAAAATATTTGATTTTCTATATCCTCTTAAATAAAATCATCTTAAAAGTTATAAATAGGATCCAACCTACTTCTGTTCACTTTCCCTTTTACAAACTTTTTAAAACTGCTTCATCCACGATCCCTGCAAGAGCTCAGAGCACGCCATGAAGACCATTCTCCTCTTCCAAGATTTTCAATTAACACACAAATTATTGCCAGTTGACTATGGGCAGTGAGAGATTCTGGCATATAGTTGGGAAGGACCATTATGGTGGTCCAGGAAAAAGAGAATGATAAAGAAGAGAATAAAAGTATGCTGGCCGAGGAAGATGGAGAATGTTTCACTGATTCTTGATTTTCTAGGTCTGGTCCTCAAAAGACTTGGCAATATTTTGTTTCTGTCCTGGGAGGTATGCAACGGTACCTGTAGTAACCTTACAATAAACCCCATTTATTGAGGTTTAATTATTTGTGCTAATGCCATGGGATGATGATTGATTAATGAAAAGATGCCAGCAGGTAGCTTAAAGAATATAAGGTTTCTTTAATGGTGAAGGATAGGGAATTTAGCTGCATGGAGACAGCAACACAAAGCAGAAAATAATGCATCATTCTATCTGTACCTGGGGTATTTAACTGATAGCTCTCATGATTATAATCCTTGGAGAAAAGGATGAGACAACAAGAAAACTCTGAATGCCCAATACAGATAGTCATATTTAATACCACTGTCATCAACAGGCAACCATTGTCAAGTTCCTGAATAAGAATGACAAAAGGGGCACCTCAGTGGCTCAATCTCTTGAGTGTCTGACTCTTGATTTCAACTCAGGTCAAGATCTTACGGTTGTGATATCGAGCCCTGTATCAGGTTCCACATTATGGGTGCAGCCTGCTTAGGATTCTCTCTCTCCCTTCCCCTCTGCCCTTCCCCCCCACCTCAAAAATAAAAAATAAAATAAAAAAAGAATAACAAAAATAGTATTTATGCAACAATGATCTGGCAGCAGCATGCATGAGCGAAAAAAGGAGGGAAAAATTGAAAATCTGTGCTAGGGTGATAGTTCAATAGGCGGACAAAAACATCAAGGAGACCCAGAGATACAGCAAAGGAATAATAACTAATTCCATTTCAATCTGAGCTCAAGTCTACTATCAGTACTGTTAAATCGTCTCTGATAAAAACTCAGAGGATCACTTGGTCTTCAGAGATCTATGGATGACAATTAGAGAATGAACTAGTTAGTAACTCTAAACAGACTCCACTTCATTACAGAGGATAATATAGCTACTAAGTGAGAATTATAGGCTAGTTTTCTTAGAGAAAACCTACATAAATGCCATTCACATTTGGAAATACATTTCTAATCCAAGTATTTCAAAATCAAAAAATATTCAAGATTATTATTCTAAGTAGCACCAGTAAAAAACTATACATGAGGACATAGAGATATTTTCATTTTTATTTGCTTCCCTCTACATCCAGTAAGTCTTTTGAGAAACAGTTTTGAAACAGTGTAAATGTTGAAAATAAAATGTAAAAGGATGAAAACTCAAAAGGATAAGAGAATTTTAAAAAGGAAATTTTATATACAAACAGAATGCAAATAAAACAAATTGTCCTAAATATGTATCAACTGGAAATATAACCATACAAAAAATAAAATTAATTCAAGTAAACCTGAACACCGCTATCTAATGTGTGGTATATTCTAACAACATAATGAACTGCAAAGGAATACTAAACTTATTTAGTAGGTTAATTGTTAATGGTGGTATTGGTTTAATAATTCTGAAAGTCCTTTGTTAATATGGCAGGATAAAGCAAATGAGTTATTACATCGATATTGTTGGGAACCAGAGTTCTCAACATGAGAGAGGCCAAATGCAAAAGTGAAATGTAGAACTTTGGATTTTCAAAGTGTTGGGACTTTGAATTGGCAATATAAGAAAGAACTTCCAATATGCCTGTGTGTGTATATATATACACACACACATACACACACACACATATTGTAAGTCTATAACATTTAGTTGTGCAATGAACAAAAACTTGCTCAAAGAATAATGGAGAGATATTAAAAACACAGAATCCAGTTTGAGACCTCCCACTGGCAAAATGTATAACTTTGAACATCAGAAGAACAATGACAGTAAATGATTTTAAGTGATTTAATAAAAACAAAATTCAATCCATAGTGTAACTCCACAAATTAAAAGAGGCAAAGTAGTGACAGTTCTTTACAAAAGAAGGTCAATAAACAAATTCAGCGGAATAATTTAATCAGAAAATCACTGTACCCAACCACTGTAATAATTAATTCTAGAAGGATCACCAATGGAAGCTAAAACCATTGGGTGAAAATCTATTGGGAAATAGGACATTTATTCCATCTCAAAGCATCACTTGACATACCAATTATTTTTTCTTTACAAAAAGGGAAAGATGGCTTTACAGTGCAGAGATCTGGTAGATACCACCTTAACAAAACAAAAGCAGTTTTCCTCACCAGTCATAGGAAAAATGAACAATATGTGCACCCTAATGTACAATGAGATCTATACAACATCACCTATGTAATCATGAAAAAAACTACTAAGAAAATTCATATTGTAGAATGTTCTAGAAACATATCCTCAAAAGTGTGTCATAAAAGAAAAAGTAGAACTTCTTATTCTAGATAAAAGAACAGGACAGAAAGGTGATGTCAGCATCGTGGCAGCATAAGACATCCCTCCCCCCAACACATTCAGTAATAAAAATTTAGCATCCATTCATGGACCAGAAAAAATTGCCTAAGAAAGAAGAGCAAAAGTGAAGATACAAGACTTTCTGATTTCACACTATACTAAAAAGTCATAGTAATTAAAACAGTATGGTACTGACATAAAATTAGACACACAGACTATAGAACAGAATCAAGAGCCCAGAAACAAATTATGTGTCCAATTAATATTAGACAATGCAGTGAAGAATACTTAATGGGGAAAAAAAGAATACTTAATTGGAAAAAGCATATTAAAACAGGATATCTATATGCAGAAGAATGAAACTGGACTTCTATCTAATACCACTCAAAAATTAACTTTAAATGGATGAAAATTTTAAGCTTAAGAATGGAAACCATAAAATTCCTAGCAGAAAGCATTGAGAAAATGCTTCTTCCTTACTTTTTTAAGACTTTTATTTATTTATTTGACAGAGAGAAAGACAGCGAGAGAGTGAACACAAGCAAGGGGAGTGGGAGAGGGAGAAGCAGGCTTCCCACTGAGCAGGGAGCCCAATGTGGGGCTTGATCCCAGGACCCTGAGATCACAACCCGAGCCCAAGGCAGAAGCTTAATGACTGAGCCACGCAGGCACCCTGAGAAAATGCTTCTTGACATTGGTCTTAGCAACTACTTTTTTTTGGATAAGACACAAATAATAACAACACCACAAAATACAGTTTAAAAAGCAAGTAATATCAAGAACAACAAAATTATTAAATGGGACTACATCAAATAAAAAAATCTCTGCATAGCAAGAATGAACAAAATGAAAAGGTAACATACAGGATGGAAGGAAATATTTGTAAATCATACATCTCATAAGGGTTAATATCCAAAATATTTAAAGAAGTCATAAAACCCCAATAATAAAAAAACAAACAATGGAGAGAGAGAACTGAATAGACATTTTTCCAAATAAGACATACAAATGGCCACAGGTACATGAAAAGATGCTCAAAGTCACTAATCATCAGGAAAATGCAGATCAAAACCACAATGAGGTACCATTTCACATCTGTTAGAATAGCTATCATCACAAAGATAAGAGGTAGCGTCTGGATGGCTCAGTTGATTAAGCCCCAGGATCGAGTACCACATTGGGCTCCTGGCTGGGCAGGGAGTCTGCTTCACCCTCTGTCCCTCCCCCCCCTCTCATTCTCTCTCTCTAGTAAATAAATAAAATCTAAAAAAAAAAAAAAAAAAAAAAAAGACAAGAGATAATAAATGCTGGGGAGGATGTAGAACAAAGGCAACACCTGCACACTACTGGTGGGAATGGAAATTGGTTCAGCCACTGTGGAAAACACTATGCAGGATCTTCACACAATTAAAAATACGGGTACACGGGTGGCTCAGTCAATTAAGTGTCCAACTCTTGATTTTTGGCTCAGGTCATGATCTCAGGGTCCTGAGATCAAGCCCCACATTGGACTCCATGCTCAGTGTGATTCATTCCCTGTGCCCCTCCCACACCCTCTCTCTACCTAAAAATAAATAAATAAATCTTTAAAAAAAAAAAAAAAACTAAAAATAGACTACTATATAATCCAGCTATCCCTTTCTGGATATATCTTCAAAGGTAATTAAAATAAGATCTCAAAGATACCTGCACTTCCGTGTTCACTACATCATTATTCACAAGAGCCAAGATATGTAAACAACCTATATACATACATATCATGGAATATTATTCAGCCATGAGAAAGAAGGAAGTCCTGCCATTCGCAATAACATGGATGGACCTTGAGGGCATGATGCTAAGTGAAATAAGTCAGACAAATACTGTATGATATCACTTATATGTGGAATCTAAGAAAGCTGAATTCATAGAAACAGAGTGTAGAGTGGTGGTTATCAGGGGCTAAAGGGGAAGTGGAAGGAGATAGAGAGATGTCAGTCAAATGATACAAACTTTCAGATATAAGGTGAGTAAGTTCTAGGGATCTTATGTATGGCATGGTAATTATAGTTAATAATATGTAGTATATACTTAGAAGTTGCTAAGTGAGTAAATCTTAAGTGTTCTTATCACAAAAAAGAAATGGCATTATGTGACATGATAGAGGTGTTAGCTAATGTTATGATGGTAATAATTTTGCAATATATTAGTTTATAAAATCAATACTTTTGTACATTTTATGCTTACATAATGCTATCTATCAATTATATCTCAATAACCTGGGGGGAAAAGTTTGTACTTGAAAATCAATTAATTAACTAATATTTGATTAAATCTATTTAGTTGTATATATGATGTGACATCTAAATGCTTTAAATTTATTTTTAGGTTTTTATTTAAATTCCGGTTAGTTAACATATAGTGTACTATTAGTTTCTGGTGTACAATTTAGTGATTCCACACTTATATACAACACCAGGTGCTTATCACAACACACATACCCCTTCATCCCGATCACCTATTTAACCCATTCCTATCCAACTCCCCTCTGGTAACCATAAGTTTGTTCTCTATAGTTAAGATTGTCTGTTGCTTGGGGGCGCCTGGGTGGCTCAGTGGGTTAAAGCCTCTGCCTTCGGCTCGGGTCATGATCCCAGGGTCCTGGGATCGAGCCCCCCATCGGGCTCTCCTCTCAGCGGGGAGCCTGCTTCCTCCTCTCTCTCTGCCTTCCTCTCTGCCTACTTGTGATCTCTCTCTCTCTCTCTGTCAAATAAAATAAAATCTTAAAAAAAAAAAAAAGAGTCTGTTGCTTGGTTTGCTGCTCTCTTTTTTACCCCTGTGATCATTTGTTTTGTTTCTTAAATTTCACATATGAATAAAATCATATGGCAGTTGTCTTTCTCTTACTGACTTATTTTGCTTAGCATAATACTCTCTAGCTCCAACCAAGTCATTGCAAATGGCCAGATTTCATTCTTTTTTATGGCACAGTAATATTCCATTATATACATATACTACATCCTCTTTACCCATTCATCAACTGATGGACATTTGGGCCCTTTCCATAATTTGGTTACTGCTGATAATGCTACTGTAAACATCAGGGTGCATGTATCCCTTCAAATTAGAATGCTTTAGACAGCAATCAGAGGTCGTATTAGGCTGGAACACTAAGTACTATACTATAATTAGTAATTTTAATGAAGTAGTTGTTAAATGAATACTGGCTATATAATCCTACCAAGAGTAACTTGGCTTTATCAAAATTTAACTTCAGTTTTTATACATAATGATGTTAAATCTTATTTGGAACTTGAGTAAATGTGTAATCTATATGTACACTAATATTACTATTGACATCTTTTAATAAAAAAAAATGTTTTGAACTCTTTTCCTCATAATGAGGCCAAAAGAACTTAGATCCAAGTCATGTGTGCTCTAACATTACTGTCAGAAATGTCTTTCTAGGTTTTTCAGTAGCTTCCAGGATAAATATAAGCCACTTACAGTTATTCAAGATTTAACTGTGATCTACATCACTAGGCTTATCTGTGTCATTCTCTAGTGTATGGTCTTTATTCTAGCCATAAGAGAATTCCAGCAGTTCCTAAACTGCGCCATGCAATTGTTTGCTTTCCAGCTTGCTAAAGGCTATTTTCTCTATCCAAATTACTGTTTCTTTTTGGTTCTTCATGAAGATATTTTCTAGCCTTCTGGTCAACTATCACTTCTCCCAGGAAGCCAGCCCTGACTCTTTATTTTTTATTTATTTTATTTATTTTATTTATTTATTTTTATTTATTTTTTTATTTATTATTGACACTCCTGTTCTGTGTGCCCACAGCAGATACTCTAAGCCCACTTCTGTTAATTTATTAATCTCAACTGTTACAATTGGCTTACTTTTCTAGAAGCTCAAAATTGGAGGCTGTATCTTATTTATACCAAACACAATGTGGTTCCTGGATATTTATAATTTACTATAACTCAAACAAAGCTAATTTAATTTTTTAGAAGTACACTAATTGATTTGCTATGCAGGGTATCCAGCAATAATGAAAGGCATCTATTGATATTAATCAGGGAAAAGAAAAGAATGAAATTTATCTGGAAAACACTCCATCAGCAAGAACATAATTTATAAATTATTTACTATTCTTGAATTTATCTTAAAATTGATGCAGAACAAATTATTTCCTTTGATCACTACTACCTTGCAATTGGTCAAGAAGCACAACAGCTACATGGTGCTGGGCTTGAATTAGTTCAAGATGCAAATCCATCATGAAATTATTTGGTGTGACTGGTTTGCAAATGTCTCCATCTATATCCTGGGCATACTTTGGAAGGATTGAAGTAAAAATAAAAAAAGAAATACAGTTATCAAAACATGCTATTTTTAGTACGTTTTTAGCTAAAAATAGCTCTATCCTATTATTACTCAAGTTATCATTTTACTCTAAACCATTAAGTTCTGCTCACTTCTCAACTCTTTGCAATCTGGTTCACATGTTAATAAACCTGTTTTTAAATTCACCAGTGGTCTCTTCAATAACAAATTTAAAGACTCCTCACTCTCCTTGATTTCTTCTGAGAAAAACGGAACAAATTTCTGGCCAATGAGACCAAAGACACCACAAATCATGCTTTACTCACCTACTTGTAGGGCCAGCCCTCTTCCTAGCTAAGTAACATGGACTTCAATCTCATGTAGGAGTTTCCCATTTACCTTGGCATAACAATGGTCAATCACTGATGATCCATTTGGTAAGGCAGTTAACATGCAATTCAAATTTATTCCATCAATTGCTTTGTCAAGGAGTTCATAAGCCAAAAATAACTGTTCCACAGGTTTCTTCTAAAGTAATTTTATAAACAAAACAAAAATAACACTTAAGGGAAAATCATGTCTAACATTTTCAAATTTCTTTCAATAATAATTCAAACCAAGTAAAAAATTTAAGTAGTCTATTCAATAGCAACAATATTAAATTTTTTACTAAGTGTATTTGTCTTTGTTTAATGTGGAATACTACTGATAAAAGTGAAATAATAAATACAATTCATCATTTTTCCAAGGATAAATTAAGCTTTTCGTAAACATGTATATATACCTTCCTTTTGTGGTTTTCAAAATTCTGACCGTACCAAATGTAGAGGTAATTTTTAAAAATATAACTCACAAAATTTATCATTTTCACACACTTCATTTTGAAAGTTAATTTTTTAAAATCTCAGAGCTTGAAATTTAGATGCAGAGGCAAACAAATCCAATGGTGTATATCATGATTTTCAAAAACTAAATACCTTTTAATTCTAATTATTCTCACAGAGAGACAAATACAGAGAATAATACAAAGAACATCCAGCTTTGTTCAAACTTTCAAATTTCCCATATTTCTCCAGTAAATTTAGGAAATAAAGCAAACACATACATGCAGATAACTGAAATCCTCTATAGAACTGTCCACATGACAATCTTTTTCTCAGCTCCTAAAGGAAGCCACTGTGCTTTGGTTTTTACCATTCTTTTGTGTGTTTTTAAATTTTCACTACATGTGTATGTATCCATTAACCATATGCAATATTACTTACATACTTTTTAATTCCGTCAGAAAATTTTGCAGTTCACTTTATACATTCAAACGTATATTGTTGCAACTTTTTCATGCTAGAGTTATGTAACTCAATGTGTCAGAGTTTGGTTAGCAATAAAGAACTTGAGATACTCTTAAGCAGAAAGAGATCTGATACACAGAATTAGAGGTGTCTATCTCTTCTTAAGCAGAAAGGGATTTGATACACAGAGTTAGAGGAAGGCCCGGGGAAGGCAAGAAAGCTGCCAGTGACAATATGGCTGCATGCACAAGCCTCTGTGAATCTTAGAATCAAGGAGGTGGCTAACAATACCACCAAGTGTCTGCCACACGGAGTCAGGTGAATTCAAGAGCTTTCTCAGCACGGCTGGTAAATGTTCTTCCATCTGCCACTGCCAAATAAGAACTCTGTCTTCCCTTCATTATAAATTCCTGCAAATGCCCCTCATTGGAAGACTAACCTTGAACTACATGGAAATGAGAGGCTGGGAAGTGCAGTTCCAGCTTCCCTCCTATGACATGAAGGTGACTAAAGAAGGGAAGGGCAATGATGCCAAGCTGACTCTAGTTCAAACCCACACTAATTCATTCATCCTCATGCCCCAATGAATGGTGCGATGTGGAGAAATACGGCACAATATATTTATCCACTCTTCTACCAATGGACATGTAGACTGTTATTCCTAAAAATGTGTAATGCATTGTACTAGTCTGTGGATCAAGACAAGGTTGGTATTTTCCTTACAGTCCTTGTGCCTTTTTTTCTGCTTTCTTTCTCAGATGACTGTGTAAGACCTCTAGGACATGCTGAACAGAAGAATGACAGATATCCTATGTTGTTACCTCAGTATAACGGGATTGCTTTTAGTCTTTTACTACAGGTATAAAATTCATTACAGGTCTTTGAATGATACCCTTTATGGGATATAGAAGTTCTCCTCCATTCCTGACTTAAGAGTTATTTTTTAAAGATGGTTGTTGAGAATGCCTGGGTGGCTCAGTTAGTTAAGTGTCTGCCTTTGGCTCAGGTCATGATCCCAGGGTCCTGGGATCGAGTCCCATGTCAGGCTCCAGGCTCAGCAGGGAGTCTGCTTCTCCCTCTGAGCCTCCCCCCTCTCATGCTCTCTCTCTCTGAAATAAAGAAAATATTTTAAAAAATAAAAAATTTTTTAAAAAGATGGTTGTTGAATTTTGTCAAATGCCTTTGTTGCATCTTTTTATCTAATAAGGTAGTTGTATTTCTTCCTTTCATCTGCTGCTGTGGCATATTGCATCATATTTTCTAATGTTAAATCGCCCTTGAGTTCCTAGAATATACACAATTTGATGACACACATCCATTTAAAGATATATAGACATACATCTCCATTCAAGAATCACAGGCTCAGGGAGGTTCTCATCCAACTCAAGTAATGTAAATTCAAATAACAGACCTACATGAAGGCAGGCTCATGATTACAAATCATTAGGAAGAAAGACTTTCTCCCACCCACCCACCTCCAATACCCATGTGGAGATACCGCCCCACACAAATAGGCACATTGGTTTTTTCCTGGTCTCCCTTCTCTCGAATGTGGACTTTTGGAGGTCGTAATTTTAATGTGTAAGTCTCAGTTCCAAACCCCCATCTTTCATGTGCCCAAGCATCACGTCTTGTCACTGGATGGCTGTTAATCAGCTTTTATTGTAACTAAGCCCATCAACCAACTGCAGCATCTACTCATAAAATGACCATTCAAGTTTTCAGTTCCTCTTTCTATTTCAGCCCCTGGAATTTATCTTACTTTCTTGTGAGCTCCACAATGTGCCTGAGGATATTTGTTCAATTCTGTCCAAAATTTTGATGTGCTTTGTAGCAACAGGGTTTTCAGCTCAACTGGTTTGCCCTTTTGCCAGAAACAGAAGTCTCTAAGGATGCCTTTTTAACACTAAAAGATTTCAAAGACCCTCCCCCACACACACACCTATATTCTATCATCAACATCATCACCATCACAATCACCTTTGTTATCTTTGTCATTATCATACAAACATTTAATCAATGTTCCAGACATTCGGCTAAATGCTTTACACCGACTAATTTTTTAACTGCACTACGCTATCAGGTAGATACCTATTAATTGCTGTAATTTTATAATACATTTATTGAAAGAACTAGCTGCTGTGTATTCAGTAAAACTTTTAAATAAGCTTTGAATGTGATAATAAACACCTCATTTTTTTAAATAGTTGCATGTATATATGCAAGATATATAATTTATCCCACCTACAATCTCTGATAGGGGAGCATATGGATTTTGGATTCTCCTTACAATAAATTCTCACTCCTTTTCTCCACTTCAGTCCCCTCCAGATGAGTCTGAGACCCTAAATTAAGAGTCAGTGCTCTACATAAAACATAAGAGAAAAACTGAGTAGCTGCCATGTGCCAGGTACTGGTGTCTACAACATTACCAATACCTCATTTAGATTATATAACTTAAATAATACCAGTAGAATAGGTTCTATTGTTACAATTTTACAGATAAAGACATTTACATTCAAACAGATGAAATAA
The DNA here is from genome assembly GCF_963455335.1 of Martes martes. Classification (NCBI taxonomy): domain Eukaryota; kingdom Metazoa; phylum Chordata; class Mammalia; order Carnivora; family Mustelidae; genus Martes; species Martes martes. The sequence continues at coordinate 24,453,331 of NC_137895.1, forward strand.
TCTGTTTAAGATAACATAGTCAATATTAGAGTCAAGATTCAACTCTGGATCTTCCAACACCAACGGTTGAGCCCTTAGGACACATCAACAAACCACCTGTACTACATCTACCATGAGCCACAGTACAGTTGGGCAGGTTGCCTATCGCACAATGTTAAGGGGGTACCATTCATGCTGTTATCCTCATAGACTTGCGTATTTATTTTGGCAATTTCCCAGAAGATGGCAATAAATCATATCAAGGAAAGGGTACATTTTTCTAATTTAAGTAAGAGTAGCAATAGTTAATAAATAGTCTTCAGCTTCTTCATTTGGGAAAACTGCCACCTTCTATGAAACTCATTTTATTTAATGGCTTTAACTGCCAGAAATTTTACCTGAAGCCAAAATCTAGCACTTTTTAACTTCTACTACTATTCTTATTCCTGCCCTATAAACCTCAGAGAATAAGTGCTGACCCACTAAGTCAGTGATTCTGAAATTCTAGTTTCTTTAAGAATCTGCGTGGGGAGGGTGCCTGGCTGGTTCAGTCAGTTAAATGTCTTCCTTGGGCTCAGGTCATGATCCTGGGGTCTTGGGATTGAGCCCCACATAGGGAATCTCCTTCTCCCTCTCCCTCTGCCATTCCCCCTGCTTGTTCTCTCTCTCTCTCTCATTCTCTCTCTCAAATAAATAAATAAAAGAATCTATTGGGGGAATTTCAAGAGGAAAATACCTGGAATCAAAAACTTTTAAGACCCCACAATTGAAATTATGATTCAACATGCCTAAGTAGGAAATTGGAAGCTGTATATTTAGCAAGTGCAATAAGTGATCCCCGGAAAAACCATTGGCAGACAGCTATTATGCCTCAATTTCTTGTGAATTTCAAACATACTGTTCCCAATTTAAGATTTCTCAACTCTAGCTCTCTTAAGACACAATACTACATAAAGAACTCAAAATTGCATTTCCTAAACCCTAAATTAGAAGAAAGTAAATTCAGAATGATCCCCCAGTCCTCAAGTATATTCATATTTGACTGGTACCCAGTTATAAGACTTGCATATTTTATGCATTAGAAAAATATCTTTCACACAAGTATCTTGAAGACACTTTTTTTTTAAATCAAAAGGCAACATAGCATAGTAACTAAATGCCTGGACGTTGAAGGCAACACATCTAATCAAATCCACTTACTATGCGACCTTGAGTAAGTTAGATGTAATAGCAAAAATCATCACTATGACTACCACAAATCAACTGAAGTGAATCTCACAAACACAACACAGAGATAAAAAGCAAGCTGCAGAAGAATACACACACTATGACACCATTTAAAAACAACACTTCCCTACTTCCTGGGAATACACACGTGTAATAAAAGTATACCTGGAATTTATAATATATTTAGAATACCAGTTACTGCTAGGCAGGAGGAAAGGTGATATGATCAAAGGGGTTAATGGAGGAGTTTCAAGTCTACTAATAAGGTACTGTTTATTAAGGGGATATGGGTCTTCCTTTTAACATTCTTTACAATTTCATGACATATATTTTAAATTGATTTTTCAGAGAAAATACAGCAATTCTGAGTATTAACATTAGCAACAGGAAAAGTGCTGATGAAATAATGTTAGGAAAAAACATCAGAACACTATGCTAAAAAATATAAAAAAGACTAGAAGGGAATATAAAAAATAATATTTCAGTCCATATAGTAAAATTGCAGATTTTTCTTTTTTTATTTATCAAAATTCCTCTAATGTTAATACAACTTTTGTAATTTAAAATTATAGATTTTAATTAATCAGGCAAACAAAAATACAAATCCCTGGCTTCCTCTCTAGAAAAAGTATTTTTCAACAGTAGTCCATGAGCACTAGTGTCCTAAGTAGCTATTCTGTGATGGATAAAATGGGTTTTATTTTCAAATAATGGAATATATGGTATTCTATATCTTCTTGAAAAACCACAATGCTCATAAGCAAATGAATGCCTCTGAGAAGTCTTATAGTAAAGAATCTGTTGTGTTTAATCCAAAGTTACTGGACTCTGACATCCTTTTCTGAAGCATATTATTAGCATCACATAGAACCGACTTGACAAAATGCCAGTTCTTGTCTATAAATTAAAGTGTTTATAACATATATGACATGGTTTCCTAGACTCCCATTCATATCTATAGAACAACACAATCTTTGGTGGACAGAAATCATTCAAATATTGTAAGAAAAACATAACCAATAAGAGAAATAGCTATTTATCTCCCTCACCCCTTTCTTCTCTTAATGTAACAATCACTAAGAACTTGCCCAATGCCAGGGACTATTCTAAGTGTATTTTCAACAGGTAATAACTCATTGAATCTGTCAGAGGAATATGCTGAGCAGGGTCTCTCTGCTTTATGAGTCTATGAATCACAACACATTCAAAATACCAATGGTAATGTAACTACAAATCCTTTTAAGATATTTACCAGGTTATTTTTATTTGTCCTGGAAGCTCTTTATCTCTCCTTCTATTTTCAATGATAGCCTAGCTGGATATAGTATTCTTGGCTGCATGTTTTTCTCGTTTAGTGCTCTGAATATATCATGCCAGTTCTTTCTGGCCTGCCAGGTCTCTGTGGATAGGTCCGCTGCCAATCCAATGTTTTTACCCTTGTATGTTACAGACTTATTTTCCCGGGCTGCTTTCAGGATTTTCTCTTTGTCACTAAGACTTGTAAATTTTACTATCAGGTGACGAGGTGTGGACCTATTTTTATTGATTTTGAGGGGCGTTCTTAGCATCTCCTGGATTTTGATGTTTGTTCCCTTTGCCATATTAGGGAAATTCTCTCCAATAATTGTCTCCAATATACCTTCTGCTCCCCTCTCTCTTTCTTCTTCTTCTGGAATCCCAATTATTCTAATGTTGTGTCGTCTCATGGCGTCACTTATCTCTCGAATTCTCTCCTCGTGGTCCAGTATTTGTTGTCTCTCTTTTGCTCAGCTTCTTTATTTGCTCTCATTTGGTCTTCTATGTCACTAATTCTTTCTTCTGCCTCATTTATCCTAGCAGTGAGAGCTTCCATTTTTTATTGCACCTCATTAATAGCTTTTTTGATTTCAATTTGGTTAGATTTTAGTTCTTTTATTTCTCCAGAAAGGGCTTTTATCTCTCCGGAGAGGGTTTCTCTAATATCTTCTATGTCTTCTTCAAGCCCAGTTAGAACCTTGAGAATCGTCATTCTGAACTCTAGATCTGTCATGTTACCAATGTCCGTATTGATTAGGTCTCCAGCCTTCGTACGGCCTCTTGTTCTTTTTTTTGAGGTGAGTTTTTCCGCCTTGTCATTTTGTCCAGATAAGATTTGCTTTCTCCTGCTGTGGAATTCCACTGTTCTTGGTGAGTGAAGTTGGTCTTGGCTGGATTTCTTGTTGATCTTCTGGGGGAGGAGCCTGTTGTAGTGATTCTCAAGTGTCTTTGCCGCAGGCGGAATTGCACTGCCCTTGCCAGGGGCCGGGCTAAGTAATCCACTCGTGTTTGCTTTCCGGAGCTTTTGTTCCCTGAGTGCTTTCCGTAGAGTTCTGGAGGACGGGAATGAAGATGGCGGCCTCCCAATCTCTCGGCCCGGAGGAGCCGAGAGCTTGGGGTTCCGCTCCTCAGTGCACCCTCAGAGAAAAGCGCCCAACTGCCCCGCCTCCCTGGCCTGTGGTCACGCCTTGAGGAAAGCAGTCAATTGCTGGAACCTGGAGAAAAGCACCCAGTCGCTTCCATCTCCGTGGCCTCTGGCGGCGCTCCGAGCCCACCCAGCCTGCGACCGGCACAAGGTAATCCCGGGCTTAGAGCTCGCTCCTCGGCTTTGTCACTGTAGCCGGCTTTCCCGCTCTAATACCTGCGAGCTCTGTGGCACTCAGACACCCCCGGTCCTTCTGTGACCCCGCGGGACCTGGGGTTATGCTGACCCCACCTGGGTCTCCCCCCGGTTTAGCCTCTGGAGCGATGTCTCCCAGTGGGGCAGACTTTTAAAAGTCCCGGTTTTATGCTCCGTTGCTCCGCTGCTTGCCGGGAGCCGGCCCCTCCCCCCGGGGGTCTATCTTCCCGTTGCTTTTGATTCACTTCTCCGCAGGTCCTACCTTTCAGAAAGTGATCGATTTTCTGTTTCTAGAATTGTTGCTCTTCTTCTCTTCAATTTCCCGTTGGATTTGTAGGTGTTCACAATGGTTAGATAAGCTATCTAGCTGATCTCCTGCTACCCGATGTCGTCTCAGCCTGCTACTTCTCTGCCATCTTGACTCTCAACCACCAGGTTATTTTTAAAGCTAAGTGGGATTTTTTTTTCCTACTATAAAAGCAAAAGGTAGAAAATGTCCCCAGTGGTTTTCAATGTATGTAGAAACTATAAATTCTCAAATATTAAATATTCAAAATTATTTCTATAATTAACCATTACATATTTACAAAGTTAGTATTGTTTGAAAATCTAAATTACTGGTTTTTTTAAGATTTTTTTTAATGAATTTATTTGACAGAGAGAGATCACAAGCAGGCAGGCAGAGAGAGAGAGAGGAGGAAGCAGGCTCCCCGCTGAGCAGGGAGCCCTATGCGGGACTCGATCCAGGACCCTGAGATTATGACCTGAGCCGAAGGCAGAGGCTTTAACCCACTGAGCCACCCAGGCGCCCTAAATTCCTGTTTTTGACTGTATTTTCTAAAATATTTTTGCAGGACGTCTGGGTGCTTCAGTCGGTAAAGCATCTGCCTTCACCTCAGGTCATGATCCTAGGTTCCTGGGATCAAGTCCGGCATTGGGCTCCCTGCCCTGCAGGGAATCTTCTCCCTCTGCCTGCCACTCCCCCTGCTTGTGCTATCTCTCTTTCTGACAAGTAAATAAATAAAAATCTTTAAAAAAATAAAATATTTTTGCAATACCTTTAATATTGGAAGAATTTCTGTGCTCCCTCTTGAAATCCCAAGGGAGTCACCAGTTCCTTTCCTTAAAGGTATCTCTGTGGGGGGAAAAAAAGGAAAAGAAGGAAGAAAGGAGCAGAAGAGGAAGGAAAGGAAGAGAAGAAAGAGGAGGAGAAAAAAAAGGGTTGAAAGTAGGAAGAAGGGGAGTGAGAAGGAGAAAAGAAACAAAGGGAAAGAAGGAAGGACCAGAGGAAAGAGGAGAAAAGAAAAAATGTAAACATAGCAGCGAATCATAATCCTAAAAAATGTTATGCCAAATTTTTTAATTTTTGATTACTTTTTGATTACTCATGATTTTAGAAATGATTCAACACTTAGAAATTGACTGAATACAAAATTATTTCTTCCATATAATTATATTGTCTTTATATAAGTTAATTTAAAAGCATCTTGCAGTACAACAAACAAAATTAAAAATTTTGATTCTTAACAAGGTAATATTATGGTAAAAAGACTGGTCTTTCTACACAGTCTATAGAGTCCATTGAAAAGGATCCAAAGGGGGTGCCTGGGTGGCCCAGTTGGTTAAGTGACTACTTTCAGCTCAGGTCATGGACCCGGAGTCCCAGGATCGAGTCCTGTGTCGGGTTCCCAGCTCCATGGAGAATCTGCTTCTCCCTCTGACCTTCTCCCCTCTCATGCTCTCTCTCACTCAAATAAATAAATAAAATCTTAAAAAAAGAAAAAAGAAAAAAGAAAAGCATTCAAAAAACAGTGTAAGAACCTTATGAATTTGGACAAATATCAGAAAAGGTTGGTTTGAGTGAAAGGAATATAAATTATAAATATATGGCAATGCTAGCTTCCTATTTTAAAATGTATTCCATAATTTAAATTAAATAATCCATTACTTAATAAACAGTCCAATAAATATTTTGAATCAGACTGCCATAATTAATATATAAGAATGACTTGTACTTTGTGTTTTATGTGCCAATAAGATGATGGTTATAATAATACTGGAAAAGTTATAAGAATTTATACATCTAAATGGGGATAACCCCTCACTACATAAACTTAGATTTTTCTATTTTTAAATGGATCACACTCCAATATCAATTAATTCTTTAGAGGTGAAACACTTTAGCAAAGAATCAACAAATTGCATTAGTTAATTTGTAATTAAACAGAGTATAAATACAACAAAACAATAGTCTCCCAAAAGTAATTAATAAACAAAACAAAATTGAATAAGAAATAGACCAAAAAAAAAAAAATCACTGGGCTTTTTGCTTTCAATAACAGGTAACCTGGAAAAATTCTCCTGTCTAGAGACCACTAGTAAAGCTGGAAAAAAAATGTTTCTTCATATTTAAGTAAAAAAGATCATGAAAATGGGAACTTGAGCTACATTCCCAACTGAGGACTTTTGTCAATTCTGAAACAGAAAGCTGAGAAGCCGAGTCATGCTTCTGACAGCCCTGAGAACTAAAGCAACAGAGATTAGGATCCAGGGCCACCAAGAGTGAGAAGCCAGAAGGGGCTGCATCCCAGGAGTTAGGGTAAATGGAAAATAAGTCAACAAAAGAGCATCTCAGCTTCAAATTATCTTAATCTCTCAAATTGGACTAATGGGATCCTGGAGTAGTAGTGTCTTCACACATTTAGTAAAAACAAGCATAAACCTTCTCTGGAAGAACATTAACCTCATCTAAGCCTTCAAGTTATCTCTATAATATATTTAGCAAATATAATGTCTACCACACAATCAAAAATAGCCAAAGTAACCAAATAGATGATGAAGCAGTTCTTCACTTAGGAACTCAACATAATAAGTGCAGAAGGAATGACAGAAGTTTGAAAACCTTTCTGGATTCTCACTCCCACTCCTTCAATGACAGATAAAAGTTGTATAAATATCTCAACCTTCCAGCTCTCTAGGTTCTACACAGTCTCCTACAGGTCTCTCATAGGAATAACCCCTAAACCTATAAGAGTACCCTTCTCTGTAACTTACTGCATTTTGTATTGTCTTCCTTTCCTTTACTGTCTTACTTCTCCACACTACCACCCTCTTTCCCTAGATAATACCCCAAATAAAACACTTGACTCAACAACTTGTCTCAGAATCTACATCTGACCTAGGAAAAAGGTCAGGCTGACAATAGCTGAACTCACTGGTAAGTCTTTATAACACAACATGTGCGATAACTAGGCATTTTATGCGTCCTGATTCAACACAACAGGAAGTAAACAGCAGCACCACCTATGAAGTATTCTTGCCAAATTTAGAAGATATTGACAGGAATTCTTTTTGATAAGATATCACGGGAATCTAATCAAGCCTCTAGATCCAACTACCAGGTAGAGAAACAAGTTAATTCCACAAAGACATAAGAAGCCAAATCCAGATTGTGGGGAATCCTACAAGACGGCAAATTTCTTCAAAAAATAAATGGCTTGAAAGGGGGAGGAAGAAAGGAACTCTTACAGACTAGAAAGAGAGACTCAAGAAAATGTAAGAAAGTAAAATGTATGGGCTTATTTGGATCCTGATTAGAACAAACCAACTTAAGATATTTTTAATAGTCAGTGACATAGGATTTTTTCCCCTAATTTTGTAGAGTAATAATGGCATTTTAGTTCTGTAAAACAAAACAAAATCTTTATCTGTTACATAGATACATAAACCAACAGACACACACATGCACACACATGTGTGCATGCACACACACAAACACATTGGGGTATTTGCTGGTGAAATGACATGATGTCTGTTTTAAAACACTCCAGAGGAAAACATGTGTTCCAGGAAGAAATGAAGTAAGATTGGCAAAATGTTCATAATATTCACACTACATAATAGGTACATGGTAAGTTATTTCATCTCTCTCTATTTGAAATTCTGCAAATATATAAATTTTAAAAAAGGAAAAGGCATTTTAAGACAGGACATTTCAAAAAAAATAGGACTTGAATGTATTAGATAGCCAGAGACCTTTAACCAGTAGTTCCCAAACTTTGATGTGTATCAAAATCACCAGATAAACTAATAAAGACTAGAAAGGCCCAGGCTAGATGAAGTAGGATAGGATCTGGGCCTTTGTATTTTTAATAAGTTCCCAAGTGATACTGATGCCAATCAAAATTTGAGAACCATTGCACTAAAATTCCATCTGTTAAGCCACACTCAAATGAGAACAGCAGAGCCAGATCAATAAACCTCTGGGAAAACAAGTACTACAATAATTACTTTACTACAAAGTCCCTCAAATGTCATACACACTATGTAAGAGGGGTAAAATAGGAAAGTAAACACCCACTAACCACACTCCCACCTTACTCCCTACATATGGGTTACTTTTTAAAACAGATGTTTCAGGGGTTCAACCACATGCTGAAGAAAGAAGGTCAGAGCATAAGGCTGTCCTTTGGGAGAAGGAACCTTCTGAAAGGAGAAGAATTGCTGGCAGAAAGGGATTGGGGCAGAGAGAGTAAGGAGTGGGTGGGAAATGAGAACAAAAATAGGAAGATAAGAGGAAAAGGGGAAAAGAAAAGTAGAAACAAAATAAGTGAAGACAACAAATTTTAAAAGGAGGGAATCAGAAGACAGGAGAAAATTTAAAAGGAGATAAAATGTAAAACACTGATCCATTCAACAGGCATTTATTTAAGTTCCCAGTCTGTATGGGACAGTGTGGTAGGTACCAAAAATATAATGGCAGCCAAAACATGCTCTCTTTCTTCAAGCAGCATACACTCTATCGGGAAATGGCAAAGGAGGAAAGGCAATAAAAGGGAAAAAGTAAACAGAAAGAATGGGGAAGAAGTTCACTTCTTCACTCATGAGGTCAAAGTGGTGAGGAATGGAGAAGGGGAATATATGAGTGAGGAGAAGAAAAAAGACACTTTTATGCCATGGAACCATAGAACAAATAACCTCTTTTTAACATTCACTTGGTTAAACCTCTACTATTTCTATCCCTGGTTATAAATCACCAAGGAAGCACAGTACTGAAATGCCTAGTTTCCATTAACAGTAGTTATTTTGTATTCCAACTTATACTTATACATTCATATGCATATCTGTAATTAATAACTTCATACTTGTTCATTCATTATATTACCTAGAGATTTTTTGAATTTTCTTTGTGGGTTTCCTAATAACTCCAATATTTCACTTAATCGCAATGTGACTTCTGCTACCACCACAATGTCAATGTCTTCTTTATAGCAGTGAATTACTTCATTTATCTGCCACAGAAGATAAACCCACTGAAAAGAGAAAATCAATTAAAAGTTTATTACACTATAGAGTAATTTTTTTAAACTTAGGACTTCCTTGAAGTCATCACCTTCTAAACATATGAAAATGTTAGGTAAACACCCCCTTACTCGTACATCTTAATTATAAACATCAATGGTCCTAATCAATCTGTTTATATAAACTCATAAAGAAGATCCACCTATGCTTATAATCTGCATATCTATAGCCATAATGGAAAATTTATCATCTTTTTTTAAATGTATCAGTAAAGAAGCGCCCGGCTAGCTCAGTTGGTAGAGCCTGAGACTCTTAATGTATCAGTAAAGATTATCAGTATCCTCAAAGTTGTCATTTTCTCCCTTCACAAAGCAGCTGTTATGATCACTACCAAAGTCTTCCAAAACAGTGAAGGGTAAGCAGGTGTTTCAGGCTCCAAGTTAGGTGCCTTCAAAGCTGTCTATCATGCCTATACCCTCACAGTCTAGCACATAAAATTAGTCATCACACTTTGGGAACTAAAATGAGGAAACAACATTACTTTTTCATAGTACATGGTAAAACCAAGCCCATGTACCCAATGTACAACTCATCAAGTATGTTACTGTTAAAATGTTTCCTCCTATGTTCCCAGGTTATAATATTCACACCCACTCAATTTTCTCCTTTCCACAAGAGAGCTCTTTGAAATAATCTAAAGATATTATTGCAGGAAAAAACTCTAAAATTCCTTATTTATTTGTATTTTCTATTATTAACCTCCTCAATGAACTTATCCAAGTTCGTGTAACCTTAAATGCACTATATTTATTCTTTCCTTAAAAAGCTGAAATACCTTCCCACTCCCCAAAACTAAACTGCAGAAGTACAGAGAATATACTTAGAGAAAGGCTCAGTCAGCACCACATTTAAACAATGGTAGTTACGCAGGTGGATAAATAGGGAAAATTTAGATTTGAAATGTGTATCACAACTTAAAGCAAGTAAAAGGAAACAAAAAGGAATACTTTATTACTACTGATTTTCTGGGTGAATTTTGCATAGTCACTTCTGGCCATATTGATCTTCTGAATTCCTAATTTGCATTTCTGCCATAGGAACATTATCATGTCCACAACAATTTCTTTATCAGGCTGAACATTCTGAAAACAAAAATGGTAAAGTAAATTGGTAAGAATAATAAGATACACATATAAATACAGTTATATAGCATTTAACGTGTACCAGGGAACATTATAAGAGCTTTATATACCTACAGACTGAATGTTTGTGTCTCTCCAAAATTCCTGTGTTGAAATTCTAACTCTCAGTATGATAATATTTGGAAGTGGGGCCTCCCACCTTGAGGTGAAGGTGAAGCCCTCAAGAGCAAAAATACTACCCTTATAAAAGGGACCCCAGAGTCTGTCACTCTCTTTCTGCCAAGCAAGGACACAAGGCAAAGACAGCCATCTATGAACACGGAGGTGGACCCTCACCAGGCAACAAATCTGCTGGTGCCTTGATCTTGGATTTCTCAGCCTCCAGAACTATGAGAGATAAGTGGCTCCTATTTAAGCCACCCTGTTTATGGTATTTTTGTTATGGTAGCCCAAACAGACTTAAGACTTATAACAATTTATTTAATCTTCATGACAACCTTATGAAGTGAGTACTATTACTATCATCCCCACTTTCCAGAAGAGCAAACTGAAGTACAAGATTAAGTGGTTTTTCCCAAGATGAAATGAAGAGAAAGTAGCAAAGCCAGGATTCAAACCCAAGCAGTCTAGTTCCAGAGTCTACACTCCAATGAATGCTCTAGGTCACTTCTGCCTCTCTAAAAAGAAATGTTCCAAACATTTTTAGGCAAGCTATGTAAGCTCATTAGCTCCAACCAAATTTGAAAGTTTTATATACTACTTCCTTTTTAAATTTTCTGTGTTAAAATAATAAAGAATGGGGAAGGGGATGAATTAGTAAGGGGAGAGGAAGTAGGGAGCTGAAAAAGGATATAAGCAAGGAAGAAAGAGAGACATGAAGAAACCAAAAGAGCATCACACTGGGCATCAATAGATACCGTGAGTATAATGAATACATCTCCTTTCAAATCAGTTATTTGGTTCTTTCCAAAAGAAAATATAACTCATTATATCTGAGCTAGAAGGATAATGAGCTTATGATTAAAATACACCAAACCTTAAACTCCTTTAGGGCAGCTCTAAGACTTAATGTGCATATGTAGTACCTTGTATGGGACCATAACAGAGATCAATAAATGTTTATTGAATTGAATTGAATGAACTAAGACATACATGATTTTTTTTTAAGTTGGTAATAAAAATTCCTTGCCCTGGGGCTCCTGGGTGGCTCAGTCAGTTGGGCCTCCCACTCTTGGTCTCAGCTCAGGTCTTGGTCTCAGCTCAGGTCTTGATCTCAGGGTTGTGAGTTCAAGCCCTGCACTGGGTTCCACACTGGGAGTGGAGCCTACTTTAAAAAAAAAAAAAAAACCTGGGTTGTCTGGGTGGCTCAGTGGGTTAAAGCCTCTGCCTTCAGCTTAGGTCATGATCCCAGGGTCCTGGGATCGAGCCCCACATCTGGCTCGACCTTCGGGGAGCCTGCTTCCTCCTCTCTCTTTGCCTGCCTCTCTGCCTACTTGTGATCTCTGTCTGTCCAATAAATAAATAAAATCTTAAAAAAAAATCTGGGTAGGGATGCCTGGGTGGCTCAGTTGGTTAAGCGGCTGCCTTCGGCTCAGGTCATGATCCCAGCGTCCTGGGATCGAGTCCTGCATCGGGCTCCTTGCTCAGCAGGGAGCCTGCTTCTCCCTCTGCCTCTGCCTGCCACTCTGTCTGCCTGTGTTCACTCTCTCTGACAAATAAATAAAATAAAATCTAAAAAAAAAAAAAAAATCTGGGTAGGAGCTATACTGGATTAACAGCATAGCTCTGGGCTATTAAAGTGGACCAGAATGGCTTTCTCACACTAAAGAAATTAAATACGTGGGAAAGGATAGCCTTTTCCTCCAGAGGGCATTGTTTGGCCTCAGAGAGTAAGAGAAAGCTATTGAAGTTAGATTTTTGCATCTGGTTATGTTACTAGAAGAAGAAATTAAGTATAGAAGAAAGCATAAATAAGTTTTGGTCTATTCATACAGTGGAATACTATGCAGTAAAAATGAACAATATACAATGACTTGCAACAACAAGGATGACTCTTACAAACAATAACAATTGGAAGAAGATGCTAAAAGTATACATAGATCTCCCTTGACTTACAAATAGAAAATAATATTAATTAAAAATGCATTTAATACACCTAATCTACTGAACATCATACCCTAGCGTTGCTTATCTGAAATATGCTCAGAACACTTACATTAGCCTACAGTAGGACAAAGGTCCCCAACACAATAACTATCTCTTGTTATTTATTGAATACTGTGCTGAAAGTGAAAACCAGAATAGTTGTGTGTCTGTCATCTACCCTCATGATCATGTAGCTGATTGGGAGCTGTGGCTGCTGCTGCCCAGCATCATAAGAGAGTATCATACCGCACATTGCCAGCCAGGGAAAAGATCAAAGTTCACATTTTAAAGTATGGTTTCCAGTGAATGTGTATTGCTTTTCACCATTGTAAAAGTTGAAAAATCTTAGGTTGAATCATCCTAAGACAGGGACCATCTATATTTTCTGTATCCAATTACATACAATATCAAAAAACAGGCAAAACTAACCCAATGAGTAAAAAGTCAAGATAGTGAGTACCCTTGGTAGGGTTAGTAACTGGAAACGAACACAGGGGAGCTACTGGGTGCTGGACATGTTCTATTTCTTGAACTGGATGTGTTTCATTTATGAAAACTCATTGAGCTATACATGAATAAAATGTTTTTCGTTATATATTATATATCAATATAAAGTTTTTTAAAAAAAAAGATTCAAGGGCGCCTGGGTGGTTCACTTGGTTAAGCATCAGATTCTTAATTTTGGCTCAGGTCATGATCTCAGGGTCATGAGATGGAGCTGCCAGTCAGGCTCTGTGCTCAGTGTGGAGTCTGCTTGTCCCTCTCCCTATGCCCCTCCCCCAACTCATCCTCTCTCTCTCTCTTTCAAATGAATAAATGAATAAAATCTTTTAAAAAACAAAAAAACAAAAAGTAAGATTCAAAGTAATAAATTTCTAAATATTTCTGTTTTGGGATGTAAACATATATCATGTATCAAATAGCATTATAAAAAAGATACATCAAGTGCCTGGGTGGCACAATGGGATAAGCCTGCAACTCTTTGTTTTGGCTGAAGTCATGATCTCAGGATCCTGAGATCACCAGCATTGGGCTCTGCACTCAACATCAGGGACATACAAGTAAAAAACCACAATCAGACACCACCTCACACCTGTCAGAATGACCAAAATTAACAACACTGAAACAACAGACGTTAGAGAGGATGTGGAGAACTGCTGGTGGGAATGCAGTAACTGTGGAAAACAGTATAGAGGTTCCTCAAAAAGTTAGAAATAGAGCTATCCTATGACCCGGCAATTACACTACTGGGTATATACCCGAAGCATACAGAATACTGATTGTAAGGGGCACATGCGCCCTAATGTTTACAGCAGCACTATCAACAATACCCAAACTATGGAGAGAGCCCAAGTGTCTATCAACAGAGGAATGGATAAAGAAGATGTTGTACATATATACAAAGGAATATTACTTAGCCACCAAAAAAGAAGGAAATCTTGCCATTTGCAATGACATGGATGGAGTAGGGTGTATTATGCTAGGTGAAATAAGTCAATCAGAGAAAGACAAATACCATATGACTTCACTTATATGTGGAATTTAAGAAACAAAACAGATGAACATAGGGGAAAGAAGGGGGAAAAAAGGAGAGAGGGAGATAAACCATAAGAGACCCTCAACTATAGAGAACAAACTGAGGGTTGGTGGAGGGTAGGAGAGCGGGGGATGGGCTAAATGGGTGATGGGTATCAAGGAGCACAGTTGTGATGAACGTTGGGTGTTATCTGTAAGTGATGAATCACTAAATTCTAGTCCTGAAACCAATATTACACTATATGTTAACTAACTAGAATTTAAATAAAAACTTAAAACAAAAAAAAAAAAGATTTTGATTTAGCTCTCCTACTATAATCATTATATTTGCTATCAAATATCTTTCTTTCAAAAATTAAATACCTGTCATAAATATTTAATAAACCCAGAAGAAATAAAAAACATTAAACAGTGGAGCTTCTCAAGTCCCTTACTGTGGTTTCACTTCTCTGAACAAAACTTAATAAATGCTCTATCATTGTGGTTTTCAAACTTTTTTTTAGAATTAGTAAAGCCAAATTTTCAAATGAAATTCTATCTCAGCATTGTATACAAACCTAATAAAAACAGGCTAGGGTGTTACTACCCAAAGCTGAGCTCCTGAGAGAACTTTGGCAAAGCCCTGGGGATCCCTGGAATTCAGTTTTAACACCAGGGATGTTCTAGTTACTTAGACATTCATACCCACAAATCATCATCTCTACTGGCCATTGAGTGCAAAGTGAATCCAAATAATAACCAAGCACTGTACTCATGGACTAGAAAGTGTATTTCATTAAGAATGTTAACTCTAACTGAAATGACTGCCTCATTTCCTTCATTATTTTTTTTAAAGATTTTGTTTATTTATTTGAGAGAGAGAGACAAAGAATGAGAGAGGGAGAGCATGAGAGGAGAGAGGTCAGCGGAAGAAACAGACTCCCTGGCAAGCAGAGAGCCCAATGTGGGACTCGATCCTGGGACTCCGGGACCATGACCTGAGCTGAAGGCAGTCGCCCAACCAACTGAGCCACCCAGGCACCCTCATTTCCTTCATTATTAGAAATATAGCTAGCCTAGGAATTTTCCAAAAAGGAACAAAATGGGTTATTGTCAAAACAGACTTAAAATCAGAAGTCAAATTATGACTCAACCCCTTATTTAATGATTAAACAATATAGAATTTTGGCAAGATACAATTCCTGTGATATTTTAAATCTGGCTTTAAATTAGGTACAATAACCTCCTTCAACACTATTACAAAGTATCCAAAAAAGCAATTTCACCTGGGGAGAGGCACAGACACAAGAGTACAAGGTTGCTGCCAAATGGAAAATGTCTTCTGAATATCCACAAGTCTTCACACAAGAATCTAATTCATAAAATAGAGAAAAAATAAAACAAAAAAATTACAAAATTTCAAATAGAAAAGGCATAGAAACACTGAAATTCTACAAAATGACATAAATGGTATCTGGGCAAATATCATGTCACTAAGATATTTCTATATGAAAACTAATCTAAGTGGGCTCTAATGCAATTAAAATAGACTATTATCATTAATCTGCGATCTGTATGCCAACTACATCCAAAATAGAATTGAAAAGGCTTAAAATATTAAAACATGTAAAATATGGCAGTTGAAATAAAATAACAAAAATATCTATTCAAAAACCACTAGGAAAAATATATATATCATTGTCTGGTACAAATTATTTCCTGCAATTGAACTGTCTTGAAATGCCTTAAGAACATTATAAAACATAAAAAAATAAAAAACCCACAGGATTAAATTATTCTTGCCAGTCTAAATATAGACGGTACAGATTTTCAGTTATATACACAACAACTTTTAAGACTTAAAATGTTGGAATGAAAAACTGCTCCTACTGAAAAAAGATGGGAGACCACCAAATCTTGCCTTGCCAAAGTGAACTGATGGCTTTTGATTTATTGCACTGCCTGCTGATTTCTCATTTACCAACAAAGTAGCAGCTAAATGGAGCCTTCTTCATCTACTCAAAATCATTACATAGAATAAAACCCAGCATCCTTACAAGGTCTAGGAGCCTGCAGGATCTGGCACCCAGCAATTTCTCTGCCTGCATTTCCTACCTACCACATTCTCAAGTTCCACCAGCACCACCAGCACACTCCAGACACATGTGCCTCCTTGCCATTCCTTCAACAACCAAGCACACTTTTGCCTCAGGGCCTTTGCACTTCCTGTTTCCTCTGCCTTGAATATTCTTTCTCACTTCGCCTAGAGAGCATATTTTATCAGATGAAATTTTAAGTTTTCAAAAAGGTAAATAAATACTCACCGTGAAAAATAATTTTCTTAACATAAATTTGAGCTGATTGTCCTTCTTTATAGTTTTCCATGGGAAAGACCAAACCTTTGTTTCTCTTTATGTTGATTAAAGGTTCTATTGCAACAAGAAGAATTAAATCTTTTTCTGCTTTCTTGGACTCTGGATCATACTGCCTCTAAGAGAAGTTTATCCTATAAGTTAATTAATAATTCAAAGCCGTCTTAACAAAATAAAAACAAATCATTGGTTTTGTATATGTTACCTGAAGAAAATCAATAAGTTGCCCAGCTAAAGAGTCAAATAAACTCCATTCCTCATAAGTAAAAGCCAATTTTACAAATTTCACAGCAGCATCTATAGAAATAACATTTTTTCCTTTTACAGTAAGTTGCAAAAGAGATGTTTGTGGAAAATCAAGCATTCCATCTGCACCAGTATTTGACACTAGAAAAGGAAAGAGAGAGGTTTGAATGTCATTCATGCAAAGACATATTTACTGAATATTAACTAACAGATACTGCTAAGCACAGGGAAACAAGGGAAAAGAAGCAAATACAATCCCTGCCTTCACAGAGCTTATACTCTAATGAGGAACAAGAAATCTCGGCAGGGAAATACAGGGTGTTATGGGAACAAATAAGAAGGGCATCAAACATGGGTTTATGGTAGCAGAGTGGTCAAGGATGTCCAGCCAAAGAAACATGGAACCTCAAACACAGAGAATTAGCAAGAGCTAACTAGTCAAGTAGGCAGCTAGATATTACAAATTGAAAGCTCGGGAAACAGATCTATAATAGGGATACAGCTTTAGAGTCATCATTACATATCCATAGTAAACAACAGAAGCAGCCATGGGCAATGTATAGCTGTCTAGGATAAGAGAATTAGGACCCCCAACATGTAAGAGAAGGGTAGAAAGAGAAAAAGCTGCAGAGAAGAGTGTTTTTCTAAACTCCTTTCTAGGAGTATTCAATAGTAACAAATATTAGAGTGTAAGGGAAGAAAAGCACTGAGAAGGGACCCCTGGATTGAACAAAAAGGAAGATGTCTGTGACATTCTCCTCAGAGGGCTGAGGACAGAGGGCTGTAGACTGTATAAGTAAGAAGGAAAGAATCTAGAACAGTGGAAATGGACAATTCCTGACTATAAAAAGAGGAAGAAATACAGGGAGGAAACTGAAAGAGGACATGGGAGAAATGGGCAGTTTGGAAATGTTAGGCTAAAAGACTTCAAAAGAAGAGAAGGAACACCCTTTCCATTTTAATGAGAGACAGCGGAAAGGATGGGTATAAGTGAAGGTAAATTTTCAAGTGTGGATGAAGGAAATCTCATCTGAGATCATTTTCTTCATGGAGAGGAGATAAGCCCAAGCTGTGGCAGAGAAATTCCCTGCCTACAGATCAGCATGCACATGTGAGGATGCACACACACAGAGACACATACAGACACACACACACACACACCCTAAACTCACTTAAAAGTACACATGCTAAGGTCTAGGCTTTCACCTCCCTTTCCAGGTAGATATTGTGGACAAGTCAGCTGACTGCTCCAGAGCATCAGAAGGTAAGCTCATGAAAAAGTTAAAAACACAAACACCTTGAAACAAAGACCACTAATGAAAACATCTTTTACCAGGGGAAGCAGAAAAATAGGAAAGAGTGAACATTTAAGCTTAATAAGTATCCTCTCAAGGAAATAAGAGAGGATTTTACAAACATGAAGCAAGAATAAATTGCTGTGAAAAAGAATCAAATAGAGATTAGGTATAAATTATTTTCTTGTTGAAACAAAGAATTCAATTGGTGAATGGAATAGAATAGCAAGAACCAAAGAACAAATTAGTAACCTAGAAAGTTGGATCGAGAAACCTTCCCAGAAGGCAACAGAAAGGAATAAAGAGATTAAAATAATAAAATAGGGACGTTTGGGTGGCTCAGTCAGTTAAGCATCTGCCTTCAGCTCAGGTCATGGTCCCAGGGTCCTAAGATCAAGTCCCACACCAGGCTCCCTGCTCAGCAGGAGCCTGCTTCTCCTTCTGCCTGCTGCTCCCCCTGTTTGTGCGCTCGCTCGCACTCTCACTCTCTCTCTAACAAATAAAATGAATAAAATCTTAAAGAGATAAATAAGTAAATAGATAAATGAACAAATAAGATACAGAGAGTGGATGTGTTAACATCTGTCTATTAGGGCCCTCAGAGAATTATTTTTTAAGATTTTATTTATTTATTTGAGAGAGAGAGCAAAAGAGCACAAGCAGGGGTATGGCAGAGAGAGAGGGAGAAGCACACTCCCCACTGAGCAGGGAAACTGATACGGGGTTCCATCCAAGATCATAACCTGAGCCGAAGGCAGATACTTACCCGACTGAGCCACTCAGGCGCCTCCCTCAGAGAATTTTTAAAATATTTATTTGTTTGTTTGTTTGTTTGTTTATGAGAGAAGGGGGGATGGGCAGAGGGAGAGAATCTTCAAGCAGACTCCCTGCTGAACACAGAACCAGACACAGGGCTCAATCTCATGACCCATAAGATCCTGAGCCAAGACCGAGAGTCAGATGCCTAACTGACTGAGCCACCTTGGTGCCCCAAGAATTTTTAAAAAGTAAACATAAGGGGAAGGAACAAAGAAGTAACACAAAAAATGAAAGAAAGATGTAAGACCTCAATGTACCTCCCTACCAAACCTCCCCTAGACCAAGTATAACAACATGTAAGAACAGCACAGGAAAAGACACTGTAAAAGCTAAAACTGTAAAACAACAAGGTTTAAACCTTGAGAGACTTCTCAACACCATATACAAGACTACAGAGAAATGTCTTCAAAATTCTAAAAAAAAAACTAACTTCTAAGCAAAATATTATATCTAGCTAAATTATTTCAAAGTTTTTATAGTTTATATTTGAGCAAAAAGAAATGAATTTAGATAGGAGTGGTGAAAAATGGGAAAGATGAAGGAAAAGGCTTAATAGTGTATGCACTGTCTTAAAAAAACAATGACCAGGACTGGTATCTAGAACATACAACAAAGAACTCTCAAAATTCAATAGAAAAAATAAGCCATCCAATTAGAAAATGGGCAAAAGACACTAAAGAGAAAGAGAATATGAAGGTGGCAAATAAATACATGAAAAGATGTTCAGCATCATTATCCATTAGGGAAAAGCCACAATGACATATCACTAGACACCTCTCAGAATGGCTAAAAGAAATAGTGAGAACATCAAATATTGTCGAGGATATTATAAAACTGGATCATTCATACATCGTGAGTAGGAATGTAAAATGGTACAGTCAACCTGGAAAACAATATGGCAATTTTCCACAAAACAACATACACACTTACCCAGTAATTATGCTCTTGAGTATTTATCCCAGAGAAGTAAAAACGCATGTGCACACAAAGAACTGTACTCAAATGTTCGTAACAGCTGTACCCTAAGAGCCAAAAACTGGAAAGAACTCAAATGTCCTTCAATGGGTAAACAGTCAAACAAACGGTGACACACCCATACCCTGGACTACTACTCAGCAGTCCTAAGAAGTGAACTATTAATGCACACAACAACTCAGATACATCTCAAAGTAATTATACTGAGTAAAAAAACACATGTATAGTCACTTCGTTTATGGCAAAAGGATACGATAGTCAATGAGGAAAGGAAGGTCTCTTCAATAAACAGTACTATGTCAGCTAGATGTTATATGGAAATAAATCTTGATCTCTACCTCATACCAACAAAAACAAAATTGAGACCTAATGTAAGAGAAAAAATAATAAAGCTTCTAGAAGAAAATATTGGAATATATCTTTATGACATTATAGTACAGAGATTTCTTAAATATGACACAGAAGTGGTTAACTATAAAGGCTATACTGATAGACTAGACTACATTAAAGTTAATAATTCCTATTCCTTAACAGATATAATTAAGAGAATGAACAGGAAAGTCACCAAGTGGGAAAAGGTATTTGCAATATATATATATACACATATATATTCAACAAAGAACTTATATCCAGAATCTATAAAGTATTTTGACAAACCAACAAGAAAAATGCAAATAGCCCAATAGAAAAATTGACAAAAGATGGTTCACAAACTGGCCCCCAACCACAGAGGGCAAAGAGACTGAAGATGAGGCAGACCACTCCAGATTGGTAAGTGGTAGTTTTAATAAAGCAAAGGAGGGGTGCCTGGGTGGCTCAGTGGGTTAAAGTCTCTGCCTTCAGCTCAGGTCATGATCCCAGGGTCCTGGAATTGAGCCCCGCATCGGGCTCTCTGCTCAGCAGGGAGCCTGCTTCCCTTCCTCTCTCTCTCTGCCTGCCTCTCTGCCTACTTGTGTTCTCTGTCAAATAAATAAAATCTTTAAAAAAATAAAAATAAAGCAAAGGAACTTACACACTAGGCTTGTCTATAGTTTCTACAGAGTTTCTGCAGAAGATTTAACTAGGTTCAGTCATGTATACCATCCACCTGGTCTCAACAACACCTTACTCTCACAAGGCTACATCCTTGAAACCACTGCTAGTATAAAAATAGTAGGTGGGACATACACGCCAAAGACTGGGTGGGGTGGAAGATGGGAAGTATAAGGAGCCTTCAAATGCCTGGGTCCAGCTCAAGGATTAACTGGTGGTCATATCATCTTGATGACCTCCTCCAACGAAGCTGAACAGGCACTTTGAAAAATAGGATATCCAAATGGTGAAGAAATGTATGAAAAAGTACTCAACTTCATTAGTTAAGTTCATCAGAGAAATGTACATTAAATCCATAATACTACTTAATTTACTGAATTCACACCAGAATGGACATATGAAAAGACAAATCTTACATCTAAGTGTCCAAATTTGGAGCAATTAGAACTCTCATAAAATGTTGCTGGTGGCAGTTAGAATGGCCAAAATTAGCAAGACAGGAAACAACGTGTGTTGGAGAGGATGTGAGAAAGGGGAACCCTCTTACACTGTTGGTGGGAATGCAAACTGGTGCAGCCACTTTGGAGAACAGTGTGGTGATTCCTCAGGAAATTAAAAATAGAGCTTCCCTATGACCCTGCAATTGCACTACTGGGTATTTACCCCAAAGATACAGATGTAGTGAAAAGAAGGGCCATCTGTACCCCAATGTTTATAGCAGCAATGGCCACGGTCGCCAAACTGTGGAAAGAACCAAGATGCCCTTCAACGGATGAATGGATAAGGAAGATGTGGTCCACATACACTATGGAGTATTATGCCTCCATCAGAAAGGATGAATACCCAACTTTTGTAGCAACACGGACAGGACTGGAAGAGATTATGCTGAGTGAAATAAGTCAAACAGAGAGAGTCAAGTATCATATGGTTTCACTTATTTGTGGAGCATAACAAATAATATAGAGGACAAGGGTACATGGAGAGGAGAAGGGAGTTGAGGGAAATTGGAAGGGGAGGTGAACCATGAGAGACTATGGACTCTGAAAAACAACCTGAGGGTTTTGAAGGGGCAGGGGGTGGGAGGTTGGGGGAACCAGGTGGTGGGTATTAGGGAGGGCACAGATTGCATGGAGCACTGGGTGTGGTGAAAAAACAATGAATACTGTTATGCTGAAAATAAATTAAAAATTTAATAAAAAAAAAAGTTGCTGGTGGTATAAACTGGTTAAAAAAGAAACCATTCTGGAAAACAGTATATGCTACAGCAAAATACACACATACCCTATGCTGTATCTATTCCACACCAACAGAAATGCAAAGCAGATGACGTTTACCACTTCTCTTCCAGCAATTTATAAAACCAGTTGACCAAAAAATATCAGTAGGAATAGAGAAGATTTAACTATGTGATTTACAAACTTTACCTAATGAACTTATCCATAAAGCAATGTGCCCAAGAATGAAAGAATATATAGTCTTTTCAAGTACATACAGACTATTTACCAAAACTGGCAAGTTAGGCCATAAACCACAACCTAATAATTTCAATAGCTTCAAAAAATATCAAATTGAATATATGTTCTGACCACTATAAGTATGCTAGAGATCAATACAGAAAGACAATTAGTGTATCTCCATGTTTTTTGACTTGTGACTCAGATATCAAAGAAAAAAACACAATGGGAATTTGAAAATATTCTTAACTAAATGATAATGAAGATATGATGAATCAAAATTTCAGGGATATAGCTACAGTTGCATTTAGAGAGAAATGTCTTAATATGCATATGTTAAGTAAGGATAAATCCTGAAAAATCAATGATCTAAGCTTCCAAGTCAATAACTTTTTAAAAATCAGCAAAGTAAATCCAAGAGAGTAGAATAAGAGAAAGAATAAAGAGCAAAAACTTATAATATGAAAAACAAATTTATAATAGAGAGGATAAACACAAATACTGCTCATGGAAAAAGACTAATGAAACTGGTAGACTCCTGATGAAACTGATGAGAGAAAAAGGCAAGCTGACCACTATTAGGGATGAAAAAGAGGAGCCCAGATACCTACAGATCTTATTAACATTAAGAAGATCATAATGAAATATTATAAACAATTTTATGAAAATTTGAAAATATTGGATCAAAAATCAAATTTTTTTCAAGTCCTATTTAACAAACTAATAGAAGATATTTTTAATGAAAAGAAAGCCTAAATCATTTTATATGTATGGGAAACTTTTAATCCATAGTTAAAAACCTTTCCACAAAGAAAATTCCAACTCCAAATGCCTTCACCAGTAAATTCAATCAAACATATAAGAAATAACATCAGTCTGACACAAAATCTTCCAGATAAGAGAGAAAGAGAGTGTATGTACTTCTCAACTCTTTATATGAGCTCAATATGACCTTGAAAGCAAAACCTAAAAAGGACACTACAAGAAAGGAAAATCTGTCTTATGAACAGAAGCAAAATAATAAACATTAGCAAACAAAATCAAATTATATATCAAAAGGATAATGCTCACCTCCACATTAGATTTATTCCAAAAATATAGTGGTTAACAATTAGATAAGCAATCAACGTAATTTGTCACATTAACAGAAATAAACTAGAAATCCATTCAATCAACTCAATAAATCCAGAAAAGGCTTTTGATGAAATTCAACAACTATTCATAATTAAAAACAAACAAAACTCAGCAAACCAAGAATAACAGCAACTTCCTTAATCTGGACAAAAATGTATCTTAAAAAATCCTTCAGCAAACATCAAAATTAATGGTAAAATGTCAAAAGCCTTCTATGTGAGATCATAAATGAGACAAGAATTATCTGCTATTACCACTTCCATTTCATGTTTTATTGGAGATCTTATCCAATGCAATAAGCCAAGAAATGCAAGAAAGAAGAAATTAAAAGATTAAGAACTGGAAAGAGAGAAATACAATAGTCATTATTCACAGATAATGATTATACACCTAAGCAAATCCAAAAGAAAATCTCATAAATTATTTAAATTATTAGTTGTGTTTAATAAGATTGCTGAATTTAAGATTAAAAAAACTGGCTATCATTTTCTTTTTTTTTAAGATTTTATTTACTTATTTAACAGAGAGAGAGCAATCACAAGTAGGCAGAGAGGCAGACAGAGAGAGAGGAGGAAGCAGGCTCCCTGCTGAGCAGAGAGCATGATGCGGGGCTCAATCCCAGGACCCCAAGATCATGACCTGAGCCGAAGACAGAGGCTTAACCCACTGAGCCACCCAGGCACCCCTGGATATCATTTTCTTATATGTGGAATACCATACTAAAATTTTCGTCTTTCATGTTATACCATAATATATTATTTTAACAAATTATTTACTTATTAAAAGTTCTTTTCCTGCCATAAACAGTTCTGAGACAACATCACGAACTTCTACTTCATCTGTAACAATAGGTCCAGTTTGTAGTGTGCGCCTATTTGAGTCAGAAAGAGCTTCTAAGACGGCCAGAAACCGGGATGCAGTGCTATCCAACATCTCATCCAACAACCGCTCTGTGACAGTACGTGGCCATGGCAACTGGAATTAAAAAAAAAAAAAAAAAACCACAGTCCACTTCTTTAGAGTTCTACAGTGTTTAATATCATAAGCAAAGATAAGCAAGGCATATTTCATTAATGCTAAAAGAGAGAGTGGCTGGCCTGTCAATGAGATGGCTACTTTTATGGTGTTCATTTCCAAGGTGTTTCTCCAGACTCCATTAAAGTTGATGTCATGACACCATTACATCAAAGACTGCTATTGCTTTATGTCCATGTTTCCAAGGCAGCATTAAAAGGCTGTTTATTACTATCTTTTTATTAGGGCAACATCAATCTCCGTATGCTTTGTGTTACCTTAATTACAGTCTTCAGGAACTGATATTCAAACTTCGGTTGCCTAGGAATCTCTCAGGAGTGCTTTTTAGATTCACAGACCAAATCTTGAGATTCAGTGGGTCTAGGTGGGGCACTTTTCATAAGCACCACAGGAAATTCTAATGCAGAAGATCCTTAAACCCAAATTTGAAACAATATTTTACAGTATAAATAGTTGGTCTTGTGGTAGTTAATAAAAGAAGAATTGACCAGCTATACACTAATACGCTAATGGCTGTTAGAGCCCTGTACGAATTCCCAGCCACTGTGCGTTGTATCATCCCAGAATGATTTCCCCTCCTGCCTATGACTTGCCACTACACTATTCTTCAGACAACAAATCTGTTCTCTGTATTTAGATTACCAGTAAATAAAAGAAGTAGCTCTGGTCAACTTTTCTAGAATCCATGTCCAGTTAGAAGATACCTGTCATATTCCCCATGATTCCTCTGTTCCTGTCCATCTTGGGGGCAAAGTCAGAGAGACATAAAAACATAAACAGGGTTAAAACTGCTTTGGAGTATTTTTCCCCAAACAACCAACTTCTCTACTCATTAGCTTCTATGACTTTTCAATCCATAGGTTAACTTATAGGTTAAAAACCTCAATAAACTTGAACTTCATGCCCTAGCCTCTCTTTACTAACAGACATAAGGGTTTCTTCTAAGATTTTTACTGTAAGTTAAAACAGAGCTTTCTAAAATTATACTTGAAAGCGTTATAAATTTTCTAATAATTAGAAGTATTCAAAACGAACTTATAAAAACCAAAGATTAGACTTAAATTGCTTTTAGAAATACCGTAGAAAAACTAACAAAAAGTGAAATAGAATATTTATCAACGCTGTAGATGAATACCAAGTAAAAGATTTTAAAACATAAATATTTAAAAGATCTATAAAAAAGATTAAGGCAATAAAAAAACAATGGGTTGCCAAGCATGACAAGCAAAATATTAATGTCTATAAAAATGATGAGCTCAGGGGCGCCTGGGTGGCTCAGTGGGTTAAAGCCTCTGCCTTCGGCTCGGGTCATGATCCCAGGGTCCTGGGATCTAGCCCCGCATCGGGCTCTCTGCTCAGCAGGGAGTCTGCTTCCCCTTCTCTCTTTGCCCACCTCTCTGGCTAATTGTGATCTCTGTCTGTCAAATCAATAAATAAAATCTTTAAAAAAAAATGATGAGCTCATCTCAATATATTTCTTTCAAATATATTTTAAAAATTAAAATCATGAGTAGATAAATGGTCAAAACTGTGGAAGGCAAAATTCACAGAAAAAGGAAATAACAAGAGTAAACACAAATATAAGGGAAAGCTGGATCAAAGAAATAGTTAAAATGACAAGCCATTTATAAAAACTGAATTATTCAAAAAATAGAGAGGGATGCCTGGGTGGCTCAGTCAGTTAAGCATCTGACTCTTGATTTAGACTGAGGTCATGATCTCGGGGTTGCCAGATCAAGCCCCAAGTCAGGCTCTGCGCTCAGCGCAGAATCTGTCCTAGATTCTCTCTCTCCCTCTTTCTCTGCCCTTCCTGCTGCTCTTTCTTTCTTTCTCTCTCTCTCTCTCTCAAGTAAATAGACAGACAGATAGATAAAAATCTTTTTTAAAAAAATAACAAAACAATAACAACTTGTAGTGGATTGGTATATGCAGGCTGTACTCTGCATAGCTATTTCAGAAATCAATTTGGGAATATATATCAAGAGAAATAAAAGTGATTGTATCCTTTGATTCAAATCCTGCATCTTTAATTTTGTCCACAGGAAATTTAAAAAATAGTATATTGAAGCTGTTGATTACTTCAATATTTAGAATAACAAAGAACTGGAAACCACTAAAATTTTAAATAGTAATAAAAATATTTGACAAGTTATGGTACAAATACTGCATAGAGTATGTTAGACCATCTTTAAAATAATCAGGATGGATGAGAAGCTAAATGACATGATCCAGATAGTCTGTTCCACTTCTAAACAGACATGACATCTATGACATCTACTCCATGAAATGTATTATGTTAATTCTCCAACATAATATACCTAGCCCAGTCAAGCTTAATTTCTCACTATCCCCCAATAAACTTTGTTTGCTCCTGCTTCTAAGCTATGATCATGCTCTGGTCCTGTACTTAGAATGTTTTATCCTCTCCTCCCTGTACACTCAAATCCTGCTCATTATTCCAAGGCCATTCAAAAAGACAGAACCATGACTTTTGCTCTTGTATATTCTACCATACTTGTAACCACAGTAGGGATTTGATACATTCTGTTAAATGAATGAGAGAAAATAAATAATAGTAATAACTAATATTCCTGAGGACCTTCTACACGCCAGAAACATTCTAAGGGCTTTACATGTAATTCATTAAACTCTACCATTATTTCCTTAATACTTATCACAAACTATAATTACTATACTTATTTATTATGCAATTCCTCCACTAAAATGTATCTCCTATCTATCTTGTTTATATAGCAGGTACTATAAAAATATTTATTGAATGAATCACTAAACAGTCAATCATTATTAGTATGGATTAGTAGTCCTTTAAAGGAATCCTTTGAAAGTCAAAATGATTAACTGTGCGTTCACAATGGACTGCCAAATTCAGAAATGTTTTATAAAATAGATTTAACACATATTACAATTACTTTCTTTTGTAGACACATAAAATTATTTCATACATATAAATCAGAACATTCAGCAAAGTATGTCAAGGTAATATACTATGACTTTATAAAAAGGGTATGTTGACTATTCCCTATAGAAACTACCAACTAAACTAAAAGATATACCACCAGACCTTTCCATAAAATAATTACCTTAAAGGAAACCAGAAATAGACATGTCTTTAATATAATGTTACCTGGAATCTGAAATGTTTTTCTTTGAAAATATACTTAATTTTTATAGAAGGATGATTATAAAGCATAATAATATGCTAATTAATGACAATCTTCCAGCTTTGGACACTTAAATTTGGCTTGCTCAGAGAAAAAAAAAATTGCCAGTCAGAAAAAAAACCTACCCATTGCTTTCTTACAAATGCCAGAGGCTGTTACTACTCAACAATACCAGATGCAGGCAGTTCCACAGCTCATCTAAGAAACTGTCCATGATTGAGCAAGTCACCACCCCCACTGACTATCCACCATTGGTCAGTAAGGAATATGATTTTAAAAGGATATATGAAATGTACCTCTGGGCTCAGCAGTCAACATGCCATAGTCACACTAAGTAGCAATAGAAAGCTACCATGCATGCCCCCAAAATTTTTATTATTTAGACATTATGATCTACTTTAGAGAAAAGAAAAATAATTTCTCCTAAATGTTGTAAGAAGAAATGAGTGAAGAAAGCAGCAGTTTTTGGAGTATTGAGAAAGCACTGGACGAGCGTCCTGGGGTCTAGTTGCAGCACGGCCAGCAGCTGCCTTTGTCACCTTGAGGCCGTAACTTAAGTACTCTGGGCTTTATTTTCCCACGTATAATAATAGGACAGGACTGAACCAGATGGCTTCTTAAATTTCTTCCAGATTTTGAAATTCTACTACTCTCCTGTCCAAAACTGCTCAGCTTCCCCTTCACTTTCATTTTCAGGCCCTACCAAGAAGTTCATAGAAGAAATTTACAGCCATCTAGAATAGTCAGGGAAGGCTTTTAAGAAAAAATGAACTGGGCTTTAAGGGATACTGAGATTCAGAAGGTCAAGGACAAGATAGTGGGAGAAGGACAAGGCAAGGGGGAGAAAGGGTGGAGGACCCCAGAAGGTATAACTATACCCCAGTCTTCCTCCCTGACAGCCCTTAGTGCTGCTGACCAAGCACAGTTGTAGCCAGGAGAACCATATGATGAGTTTTGACATGTGAGAAAAGAACACTGTCCCTTCTATGCTGGGTATTATGGCCTGCACAAGATTCTCCAGAGCTTTCTCAAATCCCCTGTGGCAGAACAACCCTAACTTTCAAAATGAGGGCTTCTGCTCAATCTGACCCTTACTGGCAGTCATGAATAGAGCCCCCTGTGAACTATCATAACCATGATGCTAGTGAGAAATAACGTTTATTTTAAGCCACTGAGATATGGGGGTTGTTTTTGCTACAGTGCAGCCTAGTTCCTAAACACTCCCAAGGGTGAAGTCTGAAGCTAAGGAGAGAAGGTGTCTCCACCTTCTCTCCAACCTCAAAGCCCACTAAGCTAACACCAACCAGTCAAAGACAAAGGCCTCCATGGCTCCACTCAAGTCCACATCTGAACCCTTCCCAGGCTCTTTTTCTGTATCTTGCCCTTTAAAGTTACAAAACTGGGCTTGTGGGAAGGTAAAAATGCTTTAAGGAAAGGATAGAGTGAGGCTGTGTCCACAGTGGGAAGGCATTCCTCTATTTGCCACTGGTGCAGAGAACAGGGAGTAGGATTTAATACTGAGTGACCAAGCTTCAAAGATGGGAGGTATAACACAAATATCCTGCAAAAAGAATCTGAACAAGAGAAAATACTCTTGGACTTACGGTTTGAGCTTCCCTCAGGTTAACTCTTATCTTTGGTCTAAAGACACTTTTGCTTTTTCTTCTAGA
This sequence comes from Martes martes, assembly GCF_963455335.1. Classification (NCBI taxonomy): domain Eukaryota; kingdom Metazoa; phylum Chordata; class Mammalia; order Carnivora; family Mustelidae; genus Martes; species Martes martes. The sequence continues at coordinate 24,482,489 of NC_137895.1, forward strand.
TTCAAATACTCCTCTTTTGAAGATCATCACTGCCATCTGTCTCAAAAAAAAGAATTATATATGAGGTAACAATGGGATGCACTTCTCAACCACTAATACTAAGTTCTTAATCAACTATATAGTGCAGTAAATTTCTTTCATTTCATGAAATTTTTATACCTTTATTGTGGCCTCTCTATAATGTCTTCTGGATTCTTCCTGTGATTGTGAGGAACTCATTAATTCCAGTTGCCTTAACTCATCAATTTTAGCTAAAGCACGCCGAGCAAATGCCTGTATGCAATTAAAATAAATTTAATTCATAATAAATGAGAGTATAGTGATTAAAAATGTATCAAGATAGCATGTTTTATTCTCCCAGATATTTGATTTAATTGGTAAATTAAACTCTAGGTTGATGCTAACTCCTTATAACACTATAACTATCCCGTCGATCATTTCCTACAAGTGTCCCAATATTCTGCAGGTCTAAAGTTAATAAGCTGTCAGATATGTTAAATTTACAAATCAAGAAAATGCCAGAATTCTGTATTTCTTTTAAGAAAAGCCAAATTCTGTAGCTTCATATAGATGATCACTTCTCTGGTATCGCATACACACACACAAACACACCCCTCTTTGAAATACTGACCTTCTTACTAAAGCATCCTGTACTATCTAGTCAACTGTTCACTTTGTCCACTAAATCATGAGGTCCTCATACGGTCTTATTTATTTTTGTATCTCTAGTACCCAGCATATAGGAAGTATCTACTAATATGTGAGGAAAGGAAGGAAGGAAGAAAGGAAGGAAAGGAGAAAGAAAGGAAAGAAGGAAGGAAGGAGATCTGCTTATTTAATCAGATCACCATTATTATGATTCTCTATAGTTCAATTTATGTCATCTGTTTTACCATTTCTTTGAAATGTTTCATCTACAATTTATAATTTTTCATGAAGATCCTTCTAGACATAATAACATACATGAAGGGCTAAATTTTCCAACAAGGAAGAATTCCAATAGGAATCAAATAGTCCAAACTGTGTATATATTCCATTCCCTGACAATTTTAATACCTACAGAAACACACCACCACTAGTACATTGTAACTAACTGTACATGTATGGTGAGTAGTTTCTAGAATGTACTCTGGGCTAGAAAATGTACCCCCAAGGGCTGTATAAGGCTATTCAGGATGAGCTGCTACCATCCAGCCATTCAGAATAAGTTGAGGCAGGAAACATTTAATGTAAAGAAGCAGCTAACCAGCCCCGATGGCTGTGAACAGGATATGAAAAGAAGATTTGTGCAAGTGTGAAGGCTCTGTCCTGCCCAAGACTTCCAGTCAAGAGGTTCAGTGAGGGTTGCAATCCACCCCTCAATGCACTCACCAGACCATACACTCTGGTGCAGGGATGTGCTGGCCTGAAGGAAGGGCTGCCTGCTTCTGATTCTCACCAAGCCCTCATCCACTGACAAGCCAGGTACCATATACTATAGAGAAGCACCTTTTTCTCACTGACACAGATTTACCATAAAGGCTAATAGAAGCCCCTAAGTTATATTTCAAGTAATCAGTCTAAAAGATACACAGGAAAAGAAGAAAAACAAGAAACCTCATATATTAAACAAACGGCAGCTGGAAGTAGAGAAAGGCAAGACAAATGGACTGTAGGGGAACAGATATAAAACTAAACAGGGAAGGAAAGTGACTTGCATACAAGCATCCAATGAGGAAGGTAACTGAAATCTTGCTCAGAACAGGGGCAGAGGAAGCGGAAGTGAATGGAGAAGAAAGGAGAGAGCAGAATGTCGAACAAGAGATCAACAGAATGGAGAAGCCAAGCACATTTCTGCAAATAAACCCTGGGACTTGTGTCTTTCTCCCAACACAATTCTTTAGGTTACATTTGTCCGTTTGTGTTTGTGTTGCTGGACATCTGAAGAAGAAAATACTAAATAACTTATGCTTTAAAAACTGGAATCCTGAGAATGAAAAGCGGCCCACCTCTCCATGAATGTCAGCTTGGCAGTCATAGTAGCACTGGCAGACGGCAGTGTAAAGAGTAGCTCTCCAGGTCAAGTACCTGACAGACAGGAGAGGGACTGAACATTCCATACACATGCTGGCCCACAGGAGGTAATCTAAGGCCTGAGAAAGAAAGAGGACACTCAAATGTATTTTCATTTTAAGCTAACAATGATGATTTCTATCTAATATAATCTAATTATAAGTTGTGAGCACAAGCTGCTGACTGCTTAAACCAAAAATGCTATAAAGAGTGAGTCAAGAGAAAAGAAGCATTTAAAAGCAAAGGAGTAATTTAAAGAACTCAAAATATCAAGTTAGTTATTTTAAATGTCTTCCTTCTTAGCTCCTAAAGTGCTATGAACTCAACTGGTTTTTATTAATATCTTTAAAGTGTCACCAGCAGTGTAGGAGGTAATTTACACAGATGTTTCTCTACCTACATATCTACATTACATTCAATGACATTAATATGCTCACATGTGTGTGATTCCAAAGCTAGACTGTAATCTCTCGGAAAACAAGAATGGCACTTTGTTATTATATCACCAGCACCTGGAAGAATCCCAGGTACATAGCAGTTATCTCCAAGTGCTAGTAAATGAATTCAGTGGACAATCTCAAAGTCAGCAGAACAAACACGGGAGAGCCAACAAGTCTTTGAGACTCTCGGGAAAATAATGATAATAAATTTGGACAGCAGAATAAAGTCCTTCTTCCTATAACAAATTTGGCCTTCAATAATTGAGGAAGTAATTAAGGAAAAATACGTCTGTAATAGTCAACTCTTGGAAAGGCAAATCATCAGAATGATCTGGGAGCTTCATAGGCATGAAGCAACCCCCCCCCAACTGACAGTATTTAATAGTAAAAATAGATAAAACACTGGTAACATTCAGACCCTATTACCATCTCTGGAGCCTTCAAACACATGTGCAAGCAGCTCAGCTTTCTCATCTAAGAGAAAGAAATCTGAAAGGCCAGAATTCTCCACTATCTAGTCAGTTTTGATTCCAAAGGAAAAGAGAATGCTGGAAGTAGAGCAGAGTTTGACACAGAATTATAATATTCTTTGCTATCCACTAAGCTCATCCCACCAGAATGTAAAATCACTTAGGAAAGGGACCTTGTCTATCTTGTTCACCACCATATCCCCATCTCCTAAAACCATCTGGCATGTTGACTGACTGACCTTCATTTAAAAAATCTCTAGTTAATGATGCTAAATGTGGAACTATGTTAAGTAATCATAGAATCAAAGGGCTGAAAGTCAGTCTAATTTCATCCCTACCAATATCACTGGCACCACCACCAAATGTCCTATACCTTTCCAAACCAAGAGTTCTCACCTCTAGCAACAAGGAACATGCCACATGGCATCAGAAAAGTGCTTTCTTAATCTGAAATGAAATCCACCTTGATATACCTCCAGTGCACTGGTCCTAGTTACACATCCTGGAATAGCATAGAACCACCCCAAATCCACTTCCAACATACAGCTTTCCAAGAATCGGAAAACCACCTGTGCTCCTGTCTTCTCCCCATCTCTCTCTCCAGGATAACCAACCCTGGATGCTTTTAAATCTCCTAGGACTGTACTTCCCTTCCCCATCATGGTTAGTCTCCTGTGGTTTTGCTCCAAGCTGCCAATGTCCTTTGTGGTGCATGACTTCTTCACAATAAAATGAAGCTTTCAGTCCCTGGTTCTGGACACTACATCTCTACTAAGTGGGCCCAGGGTTGCTTTATTCCTGTTGTTGTTGTTGTTGTATGCTAACCTTGCCACGCTATGAACTGAGGTGGAATTAGCAGTCATCCAAATGAATTTTCTCACATTTGTTGCCCAAAAACCCTACTGTGGATTTTTGCATATGGACTGTTATGGTTTGCGGGGTTATGGGATCAAACTGTGTATAAATTTTTCCCCTTTAAATTCACATATCTTTTCAAAACCCCTTGGGATCCCTGATATTAGAAATTTCACATTTCAAAATAAAAATAGCTTTAGTCACTAATTGCTCATATTACATTTGGGTTCAAATGCAGACTTAGAATAAAAGATGCCAATCACATATTTTAGTGCCAGAAGGGACCTCAAAAGTAACCCAATTTAACTCCAAGAGGCCAAACTGCTTGTAAGCAACAGAGCTGGGGCTGGAATTCAGGGCTTTGGACTCCCAAGTACAGCAGCGTTCCTTCCACTACATGAGGCAGCCTTAACAAAGGGGGAGTTCTGAAAACCGAGCATTCTACTTAGGGTTTTGAAAAACTGTCAGATTTAAAGATGAAAAAGCCATTTCTAAAACAAAAAATCTTAATTTGTAGCCTTTTTCTTGCTCCTAAAATCTCAAAAGAATATTAATTTAGAAAAAAAAAAGTTGATGGGATTTCAGTGAACTGTTGTCTTCAGAAGGGAAAAAAATTTTTGAAAAACCCAATTATAAGAGCCCAGCAAGCGCCGGGCTCAGGTGCGGAGCAGGAAAAACCTACGGTTTATCAGCTTGGCCACAGGATGGCACTGCAGCATCATTTATGTCGGCTTGTACCCTTGAACAGAAACAACACTGATGGGCATTTCAAAGTTTGGATTTCAGATTCATCTAATGGTACGTGGAATCATTTGACAATAATTGTTCAAACCACAAAATTTTACTAAACTATTTTAGTTCTATAGTAAAATAAAACAGAAATAACTTTTTTTTTTAATTAATAGATTCTACCATATTTTCTTATGCTTGCTGAGTACCATACAGTTTTAAATGCCTCAAGAGAAACTATAGATTAAACCATAAGTGAAAGTGAAGTTGTGATATGTCTTTAGGAAAAGAGCCTTCAGAAATCTGGTCTCCCTCCACTCCCTAAGGTTATACTGTTGACCTGTGTTTCCGATCTGGGGAAAAGTCCCTGGTCAGTCCTGGTCTTCAGGACAGCTTCAGGAATAGAGTCATGTTGAAAAACCATTAACCCTCCAACATGGCTCCTCCATTTGAGTGGGTGAACCAAAACAGGATGGTTCATGACAGGATTAAATTTAGTCAGCAGGCATGCATTACTCTAGTAGTGTTGAAAGGCAGTACAGTGCAGCGTTGGCCTCAGCTACACTTCTCTGTGAGACATTGAGCCTCAGCTTCCTCGCCTTTAAGATGAAGGCAGTAATAGCACCTTTCTCAAAGTGGTGGTATGAGGATTAAATGAGACAATATGTGAAGAAAGTGCTTAGCAGCATACCTGATAAATGGTAGGCATTCACTGAACAGATAATGATGATGATGATGATGATGATATTGATGATAATGATGATGGTACCCACCTCATAAGGCACCTACATTGAGCATTATATATGCAAAGCCCTTCACACAATACCTAACACATAGTAGGGATTCAACAATAATAACAAATGGTAGCCATAATGTCTAGATCCTATATGAACAGGAGTTTAGATTGCTCTAGGACGACCCCAGGAAAAGCCTAAGTATTACATGTCAATTTCTCTTTCTGTTGTATGCTACAACAGACTGGAACTCTAAAACTACCACAAAATCAGAATCCCTCATACTGAGAAGTGCTCAGATGTGGCTGGTCCTCCAAGGGCTTGTCCTTATTATAGCTCAGGAATCAACTCACCAGCTGAGGGCTTGGGAATTTCTGGATGAAAATTTTTAATTTCAGTGAAATTTCTTACACCGAACAAACAGAAAGAACCACATTTCAATCTTCAAGTGCCAACTGTATGACCACCCACCACCCCAAAATTCTTGTATCTCTCATTCTCCCTACTCCTATCCTACAAGACTGGGAATTATCCTCCTTCAGCCCTTATTTTGTCAGACAAAAGCTCAAGTTCAATAAGGGGGAGAGGAGATGTCTTATGTAGGATTTAAATAAGAAATACTTTTGAGATGACTATCACATGAAGGTAAAATTCTCTCAGCATTAATAAGTACAAACACTAACAGTTAAATTTTGGCACAGTTATCTCTGTCCTTCGAGGCTCTGGCAGACAAATGCTGTAGCAGACCAAACTATGATGGCTCTGTGCAGCAGTATTTGTTGCCACGGCAAGTGCAACAGGAGTATGCAAATTCTCTTTAGGAAATCATCTGGAACTGAATGTAGAATTGTTGGAATAGTGTGGAGGCCACATTTACATTATTCATGAAACAGTCTCCCTTCATTTCAATTTACATTCAAAGCACAGAGCTTGCTCAAGTCACTGTCAGTAATAGAGCTTTTAAAAGTGAGGAACAAAACAGAGAGAGAACACATAATTAATGTTATGCATCCTTTGATACCATCCATCCAAAGATACACGCAAGTATCTTTGCTTCCATTTTTATTTTTTAGGCATTGTCAAATTTTAAGATATTAGGCTATATTTTGAGGAAATAAGGAAAAAAAAGTACCTGCACTGAGTGTTAGAATATTCAGCATAAGGTTTTGTATGCAGTGAAAAAAAAAAAACAAAGCAGTAATGTTTAAGATAGCAGAAACAATTCAAGCATGCTCTCGACGGAAGTGTATTCTCCCTTCTAGGCCTATATTCCAACAACTGGACATTGATATGTGGAATAAATATGTCTCCTACAGACAAAAAGTGCTACTAACATTGAAAGGAAGTGTCAGCCACTTCCTCAAGCTAAAACTGAGAGGTTAAGTACTAGTAAGTATGAATCTTATTGTAAAATAAAGGACCCTTGCCCTCAGGTCATAACTGGGACAGTGTTTAGGTGGACATTCACCCAACTAGCATGTGAGCCATAAGTCAAGTCCAAGCTGTTGGAGAACACTGAAGTCCAAACTCCATAGCATACATAGAGTCACCATACCTTGTCATCCAAACCAGAATACTTTAAGGAGTGAAAGGGAGCTATTAATAATTACTTATTAATAACTAGTTATTAAGTATAACTGTTATTAATTATGACTTTTTATTAATAACTATAATAAATAATTAATAACTATTAACAGTTACTCTAGGACAACAGACATAAAGCAGGACTGTCCTGGTAAGCCAGGATGGATGGTCAACCTACCTAAAGATAAAGTTACCAGAGGAATGTTTAGTATCAAGTTGACAAGTAATGACTAATCTGAGAGACTGAGAGACACAGGAGACTACCTATCAATTTTAGGAATTCTTTTTTTATTAATATTTTATTATCTTTTTATTTTTAGAAATGATCATTCAAGTAAAAGAATAGTAAAACTATATAATAAATATTTATTAAATTTTTTTATGTAATTCACTAATTTTCTTTGTTCAGCACTCAATGCTAACAAAAGTCTTGAGAAAAACAGGAAATAGAGAGCAAGATATTTTGTCAGTAAATTTCATACCTTGGAAGACTGACCTATGATCATCAGTTTTCTGCAAATGGTATATATGTAAATGGTACCTAGATGAAGAAAAAGACTGTTAATATATTTTATAGTTAAATAATGGAAATTTTATATCCTAACTTCTGTGGTTTAAGTCTATAGTTCCTAAAACAAGTGATCTTATGAGACAGTCTGATAATGGTTAGAGTTATAACCATTACAGTTTTTTTATAACTTGCAGCCAAATCATTAAAAGAACTGATTTGACCATATTTTAAGTAAGGAGACATAGGAATCTTTTATCCTCATTTGAAGGGCAGCGTAAGTTTTGAAATATATTAAACAAAAGAATATTTAAGTAGCATAATTTATATACCCTGCAGTTTTATAAAATGCTACTGGTGCCTATGGTTTATGACTGAAAAACTAGATTGATCTCCAAATAAGATTAGAATACATATTAATCAAAATGGTACATTACTGAACAAGGAAACTCATGATAACTTAAAAATCAAAACATATAATAGATTGTATTTTATTTATTTGCAGTCTCATAATATTTACCCCTTCATTAAGGTATGTCTTATAAGCACTCTAGTGAAAAACAGCATTTCCAACTTCTATTTCAGAGCATTCAAGTATGGCTTTTTGTTTTTTGTTTTTGATGGTTAGGCCGTTATTTAAATGAAAACAGAAGGGTAGAAAACTGGCAGAGCTGGGGCAGAGGTGGGGAAAAACATTACCAGACATCTCTCTGTATACAAAGGACATTATCATGCTACAAACATACCCCAAAGATAGTAACGTGCCTTAAAAGGCATGTAATTATAATGACAAGTAGTCTAAATATTTTCTATAAAATATCTGATCTAAAATTCATAACCATCCAAATTCAACAATTACGAATCCATGTTCACACTTAAACTTTAAAAGCTTCTGAGAAAACAGCATCTGCTCCAAAACACACATCAGTTAATTAAAATATACTTGTAAGCATAGCATAATAAACATTAATTACATAAGTCAGTGACAAAAAAAATACTGAATAAACTTTTAAACACTTGCAACACCATAAACTTTATAGAGAATGCAATGGGTCCTTAACATTCGAGGACTCAGCCTTCTTAGTGTGACTGCTCTAGGGACATGGCAGTAGTTATTTCACAAAAGGTTCACTGGGGAAGAACCACTTGGCACTAACAGCTCAAGCCCAGCATTCTTAACTCAACTTGGCTATGTTGACATCTGCTCTCAATCTTTAAAAACAAAAATGTCTGTGTTTTTTTATTTTAAAAGTCACCAAGTAAGGATATCCACAGCAAACTCGTGCCTCCCTGCAAAACATGTGATTCAGGTGTAAGCCAGAAGCCTGTGTAAACATGTCAGTAAGAGGAACTAGGGAATTTCAGAAGACCTCAGGACACTGCCCTCAAGAATGACTAGGGCCCTCTGTATTTTTAAAATAAGATTTTAACCTTTCCAGACCATATTAATGTGCTGACTATAACTGAATCCTTCTTTGATGGTTCAGGATCTTGGCCTGGCCCAAAAATTCCCATTGCAGAAGATTGACAGAGAGAGTAAATGACATAAAATGGAAAACAGTTTAAATCTTTACAATCTCGGGATATTCCGGAACTTTGTTTTGTTTTATTTTTAACCAAATCCCTAATACGAGTTTATTGCTTTGTCATGTGGCTTCTTTTCATCAAAGATGACCACCACCAAAATAATCCGGCTTTGTGAGTGTTGAATGAGTTGGGTTCAGGTTGGTTGTGAAGTAAGGTTTTATGCAATTGTCATACACCCAGTTAGAGTTTGTAAAAGAACTAAAATTGGTTAACCATCTTTAAGAAACCAAGAGTGTGGAAGCGCCTGGGTGGCTCAGTGAGTTAAGCCTCTGCCTTCGGCTCCAGTCATGATCCCAGGTTCCTGGGTTGGAGCCCCGCATTGAGCCCCGCATCGGGCTCCCTGCTCAGCGGGAAGCCTGCTTCCCTCCTCTCTCTGCCTGCCTCTCTCTCTCTCTCTCTGTCAAATGAATAAATAAAATCTTTATAAAAGAAAAAAAAAGAAACAGACCAAGAGTGTGATGTGTAACAGTCAATTAAAAGTAAAGAGAATCGTCTTAATGTCTAACAGAAAAGGTAAAATGCATTCTGATAAATTGTAGGTCAATTTATTTTTCATTACTCAAACTCCAAACTTTAAAAACTAAAAGGTCTTTGCACTTGTAAATCCCCCAGATGGAATGCCCTTCCCCCAAATATCCAAATGTCTCAGTCAGGTGTTTACTCAAGTGTCATTTCAGTGAGGTCTTCCCTGACCATTCTGTTTAAAATAGCAGCCCAGCCCCAGCCCAAACTCTGCTCTCTCTATATCCTTCCTTGCTTTTTCTCCGTCACACTCATCACTCTCTGACACACCATTTAATTTTGATTTATCATCTCCCTGAGGCATTATGTAAGCATGAGAACAGTTTTTGTCTATTGTCCACTCCTATGTCCCCAACACTTAGAACAATATCTTGCACGTAATAACTTTGAGATGAGTCCATTAAACAGGGACAGTAATTAGAAAAAATTAAGTATATGCATCTTCCACAACCCAGCAATCCTACTGCTGGACATAAATCCCAGAAAACTTTAACACAGGATTATGAAAGGACACACATAAGGATATTTGTTGCAGAATCATCTGTGCAATTAGAAGTAGGGCAAACCAGGTGCCCATCTAGAGGGGTGTATGGATATCTGGAATACAATTCAACAGACAGAATTAATGAACTAGATTTATATATAAGAACCTGGTTCCATTCTAAAACCATGGTATTGAGTACAAAAATATTTAGGAAACAATAAAAATCCAAAGAATGATACCATATGTATAAAAAGGCACACATCAAATAAAGTTCTGTAGAAGACACAGAAACTATTGTTTTGTTCTGTTTTTAGAAAATTGGGATGTGATCTTAAAAAGACGGCAGACAGGGTGTTACTCCACCTCTCAAACAAGGCCCAACTGCAGGACCCAACCCTCAGCCCAACCACTCCTTCTTGAGCTCAGAACCTCTGATCCTGCTCAGTCCCTGCCAAGATATGTGAGAAACTTAGGGGGAAGGACAGCAGTGGCCCCTCAGGGAATCACAGATCTTCTTGAAGATGATCAGACAAAAAAGCTGAATAGTCACTGGACTGAAAATTTCTTCCAAAATCAGGCTCATCTTGGGCAGCAAATGTTAAGGTCTAATTTCAATCAAAATGTCAAAAAAATTATTTGAGGAGGAAGAGGGAAAAGGCTAGGAAATGTACTTTCAGTTGCCATGGATGAGGGAAAATCCAATATGTTTTCTTTCAAGGTATTTGGTCCTGGTCTTACACACTGTCATTTTCCTTTTAAGAAATTATTCAAAGATCAATAAAGTAGGTGACTTACTGTAACTTTAAAAAAAATTTAAGGGGCACCTGGGTGGCTCAGTGGGCTAAGCCTCTGCCTTAGGCTCAGGTCATGATCCCAGGGTCCTGGGATGGAGCCCCGCGTCGGGCTCTCTGGTCAGCAGGGAGCCTGCTTCCCCGCCTCTCACCTGCCTGTCTGCCTACTTGTGATCTCTCTCTCTCTGTGTCAAATAAATAAGCAAAATCTTTTTAAAAAAATAAATAAGTAAAAAATAAAAAATAAAAAGAATTTAAATTATAACTCCTTAAAGAGAAAAGCAGATGCTATATTTTGATAGCTAAGATTTATTCCGCAAGACAACTATACCGTATACATGTATATTTGCGTATCTATACAATGTAGATATATATATAAATACACTATACACACATATGTACACATACATTCTCAAAGTTCCTCACTCAAAAGCAAGGAGGAGGAGAAGGTTGATGAGAAGAAAGCAATAGTCACTGGACAAAGTATTTGAGGAAAGGACCAATAAATGGATGATGGTTAGAACCAGTCTAACCTGCCGTGGTCCTTTGATCCTTTTCCACTTATATTTACATATCAACCATGGGCCCTACTTCTTCATACCTGAAATTGACTATCTCCACAGCCTCTGACCCTCCCTTGAGCAAGAAACCCAAAGACATGCTTTGTAAGTCCCCGCTTATGGAGACAAACTAAAATACAACAAAAATATAAAAAGGACAAAAAAAAATACCCATAATCATCCTATTATGGGGCTTTTTAAAAGAAATTATTTATTTATATTAGAAGAATTTTTTTTAGAATTTGGATATGTAATTTGTTTTTTTGTGTTTTTTTAATTTTTATTTAAATTCTGGTTAGTTAACATACAGTGTAATATTAGTTTCAGGGATAGAATTTCATGATTCATCACTTAACATATAACACCCAGTGCTCAACACAAGTGCCTTCCTTAATACACATCACCCACTTAGCCAAGATAATCAATCAAATTACGATCAAACTTGGCATCTAAATAACTTTCTGAAAGTTGTGATGAAAAATAGAAGACATTGGCACCTACCATTGAAGATAATCCAGCAAAGATGCTCCTGTGGCAAAGCGACCTGCATGATGAGTCTTAAGGAGGACAGAATCTGCAGACACTGGGTGACAGAGTCTTTATTCTGCAGATTCACATCACTGTCACAGACCAGCTCATATTTGCAAATATTTTTGCTACTTAAAGCATGAAACTGAAATACAAGGAAAATAAAATAGAATATAAGTAAGGTTTATGCAACTTAGAAAAGCATTTCTTAAAATGTGAAAAAAAAAGAAAGTAGAAATGATTCTGCTTAAATAGATTATATAGTGCTATACAGTGAATGTTTGGGACCCCACCTAATTTACATATTGAAACCTAATCCCTAGTATTTGGATGTGGGGTCTTTAGGAAGAGATTGTCATGAAGATGGAGCTTTCATGAATGGGATTAGTGCCCTTTTAAAGAGACTCCCAAAGAGCTCCCTTACTGCCTTCTGCCCTGTGAGGACACAGACACAAGATAGCCATCTATAAGCCAGGAAGTGGGCCCTCACCTGACACCAAATCCTCTAGCACCTTAACCCTGTGGTTCCCAGCCTCCAGAACTGAGAACCTGATGTTATTTAGACCATCCAGTCTATGGATTTTTGTTAAACAGCCCTCAAGGACTAAGACCTATGGAAAGAAATGTAGTAAAATAGGTTTCTTCAAAGCATCCATTTAGTTAAGCTCACTTGTCCTTAGTGACAAAAATTTCAAAAGCCGAAAAAGGTACAAATTTTATTTCCAACAATATAGAATAGAATTACACTTTGTAAACCCTCCTCATTAGTATTTTAATCTATTAATCTGGATGCAATTATTACCATTTACACAATTCATTCAGCAAATGTCTGCTGCACACCTCTATTTGCCACACTCTGCTAAGCAATAGGGACTCAAGGACGAAGAAGATGTTGTCCCTGTTCTTGGCAGAGGGAAAAGCATTCCAGGCACATGCAATGTTAGGAATCCTTAAAGTCGTTGCTGTGGTCACTGAATTGAAAGTCTTTTGTAAGTTTGGGTAAAAAGGCTGAAAATAAAGAGATTAGGGATGCCTGGCTGGCTCAGTTGGAAGAGCATTCAACTATTGATCTTGGAATCATGAGTTTCAGCCCCATGTTGGGTGTAGAGATTACTATAAAAAATCAGCTTTGGGGCTCCCAGCTGGCTCAGTGGGTGGAGCTTGCCACTCTTGTTATCAGGGTCATTGAGTTTGAGCCCCACGTTGGTGTAGAGATTATTTAAAAATAAAATCTTTTAAAAAGAGAGAGAGAGATTAGGCTATTAAGGTGGTGCATGGTCCGAACATAGAGAAAATTTCACATCATTCCAAGGAATATGGACTTTAGCCAAAAGAGAAAGTCAAAGGGCAATGGAATAAAATGATCCGATTTATAGTTTAGAACTTCAGAAATCAAGTCTGACAAAATTGGGGAAGATGAAAAGCAGAATATGGAGCACAAAGCTACAGGCAGGGAGACTAGGAAACTCAAAGGCCTTTGACATAGTCCAGAGATACCAGGGTCCTGAAATAGGTGCTGGAATCAGGGATGAAGAGGAAGAAAAAAATTTTTATTAAGATTTATTTATTTGAGGGGCGCCTGGGTGGCTCAGTGGGTTAAAACCTCTGCCTTCGGCTCGGGTCATGATCCCAGGGTCCTGGGATCGAGCCCCACATCGGGCTCTCTGCTCAGCAGGAAGCCTGCTTCCTCCTCTCTCTGTGCCTGCCTCTCTGCCTACTTGTGATCTCTCTCTGTCAAATAAATAAATAAAATCTTTTTTAAAAAAAGATTTATTTATTTGAGAGAGAGAGCATAAGCATGTGCATGCATGCCGGCAAGTAGGGAGGGGAAGGGGCAGAGGGAGAGGGAGAGAGAGAATCCCAAGCAGACCCCACACTTAAGTGCAGAGCCTGAACTGGGGCTCAATCCCAGGACTAGAGACCATAACACCAGCTGAAACCAAGAGCTGGATGCCCAATCGACTGTGTCACCCAGGCGCCCCGCAAAAGGAGAGATTTAAGTTTTATCTGACTTAATGGGATTTAGAATTTTTTTAAGATTTTATTGATTTATTTGAGAGAGAGAAAGTGAGTGAGAGAGAGAGCATGGCGGGGAGAAGGGGCAGAGGGAGAAGGAGACTCCCGACTGAGCAGGGAGCCCAAAGCAGGACTCTGATCCCAGGACCCTGGGATCATGACCTGAGCCGAAGGCAGACACTTAACTGACTGAGCCACCCAGGCACCCCAGAGTCCATGGGATTTAGATGAGGGAGGCAAGAGAGAGAAAGCGGTCTACAGTGATTTCTGTTTGGGTTAGTGGCTAGTGCCAATTATGGAGGAAAGGGAATGAATTCACTTTAGGATATGTGGAGTGTGACATGTTTGTGACATAAATCTGACAAGAGAGATTCTAGTTAGAGAATCATCACTACTGCTAAAGCTGTGGCAGTGCACATGCACTAGCACAAATGGGCCTTCCTCTAACACATGTGATTTCCCACTGGGATACATGTAGACTATTTCTAGCCATCCTATAACTGGTATCACAGAAAAAAGAGATTTATTGACTGCATGTGCATTTCGGAACAGTTATCTTCAAAATGCTCTCTCTTAGAAGCCGATAGTGATACCTAATATTTTTTTAGTGTCAGGCCTAGTCTAAGTCTTTTTTTTTTTTTAAGATTTTATTTATTTATTTGACAGACAGAGATCACAAGTAGGCAGAGAGGCAGGCAGAGAGAGGGGGGAAGCAGGCTCCCCGCTGAGCAGAGAGCCCGATGTGGGGCTCGATCCCAGGACCCTGAGATCATGACCTGAGCCGAAGGCAGAGGCTTTAACCCACTGAGCCACCCAGGCACCCCAATTCTAAGTCTTTTATAATCTCAACAATCTAAAACAATCCTTTGAGGTAAGTCTTATTGTTATTTCTGTTTTACAGATGAGGTAACTGAGACACAAAGAAATTACATAGCTTCTCTGGGGTCCCATCATTAGGGAAGGCGCACAGCAGCTTTTTGAACCCAGGCAGGCTGGCTCTAGAGACCAAATTCCTACCAACTCTGCCACAATGCCTCCCCACATTACCATAAAGAGGATCATTTTAAAAAATGAGTATCTCTGCACAAAAATATTTGACAAGTAAATTCTACATTATTACCACTTCATCTATAATTTTTATGCATCTAACTCTAAAATCTATTTCTCTAACAAAACTTCTCAAGACCTCTAAATTCTTCATTGTCCAGCTCCTACTGGACTACATTTTCAATCCCTTCACTCTCTTACTCGCTTATTTTATAGATATTTATTGAGAAACACAGTGTACCAGAACCTCTAAAAAACCAAATTCTTCATAGATTTTCACCCTTCACAAGGGTGCTGCTGGCATACTTTTATGTTGGCTTCATTGCTTTACCATCTGCCTCTAGTCTTTGTCCTTCAAATTTATTCAGTGTAGTATTTATTCATTCATTTAGTAAAGCTTTATTGAGCATCTATTATATACTATTATATCTATTACATGATTATTGTGACACAATCTCCAAAACATCTTTCCAAAGTTTACTAAGTGCATTTTCTTATCCATCACTGAAAACATTTATTAAGCAACTTAGAGCACACAAACAAATGCCATGCTAAGCAAATGAAAGACATTTAGAAGCTGTCAACTAAGGAATACATTGCACAGCTAACAATAAATTGTAGCTAAAATAGCTACTGCTTTCATCCTACTGTAAGTGCAGCAGTTTTGTCTCCAAAGCCTTTTGGAAAAAAAAGGCAGTTTGGAACTGATTCACTGTTCTAGGAACTAGAGGTTAGAGACTAGAGCAGTGCCTGTCCTCACGAAGCTCATATTCTAGAAGGGGAGACAGGCAATAAAAACATAAACAAATAAAAATGTATCTGGTAATAATAAGTAATATAAAGAAAAATAAAGCATGAAGTGCAAGAGATATCTCGGAGACAAGCTTTCTAGAAGGAGCTCACAGTGCACTGGTACTAAGCCAGAGAGGCTAGGTGGAAGCAGAAACATGTAATAGTACAAGAAAAAAAGATAGGGCCATGGACCAGGGTGGCATAGGAGGGGATTTAAAAGTCTAAACTCCTAAGCTTTTCATTCAGTACTCTTCCCAATGGGATGCCAATTTATATAGCCCAGTATCCTGATTCGTGTACTTATGGTACAGCCAAACTGAACCACTCAATGTGGCCAAACACGCCTTGGCATCTTCTGCTAGTAAACCATATGCTGTTTCTGAAGGCTTGAATAGTCACCAAGTTTGGAGTAACATTGCTTTGGAATCAGACTGATTACGGTACAAACACCAACTCTGCCCATTGCTTTAAGGGGCTAGGTTTCTTAGCCTCTGTTTCCTCATCTGTAAAAGAGGCATGACCGTATCCACCTTCTAGGATTGTAATGAAGCTACAAGAAGACCATTCATATAATGCATACTGAAGAGAATAGCTCCTGACAACTGCTCACAACCCCTCGACCAGTGAATGAATGGTAGCAATTAACATAATAATAATACTGGTGTATTAGAAATAATGCATCCCATTTTTTTGTATTAAAAGATCTACGCTTGATTCTCTGAGCCACTAGTTAACTAACTGTGCCATCAGTTTTCTTTCTCTCTTTTGTAAAATAAGGGTAACAGTTTCTAACTCATAAAGTTATTGAGGATCAAATATATTTTCCAAAGCACTTCATAAACTAAAAGCACTCTACAAATATTAGTTATCATAACAATAATAAATGTCTGCTGGAGGAATGAGTGATTATTATGACATAATCTCCAAAACATCTTTCCAAAGTTTATTAAGTGCATTTACTTATCCATCACTGAAAACATTTATTAAGCAACTTAGAGCACACAAGCAAATGCCATGCTAAGCAAATGAAAGACATTGAGAAGCTGTCAACTGAAGAATACGTTGCATGGCTAATCATAAATTGTAGCTAAAATAGCTACTGCTTTCATCTTACTGTATGTGCGGCAGTCTTGTCTCCAAAGCCTTTTGGGAAAAAAGCAGTTTTGAACTGATTCACGTCTGCTTTATTCTCATCAAAGTTGATAGTGAACTGCTGAAGATACCTTCCATAGCACTGTAAAAGCGCCAGTTTGTATTCCTGAAATAAAAAGAGGACTTGATGAAAGTTTCAAAGTATGACTTTGCTTATCATTATTAAAATTTGGTAATATTCAAATTATTCTTAATAGTATCAATGTTGATTATTACTATAACACTCTTTTACTAACACCATTACATCATAACTACCACTACCACTAGCATCTCTAAACACATATTATGTGAAGACACTGCACTGGGTGCTTCATGTGCATTATTGCATTAATACTCCTCCCAACAAGCCTATTGTGAGATGAGACCATCACGACCTCAAGGACGAGAATATCCACCAGGGTGTGGATAATGATGACATAATAATGAGAATATTCACTAGGGTGTGTGTGGTAATACCTATATATACTCAAAATCCAAAAAATTCATCATCACCATGTCATGGTAATCCACCTACTCAAGAGAGGCAGATGAGTTGCATAACCAGCCTTGCTTCTCCGATACATCCCAAGTTCCAAAAAAGAAAGAAAGGGGGAGAGAGGGGAGAGGAAGGGAAGAAGGGTAGGAGAAAAGAAAAGGAGGGAGAAAAGGAGGAAGGAAGGAGAGAAAGAAAGAACGAAGGCAGGAAGGGAGAGGATAGGAAAGGCTCTCTCTCTCTTTTATGGGTCATCAGTCTCTGAAGCTGCATCAGGACAAATAAAAAAAGCCTGAGCTATTGTTAGTTAGGATTCCTATTAGTCCTAATTCGTGCTTATGTTTCCATTTCAAAATCAGGCCTCATCTCTGCAGTGCACAGGGCACAACTGACCTGGAGCTTCAGGGCAGGGGAGGTGAGCAGGGCTGCGGATATGAGTCAACTGCACCCCTTCGTCAGCTTCCTCCCCTACAACTGTCTCCAGGGAAAGCAACTACTCTGGAGTCTACTGCCTGTAGGGTTACGCAGGCCCTTGGGAGGCGTCCACAGTCAAACTTTTGTTTCTGTTTCTATTGACTTTTTTGTTACTTTTCACTAATGGAGTCTGAATCTTTTCCTTTCTAACTTGGTTCATACAATGAATTTAAATCTAGGTTCAAAACAAGACTATTCCACAAAGTGAACTTTACTGGAATTAAATAAAACTAAAGAGATTCTAGAACTAAGTAACAACTCTAGTTCATTTTCAGGATTCTAAATACCTCTATCAACCCACTTTCTCACCAATGAAAAGTAGATTAAAAATGTTTTCTTTGTTCCTTTAAGTAAATTTTAAAATATCCTATCTGGGCCTTTCTATCTGAAATATTCTGAATCTTTAGCCACTACCCAGCATGAACTTGCTTTATCAACTTCTAACATGCTCTTCCCTCCTCCCCACCAATATCCGCTCCACCCACCTGAATAGTCCACAAACACCACCCAACTTTGCTGTGTATCACCCGCCTCCTATACTGAGAAGTATAAAAACAGAGAGGACACTCTTCTAATACTTGTCAAAACAGTTATTCCACTTCACATGACTTTAACTCACAAGGTGGATCTTGTCCAAGAGTTTTTTTGTTTGTTTTCAATAGTTTTCTTATAGAGAAACTTTTTTTATCTGTAGTTTTTCTTTATTTTTAAGTTTCTAAGAACTACGGTCCAATTACATGAAGCTAAGCTGATGCTCTAATTTTGGCAGCAGACAATAGATCACCTACATATGAAATTTCCTCCACAGCTCATCCTCCATTTGGTAAACTTGCCTCTCAAGCCTCTCTCCACTAAAAAAAAAAAAAAAGAAAAGAAAAATAAATTCAAGTCCAGAAAATAGAAATGGAGGAGGAAAACGAAGCTGAAAAACTGTAAATCAAGAAAACATTGAAAATGGCCTAAAAATGCTTTGGATAAAAAAAACTCTCGGACAAGGATTCTAGATGTGTCAAACATTCATATTTAACTTGGAATAATTTGGGCCTATGCCAGAGCTTAAGGGAAAAACTTACATTATCGTTAACTGAAAACCCAGCTATGGTGTACTCTTACTGAACCAAATCTACAAGTCCACAGCAATCCAAGACCTGGGCACTTTTACAAACTAGAAATTGGGCACAAGCTCAGTTCAGAATACAATACTAAGTAAGAAACAGGGCACGTAAGGAATGACTGCTCTAATTACATACAGCAAAAGATTAAGAAGTTGAAAGTCATTAAAACAGGGTGCTGGGAACCAGACAACAAAGCAGCAAGGCCAGGAACCCATGAAAGTTGCCACTGGGCAAGGTCAGCCATGTGAAAAACAACAGGAAGTGGTGTCTGGTCTCCTTTGTATGAGGTAGGAACATGATGACTCAGCATTTCCTGTTGGGCACCTACCACACCCTATGTTAACTAGGGGCTGTGTGCCTGCCCGACCCCAGCCAGTTGTCTCTCTGTTCAGGAATCTCTCACCTCTGGAGAATCTCAACTACAAAATTAAAAAATAAACACTCTTTTGGTTACTGTGCCTCATTAAAATTTATAACATTCGTTCATATTTTTCTAAGGAAAAAAATCAAATCATGTAAAATAGGAATGGTATCAAACCAAATAATAATAATTAGCCAAGTAAGTTTCATTTAGGCCCTTTTTACTCCAGAGGCACTTACTTTCATTTCACAAAGGCTATCTCCAACCTTCAGAAGCTTTTCATTGTAATAAGCAGCTGGCAGCCGGGGGGCATATTTGGTCCAGATATTAAACAAAGAGGTGGCACTGTAAGAATCATAAAATAAAATTTTATCTTCAAAGTCAGCAAGAAACCTCAATTAGCAAACAATCCCTAAAACCTTATTTTGTGCTGTCTTTCCAATGTGCCTTACTGTCAATGGCTAATTATTACTAAATATAGTGAAAATTATTGCTTCCTTTATGCCAAACACTGACCAAAACTATCTTTTTAAGATTTTATTTATTCATTTGAGAGTGAGTGTGAACAGGAGAGCACAAGCAAGGGGAAGGGCAGAGGGAGAGGGAAAAGCAGACTCCCCCCGCCATTCCCCCGTGAGCAGGGAGCCCTGCTCAATCCCAGGACCCCAGGACCATGACCTGAGCCGAAGGCAGATATTAACTAAGCCACCCAGGCGCCCCTGATCAAAGCTCTTTATATGCAATTTTTAAAACAGATCTTACTTTTTAGAGTAATTTTAGGTTCACAGAAAAATTGAGCAAAGGGTATGGAGATTCCCCACATACTGCATGCCCCACCCAAATGCACAGCCCCCCCCCCAACCCCGCCCTTATCAACAGTCATCCCCCACCAGAGCGGTTTATTTGTTACAACTCATGAACCTACATTGACACATCATTATCACCCAGTATCTAGTTTAATTTAGGGTTTACTCTTAGTGCTATATACCAAGTGGGTCTGGAAAAATGTATAATGATGGGAATCCATCATTATGTTATCACAGAGAGTAGTTTCACTGCTCTAAAAATCTTCTGTGTTCTGCCTATGCATCCCACTCTCTCCCTTAACCCCAGGCAACCACTGAGCTTTTTATTATCCCCATAATTTTGCCTTTTTCAAAATGCCATATAGTTAGAATCATACAGCATGTAGCCTTTTCAAACTGGCTCCTTTCACTTAGTAGTATGAATTTAACATTCCTCCATGTTTTTTCATGGCTTGATAGCTCCTTTCTTTTTAATGCTGAGTAATATTTCCTTGTCTAGATATATCACATTTTATTTATCCATTCACTTACTGAAGGGTATCTTGTTTGCTTTCAAGTTATGGAGTAAAGCCGCTATCAACATCCATGTGCAGATTTTTGTATGGACATAAGTTTTCAACTCCTTCAGATAAATACCAAAATGCGTGATTGCTGGATTGTATGGTAAGAGTATGCTTAGTTAGGATGCCTGGGTGGCTCAGTCAATTAAACATCTGCTTTCAGTTCAGGTCATGATCCCAGGGTCTTGGGATAGAGTCCCACATCGGGATCTCTACTCATCAGGGAGCCTGCTTCTCCCTCTGTCTGCCGCTCCCCCTGCTTGTGCGCTCGCTCGCACTCTCTCTCTCTCTCTCTGACAGATAAATAAATAAAATCTTTAAAAAACAATAAAACTCTTTTTTTTTTAAAAAAAAGAGTATGCCTGGTTTGTTTTTTTTTTAAGATTTTATTTATTTATTTGACAGACAGAGATCACAGGTAGGCAGAGAGGCAGGCAGAGAGAGAGGAAGCAGGCTCCCTGCTGAGCAGAGAGCCTGATGCAGGGCTTGATCCCAGGACCCTGGGATCATGACCTGAGCCAAAGGCAGAGGCTTTAACCCACTGAGCCACCCAGGCACCCCAGTATGCCTGTTTTTTAAGAAACCACCAAACTGTCTTCCCAAAATGGCTATACCATTTTGTATCCCACCAGTAATGAATGGGGAGTCCCTGTTGTTCCACATCCTCCCTTCATTTGGTGATGTTGGTGCTCTGGATTTTGGCCATTCTAACAGGTGTATAATGGTATCTCATTGTTTTAATTTTCATTTTCCTAATGATATATTTTGGGGGACCATCTTTTCGTATGTTTATTTGCCACTTGTATTATCTTCTTTGATGAGGTTTATGTTAAGGTCTCTGATCCATTTTTAAAATAAAGTTGTTTGTTTTCTTATTGTTGAGTTTTAAGAGTTCTTTGTATATTTTGGATAATGGTCCTTTATCAGATATGTCTTTGGCAAATATTTTCTTCCAGTCTGTGGCTTGTCTTTTCATTTTCTTGATGGTGTCTTTCACAAAGCAGAAATCTTTAATTTTAATGAAGTCCTGCTTATCAACTCTTTTTTCATGGACTGTGGCTTTGATGTTATATCAAAAAAATCATTATCAAACCCAAAGACATCTAGATTTCTCCTATGTTATCTTTTAGGAATTCCATAGAATTTTACATTTAGATTTGTGATCCATTTTTAGTTAATTTTTGTGAAGGGTGTAAGGTCTGTGCTGAGATTCATTTCTTGCATGTGGCTGTCCAGTTGTCCCAGCACCATTTGTTAAGATTATCTTTGCTCCATTGTATTGTCTTTGCTCCTCTGTCAAAATCAGTTGATTACATTTATGTGGGTCTATTTCTGGGCTCTCTGTTCTGTCCAAATGATGTATGTGTTCATTCTTTCACCGATACCACTCTGTCTTGATTACTGTATCTTTAGAGGAAATCTTGAAGTCAGTCTTCAAAATTTGTTCTCCTCCAATATTGCATTGGCTATTCTGGGTCTTTTGCCACATGCAATTTTGTTTCCATTTCATTTCCACAACAACCTTGAGATAGGTAGTCTCAACATCCCAGGTATATAGTTAATGAAATTGAGGCTCAGTTCATCCATGATCTTAACTAGTGTATTACTGTGCCTGCCTGTCTTCTGGAATGTAAACTATCTGAGGGCAAGGATTTTGACTATGTTATTCATTGCCCAACCTCGAGAGTACTGAATATCTAGTATATACATGTACTCAATAATTATTTGTTGAAAGAATGAATGAATACATAAATGACTAGGAAAAAAATTCCTTGTTTTTATTTTATTTTTTTCTTTAAAGAGTCCAGGGATTTCACTATCGAGTCAGTTCTTTAGGGTTCTATTTCTTTCCACCAAGTAAACAAAAATAAAACATACAATATTCTCAAAATAGTTTCTAGTTAGTTTCAAAGGGTAGCAGATCACTGCTCATTTTGTTCATTCATTTAGTTAATATTTACTCCTTCCCCCTCTCTCAGAAATTATAAATGCCTCTAGGAAAAATCCAAATTTCCCTCAACAGTTGTCCAAGCCTATCTCATAAATTTCTATATGTGGACAGTATTATGTACTGAATGAGTGTGTCCTCTCGAAATTCTTATGTTGAATTTGAGTGTGGCTATATTCAGAAAAGTGTACTCTCAGGAAATAATTAAGGTTAAATGAGGTCATTAGGGTGGGGCCCTACTCTGATGGCATTAACGCCCATCTCAGAAAAACTCCAGAAAATTTGTTCTCTCTCTCTCTCTTTGTACTTGGTCAGAGGAAAAGCTCTGTGAAGACCCAGAACTCTTCTGCAAGTCAGGAAGAGTGCTTTCACCAGAAACTGACACTGCAAGACCTTGATCTGGGGCTTCTAGTCTCCAGAACTGTGAGAAAATAAATATCTGTTGTTTAAATCATCCAGACTATGGTGTTTTGTTATGGCAACCCAAACTGACTAATTTATAATTACTAATTAGAAACTAATAGCCCAAATCGACTAATACAGGTAGGAATGAAAACTTAGGGACTGAAAATGGCTCTAGCACTTATGATGTATATGTTGGGATATTATCAGAACAACCTCAACAGAAACATGTCGATTAATGCATTCAAATAATTAAATGATGCTGAGTTTCAAGGGAGGGGTAGGGGACAGGATATTCTTGCCTTCTTTGACTGATTAGTAATATTTTGGAAAATGAAAATATACACATAACCAAGTAGTAAATAACCATGCCCAAAAAAGTTATGGGAAATATAGCCATAGAAATTTTAAAAGGAAAAAGTTTTTTGGTTTAGGTTTTTCTTTTTTTTTTTTTTTAACCTTTTCACTTTCATTTGCTGTTTCATGAAATGTCACAGTATTAGAATAAATATAATGAATCCCAAGAAGTCAGCAAGCCTTGTTAGAATTCTTAAATTATGTAGATGAAAGACTTAATTTTTTCAAACCTTAAAGATGAGATAATGATGACTATGTTTATTACTCATAAAAGAAAAATACCAGCTTTGTTAAATCAATCAAGCTTATATAATAAGCGAATTTTTTTTTAAGTGAACTTTAAGTTCAAGTTAAGACTGCTCACTGGGAATGACTTACATAATGATTAAACAAAGAAAATATAACATACACTATATAATGTGCATCATTTAAGAAAATGTTAATACCCTTCGGATTGCTGACTTACTACAGCTGTCACTGGATAGTTAGAATTCTCTAAAATAGAAAATCTTAACTATATAAACAATATCTAAATCTCATGTGGTTATAACAAAAGCATACCTTTAAAAAAAACTGTCAAATTCTGAGTTTAATAACATTGCCAGTATGATCAAACTATATTTTAGATTCTGTGAATTTTTATGCTTATGTAAGTGCCCACAGTTATAAAAAAATTTTGATTTTAAAAAATAACCATCTCTCAAATATGTTATAAAAGCAAATCCTACGTCTTGTATTCTTTTTTTTTTTTTTAAGATTTTATTTATTTATTTGACAGAGATCACAAGTAGACAGAGAGGCAGGCAGAGAGAAGGGGAAGCAGGCTCCCCACATGGAGCAGAGAGCCTGATGTGGGGCTCGATCCCAAGACTCCAGGATCATGACCTGAGCTGAAGGCAGAGGCTTTAACCCACTAAGCCACCCAGGTGCCCCCTACCTCTTGTATTCTTAACTGGCTTCCACATTGTCATTCTTACTCCATTTGGACAAGATTACATAAATACATACATATAATATTAAATAAGGTTAATTCCTTGCCCAAAACTACCCAATGTTTTCCCATCGCATTTGGAATAAAGGCAAACTCTGTAAAAGGCCTCTAAAACCTTCCATACCTATGTCTCTAATCTCACCTCATAGCACTGCACCCACACTCACTAAGCTATGCTTAATGGTCTTCCGTACATTCCTCCCAAGTCTCTGGCTCTTTCCTGCCAAGATCTTCCCACATGCTTATACCCTCCTTTTATCCTTTTCTTGCCTGGTATCCTTCTAATCTCAGCTTAATGTCACCTCCCTCACCGTTTGCTTGAAAGTAGCTCTGTGCTGTGTTCTCTTGAAGCCTCTGCTCAAGTGTCACTTACTCTGACCATATTACTGAAAATTGCAGTCTCCTATCTCCCACTCCATAACCCTGCCTCTCTTTAGTTTTCTCCCTAGCATTTATCACTTTCTAGGTTACCATAAAATGAACTTATTTAATACGTTTATTGCGTACCTCCTCTTCTAGAATATAAGCACCAAGAAGGCAGGGATCTGTGTCTGGTTCACTGCTGGATCTCCAACACTTAGTACAATGCCTGGCACCTGTAAGTGGTCAGTAGCTTCTTCCCTCATTGCACTTGCTGTTTGTATATTGACTTAATGACTCACTGAAAGCTTATAAACTCCATGAGCACAGATTCCCTATCTATTTTTCACACCATATAACCTATGGCTAATGCAATGCTGGGCACATAGTAGGCATTCAATAAAAGTTGTTGTGCAAATAAATAAATATCTAAACTTTGTGAGAGGTTAGATTGCTAAGGTCTGTGTCAATCATTAAGGTTTGTGATTCTCTTATAGTCCTTTTTTTTTTTTCTTTTTTTTAAAGAGAGAGAGAGAATCACAAGTAGGCAGAGCAGCAGGCAGAGAGAGAGGGAGAAGCAGGCTCCCTGCTGAGCAGAGAGCCCGATGTGGGGCTCGATCCCAGGACCCTGAGATCATGACCTGAGCCGAAGGCAGAGGCCTAACCCACTGAGCCACCCAGGTGCCCCTCTCTTATAGTCTCTTTAAAGATGAAACAGATACTCTACTAACCAACTGGCCCAGGTCTACTTTCTCATATATAACATAAACAATTATTGAAAATACAAGGATAATAATCCTTGAATTCTTTCAATACCAAATACTCGATGAAAGTTTACCCTAGGGGAGCCTGGGTGGCTCAGTCAGTTAAGCAGTTGCCTTCGGCTCAGGTCATGATCTCAGGGTCCTGGGATCCAGCCCCAGGTTGGGCTTCCTGTGGGGAGTCTGCTTCTCCATCTCTCTCTGCCCCCCTACCCCCTGCTCACGCTGTCTCTTTCTCTCTCTCAAATACAGAAATAAAAATCTTGAAAGAAAGAAAGAAGTTAGTTAGTTCTCTCTACCCCAACCACCAAGCTAGTTGCTAGAGACAGAAAAATGAAAAAGAGGCGCATTATCCAAAGTCAGCAGGGAGCTTCCATTCTAATGGGGGAAATGGATAATACGCAAGAAAACAAATAAATAAAAAATATAAATGGGTGGTTGAACCTGCATTAAATAGGAAAGGCCTCTCTACAGAGGTAAGAACTGAGCTAAGACCTGAAAGAAAAGAAGGAGCCAGATATTTGAAAAGCTGAGGATAGAACATTTCAGACAAAGGCAGCAGCAAAGGCCCTGGAATGAAAAAAATAGGATCTGTCTGCCTGGAAAGTCCTGAGAGAGAAGTGAGGGATGGGCTGAGATGGAAGAGGCAGCCAGGGCCAGACGCTCAGACCCTGGAGGACAGAAGGAGTCTTAAATTTATTCTAACAGCTATGGGAAGCGATAGAAAGTCTTGAGATAGGAGAGTGGGTGGTTGATTTATAAAGGTTACCCTGACTGCTAAAGTGAAGGATAGATTTGAGAATCCAGAGGCTGTGGGGAAAGCAAAATCTGGTGGTTTGAACTACAAGGCTGGTGGTGGAAACGGGAAGATAAAATGCTATGTAAGGCACAAACGCAGAAGTGTTTTAAATATAAATACACATAGCTTAGTAATGCACTTTCCTTGGTCAGTTCTTGGTTCTCATTTTACTTGGCCCATCAGCAGGATTTGCAACTCTTAATCGATCATTCCTTCCTACTTCAAAGCGGTTTCTCTACCTGACTTCCAGCACACCACACACTTACTGTTTTCCTCCGACCTCCCTGACCACTCCTTCTTAGTCAATGCCACTTTCTTATTTCCTCTACTTGTCAATGTTGGCAGCCCAGGAGTTGAGTCCTTGGACTCTCCTTTTCTCCACCTACACACACTCCCTTAGCAATTCCATCAAGTGTCATGATTTAAATATCAATAATATGCTGACGCGTTGCAAATGTATATCTCCTTTGACCTCCAGATCCAAATGAACAACCACCTATGTAATAGTTCTGCTTGGATGTTGAACTACATTTTAATCTTAACATATCTAAAACTAAACTCTTGGGATGCCTGGCTGGCCCAGTGAGTGGAGCATGCAACTCTTGATCTTGGGATTCTGGGTTTGAGCCCCATATTGGGTGTAGAGATTACTTAAAAATAAAAAATATGTTTTAAAAAAAGAAAACTATACTCTTGATCTGCCTCTTTCCTACCAGAAACCTCTTCTTCCCACAATCTCAATCCCATCCCGGGAACGTCACACTTGCCATCTTTCCTTGTGGCCAGTTCTTCCTACAGAAATCTTCATCAGGGGCACCTGGGTGGTTCAGTGGGTTAAGCCTCTGCCTTTGGCTCAGGTCACGACCCCTGGGTCCTGGGATCGAGCCCCAAATCGGGCTCTCTGCTTAGCAGGGAGCCTGCTTCCTCCTCTCTCTCTCTGCCTGCCTCTCTGCCTATTTGTGATCTCTGTCAAATAAATAAAATCTTAAAAAAAAGAAAGAAAAAGAAAAAGAAATCTTCATCAGTTGCTACTATAGCTCCTTCTCATCTTTCTCAAAGGTCACTTTTCCTGACTTAACCAAACCATGCTCCCAGCTTAAATTTCAACAGCATACCACATCTTCCATCCCCACACTCTGCTCTTAATATTCTCCCTAGCATTTCTTTCCCTGTAAAATGATTTCTCTACTTGTTTAGTAGCTGCCTGTAGCAACCAAAAACATATGCTCCATGAAGGTACAAATTGTTCTCTTTCATTAATTTCGTATTTTCCTAGTTCCTAGAATGGTACCTGATATATAGTAGGTGTTCAATAAATAGTTAAATGCATTAATGAATAACAAATGTAAGTTAAAACTATTTCTTCATATTAAACGTATGAATGAAAAATAAAAGTTGAAATTATTCACTATGCTGGTAATCTTTGACATTTGTCTACATTTTTAACTGTTTGTTTTGCAAGGTATTTTGACTGCGAAAGAAAGATGGTAACATCATCAGGAAAGAACCTTAAAAACAGGTAGTTTGTCGCTCTGTAGTAACATAGGGATAGAACTCCCAAAAAGGCAAACATATATGCAAAATGAGTACAAAATCAGTAAAAAAACAAACAACAACAATAAAAAAACCAAACACGGTGATCCTAACAAAAATATAAAAAGGAATTAAAGTATAAAGAGGAATTAAAGTGCTCATGTTTACGGCATCAAGAACTAACTTTTTCAAGAACCTAAGCTACCTTAAAGTTATCTCTTTTTCCTCATACACAAAATTCTACCCACAACATGGAAACTTGTGAAACCCCTGAGTGAGTCAAACATTTATTGGCATGGGTTAGCGTCGCGACTGGGGAACACTCAGAAGGAATGGTGAGTTATGAAACACTTCTGTGTTTTTCTTTTGACCCGAGCAGGAAGCCAAGGTGTACCATTTACCGGGAATTAAGGATCGTAAGAGCGATGAGTCTCCACTTCTAAAACTCTGTTTGTATCTCCAGGTCCGCAACGCTGACCCAGCTCCGGCATCACCGTGGGCATCCTCGAGGGCATCTCCTCAGGCCCCAAGAGTTGCCCTTCTCTGGCCGGCGCCCTCCCGAGCGCCCTGCCTCTGCTTACCAAAGCCGGTGGAATTCATGCTTCTGTTCCTCCGTGATCGCTAACGCCTTCTTTCTCTTCATAAAGCCTAGTAATTCCCGGATTTCCCTCTCGCAAGAGGCCAGGAGCGGGTTTTTAGCGTCCAGCGGCCCATAAAACACGGCAAGGGGCAAGGAGTTCTCGAGGCAGGCGGAGCGCGGCACTGGGCTCGGGGAGCTGTCCTTCGACTCCAGGGGCGACTTCGAGAGTGCGTTCGAGGTGGGGGGCGGGGTCGGCGGCGGCCCCGTTGGGGACAAGGATGTGGGAGACAGGGTGAGGGGAGAGGTCGAGGAGCTGTCTAGCGCCGCCATATTGGAGAGACCCCGACCGGCTTTAAGTGTGTGGACACGCGGTTGCCTGGCGACCGTCTCAGGGCAACCAGGCTTCCAGCGCGCTTTCGGGAAAACACAGCGGCCCCTGGAGGGCAAAGGGGGAAAGAACCCGGTCCCGAAAGAAACCACGCTCCGGGGGCTTGTTTGCCCTCTTCACCAGCACTGTACTGCTGTATGAGAGGAGAGAGGTTTTGTACAGAAAGCCGGCGAATAGTAAAAACAAAAACTTACACGATTACAAATTCAGACTATATTCGTTTTCCATTTCGGCTACTTAATGATAATAATGATCATTAATATGTGTATGTGTCAGGCATTGTTCTAAGCATTTGAAACAATCTCATTTAATCATAACACCTTTACCACCTAGGGTATTATGAGTATCTCCATTTCACAGTTTAAGAAACTTTACTGACCAAGGTCAGAATAAACTGTAGTATCAGGGGCCAGATCCCAGCCTTCTGACTCCAAGGCCTGTGCTCAAAATGAGTAAGTTTCAAAAAAAAAAAAAAAAAGCTTACCAAATCAAATTAAAATTAGGAAAATCTGACAACCGGTTTAAGAATCAAGTACACTGGTTGGGGGTGGGGGTGGGGCGCAGGGGGCGCCTGGGTGGATCAGTCAGTTAAGCCTCTGCCTTGGGCTCTGGTTATCATCCCAGGGTCCTAGGATGGAGCCCCACATGGGGCTACCAGCTCAGCAGGGAGCCTGCTTCTCCCTCTCCCTCTGCAGCTCCTGGGGCTTGTGCTCTCCCGCGCTCTCTCTCTCAGATAAATAAATACGATAGAACAGAAAAGAATTAAATACATGCAAATGATCCATTCTCTTCCCTCTATTTGTACCTTGAGGTCTGTAACTATGGAAATGATGGCTGTGCCTAACAATTAGGGTTACATTATAGTTCTTCACTGGTATTTCATCCTTATTCTAATTATCACTATATTCTAAATTAATAAGCATTTCATTCAACATTAACTGCCAGACATTAATGCATACTGGTGGCCTGAAGTGTTAACTCTCAAAATACATTTGCATTTTAAACAGAGATTTTAGGAAACTTGCTTCTGATAGGGAAACTATAGGCCTTAAGAAAAATATCTGGGGACAAGGGAAGTTCTTTTTTCCCTGCATATTATGGGCAACAGTAAGTTTATTTATTTACTTACTTAAGGTA
This sequence comes from Martes martes, assembly GCF_963455335.1. Lineage (NCBI taxonomy): Eukaryota > Metazoa > Chordata > Mammalia > Carnivora > Mustelidae > Martes > Martes martes. The sequence goes on from NC_137895.1 coordinate 24,512,384, forward strand.
TAAGTTTCTAACTTTATAAAATATGCAATGCCAAAAATTATCTAGGAGAAAAAACAGAAGTATTTGATGTCTTAGAAAAATAGGTCCCTAACACTGAAAAGTGTTGCTGGTTCTGTCACACATAAGAATAAATAAAGATAATGGCCCTAACACCCTGTGAGCCCAATTTCCCACTTAAGATTTAGAAGCTTATTGGACCACAGCCTGATTTCTTTCAGGTCTGACCTAATTTCTTGCAGGCTCTGTGGGCCTGTGCTAATTTATGAGGCTGGCCTAATATGCCATGTGTACTGTACTCTAATATTCTTTGAAGGAAAATGATGATGATTTTGCTCTTCAAGACAGGTAATTAGGACCCAGAACCTTTTGGCAGGCAGTGAGGTGACTTGTCACCTCACTATAGGAGTTCAATTCTCCACTCAGGATATACAAATCATTCTTTGATTAAGATTTTATCTTGTCTCTAAATGAGCAGTAAAAATGTTAAGACCTTGAAGAATTTCAGCCTAAAGAAGTAATTCATTCTAGGGATATTCACAACAAGTATTAATAGTCTTTTATCTTTAAAAAAATCAGCTTGGTAAATTCTTCCTCTTCTCATCTTCTCCTTGTTCTCATATAACAGACTTGTCTATTTTAGATCAAAAGCTGATGTAATTTGCCTCTGAGTACTACCTATTATACTGATGAAAAAGAAACTGCAGGATAAAATTAAATTAAAGTGGTCAGAGAGGAGGAAGGAAAAGAAAAAGAAAACAGATGAAGTGGGGTTTTTTCCCCCCTGGTCTGTCTGCTCTCACAAACAATCTTACTAAGAGTACAGGCACTTACATTTCAATGTCACTGGTAAAAGAAAATGTGACTTATTAAATTCAGATGCTTGAATTATGTATCTTAGTCATAGCATTGCATCTTAGTCATTTTCCTCCTTGCAAATACAAAGTTGACAATGCTTCAGTTGCAGTAGTTTTTAAAGGCTTGTCTGAATATTTAAATGGCTGCTGTATTCTGAATCATCATCATGCTAAGATGGAAGTTTCCATTTTGTTCAGTTTAAATCATATTTGAAACATTTTTTTTAACATTTTCGAGGTGTTATCTTTCTTGTAATGAGATGCAGCTATTAGAATATCTTTTCTACTCCCTTGTCACTTCACTTTATTCTTGCCACTGAACGAATGCCCCTGAAAGAATGGAACTCTGCAACTATTGTGTCTGGCAGGGCTAAATAATGTAAATAGCTTCCTTATAAATAATGTAAATTGCTGTTTCCTGATAATTAGTGTCTCTACAGGCTGCATGGATCCTTTCTGCTCATTCAAAAGTCTTTATAATCTAAAATTGCTGTTACAGAAGGAATAAATAAGGTTAGGACTCTCTCTATTCCTAATTTAGTTGTTAATCATTTGGATTGTCCCAAATATGTACCTATATACAGTCTTAAAAAAAAGCACAAAGATCTCCTTTTCACCACACCACCCAATATTTAAACGTTTTTTTTAAAAAAATTCTCCATCCTTTCATTTAGTGCAATGCAACAATTTCTTTAGTGAGTCATAGAATGCATGGGTGAAACCACACATTCCTTAGAAGAAGTAGATGACACACAACTAGCATGATAAAAAGGTATGCTGTGAAATGTGCTGGGATGAAGATCTAAAACATACTGTAGGAGTCCCAAGATGAAGCAGGAACTGGAGAAAGACGAGATGACGCTGGAGAAGGTGGTATTTTAGACCTGGACGCTTCCCTGCTCCTCATTAACAGAAAGCCCCTTGCAATAGGGATTTGCCTTTTTACTATGATAATCCAGCACCCGAGCCTGGAGTCTGGCACAGAGTAGTAGGGCTTAACAAATCTTTGTTGGAATGAGTGAATGGAAAAAATTAAGATGGAGAACCTTTAAAAGGATATCACTGATTGAGGAAAAAAAGCCTGAGTAAGGTACAAAGTTATAAACATACACAGCGAGTCAAATAAATCATCTGCCTAGTGTGGTGAACCAAAGACTACAATAGATCCGGGGGCAAAAGGTAAGGCAGAATGAGAAGTGTGATTAAATATAGTGGATAGTTGGAAGGTGGGCTAAGAAATTTTTACTGAGTTCTATATTCAGTGGGAAGCCTTAAGTTAGAAAAAGAGTATAATTAAAAACAATAGGGATTAAAAGCCCAAATTCTGGAGCCAGAAAGCATAGTTTGAATTCCCATTTCTTCCACGTTGCTTGACTTCACTATGCTGTGGTTTCCTCATCTGTAAGATGGAGTGAAATAAAAATCCTATTTAACTCAGTTTTGTTTTGTTTAGAATTAAATGAATTAATATGTCTAACACCCATAAAATAGTGCCTAGAAGGGCTATATAAATGTTTGCTAACATAATTACTTGCTTGGGGACAATCAAAAGTTCCTAAACAGAAAAGAACACAATCTACTCTGTATTTTACGTATTTTGGAAGGGAAACTATGATAGCAGAAGAAAAGATGGACTGGAGTAAAGAAGGTGACATCTGATCTCAGCTGCACAAGTCATCACAATGATTATATACTGTGAACCATAAGAGAGAAGCAGCTAAACTAAAACCATGAATAGACACTGGGGCAGAATCCATAGGAAACTGAAGTCTGATCAATACGGTAAAAGGAGAGTCACAGAGTAATATGTAATTTAATAATAATTATATAAGTAATATATATGAAATGTATATAAAATAGTTGTAAAAATAGTAGAAGAAATTCTAACATGTATTTATTATTCTAACATATAATGTATTTACAGTCTTGAAGTGAAGCCTTTCCTAAAAGGTACAAAAGTAAAAGACAGAAAGGAAAACACTAATGAATTTGAATACATAAAGATAAATTTTTGGAAGAGTGAAAGTTAGCACAGCAAAAGTAGAAAAGCCACACACTGGAAAAATGTATTTGTAATGCATAACCTACTGTGTGAACACCACATCAATAAATATCAACAGCAGGTTCAGATAAAGATAGTGCTTGGGTAAATTAAACAGGTTTACTTACGACAAGCTACCAATGGAAGTCAGTGTAGTAAGGACATATAACAAAGAGATCAGCAACATTATGCAGGACAGATGGGAATATCCGTTTCCCAAAACGTAAAATCTTCACCTATGGTACACAGTTCTAGATGTTAATATCCCTGCATCTTCTGGGTCTTTGAGGCTTGAACAAGTATCTGCAATTCCTCCAGAGATCAGCATTGCTTCTAACTGAAGACTTTGGTGTAGACAGTTACAGATAATTCTGCCTGGCCCTTCCACCCATAACAATTGTAAGGCCACAGATCAGGGCTCTGCTAAGTACTAAATCTCCTCTTCAAGGATTGAGATCTGGAAATTAGACGAGGGCCCAGAATTTTCATTGCAGCAACTAATATCATATTTTTGCTTACTATTTCTTGAATTTTGTGGTGACAGATATTGAAAACACTTTCGTTGCCTCCTCATCCATCTTGCTCCTGTAAAACCATGATCCATTAGCCAACACTGGATAGCCCTATAGGTAAAGGTACCTTGGTTGTCCCTCTGGCCTGCCTATTATGGTAATTACATCAGCAGCCTTTGTTGGCTGCCACCACCTGGCCTTTGCATCATCCCCACTAAGATTATGAAACTAAACTTCATGGCAGAACCTCCGCTATCCACCTTGACCTACAGAAGACAGAAACTATCAAGCTTCTCCAAAGATCATGGTGCTCCCGTCATCACTGCATTCTTTACATTCTCAGTGAAGCGAATACTCCATGACCATTCCCAGGGGACACAACCAGCCTGTGGGCTCTCAGGACATACATAATAAACTCAAACTCATTCTAACATTCCCACGTCTCTCAGCCTTCTGGTCCTTTCTTCAATATCATACCAAGGAAGTTCTGCCATCTTTACTTCAATCAATATAGAACATTATCAGATCCATGCTTCAAGAAGCCATCCTGTTAAATTACTGGGAACACTGAATTATGGCTAAGTACCTCCATATTAATGAAATCAACCCTATTCAGCTTTGTATTCTGTCTTCCTGGTCTAACATACTCGAGATATGCTCCTATGCACATTCCCAGTTTCAGCTAACACCTATGAGCCAGATCCTGCAATTCCTTTGGCATCTAGGCTGTTTCTTCCCAGAGCAGAGCTTGTACTTTCCTGCTCAGGCTGTGCTGAAACCTGACTTTGGTTTTTAGCCAGGAGGTAATGAAGGGCGTTGGGGCATATCGTGAAGAAAACAAGAATCATCTTGAAAGGCACCTGCTTCAGATTAGATTATTGTATGTCTCCCCCAGGCAAGCAGAGACTGTTTTTCTGTGGCAAATGCTTAGGGGCTATTTCTGCCAGCCTGGAAGTCTCGGAGTCATCTAGGAGCTCCAAATTCTTAGGTTTGTCTTCCTAAATATCTGTATCTCAAGTCTCTGGGCCCCATTCTCTTCTTGGAATCTTTGCTATACGATCAGATCCTTGGCCTGATTTTGAGCAAAGTCTACCTACAGTTGCCCTGAGCTGTAATAAAGGCACTCTGACTTTCTCAGCATGACGTAAGTTGTCAAATAACTGCCCTAAGACTAGAGACAGAGTGAGTGTGTGTGTGCGTGTGTGTGTGTAAATTTTCTGCAAGACTCTCAATGCCTACAAAAGAAGCCACGTCACAATCCCTTTAATTAATATTGCCCCCATACTGATGAAACACAACAGCTATTTAATCTCCCAAAACCTTGTTCTATCTGCATCTCATCACAATTAAACTATGGGTGAAATCACTGCTTGCCAAGGATGATTACCACACTACTGCAATTGGTTCCCTCTTGTTTTCAGACAGTGGGCAATTCACCTCTAAAATCCCATCCTGAGGGTCCAATTTTTTATAGCCCACTTCTCTGTGTTAACCTGGGTTTCCTAGAAAACAGAGTTTGAGGCAAAAGCTTAAGTGCCAGTACTTTATAGGGTAATGCAGTTCTCTGAGGCAAGAATGAGGAAAATGGGAAGACAGGGAAATGGGACTGTTATGACTAATTTTATGTGTCCACTTGACTGGGCTAAAGGATGCCCAGACAGCTAGCCAAAATATTATTTCTGGTGTGTCTGTGAGAGTGTTTCTGGAAAAGATTTGATAAACAGAGTAAAGAAGATCACTCACCAATGTGGGTGGGTAACCATCAGTCCACGGAGGTTCCAAATAAAAAAAAAAAAACACACAAAGAAAGGGTGAATTTGCTCTCTCTGCTGAACTGGGACATCCATTTCCTCCTGCCTTGGATACCAGCTTTCCCAGTTCTTGGGTTTTTGGTCTTGGGCTGGAATTTTAAACCACTGACAACTCTAGTTCTCAGGTTGTGGGACTTGGACTGAACTATGCCACTGGTTTTCCTAGTTCTCTCATTTTCAGATGCCAGATCATGGAACATCTCAGCCTCCATAATCATGTAAGTTAATTCCTTATAGTGAAAATGAATATATAGATAGATAGATAGATAGATAGATATAGATATATATATATATCTCCTACTGGTCCTGTTTCTTTGGAAAACCCTGACTAATAAAAATACTGGCACTAAGACATGTCACTACTATATAAATACCTTAAACTGTGGAAGTGACTTTGGATCTCTAATGGGTAGAAGCTAGAAGACTTTCGAGCTGCCTGCTAGAAAAAGTCTACCTTGCTGTCAAAGGACTGTTAAGAGAAATTCTAGTGAGTGCTCAGGAAAAAAAAAGGAGAGCTATAGAGAAAGCCTCAGTCTGCTTAGAGAACACCTAAGTAATCTTGAACAGAATTTTGATGGAAATATGGATGTGAAAGGCCATTTTGAAGAGGCCTGAGATGGAAATGAGGAACATGTTATTGGACAATAGAGGAACGGCCATCTTGTTATAAAGTGGCAAAGAACTTGAATGAATTGTGTTCGCATTCTGCTGTTTTATGGAAGATAAAACTTGTGAATGATGAAATTGGATATTTAACTGAAGCTATTTCTAAGCAAAGTGTTGAAGGTGGAGCTTGGCTCCTCCTGACTGCTTATAATAAAATGTGAGAAGAGAGAAATGACTTAAGGATGGAATTGTCAAGCAAAAAGGAAACAGAACTTAAAGATTTGGAAAATTCTCAGCCTATTCCTATTATAAAAAAATGAAAATGCTGTTTGGAAGAGAACACTAAGAGTGTGGCCAAGCGACCATTTGATAAGATTAGTATGAATCCACCATCTCAACAACAGCCGGGAGCTAGTGTTCAGGACATGAAAGGAATGACCTCTAACACACTTCAGAGACCAGCAGGGCTGGCACTACTATCACAGACCCAGAGTGAAAAGGCCAGGGGACAGAATCGTACCCAGCACCCCATCACCTCACAGGCTCCTTGACAGCCCCAAGGGCAGCTCCAGTAGACTTCAGTCGCCTCCCTTCCAGAAGGGCAAGCAGCAAACATTGGTGATATCTGTGCAACACCCACTCTGCCAGTGGGCAGAATGCATAGGCCCTGGACATAGAGATGCCTCCACATAGATTTCAAAGAATGGGACTTCTGGGGGTGCCTGGGTGGCTCAGTGGGTTAAAGCCTCTGCCTTCCGCTCAGGTCATGAACCCAGGGTCCTGGGATCAAGCCCCGTATCGGGCTCTCTGCTCAGCGGGGAGGCTGCTTCCCTTCCCCTCTTCTGCCTGCCTCTCTGCCTACTTGTGATCTCTGTCTGTCAAATAAATAAATAAAATATTTAAAAAAGAGAGAGAGAGAGAGAGAGAGAGAGAGGGACTTCTGGAAGGACCACAGGTTCAGGGCCCTCGTCCAGAAGAGACACCAGGCCAGGATGGAGAGTCACCTTGGGATAGCCACTGTGGGGCTGTACCACTGAGCTGTGGGGGCAACACTGCCACCCCAGTAGGCTTGAAAGGCAGAGAGTATCAAGCCAAAAAGATTACTCCCCAGCTTTAAGGTTTAATATTAATGGCTCCATTAGGCTTCTGGACTTACCTAGGACCTGTCGCTCCTATCTTCTTGCCTATTTCTTCCTTTTGGAAAGAAAATGTCTATCCTATGCCTTTCCCCCATTGTATTTTGGAAGCACATTACATGTTTGGTTTCACAGGTTCCCAGCAAGAGTGGAATTTGCCTCAGGATGAATCTTACCTCGAGTTTCACTCATATCTGATTTAGATGATATTTAGATGAGACTTTACATGTAGGCTTTAAAGTTGATGCTGGAACAAGTTAAGATTTGGGGGGCTATTGGGAAGGAAAGCATGTATTTTGCATATAATAAGGACATGAATTTGGTGGGGAGGCAGGAGCATAATGCTGTAGACTGAATGTTTTGCCCCCACACACAGTGAAAAAAGTTCACACTGTAAATCCTAAAATCTAATGTGATGGTATTTGGAGGTGGGGACTTTGGCAATTGGTGAGATCCTGCGAATGGAGCCCTCACGCATGGGATAAATGCCCTTATAAGAGAGAACTCACAGAGCTCCCTGTACCCATCTGCTATGTGAGAATGCAGCAAAAGACCACCATCTATGAAGCAGAAAATGAACTCTCACCAGACACTGAAACTGCCAGTGATTTGATCATAGACTTCCAGGCTCTAGAACTGTGAGAAATAAAGTCCTGCTGTTTAAGACATCCAATTTATGGTATTTTTGTTATAGCATCCCAAAAAGACTGAGACAAGGACAGATGGAAAGGAAATACAATGCTGGCCAATGAATCATAAAGAAACACATAGCCAGTTGCTCAACCATGTGGGATAGTTCCCAAACAGGCTATATAACTTTTTATGTTTCATATCTTAGAATAGTCTATAAGAAGGAAAGGTAGAGAGAAAATGTCCCTGCTGTTTTCCTCCTGTCTTCTGTACCCCTTTGGTGAAGACTCATCTCTGTACTTCCAGGTTGGATCACCTGGCCCCATAGGCGGCTACTGGGGATGCTAAATCTCATACCTTGTGATATAGCATTTCCTCCTACTTCAAAAGTGGTGGAAGGAGCCGGAAACTCCAGATGGTAGCTTCAGGTGGTAGAACCAAGCAGGCCAGCATGGAGTCAATCACTACAGCAGCTGCTGGAATGCAGCAAGTGGTTGACGGTCCAGGAGTTGAGTGAAGACAAAGAAATCCAAGACAGTGCAAACAGTACATCCAAGACACAAATTCTCTTGAATGTCAATGCTAACAACACTCCAAGGAAAGCAGAGTGGCAACATGGAAGGAATCTGGATGCCCAACACTATGAAGCTACAATACTAGTCCTAGACAATTCACACCCAGATTATTATGAGATAAAAATAATCTCCCATTTTATTTAAAGGACTACTTTTGAGGGTCTTTGTAAGAGTAGCCAAAACTATAATATACCACACGTCTCGGAAATTTTATGTCTTAAAATCAGTGTAGATAATCACTTACAGTATGTATAAAGATTCATATACAGACACATACAGAACATATAGCAGATGTTCATTGCTAACATTAAATGCCTATAACACAAAGCATTAGAACAACCTAAATTACATCAATAGAGTAATGGTAGACAAACCATAATTTATCTACAGTATTAAATACCTATCAGCAATCTAAAAAAATATAGTAGATCTGCACATTTTGACATGAATATATTTTACATTTTTATTTTAAGAAGTGTAGAATGATGTGAACAGTATGCTAACACTTATCTTTTTATAAAAGTACCATAAAATGATACTGTAATATTTGTATTTCTATGTATGTCTGTATACATCATGAGAGAGTGGGGAGAGAAAGAGAGAAGTTCCGAAAGAACACTCAATAAATTGTTCACAATGATTACCTCTGTGAAGGAACTGAAATCAGAAGGAGGGAATGAAATGAGACTTTAGACTTGTCTGTACTATTTTTATTTTTTTAACAAAGAAAAGGCCTTCCTGTGTTATTTATGCAATTCGAAGTTCATTTAAGAATGTGAAAGTAGGGTCATGTGGGTGGTTCAGTTGGTTGAGCGTCTGACTCTTGGTTTCTGCTCAGGTCCTGATCTCAGGGTCCTGAGATTGAGCCCGCATGGGGCTCCATGCTCAGCAGGGAGTCTGCTGAAGATTCTCTCTCTCCCTCTCCTGCTGCCCCTCCCCCCGCTCGCTCTCTCTCTCTCTCTCAAATAAATAAATCTTTTTTAAAATGTTAAAGTAAAACTGTTAATAGTCTGTTATCTTTGAAAGCCAGGATTACAAGAGTCTCTGTTCTGTGTTCTTTTCTGTACATCCCAACATTTCTACAGTGAATACATATATGTTATTTTCATTATAAAAAACTAATGCATATACAATAACAGTACTACAAATTGAGAAAAGAAATCCCATATTCGCTAGTTACACAGACTTTCCACTAACTGCATCTCTTTGGGGTAAGTATCTCGAAGCACATTCTTGGACTACATACTATTGGCTTCATTTGCTAAAACTCAAAAAAGGCAGGAGATGTTTTTGATTCATTCAGACATTTCTAAGACAGAACTCCAAGACTTAGGGTCCACATGGACCGCCAATACAGGCATATTTTCCTTAACTCCATGTCCAACCACTTTTTTTTCCCCAGTGTTCCAAGATTCATTGTTTATGCACCACACCCCGTGGTCCATGCAATACGTGCCCTCCTTAATACCCAGCACCAGGCTCACCCATCCCCCCATTCCTCTCCCTTTCAAAACCCTCAGTTAGTTTCTCAGAGTCCACAGTCTCTCATGCTTCGTCTTCCCCTCTGATTTCCATGTCCTACCACTCTTACCCCTCCTTACCATTCCCCCCACCACCAACACTATGACTCTGAGCTTACTACAAAGCAGAAACTAAAGGGAAATATGCAAAGATACATAGTGACAACAAAAGCTGGCTCCCCCAAGGAAAAGCTTATGCTGAGTGGAGATTGGAAGTGCTCTGTGAGGAGGTCTTTCTTGGAATCCGGTCTATCATAAAATACACTGTTCAAAGAAAAACTAAAGTTTTAGGTGACTTTTTAGATTGGCCATAAAACCCCAGTCTAATGATTTCCAAACCTTCTTACCATAATGCACGGCAAGAAATACAAAAAGCACGATGACCATACTTTTAATTTTGTTCTTATCAGAAGGCTGAATATTTAATTCTTTTAGTTGTATCTGTTACCAGGTTGAGATAAAAACTCAACCCTGCAAAGTCCTAGAGTTTTTGGACTGTTTCATTCCTCCCTGCTTGAAAACTAGGCTATTCTTTTCTGAGTTCAAATCTTTCTTGTAGTACCTTGGCAAATACAACCAGTAGCAACCAACACATGCTTTTTGTTTCCAAACCCTTCACCTAAAACCCCAAGTTTATTCACTGTATTTTATGCTACCAAGTTATTGCAAATAACAGTTTTATCAAATATTTCATCTTCAAATAACATGAGTCGCCATCTTTCTAGGCTCCAGTAAATTTGCTTGCTGCCCACTCTTTAGCTCTGTAGGGATACACATTCTAAGTTTTTGCTACAGTAACACCCCAATGCCAGTACGAAACACTGCATCAGTCTCTTTATACTAACTTATGCTAAGTAAAAAGCAATCACATGGGGCACCTGGGTGGCTCAGTGGGTTAAAGCCTATGCCTTTGGCTCAGGTCATGATCCCAGGGTCCTGGGATAGAGCCCCGCATCGGGCTCTCTGCTCCGCGGTGAGCCTGCTGCCCTTCCTCTCTCTGCCTGACTCTCTGCCTACTTGTGATTTCTGTCTGTCAAATAAATAATAAATAAAATCTTTAAAAAAAAAAAAAAAGCAATCACACATCTCCACAGCATAGAAGAACAAAGTTTTATTCCTCATTCACATGTGTGAATAATGCAGATCAGCTGGGTCTCTGCTCTGTGTACTATCTCCACTTTGGGACTAAGGCTAAAGGAGCAAGCCGTATCTGGGACATTGGCAAGTCTTGGGTTTGAGAAGGAACCCGTCAATGGCTCTTAAACCTTCTGCTCTGAAGTGGCACCAATCACTTCCACTCACATTTATTTCATTTTCTAAAACAACTCAAATGGTCAAGGCTATTCCCAGTGGTGCCAAGAAGCATAATCCTTCTACAGAGAGGAACAGGAAACATTTTGAACAATAATCCAATCTACCAGAGTACCTCAAATTTAACATAATCTAAACTAAACACACAACTTTCTCCCAATCTACTCTTCTCCTGTTTTCTCTCAGTAAATAACAGCATTAGTGGAGGATCCAGAATTTTCATACTAGAAAATGGTTGGTGTGGTCATTAGGTTACAAAAAAGAGCCAGGTGACTAATTTTGAAGCTGTATCCTCTAAGCAAGCATGCAGTTTTCTTTCTTTTTTTTTTTTTAACTTTATTTATTTTGACAGAGAGAGATCACAAGTAGGCAGAGAGGCAGGCAGAGAAAGAGAAGGGGAAGCAGGCTCCCCATTGAGCAGAGAGCACAATGTGGGGCCCGATCCCAAGACCCTGAAACCATGACCTGAGCTGAAGGCAGAGGCTTTAACCCACGGAGCCACCAGGCGCCCCAAGCATGCAGTTTTCATTTAGACAGTATGGTCATTTCAGCTGGCTTGATGGAGTTGATTGAAATTATGAATTGGCTAAACTCCCCTCAACTCACCCAGTTGGTCCTCCCACTGGATACAACCATTGGAGGACCCAAACAAGAAACAATGATATCTTTGAGTCCTCTGATCCTACTTCCAGTCCCAATTTCTTCCAGTCCCAATTTCTAGACCCCCACTGTCCAATATGGCAGCCACTAGCTACATGTGGCTCTTAAGGACTTGGAATGCAGCAAGTCTGAATTGAGAAGTGCCACTGATGTAAAGAGCACAACAGATTTCAAAGACTTCATAAAGAGGGGTGTGCCTGGGTGGTGCAAAGAAGCATCCTTATACATCCTGTATAAGGTTGTGATCTCAGGGTCCTAAAATCAAGCCCCAAGTTGGCCTCTGCATGGAGTCTGCTTAGGATTTTCTCTCCCTCTCCTTCCCCCCTCCAAACCCCACCACATGCACTCACTCTCTCTCAAATAAATAAATCTTTTTTAAAAAACACACAAAGACTTCAAAAAGAAAAAGAATATAAAATATGTCATTTTTATATTGGTGACATTTTGAAATGACAATATTTTAAAATATTGGATTAAATAAAATATTTCATTAAAATTAATTCCACTCATGTCTTTTGAAACCTTTTTTTTTTTTTTAATTTATTTGACAGACGGAGATCACAAGTAGGCAGACAAGCAGGCAGAGAGAGAGGAGGAAGCAGGCTCCCTGCTGAGCAGAGAGCCCGATGCGGGACTTGATCCCAGGACCCTGAGATCATGACCCGAGCCGAAGGCAGAGGCTTTAACCCACTGAGCCACCCAGGCACCCCTGAAACCTTTTTAATGTGGCTTCTAGGCAACTGAAAATTACATGTGACGCTCATTTGTGGTTTGTATTACATTTCTATCACACGACACTACTCTAAGGTGTCTTTTCCTCTTCATCTCCATAGTTCCAGCCCTAGCTCAGGCCTTCATCTTCTTTTGGTGAGGTTTCTGCAAAAACCTCCTAACTAGTTTTTCTGTCTCTAGTATGGCCTTTCTACAACTGATTCTTCAAAGTGATCAGAAAGATCTTTTAAAACATAAATCCAATTACGCTAACTGAAAGAGCTTGATATTGTTCCATGGGTCTCCTCCATGGAAGAGGAGACTTTAATTTTGTAGTTTAATTTTGTAGTTCTCTATATAAAGTCTTTCTTGATGATCCAGACCCTCGTTTAAAGTTAGTCAATTTCCAGATCCTCCACTTTCATATTTTCCACATATTTATGTGCCTTCAAAGGCAACTGCAGTCAATGGTCTCTCCCCTCTTCCCCTTTCACCATTGTTCTTATCTTTTTGACAAAAGAAAGGTATCTAGAATCTTACCATGGGCATTGATGGAACAATGCAACACCTGCTTAATTTAAGCAAGGCACCATAACCACATCCCTACTCATTGTGAGACTTATTGCCAACATAATATTCACAACACATATTTTAAAATATGCAAGAAATATAGAATTTTTGGAAATTCTTTTAAGAAATAAATAAGAAAATTTGAAGACCACTAACTAGCCCATTTCTCATGACACCCTCCTCATATCCCTACCAGCACCAGCCCTCCTCCCCAAAACACAACACACACACATACACTTATACACCCCTTCCTAGCTCCAGTTTTACTCAAGGCTCAGCCTATCCAGCTATTATCAGCTTCGAAGCCTCTTGGAACATTCTCTTTCACCCTCTTCCCCCAGCTAATTACTCACTACAACTCCTGCTTATTTGATGGCATCATCAGAAAAGGTTACTTCTTAGTTTTGCAATACAAGAGTTTCACAAATTTTCTTCTATTATGTGAGCTTTGATTTCCATTGCACTTTATAAAAACCTCAAAGGAAAATGCAAGCAATTTTTTTTCTATTCAAGTTTTATTATCATTATAGGACTCTTTACCAAGACTTCTTTCCTTTCACTAGTCAAGGAAGTTGTGTTTTCCTCCAAAAATTTGCTTGATTATTTTCAAGTGTTGCTGAAAGAGTAGTTTCAAGCAGTTATTACGTAGGTGTCTTATTTTTTAAACAAAAAATACCAAGGTTTAATTATTGAACTCATATAATAAGTAATATGTGTGCATATCTTATACTGTTTAGATGGACAGCTGATGCTTGTTATTGATTCCTTCACTGTGGTTGCCATAGTGGTTGCCATAGTGTTGCCTTCACTGTCAAGGTCACTGTGTGAATGGTTATAGGGAGTATAGAAGAGTGATTAGGAACATGGCGTCTAGAATGAGACTGCCTGGCTCAACCACCTGTTAGTCATGTGACCTTAGAAAATGTATTTAACCTCCCTGTGCATCAGTTTTCTCATCTACAAAATGGAGATAAAAGGAATAGCAATTCCCTCATATGGTTGTTGTAAGAATTAAATGAATTAAAACTAGGGAAGTGCCTACAATGTAAGCCATTGGTTGTTTGGATAATAATACAAAAAGCAATAGGTAAGGTGACAAGCTCATTTTTTCAAAAAACTTGTTTGCAGAACTCTGAAAAATAACTAGAGCAATATTAGATTTCTGTTTATCCACATTTTCAATTTTCATCTCAATAACAAACCCTCTTAACAGTATCACAAGTACAATGCTAAATCACCAGGTTCCCTGTCAACAAAAGTCCCAGTTTTTTCCATTTCCTCACCACCTATGAATTTTTTTCAACTCTGGGTTTTGCACACACATACATGCACACACACACACAAGCACATAGACAAAAAAAATCTGTTGATTTTGCTTATACTTAAGTAAGGCAAAACTTTTAAAAGCTCTAAACTTCAAATCATCTTTTCCCCAAATATCTTCAAGTAATTTAATTCTTAGAACATGGCTGGCAAACTTTTTCTGCTAGCACCAGATAATAAATATGTAAGGCTTTCCAGGCCATAGATCTCTGTTGCCACTACTCAATCCTGCCACTGTAGCTCCAAAGCAGCCACGGACAACAGTAAATAAATGAGTGTGGCTGTGTTCCAAACAAAAACTTTATTTACAAAAAAGGGTGGTCAGCCGGATTTAGTCTGCAGGCCATAGTTTATCAACTCTGTCTTAGACATTACTCCATATTTATCTGGTGACTTTGATTATCTCTAGTAAAATGCAACATACTTACGGTGAGAGGAAAAATTCTGTGAAGCAATAAGCTACAGAAAATAACTTGTGAAGTACAGAAGGTACATAGGTACATATAAAGTAGAGGAAAAACAGAGGAGAGGCAACTGCAGGTGAGAAACAGATGATAGTTCAATTCCCCAAGGTAACAGTTCAGCAGGAAACAGATCAAAACATGCACAACTTTTGTTTTCTGCCTCAGAGTGCTTACCTGTATAAATACACATATTCATCTCTACTCTCAAATAACCAGTCAGAGCCACACACATCACTAGTACAGTTCATAAAACTCTGTGCCCCAAATGACATCATCAGCCCACTGAAACAACACATTCTTCTTCCCAGGGCTCAGCAGTGAATCCCTCATCATCTTACCTAGAATTCTTCTTTTCATATGTCTGTATCTCAGGAATAAACAGCAACTATGGTTATTGTTAAGAATGTTTGGTTCTACTTCCAAAGTTAACAGATACTTTCAAGTTAATCAATTTTATAATAATCTCTAATTCCTTAATTATGATTCCATTAAACAAACCATAAGGATCCATCACAATGGGCCTGAATCAAGGCTGTGGTTGAATGAACTGAAAAGTGAAGCCATGATTAATCAGTGAAGAATTAATAGAATTTGATAGTGAGGCCAGGGTTGGGTTTGGGATTTGGGGATCTTTGTTTTTGTTTTTGTTTTGGTGTGTTGATTGTTGTATCCCTAATGCTTAGAACAGTGCCTGATACTCTACAAACGCTTATTGAATGAATGAATGATCGAATGAATGAATGAACAGACATATAGAGAGAGCAGGGAAATTTGATCTGCAGAATATTACACAAGCAGTGAAATGCATGTCATTTTCTATCATTTGGTGGCTTCAACACCTCTTCACAACACCTTGAAAAGACGTCTGCAAATTTCAAACCACCTCTTTGCAAAATTGATTTCTTAATGTCACTAGGCTCCACACATTCACAGCCCACGCTCTTTCAGTTGCTAAGTGCACTGGATTGTCACAGTATGTTCCAGAGTCTCCAGATTTCTCTCAAATGCAAAAAATGTTTTTCTAATTGGAAGCAAAATCCTTGTCTTTCAAATACGATATTCTCTGAAGTGAGGAAAAAGAACCGTTAGATTTCAATCAATTCAAATTAAAACTGATTTCCCAAAGCAAGGGAAAGCTTATGAGCTCTAAAATTCAATAATATTATTTCACAACTCTGACTCAAAGATGATTTATAGATTAGTTTTGCATTATTAGCTTCACTTCATTAGGAATGAAAATCATAACATACTACTGGAAGTATCTATTCCTAATACGCATTGATAACTACTATTGAGGAGATGTACAAGAGACTGAATTTTTTAAGCCAACAATATAAACAAAATTTAGGCAAAAGTTTAAGACTATGATGAAAAGAAGGGGAAAAAGCTATGGCAAGAAATTAGTAAGAACATTTAAATTTAAAGGGTGTAATTATATACAAAGTTTAACAAGTATTTATTGAGTGAGAGCACAATAACAAAGTAGGAACCAGTTGGGTATAAAATGCAGTTTACAAACCTGAAGAGTTTAGAGACTAATAGAAAACGTTGGTCATTCATTCATTCAACAAGTTGTGGGGGTTTTTTAAAGACTTATTCGTTTGAAAGAGAGAGCATCATTGTGAGAGGGGAGGGCCAGTGGGAGACAGAGAGACTGTCAAGCAGACTCCCTGCTGGACAGAGTCTGATGCTGAGGCTGGATCCCATGACCCTGAGATCATGACCTGAGCCAAAATCGAGAGCCTGACAATCAACCTACTGAGCCACCCAAGCGCCCCAGCAAGTTTTAATCAAAATATTTCACTGGGTACTAAATCTTAATGATTGCATTATAGCTTGGAACACTTCAACATATGTAATTGATCTTAAAGTTTTACTTTCAGATTTTATTATGCTACATGGAATACATGGTTTTTTTTAAAAAGAGACTAAATTATAGAACCAGAAGACTTTCCATAACTACCACCACTAGGTGGGGTAACTACTATTACATTATAGGGTATCTTTTCACACATCTTGAAATAAGCACATACAAATTGACACAAATGCCTTTTTTAAAAAACAAAAGTGGTATCATACTATACAAAGAGCCAGGTTAGCATACTGCTGGAGAGCCCGGGCTTTAGGCAACACCACTTCGACACAAATCCCACCTCTACCCCTAAGTTACCTTTGGTAAGTTACTATACATCTCAATGCCAAAATTTTCTAGACTTTAAAGTGGAAATAAGACCAATACAAATGTCATAGCATTACTGTAAAAAATGAACACTCATAATCACTTAAAACAGAGGCTGGTACATTCTAGGAACCCAACCAATGTTAGTTATTATTATGCAATTTGTGATCTTATTAAGATTATATTGTGGACCTCCTTCCTCCACTTAATTTTTTTGCAAGGACCAAACAGTACCATGGTATGGATTTATTATAATTCCTATAATACATTCTCTTGTTATTTTATGTACAGTTTGCTCCAAGGTACTCACAAAGAATGCTGCAAATAATATCTTTGTGCCTCTACTTGAATACGTCTAAAGAATAAATGTCTAGAGAAAAAAATGGATGGATCAGAAGAGGTAAATATTTTAAAGTAATTTAAAATTAAATTAAAATTAAAATTATTTTATTTTATGTGTTTTTTATTTATATTATTTTTAATTTTAAAAATTAAAATTAAAATTAATTTAAATATTTAATTTGAGATTCTTCTGAATTTCCCTTCTAAAATAAGTGAACTTATATTTGCACCATACTATGAAGGTGATCTTTTTTCCTACATGGGGTATGTGTGTGTGTTTCGTGTTTGGGCTTTTTTTTTTCTTTTTAAAGATTTTATTTATTTATTTAAGAGAGAGAGACAGTGAGAGAGGGAGCACAAGCAGGCAGAGGGAGAGGAAGAAGCAGGCTATGTTTGGGCTTTTAACAACCCAGATTTTTTTTGTATTTCATGTTTGGGTTTTTTTGTTTTTGTTTCTGTTTTTAAGATTTACTTACTTGTTTTAGCGAGAGAGAGCATGAGTGGGAGAATAGAGGAAGACAGAGAGAGAATCCCAAGCAGACTCCAAGCTGTTTGCAACCCAGACTTGGGACTTGGGGACTCAATGTCATGACCCTGAAATCACTACCCAAGTCAAAACCAAGAGTCCCACACCAACTGACTGCCCCCTGCCCAGGTACCCATCTTTTTGGGGTTTTTAATAACTCAGATTTTTTCTGTGATATAAGGTAGAAATCAACTTTATTTTTGTTAGGTAGCCAAATGTCCCATTACCATTTACTGAGCAGTGTATTTATTCCCAACTTCTTTGAAATGACATTCTTATTACATACTTAATTTCCACATATACATAGCTCATATCAAGTTTCTACTTGCTATTTTGTTCTATTGAAACACTTGTCTTTCTCTGACAGTACCAAATCACTTTGTTGTTACTATACTATCGTAGTATACTTCAATACCTGTTAACTTTATATTCTTTTTATTTTTTTTTAAGATTTTATTTATTTATTTGACAGACAGAGATCGCAAGCAGGCAGAGAAGCAGGCAGAGAGAGAGAGGAGGAAGCAGGCTCCCAGCTGAGCAGACAGCCCGATGCGGGGCTTGATCCCAGGACCCTGAGATCATGATCCGAAGGCAGAGGCTTTAACACACTGAGCCACCCAGGTGCCCCTCTTTATATTCTTTTTAAAACTTACTCCAGGACTCACTGTCATACATTATGAGATAGCTCCCTGACCACGAAAAGCTAATGTTTCTCTTTCATTATGTGATATTGTTGCTGAAAAGCAACCCCCTACTTGGGGACTACATTTCTCAGCACCAGCCTTTTACATCTAGGTAGGACCATGTGACTAATTTTCACCAGAGGAATGTGAGCAAATACAGTATGTGTCATTTTCAGGTCAAAATGATGGGGAAGCAGGGATGCTTTCTTCATCGTCATTGTCCCTATCCAAGGACTCCAAGGACCTAACAGAAGGCCAGAACCACAGAATGGAAGATTCCTGGCTTCCAGAATGATCTTATGGAAGTCAACCTGACCAGGAACTCTTGCACTTGACTAAGAGTAAGAAATAAACCACTTGCTGTAAAAAGCCAATAAAGTTTAGGGGTTTATCTAGTACCTTAGCTAATATAGAGATGATGGATTATAAATGGCATTTTTAAAAAAGATTTTATTTATTTATTTATTTGACAGACAGAGATGACAAGTAGGCAGGGAGGCAGGCAGAGAGAGGGGGGGGAAGCAGGCTCCCTGCTGAGCAGAGAGCCCGATGCAGGGCTTGATCCCAGGACCCTGGGATCATGACCTGAGCCTAAGGCAGAGGCTTTAACCCACTGAGCCACCCAGGTGCCCCTATAAATGGCATTTTTTAAAATTCAATTAGGATTTTAATTGGGAGTACATTTTATTTATAGGTTAAATTAAAGAGAATTGACATCTCAATATTGAGTTTTCACATCTAGGATAAATCATATCTTTGCATTTATTCTGGTCTTCTTTTGTAACCTTCAGTAAAGCTTTGGTTTTTTCTTTATGCAGATCCTAAACATTTCTTACTGTTTATTTCTATATATTTTTGTTGTAGTACAGCTGCAATCCTTTTCCATTACATTTTCTGTTTGACCATTTTTTGTTCATATACAGAATGTTTGCTTTTATAGGATTGTCTTTTATCATCTTACAGAATCTTGTTTGTGTCATTGACTCATTGGTTTCATTTCTTGCATTTTATTTCTAGCAAACAGTTTTACCTCTTTCTCCCCCAGATACCTCTTCTTCTTTTTTTTTTCCCTTTTGCACATCAGCTAGGATCTTGAAAATAATATCGAAAATAGTAGAGATAGCTTTTTTGCCTACTTCTCCTTTTAAATAAAATTTCATTAATAGTTAACCGCTAAATGTTTCATAGTGATTTGATGAATGCCTTTTATTAGGTAATGGAAATCTCCTTCTATCACTACCTTTTTTTTTTTTTAAAGATTTTATTTATTTGACAGAGAGAGATCACAAGTAGGCAGAGAGGCAGGCAGAGAGAGAAGGGGAAGCAGGCTCCCTGCCGAGCAGAGGGCCAGATGCGGGACTTGACTCCAGGATCCTGAGATTATGACCTGAGCTGAAGGCAGCGGCTCAACCCACTAAGCCACCCAGGTGCCCCTATCACTACCTTTAAAAAAGGTATATATTTTTTGTTGTTGCTGTTGTTAAATCAGGATGGATCTTAAATTTTAACCAAATGCCCTTCCTCTCTGTTTAGATAATTTATTGTTTTATTTCTTTAATATAGTATATCGTATAACACATTTCCTAAATATTAAAACACATTTTCATTTTATGAAATCCCTTCTTGGTCATTGTATTTAATGTGTTCAGCCATTTATGTAGTATCTTTGGGCACACCTGCATGTCAGAGATTGGTTAACGGGGGGTGGGGGGTGGGGGGGGTACAACATTCTCATCAGGATATTCTACCCTGTAGAACAAAATTCAAAAATTTCATTTTTTCCTATGTTCTCTAAAGTTGAGTATGTCATCTTTTTTCTGAATATTTGAAAAACTCACTTGTAAAATCAACTAAAGAGAATGTCTTTTGGTGGAGAAAGATCTTTGCTCATTTTCCACTTTTTCTACAATTATTGAACAATGCAAGGTTCTTTGCCTCTTCTTGAATTTTTAAATCATTTTTACATCCCTAGAAAAGTATGTATTTCCAAAAGTATGTTTTTCCAAAGCTTTCTTAATTTGTACGTAATATTCTATTTTAATTTTTCAAAGTTTCTTCGACTTCTGCAGCTATGTCCTCTTTCACAGTTTTAATATTGCTCTCTGAATCTTCTCTCTTTTCCATATTGGATAGGCTAAGGCTTGTCTATTTGAATTGGTTGTTTCAAAAACATCAGCTCTTATTCACACAATTTTATTAAAATTGTGGAAACACTATCGGGAAACATGTATTTTTTTTTTCTCAGATTAAAATTTGTATACATTGCTCTAAATTTAGTGGTGTTTCACCTGAAAAGGCATCTGGAAGCTGAAAAGCAAACTGAACACACTGGTTGAAGTTTATCCTGTCCGCATGTTTGTTTATCTTAGGTGCATGACTCCTTGGGCATTCTTATATTCAAGTTCATGGATCGTTTCATTCTAATTTTCCCAGTACTTACTTATTTTTGGTCTATTTTATCAGTAGGCCAAACACACCTGAGACAGGTGTGTTTTAAGGTTTTTCACCATGATTATAGTTTCTTCAAATTCTCCTTTTTTTCTAATAGTTTCTAAGAGTTTTTGTTTCATAGATTGTAACACTATATTGTTGAGATGATACTGCTCCTCCTCATTATAGCTTTTTAATGGATTTTATTTTTATCAATATAATTTGGGGTGGTTTTTTGTTGTTGTTGTTGTTTTTCATGGACACTTTTTGCATTCAGAGTAGCCATGTTAAACTGTAATCCCCACCTTTTCCAGTGGATTGGTCCAGGGTAGGTATTTTACTGGCTGAGCCAACAATTTCTTCCTGAAACTCATTATTTGGGATTGTGAGACTCACCAGCAATTGAAATGGTAACACAAAGCCCAGATGGCATGGGCACTGCCAGCAGCTGAGTAAAAGAAACTGAACTGCAAAGAGGGGACTAAAGCAGGTACGCAGAAAGACACACAAATAGCAGACTGGGAGGTGGTTTCTTGGATATACTTTGAGTCTGAAGCCTACCTATATTTTTTCTTTAGGCTCTGTGAGATATACTCATTTCCTTATCATAAATTCCCTGTGGCTGAAACCAGTTCATTCATTCCACAATTATTTATGGAGTAGGTCATATGTGCTAAGTCTGTAATTGGTACTAAAGACATAGCGGAAAACAAAACAAGTCCTACCATCATGGAGTTTACATTCTAGTTGGGATTTACAAAATGCCAGCAATAAAGACAAGTGGGGAATATGCTATTTAGATATGTGGTCAGGGAAGGCCAGTCTGAAAGAAGTGAGAGTAAGCCTGGTACTGTCTGGGGGGTGAGCGTTTCTGTAAGAAAGTACAACAAGGGAAAAGGCCCTGAGGCATTAGAGGAATTTTTGGCATTTTCAAGGAATGGCCAGAATATCAGCGTGGCTGGAACTGACTGGGTGTGGGAAGAGGGAGGAAAAGAGGGTGGATGTGTTAGCCAGGGGCTGAGCTCCTGCAGGGGCTTAGAGGCCTTGATAAGGATCTTGGAATCAGAAGCCATTGGACGGTAAAGGGTGGAGGGTGGAGATGATCTGATTACATGTTAATGGATTACTTTGGCTCTTCAGAAGGAAATCATAGACTGTAGATGGGCAAGAACAGAAGCTCGGATGCCAATTGGAGGCTCTCGCAGTAGCAAGGGACATTAGAGTCTAAAGCAAATTCACGGAGGTTCGTGGTTGGATGGAAGTTGGATGGAGGTTGTGGTTGGATTCTGGCTATATTTTAAAGGTAGAGGATCCCTTGATGGGAATTTAAAGCGGGAGAGAAAGGGAGAAGTTAGGGACTTTAAGGTATTTGGTCCGGATAAAAATGATTACCAGTTTTCAGTAATTCTGACGTTCCAGTATACCTTGCTCTAGCTAGGTATTAAAATATCATTATGGTTCTTTGTTAAATGCCTGTTTTTCAGCATTTTTGAAGAATCTGAATCATGTATAGTTGAAGACCTATGTGTTATCAACGACAGGATGTATATTATTCAACTTTTCAGCCACATCCATTCTGTTATTCAGCCATCTTTTGAGCTACTGAGCTGTTGGCTATGTGGTAGGTATTTTGTGTGGGAGGAGAGGATGCCCAGGTGTTCTGTATTTGCAGCACATGCCTTCTATTTAATGATTTTGTCCTATATCCTACATTAGTCTTGTCAAGACACGCTACATGTTGTTTATTCGCGTCCCCCACCCCCAACCCCGCCCCCAGTAAATTACAAACAACAGCAGTTAGAGCTATTTTTTTCAAAGCGACAACTGGGGCTTAAATCACTAAAAGGATAACATACCCCCCCCCCCCAAGAAGATCGAGACAGTCTCATGATCTTTCATGAAGAAGGAAGACCAAAACCAGGACTGAGCACTACAAATTTTAACTTTCCATACGCAAGGAAAGGAAAAGACTGTTCTTTGGTCAAAGACCCAAATTGTGAATAGGCAACCACAGTTAAAGCACGTGCTTTATCAGCTAACATTAATAGCCTCACTGTTTCTGAAAGTTGGCAAATCAAAGCTGGCCCTTGGCTTCCAGAAACCAGCCAATCAGCGATAAAACCCACCTCCTTAAAGTCAGCCAATCAGTGACAGCTCCGCCCTTTGAGACAACAGCCAATCAGCAAATGCCTTAAAGTCAGCCTGTCAACAGCCTCCTTACTCTGGAGACAGAAGGAATGAATGCACCTGAAAATCAGGCAATCCCTAAACACAATACTTCTAAAAGCCCACAAAACCTTGAATGCCATACTTTCTTAAAACTTCTCATAAGATCAGATTTGGCCTTGGGGCACCTAGGAGGCTCAGTCAGTTAAACATCTGCTTCAGCTCAGGTCATGATGAAGCCCCACATTGGGCTCCCTGCTCAGTGGGAGCCTGCTTCTCCTTCTCCTTTGCCTACTGCTTCCCCTACTTGTGCTCTCGCTTGCTCTCTAACAAATCAATCAAATATTAAAAGAAAAAAAATCAGATTTGGCTTTGTCTGCAAGCAAACCAGAGGTTTTTGTTTTTTTTGTTTGTTTGTTTTTCTTTTTGCATTAGCTATAGAGTTCGGTTTATCATTAGTGCATTAATTCACAACCTTTTCAAAGTTCAGCTTCTGTTTATGTGAGTTGGACTTGAGTGTGACAGACACAGTAATGCTGCTGTGAGATTATCGAATTCAGCCTTTTCGTTGCTGGCAGTGGTTGCCATTACCTATTTTTTTGTTTGTGTATATGTGAATGCAAAAATGCCAATACCCAAATGTAAATTTTGTGATGAATTTTCTGAACGGTGGATTTTCAATAAATAAGGAAAAAGTCATTTTGAAGCTCTCAGTATGCAATTATTTACTTAATATCAGAAATGGTGGAAAGTCAGACACAAACCAATAGTATATAACAGCTATGCACACCAGATACAGCATTTTCTCAACTTACCAAAGAAAGTGCTAAAATTAGCAACTTGTTATTAAGAGAAATTCAGATGCAGACGATAAAATAGTCAGAGAAGCAGTTGTAATGGACTTCCACACCATATATCCACATAAGTCTCTCAAGATCAAATGATCTAGCTGAAGTATCCCTATTGCCCACAAGAATTTGTTCAATGTATTTTTTAGAAAAAAACTTATGAAACATGTACCCCTTTAAGTGTAAAGGTTATTCATAAAAGGAATAATGTTACCATGGACAGAAAAAGAAATTGTAACTTGAAATGGATAATTATGGCACTTGCCATGACAATTACATTCTTCATAGAATTCTACTGTTTCAAATGGTTGTTACTAACCACTCTTCCAACAGGGCAACAAGTGGAATCATTATGCATCGTGTTGTTGAAGAGGGAAGAAAAATTGATAATACTCTTTCTTGTCAGTGGACAATGTTTTTAAAAGTTATTGATCTAGAGATCAGAGCATAATCAATAAAAAAGCAAGTTATACCTGAAAAATGGGATTATGTGCTTCAACAAGTCAAATTTGAATACCAATTCTCCAAGTTGTTAACTTCATGCCCATATATGTTCAGTATACTGACTCATATTATTAATTTTTTGCATATTTTTTCATTGATAAATGTTCAGTGGACAAAAGAATGAAATAAGGTAACCACTGTCGAAATTATCCTATGTAAATGGAACACAGGCTATAAATGCAAGAGATTTTATAAGCAAATTCTGCATGACAAGGAATTACTAAGGAGAGACAAAGGAAATATAATTTTAAAAAGTGGCACAAAAGGGTGCCTGAGTTGTTTAGCAGGTTAGGCATATGCCTTCAGCTCCAGTCATGAGTCCCCTCTCCCCCCACCCCATATCAGGCTCCTTCCTCAGCAGGGAATCTGCTTCTCCCTCTCCCTCTGTCCCTTCCCCTGCTTGTGCTCTCTCTCTGTCAAATAAAAAATAAAACCTTAAGAAAAAAAGTGGTCTGAGAGTTAGATATTTAGAATTTATTTTGCATAAAAAGTAATTTTTAGGGCACCTAGATGCCTCATATAGTTAAGTGTCTGCCTTCAGCTCAGGTCATGATCCCAAGGTCCTGGGAGTAAGTCCTGCATCAGGTTCCCCGCCCAGCAGGCAGTCTGCTTCTCCCTCTCTCCTTGCCTCTCCCCCTGCTTGTGCTCTCTCTTTCTCTCTAATGAATAAATAAAATCTTTAAAACAAAAAACAAAAAAAAGTAATTTTTAGCATAAGTATGCCCCATACAATATTTTCTTAATGCACATATGCATGGCCAATTAGAAATATTTAAAATATAACTGAATGTTTTTTATTTTTATTTGCTCCTTCTGGCAACCTGAAGGGAGGGGCAATTCTTTTTTTAATTTCCTAGAATTTAGATTGCTTCTTTTAAAAATAGCAGCCTGCTCTTTTTCATGGATATAAGACATTCTCATGGATCTCTCTGTTTCCTCATAGGAAATTTCTTTTGTTTCTACATTGTGGTGTCATTCTTTTATGCTGTTGATTTTCCTCAAGTGTTTCGGAATTCTTGGTTACTCACACTTAAGAATTGCAGGTTTAGATTGGCCCATTTAGGTAGCTGGAGTGCTTGAGTTCATGAAATCCTTGTTTTCTTGGCAATCTATGCAATTCTTGAGTAGGGAAGAGAGTCAGTGTGGACAAGTAGTCTTTCCTTTACCGGAAATAGCAAGCTTGCTTTCTGGATGCAACTGCTCTCCATACTTTACGACCGACAGAAATAATGTCCTGGTTTGCCTGGGAAGGCCACAGGATACTTCTTATCCTGGCACAATTATTAATAGTGCTTGCTTTTATTCAAAAGTGTCCCAGTTTAGACAACAAATTATACTTTCATCCTTCTTATGACAGATGGAAGCTAGCTGGGATATTGTCCTATTTCTCTCTCTGGCCCCAGCACCCACCTTGGGAGAGGCTGGTGCCAAATATCCCAGTAAATTTCAAGAGCAGAATTCACAGCCTCAAGCAGGGGGCAAATGCGCCAGCAGTCGCTTGGAGAATAAAAGACTGACACAGTTACTCCACAGCGCTGTAATTAATTACCTTACGGACTCCCCTCCTCCGCCCTATTACTTAGCATCTTAGGTTTCTTTTTCAGGGGTTATCAGAGCTGCTATCTTTCACCAACCAGGATTATAGGGTGTTTGGGTTTTTTTTTAAACCCTGGTGGATGGTCTCATCCATGACTAACCCTATCTGCTTTAAATATTTATTTTTTAAGATTTTATTTATTTATTTGACAGAGATCACAAGTAGGCAGAGAAGCAGGCAGAGAGAGGGGAGAGAGAGGAGGAAGCAGGCTCCCTGCTGAGCAGAGAGCCCAATGTGGGGCTCCATCCCAGGACCCTGGGATCATGACCTGAGCAGAAGGCAGAGGTTTAACCCACTGAGCCACCCAGGTGCCCCTTTAAAACTTTTTTTTTTTTTTTAATATTTTTGTTATTCACTTGACAGAGGAAGAGAGCACAAGCAGGCAGCGTAGCAGAGGGAGAGGCAGAAGTAGGCTCCCCACTGAGCAGGGAGCCCGAAACGGGGCTCGATCCCAGGACCCCAAGATCATGACCCAAGCCGAAGACAGTCGCTTAACCAACTGAGCCACCCAGGCGCCCCACCCTACCTGCTTTAATGTTCAATATTAAGCCTGTAGCAGCACCTGTAATAACAATAATTATAGGCAGGATGTGAGAACTTTATGTGTCAGGTGCTGTTCAAAGCACTTTACTTGTACACGTCCTCACACCACCCTTCAAGGTAGGTACTTTTATCTCCATTTTCCAGTTATGGAAACTGAGGCACGGAGAGGGGAAAGTAATTTACCCAAAGGCTGGAAGACCCAGAGAGAGTAAGCAACTTACCAAGAACTCAGCAATTGAGTCCATAGCTTACATTCTTCACCAGCACCTAGATTAAATCCCTCATATCAGATGATAGCCCTTTTCCTGGCTTTCTAGAAATGCATGGGGTTCCCCACTTGTATACAGTTCTGTCATTTTTGTGGGGCTTTGAGAGGAAGAAGAGGTTACCTCAGGAGGTCAGTTAACTATTTGGAACCTGAAGCTTAGCTTATCAAACTTTTTTTTTTTTTTAATCAAACTCAGGTGTTCTGTCATATTGAAGAAGGGCTTCTGGTCCAAATGATTATTTGTTGTTTTTCCAGTCAGTCGAAATCTTCTATTAACCTACCCTTGGCTAATGGCCCAAACATCCACATAGCACTTCCCACTGCTTTATCTAGAAAGCTGGGTGAAGATCTGGGATAAAAGCAGAAAAAATACCATGGAAATTTCCATACCGCCCTGGGAAACTCCACATAGGTACTTTAAGGGGCCACCCCAGGGTCATAATAGGGCCTCCCTTTATAGTATGCAGACCTAAATCCTATTATTTTAAATCAGAAAGAGATAGGGACAATGGAGGCTGATTCCATTAGTTTGCAAATAAGAAAACTAATTGCACAGAGATCAAGTGATTTACCCATCATCTCCCAGTTAATTAGTATAATTAGTGACAAGGCCAGAATTACCAGCCTATGTCCTAAGAATTTTTTTCAGTCTGTCTCACTGCTTCTCTTTTTGGTTACTTTGGGAACAGAAAGAGAAAATCATCAAAATCATGTTATTATATGTCCAGAAATGATTGTTTTCTGTAGGTTCGATCTCAGTGTTCTTTAGGACCCATACTTTTGTAAAAATTACTATCTCAGTTTTAATGTTCTGATTGCCGTAACTGTCATGGTTCCCTACAATATTTTCCAGGTTTTTCTGTGATATACATGCCAGTACACTAAACCACGCTTCTTTTCACCTCCAAAATAGCATTGACTCATATCTGTTCAAATATATTAACATTTTCATCTCAACTGACTCACTTGCCAGGAGCAACAGGCTTTTATGCCAGTTCCCAGCATAAGCCATATCACCCCTCTGCTGGATAAAACAAAGAAATATTATTCTACTTTTAGGCTAATGAACTTTGAAAAGTGAAATCCTTTTCTTTTTCTTGTCCCCCCACCCCCCACAGCAATTGGCTTTTTGGGTTACAGATATGTTCTAGAAATTGCAACATCAGAAAGGCTAAAAGTGGCAGGGTAGGGGGAGGCTTTAGGTAAAGGGAAAGGGGGAGAATTACAAGATATTTCCTAATTTATCAAGAGATGAATATTTCACATTCTAAATATGAAATAAAATGGTTTTCTTATCCAGGACTAGAAGGAAATGTTGTAGAAGGAAAAAGAAAAGTCAAGTAAAAATAAGCTGATAAGTTTTCATTATTTGTTATAGGAAAGAAATAGCTATCAACATTAAATAATCTGTTTGGAAGCATATTAGGAAATAAATTCTAAAATGTCTATTGTTCATAAGCCATAAGTTCAAGATAAAAAGCAGTAATTCTTGTTGATTCATATCTCTGTCTTTTCTCCCTGACTGTCTCTAGCTAAGAAAGCTGCAAAGCTACAAGATCTGCTAACACTATCTCCACCTTTTAGGACAACCAGGTAACCCATCATTCCCTCAGCAGATGCATTTCCGTGAAGTCAGCAAAATCCCCCTTTCCATCCCACCCACCAACACCTACCCAGCCATTTGCCTCCTGACACTGATGCCTCCAGTTCCTCCTCTCAGCGGAACATCCCACCTGCACGCCTGTTAATCCTAGCTAAAATGGTATCTTTTCCTATTTAATTGTTCTCTCTAGCTCTTTTTGCTATCGCAAATGATCTCATGCTTACATATTTGTTGTCTGTCGGCTCTTTCAGAGAAGATTTTGTCTATCTATTTTACTAAGCATACAACTCCCATTTCTAGAACAACGCCTGACACCTAGGAGGTGCTTAAAAATATTTGTTGAATGAATAATTTATTTGGTTCCCTGGAAGCTTTAGAGCATCTTGGGCCCTGGGATATCAAAGAGCAGCTATCAACTCTCACACCTTGCCCACTTCAGTCATCACTTGGAAATGTCCCACCTCTGAACTTTTAAACCCCATGGACATTTGCTCCCGTTGCTAGCCCCTCTTTCTCTGGTATATTCTCTACTGCATTATTTCCGAAAGCTCTGGACTCCTCAGTTGTAACATGAATGCTCTACCCACTCTATTTAAGGCTTCACTTCTCATATCCTGCTTCAGCTGAGCTTTGTAAAAGAGTAGTTTACACCCACTAGCTTGATTTTACTGTCTCCCACTGTCTCAACCCAAGTATTTTGATTTCTGTTCACACAGCTCTATCAAAAGTGCCTTTGCCAATGTTACCACCCCACAATCCCATCAGATCATAAAATCATTTTCAAAACAGAAATCTAATATCAAATATTAGGAATATGTGGGGAAAGAGGAACTCTCTTCCAGGTGGAGTAAAAAATGGTACAACCATTTTGGAGAGCAATTGGTAAAGTTGAAGACGCGAATTACCAACAACATATTCCATTAGAAAAGCTCTCTCACATGAGCCCAAGAAGCCCTGTGTATGAGTGTTTGTTACAGTGTTGTAATAGCAAAAACGTGGAAATCACCCAAGTATCCATTGTGGTAGAGACTTGTACTTGGTCTCCAGAATTCACCTTCCCCTTCATCGGTAACTGAACAACCAAATTTTAGACATGTGGTTACTTAGAATAAAGAGTCCTTTGGGGCACTTGGGTGGCTCAGTGGGTTAAGCCTCTGCCTTCAGCTTGGGTCATGATCCCAGGGTCCTGGGATCGAGCCCCGCATTGGGCTCTCTGCTCAGCAGGGAGCCTGCTTCCCCCCCCCACCCCGCCACCCCTCTCTGCCTGCCTCTCTACCTACTTGCGATCTCTGTCTGTCAAATAAATAAATAAAATCTTTAAAAAAAAAAAAAGAGAGTCCTTTTCCCACTCTCTTTTTTAGCTGTGTTCATGTGAATTCATTTTAGATAATGGGATGTAAGCAAAATTAGAGAATGAAGCATCCTCTTTTTCTTCCTTCAACTGTAAGAATGCAAATAATGTCTACCAGAGCTGGAGCCATCCTTTTGAGCTCTGAGATGACCTGTACATGAAGGTCCAGATGTAGAGGAGTAACAAGATAGAGGGAGTCTGAGTCCCTGAAACTGTGCCACTCCATGCCATTCCCAGAAAACCACCTTTGGACTTACACACAAAAGAGAAACATTTTTTTATCTTGTTTAAGACCTTGTTGTTTTGGGTTTTTTTGTTGCTCATCTTTAGCCAGACTTAGTCCTAACAATCAGAACAGTGTATTCATTAAACTGACTTTAGTATAGCAATAAATAAACAAAAGAAATCTATCCACAGGGATAAATCTCAAACATAATATTGTTTAGAATAGGAAGTACAAAATAATATTATTTGAGTTAAAAATGTATGATATTATATTTATTGTTTACAATAAATATTCTTACATTAAATAAATATTCTTACATGAAAAAAACATAAAAATTATTCATGACAACTTCAAGATAGTGGTATCCTTACAGCAGGGATTTTTCTGATTCTATATGGAGTAACCGGCTACATTACTGATCATCTTATCAGCCAGGTTGGTCAAAAGCAAACCAAGGGGTGCCTGGGTGGCTCAGTGGGTTAAAGCCTCTGCCTTCTGCTCAGGTCATGATCTCAGGGTCCTGGGATCAAGGCCCGCATCCGGCTCTCTGCTCAGCAGGAAGCCTGCTTCCCTCCACCACCCACCCTCCCCACCCACCCCCCCCCCCCGCCCACCACCCCTCTCTCTGCCTGCCTCCCTGCCTACTTGTGATCTCTGTCTGTCAAATAAATAAATAAAATCTTTAAAACAAACAAACAAACAAACAAACCAAGTAAAAGGCCCTCAATGTGTCTTGTGGAGAACTTTCAAGGTTGATCCATTCACCCTTCCCTTGTAAATCACTGCCACTGAAATAAAGCCCTGATCTTCAGTATTTGAGTCACTCATGAATGATACAAGGTGAGACAAGCTGTTTCTGGGATGTGCCTTTGTGAAAACCAAGCCAAGAAGGTTATCCTGCCAAGTTTCAGTAGAACTTTAGCAGAAGTGGCCTTGCCTAATTGGCCACTGTGGATCAACAATAACTTATTCATATTCACCAACTCTTTCCTGAATATATACCGAGTTAGGGTTAGGAATATTTACCTTGTAAATTAATGTGAGTGAAACAAGAGCTGGCTCCATTATTTTTTTATGTGGAGGAAATCTGATCCTGAGACAAGAAAATCAGCCTGTGAGCCATTTTCAAGTTTCTAATAATGGTGAGAATAAAATACACCATTTATTGAGTACTTACAATGTGGCAGATATGTTACATATATTTGCTGATTTAAAATATATTTTTTAAGATTTTATTTATTTATTTGACAGAGAGAGAGATCACAAGTGTCAGAGAGTCAGGCAGGGGGGCGGGGGGGGGGGGAGCAGGCTCCCTGCTGGGCAGAAAGCCTGATGCGGGGCTCGATCCCAGGACGCTGAGATCATGACCTGAGCCGAAGGCAGCAGCTCAATCCACTGAGCCACCCACGCGCCCCTAAAATATTTTTCACAACAACCCTAAATATAAATTTAAAAACCGAGACTTAACAATGGCTTGTGGTCACATAGGTAGAAAGGGACTGAACCTGGATTCTGTTTAAAGAGCTTTCTAACTCTTAAGTCTATATTCTCAAATATTGTGCTAGTCCATTTACCACCACTAACAGTATTTACTGTCATGGGTTAGTCACATGAACTGGTAAACTAAATAGTTGATTACATTGTGCATCTAGAATGGTGTTACAGTATGCACAGGCTATTGAAGGGTTTACCTGTCCCCAGACATCTTCTCCACATTCTGTAATGCTGTTACCACATATATCACTTTTGGGGTTAAGTAATGTGCCCCAGAATACTAGTAAAGTTTATCTCCTTTAAGGGGGACATTCTCATTGACAAATCCATGGATTAATTTAATACATTAAACTATAATTTAATAACAAACTACTAGCATTAGATTCCCAAAGGAATGAAATGCCTTTCTCATACACTTTAATGGATAATGTAAAAGTCTTTTTAAAAGGATCAGATTCCCTTGGGAGAAAAAGCAGAGGGACCTGGGGAAAGAAATGATACCATAGAGGAGCAGTATACCTTGTGGTTTCGGTATCTTAACCTGAAATGGAATGTTGTAGTTTGAAGAAATATTGACAATTACCTATCACAACCTCCTGCATTATCACACCCACAGAAATACACCCTTTATGAAAGTGAAAGATTAGCTCAGAGTTATTCCTCCATTTGTTCATAGCCACGTAAGTAGATTTTAACTACTCAAAGATGAAATCATGAGCCTTTTCACGCCAAGATTATTTCTCTGTCAAAATTTGAGGAGAAAGTGCCAAAAAGCAGAAAATAATGAAGAAGGAAAGAAATATTTGGCCCAATTCATAATTTTAACCAGCACAAGCCTACCCATCCACCAACTGCCTTTATCTGGTTTGGAATGGGAGGAAGGGAAAAGACAGGACGTAAGGAGATGGCTAGGTGGGTGCCAAGGGCGTTCTGCCTCTGTTTGGGGGAAAAAAGCTGTTCAAATCACTGTGAGCTGGAGCTCTGATTTCTGCTTCTTTCTTCCTTCAAGCCCACAGCTGATTTGAGGAAGAAGGAGAGGCAGCTTTGATAATGGGAGGAGAGGCTGCTGTCAACGAGTCAGAGAACTCATCCTATCCATTTCCGGCCCAGTCTTCTACCAACCCTTAACATCCCTGTCAAGAGGAGTCCCAAGCTCTGGTGACAAGGAGCCCAACTTCTCCCTGGACCGATCTCAGTTTTGAGCCAAAGTCAAGCTTGCTATGGTTCTACCCTCTTGTCCTAGTAACCCCCTCTGAAGCCATTCAAGCAGGTCATGGAACCTCCTGTCCATAATAATCCTTCACATATCCAATAGGTCAAGTAATAATAACAACAGCAAACACTTACATGTAATGCTAGGTATGATTATCATTGGCACCACAGAAAACTGAGGCAGGGAGAGGTTAAGCCCCTTGCCATGCTCTCATAGCTAGTAGGTGTTCAAGCGAGGATTTGAGGTGTTCAATCACTGTGTTACACAAGCGTTTCCTCCCTATTTCTTGCTCCCCCATCACCCACTCTTCCTATGACAGGATTCTCCATCCCTTTCACCCTTTCCTTTGACGCATACTCCAGTTGGTCAAGGCTGCTTTTCACACAGTCACCATGCAAGACTGAGTTCTTTGGGAAGCAGGCTCCGATACGCGTTTAGAGCCTGTAGGGTGTTTATTTTATTTTTTTAAAAAAGATTTTATTTATTTATTTGACAGAGATCACAAGTAGGCAGAGAGGCAGGCAGAGAGAGAGAGGGGGAAGCAGGCTCCCAACTGAGCAGAGAACCCAACACAGGGCTTGATCCCAGGACCCTGGGATCATGACCTGAGTGGAAGGCAGAGGCTTAACCCACTGAGCCACCCAGGCATCCCTGCAGGGTATTTATGAATGAACATCCTTGATGTCAACACCTGATGAAGGTGAAACAGATGGAGGGATGGGGGAAAAACAGACCTAAGACATTCACACAATTATGGTAGGTGTATATTATCAAAGGTTATTCATAGGTTACTCTGACAATGTAAACCATTTTCATGGAGTGGATATAAGATTGGCTGACATTTTGACCCCATTAAATTAATAACATGCCCTATTTTTGTTCCAAATGGTAGCTAGGCAAGTTCATCCAGAACCTATTGTCAAAAACAGGACACGATGGTGTTTGTGATAGATGATCATGGAAATCCTTTTACTGATTCAGGCTAATTAAGTAAAAACTTCTGGGTGTTTATACCTCTGCAGAGATACGATTTTGCTTTAAAAATAAAGGTATTGGGGCACCTGGGTGGCTCAGTGGATTAAAGCCTCTGCCTTCGGCTCAGGTCATGATCCCAGGGTCCTAGGATCGAGCCCCGTGTCGGGCTCTCTGCTCAGCAGGGAATCTGCTTCCCTTCCTCTCTCTCTGCCTGCCTCTCTGCCTACTTGTGATCTCTGTCTGTCAAATAAATAAATAAATAAAATCTTAAAAATAAATAAATAAATAAAACATATGTTATTCTTGTAAGTGTAAGGAAAAAGTCTACAGATACCCCTGAAAAGATTAGTAGGCTCCTTATTTGTACAAGTTCTTTTGTTTTTTAGTTTAATAACGCTACTGCTGGTTGATCAACCAAGTTGTTTTTAAGAGCTGCATGGTATTTTGGCAAGTCTGTAAAGTAATAGATAATTAGTCCCCAGGAAAAAAAGGAGTAGAATGCCACAGCCCCCGCAAATCTGTTACTTCTCAGATGCCTGTTACCGTGGCTGCTCCAAATGCTATTAAAGTTAAACCTCAAATTCTTACCTTATTTATTCTTGCAGCCCGTTTATCAACTGTTTATATTTCAGAGCTGCGAAGGGTTGCATTTTTGTTATCCCATTATCCATTTCAGTGCAGTTTATGACTTAGCTAGAGGAATTTTTACAGCACAAATATTAGGGATCATACAAAGGTATAAAAGGGAAATTGGGGGAATATTATTTTAATAATAGCTGCGAATACAGAAATGAGGGAAATTTTCAAGGGGAAATTAAAAACAGGGATGTTGAAATAACAGGAAATGGAAGGTGATGAGGAAGAATCGTCCACCTGCTAAATTAATATGCTCGCATTCAATGTGAACTCCAGTATAGCATTGTTCCTCCGCATTGTTAAGTTTGCTGAAAAGATATTTTAAATGATAATTCCCATCTTCAAGTTGAATAACTTCTACAAAGTAAGCCAGTCACATTCTTCGGATACAAGCCTCTTTGTTACATTTTCACCAGCAGGCAATAGCATCTCCTTCTCATACCCAGCAAAATTCAGGTTACCTCCTAGGACACCAGACATAACTTCTTGCTCTTTTGGAGTGGACCAGCCCTATCTCTTTTACTAAACTCACTCCATTCCTTTGTTAATTTTACATAAAGATTCTCCATGGAAACAGCTCCTTCTGAGTCAGACTGAGAAAAGAGCAAAAGAGCTTGGCTAGGTGTAACCGTTAGAAGTATCTGTATTTTGTTTAACCCCCTTGAACTAATGAGTTCGCTAGAAGTCAAAGAAGAATGGAAAGCTTATCAAATAAGCTGCTCTATATATGGGCAGCTTTCCCATGAGCGAACCCATGATTTCCTATAAGAATTACATAATATGCATTGCACACTTTGCCACGAGTCCTTATCTTGCCTATGATGTAAAGCTGAGCTGTGAGAGATACAGGTCTAAAGAGAAGGGTCAGCCGGAGGCCCTGAACCAACTTCGTAACTGCAAAGGGAAATTGACTAATCTTAGAAATTTGTTTTTCCTTCCTTGTCCTAGGCTTGATCCAACTGGAGGAA
Source organism: Martes martes (assembly GCF_963455335.1). Lineage (NCBI taxonomy): Eukaryota > Metazoa > Chordata > Mammalia > Carnivora > Mustelidae > Martes > Martes martes. Next base: position 24,547,660 of record NC_137895.1, read on the forward strand.
ATTGACTGGTATTTCATGATTTTCCTTTACAATAAGCTGGGAGCAAGCTGCAGAGGAAGCTGGTCAGGTCAGAGCAGAAAGGAAACTGCCTAGCACCTTCGTCAATTTCCTGTTGCATCCAACTGATAGCAGAAAAGAGAGGATGTGATGTTATAGGCTCTGCCTTAGGTTCCTAGATGCTGCTGATAAACGCTGCCACCTTCCAATCAGTGGCTAGTGATTCACAGTTTTCTACCAACTTAATCTAGATTCAGACTTTAAAAACTGCCTCCTAACTGCCCAGACCTTTAAAATGCTTACTTATCCTGTGTAAGATATAAAGAGCCAATAATTAATAGTTAAAGCAGTTCCTTCACAAACAGCCCCCTGAAGATCTACCAGACTCCAGAAATACACAAGATCTGTTTCCAGGGAAATCAGCTCCTTGAGAATTCAGTCTGCTTATACAGACATTTCCATGGGATAATGGGGAGAATGTGTTCTGGTTTAGTCCGGGGTAGGTGTATGTTGGAGACATTTCAGTAGAAACTGTTTCCCAAGAGGGCACATGACTACACTACTCAAAAATGTCAATGACTTTCCCTTAATTATGGAAGGGAACTCTAGTTTGCAAATAATTTGAAAGCCTTACATAACATAGTCCCTACTTACCTTTCCAGAACTGCTCTCAAACTATCTTACTATTATCGTTAAAACACAAATAAATAAAACTGTGTACATTTGGTGTCCCAAGCTCCAACAGTTTGGCTCAGGCCAGGTGAACCAAAATGATCTCACTATTTCTATTCTCTTCTCCACATCTTATCCATAACTCAAGTTGCTGTTTCTCCACCAAGTTTTCCCTAACTATTCCAAGTACAAAGAAATTGCACAAAGCTTGTAGTATCATAGTTACATCTCACTTGTCCATAAATCATTTCCCTGGTGGAGTTTGAGCTGTTTTGTTGTGCAGTTTCTTAATTCTTGCATTCCTGTTTCAGTCTGTATGCTTTTGTAATAATTTTGGAAGAAAGGTGATGTATTTTACTTTTTTATATGCCCACACTCCACCCAGAATAGGGTCTTCAATTCAGCAATACCTATTTTAGACTAATTTATTGAAAGCACATGGTATTAAACAGGAACAGATACAATCATGGATAGGTAAGTGGAGTGGAAGAATCTAGTACTATAAGAAGATAATCATAGGTTTGGGGAATTTAAATAGTTAGGTTCTTATTGACTCTCAGATTCATAATTTAATAGGACATATCTTGACTATTTTCATCAACCAATCAACTAACCTATTAAGCAAACAAAAGCAAATAAAAAGCTCTTCTGAGTTTGGGTAATAATGATGTGGTTTCATCAATTGTAACAAATGTACCACTCCATTGTGGGATGTTGATGGTGGAAGAGGCTGTGTGCGGGGAGGGGCAGGGAATATACAGGAAATCTCAGTTTTGATCAGTTTTGCTGTGAACCTAAAACTGCTTAAAAATAAAGTTTAGGGGAGCCCAGGTGACTCAGTCGGTTGAGCAGCTGCCTTCGGCTGAGGTTGCTCAGGTTATGATCCCAGGGTCCTGGAATCGAGTCCCGCATCAGGCTCCCTGCTCAGTAGGGAGCCTGCTTCTCCCTCTACCTCTGCCCCTCCCCCTGCTCATGCTCTCTTCCTCTCTCTCTCTCTCTCTCTCTCATGCTTCTCAAATAAATGAATAAAATCTTTCAAAAAGTAAAATAAAAATAAAGTTTACTTAAGGAAAAAAGAAAAACCTTCTGAGCACCCAGTGTATTAAGCCTGTTTCCATACCACACCAAACCACTCAGCAATATCTGGTATCGACCCGCGAACCTCTGCCACTTGACATGCTTCTGTCATCACTGTAATAAAATCAGGAGTCCTGGTTGTAAGTGTCACATGACAAGGAGGGATCACAGTCTTTGTACATTGCTTGGACCCCTGGGACACTGCCTTTATGAGACTGCCCAGACTGGCTGGAAATCACAGAAGGGCACACAGAGTTAATGCCTCCATGAACTAGACTTTAGTGAGCGAGAGATAGGAGGAGGGAGGAACCCAACAGATAAATTGTCCTTTGTCTCATCCATGGACCGTCTGGTTTCTTATTGTCTCTCTGGACACCAGGCAATCAGCAATGTTGTGTTGTGGGAGGCCAACTCAGTAATACCTCCTTGCATTCTCTTTCCGTCCTTCCCTGACTCATGCCCTTCTCTTCCTTCTTAGCTCCCTAGGGTTGTACCCCTCTCTAAATGATGGCTATGTAAACTCTTATCTCAGGCTCTGTTTTCCGGGGAACCTGAGCATCTGCCAAATTCAAAATCCTGTGCTTAGTGTAAGGGACAAGACATAGTGCTCTGTAGTTACAAATGCTCTTTCTCTATATTTTTTTTCTTTAATAGGCAATGCATTACATGGTTCAAAAAAGTAAAGAAAAAGTGCAAACCTCCTTCCCACACACATGTGCCTTCGTGTGTTCTTCACCCTATTTCCTTTCCAACAATAATAAATTTAAAACTTTTCAATCAGTAAATACTTCTGGAAGTAAAAACTTCCAGAAAATTTTGTCTGCATAGGTTTCTAACATGTAGGTGTGCCATAATTTACTTACTCATTCGAGTGTAGATGAATCTTTAGGAATCTTTAGGTTGTTTCACTGTGATTGGCTTACAAAGAATACAGAAGGAAATACCATATTATAGGTAAGCTGTTTTGCTTGCATAGTTGCATATCTAGAGGCTAAATTTCTAGAAATGATATTTGTAGATCAAATTGTATTGGCATAAGAGCATCTGTTATTACATACCTTTAACAATCCAGTGTGTTGAAGATTTTGCTTTGTGTCTGGTTCGTGAAAAATGATATCTCAACATATATTTAAACTGTACTTCTCTTATTATACATGAGGTTAAATATAATTTTAGATGTTCAAGAGCCATTTGTTTTTCCTTTTCTGTGAACTGTTTGTTTGTGAAGAAGCCTTCACCAAGGGAACAATCTTTGGCGCCTCTATTTTTAAAACCCTGTGCACCAGACTCAAACCAAATTAAATTGAGGACTTGAGCACAACACTCATATCCCTACTTGAGATACTGCAATTTATACCATCTCCAAGTTGCAGAGTCTGGTCCCCACGCTCAGCACGTTCACAGTCTAGCAATTAAAGAAAATGGCGGGGAGAAGGGAGTAAATCAGGCTAAAGAAGTTCCCGCTGTTGCGATGATAATGCACAGAGAGGCAGGAAACACTGGCTGATGATGGCTGGTGTTGGTGTCCAAAGGCTCAAGCTTGAGAGTAAAGCTATTTGCAAAGGATTATGGGAACACAGAGAACAGGATGGAAGTAAGGTTTATTAGAAAGGTCATGCACTGAGAGGTCTCTTGAACAAGGCCTTGAAGGGTAAGGTGGAACAAGCAAGCAGGGGTATAGCCCTTCTACACAAAGGGAACAGAATGAGCAAAGATACAGGGCTAAGAACTTTCTGTGAACGATGACTGATCCAGAGTGACCAGAGAACAGGGAGGGCGTGTGTGTGTGCGTGCGCACGTGCGTGTACAGGTGAAGGATATGAGATATGGGCAGAATGAGAGATGAGGTCACTCTTCAATTAATAATTATTTAAAAGATTTTCTTCCTTAAGATTCTTCACAACTGAGCTCAAACTTCCTTACAAATTTTACTTGGCATAAATGAAAAGTCCTAGAATAAACATGACTTGGGATGATATAAAAACAACCTATTTTAAGGAAAATAGAGGAAGAAGCTCACTAGGTCAGAGAGATTGGCCCCTATTAGTCATGAGCCTCTTCTTCCTCTCAAACAAAAAATCCCAGGGCATGAAGGCTAGTGGGTATGTTCATAGGGACACTGCAGCGCAGCATCGATGGGGAAATGAAGCAAAAACTTCTAAAAAAAAAAAAGAGGAAATATAAACCGCTCTTCTATTTATGGTAATTAAAACTGTAGGAATAAAGAACAATAAAAAGGTAGATGCAAAGAAAGGTCAGTGAAGTGAAATTAGCTACACTACAGAACTCTAATGATAGCTGCTTACTAAATGCCCAGTAGATTGTGCTAATGAATACTCCAGAGCTGTAGCCATTAAAAAAAAAATCTGGTTGGCTTTAACAAGAAAAAATATATGATAATTATTTTTTCAAAGAGACATTGCCAAGGTTTATCCATGCCAAAACACTGAGCAAAATTTGAATGTGAAATAAACCACAGGAAAGACATGATAAGTGAGAGCGTCTGCAGACTCATTGGCACTCTCCATTCTTCCTTCGGCTCCTCCTGTCTTCTAATTCTTTATGTTTATATTATCCTCCCCTTGAAAAATCCAACAACTTGCAGACTCTAGGGATTAAAAACAAGAGCGCTAAATTGTCAAATCTTTACATATAAGGGAAAAATAGTTACAGAGGTTCAAATGACCTCACCAATATCCTCCAACACCATCCAGCCTTGCCCTGCAGATCTAGGTAATGGATTGCCCAGCAGATTCTTTCTTTGCAGTGACTATGGTCTACGTTTTGCTTGCTTCAGGACAAAGGCCAAATCAGGCCAACAACTTCCCCTCTCAACCGTAGGGTAGGCAGGGGATGGATGCACTGAAGCTGGGGTTCCAAGATTCAGTTGGGAACTGATTACATGGGCCAGGCTGGGATAAGCAGGCTGAGATTCTGCACCCGTGCATATACCACAGCAGACACCTTGGCTCTCCTGCTAGGAGGCCATCCCCCTTCTTGCCTGCTAACAAGCCTCAGTTTTGTTCAGGAAAAAAATGCCCAGTAAGCGGGATGAGTGATGGTCGATCTAAGCTAATCATGGTGAACCCACTCTCCTTTGCCAGTGACTGCCAAGATCTAGGAGTGGACACGTAAGCCTGACTTGACAGCTACAGGGTAAGAAGTCAGTGGAGGGCTGGTAGGAGAGATTATATTTCCTGATAAAATAAAGGAAAGGGAGGAGAAAACCCTTTTGCCTCCCTTCCCTTGCTTCTACTTTGAATGCCTTTGTGTGTGGGGCGTTCCCCAAACCGGTGGCAGACCTCTGACAATCACCGAGACGTTGCTGACTCACCCGGGGGGCAGGGTGGAATCTGCCGTCTTTGATAACATTGTTGAGTTACCAAACCAACCTTGAGACAAGCATCTTGTTAAGTGAGCACCAAATATACATAGGGTCTTAGGTGACTATTTGTTAGGTTTTCTGTTTCTTGCAGCAGAAAAACAAAACAAAACAAAACCCTATACCTGGTAGGAACCAAATCAGTAACCAGGGAAATAGTGCTGGGGTGACGTCCATAGGGTCGGAGGAGCAGTAAGTGGGAGAAGGGGGCCAAGAGCACACCAGCAAGCAGCGTGGGAAGATGTTCAGGACGGGGAGTGTGTCCTGGGGCTTCCTGGAGGCCTCCGTCACTGTGCTTTTGGCTGTGTTGTGAAATGGGGTGGGACTGACCGCTTCAAGAGCCAGTGCAGGGCTAGCCACTGCTGAAACCCACCGCTTCCTTTATTTCCCTCGGCAGCACACCTTAGCCCAGATTCTTGTGACCTCATACGTGCAATCTCACATGTTGGCCGACTGGTTTCCTGTCTTGGGTCTCTACCCTCCCACCCACTCTGGACGTGGTAGCCAGATTACCTATCAGTTATGTCAATCCACACTTTGAAACCTTCCATGGCACCTCACACTTGAAAAGTACACCTCTCGTAGCCTTATAAAGTACTGCACCATCTTGCCCTTCAAGGACACATCAACTTAGGTTATGGTCTCTATTTATTTATTTATTTATCTGGCAGGCAGAGACCACTAGCAGCAGAGAGGCAGGCAGAGAGAGAGGAGGAAGCAGGCTCCCCACTGAGCAGAGAGCCCAACATGGGGCTCGATCCCAGGACCCGGAGATCATGACCTGAGCCGAAGGCAGAGGCTTTAACCCAACGAGCCACCCAGGCGCCCCAGGTTATGGTCTCTTAAGAACAGTTCCAAGTCACAACTTTCTGTCGCTCCCAGTTCTTAAAAACAACGTATTACGTGCAGAAATTTTCAGTAACTATTCAAGACAGAGACCTTTTAACCTTAGTCTTTCCCCTGTATCATCTATTTTGGAAGAAACAATATTGACTGGTAATTGGATGATATGAATCGGTAAGCATGCAATAAGTAGCCACTATTCTTATAAGTTATGTCTACACTGACATTTTTCATGCTAGTCAACTTTTGTTTGTATGATCTTATGACTTTAAGGTGATTTTAAAAACACCGTTAAAAATGATCACTAGTGGGGTGCCTGGCTGGCTCAGTCAGAGGAGTATGCGACTCTGGATCTCAGGGTTGTGAGTTCGAGCCCCATGTTGGGTGCAGAGATTACTCAAGTAAATAAAACTTTTTAAAAAAATGGTCGTTAGTGGTGTTGATTTTAGTAAATTAACAAATTTAAGTAACAATGATATTTTGAATTTGAGTTTCTGTTATAATTATTTTATAAATAATTTTTGACTAGCTCCACCTTTATATAATCTCACAAGCAGTTTTGCTTTTTTTTTTTTCAACTGCAAAAACAGAACTTTATTTCCTCAGTAGCTTCATTTAGTTCACCAGTAGCCAGTTTCCTGACTCATAGCATTACCAATTTACACTTTGACCATTGCAAAAACCCCATTTGGAATTTTTGTATCTTTTGCAGTTTCTTGATTCCACGATTTTGCTCTTTTATCGTTCTCTCCATCTAGAGTACTCTCTTGTCTTCCCTTAACTTCAAAGCTAAGTCCCAGTTTCACATACCCTGCTCGGCCTTTCCTGACCACTGTAATCCACAGTGGTTTCTCTTCTGAGCCCCTAGAGCACACAGTACGTCTGTCGCTCATTGTGCATGTTTTCCTTGCACTGTTAAAGTCTTCTTATTAAATGTGCATGTAACCCAGATGTTTCCAAGATTCAGCCTTCTCTTTAGTAATAAATAAAATAAATCAAGCTCCTATGACATAAAGCTCTGCTCTCCTGAATACTCTTTTTTTTTTTTTTAAAGATTTTATTTATTTATTTGACAGAGAGAGAGAGAGAGATCACAGGTAGGCAGAGAGGCAGGCAGAGAGAGGGGGAAGTAGGCTCCCTGCTGAGTAGAGAGCCCGATGCGGGGGATGGATCCCTCAGACCATGACCTGCACCTGAGCCGAAGGCAGAGGCTTAACCCACTGAGCCACCCAGGCACCCCACTCCTGAGTACTCTTGAAATTACTGAGTTTCACCTCTTGCTCCAAACCTCTACTCCCAGGTCAATTCTTGATCCTCTCTCATCATCCTGCCTACGCCTATGCAAATGCTTATTTGCATTTTCAGTTCTTTCTTAACATCCCTTTTCCCCAAGAAGAGACACCAGCTCTTCTCCTTCATTCCTAAAAGCATCACTAACACAAAGCTCTTTCGCGTAAGAGACTTTTACTAAACGTTTTAGGAATGATGGAGAGTAACTGTGCTTAGAACAGGAAGGGATGAAAAGTTCTATATGATCATCAAAATAATTACCAATTATTGAGCAATTAACCTGGGCCAGGTTATGCCAAGCATTTTACATACACTATTTTATTTAATATTCAGAGCGTCCTTATACCATCACGCAGCTGGTAAGTTAGAGAGCCATCACTCAAGTCCAAGTCTTTCTGGCTCTGGGGCCTCCATAATCTTTACTGTTCCTCCTAGAAGAATCTCTAGCTATAGCAGTAGAGTTTGTGGTCACCTATCCACGTTTACTCCATTTCTGTTCTCTACTTCCTATAGAACTTTGATTTTTGTTCAGGAACCCACCTTCTTCTTCTTCTTATTCTTCTTTTTTTCTTTTTTAAGATTTTATTTATTTGACAGAGAGAGAGTACACAAACAGGGGGAGTGGCAGGCAGCGGGAGAGGGAGAAGCAGGCTCGCCACTGACCTGGGAGCCCAGTGTGGGGCTCTATCCCGGGACCCTGGGATTGTGACCTAAGCTGAAGGCAGCTGCTCAACTACCTGAGCCATCCAGGTGCCCCAAGGAACCCACCTTCTTCAAGCTGCACTCCTGAGAGCTGCATCCTGAATGTTCCCGGCAATTATGGTTGGCAGTGACTTGCGTGGGTATGAGCACGGGATACATTTTGGCCAGTAAGACCTGCAAAGAAATCTTCTGGGCTACTTGGAGGAAAAGTTTCCTTTGGCCAAAAGAGATACATGGAAAGAGGTAGTATTTTCCTAGACGGTTGTGCAAAGATGACAGGAGAAACTGCTGGGGCTGACTTAAAACCATGAGAGAGTTACCCTGAGGGCAAAGGCAATGCAACACAGGTTGCAGAAAGGAAAGATAGAATAAAACCTGGTGTTTGTTGTTGGCGCACCCAAATATTTCATCTTAAACATTCCTACCTCTGTGCTTTGTGGAATTATAGTGTTATTATTTATACCCATATTGAGTTCAGCTTTCTCTTACTTATAATTAAAAATATTGTTTTTTTTTTTAAAGATTTTATTTATTTATTCATAAGAGACAGAGAGAAAGAGAGAGGGAGAGAGGTGGAAGCAGAGAGAAAAGCAGGCTCCCCCCACTTGGGGCAGGGAGCCCGATGCAGGACTCCATCCCAGGACCCTAGGATCAAGACCTTAGCAGAAGGCAGAGGCTTAACCCATTGGGCCACTCAGGCACCCATTAAAAATATGCTAATGAATACGTTGTCTTCACTCTCCTAAGACTTCAGCCTGCTGCTACTACAAGGATTCATTTCTCCCACCTTCCACAGCCTTCTTTGAGTCTCAGGGTCCCCAAATCTACTGTCTCCAAAGGTCAGAGAAAACCTCCCCAAATTCTAATACTTTTCTATGGAGAAAAGTGTCTGTCTCACCTTCACTCATCTAGCCTCCAGGGTCCCCTCCCCTCCAATTCATTACCAAAAGGCTCACTTAATGAGTTTTCCTAAAGAATTCTTCCCCAGAGATGAGACGCTAAAGACCAGGAGTCATGTGACCTGAGCTGGAGTCTCGGTTCCATTTTTTGCTAGCTGTGAAAACTTTGACAAGTTGCTTTAATTTTTCTGAGGCTCAGCTTCTGTCAACGGAGAATAATTAGAGCGTTGTTGTGAAGATCAAATGACATCCACACAATGCCTTCACAATGGTGCCTGGCACTTGCAAGCATTCAAGATAAAATGTTGATTGGAAGTAAAGGAAACCAGCTAAGGTAGGCCAAAAAGGAAATTTCCATTCAATGCTTTATCTCATAGAATGGAAAGCCCAGCTCAATAACCTGGCTCAGAAAAGCCAAGGACTGGGGCAGCCCGGGGGATTCACATAACAAGCAGAAAGTGATCTTTTTCAACTTTTCATTCCTCTACTCATGATGCAAATTCCTGAGAGCAAGCCTCTGATCGGCCTAACTCGGGTCAGGCCCACCTCTTGGTGTGGTTGAAAAGTACTTTGGTTGGGGCGCCTGGGTGGCTAAAAAAAAAAAAAAGTACTTCGGTTAATGGTGTCACAGAATGTCTCCAACAGTGACCCAAAGCAAACTTGGAGTGCTGTCACCAGAAGAAGAGGTAAAGTGGAAAACAAACAACCGAACTACATTCATCGGTTACTGCGTATTTATTATGTTTATGGGACAAAGATTATGCTTAATCCACTTCATTGCCTAATATTCTATTACAACCATTACTGATGTTCAAGATACCTGTTGGTTGTTTACTCTTACATAATTTGACTTCTAACACTGATCATTTTTTTTGATCATTTATATTTTTAAGGTTTGCAGTCAAATATTCTTTTTTTTTAAGATTTTATTTATTTATTTGACAGAGAGAAATCACAAGTAGGCAGAGAGGCAGGCAAAGAGAGAGGGAGAAGCAGGCTGCCCGCTGAACAGAGAGCCTGATGCGGGGCTCGATCCCAGGACCCTGAGATCATGACCTGAGCCGAAGGCAGAGGCTTAACCCACTGAGCCACCCAGGTGCCCCTGCAGTCAAATATTCTACCACTGAGCTGTACCCCCAGTATTTTTAAGGTTTGATCCAAAAGAAAACACATGTTCCTTTTTTATTTTTGTTTTTTGTTTTTTTCTTAAGTGCAAGAAGTCTGTTAATGATAATTATAAAGGGATATAACAAGGTTGTTTTTGAAGAGTGAGTGCAATAGACTACAGGGGAGGTTGTTAACCAAAAAAATATCACTGTTGAAGACAAGCAGTATAGAGCATAGATAATTGGGCACACTATGGTCACCTATCTTCTTCCTTTTCTGAATTTTGCATAGGTTTTAGTTCTAGACGATGAAATAAAAAGGGACTGGAGGAACTGGTGAGAAAACATCTCAATGGTCTAATTGGGTCTTTTAGTTTAATCTTCAGAGAAAGTGCTCTTTGGACCTCAAGCACGAGCAAAAAGAAGGCAAGAGCCACGGAGGAAGCGTTAACTTCACTGTTTATCACTTCTTTGAGTCCACATTTTCAACCACCAGTTTGTGCCCACTTTTCCTCATAAACGTGTTTTACCTGGATCCCAGTCCCCTTGTGGCTAAATTGCCACCACTGCCTGTCTCCCAACAGCTTATTCTTGTTCTATTCTTTTGTGAGAAACCGGAGCACAGGTCAACTTCCTCAAGCATTATTTGGCCTCCTGCCTTTCAAATCATACTTAAACTCCCAATCCAGCTGTGAGAGCAATTTGGCAGAGACATCTGTTGCGCCTTTGTTCATCAGTGTTGAGTCTACAGATCTGATTAGTGAGGCAGAGCTCACCACGCTTCTCCCCAGGCACCCCTCCCCCGCAAGCTGTACACATGGAAGTGATGACAAATAAACAGGAAGGGAGGCCATGGTCTTGGGTAAGCCTGGGTAAGAGGAGAGGAGGGGCTTGGGACCAAGTATCTGAGAATTTCAACAATAAATGACTAAGTGGTAGAGAGTGAGCTTGGATGAAGCAGAGAAACAGAAGTCAGGGAGGTAAGAGGAAAACCATGAAAAACAATTGTGGAAGCTAAGGAAAGAAAATCACCTCTCAAAAGCTAGAGAGGTCAGAAGCAAAATGTGGTGGATACACATACAATGGAATAGTATTCAGCCTTAAAAAGAAAGGAAATTCTGACTCATGCTACAGGTTGAAGACATTATGCTAAGTGAAACAAGCCAGTCACAAAAGGACAAACCCTATATGATTCCACTTACATGAAGTACCTAGAGTCAGATTCATGGAGACAGAAAGTTGAAGGATGGTTACCAAGGTCTAGGGGAGGGAGGACTTTTGTTGAATGGGTTATTGTTATTGTTGAATGGGTATAGAGATTATTGTTATTGTTGAATGGGTATAGAGATTCCCTTTTGTGAGATACAAAGAGCGCTGTGGATGGATAATAACCATGGTTGCGCAAGAACATGAATGTATTTAGTGCCACTGAGCTGTATACGTAAAGGCAGTTGAGATGGTAAATTTTGTGTTATCTGTCTTTCTTTTATGTGTTATGTGTGTTTTAGCACTTTTTTTTTTTTTTTTTTTTTAAGGAGCGAGGTCAACAGAGTCAGATGCTACTGAAAGGTCAGGTGTAGGGAGAACTGAAATGTCCTCTGTGTTTAGTGTCTTGGAGACTGCTGCTAACAAGAGCTAGGAAGGATCCTGCCCACAGTCGGGCTGACTTCAATATCCACACATAAATACCCATGCATATTTTCTGGCTCATAACTGACTTTTTAGTAAAAGCAAGTCAAGACAGACTCAGGCTCTCTCTGGTTCCATGGTTCACCTCCTCCTCCTCTCCCTGCCCTCATTTCATGCATTTCCTTCTCCCTGGGCTCCTCTCTGTGGCTTTCAAACACATGTCACCATTTTCTGCATAAAACTTACATACCCTGCTTCCTGAGCAGACTACTTATGCCTCCTCTCTGCCAGCCTGTATCTCTTCCCCTGCTTCCAAATAGTAACTAAACACTTCCCTCCTCCAAAGTCTTTTCCTAGATTAACTAACTCCATTTGGCTTAAAAAATTCTTACTCACCACTGTCTTCATCTCCATTATCCACCATAATTTTTTTCTTATAAAGAAAGGTAAAATGCCATTTGTCATTCCTTCAACAATTATGTACTAATTTAATATTTCATAAATACTAATAGAGTCTCTACTCCATTCCGGGTATTGTGATAGTTGCCAGAGATACAGCCTCTGCCCTCAAACAGCTCATAGTCCAGTGGGGGAGAATTTATCTTCTCCTGGGCTTCGTACAGAGAAGTTTTTTATCTGGACCTGAAATTTAAAAATGTAAATAGTCAAAAAATATATCTTTACAGAAAGATTTATACCTATTTTGGGAAACAATATAGTTTTGCAATTTCAGTAGGAACTCCTTCCCATTCTTGATAAATTAAGTATGCTATAAATTTACCACTCTGGCCTTGGTATACACCTACGGCGTAACTTCTACAGCAGAACCTTCTCAGCTCCCCTGCACACACTGTGTTCCAATAAGAGAGGATTACTTTATTTTCCCAATTCTAAAATGCAACTGATGATTATAAAGCACACCATCAATTAAAAAACATTTTAGACAACAAAAGGTACAACTGTAGTATGTTCAGGCAGTAATTATAAAACACATGCCGATTATACCAAGTTGGATATGTTAAAATAGAAGGAGGAAGTAGGAGAATGAATGTGCATCTTAAGTTCAAAGGTATACAGTGTTTGTTGCTCTCAGAAAATGCTTTGCATTTCCCAGGCTCCAAATATTTGCTCATGCTTTTCCTTCTGTTTGAACATCTCTCATCTCTTGACCCTTACCTACAACCTATCCAGTTCTTTGGGATACCTTTCTTCCTCTCATGAAAGCTGTCCTGATCTTGCCAAGCAAATGGGATCTTTTGTTTGTTCATTGGTTCATTCAACAAACATACTGAATGACTGCTGTTTTAGGCACTGTTGTGGTTTTTTTTTAAGATTTTTATTTATTTAGAGAGAGAGAGAGAGCACACATACACAAGCAGGGGTGAGGGGCAGAGGGAGAGGGGGAAGCAGACTCCTCCTTGAGTAGAGAACCTGACTTGGAGCCTCAGGACCCTGAGATCATGACCTGAGCCAAAGGCAGGTGCTTAACCAACTGAGCCACCTGGCGCCCCTCTTTTAAGCACTGTTCTAGGCATCAAGGATTAAATGGAAGGCAAGATGAATGGACATAGTCTTGTCTTCTCTGGAGTTTATATTCTATATAGGGAGACAGATAAAAGTCAAAACTAACCAATAAATGACATAATCATAAATTATAATAAGTACTATGAAGAAAAACAACAATAAACAAGGAGCTGAGATAAATTATAGAGAGAAGTCTCCTCTGTGTTGGGTGGACAAGGAAGGCCTCCACAAAGAGGAAAAACCATAAGCTGAGACCTCAAGAGAGAGGAGAAATTGTCCATATTTTGTAGCGGGAAGAGCATTCCAGGTTCAGGGAATAGCATGTGCAAAAGCCCTGAGGTGGAGTTGAGTTTGATGTGTTGAAGGAATAGACCTTGCCTTCCTTTGAAGCTCCAGAGCATTTTCTATCTTCCTTTGGGTTTTACACTCGTCTTCCCTGATCCTAGTTCTTGTTATCATTTTCTTATTCTCATTCTCATGCCTTATGAATTAGTAAATTTTTGAGGGCAAAAATTGAGTCTAATTTATCTATGTGTTCCTTTACAGTGCTTAGGATAGTACTGTACACAAATTAAAGGCTCAGTTACTATTTTTTGAATTCCATAAGACTAAAATTTTGGGATGATTTACTGAGTCCATTATATAATTTTTTTTACTAACCTACATTTTAATAGAATACTTTGGATTTTTACCAAAGATTGCTATATCAGCCATATTAAATTTTTGACAGTATTTGCTATAAATGTTACTGAGAAATTATTCAATATATTACTTAATATATTGAATTACTTAATATATTACTTAATATATCTTAATATATAATATAATTACAATATATTACCTAATACAAAATTACACCTAATGTATATAAGTTCCTTTTGGAATTCAGAGCAAGCAAAATTTTACTTCCGAACTAGTCTGCCTCTTCCCTTCTGAAACCAAGATTTATATAATGGATTATGTTTCGTCTTACTGTTAAGAGAGCTAAAAAATTAAAAATGAATTCAACTATTCAATTTGAACTACTAAAGCAATATGTTTATCTATGTGATCCTAATATTTGTATTTTTCTCAGATTCTTTCTCCTTATAATGAATAATATCACAGTTTGCCGCAGGCTATGCCAAGCACTTCCCATGAATTATCCCATTTAATCTTTACAATAATCTTGAGTGTTATAGGTGAAAAACTGAGGTTTCAAATAATTCAAGCAGATTATAAGTACTGAATCCAGGCAGTCTGGATTTTCTACCGGGATGTATTTTAGTATCATACGGGGGTATTAATGTAAGTCTCTTAAAATAGTTTTGGGAGGGACACCTGGATGGTTAAGCTGCTGCCTTTGGCTCAGGTCATGATCCCAGGGTCCTAGATTGAGTCCCACATCGGGCGCCTTGCTCAGCAGGGAGCCTGCTTCTCTCTGCCTGCCACTCTGCCTGCTTGTGCTCTTTCTCTTTCCCTCTGACAAATAAATAAATAAAATCTTTTAAAAAAGTAGTTTTGGGAAAGAAAAGGAGAAAAATATATGTGTATGTTTACATGTACATATGTGTATTTACACAAGTATATGTAATTGAGTTAAAATATAATTGAATTTCTAATTGAATTAAAAAATGAAATACGGCTGTTGATGACCTATCTCATACAACATTGTATTTGGTGGTCATAATGAAATATACTGAGAGTCCACTAACCCTTTGGTTATTTGGTATAGGTGAGTAGGAGAACCTAAGGGATAGAGAATTTTTTTAATGCAGTTTGAATACACAATTAAATTTAGGATGTAAGAAATTTTATTTCAAAATGTCATCGAACATGAGTTTGGATAAAGAATCCCGCAAACTTTCATGTTTAAAACACAGGCCAGCACAATGCAACAAATTTCGGGGTAGGAGTTCCCAGCTGCACTGCAGTAAAATTCTCTTAGATAGTATTTGCCATGTTTTAATGTAAGATTGGTTCCCAACAGGGAATTGGATCATGGGTTCCTGGCTTTCAAACAGTCTAGTTGAGCTCATCAGAAGATTGTGTTTGCATTTTCATAGAAATATATATAGAGAGAAGGGAATTATTGGCATTTATTCCCAAGGCAAACGCTATCTTTTAGGGCAGTATGGAAGGCTATCTTTGTTTCACTCATGACAAGCGTTTACATGGGCACTAGTAAGAAAACAGGACTATGAATATAATGAGAACTGAAAAAAATTGCTAGCAAAATTTGTTTCCCTTCACCAAAGCTATAGAGGCGAGAAAGCTCAGTAGGAGAACCTGTTTCAGGAACAAACAAAACCACAGAAGGAAATCCTCCCAGGGCATTAGGACTCCTTTAGTGAGAGCAATAGCTTTTCATTTGCAGAAAGAACAGGTGTTTCCCCAGGAAAAAAAAAACAAAAAACAAAAAAAAACCCAAAAAAACTGCAGAGTCACCTTGCTGAGCCAATATGATTGGAAACTGGCAAGAGCTGGATTACTGGAGAATAACTCAAGAGGAAGGTAGAATACCTCCCCCACCCCTGCTCCAGGAGGGGGAAAAATTGTTTGCAACTGAAACAAAAACATCACTCTTTTCTCTTGCGTTCTGGAAGGATTAGTGGAAAAGGCACACATTGAGTCCACCATATCGTTAAAGTGGTCAGGAATCAAATGAACGAATTCCAGAATGGCTAAGGGTGGCGGAAAAAATATGCTCTCTAAAGAGAAGAAAATGACGGCATAAAATGGTCACAGAAAGACTCAGAGATCTAAGGGGCCAGAATATGTGCACAAGTCAACACCACCAAGTCAGGCACGTGCTGTCAAAACAAAGGGTTGCCATGAGGGAATTCCAAGATGGTTTTGCCCGTTGTCAACTATGTTGTTCATGGGGGGCTGGGGAGGAACCAATTGCGTATGTCTAAATATTTCTTCTGCAGCAGGCTTTCAACAAGTTGCTGGGTGTTCACTCCACCAACTTGCTGTGGTGAGTCTTTCAAAACCTCATTCATTATTCCACCAGTCCACTGACATTTACTGGGTGCCCGCTATCTGCCAGACACTAAGCCGGGCTGAGAGGATACAGAAGTAAATAAAGGAAGGAACTGAGAGAAGGGGATGGTGCGATCAGGTCTCTGAAAAATTGTTTCATACCACTCAAAACCCCAAGAGCTTGTCTGACAGGAAAGAGATTCATAGCTCCTCATGGAAAATTTTAAGGACCTGAGTTGTGAATTGGGACTCCATTCTTCATAAATACCCACTATGGAGCCCGAGTCACAGGTCAGAAGACGCTTCGGGAAAACAGATGTACAGCAAAGAGAGCTGGATTTGTTTGTAAAATGGTACCTTCCCCAAAGACACGTCTATTCATTTCTCTTGAAATTAAGCCCTCCTCCCATGGATATCCTGTGTCTGCCCTTCAGCTAAGAGTTCTGCTTACTTCACTTACGCTTATTTTCTCATCTACATCTACGATTCCTTTACATCTGTGTCATGATTAAGAGCACACGCCTGGAAGGTAAAGAGATCTGGGTTCGAATTATAACTTAGCCAATAGCTGTGTGATAATCGAACAAGTTGCTTATCACTTCTGTGTTTCAAATTCCCCATGGATAAAATAAGGGCAATAACAGCACTTGTCTTACAGGATTATTATGAAAATAAAATGAGATAATATATGAAAAACAGCTAGCCCAATTAGTTATGGTTAATGTAACGATTATATTCTGAAAGTAAGTATCTGCCCTCATATCGAAGTGGCATATAATCTTCCTGACATCTGAAGTCTCATTTTTTTCCAATATTGTTTCATTTTAATATGTAATTCATACTCTAAAACTATTAAGAGCATTATGGAAACTTTGAAAATTTGAAAGAAAGAAGCAATAACTCTTAAACTCTCCTAATATAATCATTAAAAATTAAAATTATTCCTGATGTTATTTTACAGGTATCTGCTTATATGACATCTAGCTGGAATTGAAAGAAAAAAAGTACTTTTAAGCATGGCATCCTTTAGTTTTAAATGCATTGCTCTGTCGTCATGAGATGTGAAAGCTGGATTGCTTGCTGTGAATCATGATTCTGGCTCGTGGCAACTAGCAGTTAAAGAGCTGAAGCAACACCTGTATGTCTCTCTACCCTGAAAATACATGAGACCATGAGGTGCTTTTGTTGTTGTCATCCGTTTCATTTTGTTTTGAGAAGACTCAATTTGGAAAGGCTGGAATTTCCTAAAAGCTTGCATTTCTCCCAACACCCCTGTGTTAAGGCTTCTAATTGCCTTACTAGGCAAAAGAAGCCACAGACAAGGCTTGTGCTTTTAAATGGTCAAGTTAAATTATAGCTTGGAATAAAGGAATAACAAGGAACCAGTGTCTTTGCAAAATTACATACCCTGTTCTGGATTTACTAACATGTTGTCTGTTACTCTGAATCAGAATATGGAGGAATTTGTGATTACATTGTTCTCTTCTTCAGCAAGTGCCAGTCATTTTCTGTTGTTTATTTGTCAAATATGTGTTGAAAAAAATTAATAATTTTACTTTGTGAGCCCTTTTGGGAACCTCAGAAGCCCTGTAAATGGTAGGAATGGTATGGAATGGTAGAGGTACTTCTTCAAGTAAAAACTGGGACTGCAAACAAAATTTCAGAATTACGGTGCACATGCAGTGTTTGGCAATACATCTGGTTTTTCTGCTTTGATGAAGAAAGAAGCCCAACAAATCACCATGAGTCATGGCTTTCTACATCACCTTGCGTAGGCATCAAAGCCCTTGCCAGTAGTCCTGAAGAAGTTTGCTTTTTGCTGCAGAAGGTGTCAATTTCTCCAGACCTTTTGACTCACAGGGATTTGAAGAAATTTTTGTCAAGAAATGAGAGCAGAATATGAAGTTATTCATCAGAATTCATGCCTAAAATAATCCATAGGAAAGAAGTCATTTGTGGCTTTGATATATTTGATCACGTGAATAAGGTAAGGCTTTTTTTTTGGCATGAGATCCTGAGGATGACAATTTGAAACACACACACACACACACACACACACACACACAGAACCCCAAAAGCTCTTTTGGCCAAGTTACTACTGAGGGAGAAGGGATTGGAAGCAGACAAGTACTGTTGTCTGTGTGTTGTCCCTTTCCCATACTGGAGGAGAGTCTCCTAGCTCCATTCAAGAGTGATGAAACTAGTCAATTTCTCACAAGGTAGAATGTACAGATACCTGGAAACCACTACAGAACTTCTTCAAAGGTTAGTTATGCTCATTGGATTTTTTAAATTGAAATGTGAATTTTAACCACGTTCTTGCTGACGTGTGTATCACTGATGATGCAGACCTTGCAAAAATGACTAAATTCATTGACCTGAGGACAGAGGAAATGACACAACTATTAGCTTGAAGAGTTATAGAAAAATCCAGTCTGTCTTGACATAAACCTATCCATTTTCTACAATCTGCTTCATTAACTGGGCTTTCTTTCACTTGTTGCTATCAAAATTAAGAGTCAAAATTAATAGGATCTCAAAAGTTACAAACATTATGATGTAAAGACTACTCTAAAATTTCTTCTGAAGTCAAATGATGGCAGCCATGTCATTTAGATTTGCTTTGGGGAAGAATTTAAATTTTGTTTTTTTGTATTTGCACTTGCATTTATTTCAATTACTTCATTTATGTGAATAAACAAGAGTGAGAGATGGAAACATTTTTTTAAAATTTTTTCTATGTGAAGAGAATCAGTTTCCAATGAAATAAAATTTGAGGGGATACTGATGTGCATTTTTGTAAAAAATTATCCTTTTCCATCAGATCAAAGAGATCAGACGGGAATGATTCCCTCCTTCCAAAAAATGGTTAAGAACCATGGATCTAATACAGCCACTTCATTTTACAGTGAGTATGTGGAGACTCCAGAAATGAATTATTTGTCCAAGGTCACACAGCTACTAAGTGTTAAAACTGCAATTTGAGCCTAGATCTCTTGTGTCTGAGGTCACTATACTATGTTGTCATTATGTTTCTTCAGTGGGACATCCCACAGTCAGAAAAGAAAGTTCTTTGGAACCAAATCAAACCAAACCAAACCAAAACAAAACAAAAACCAACCAACAACAACAAACCTCTGTGAAAATGAAAGCTTTTGTTCCAAATGTACCACCAGACTTTCCCAACCTTGACTTCCTACCTGTCTAGACTTGCGCTGATCGCCAGCTGCTTGGAAAATTCATCTGCCATCTACCCCATCTTGTTCCTGCCTGTTTTTCTTCTTTCATGACAGGTGTCCTGGTTTCAAATCTACTAGCAAACTTAACCATCTTAAATAAATAGCCCCAGTCTTCACCCGGGTATGTCTGTATTCTCTGGATTCAAACCCTGGTTTTTCCTGCTGCGTCATTTTGCCATTGTCTGAACTCTGTCCATAACACTGCCTTATTCCATTTGGGCTGCTCTAACAGAATAACGTAAACTGGGTGGCTTATAAACCACAGAAATTTATTTTGCACCGTTCTGGTGGCTGGACGTCCAAGATAAAGGCACTGACAGTTTCGGTGTCTAGGGAGAACCCAGCTTTTGGTTCATAGTTAACCATCTTCTGGCTGTTGTCACAAGGCAGAAAGGATGAGGGAGTTCTCTGGGGTCTCTTTAAAAAAGAGCATTAAGCCCATTCATAAAGGCTTCACCCTCATGAGCCAGTCACTTACCAAAAGTCTCACCTCCTAATACCATCATATTGAGGATTAAGATGTAACATATGAATTTGGGGATGGGGGAGAGGTAAACATTCAGTCTATAGCAAACAATTTCACTAGAGTTTAGTGAGTTCTGTATTGAGTATCTTACGGCAGTATGTTGAAATGGACCCTTTGCTTGAAGAAGCAAAAAAATGGAAATGCTGAATTAAAGCCTTTTCATTTTCAAGTATATCAAAATCATGTATTTTTCTCATTTAATTTAACGAAGTATCCTTTTTGTAATACAAATTATTTGGAGTTCAAGAACTTTTTTTTTTTTAAGATTTTATTTATTTATTTGACAGACAGAGATCACAAGTAGGCAGAGAGGCAGGCAGAGAGAGAGGAAGGGAGGCAGGCTTCCCTACTGAGCAGAGACCCTGATGCGGGGCTCCATCCCAGGACCCCGGGATCACGACCCTAGCCGAAGGCAGAGGCTTTAACCCACTGAGCCACCCAGGCACCCCTCAAGAACTTTTCTTAAGTTGCTAATCAAAACAGGGTTGAAATTTTGACTTTCAGTCTGTAGTTCCTATCTGCCACTTTGAAGATGAGGTAGGCCATTTAAATTAAATCTGCTTCTAGCACATGAACAAAATCGTAGCAACATTAGCCATCAATATCAATTTCAATATGGTGGTGAGAGTTGTACAAGCATGCCTCTAATCCCGACAATCACTTCGCAAAGTAGAAAGTATTATGTCAATTTATAGATGAGAAAATGGAGGTGAAACAGATTGACGTGGTAAGAGTATATACTGTTAAAAAATGGCAGGGTCATGATCTCCAGGTCATGATCCCAGGGTCGTGAGATCGAGCCCCATGTCTGGCTCTGTACTGGGTGTGGAGCCAGCTTAAGATTCTCTCTCTCCCTCCCCCTTTGCCCCTGCCCCCCTCAAAAAATGGCAGATCCACTTCTTATGTTACCCAGAATAAATTTTTTTTTAAGATTTTATTTATTTGAGAGAGACAGAGTGAGTGAGAGAGAGAGCACGAACGGGGAAAGGGGCAGAGGGAGAGAGAAAAGCAGACTCCCCGCTGAGCAGGGAGCCTGGTGCAGGGCTGGATCCCAGGACCCTGGGATCATGACCTGAGCTGAAGGCAGATGCTTAACTGACTGAGTCACACTGGTACCCCCAGAGTAAACATTTTTTAAAAAGTTCACACCAAGCACAGTTTTTAGATACAACTTCTCTTATCACTAAAAAATGAGTGTAGTTTAGAGGTAGTTCAGGAAAAACCTGTGCCTACTGCTGGGAACCCCAAACACTTTTGTCGGCCCCCAGTCCAATTTCCACCCTCTGCAAATGGGAACCCCCTAGGTTGGAACAGCAGGAGGTGAAATCAAGGCAGCCGACTTGAAAGGATAAACTGAAACAGAAGTTCTATCTAGGAAGTCAAAAGTATCCAGGACAAAGGATGGCAGAGGCAACCTCACTATATGCAGACTCAACTGGCCTGAAAGCTTGGTGGTCATCAGCAAAGGGGAAGAGTAATTAAATGATGCCGATGGCAAGTGACTGGGCAGGAGCCCAAGGGATGCACCCCACCCTGCAGCAGCTCTTGGATACGCTCTGGAGAAGATTTTGCAGAGAGGTTGGGGAGGGCCCATGAAACACAAGTTACAGAGGGCTGGACAGCCAACAAATAGGGTAATCATGAAGACAACAGGAACAAATATTTATGATAATGATAAGCCGAGAACATGGTACAAAACTACCTGTAAACTATTAAAACATACATGAATATGAAATAAAGATTGGAAAGATATACTGCAACATGACAAAAGTCACTGCGTTGTGATCAAAGAGTTATGGGTGATTTTCTTTCTTTTGTTTTTTGTAATATCGTTATAATTTTTAGGGCTTTTACGAAAAAAATAGTGGGTGAGGAGAACATTGAATTAACATTTTTATATTCTATAAAAGAGAAAGTTCTTAAAAACATTAGTAACTTTTTTCTCCATTGTTCCTTGTCATCTTTTCAAAGTCTACCTCAATCTGCCTCTCATTCCAATTCATTCTGTGTTTGAAATGAAACAGATTGCCTCCCTTCCCCCCACAGGCTCTATTATGATATAGTTTGAGCCTGTTGTGATTTGCTAGCTTAGGTGTCACTTGTGTGAGCCATACAGACTTGCTTAACCCTGAGTTGGGAGTACATGACTTGCAAAAAAAAAAAAAAAGCTGAGGCATCCAATTTATAAGACTGCAGAAGGCATGAATCAGATACAAAAGGACAGACCATGTTTCTCAGGTGAAGACATCAAAAAACTGAGATGCCAAACTTTGGAAGTGAGGTTGTTTTATTTTATTTTATGTTATTTTGATTTAAATTTTACTTGGTTAACATACAGTTCCATATTGGTTTCTGGAGTAAAATTCAGTGATCCATCACTTACATAAAACACCCAGTGCTCATCACAAAAACTGCCCTCCTTGATACCCTTCAGCCATCTATCCCATCCCCCCACCTATCTCCCTCCATCAACCCTCAGTTTGTTCTCTATCCTTAAATGTCTCTTACGGTTTATTTCTCTCTCTTCCTTTTCCACTCCTTTCCATATGTCCATCTGTCTTGTTTCTTAAATTCCACATATGAGTGCAATCATATGATATTTGTCTTTCTCTGACTTATTTCACTTAGCATAATACACTCTAGCTCTATCCACACCATAGCAAATGGCTAGATTTTATTCTTTTTTTTTTTTTAAGATTTATTTATTTGTTCAAGAGAGAGAATGAGCCGGGAGAGCGGCAGAGGGAGAGTGAGAAGCAGAGTGCCCCGATGAGCAGGGAGCCTGATGGGGGGCTGGATCCCAGGATGCTAGGATCATGACTTGAGCTGAACGCAGACACTTAACCAACTGAGTCAGCAGATGCCCTCATTTTTTTTTTTTTTTAAGATTTATTTGAGAGAGGGGGCGCCTGGGTGGCTCAGTGGTTAAAGCCTCTGCCTTCGGCTCAGGTCGTGATCTCAGGGTCCTAGGATCGAGCCCGCATCGGGCTCTCTGCTTGGCAGGAAGCCTGCCTCCCTTCCTCTCTCTCTGCCTGCCTCTCTGCCTACTTGTGATCTCTGTCTGTCAAATAAATAAATAAAATCTTTAAAAAAAAAAAGATTTATTTGAGAGAGAGAGAGAGAGAGAATGAGCATAAGCATATGGAAGAATAGAGGGAGAAACAGGCTCCCTGCTGAGCAGGGACCCGACATAGGGCTCCATCACATGACCCTGAGTTCATGAGCTCATGAGTTCATGAGCTTAACTAACTGAGCCACCCAGGTGCCCTAAGTGAGGTTGTTTTAGATGAGAAAGTTGGGAACTTGAAGATCACTTCACATTTATGGGCTTACAAGATAAAAAATTTATCTCCAAAGATTATTAAAGTACATTTGTTAAAGTACATTTGTTAAGGATTTATAGCGTATCTCCATTGTGAAATAAAATATTTAGCCTTTCTAATGAAAGTTTAGTACTGATCTTAATCTTGCTATACATAAACGCTAGGCCCAAATTTTATATGACTCTGCAGACATAACTATGTCATTAATTCTTCCACAATAAGGGCCTAAGTAGTAAACCAAATTTAAATTTGGTAATTTAAAATTTTAGTTTTCATAGTACCGCCTTGCATCCAAAATTCATAAAGAATGGCATAGTTCATCTACAATTTGGCAAAGGATTAGAGACTATTTCAAAATGTCCTGATCTCTTTTTTCCGTTATCTCTTTATTAAAAACCACTCATATAAAGAGAGACACCTGGGGGTGCCTGGGTGGCTCAGTCGGTTGAGCATCTGACTCTTGATTTTGGCTCAGGTCATGATCTCAGGGTTGTGAGATTGAGCCCCGAGGCATCAAGCCCCACATGGAGCCCCATGTCAAGCTCTGTGCTCTCCCTGTGCCCCACCCCGTCTTCCTCTCAAAAAAAAAAAAGGGGCACCTGGGTGGCTCAGTGGGTTAAGCCTCTGCCTTCGGCTCAGGTCATGATCTCAGGGTCCTGGGATCGAGCCCCGCATCAGGCTCTCTGCTCAGCGGGGAGCGTGCATCCTCCTCTCTCTCTGGCTGTCTCTCTGCCTACCTGTGATCTCTGTCTGTCAAATACATAAATAAAATCTTTAAAAAAAAAGAGAGAGAGAGCGAGAGAGCACAACACCTGACTTGCCTCTATGCATAATAGATTTGTTGTTTTTTGAGACCGGATTACCATTAAAAACTGAATTACTATTAATAAACATTAATATTATTAAACTAAAATATTAATAAACAATAGGCATTTAAAATAAATGTATCAAAAGCTATAGAAGTAGAGATAACCTGCCTACCCTGCACGTTCTGTCTAGTGCTAGAATATCGGGTCAAACTACACGTTGTGCATTCTATGAGGCCAGGGATTACCACTTAATCTACCTCTTTGATAACACTCAAAGCTAGATTCCTCATTAGTCACCAATTAGTACTTGTTGACTTATCTTATACAAGCCAGATAACCTGACTTGACTGCCCACTCCCTTCACTTCTTCCAGCTAGAGGTCCTTCTCTTCCTCTGAGCAGCATATTTGGACTTCTATTTTCGCCCTTAGTTTTTCTGAGTTTTGGCCAGGCCTTCTTCTGCCCTGATAGACAAGACTTTTGAGGACAGGGACATTGCCTATTATCCTTCTATTCCTTACAGTGCCTGGTACATTGTGGACACCAAGCATGTATTGGTTGGAGGAATATTTGAATGAAATGATAGTTGAAAAGTAAATAGGAGGGTTGGAGGACTTCTAGCTCCATACCCTAAAATTGCTTGAGCATCTCTGATAAAATACATGGAGATTATATTTGTACTTGTAAATACAAGGTGTAGAAAGTAGATAAATAAGAATCTGTACTCATGTGTTTTGTTCCCCTTACAGGAAAGTCTTTACACATCACAAACTACATGTATTTTATTCATAACGCTATTACTGGCCCTTCACATTCTGAACGTGAAGTAATACTTATGACGAATAATATGCTAGGATATAAGCTAATCTAATTCTTTTGTAAATGGGGCTGCTCATCTTCTAGCAAAAATGTTTGTCTCCATTCCTTTTTTTCTAAATATTGTAGTCTTCTGAGAAGACACATTATTTCTCTTGAGCACTATAAACTTAAATCTCTGCCTTCCTAGATGCATTTTTTAAAAAGATTTTATTTATTCATTTGACAGACAGAGATCACAGTAGGCCGGGGTGGGGGGTGGGAAGCAGGTTCCCTGCTGAGCAGAGAACCCAATGTGGGGCTCCATCCCAGGACCCTGGGATCATGACCTGAGCCGAAGGCAGAGGGTTTAACCCTCTGAGCCACCCAGGTGCCCCTCTTCCTAGATGCATTTTTATCAAAGTATTTTTCCATGACTTTATAGTCATGGTGTGTGAGAGTGAAAGGAAGAACATTAACATTTAGTCATTTAGTGGCAAGTATTGTATTAGGCAACTTTATATTTGGTATCTTGGTCAATCCTCATGAAAGAGACTATGAGATATGCCATTTTATGTACAAAGAAACTTAAGCTCGAGAAGATTGACCCTCTTTCTCCTTGTCTTATAACCAACAGTGGAGCTAGGATTTAAACCTGGGTTGAATATAATTGAATCCTATAGTCTTTCCTTTTTTTTTTTCTTTTTAAAATTTATTTATATTATTCATTTATTTATTTATTTAAACTATCTCTACATCCAGTGTGGGGCTCAAACTCATGAGACCCTGGGATCAAGAGTTACACACTCCTCCAGCTGAGCCAGCCAGGTACCCCTGAATCCCATAGTCTTTCTACTGAATCTGTGAACATTAATGCAAAATAAGAGAAGGTTGGAATATTTAACTTCACTGTACCTAATAGTGGATAGAAGGTAGTAAAGGAAGGAAGCATAAATGTACACACTGGCTAATAACTGGTTTATTTAAAGCAATTTGAATTATCCAAAGATGTAAAATACCATTTTGAATAGGCTACATTACTAAAATTTTTGATCATTATGAAAAAAACCATCTTTTAAACAACAAAAGCAGCCTTTGTAAAACGTCTTTTCATTTCTAGGTGTGTGAGAGATAATACTGAAATATTTAGCGCTTCTGATGCCTCCCAATCAAATTGTTATGAGCTCTAGACAGCCATTCTGTGACCTACCTAATAACTTTCGGGGTGCCCAAAGAACCAGAATGTCCTGGCCAGTGGCAAGCTTCTTTCTGCCTAGAGGGAAAGAACCTTTAATTGTACAAACAGGGGTGCCTGGCTGACTCAGCCAGTAGAACATATGACTCTTGATCTAAGGGCTGTGCGTTCAAGTGTCAGATTGGGTGCAGAGACTACTTTAAAAAAAATAATTATACTGATGATCTACATTTTAGAGTATAAAAACAAAAAATATTTATAAGTAAACACAGAAATGAATACCATTTCAAACTTTTTGCATGCTTTTCACATTGAGAAGGTAGAAAGAGAATGGAGCTGATGGGGCACCTGGGTGGTACAGTTAGTTGAGTTTGAGCATTGGACTCTTGGTTTTGGCTCAGGTTGTAATCTCTAGGTGGTGTGGTCGAGCAGGACGTGGAGCCCTGCTTTGAGCTCCAAGTTCAGCTGCAAGCCTGCTTAAGACTCTCTCTTCCTTGGGGCGCCTGGGTGGCTCAGTCAGTTAAGTGGCTGCCTTCGGCTCGGGTCATGCTCCCAGGGTCCTGGGATCGAGCCCCACATCGGGCTCCCTGCTCAGCAGGGAGCCTGCTTCTCCCTGCCTACTTGTACTCTCTATCTCTCTGTCAAATAAATAAATAAAATCTTCAAAAAAAAAAAAAAGAAAAAAGACTCTCTCTCCCTTTCCCTTCCCCCCCCACCCTGTTCCATGCATGTGCATGCTCTCTCTCTTTCAAATAAATAAATAAATCTTTTTAAAAAGAGAGAGAAAGGGAGCTGACATTTGCTGAGGACTACAGTCTGCTTTGAAAAGATTTTTTTTTTTTTAAGATTTATTTATTTATTTGACAGAGACAGGGAGAGGAGGAATACAAGCAGGGGGAGTGGGAGAGGAAGAGGGAGAAGCAGGCTTCCCGCCGAGCAGGGAGCCCGACGTGGGACTCGATCCCAGGTCCCTGGGATCATGACCTGAGCCGAAGGCAGACGCTTAACGACTGAGCCACCCAGGCCCCCTGAAGAGATATTTTGGATTCACCAGGTCAATATTTTATATAAGGTCAAGTAGATATGAGGCATGGCCCATTTGGTAATGCCCACTGCTACACTCTTTTTCACCGTGACGAGTAATCTCTCAAGAAAAATATGATCTTGCTTGTGGCTTTTGTTAACCTCTCTTACGAGCCTGTGGCTAGAAAACACCTATGGGTTGAATAATGTGACTTCTCTATAAATATACTTACAGAAAGCATTTATAACAATGTTGAAAAATTGAGACTCATACAGATAGGTCAGATAATAGTTTCAAATGCCATTAAACAGGGCAGTGTTTTGTTTTGGATCACATTTGCTCTCTTTTTTTAGCAGCATTATTTAGGTACAACTAACATATAATGAACTGCCCATATTTAAAGCATCCAATTTGATGTTTTCACACACTGATGAAGCCATCACCACAATGAAGGGGAAAAGAACATATTTATCATCCCTATGAGTGTACTCATGCTTTTTTTAATCCTTCTCTCCCCCAGATTCAAGCAACCACTCATCTACTTTTTGTCACTATAGATTAGTTTGCATTTCCTATAATTTTACAGAAATGGAACCGTACAGTGTGTGCATTCTTTTTGATCTGGCTTTACTCATCATAATTACTCTGGGATTCGTGCACACTGTTGCATATGTCAGTAATTCATTTCTTTTTATTGCCGAATAGCATCCCATGCTGAGCATCGATACACCATGATTTGTTTATCCATTTATTCATGTATTTCCTGCTCTTCTGGGTTGACCCTATTCTCGTTAACACAATTACTTTCTCTGATTTGCAATTTCTGATTATACTCTTTGCATTTTCCCAGTTATAGTGGACACCTGTGTTTTTCACTGCCCCAAATCCCTTTCCTCTTATGTTTGCTAATAGCACCTTCTGTTCCTTGAACAAGTGCATCTCCTCCATTCCAGGTGATCTGGTGGAACTCTTCTGATTAGAGGTTGGATACATATGACCCAGGTTGGACTAATCAGAGTCCTTCCTCAGAATTTTCTGAATGGATTGCCTTTCCTTTGGATTAAGCATTATGAGGGCATGGTCCCAGGGATGTTAATGAGCATGAAAAGAAGACCAGGGGAAGGAGGTTGGCCCACAGACTGAAGCCCAGATGAGAGATAAAGTGACTGCATTCTGAGGCAGACTTCCTAGATCCAGTTGATAAAAAAGCCTGCTTATTCCTCACTGTCCACATTTTAATTAAGTGGACAATAAGAGTGAATTCTTCTTCTTCTTCTCCTCCCCCCCCTTCCTCCCCCTTCCCCTCCTCCTCCTCCTCATCCTCCTTCTTTTTCTGGAGGGAAGCTTTCTTCCCATACTCTCAGCACATGTGATTCAGGTGAAACAAATTCCACCTTGGCTTTAAGGGCAGAGCATATGTGGGCCATCACTCAGTTACCTTGGTCACAGGGATAGTTCATCGATTCAAGTGGGGCTAATTAGAGCTAATGTTTGTGTTGCTGGGGATACTGCTCCCTCTTTTCTGGAAGACTTCAACCAGAGAGTACAGAGCTACAAATACGGTAGCCATCCTTTGAGCTAATGGGTAGATAAGCCAGGACTGCCAAAGGCATACCAAAAGGAGAAAAACCAGGTCCCAATGACATTGTGCGGGCTGTTGGATAAGATGTCTCTGAAGCCTGCAATACCCCTGGTTTTGGAAGGTCTGTAAACAAAATCCCTTTTCTGTATAAGTTATTTGAGTGGCTATTCATGTCGCTTACAAAAGAGAAAGTTGCGATACATATGCTTTACGTTCATATCTCATCCAATACTTAAACCTGGCAGGTGTGTTACTTTCCTAATTTTATATATGGGGAAACTCTGAGTTAAGTAACTTACCAAAATCTTACAGTGGGAAAAATTGTACCCCATCCAATCCAACTATTGCAAAGCTCAGTTCCTATGCAATACTGCTTCGGGGCTAGAACCCTGACCTGCTTAGCTTTGTGTTTTTCTATTCTTTCTTTCTAGTACCTGAACTTTAATACTATAAACATCTGTGGCTTCCATATTGCCGAAATAAAAGTATATTTCTAAGGCTTAATTCTTCTCTGCCCCCTTTTTACCTTTCTTATTGTTTTTCTCCCACTTTTTCATTTTTAATTTCTCCATTTTTTTTCAATGTTTAATACCAACTCTTCACTCTACTCTTCTCTTCATAGATGATCCCATGGTCATGTTGACTTGGGCAAGGCAAAGTTAGCTTACGAAAAAACTTGCCCTTCTTAACTAATAGCTGAAGATTAAGATTACATCTCTCTACACATCAGTCTGATAAACATTCCTAGAAGGAAATCGCGGGGGCAAATTTTGAAGATGACAAAACCATAAGGCCTCTTTCTACTCCCTCCCTTCTCTCATTCTTTAAGAGTGAAAGGCCAGTGATCATTCTGACAAGCCCCCGGGAAAATGGCTAATTGCCACATCCTCCTTTTTAACACGCTTAAGAGGGAAAAAACCTGTACTGCCCTAACTCCCACTTTTCAACAACATTTGTTTTTAAAGACAGAAATTTGTTAAATCTAAAGATGGCTTCATGCTGTGCTTTGTATTTCGGGAAGCTCAAATCAGCTTTAAATGTATTTTATTTGATGAAGAGTCCACCTCTGATTTCTTTCAGGAGGCAGAACATCAATCTAATTAAGAGCAGTTAGTATCACAAGGTTTAAAAAGGAAAGAAAGAAAAATAATTTAATCCCTCCCTAGTCTTTTAATAGAGACTCATGTGGAGCCTTACTGGAAACCTGGAGACAAACACTCCCCAAGCATTTTGTCAACAACTAGAGAATAACTTCGTTTTGAAACAGAATGTTTGAAAATTATGTTTTCCTTAACTGCCAAGACTGAGTTTGGTTCCTGGATTCATTTCCTTTGTGAGGACACATGACATCACTTTCCTGAAAGCTTTTTATAATGCTCCCTGGACTATACCAAATTTCTAAGATGTTACCAAGCCTTTATATAAATCTAGTACTGCAAATTAGAAATTTTAGATGTAGATAGTAAAGAAATTTCTCTCCCCAAATTTGAAGCTTGTGTGTCTATGGAGATACTTTGATAATGATTTTTAAATAGGGCTGGGTCTGTCAAATCTCTGTAGTTAACCCTGAAAGTGATGGGCTACAGCTGTATCATTATGCAATGGCATAAAGTTATTTTGCAAACGTTGGGATGGCACAAAATATTTATTAAAAATAAATGTTAAGGTAAGGCTATCTGTTTTGTTTACAAAGCAGGTTAAAAAAATCCTTTGATACTACTCTTTCCTCAACTGCAGACTCATTTTTACAAAAAGTAAAATTATTTTGCTCAGGTGATATTACAGGGAAGATAGTTAATTGCTGCCCTTAGCTTATTTTGCTTCGCTCTTACTGCAAGCAAATAGATTTATCATATGGTTCAGCCTAACAAAATAGGGAATTAAACCAGAGAAAAAGCTTTATCCCAATTTGGTAACTTAACTCATTTCTTGGAGAATTTTTTTACAGCTCATAATAATTGAAAATGGTCCAGAAATTCAGACATGTGGGAAACTGTTTTTTGTAAATAGATGAAGTTATGTATTGGTGCTATACAGAGCAGAGGTTCTCAATCAAACTTCACTGTGTAGCAGATTTCTAGAGGACTTGTTAAAACAGTTTGCTGGGCTCCATCCCAGAGTTTCTGATTCAGTTGGTCTAGAGTGGAGCCTGAAAATTTTAATTTCTTTTCTTTTTTTTTTTTTTGAAGATTTTATTTATTTATTTGTCAGAGAACAAGAGAGAGAGCACAAGCAGGGAGAACAGCAGGCAGAGGAAGAAGCAGGCTTCCTGCTGAGCAAGGAGGAATTCCTGATGTGGGACTCGATCCCAGCATGACCCAAACTGAAGCCAGATGCTTCACTACTGAGCCACCCAGCCGTCCCGAGAATTTTAATTTCTAAGAAATTCCCAGGTGATATTGCTGCTGTCACTGATTCAGGGATCGTTGTTTGAGAACAACTGATGGAGAGCAACCAAAAACAAGCTTCAAAATCTCTTTGCCATATCTTATCTGGGTATGTTTCACATTTGTTTCCCAGACTTCTGTCATTCCCAAAGTGTGAAGCACAACAGATTTTCTGACTGTATCCCCTTCTACTCTTTCTCTGTCCAAAGTTCAATGATCTTCACATTCTCCCCCTTCAAGGAGCCCCCTTTCCCAAGGCTGGAGAGTAAATGCCTAATGCTCCAAGAGAGCAGTTTCCCAAATTGTGCTCATCAGCACATGTTTCCCTCAATATGTTCATATACATCCTGTGATGAAGCTATTTTGTGGTCAAAACATTTTGGGATACACTGGTTTAAGTGGAATGAACATTACTTTCCGTCTCAGAACTTCTCAGAATTTTAAATATGCAAATGTATGTGGTGAATTTCCCGAAGGGAGATGAAGTATGTGGCATTTCCCCAATGGATTTGATCTTGGAATTCTTCCTCAACCCTCTCTCTCACCATGTGCCAGGGAATATTTATTAGCCATAGTTTGGGAAATGCCATAAGTAATTTTATAATTTATTTTACAAAGTTAAGAAAGTCTATAGCCAATTTAGCATGCCAAAAACATTATGGGCAAATTTTAAATCACTTTAGAAAAGTAACTAAATAAATGTACTCATTATTTTGATTGTATGTGACTTTTTAAAAAAATTATGATAAGACTGGATAACATAAGATCTACCCTCTTAACAAATTTTTAAGTGTACATTACAACATTGTTAACTATAGGCAAAATGTTGTACAGCAGATCTCTAGAATTTGTTCATCTTGCATAACTGAAACCTTATATCCATTGAACATCAACTCCCCATTTCACCCACCCCTCAGTCCCTGGCACTCACTGTTCTTTCTGCTTCTGAGTTTGACTATTTGGGATACTTTATATAAATGGAATTATGCTGCATTTGTCCTTCTGTGATTGGCTTATTTCACTTAGCATAGTGTTCTCAAGGTTCATCCATGTTTTTGTACCACTTCCCTTTTTTTTTTAACAACTGAGTAATATTCCTCTGTGTGTATATGCCACATTTTCTTTTTTCATGTGACCTTTTTGTGACCAAATAAACTACTGAGGGATATAAAGAAAGAACCCATGGCTTTTTAGCTTTTGCTGCTCAACAGGTCTTTCTGGACCTCACCCTCTAAGTCCTGTTCCTCTTGCCCAATTTCTTTTCCATTAGTTCTTCATTTTCTTCAGTATATTTCTCATGATTATAAGTTCTTATGAGTTCCTTAAATTACATGTTTATTGCTAGAAAACAGTTCCATAAGGGCAATATCTTGCCTATTTTGTTCACTTCTATATTTTCAGTGCCTAAGAACAGAGCCTGGCATGTCATATGTAGTCAGTACAGATTTTTTAATGGAAAGAATAAATAAATCAATACAATCATTATCTCAGTTCTAATTATGAAATGTTTATTATGGTAATAAAACATGTAGGAAGAAGAAAGGGTACTCTTTAGCAGCTTTAGATGAGGCAATTAGGACAATCTTTCAATTTCTAAGGAGTAATTCTGATCTAATACTACAAAAGGGGAATTATCGATGTGAAAGTCAGGATGTCCTTTTGTAGAGTCACTTTTATTATGATTTTTAATACTTTTTAATACTTACTAAGGGACCAAAAAAGGATAGTTATTTTTTTAAATAAGACAAGTATGTGAAAAATGCTTGGCATGTAAGTAGGCCTTATATAAATACCAATTTTTCTAACTCTCTAACTTTAAAAGACTTCTAAAAGTGATGCTATCTAACACTGATGCTATATTCTTCATATGTTACAAAGTTCTCTGACTTGGACAAATTGGAAGAGCATCATTAACAGTGTTTTGTTTTGTTTTTTAAAGCACACTTGTTCTAAAGGAAAGGTTGTATTCCATGTTTGCATTCATATAGGAATGACAAGCAAGTATTAAATAAGTGCAGAGCATAAATCCTGGTAATTTTAGAGACATGGGAGAAGTCTGACTGAAATGTATGATTTTTGTTGGATATTACAGTAGATACATTCAACTTTGTCCAACTAAATAAGAGAAAAAAGTCAGGACACATTATTTTCAGAGGGAAAGGATTCATCCAGGAATCCAAGAAGATAATTATCAGGCGTCCTTAGGACATAATGTGATTTGAAATTGCATTAAAAACTTACAAAGTCTATTGCTGAGTGTTGAAATGGAAAAATATTTATATCTCACTTTAGCAGATTTTTATGTGGTTTAAAATTTTTTCTTGTTTAGGTTGTCCACATCCGGTCCCCATTCTTGTCTTTTCTATCCTCTCATTATCTCCCTCTAGGGGTTTGTTTGTTTTTAGTTTCTGCTTTTATCCTTATTAGTGGAAAAAAATGGGTCAGTATTACTTTAGTTTGTCTTCACTTTCACTCTGCTGTTCATTCCTGAACCAGCTTTTAGCCTCTGGGAAAGAACAAAGTAAAAAATATTTACAGAAACTGGGCCAACCTCTTGGTGCCTCCTCCCCCCAAGAAAATAAAACCTAACCAAGGGTAACAGTAGTTCCTCTCTGTTCTCCTATAGCACCTTGTATTTCCTTTCTCATGAAGCTCAGAATTTTATTATAACTGCTACTGAGAATCTTTCATCCCAGCTAGACTCTTCCATTCTTTGAGGACCTATTGTATTGCCAAGAGCACAATGTAAAGAAATTAAATGAATAAATGCTGCGTACATGAATGACTGCTGCACAGCTACCCATCCAACCACCCCTAACAAAAGAGGAAAGTTGCAAACAACATGATCAGGTGCGGACCCTCTGACATCAACTGTCTAAAAAACCGGTAGAGAACTGCGGCATTGGTGTCTGAATTACATAATTGGATAATTTAAGCAAGAGTTTTTGTTTAGTTGGGGGGTGGGAGAAGGATGAAGGAGCGGAATTACCCAGGTAATTTCTTGCTGTGGAGTGGCAGTACCTAACTAATTCACCCCTCTCACCTCCCTCCCGCCGCCCCACAAGCCAGGAAGGCGAGAACGAGGCCCCCACCTCGGGGCGGGGGGTTTCCCGGGGATACCCCGCCCCGCCCTCTAGGCCCCGCCCCTGGACCGCCAGCTCCGCCCCACTGCCGCCGCCAGCAGGGGTCGCGCTGCCCGCGGCGAGCTGCTCAGGCGGGGGTGGGGGAAGCTCCCGCGGCGGGTCGCTTTTCTCAGCTGCTGCTGGTTGGATCGTTTCAATATAAGTCTTTTTTCTCGCTCGCTCGCTCGCTCTCCTCCGGGGAACAGGCGGAGGCGTCAATCCGCAGCCGCCGAGTGAGAAGACGACGCACACGCAGAGAACGAAAGCGGCCGCCCGCAGTCTCCTGAGCTCCTCACGGTCCGGCCGCAGCGAAGAAGGAGCCCTAGTCCGGGCGGGCCGCCTCAGCCGGGCGTCGGCACCTCCCTGCCAGCCGCGCTCCCGCCCGGGCTCCTCCAAGGGGATTAGTGGGCTGCCCGCGCGGCTCGGCGGCCCGGGAGCCATGTTGTCCGGGGGGCTTGGCAACGCGTGAGGGACCCGCGGCCCCTCCCGAAGGCTCCGGACCCTAGGCGAGAGCCGGAAGGCGGCTGCGGAGGCCTGCGCCTCGGAGGCGCCTTGGGTCCGCCAGCCGCTGGGACCCGGACCTGCATCCGGTCGCCGCGGGCGTCGGCGGAGCCGCTCACCCTTAGCGCCTCGCCTCGCGACGCGGCCCCCGCACTTGCTGGTGAGTTGGCGGCTGGCGACCGCGCGGGGCTTTTCCTGCTGTCCGGCGGACCCTGAGCCAAGGGGGCGGGAGGGTGCATGGGACGCAGGGCTGGGGCGGGCGCCGGAGGCTCAGGCCCGGCTGGGAAGTTGAGAGAGGGAGGCGCGGCCAGGGGAGCTCGCGAGCGCCTGTCGCCCCTCTGGTCCAGCGCGAACCCGGGTCGCCGAGGCATTTCCGGGGGTGGGGTGGGGTGGGGTATCCGACGGGCTCCTTCGCGGGAGGCGCCTGCAGTCGCCGCCACCCCCAGTGCGTGCTACCCATTTGGTCTCCGGGGGAGGCCGGTCTCCCCGCGAGGCCCGGGAGGGAAGAGGCAGAAAGTCCCCCGAGACACAAAGATTCCCCTCGGCGGGGGGAGGAGCCGCAGGCGCGGGCTGCTGAGGGGAAGGAAGGGCGCGAGTCCGCGGGAGGTGGGCGAGGAGGCGGTGGCGGCCGCGGCGCGTCCAGCTCCTTGGAGACACCGGGAGTGTGAGCGGGTGGCGAGCGCGGAGGAGGAGGAGCCCTCGCGTGGGGAGCCGGCCGAGACAAAGATCACCGCAGCCTCCCGCTGGCGGGTCACACCCCTGAGTGTTGGTCAAGGGCTTGAGGTGGAGGGAGTGTGGGAAACCCAAAGAACCGATGGGGAGGAGGAAGATGGGGACCTGCCAAGTATTGTCGTCTCCGTTGCAGTTGCTTTTCTCAGCATTTTTGTGCCCAACGCCTTTGCTCCCCAACTCAGCTGGATAGCTCCAGATTCCCTGCCTCCTGTCACCCCCTCACTGCCACATTGACTCCCTTGTGGTTTTCCCTTCATTCTCCCCCCTACTTTTCACCCACTCCTTTTCGGGTAAGCGGTATTTTGCCTTCAGCTTGGGGGAACGTTTGCTAATGACAGGATGCCTGAGCTTGTTCTGACCCTGAACTGCCTTGAACTCCTCTCTCTTCCTCCCACCCTTTCCTTTCTGGGATCTTACAGTGTCACATGGCCACTAACAATTAGCTTTTCTTCAAAAATGGCAAAAGCAAAGCTGAAATCCGTGGCGCTCCTTCTTTGTATTGATTCGTCCACTAAAGACACGTCGTTGGTTATGCTTTATCACCTCTTAGCCAATTTTTCTAGGTAACGAAAGTGGCAAATTTTGTTTCGAGTTTTGGCTCTTCCTAGGGTCAGCAGTGTGTTCCTGGCAGCCAGACCTTCTGTCACTTATCAGGAAATGCTTGACTTACAGACAATTCTTTCCTCAAACTTTGCGGATTCTTTCTTGAGTCTTTGTTGCGGGATTTCTTTTAAAAGGCGCTTGTGTAAGGTCAAAGTAACAAATACGAGTTACTGTATTTTAGCCTTGTTTTGTTAACCACTGAGCAGCAGAAAATGAATGGGATTTTCAGATCTTTGATGCCTTGAGTCAACAAAAGCCTCCGCTGAAGCTAGAAATAAGGTTCAGTCTCAAATTTTAAGAAAAAAATTGGCTAGCAGTAGTATCATTGGTTTTTTGTTGTTGTTAATGAAGTCATATCAGTCTTTGTAATTCTAACATCTGCATACTTCCATAAACAGTATTTGTAACAAAAGAAAAAATGTGGCTATATTTGAGGAATAGGCTTTTTATGACAGAATTTTGGAATATAAAAATGTTATTCTTTTATCTGGTGAACTGTCTCATAGGCCAGAAATACTAAAGTTTGAATGCTGGACTTCAAGGAAAATAGTTGAGTCTTTGAATTTAAGCTATTTTAAAATTATTTCTTACCCTGAAAATAGACATTGAATTATGAATGGAAAGAAATGAAAAGTACAGCCTGTTTGGTATAGCGAAGTTACCATTGATACCATTCTAAGAACCGTCATATCTTGCTGCCATTAAAAATGTTGATGCTGTAAAGATTGTGAAAGGGATTTTAGTCTAGGGACAAGTCTCCGAATTGTGGGACTCCCTCCATGACCCTCACCACTTCTCAGATATCTTTGTGGAATTAACAGGTCATATCATTAGTAATCAGTGTTTTATATAAGTTACCAAATGGCCAGAATGAACAAGGTACATTGTTTTTTTCCCTACATATTTATTAGTATTTAATTAGATTATTGAAGTTTCATTCTTGGAAGGAAGTCCAGAAATTTACCGAAGATTTCTGGATGGTGAGATCTGTGGATGAATAAAAATACGGTTCTGTATTTTCTAAATTTTTACTTTCATTTTGCAATCAGAAAAAAAATTATGAAATATGAAGCCTTGTTAATAACCTAATTTTCCTGTTACTAGAAGAAACTTCTATAAAATAATTTATTTTCATCCTTGAAGCTAATAAAGTCTCTTGCAGGTGTTAGTTATTTGAAATGTGCAGGTTGTTAGATGTCCTCTGGTTACCTGAAGGGAGAAAGATAGTCAGGAAAGATGAAGTTGGAATAATTGATTCAATGTATGGTAGTGATCCAATATATGGTGGTACCTTTGTACACTGGTAATCTTGTTCTAATAAGTCATTGGTTTTACAAAAAATAGAAAAAATAAATTTTATTTTCTGTAGTGCAGAATAGTTGTTGACTAAACAGATCTTAATGTATATAGTTTTCAGATATTGCTCCAGTCCTGTGATTATGGAGGAAAGAGATGGCATATAAAATAATTTACTCTGTTGAGGCTTTTGTTTTTCCTCTTATTTTCAGCAATATTTTTCTCCTTTCTCTTTATTCATGAAATAATACTAAACAACTGCAACTCTTGTGAATAGTAGAAACTGTAATGGCAACTGAGAAAGATGTTCAGAAGTGAAGATGATTTCCTTTAATATTAGGAAAATTATCTGTGAACACAAAATTTTTCCCCTGGTGTTTTCTTGGTTATTGTCTAATAGTGCTGAATATTTATAAGACATTACATTTTGATCTTTATTACTGTTCTCTAATCTTTATAAAAAATTGCAGTATCATGTCATGGCACCTTTTTTTTTTTTTAATAGCTTTTATACTTCCATGGAGGATAATTACTTAGCGAATGTGTTGCTGTGTTGTAGAAAAAGGACATTATATGTTAAATTCAGTTTATAAAAATATTCATTGGAGTATTTTATCTATTTTAAAAATTGTCTCCTTTATATAATGTGAAGAAAGACTAGTTTTAGGTTCTTTGAATTTTAAATGTGTAATTTTTCCTTAAATTTTTAAATGGGAAACTTATTTAAAGTGCACTTTATAAATCGATTATGGCATTTTGTGTTTTAAATGACAGATAAAATAATAGGTTTATGGCCTTTAAAATTACACTTTATATAGTATTTGTGAGGTTAAAAAAATTGCCCAAATAGGAAACTTGGTATTGTTGACTGGTATTCAACCTACTGTCTTGGCAGTTTCTCGGAACTGGGGGGGTGGGGAGGGGAACTTTTAAAAAAAATTTTGTGAGATATTTACAATATTAAGCCAAGAATTCTTACTGTCATTAGTGGATTTTTTGTCATTATTTTGTTCCCAGCCTTTTTAGTTGACAGTCTTTAATATCTGCAAAATTTGACCTGGAAAGAGTAATTGCCAGGGGCCAGGAAATCGTATTGAATATATCTGAGTGTGGCTTACCTTTCCTGGCCTGTTTCCTCTCTGTTGGCCAACTTGGAAAACCAATAAATAACCTACCAATAACTCTAGTGGGGGGGGGGGGTGCCTCCTATAAATAACATTCTGCAGTAACATAATAATACTGTGTGTGAGGGGGTAGATTTACAAATCCATGGCATATTGGGATGAATGAAAATTATCTTGCTCCCCAAAGTCTCCTTTTAAAATTATTTTTTTGATATAAACATATGAAAGAAATTAAACTTCTTTTGCTAGGTACCATGCCAGGTGTTAATTTGTTAAATCCCCATAGTAAACCCATCCTATATGAGTATTGTGCCTGTTTTTCAAATAAAGACACAGATGCATTAGATTAATTGTCTCTTAGGTTCTACCTCTATGGTGAAGCTGAGGTTCCAGTTCCAGTGTTCAGACCGCTTTATTACAATGTTTCCATGGGGATGTGATGTTAAAAAGTTCATGTTAAGTGTCTACTGTAGCAAGAACTAAAAAGTGGCAAATTAAAAAGCTTATCAAAACTAGATTTAAATTCCATTGAATTTCACTATACACAAAAAAATTGATCTAAACAAAATGCATAAGGGGACATATTTATAGCTCAAAATGAATTAAAGGTACTAAAATGATATTGAAAATGTAGATTTATTTTTAATCATGGATTTATCAGTTGAGCACAAAGTAAAATGAATATAGGTACTGAAAAGCAAAATAATTATATTGCATATTTACTCATTTTTACTTTTATGTTTACTTACTGGTTTTGATTTTACATATGTTAAAATTAGTTTGCATTACGCATATGCCATAAAAAAGATAGTCCAGATGCATGCTGCATAGGTTGCTTCAATATTAGGTAAGAATTTTGTCTTAAGGTAGATAAAATTTCTGTCTATATGTGTACACGTATAATTACCTATTGGTTTTTGGTTTTGGTATTGTTTGTTAGTCTGTTAAAGTGGAAAAAAAAAAAGATTTGCTTTGTTTTGTTGTCATAAAAGTTAATTGTCAGCTTTTTTTTTTTTTAAGATTTTATTTATTTATTTGACAGAGATCACAAGTAGGCAGAGAGGCAGGCAGAGAGAGAGGGGGAAGCAGGCTCCCTGCTGAGCAGAGAGCCTGTTGTGGGGCTCAGTCCCAGGGCCCTGAGATCATGACCTGAGCTGAAGGCAGAGGCTTAA
Source organism: Martes martes (assembly GCF_963455335.1). Classification (NCBI taxonomy): domain Eukaryota; kingdom Metazoa; phylum Chordata; class Mammalia; order Carnivora; family Mustelidae; genus Martes; species Martes martes. The sequence continues at coordinate 24,587,174 of NC_137895.1, forward strand.
CCCACTGAGCCACCCAGGTGCTCTGTTTCTTTAGCTTATTTAGTGTAAGCTCTATACCCAACATGGAGCTGGAACTCAACAACCATGAGATTAAGAGTCACATATTCTATACCAACTGATCCATCCTTGTGTCCCTTGTCAGCCTTAAAATACCATATCCTTGTTTCTTTTTATGCACTTGTTCGTGTAAATACTTTCAATAATACTCTAAATTTTATATGCATGTTTGTGAACAGTGGGATAAGGACCCAAGAATAATTTCACTATATTCTAGTTTAGTTACTAACTCACTTAGGTCTTTTCAAACATATATTTAGTCCTTCTGTTCTTATAATTGATGGTTAATATTTGTTAATAGTGCAAGTTAATGTTATAGGTTGGTAAAAATTAATATTTATGAAAAATCAGGTAACAATGTTGAAGCTCTTATTACTCCAAATTTAGAGGCATTATCCTTTATCTAATATTAAAAAACTAATACGTACTTTTAAGTATTATGTTTAAAATAAATCTTCTTCATAATTCCAGATTTTAATTAATCTATTTTTTTAAAAGGTTTTATTTATTTATCTGGTAGAGAGAGATACAACAAGAGGGGCATACAAGCAGGGGGAGTGGGAGAGAGAGAAGCAGGGTTCCTGCTGAGCAGGGATCTCAACATGGGGCTTGATCCCAGGACCCTGGGATCATGACCTGAGCTGAAGGCATACGCTTAACGACTGAGTGACCCAGGTGCCACCATAATTCCAGATTTTGATGTTTTATTGTACTGCTATTTCTGGTGGGAAGGAAGCCTTTCATTGATTTTTGAAAAATTTTGGATTCCTTGAATAGACTTTAGCCCCTTGAGCCAGTCTTAATGAAAAAAAATTTTTTTTGGGAGAGTGAGGAGGGGGAGAGGTTGAGGAGGGTGGTGCTGAGGGAGAGGGAGAATCCCAGGCAGGCTCCATGCTCATCACAGAGCCCCAGAAGTCCCACGTGGGGCTCCATCCCACCACCCTGAGATCACAACCTGGTTTGAAATCAAGAGTCCATCGCTTAACAGATTGAGCCACCCAGGCACCCTTTATTTATTTATTTATTTTTAACTTTTTAATATTTTTATTAACATGTAATGTATTATTAGCCACTGGGGTACAGGTCTGTGAATTGCCAGGTTTACACACTTAACAGCACTCACCATAGCATGTACTTTCCCCAATGTCCATAACCCAACCACCCTCTCCCTAACCCCCCCACCCCAACCCTCAGTTTGTTTTGTGAGATTAAGAGTCTCTTGTGGTTTGTCTCCCTCCTGGTCCCATCTTGTTCCACTTATTCCTTTCCTACCCTCCCCCCCCCCCGCCCCCAGGCCTCCACATTGCCTCTCAACTTCCTCATATCAGTGAGATCATATGATAATTGTCTTTCTCTGATTGACTTACCTCGCTAAGCATCATACCCTCTAGTTCCATCCATGTCATTGCAAATAGCAAGATTTCATTTCTTTTGATGCATAGTTTTCCATTGTATATATATGCCACATCTTCTTTATCCATTCATCTGTTGATGGACATCTAGGTTCTTTCCATAGTTTGGCTATTGTGGACATTGCTGCTATAAACATGCATGTGCTGCTTCGGATCACTACATTTGTATCTTTAGGGTAAATACCCAGTAGTGCAATTACTGGGTCATAGGGTAGCTCTATTTTCAACTTTTTGAGGAACCTCCATGCTGTTTTCCAGAGTGGTTGTACCAGCTTGCATTTCCACCAACAGTGTAGTAGGGTTCCCCTTTCTCTGCATCCTCGCCAGCATCTGTCATTTCCTGACTTGTTAATTTTAGCCATTCTCACTGGTGTGAGGTGGTATCTCATTGTGGTTTTGATTTGTATTTCCCTGAGCAGGCACCCTTTATTGAAATATTTTTAAGAAATTATCCTTCATGATTTCATTTTATGTCATACATTTTGTTTTTTCAATTCAGCAGTATATATAATCAGTATTTTAAAGCATTTTTTGTGTCCTAGGCATTGTGCTAGTTGTTGTATATGGTATACAATGAGGTGGTATTGTGAGGTAGTATTGTAACATGTGAAATACCAGCAACACTAATTTAATGTTCTGTTCTTGGCCCTGTTCTCATGTTTTACATGTTTCCTGGGCAATCTTATCTATATTTAGTGCTTTTTTTCTTACTACCTATATGTTGAGGATTTCCACATCTTTACTTCTAATCCAGATCTCTTCCTTCCTAGCTACCTCCCAGATATTGCCTCTTAGTGCTCCTTTACCAGAACTGAACTTTTTTTTAACCCATGCCTCTATTCTCAGCCAACACTAATGCACCACCATGAGCCTAGTCATTAAAGCCAAAACCTTTGGCAGATTATTTTTTCTATTCTCTCCTCCCCTTAGTCACACCAAATTTTGTTGATTTTATTTCCTAAATATCTTTTAGATTTATCTTTTCCTGTTGTTACTTTCATATGTTGGGTTTTGGAATGCTTTATTTGAATTATGATGTCTAATTTTGCCCATTTTAATCTAGCAGTTACTCATTTTTTTTTTTTAAGATTTTATTTATTTATTTATTTCACAGACAGATCACAAGTCAGACAGAGATCCCAAGTAGACAGAGAGGCAGGCAGAGAGAGAGGGGGAAGCAGGCTCCCCGTTGAGCAGAGAGCCCGATGCGGGGCTCAATCCCAGGACCCTGGGATCATGACCTGAGCTGAAGGCAGAGGCTTTAACCCGCTGAGCCACCCAGGCCCCCTACTCATTATTTTTTACATTTATATGTATATGTCTTTTTATCCTTCCTTTCCTTCCTTCTGTCTGTCCATCCATGTATCCATGTCTGAAGTGCACTTGCCTATGTTATACTAGCATTTATGGTCTGTGCTAGGAGATAAAGGTGGGGAAACTGGTATATTGGTGTTATAGTGCTGGGACACTTGAGAGAAATTCTCATTTTTGAGGACAAATGTCACTTCCTTTGAAGTCATCTTTTTTTTTTTTTTTTTTGGAAGTCATCTTTGATCTACTCTGGTGGAGTTATGATTCTGCTGTAGCATTTATGTTTATCATAGTACTTAACACATTGTTTGTAATTAATTATTTAGAAATCCCTCTTCTTTCTGGTTGGCTTTGTGCTCCAAAGGGACCATACTTTGTTGGGATTCCCTTCAAATTAGGTATTGCGTAATTGGATGAGGAAGTGATGGGATTCCGAACTGGTAAATTAATGTCAGATTAGTCATCATGTTGAAAGAATAGAGAATCGAGAATCAGTTCTGATACAGGAGAAAATAAAAAGTCATCAAAAGTTTTGAGTATTGTTACATGTAGGTGGTATTTGTGTTTGAGCAATCTGGAAGCAGTTTGTAGGCCAACTTAGAGGGACAGTAACTTCTCATTACTGGGCCTTTTTAATTTCATGTAAATTGTACTAACTTGTTATCTTGGACAAATTGGAAATATAAAATTACAGTATTTAAATAAAATGCCTATTTCAAAAGATCTGAAAACTGGTCAATATCAAATAAAATTTGGTTTAGCTGATAAAGTTAATGAAATTGAGCTCTTTAGCTGTGTATAGTACTAGAGTTAAATGCATTTACTGAAGTAAAGTACAAAATTGCACTCAGAAGGATAGAACAGTGCATTTACTGTCATCTCTATTACCCTAATAGTTTATGTATACAGTTGGCCAGAAATTTTTTCACTGGGATTACTGTAATTTAAAAAACTGCTTTATGGTCTACTTAAAAATTATACCTCTGTTATAGTTGTTTTATTGTAAGAACTAGATTTATTTTAGAAATCAGAGATTAAGGCTTGATGATGTCTTGAGATGTGACATTTAAAAATGAATTTTTAATAATTTGTAAGACTGTGCTTTTTGTATTTTTCAACTTATTATGTGGTCTTAAAACATTAAAACATTTTATATCCACTACATTTTCATGATCATGATTTATATACTGACATTTTATCATTTTAGTAACAGTGGAGTCATACCTCTTTTGCAGTAGTTTTTTTGCTCATAAATCTTTTTTTAATTAAAAAAATTTTTTAAAGTAAGCTCTAATACCCACAGTAGGGCCTGAGGCCAAGAGTTGCATACTCTCCTGAACAGGTGCCCCTGTCCATAAATTCTTGAGCATAGGTTTTTCCCCTTCTTTCTCCAGATATTATTATTTACATTTCTGTTCTCTTGTAATCCCTTTTCTTCCCAAGAAACTATAAAATGGTTGACACATTTTTTATTTTATGTAGAATTTTTGGAAAAAATCTGAACTCTCATTTTTATCATATAAAGTTAGAATTGGTTATATGTGTTCTTTTTTTTTTTTTTTCCATAAAGAAACTACTTCCATTGTAACTAATAACCATGTGATCTTGAGCTAGTTACTTAAACTCTTAAGGGTCAGTTTCTTCTATAAAATTGGGAAGTGGCAGAACCTTCTTCATGGGGTTGTGGGAATTAAATGATATGTATAAAGCACTTAGCAAAGAACCTTGCAGTTAGCACTCCCAAGTAGCAATTTTTTTAATATTACTCTTTGATATAATAGGAAGAATTATTGGTAATGGTACGAGATATGTTTTGCTGATCTGTCCCTTCAAGTTGATTCCTTCAGATTAAATAAGTGATTCACAAGGACAGTTGAATCAAAATCATCTCTTTGACTTTTAAAACTATATGTACCTCCTGGATTTTCTCATACACCTGCCTTCTCCCACCTAATTTGAGAATCAGTGTTACTAATCAGAGTGTGTTGCATGCTTTAGGTACATTGTGGGGAGGATACTGTAGACTACTGGACCAAATAATGTAAGATATTCATTGTTGTTTCTTATCTAATGCCCATTAGGAATAATGCTGTTATAATCTTCCTGATAAGCACATTAATGAGCTTTTTCTTAGGACCAACCAAATTTTTCTTGTAACTATTTGCCCTGTGTCCCTTCTTCAAACCTATGCTATTCTGCTTGTTTGACATCTTAACAGTCTAGACAGTATTTGCTTTCCTTGTTGATGACCTTTATGTGTGACTCAGGTATTCTGAAGTCAAAATAGAATAACTGGTCATATAGCTTATCCATCAAACAAAGAAAATGGTTTTGCATTTTATTTTTTGTGATGAAGTCCACTTGGGTATATACTATTTATTGTTTTGGGGGTTTATTATCTTATGTTTAGGTTTTTATTATCTTATGTTCTTAACTTGAACTTCAGAAGCACTCTTGTGATTTAAAAAAATAAACAAAAAACGACTAGATGCTGCTCTGTGTGTGTGTGTGTGTGTGTGTGTGTTGTAAAATCTGAAGCTCTGTCCCAGAAGTGGAATCTCTGAGCTTGGTTTTAAAATGTTAAAGGCAGTGTTTAGAAACACTGTTTTTTCAAGGTTTGGCACAGTGTTAAAGGGAGCAACCACTTGTATATAAATTAAAGTAGGCAAAGTGATTAAAACTTTACTTCATTGCATCTTATTTTTTCTCTTTTTATTCTTTTTTGAATTTTGTAGTTTTATCATGTTTTGGGGGGTTTCTTTATGTATAAAAGTCTTACCTTCCAATTGTTTTATTTATATTTTATCTTTTTAGTGAGTATCTCTTTGTTTTAGTTTTGTTAAAAGGTAAACTGAGGCATGTTAAAATTTTTCAGAGTTTAATGAGCATATACATTGACTGAATCATGGAGCATCAAGCCACAGGGTTTTACCTGTCCACCTAGGGTAGGTGGTAAAGGGGGGAGGTTTTTATAGAGAAGACAGAGAAAGGGAATTATTTGATTGGTGATAGTTTAAGCAGTTGTCTTATTTGGAAAGCCTAGAGGGCTGTTTGTGATTGGTTGTTCTTAAGTTTCGTTTTCTCAGATTCTTGTGCAGTGACTCTGGCTTAGGTTTTGGTTTGCTTACCTAGGGTAGCAACGCATTGGACCCACTTTAGTCTAAAGGCCTTCTTATTTAATTACTTTAACAACTTGAGTGTGTTACTGCTTTCTATCTGGATTTTATTTGTGAGAGAGGGAGAGACAAGAGAGCACAAGCAGGGGCAGGGTAGAGGGAAAGGGGAAAGCAGATCCCCACTGAGCAGGGAGCCTAACATGGAGCTCCATCCCAGGACCCTGGGTTCATGATCTGAGCTGAAGGCAGATGCTTAACTGACTGAGCCACCCAGGCGCCCCTCAATTACTATGTTTTTGAAAATTATTTGTTAAATATAAGAATATAATAATGTAGAAAATAGGGCATAATCTTAATTCCCTGCAGTGGTTATCATCTTCAGATATTCCCTTTGTCTTTTTTCATATGTAGAGTTTAATATTTTTTTTTAAGATCCTTTTTAAAAGTTTTTTTTAAGTTCCCAAATAATTCTTATGGCTATCATTTTTGGTGGTTATAGCAATCTATCAAAAGTTTAACTGTTTCATAGTGGTTGGTAATTAACATACTACTTTTCATTTTTCATTATTTTAAATTGTGCTGGGACAGGCTGTAGCATGTGACCACATCATCCTTTCACCCTCATTTTACATTTCCTTAGGGTAGCTAGATATTCAGAAGTGAAATTCTCACATCAAACCTGTGAACCTTTTCAGGTAATGCTTGTTGTGGCAGTGCCACTAGTAATGTGCCATGTCTACTCTAAAATAGTTGCTTTAGATAATTTGTAGAAAGATGTTACTGCTTGTGTTCGGATTTCTTTGATTGCTTAATTTTTTTTTTTCCTTCTGTAATCTCCACTCATGTTGCTTAGGAGGTAATGATTGCCATTCCCTGAATTTTGACAGCTTCATTTTTCATTATTTTGTGATACCATCTTTTTTTTTTAATATCATATTGCTATGTATACTTTTTTTTTTCTTAATTTGAGATAATTTGTTTTGGTTGTCCATATGTTCTTATTCTAGCTTCAGCTTATTTTATTTATCACTGCTATGTTATATATCTTAATATCTGGTATGGCAAAACAGTTTTTCCTCTAAATAATTTTGTTATTCTATATCTACTTTTATTCTACTTTTACTTATTTTTAAACAGCAGGCAAAAAAGATGTAGAATAGGTGTCTCCATTTTTTTCTTTCAAGCTGGTCTCCAACTATAAAACTTCAATCCTAGATATGTCAGTACATCTGTAAGAGTTGCATCAGGAATCAGGGTAGACTTCCATATCCTCATTATCCAGGTTCTACCATGTAAAGAGCATCTCAGTAAAAATTAGGTAACCTATGATTTTATCCATTTATTCATGCTGTCACCAAAGATGGACTTAACAGTTGTCCTTTTTTTTCTTTTAAAGATTTATAATTTATTTATTTGAGAGGGTGCACGAGGGAGAAGGAGGGAGAATCTCAAACAGACTCCCTGCTGAGCACAGAACCCAGTTCGAGGCTCAGTCTCACAACCCTGAGACCATGACCTGAGCTTAAATCAGGAGTCGAACACTTAATTGACTGAGCCACCCAGGCATCCCAACAGTTGTCCTGAAGAGAAGGGAGGAATGACATTCAGCCAATGATATTAGGTAGATTTCTTGGAGGAGGGGATGCTAAATTTAATTAGCTTTAGCCCTTCCTAGGATAAAAGCAGTATATAAAAAGGAAGTATGAAAAAAGATTTTACATTCTTTTAAAATAATTATTATTCTCCTCCAGCCTATTAAGTATTTGCATGTAGTAGAAATAGAGAAATAAAGGTTGCATGTAGAGGCTGTGGTAGATTAGATAAAAAATGCAGCTATACCAGTAAGAAGCTTGGATTTTACTCGTCTATAGAACTGAGCTATTGAACAGTTTTTAGGCAGAATGTACTCTTTTCTACATTGAAGTCATTGGGAAAGTTTCCTGAACAGCTACAAATGAGCTACTTCTGGATGTTGAACGGACAACCTTTTGTGATACGTTGGTCTTTCAGAAGCAGCTTCAAGGGATTGCTTTCCTACTTTGGGAATGCTAAAAGGAGCTATTTGAACCTTTTTTATTTTATTTTTTTTTCTGGTCTGGTTCATTTCAGAGACATGAAAATTACTGTCTCTTAGGAGCATTTAGAAATGTGTATTTGCAAGCCAGCCATTTTTATCTTCCAGTGTTAGAAATTGGTTTTACCATTTTGTCAGGGAAATAGATAAAAATAGTAAGTTTATGACAATGAACTTGAAATAATCCTTTTGTTTAACTATAAATGTTAGCATACTAGTGAAGGATACAAATATTAATTGTGCCTCTACAAATGATTATTTAGTTCTTTAGACCTTACCTCTGTGCTACTATAGGTAACCATGTAACACTATCCATTTAACAGTAATTCAGTTAAGTTATATGCAGGTACAGAGAATAGGCTAATTTTAGCAGCTGCAGTGTTTCAGTACTTTAAAGTCAACTAAATTTGACTTTACAGCTGATCTTGAACCTCACAGATCTGACTGCACCAATCCACTTACACACCTATTTTTTGGTGGGCATAAGGTACAGTACTGTACTTATTTGATTCTCTTAAGATTTTTTCAGTAACACTTTTTTTTCTAGCTTCCTTTTTTGTAAGAATACAGCGTATTATATATATGTATATATAGAGAGAGAGTATATAAAATGTGTGTTAATTGAGTCTTTTTGTTATTGGTAAGACTTCCAGCAAATGCAGGCTATTAGTAGTTAAGTTTTCGGGGAGTCAAAAATTAAATACAGGTGTTGGGTCACACAGGGGTCAGTGCCCCTAACCCCTGCATTGTTCATGGGTCAGCTGTACTTCCATTTTACTAATGCATCAAAGAATTTTTGATACATAATTGTTCCCAAGTGGGAGGTACCTTTTCTCATTGTATTTACTCTTCACAAATGATTATCTCTCTGCCCCATTCCTTTCTTAATTTGAACTCTTCAAATCCTTCCACTTCTGTAGGCACTGAATATTTTTTAAAAAGTCAAACCTAATTTTTCTGAATAGGTGATATGATAAACTTAAAACCATGTAGAGAGAGACAAAGAAGTCTTGTTTTCCCTTTTGCTTTCTCCAGCCTCTCTTTCCTCCCATACCTTTTATAGGTAGACATTTCCTTTTGTATCCTGTTTAGCCTTCCAGCGTGTTTTTTGCAAATATAAACAGATACGTGTATATTTTATTTTGGAGATTTTTTTTCAGTGTCTACTTAAAGATCTTCCTTTATTTATTTATTTATTTATCTATTAAAGATTTTATTTATTTATTTGACAGAAACACAGCGAGAGACAGAATACAAGCAAGGGGAGTGGGAGAGGGAGAAGCAGGCTTCCTGCCAAGCAGGGAGCCCAATATGGGTCTCGATCCCAGGTCGCTGAGATCATGACCTGAGCCGAAGGCAGAGGCTTAACTCACTGAGCCACCCAGGAGCCTCTATCTTCTTTTATTTTTAATAGCTGAATTTTACTTCTGTGGATATATGGTAGTTAAGTCACAGTCCTTTATAGACACTTAGGTTCTTTCTTATCTTTTGCCATTACAATAGCAAATGAATAATATACATACCACATTTTGTACTTACATAAGTAAATAAATGATTTAGATCCTAAGAACAAGGATTAATCAAGCGATAAATACATCTGTACACGTTTCCTTGTTCTGTGGCTGGGAGGCCTAGAAGAAAATGACACTCCAGTAGCAATGAGCACAGCTAGTACCCAGATCTTGGTTTCTAATACTAACGGTATTAGAAACTCCCATAAAAGGAGCCAGAACTCTGGAAAAATGGCTGATTCTAGGACTGGGACAGGAAATAAATGTTTAATAATGCTGAAAAGTTAGGAAGTATTCTGACAGAAACAATGCATAGAATAAATAGGTATGTGAAGGGCACACAGGAACCAACTCAAAGAACTCCCAAGGGCTAATAATAGAATGATTTGAGGAACAAAATAAAATAGAATTTTAAAATTGGATTGTAATTCAATTATAAAATAATATCCATAAATCCCCAATACTGATGTAAATAAATAACTGGGAAGGAATAGACAGATCTCCTGTGCAGAGGAACTCTACATAATTTATGTAGCTACTCAGCCTTCAAAGAGGTATAACAAGACTCTTAAGGAGTAGAAAAATATGGAAAAGAGTAACTTGACATGGGGAAGAACCTGACAAACATGACCTCAGCTGTGTCACCAAGGTTAAATACTTAAACATACAGTATTAATACTATAAACCAAATGTATCCCCTCATAATTCATATGTTGAAACCTGGTCCCTAATGGGATGGTGTTTGGAGGTGGGGCCTGTGGGAGGTGGTTACATCAAGATGTCATGGATTTAATGCCCTTATAAGAGACCCCAGAGGTACCTCACACCTCACCTTTTCTGCCATGTGAGGACTCAGTGAGGAGATGGCAATCTGTGAACGAGGAAGTGGGCTCTTACCAGATACTGACTCTGCAGGGGCCTTGATCTTGGACTTCCCAGCCTCCAGAACTGTGAAAAATAAATTTCTGTTGCTTCTGAGCCACCCTGTTTAAGGTATTTTGTTATAGCAGCCTGAATAGACTAACATTTAACATCAACAGTAATAAATCATGTTGATAATATGATGTGGTGGCAAATGCACTTGACTTCTAATGTGGTCTTCCCCAAAAAAACATAATCCCAGTCTAATCATGAGAAAAACATGAGGTAAGTTCTAATCAAGGGATATTCTACAAAATATCTGAACAGTACTTCTTAGAACTGTCAAGGTCATCTGAAACAGGGGAAGTCTGAGAAACTGTCACAGCCAAGAGGAGCTTAAGACATGACAATACAATAAAGGAAAATCTAAATAGAATGGATCATAATGCATCAGTTTTGGCTCATTAATTGTGACAGTTATTACCACAGTAATATAAGATCTTAATCGCACAATCTAGGTGTTTGGTGTAGAGGAACTGTGTGTACTATCTTTGCAATTTTCCTGTAAATTTAAAACTATCTTTCTAAAAAAGATAGATGCTTCTGCAATTCTGTTAGGTATAGCCATATTGCCATTATGTACCTAAATGTTTGAGAGGCTTGTTTTCCCAAGCCCTCACCAGCTGAATGTGTTGTCAGACTTTTGGAATTTAGCCCATTTGATAGATTAGAACTGGTATAACTGAGACTTTTGTATTTCTCTCATTATGAATTATGTTGAGTCTTACCTTGTATGTTTAATGGACATTTTACTTTTTTCTCCCTTCTGTGAACTCTCACGTTCTTTAGGTTTGGGCCCTTTTCTTCTTGGTTTCAGGAGTTCTCTATAGAGGGATTAGCCCTTATTGTTATATGGGTTGCAAAAACACATTTTTTCATTTTTTACGGTGTTTCTTATGCAAAAGTTTTCCTTAGTTTTCTTTAGTATTCCTGGGCTTTGAAACATAGTTAGAAAAATCTTGACCACTCCAAGATTATAAAAGCGTTATGTTTTTCTTCCAGTACTTGTGGATTCCGTTTTTACATTTAGATCTTAATACTTGAATCCTTCAGTTCCTCCCAAGCATTGAGGCATTCTGAATGCTTAACTTTCTTTCAGATTACTCCTGTGTAAGCATCCTTGTGGGCTTATAGGTGCTTTAAATGATTTATAGTAAAAGAAATGCTTATACATTTTACTCTTGGTGGATTAAAAAGTCTCAACTCTGTGGAAAATGTATTAAGCATTTCATTGTGTCTTAATTCCATATCATGGTTTAAAAATAATTTTACAGTAATGAAAATTCCTTTAAAGTTTCTTTTTACTGTTAAATTTTAGTAAATTTAGCAGGTTTTTTTTCTACTGATTATTAGTGTTGTCAATTATTCATGTTCAGTTTATTCCCCATCCTGTTTCTCCTAAGATTTCTGCTTCAGTTATTAAACCTGTCTGTGATTTACCTTCTATTGTCCTCAGAACTTCTTACTGTTTTGTGGCTGCTCTGATAGTAATCTCTTTATTTGGTATTATTTAGAAATTTTATTTGTGGGCCAAATACCTCTTTTAACTCATTAAGAAAATGGAACCAGTAGTGTCAGCAGATGCTGCCTAATGTAGGATGATAATTTCTTATGTCCTTTTAAAGATTTTTTTTTTTTTATTTGCCACAGAAAGAGAGAGTACACACAAGCAGGCAGAGAGGCAGGCAGAGGCAGCGAGAGAAGCAGGCTCCCTGCCGAGCAAGGAGCCTGATGTGGGACTTGATCCCAGCACCCTGGGATCATGACCTGAGCCGAAGGCAGCTGCTTAACCAACTGAGCCACCCAGGCGTCCCATTCTTATGCCCTTTTATAAAGGTATTCATATTTTCCTCACATTACTTGTGATGAAACTAGTATTGCTGAACTGCATTTTCAGATATTTGGGAAACTCCGGTAGTGCTGTGGAATGTTGACTTTGAAAATAGCACCAGAAACTACCTGATGAGTTTATTGCATAAAGGAGAGAACTACCTTTACAGACGGAGTTGGTAGGATCTGCTAGGGCAAGGGAAGGGTGTGTGAATAAAAAGAATAGCAAAGTATGAAGGGAGAGCAAAGTTGGGGTATTTATTGAGGATTTGGAGTCTTTAAGACAGCTATTTCAGTGTGGGAGCTGATTGATCAGAATTGGGATCATGATGTAATAATTTAGGATTGATACAGCAAAGTAAGGGTTTTGAGGTGAGATTTTTGAAGTATCTTGGAAAGTGAACAATCATTTGCTGCTATTTATTAAAAAGTTGAATAGTCTGCTCTTGGTTTATATGGGGTTTTGGGGAAGTTCCTGAAATGAACAATGAAGTTATTTGCAACTCTTATCTGCCTGGACAAGAGTTTCCTGGAATAGTAAAATCACGTTGTCCAGGACAACTGAATAGTGATGTTAATGTAGACTGTAAAGTCTGAGTTTAGATGGTTTCAGTTCTCACTGCCCATTCAGAACTACAATAAACTTGAAAATGTAATTATAAAAAGTATGATTCTTAGGAACAGCTACTCAGTATATTTTCTTGGTGAGAGGTTTGACATTGAATGATTTCCCCTAAAGAATGAGGCCTAACTTTGATAATTAAGGTGTCTGAGATACCTGAATGGCAGAAGGATACAGGATTCTGCAACTAAGAAAAGAGCTATAAAAGGATCAGAGATAGAAATTTGGAAGTTCCTATTTATATTGAATCTATGTACCTAGATAAGTTTGCCTGATGAGGAAGTATAGAGTGAGAAGAAAAAGACTGGCTTTAAAAGTTCTAGTGCCTAATAGTTATATGTGGGGGGTGTGTGTGTGTGTGTGTGCGCACACATGCGTGTGCGAACCTGTAACAGAGTGGCTGGAGAGGTTGGAAGAAAACCAGCATATAGTAATGTGATTTCTGGAGATGTGGCTGAAAACTAGCGGGGTCAGAACACAAAGACCCTACATGTCTAGGTGGAGAAAGACCTATTGACCTAGTGATGAATTTTCACTTGGTAGTTCTGTGTTTGTACAAAATACAGACTGTTCACACTAGTCAGTTTATCATGACATTCTTTACATAAGAATTGCCTAATGGGAAATCCTGTTTACAGGGTAGTTATTTGAAATTGAGAATATTTTCTTAGAAATAATTTTGCTAACTTGTTCCCACGTTACCCGGTAAAAGTTAATCTCTCATTTTGACTGTGAGGAAAGGTCAGTGGTGTATAGCCTGCGATTTTATTGATAGTACATATATTTGGTGTTAATACTTTGGGAATGAATAGTGGAAGAAGTAACATTTGTTGAATGCCTACATTATGCTAGGCATAGTCCATGCATTCTGATTTATCTCTCTCACCTTTTTGAGGTAGTTTATTTTCTTCTCCAAAGAGGTAATAACTAAGGTTGGATTTCTCAGTGTCATACTTCTAACTTTCCCCAGTGTTTATAAGAAGGAGTCAGGATTTGAATGGAGTTAGGCTTAGTCTCAATTTTTGCTGAACCAAATGGGCTTCCTGTATGCCGTAAACCCTTGGTCAACCAGTGCTGCGGTTGTATGTAATTCTCATTTCACCAGATGTTAATTAAATATAGAAATATGTTACCTTTCAGCTTTTGAGGAACAAAATTGAACAGGTATTAAGTAATAGTGAAGCAAAGAAGAAAGGATCTAGGCCCATATACTCATCTTTGATTAACTAGAATCTTTTATTAACTATAATCTCTTTAATTCCTTTTAAGGGAGCTGTTCAGGTTGAAGAACAGTATCCTGTTTTTTGTTGTTTTTGTTTTTAAAGATTTTATTTATTTATTTGACAGAGATAATGAGTAGGCAGAGAGGCAGGCAGAGAGAGGAGGAAGCAGGCTCCTCGCCAAGCAGAGAGCTGATGTGGGGCTCCATCCCAGGACCCTGGGATCATGACCTGTGCCGAAGACAGAGGCTTTAACCCACTGAGCCACCCAGGCGCCCCTTGTTATTGTTTTTTGAACAGTATCCTGTTTAACAGAATTCTGGCTAATGCAGACATTACTGTATTTTTTTAAGTATTTTTCTCTATCCTCATAGGAAATCTTTTTTTAAAAAGTCATTATTCTTAATGGGTATGCACATTTTGCCCTCTTTTCTCTGCAGTTCATCTTAGTCTAATTTAGCACTTCATAGAAACAAAAACTACCAAAAAGTTGGAGTCTTGGCATTTTTAACATCTTGCCAGATCTTCCTCTGTTGGCAAGGAAAGTTGGTCACTGTCTAGTAGGATTTGTCTTATAAAAGCTTTAATAAAGAGCTAGTTTTTTAAAAATGTGATAAACTGTCATTGTGTCATCAGTGACAGAATAGCACACTCAGTTCAGATATGTTTTGGTGAGAAAACTTAGAAGTTGCCTACATGCCTTTTTTTTTTTTTTTTAAAACATTAAGAGTAAATTCATATTTACCTTATGCTGGGCATGGCTAAGAACATTCTCAGTGAACCTATGAATATTTTACAAAGTGGGAGATTTTGTGAGATTTGAGCTTTGAAAATCTATAGAAGACAATACATAATTATTTTGTGGTAGTTGAAAAATGTATCATGTGAATAGAATTAATTAGCTATTTTTGAAGGGAATTAAAGTTTCATTCTTATTGTACCTATATGAATATGACCTTTTAAATATCTAAATATTTTTGTCTCTTTATATTAAAACAAGGTCCCGTAATCCTTTTTAAATTTCTTACTGTTGGAGTTAGGAGGTGTTTAAAAAAGTGAATGACTAGCTGAGCCTCACAGGATATATTTATATTAGTGGGGTCATCATGTATCTCCATGTGGTAAAGTCTGATCTTTTCACTTTCCTGAACAGTTCATTTTGAGGTGACGTGGGACTGTAGAATCCTTAAATATGCTTAAGGGTAAAGTATAGCATTAATTTAGAAAGATGCAGTGAGAAATAATCTTGTTTGATATAACCAGTTTTGGGGGGATAAGGAGTGATAGGATGGGGGTAGGGAGGGGGGGCACACAAAGATTTAAAAAAAATATTTCTGTCCTTAAGGAGTTTATAATATGGTGAAACCCAGAAACTTTACATTTATATAACCCACTTAATTCTAGTGAGTAAATCAGTTTAGAAGACCAGATTTTAGATTTGAGGATTGGTAGAAAATGTCCTTAGAGCAGCAGCTTTTTTTTTTTTCCTATTTTAATCCAGGTGTGTTTTATTTATTTATTTATGTTTTGGGGTTTTTAAGGTTTTACTTAAATTCCAGGTAGTTAACATACAGTGTTATATTAATTTCAGGTGTACAATATACTGATTCAGCAATTCCATATACCTCCCAGTGCTCATCACCATAAGTGCACTTCTTATTCTGCTTCATCTATTTAACCCATCCCTCCACCTCTTTCCCCTCTGGTGACCATCAGTTTGTTCTCTGTAATTGAGTCTGTTTCTTGCTTTGTCTTTCTTTTTTTCCCTTTGCTGATTTGTTTTCTTTCTTAAATTCCCCATGTGAGTGAAATATATTTTTATCTGGCTGACTTGTTTGACTAGGCATTATACTCTCTAGCCCCATTCATCTTTTTGCAATTGGCAAGATTTCATTCTTTTTTATGGCTGAGTAATATTCCAGTATATATATATGGATCCATTATAAATATATATTCCATTATATATGTGTACATATATGTATATCACTTCTTTATACATATATCTGTTAGTGGATACTTGAGCTTCTTCCATAATTTGGCTATTGTTAATAATGCTGCTGTAAACATACAGGTGCATGTATCCCTTTGATTTAGTATTTTTGTGTTCTTTGGGTAAATACCCAGTAGTGCAATTCCTGGGTCATAGGGTAGTTCTATTTTTAACTTTTTGAGGAATCTTTGTATTGTTTTCCACAGTGGCTGCATCAGTTTGCATCCCCATCAACAGGGCGGAGGTTTCCTTTTTCTCCACATCCTGGCCAACACATTGTTTCTTGTGTTGATTTTAGCTATTCTGACAGGTGGGAGGTGATATCTCATTGTAGGTTCTCTGATGGTAGTGATGATGAACATCTTTTCATGAGTCTGTAGACCATCTGTAATGTCTTCTTTGGAGAAATGTTTGTTTATTTCTTCTGCCCCTTCTTTCTCTCTCTCTTTTAAGATTTATTCTAGAGAGAGCACATGCACAGGGGATGGGGCAGAGGGAGAGAATACTTAAGCAGACTCCCACTGAGCATGGAGCTGGACACGGGGCTGGATCCCATGACTGGTGAGATCAGGACCTGAGCTAAAACCAAGTCAGATGCTCAACTGACTGGGCCACCCAGGCATCTTCTGCCCATTTTCTAATTGGATTTTTTGGGTTTTGGGTGTCAAGCTTTTTAAGTTCTTCATGTAGTTTGGATATTCACCCTTTATTGTATATGTCATTTGCAAATATCTTCTCCCATATCATAGGTTACCTTTGGTTTTGCT
This sequence comes from Martes martes, assembly GCF_963455335.1. Lineage (NCBI taxonomy): Eukaryota > Metazoa > Chordata > Mammalia > Carnivora > Mustelidae > Martes > Martes martes. The sequence goes on from NC_137895.1 coordinate 24,604,005, forward strand.
GAGTGTTTCCTTTGCTGTGCAGAAGCTTTTTAATTCATGTAGTCCCAATAGTTTATCTTTGCTTTTATTTCCCTTGTCTCAGGAGACATATCTAGAAAAATGTTGCCTTGGCCTGTGTTGAAGAAGTTATTGCCTGTGTTCTTTTCTAGGATTTTTATGGTTTCAGGTCTCATATTTAGGCCTTTAATCCATTTTGAATTTATTTTTGTGTGTGGTGCAAGAAAGTGGGCCTGTTGCTTTCTTTTGCATGTTGCTGTTTGGTTTTCCCCAACATCATTTGTTGAAGAGACTTTTTCCCGTTGGATATTCTTTCCTGCTTTGTCAGGATTAGTTGACCATATAATTGTGGGTTCATTTCTGGGTTTTCTGTGCTGTTCTGTTGATCTATGTGTCCATTTTTGTGCCAGTACCGTACTGTTTTGATTACGGCAGGTTTGAATAGGACTTCAAGTCCAGAATTGTGATACCTCCAGCTTTGCTTTTCTTTTTCAAGATTGTTTGGCTATTTGGTCTTTTGTGGTTCCATACAAATTTTAGAATTATTTGTTCTACTTCTGTGAAAAAACACTGTTGGTATTTTGATAGGGTTTGCATTAAATGTGGAGATTACTTTGGGTAGTATAGACATTTTAATGATGTTTGTTCTTCCAGTCCTTGAGCATGGAATGTCTTTGCATTTCTTTGTATCAACTTCAGTTTCTTTCATCAGTGTATAAAACTATAAAAGTTTTGAGAGTACAGGTCTTTCACCTTTTTGGTTGGGTTTATTCCTAGGTATCTTAGTATTTTTGGTACAGTTGTAAATGAGATTGTTTTCTTGATTTCTCTTTCTGTTGCTTCATTATTAATGTATAGAAATGCAACAGATTTCTGTACATTTGTTTTGTATCCTGGAGCTTTACTTAATTTATCAGTTCTAGCAGTTTTTTGGTGGGGTCTTCAGCATTCTCCTTATATGGTATCATGTCATCCGCAAATAGTGAAAGTTTTGCTTCTTCTTTACTTATTTGGAAGCCTTTTATTTCTCTTTGTTGTCTGATTGATGTGGCTAGGAATTCCAGTACTGTGTTGAATCCAAGTGATGGGAGTAGACATCCCTGTCTTACTCCTGACTGTAGAGGAAGAGGCTCTCAGTGTTTTTTCCCCATTTAGGTTGATCTTAGTTGTGGGTTTTGCATATGAGGCCTTTATAATGTTGAATTATGTTTCCTCTAAAACTATTTTGTTGAGAGTTGTTTGTTTGTTTTTTTTTTATCATGAATGGGTGTTGTACTTTGTTAAATGTTTTTTCTGCATCTGTTGAAATGATATATAGTTCTTATCCTTTCTCTTTTTTTTTTTTTTAATTTTTATTTATTTGACAGACAGAGATCACAAGTAGGCAGAGAGGCAGACAGAGAGAGAGAGGAGGAAGCAGGCTCCCTGCTGAGCAGAGAGCCTGATGCGGGGCTCGATCCCAGCACCCTGGGATCATGACCCGAGCTGAAGGCAGAGGCTTTAACCCACTGAGCCACCCAGGCGCCCCTCTCTTTTTTTTTTTTTTAATATTTTATTTTTAAGTAATGTATATACCTGATACGGGGCTCAAACTTATCAAGATGAGTTGCACACTTCACCTACTGAACCAGCCAGGCACCCTTCTTTCTCATATTGATGTGATGTGTCACATTGATAAGTTGTGGAGTTTGAACCACCTTTACAACCCAGGAATAAAGCCCACTTGATTGTGGGGAATGATTTTTATAAGGTATTGTTGGATCTGGCTTGCTAGTATTTTGTTGAGGATTTTTGCATCTGAGTTCATCTGGGATTTTGGCCTGTAGTTCTCTTTTGCAGTGGTGTCTTTATCTGGTTTTGGTATCACAGTAATGCTGGCCTCTTAGAATCAATTTTCTGTTCCTTCCTTTATTTTTTTTTCCCCCATGTCTTCCATTTTATTAACAAGACGAAGCCTTTTATTAACAAGAGGAAGCCTTCTTAGACTTCCAGCTGCAGACTTTTTAGATCCCACCAGCCAGGAATGGAACCTATAACCATTCTCTAGATAGGGAAGGCATGGCTGTGATAATAAGTGCCTGGTATTTTCAGCTTCCTTTTTTTCCTTTTTCTTCTTCTAATAATTTTTAATTTTTAAATTAACATATAATGTTCTATTTTTTGGAATAGTGTGAGAAGACTAGGCATACTCTTCTTTAAATGTTTAATAGAATTTGCCTGTGAAGCCATCTGGCGTTGGACTTTTGTTTGTTGGGAGGTTTTTTTGATTATTGTTTCAATTTCTTTGCTGAGAATTGGTCTGTTCAGATTTTGTATTTCTTCTTGTTTAAGTTTTGGTAGTTTATATGTTTTTATGAATTACCTATCTTCTCTAGGTTGTCCAGTATGTTGGCATGTAGTTTTGTTTTGTTTTGTTTTTTTTTAATAATTCCCTTGTAATTATATTTCTGTGGTGTTGGTTGTTTCTTCTCTCTCATTTGTGATTTTATTTATTGGAGTCATTCCTCCTTTTCTTTCCTCCATAAATCTGTTTAGAGGTTTATCAGTTACATTGATTTTTTTTTTTTTTCAAAGAAGCAGTTCCTGATTTCATCTTTTTTTTTTTTAGTTTCTATTCTATTTATTTCTGCTCTAATCTTGTTTATTTCCTTTGTACTGCTGGGTTTTGGTTGGTTCTTTTTCTAGCTCTGTTAGGTGAAAAATTAAGTTGTTTGAGATTTTTCTTGCTTCTTGAGGTAGGTCTGTATTGCTATAAACTTCTCTCTTAGAACTGCTTTTGCTGCATCCCAAAGATTTTGGACCATTTTGTTCTCATTTTCATTTGTCCCCTTGTACTTCTTTATTTCTTTTATTTTCTGGTTGACCCACTCATTGCTTAGTAGCATGTTTTTTTTCCATGTATTTGTACTCTTTCCAGATTCTTTTCCTGTGGTTGACTTCTAGTTTCAGAGCCTTGTGGTCAGAAAAGATGCATGGTATGACTTTGATGTTCTGCATATGTTGAGACTCGTTTCGTGGGCCAATATGTGATCTATTCTGGAGAATGTTTTATGTGCACTTGAAAAGAATGTGTAGTCTACTGTTTTAGGATGCAATGTTCTGAATGTATCTGTTAAATCCATCTGGTCCAGTGTGTCATTCAAACCCATTGTTTTCTTGTTGGTGTTCTGTTTAGATGATCTGTCTATTGATATGAGTGGGCTCTTGAAGTCCCCTACATTATTATAACAAAAGTATTCTTTTTTTTCTTTTTTTTTAAGATTTTATTTATTTGACAGAGACACAGCAAGAGAGGGAACACAAGCAGGGGGAGTGGGAGAGGGAGAAACAGGCCTCCTGCCGAACAAGGAGCCTGATGTGGGGCTTGATCCCGGGATCTTGGGATCATGATCTGAGCCAAAGGCAGATGCTTAATGACTGAGCCACCCAGGCACCCCCAAAGTCCCCTGCATTGTTGGATCATTATCAATTAGTTCCTTTGTGTTGGTTAAACCGTTTTATGTATTTGGGTGCTCTCATGTTGGGTGCATAAATATTTACAATTCTTGGGTGCCTGGGTGGCTCAGTTGGTTAAGCAACTGCCTTTGGCTCAGGTCATGATCCTGGAGTCCTAGGATTGAGCCCCACATCAGGTTCCCTGCTCAGTAGGGAGTCTGCTTCTCCTGCTGACCTCTCTCTTCTTGTTCTATCTCTCATTCTCTCTCTCTCTCAAATAAATAATAAAAAAAAAATCTTTAAAAAAATAAATATTTACAATTCTTATATCTTGTTGGATCGTCTACTTTATTATTATATTATATAATGCCCTTTGTCTTTTGTTAGTCTTTGTTTTAAATTCCGTTTTGTCAGATATAAGTATTGCTACTGCAGCTTTATTTTGACATCCATTTGATAAATGTTTCATTGTCCCCTCACTTTCAATCTGCTGATGTCTTTAGGTCTAAAATGAGCCTCATTTTTAAGATGAGTCTTGTTTTGTTTTTTAGTCCGTTCTGTCACCTTGTGGTTTTTTTCCTTTTTTTTATAATTAAAAAAAAATTTTTTTTATAAACATATAATGTATTATTAGCCCCAGGGGTACAGGTCTGTGAATCGCCAGGTCACCCGGGATATTTTTTGTTTTGTTTTGTTTTTAAGATTTTATTTATTTGACAGAGATCACAAGTAGGCAGAGAGGCAGGGAGGCAGGCAGAGAGAGAGAGAGGAGGAAGCAGACTCCCTGCAGAGCAGAGAGCCCGATGTGGGGCTCGATCGTAGGACCCTGGGATCATGACCTGAGCAGAAGGCAGAGGCTTTAATCCACTGAGCCACCCAGGCACCCCACCCTGTGTTTTTTGATAGCATTTTAGTCCAATAACATTCAGATTATTGATAGATATGTATTTATTGTCATTTTATTGTTTTGTGTTTTTTTCTGAAGATTTTCTACGAATCTCTTGTTTTTCCCTCTTTCATGGTTTGCTGATTTACTTTAATGACATATTTGGATTTCTTTCTCTTTATTCTTTGCATATTTATTAATTAGTGGTTTTGGATATATGGTTACCATCAGATTTGTTTGTAACTTCTGCATATAGCAATCTGTATTAAGTTGATGGTCATTTAAGTTTGAACCCATTTTTTATTCCTCTTCTCCCCACATTTTAGGTATATTTTGTTATATTTTACATACTCTTATTTTGTGAGTTTCTTGACTGATTTTGTTTTTTTTACAGAAGTATTCATTTTTACTGCTTTTGTGTTTCCTACCTTTATACTGTCAATTCTGGTCTCTCCTTCCCACTCAGTCCCCTTTAGTGTTTCTTGCTGGGCTTGTTTGGTGGTCATGAACTCCTTTAGTTTGTTTGTTTGTTTTGTTTTGTTTTGTTTGTTTGTTTTTGGTCTGGAAAGCTCTTTATCTCCTATTTTGATTGATAGCCTTGCTGGGTAGTCTTCTAGATTTTCCCATTCAGCCTTTTGAATGTATCATGGCAGGCCTTTTGGCTTGGAATGTTTCTGCTGAAAAATGTCCTGCTACCTTGTGCGTTTTCCCTTTTAAGTTACTGTCTCCTTTTGTCTTTCTGCTTTTAAAATTTTCTTTCTCACTATATTTTGTCAGTTTAACTACAATATGTCTTGGTATGAATCTGCTTTTATTAATTTTGGTGGAAGTTCTCTGTGCCTCATATATTTGTTTCCTTTCTCAGATAAGGGAAGTTTTTAGTTATTATCCAGATGTATCGTCTGTCCCCTTTTCTCTCTCTCCTTCTTGGACTCCTGTAATTTGAATGGTATTACATCTGATAAAGCCACTGTGTTCCCTTTGTTCTCACTTTGTGTAATTCTTTTTTCTCTCTCTTGTTCAGCTTGATTACTTTCCATTACTCTGCCTTCTCAGTCAGTAATTCATTCTTCTGCTTCTTCCAGCCTGCTGTTCATTCCATCAAGTGTTTCTTATTTTGTTTATTGAGCCCTTTATTTCTTCTCTGTTATTCCTTATCTCTTCTCTCTGTTAAGGGTCTTACTCATGTCCTCTACTTTTTCCTTAAGTTCAGGGAGTTTTTTGTTTTTGTTTTTTTTTTAAAGATTTTATTTATTTGACAGAGAGCACAAGTAGGCAGAGCAGCAACAGAGGGAGAGGGAGAAGCAGGCTCCCCACTGAGCAGGGAGCCCAATGGAGGGCTCTGTCCTGGTACCCTGGGATCATGACCTGTGCGAAAAGCAGACACTTAACTGACTGAGCCATGCAGGCGCCCCTTCAGTGAGTATCATTACGATCATTGTTTGAAATTCTGCATTAGGTGTTGTACTTTTATCTGTTTTGATTAGCTCTCTGGCCATGGCCTTTTCCTGTTCTTTCATTTGGGAGTTTTTTCTGTCTTCTCATTTTTGTCCAAGTCTTTGTGCCTATCTCTATGTGTTAGGAAAGTCAGCTTAGGTCTCCTGTTTTTAAAGTTAATGGCCTTATGAAAAGAGGTTCTGTAATGTCCTGCTGTGTAGTGTCCCCTATTCCCCAGGGCCTGGCACTTTAGAGAGTACCTCCAGTGTGTGTTGTATGCACTCTGCTGTTGTGTTCTGGCTACTCTATCCTTCAGGTCAGTTGTGTGTGGAAGCTTTCCTAGCCTGCTGTGGGCAGTGTTTTGTCTCTTACTTGAATGTGGTGAGTTTTAACTAGGTGTGCTCTGGTCTGCTTGTGAAATGAGACTTGTTGCCACTGCCGCCAGAACTGAGGCGCCACAAAATTCTTGGGTTGAGAGACTGGGTGTGGGCAAGAATTTGGGCTGGTCTTGTTGGGAAAGGCGCCCACCTTGCTGGGACTGAGTGAGGCACGTGAGACTGGAAAGGGTGTTTCCATTGGAGCACCAGAGGGCAGGGCTTGGTATAAGCAGGTTAGGTAGCCAGTGGTGGCACTGCACTGATAGCCTCAGGGGACCTTTGCTTATACTGAAGTGTGGCGGAGGTAAATATAGCCTCTCCACGAAGGCTGCCTCTCTGTGACATGCTCCAGGATGAGCAATTAAACTCCCACTGAATGCCCCAGGAGCTCTTGAGATTACTGTTTCCATGCTGTGTGTTCATGGGTTGTTTGCCTGCATTCTCTTCAAGAGCAAGACCATGCCCTGGAGGTCTGTCCCAGCCAAGCCTGCTGACCATTAAAATTCCAGGCATTAACCCTGTTAGTTGGGGGAACCCAGAATATTTGGCTGTTCTTGTTTTCCAAGCCACTTGTTGGGGGATTGATTTTCCTTGTGTGCTCCCCTGGGTGCTGGGCTCTTTCACTCACCTTTCTCTGCAACTTTGCTTCTCTTCCCACCTCAGTGGCCAAGATCTGTTTCTCTCCCAAACCGTGTCTCAGCACTTCCTACATTCTTCTGTGTGGCCTCTTCTCTGCTTTTAGCTGTGGAGTTTGTTCTGCTAGTCTTTGGGTCAGCTTCCAGGGTATTTTGGATGATTTGATAGTTACGTGGTTGTATTCATGGGAAAGGGTGAGCCCAGGGTCTTCATACTGCGCCACCATCTTCCATTCTCCATCTAGAGTAGCAGCTTTTCAGCCTTTTTGGTTCCTGGACCTTATGTTCTTTAATGTTAATTTACTTGAGAAACATTACAAATTAATATATCACAGCGCATATTTTAAATGAAAAATAACTAAAAACATGGCAAGAATATTAGCATTGTTTTACATGTTTGTAAACCTCTTTCATGTCTAGCTTAATAGAAAACAGCTGGATTGTCACATCTACTTTTGCCTTTCAGTCTATTGCAGTGTTTTTCAGAAAACTCCACTGTATCCTTGAGATAAAAGTGAAAAGGGCAAATAACGTCTTAGAATCATTGTAAAAATAATTTTGATCTCAAGATGCAACCCCCTTGTAAAGATTACGCAGACTACACTTTGAGAACTTCTGCTTTAGATCAAAATGAAATTGGATCCTAATCCCGCACTTGACCTTCCTCTCTCAGTTGGATACTCTTAGGGGCAATTTTTGTTAAGCTCCAGTAACTCAGCAAATTCCAATTTGAAATCTGTTCCTGGGTATCTTCTACTTCGAATAGCCTCAGAGCTCTAGGCTTTGGTTCTTTTTTACCCCTCCCTCCTTTTTAATGTCACTTGGACACTATCAATTGGAAATGGTCAGACTTGAAAGTTATGTGATCTCAGGTAAATTTGTTAAAATTTTTTAGTCAGTTTCCTCATTTGTAAAATGGCAGAGCAATATCAACTCATGTCTTTCATGGGGATCAAAAAAGAAAAGAGTTATATTCAGTTGTTAATAAAATCTTAATGTTGTTAGAGGTTAGTGAAAAACAGTTTTTCCAATTTTATTGGAAAATGTTCCAATTTTGTTGCATACATTTTGGACTATTTGATTAAATATGCAAAATATTTTAAACTCAGTAAGATGTGGATCTCCTTTGTTTGTAAGTTATTCTAGAGAGAGACTTTTTTCCCACCTCTCACTGCCCTCTATTCTGTTCTTCCGTCCAGTACTTGGGCCTTATTGAAGCTAGGCCCTTCACTAGGAAATGAATGGGATTTCAAAACACATAGCAAAATGTCCTTCCTTCTCTGAAAGTGTTTACAATTGTGTGCTTAAACCTATTAGGTAGGAAGATGCTATATAAAAGATACATTATATAATATGTCCATATATACATATATATGTGATATATATATGTATATGATATATACATATATACATATATGTACATATATACATATACATATATACACATATATACACATATATACATATATATGTATATGATTACGAGAGCATAGTGTAAGGAATATCTAATTCTGTAGGTAGAGAAGTAGAAAAAGGAAAGGAAAAAGAATTACATTGTGCCATATTTCTCAATTACTGATTTTGGTAACTCCTAGAAGAAAAACTATTAAGCAGCCAGGCTTTTATTTATTAAGTGAATATATGTGCTAAATGGGTGATGTTATATAGCAGTGAAAACATGGACTTGGGTAGGGCATTTTACTGTTTGGGTTCCCACTTGTGCTTCTGCTTATTAGCTGTAACAGTGAATTTTTAGCTCATCAGTGACTGTGTTTCTTTAGATATGTAAAGTGAGTATAATTTAAATAATTTTATAGAGTTACTGTGATGGTTAAAAGTAAGTAGAGAACTAGAACAGATTGGGAGATTGTTCTGTTCACTAGTTTATTACATAAAAAGGGGAAAAGACATTTCCTTGATTATATTGACTTCTAGTAGTTTTATAGAGATCTTATATTTTAAATGATTGCTGAAAAATTATATAATGTGGAAGGTTAATTTTATCTTTTTTTATTCCCTTGTTATTGTTATAGCACATTTTACTATGACTTATGTAAGAGGAGAAAATTGATAAAAGAACAGATCTTTCAGCAGTTAAAATGTATTTTTTTATTTTTTTAAAAGATTTTTATTTATTTATATTTTTGACAGAGAGAGATCACAAGTAGGCAGAGAGGCAGGCAGAGAGAGAGAGAGAGGGAAGCAGGCTCCCTGCTGAGCAGAGAGCCCAATGGGGGACTCGATCCCAGGACCCTGAGATCATGACCTGAGCTGAAAGCAGAGGCTTAACCCACTGAGCCACCCAGGCACCCAGTTAAAATGTATTTTACCTAAATTCACATTAATGATTTTTTTAAAGTACTTTTCCCCCCCTTAAATTCATGACAGACACCTTACATGGTGTTGCTAGAGAAACTAGTGGGTAGGGAAGTACATAAACTTAAACCTCATTTGAGGAAAAAAAATCATTGATATCACTGGTACTAGTCATTCTATGTACATTTGTAATCATTTTTGAAGGATATGGTTGCTAGTATATAGGGACATAAACTTGTGAATTGCCTGGTTAACTTTATAAAACAAGAGGTTGCTCATATTTTAATATTAAGAGATTTGCTCAAATAAATCTGTCTCAAGTTAGTGCTTAATAAATTTCATGTAAAAACCAGTGTCGGATTTTATAATAAGCTATAAATATTACTGCATTCTAGGGTGTTAATTAGTGAGACCTAAGTCTTTTGAAGCATCAGTGAAAATCAAATTTAATCTCTTGTATACAGGAAGAATAGAAAAAAGAATAGAAACCATTCTCTGCGCTTTTGTCTCACTGAGGATGTCAGAGGGATAGATACTAATGCTAATGAAATGTGTACACAGAGGGTAAATACGCATTAGAGTTCCAGGGAACACCTTAATTGAAGTGATATGCTTAAAACAAGAGACTTATGCTGCCACTTTTTAATTTCATAAAAATCAAATTGAGCGTCAAAAAAGACCTTTTTGTTTTCTCATGTCAAAAGAATCCATATATTTGGAAGCAGTTGAAACTGCAAAGGACGGTCTATTTTGAACTCATTGAGAAGAATTTTAATGCTTTAGGCTCTTTTTAATCTATTAACATTCTTACTCACTGTAGTTTCATGATGATTTCTCTCTCCCTGCCCCCCCCCCCCAATATTTGAGTAAAGTTAATTAGAGTAAAATACATTCTGGAGTTCAGTAATAATGAATTCAGACCCATTTTACTATACTTACTATTCATGAGTTATGGAGAGCCTTAGTGTACCATTAGGTTTTCTTTCCTATTGGTTGTTTACATACCTAATGACTTGGATTTTAATAAAAATTTTAGCCTGCTGTTAATAAAGTGGTCATATAAATAAACATGTATTCAAGTGCCTGGAAACTCACTATAAACCTTGTCCCAAATCATGAAAAAAACAGATTTTTAAGAATTAGATCAAATCCTATAGTAAATATTTATTTTTAATTTGTATGTAAAATAATCAACAAATCTTAGCAGACACCTACATATTTCAGACATTTAGTTGTTGTAAGAGTAAATAGGAAAAGTCCTTTTCTTTCCTTTCTTTTTTTTTTTTTTTTTAAAAGATTTATTTTAGAGAGTGAGGGGAAGGGCCGAGGGAAAGAGAGAATCATCAGGCAGACTCTTGCTGAGTGTGAAGCCTAATGTGGGGCTCAGTCCCAGGACACTAAAGTCATGACCTGAGCCAGAGTCAAGAGCAGGCAGCTTAACCAACTGAGTTACCCAGGCATCCTGGGAAAGTTTTTCACATGGAATTTAGCTTTATTTTTTTAAGAAGATATCACATTCACAGAGTTAGGCTAACAAGATTGGACATTAATTCAAAAAGATATATGCACTCCTTTGTTTATGGAGAATTATTTACAACATTCAAGATATTTGAAGCAACCTAAGTGTCCATTGATAAGTGAACAGTTATGGAAGATGTGGCATATATCTGTCTATCTATATAGATATACAATGGAATATTCCTCATCCTTAAAAAAGAATGAAACTTGCCATTCATGACAACGTGGATGGATCTAGAAGGTATTATTACACTAAGTGAAATAAGACAGAGAAAGGCAAGTATCATATTATTTCACTTATATGTGAAGTCTAAAAAATAACAAACACATGAAAACCAGAAACAGATTCATAAACAGAGAACAAATTAGTGGTTGCCAGAGGGGAGGAGAGTTGTATGGATAGGCAAAATAGGTGAAGGGAATTTAGAGGTACAGACATCCAGTGATAAAATAATAGAAAAAGATTATGTGACAAAATTCTCATTTAACTATAATACTGAGTTTAGTTCTTCCATTTTATTTGTTTATTTCTTTGCTAGGTTAAGAATGTTACTTAAAATTGCATGGAAATTTTATTATAGTTCATCAACACTCCATTTAGAAAGGAAAGTTCAAATCATCCTGTACTGCAGTTAAGAAATTTATTAACATAAAGTGTTTTGGATGTCATAGATGGTTGCATGCTTGTAGAGACCTTTGTGTATAGCATTTAAGAAAGCAAGTGAGGGTATGTAGTAGAAGATCTGACTAATTTGGCCTTCATTCCTTCTGTAAGACTACTGATTGATGGCTATGACTTGTTTAATACTAACTCGTAGGTAGTAGGCTTTTCTTTAGTTTGAGCTTATGTTCTTAACAGTTATATTCCAGCTTTGTTATTGTAATTACATAATTTAATCAAATATTACCTAAACCAATGAAATACTAATGCATAAGTAGAGTCATTTCTGTGAAAACTTTGGAAAGACTTGATAACTTGGTAAAAAATATTCCGTGGTACTGGATTTCGTAGTTGGGATCCCTTGTGGTTATAGCAACAGTTACAAAACTTTGTATTCAAGCCATTTCCTTTAAGAATATTTTGTAGTATTTTGTCCCTAGGTTTTGGGACCCTCTTCTCCTTTTTAGCATTGTTTACCCCTCTTTAAAAAAACAAAAACAGTGGCCTCCTTTTAAAATTCCTCTTCCAAGGAATCAGTTGATTTTTCTAAGGCAGATAGTTGAGCCAGTATAATGGTTTCATACAGAGTTGTTAAAATATTTCATTTTGGGGGCACCTGGGTGGCTCAGTGGGTTAAGCCTCTGCCTTCGGCTTAGGTCATGATCTCAGGGTCCTGGGATCGAGTTCCGCATCCAGCTCTCTGCTCAGCAGGGACCCTGCCTCCTCCCCACTCTCTCTGCCTGTCTCTCTGCCTATTTGTGATCTCTCTCTCTCTTTCTGTCAAATAAATAAATTTAAAAAAATAATTCATTTTCTAGTGAATGTTAGATGGAAGTGTGGAACACTTCAGTTACAGCTTACTTGGAAAATTAAAAGGGTATTTTCTACTTACGTTTATTTTACTTCTTATCTTGGGGATCTGAAAATATCTTTTAAGAATTAGTGGGCAACAGGATTGGCCTATACCCAGATCTTAGGAGGGACACAGTGCCCAGAGAGGGCCCCAAAGCTGTTTTGCTGGCTGCCTACTCTGGAGCAGCTGACTAACCAGATGCAGAGCCCATTGATCTGGTCATAACTGCTTTCATCCTGGAGCAGGGCAAGTTAACACAATTTAGATCAAGAGCCACATTAGAAGATCCTGACCTCAGGATAACCTCTCATTTCCTACCTTTGAAACAGGGAACAATTCTAGTCACTTCCTAACTTCTAACCACAAAATTGCATGGGAACATATAGCCACATCTAAAGATTGTGACCTTTTGATTTTCTTTACCCTTTATACAGATGGATTCAGAATAAAAGAAACAATAGTCTTAACCTACTGTTCTTCATTGAACAGAGAAATAATCCCTCTCCTCCTCTACTTATTTTTTTTCCTATTGAAATCTTTCTAAGCCATTCCTATAGATGCAGCATAGGTGAAATAGATTGGATACTGTGCCTGCAAACTCACCCTTTTCCAAAAAAAAGTATACCACGAGTATGACAACTCTTGTCTGTGTTAGATAGCAGATCATTGTTTCTTGATAGACACATTTTCAGATCATTGCTCTTGGTAAATCTAGGCCTTCCATTATTCTCCACATATTCCAACCAGGTTTTATTGAGCTTTATTTTCTAGAGATTTCAACTTTGTTTCTGCTATAATGCACATGACAGAATAGATAATTTTATATATGGAAAACTAAGTTACTGGATAGATAAGAGGGACTGAGAATTGTGAGCAATTTTTTAAAAAGATTTTATTTATTTGAGAAAGAGAGCAAGGGGGAGGAGGAGAGGGAGAAGAACAAGCAGACTCCATGCTGATTGCAGAGCCCAGCAGGTGGCCTGATCCCAGGACCCTGGAATCATGACCTGAGCCAAAACCAAGAGTCAGATGCATAACCAACTGCCCAGGCACCCCAATTGTGAGCAGTTTCTAACTCCTAAACTACAAAGCCACTTACTATCCTATTCATTTTGGGAATGACATTATTATAAAAATAACCCTGAATTTACTCTCGTACATTAAATACAGTTCCCAAATTTCTTACTTTGACTGTTAGTAAGAAATTCAAGTGCTTACAATGTGAGCATGGAACATTTATTGAAAGAATTAACTACAGAATTGAGAACTGTTTTACTTTGTAAGTCTGCCTGATACAAAAGGAACTACCAACCACCATGATAGAAGTCTCTGTGCTTGATTCTTGGAAGATGTATTGAGTTGGAACAAAAGAAGGAGGAAGAGCAGCAGTCATTAAAAATGTCATGAAATGAGAGGAAAAAAAGAAATAAGAAAGTAATAAAATGTATTGAGATGTTTTATAAGTATTATAATTTTGTTGACTTAAGTATCTTCCTACTTAGAAAAAAACAGCAGGACCCAGATTTCCACACAACGTCACAGCCTTTGTAGCTGTATACCTTCCTGATGATTGATGGCATTAAACCACCTATCATCTTGGCTAAATCTTCATAAGACCACTGATATATATTTACCATTTTTGAGTGTCCAGAGTTATAGATAGGGGATTTTCCTGGTAGTGCAAAGTTAATTGACTAACGTAAGGATCAAATTATGGCTCTTGGCCATAGCCAGTTACTTTAAACAAGTACGAGTTACCATTAACTGACTTTTTTTTTTGGATAGTTGAATTAAAAATTTTTTTTTTAAAGATTTTATTTATTTGAGAGAGAGTGAGCAATAGAGATAGAGCACAAGCAGGGGAGAGTCGCAGAGGGAGAGGAAGAAGCAGACTCCTTGCTGAGCAGGGAGCCCCCTACATGGGGCTTGATCCCAGGACTCTGAGATCGTGCCTTGAGCCAAAGGCAGACAGTTAACTGACTGAGCTACCCAGATGCCCCTGAATAGTTGAATTTAAATAGCAGCTTATAATTCCACTTATTTTTCAGAGGTGATTTTTATTTTCTTCATGTCTTGTTTGTCCTATCTGTTGCAGTACAGTAGAACAACAGATATTATATAATATGTAATGTTATTGTAATATATTAGTGGCTGTGGTTTATTATGCTTAGAACTAAGGGACTTTTCATATGGATATTTATTTTTCTTACCCGTATTTGAGGGACTGGGTTATACTGTCTATAAATGTAATCACAGAAATAACTTGTTATGTAGGAAGATAACATCTGTGTTCATACAGTAGAAGAGTGTGGCCTGTTTCTCTGGTGGAATGTCTAACACTTGACAGTACTGTTCTCAAAAAAGAGTTTATTGATAATTGTAAATATACACTGGGTAGGTCTTTTGGGTGGTGGAAGCTGTGCACTCCTCTGCACCCCTCTTAGCCATGCCTCACAAAATGGAATAAATCAAGGACTTTCTTCTCACAGCCAGGCTAAAGGATGCCAAATCTGTCAAGTTCAAGAAAAATAAAGATAATGTGAAGTTTAAAGTTTGATATAGGAGATACCTTTATACATTGGTCATCACAGATAAAGAGAAGGCAGGGAAACTAAAGCAGTCCTATCCTCCAGGTCTGGCAGTGAAGAAGCTGAAATGAACCTGGCATGCTGATTTGAACTGTATTAATAGTCTTTAAAAACAAACAAACAAAACACACACACACACACACACACACACACACACACAGGCTGATCTAGAAAGGCTGGATGGCAGTGGAAGTTTTGCTGGAGGTTTTTTGTCCTTTACTTTGGAAACCTCCTCTCAGAAGTGTTGAAATAAAACCAGGATTCAAGGAAGGAATAGTTGAAAATTGTTCCAAACCATTTGTGATATTGAGTCTGGAATTTGTATTTATGAGTCTGCCCAAGGAGAAATGTTCAGAGACCTACTGAAGGAGGAAAGAGGCATGTTTACAAGTTGCCTGCAAAGGTAATATTTATAGTATTATCTACTTTGTATAAACCTAGTTCTAAAAATACTTTTAAAAATTGTCAATTAAAATACCATCATTAGGAAATAATTTACTAATAAGCACATTTTGCTGTAACTAAATGAAATTTGGCGACTGACAGATACTTTGATATTGCTAAAATTGCTTTAAAGTGTGGCTTTTCTTTTGAAAAAGATGATCATGCATGCTTTGACTTAATTTTACTTAAGAATATTACAAAAATTACAAGGAAAGGCAGTTTGTGTTTCACCTTTATCCGCACATGGGCCAATTTATTTGTGAGCAGATTAATGGTAGGAGCACGTAGGTTTTAAATTTCTGTTTTATCAGGATTTACTTAGTAGCTTAAGGACTCTTTGGTGACCCACTTAACTTTTGAGCTTTTGTTTTCTCATTTGTATAACAGGAATGGTAAATAATTACACCTTTTTACCTACTAGAATCATTTTAAGATTCAAATAAGATGTGAAGACTGTTTATAAACTCCATAGGGCCAGGTACATAGTGGAAAAGTAATTTCATTTACATATATTTAGGGATAATTTTAAAGCTTTAAAATTTTTATGGATAAATACATAATAAATATTAATACAATGTATAGACATTCAGAGGATTATTAAACTGACAAAGTATTTGAGGCAAAAAGACAAAGGTTTGGTGTCTGAAAAAGATTTTATCATAACCAAGTGATGTTTTTTGCAAATTAAGTACCTTCCTGTATACCTTGTTCTATCTCCTGTTTGTGATGACCTCCTAAGTTCTTGAACATATTTAATAGCTTTCATGGATGAGACTGAAGGTAGAACTGAATTTCTAGCATTTTCCCTAAAAGGGAGGAGTAATTTGCTAAACTTAATTTTTTTTTTCAAGGAAGTTTTTGGTTTATTTGTGAAACATAGAGGAAAATATTTTCTTTTCCCCATTTAAGTAGTAGTGTAGACCAAGCATACTGAGGTGCTTTCATAAAATACTTGCTGTGTTTCTTTCTAGTACCCACTGAGAGGGTTATTGCAAGGATATGTTTAAAGCACTAAGGAAACAAAATGGAAAGAAACAGAGCAACATAAAAAACAAGTGTAGCATAACCAGGTGATTAACATATGTATAACTGGAGTCCCTAAGTGTTGTGGTCTGAATGTTTGTTACCCCAGATTTCATGTTGAAATCCTAATGCCCAGTGTGATGGTATTAGAATGTGAAGTGTTAGGAAGGTGCTGAGGTCATGAAGGTGGAGCCTTCATGTGTGGAATTAATGCTTATATAAAAGAGATCCTCAGAAAGCTCCCTAGCACTAAGTCTATAGTACAGAAGAGAACCAAGATCAAAAGCTCCTTGATCTCAGACTTTTAGCTTCCAGATTGTGAGAAATAAACTTCTGTTTATAAGTTGTGTAGTCTGTGGTATTTTGTTACAGCAGCCAAGCAGATTAAGACATTGATGAAATGGATAGGGGAAAGGGGCAGAAACAATATCTGAAGAAATAATGGCTATTTTTCGAAACTGTTAAGACCACTGATGGAGGAAGCTCAGTGAACCCAACACAGGATAAATAATAAACATTTACCTTTAG
Organism: Martes martes; assembly: GCF_963455335.1. NCBI lineage: Eukaryota > Metazoa > Chordata > Mammalia > Carnivora > Mustelidae > Martes > Martes martes. The sequence goes on from NC_137895.1 coordinate 24,620,703, forward strand.
TGTTTTAGAAACTTTTTCATGACACCACTAAGCCAAAAGAAATAATTAATAATTCTATTTATTTAGTAGTTAACAACTTAGTAGTAGGAGTTTGTAGTACTATGTCTGCCTGCTATTGCTATGTTTCCCTCAGCACTTAGTTCCAGATCACAGTGCTAAAGACCACATAGAAACAGAATAATCTTAAAAACAGAAGGGGAAAAAGACATGTTAGTTACAGAGAAATAAGAATCTTTTTTTTTATAAAGATTTTATTTATTTATTAGACAGAGATCACGAGTAGGCAGAGAGAGAGAGGAGGAAGCAGGCTCCCCGCTGAGCAGAGAGCCCGACGTGGGGCTCGATCCCAGGACCCTGGGATCATGACCCGAGCTGAAGGCAGAGGCTTTAGCCCAGTGAGCCACCCAGGCGCCCCGAGAAATAAGAATCTTCAAAGGTGATTTTTTAACGGTGTAACTCAGAAGACAGTGGAATGACACCTTTACAGCGCTGACAGAAAAATTGATAACCAGTGATTCTGTACTCAGTGAAAATATCCTTCAAAACCAGAAATGAAATAAATATATTCTTGGATAAACAAAAGCTGAGAGAAGGCATCAGTGACATACCCACACTTCAGGAAATACTAAGGAAATACACTGTCTAAAAAAAAAAAAAAATTCTCAGAAGCATGACGGAATGAAGAGTACTGGAATAGCTAAATATGGTGGGCAGGGCTGTTAATTGCTTAAACCAGTAGTTTTAACAATCTCCAGTGTTCCATTGGAAATGTTATATTGGAAAACAATAGAACATGTCAAAGTAATTATATGACAGCAATAGCAAAAGGAGGAAGTAAATAGAATTATAAGAATCTCTCATTTGGGGGCGCCTGGGTGGCTCAGTGGGTTAAGGGGTTAACCCTCGGCCTTTGGCTCAGGTCATGATCTCAGGGTCCTGGGATCGAGCCCCACATCAGGCTCTCTGCTCAGCGGGGAGCCTGCTTCCCCCCTCTCTCTCTGTCTACCTCTCTGCCTACTTGTGATCTCTCTCTCTCTCTCTCAAATAAATAAATAAACTTAAAGAAAAAAAGAATCTCTCATTTGTATGGGACATGGTAAAAGTACTAATTTAAAATACAAAATAAAGATGCATTTTTTAATCTTTTACAGTAACCACTGAAAGAATGATGCTAAAAGATAAACCTATAGAGTGCATAAAATAGAATGATAAATATTTGATTAATAGAAAAGGAAGATCAAAGGACAGAACAAGGGGATGAATAGAAAATAAGTACAAAGATGATGGACTTAACTACATCAGTAATTAAATGCAAATGGACTAAATATATCAGGTATCAGAGTATCAGGTTGAATCAGAAAGGCAAAACCCAACCATGTGCTGCTTACAAAGCATAAACAGGTTCAGAGTAAAAATATGGGAAACAATGTACCATGCAGATGTTACCTAAGAAATGGCTTGTGTGACTATACTAATAGTAGATACAGTGTCTTTAGCCAAGAGACATTATTGGAGATTAAAAGGGTCAATTCATTAGGAAGATAGAATAGTTCTAATTTGTATACACCTAATTACATAGCTTCAAAATATGTAAAGCAAAATTTAGCCAAAAGGAAAATCAGACAAGTCCATTATTATTGTTGTGGATTTAATAGACCTCTCTCACAGACCTCTCTGAGAAAATCTATAGAGAAATAAATAGTGACCTTTACCTCACACCAAATACAAAAAATAATTGAAAATGGTTAATGGTCTTAAATTGTAATGCTAAAAATATGAAACTTGAAGATACAAAATATAGAAAAATCCATAATATCCTGGTACCAAAAATTTTAGGATGCAGAGAGAACCAACCATAAAATAGAAGGAACAAAGGAGAACAAAAGGCAAACCACAGAACAGAAAAATATATTTGTAATAGATATGTTGGACAAAGGACTTAAACATAAGTCTTAAGACAGCTCTGTTTAAAGTGGACAAAAGATTTGAAGAAGTTATTTGAATGGATCATAAACCCATTAAAGAGGTGGTCAACATCATTAGTCTCTAGGATAATACAAATTAAAATGACAGATGCATCCGGATGGCTAGAATTTAAAAAGACTATACCAGTTTTTATATGATGTGGAGTAACTAGAACATATACATTGCTGGTAGGAATATAAAACTTGTACAGCCACTTTGGAATACTGGCCATTCCTTAGACAGTTAAACAGACATCTACTATGATGACCCAGTAAAACAGAGTTGTACAAGAATGTTCATAAGAACTTTAATCACAATATTCAGAAACTGAAAGCAAGTGTTCATTAACAGGCTAATGAAGAATGTGTTACGTCCTTACAGTGGAATACTTTTAAGCAACAGCAAGAAACTGGATGCACACAACAACATGGACTAATCTCAGAATCATTATGCCGAGTAAAGAAGTCACGTACGTAAGAGTAAATACTCTTACATGACTCCATTTCTGTGGAATTTCTAATGAATGTACTACCTTGAACTGACAGAAAGCTGCTAATGGAGCTGCTTGATCACCTTGCAGCACTGTGACCTCTCTTTGAAAAGTGTACAGAGTTTAAAAAAAAAAAGTTTATTTTTTAAGTCATGATCTTTTTTTTAAATTGTAGCATGTAGTTACAGAACACTTTTTTTTAAAATTTATTTATTTGACAGACAGAGATCACAAGTAGGCAGAGAGGCAGACAGAGAGAGAGGGGGAAGCAGGCTCCCTGCTGAGCAGAGAGCCCAATGCGGGGCTCGATCCCAGGACCCTGGGATCATGACCTGAGCCAAAGGCAGAGGCTTTAACCCACTGAGCCACCCAGGTGCCCCTAAGTCATGATCTCTTGAATAAGTAGTGCTTCATGGAACCCTAGGTTTCTTTGGAACTCCAGTTGAAGAAGTCTGTCCTGGGAGTTCTAAGAGTAATACAAATTGATGACCTATATATTTCCTTGCAAAACTGAAAATAATGTGGATTTTGCTTAGGTGTATAGGGTATATATCTGTGAGTCTTTGTCCCCTCAAATCTTTTGGAGGTGAACAGTGCATAAGTTATAAATGATACATGTCTAAAGTCTGGCTTCTTCCATTGTTGTACCTTGGATGCTGAGAAAACAGAACATTTGTAGTGTGGAAATAATTTTTCTTAGTCTCCTCATGTACAGCCGCAGTACATGAGAATTGAAATGAATTTCTCAAAGACTAAAACTGCTGTTGTTTTTAGTGTCTCCTCATTAATATTGTCATCACTATGGGCTATATTTGACTACTTGCTTTCTGGGGGAAAAAAAAAATGCCCCTCCCCCCCAAAAGTAGTATGTGGTTAGAGCAGGGATCAGCAAGCTGTAGCTCTGGAACTAATATATAATAACATTATATATATGTGTGTGTGTGTATATATATATATATATTTTTTTTTTAAAGATTTTATTTATTCATTTGACAGATCACAAGTAGGCAGAGAGGCAGGAAGGGAAGAAGGCTCTCCGCCGAGCAGAGAGCCCGATGCGGGGCCCGATCCCAGGACCCTGAGACCATGACCCAAGCCGAAGGCAGAGGCCCCAACCCACTGAGCCACCCAGGCGCCCCTGGCTTTATATTTTTAAAGGTTGTGTAATGTGACCTATAAAGCCTAAAATATTTGCTGTTGAGTAATTGAAGATAAAGTTTGCTGGCACCTGAACTAGAGAGTCTTCTAATATATTTACTTACAATTATTTCAGGAGTATTCTCTAAATATTTTCTTTAACTATTTTGATGTAAGAAAGCAGAATTTATCATAAATATAATTTTAACAGCATTGTTGAAATATTTGTGTAAAACTTAACCCCCTTAAAATGTTTAAGTCAGGGATTTTTTAATATACTTATATTTGTACAGTCATCACCATAATTTAATTTTAGAACATTTGTGACTACCCCCAAAAAACCTTATATCCATTCTTTTTTTCTTTTTTTCTTTTTTTTAAGATTTTATTTATTTGACAGAGATCACAAGTAGGCAGAGAGGCAGGGGTGGAAGGGAGCAGGCTCCCTGCGAAGCAGAGAGCCCGATGCAGCGCTCGATCCCAGGACCCTGGGATCGTGACCTGAGCCGAAGGCAGAGGCTTAACCCACTGAGCCACCCAGGCACCCCCTTATATCCATTCTTCTCCATCCTCTCCCATCTCCTGCCTCAGCCCTGTAAATATTGAATGAAATTATTTAGCCCACCAGTTGGAAATGAACAGAAATGAACTAAGGTTAATATTTGTGCTATTTGTTGAGTGAACAAAAAGATAAAACTACAAGGGAAATCAAAATAAAAGTTTAAGAAGCCAAAATACTTAATATGCACTCTAAAAACTGGTATAAGAGAAATTGGCAATAAGGTCATTAAAATAATATTCTGAGATAAAACCCCTTATCAGTACATTAGATTATATTTTAAAAACTATTTTATTTATTACTAGAGAGAGGGCATGATTGGAGGGCTGGGGAGAAGGAGAAGCAGATTCCCCTCTGAGCAGGGAGCCCAACTCGGGGCTCATCCCGGGACCCCAGGATTATGACTTGAGTCAAAGGCAGATGCTTAACCAACTGAGCCACCTGCATGCCCCAGTACATTAAATTATAGATTAGATTAATGTGGTGGAGTTCTTTCAGGGATTCTTAAAAGTCCATGAAAGAATCCACGAAGTCATAGTTTAACTTACAGCATTTTTTCCCCTTTTGTGATTTATGCAGTAATGCTGTGTTCTATAGTTGATGGCATCTTAAATTTGGTGAAACACGGTATGCTTGAAATTATGTATTCTTAAGTCAGCTATTCCAGAGGAAGATTCAGAATATTTCATGCAATAAAAATATTAAAATTATTCACTAGGAAAAGATTTGGTCTAAAAGAAAAAGCCACTTATATTTCAAAGTAGTAAAATAGCGCTCATCTAAAATTTTAGTAGGTCAGGCCTTTCATTAATCTGCATTAATCTTGTGATGATTTTTGAATATGTGAGTTTTAAAGTTTTCATATGCACACGAAATTTGAGCCTTAAGATTGTTCTAGCTCTTGAGGTTCTGATTTTAATTTGAAGATCTGTGCATTGCCTAATTTATGGAGTATAGCATGGGTTGTTCTTTTAAAGTTTGGAGTTCTAAAATAGTTACCTTTATTTTAGTATGGACTATTTTATATAATTTCCTCAGAAGTCATGAGAAAAATCAAATTGCTGAATTTAACAAGAGTTTAATAATTCTAAATATTTAAAGAATATTACCTTAAGTATATAGAGAGGAGAAATTGTATAGGTGATGGTGGCTTTTAAGGTATTTTTTATCGGCTTCAGACTCATCCTTCTAATTTTTTTTTTTTTTTTGTGGTGTAGGAGCTGAGACCCTACAAACTATATTTCTTGCTTACCGTCTGATTCCCTATTAAATTCTGCCAGTAGGAGGATGGGAAATAGGAAAGCAAGAGGAGGGGCAAGGGATTTGCTCCTTTATGTTTATTTCTTATCAATATTATCTTCACAGCAGCGGGACATCACCCTGGTAAGAAAAGGAGTGGCAGATCACTCCATTTTGCACTATTCCGCACTCATAAAACCCTCATAACATTCCTCCTAGATAACATCAACTAGCCTTTTGCTCCCTCTCAGAGATTTGTGTCCCCGTTTTGCCGGGACCCTCCTCAAGTTCTTGGTTCTTTGTGTTCTTCGAGAAGTGCTTTATTTTTAGAGATCTGGGCTTCGGTTTTATGTGGTTTCTCCAAACCTTTGAGTTCCAGTAATTCCAGTCACTTTTGTTTCCCTCAGCTCTGGGGGTCCTAGCTGCTTCTTGTAATTACTTTCTTTGTAATTATATGAGTCCCTTTTTTGCCTTTCCAAAAGTTCTTCAGTTCATGGTTAACAACTTACTCTAAACTCCATTACAGTTACTGGTGAGATTTTTGCCTTTTGACTGATACCTGACTAAAATAGGCTGGTCAAAATAATAGACCTTTGCAAACCAAGGTCCTGGAGATCACATTTAGGCCATTCTTCATTTAGTCATTATTGGACCTCTGTAATGTGCTGGGCCTTTCTTTCTTTTCTGTATTCTGTCAGATGTCCTTCCTTATCTGTGGTCCCAGAGCTGCTTGAGAATATGTCATTATTACACTTCATTGTCATTGCCTGCTTTTCTGTATTTCTCAACTTGTGGCCCATGATAGTGGCCCATGATAGTATGTTTTGTTTCTTTGTCCTTAGTTCCTAACACAGGATTTGTATAAACTAGATGTTCAATAAATATTTTAATTAATTAACATACTTGTAAATATGGTTGTAAAGGGCAGAAGTCATGACAAAAATTATCGGATGAAGGGGGAGGATCTTACTTTGATTATTTTGGGCATCTGAAAGTCCTCTGATCCTGAGATATGTAAGCCAGATGTTAATATGGTATCAAAGGTTATTTAATACTCTTCAAAAAAGTCACATACCTAAGGCTTGATTTGGGTTTTCTGGTTCAGTTTTTCTGGTTCAGTTGTTCGTGAGATTGATTGTGCTTTATCTCACTACATTTTCACCAACTCTTATACAGTTCTGTTCTAGGGAAGAATCCAGATCCATTTATCATGATACTTCGCAGGTTATCTGTCATGTCTCACTTAAACTTGCCTTTCTCTTCCACCTTCATTGTGCTCATGGAGTGAACCCTGTACTTCACTGTACTTTAGTTATTAGTGCATTATTAATGCTTGATACAGGACCACCCAGAAGGTTTATAAGTCTTCGAGTTATTTTGATTGCAATACACTTTCTCTTCAGTATTTAGTAGGGTCACCCTGACCTACAAATATCCTAGTTCCAGACCCTTAACTCCATCATGGTAACACCTTATTGGCACCCATGTCATTCCTGTTGTTATACTCTTTAGTATAGGCTCCCTCCCCCTCAGTTTATATTAAACAATTTAAATCTGTAGTTACTGTTTTCCAAAATGAAAGATTTGGGAACATCTTTCTATTCCCACTTCTTATTTGTAGTAGAGGATCTTTTGATGAGCTAACTGGATAATTTGAATATCTTGGTTTACATTACTGAGATTTTGGGGAAAAAAGTAAATATTTCCCTGAAATTTCTTTATACTTGTTGAGGGGTGTGGATTTTTTTTTTGCTTTATCTTTAAGAATTTTGATGGGTATTTGATCACTTGGCCATTTCTTTATTTGCTTTTTTGAGTTTTTATGTTGTTAAATCTTTTTGTTCCAGTGTCGTTAATGTACAGTGCTCTATTTGTTTCAAGTGTACAATATAGTGATCCAACAGTTCTGCACATTACTTAGTGCTCATCAAAACAAGTACACTCCTAATCCCCTTCTCCTGTTTTACTAATCCCCTACCTACCTCCGTTCTGGTAACCATCTATTTGTTAAGAGTCTGTTTTGGGGTGTGTGTGTGTGTGTATATGTCTCTCTTTTACTTTTCTCCTTTGTTTCTTAAGTTCCACATATGAGTGAAATCACATTGTATTTATTCTTCCCTGACTAGGTTAGTTTGCTTAGCATTATACTCTCTAGCACCATGCATGCTATTGCAAATGGCAAGATTTCATTCTTTTTTTATGGCTGAGTAATATTCCATTACACACACACACACACACACACACACACACACTATATTCATCTGTTAGTGGACACCTGGGCTGCTTCCATAGGTCAACTGTTGTAAATAGTGCTGGAATAAACATGAGGGTGCATATATCCTTTTGAATTAGTGTTTTTTTGTATTCTTTGGGTAAATACCCAGTAGCATGATTACTGTATCATAAGGCAGTTCTTTTTTTTTTATTTTAAGTAGGCTCCATGCCCAGTGTAGAGCCCGATGTGGGGCTCAAACTCATGACCCCGAGATAAGACCTGAGCCATGATCAAGAGTTGGACACTTAAGCAACTAAGTAGGGCAGTTCTATTTTTAATTTTTTTGGGAAACCCCTACACTGTCTTCCTCAGTGTCTGCAGCAGTTTGCATTCCCACCAGCAGTGCACAGGGGTTCCTTTTTCTCCATATCCTTGCTTACACTTGTTTCTTGTATTTGATTTTAGCCATTCTGACATGTTTGACATGATTTCCATTGTGGTTTTGATTTTTCATTTCCCTGATGATGTGTGATGTTGAGCATCTTTTCATGTGTCTTACATGTGTCTGTTGGCCATCTTTGTGTCTTTGCAGAAATGTCTGTTCATGTCTTCTGCCCATTTTTAATTGCATTATTGGTTTTGGGGGTGTTGAGCTGTATCAGTTCTTTATATATTTTGGATACTAACCATGTACCGGACATGTCATTTGCAGATATCTTCTCCCATTGAGTAGGTAGGTTGCCTTTTAGTTTTATTGGTCATTTCTTTTCCTTTGCAGAGATTTTTTTTTTTAATGTAGTTTCAATAGTTTGTTTTTTCTTTTATTTCCCTTGCCTCAGGAGACATATCTAAAAGGAGATTGCCATGACCAGTGTCAGAAAAAATTACTTTCTGTGCTCTCTTCTAGGATTTTTATGGTCTCAAATTTCACATTTAGGTCCTTACTCCATTTTGAGTGTATTTTTGTGTATGGCGTAAGAAAGTGGTCCAATTTTATTCTTTTTCATATAGCTGTCCAGTTTTCCCAAAACCATTTGAAAAGACTTTTTCTCATTGCATATTCTTAACCTGCTTTGGTGAAGATTAATTGACCATAAAATTGTGGGTTTATTTCTGGGCTTCCTATTCTGTTCTTTTGATCTATGTGTCTATTTTTGTGCCAGTACCGTACTTTTTGGATTACTACAGCTTTGTAGTATAACTTGAAGTCTGGAATTATGATGCTTCTGGTTTTGCATTTCTTTTTTTAAGATCGCTTTAGCTATTCAGGGTCTTTTGTGGTTCCATACAAATTTTAGGATTATTTGTTCTAGTTATGTGAAAAACACTGCTGGTATGTACGTTACTTTGGGTAGCATACGCATTTTAACAATGTTTGTTCTTCCAATCCCTGAGCATGGAATGTCTTTCCACTTCTTTTTTTTTTTTTCCTTTTCTTTGTGCCAAAGAATTTATTTGAGAGAGAGAGAGAGAGCAAGAGAGAGTGGTGAGGGGCAATGGGAGAGGGATAAGTAGACTCCCTGCTGAGCAGGGAGCCTGACACAATCCTAGAACCCCACGATCTTAACCTGAACTGAAGGCAGATGCTTAACCAACTAAGCACCTCAGGTACCCCAGTGTTGTCAATTTCTTTCATGTATTTTATAGTTTTCATAGTACAATGTGGGGCTTGATCTGAGGACCCTGAGATCATGACATGAGCTAAAGTCAAGAGTTGGACGCTTAACTGACTGAACCACCCACATGCCCCAAGTGTTTTTTTGATTTCTCTTTCTGTTGCTTCATTATTAATGTGTAGAAATGCAACAGATTTCTGTACATTAGTTTTGTGTCCTGCTAGCTTTACTGAATTTATTAGTTCGAGCAGTTTTTTGGTGGGGTCTTCAGGGTTCTCTTTGTACGGTATCTTGTCATCTACAGATAGTGAAAGTTTTGCTTCTTCCTTACCTATTTGGATGCCTTTTATTTCTTTTTGTTGCCGATTGCTGTAGCTATGACTTCCAGTACTGTGTTGAATAAAAGTGATGAGAGTGGGCATCCCTGTCTCATTCCTGCCTATAGAGGAAAAAGCTCTGTTTTTTCCCCATTTAGGATGATCTTAGCTGTAGGTTTTTCATATGAGGCCTTTATAATGTTGAGTTATGTTCCCTCTGAAACTACTTTTTTGAGGGTTTTTATCATGAATGGGTGTTACACTTTGTCAAATGCTTTTTCTGCATCTGTTGAAATGATATATGTCTCTTATCCTTTCTCTTTAAGATTTTATTTATTTTTTAAATATTTATTTTAGAACAAGGGAGAGAGAGAGCACGCACAGAAACGGGGAGGTAGAAACAGACTCCCCACTGAGCAGGGAGCCTGATGCTGGCTTGGATCCCAGCATTGGGACCTGAGCCAAAGGCAGATGCTTAACTGACTGAGCCACTCACGTGCCCCTAAGATTTTTTGAAAATTAATGTATACAGCCAACATGGGGCTGGAACTTATCAAGAGTTGTACCCTCCACCGACTGAACCAGCCAGGCACCCCTTCTTTCTCATATTGATGCGATGTGTCACATTGATTTGTGAAGATTGAACCGCTTTTACAACCCAGGAGTAAATCCTACTTGATTGTGGGGAATGTTTTTGTAATGTTGGATCTGGTTTGCTAATATTTTGTTGAGGATTTTTGCATCTTTGTTCATCTGGATTTTGGCTTGCAGTTTTTGTGGTGGTGTGTTTATCTGGCTTTGGTATCACGGTAATGCTGGCCTTATAGAACGAATTTTCTATTCCTTCCTCTTCTGTTTTTTGGAATAGTGTGAGAAGACTAGGCATACTGTTCTTTAAGTGTTTAATAGAATTTGCCTGTGAAGCCATCAGGTGTTTGTTGGGAGTTTTTAAATTATTACTATTTTTTTAAAAGATTTTATTTATTTATTTGACAGAGATCACAAGTAGGCAGAGAGGCAGGCAGTGGGTGGGAGAGCAGGCTCCTTGCTGAGCAGAGAGCCCCATGCAAGGCTCAGTCATAGGACCCTGAGATCATGACTTGAGCCGAAGGCAGAGTTTTTTTTGTTTTTTGTTTTTTTTTTTAAGATTATTTATTTATTTATTTGACAGACAGAGATCACAAGTAGGCAGAGAGGAAGGGAAGCAGGCTCCTTGCTAGCAGAGAGCCCCATGTGGGGCTCGATACCAGGACCCTGGGATCATGACCTGAGCCGAAGGCAGAGGCTTCAACCCACTGAGCCACCCAGGTGCTCCTGAAGGCAGAGTTTTAACCCACTGAGCCACCTAGGTGCCCCGGGAGTTTTTTAATTACTGATCCAGTTTCTTTGCTGGGAATTAGTCTGTTCAGATTTTATATTTCTTTTTGTTTTAGTTTCGTAGTTTATATGTTTCTAGGGATTAACTATATTTTCTAGGTTGTCCAGTTTACATATGATAAATCTTTTCAAAACGGAGTATGTTGATTATTTCTTTGTATTCTTGAATTTTTAATACATCGTAGTATGTTAACATTTCATTTGATGTTTCCAAATTGTTAAAATTGTTCAAATATATTTTTACTCTCCTCTTGGGAATTTGGTAGATGTTCCTGCCAAATTAAAGTTCGGCATGACTGTGTGACTTGATTTAGCCGATGAAGCATGGGTGAAAGTAGTGTGTGATACTCCTAGATGGAAGCTCTAAGAGTTAGTATATACTTTGCCATACTGTCTCCTTCCCCTGGTGCCTACTACTTTAGCCTAGATCTCTGAAGACTTGGAGAACTCCAGTAAACTCTCAATGAGCATATAGCACAAAAGAATAAAATCTTAGTTATTTTAAGCCACCAGGCTTTGTTGGTTTTTCTTATTGTAGCCTAACCCACTCAAACCTGACTTATATAATTGGTGTTAATCAATGCAACTTTTTTTTGGTAGGAACATTTATTGAGCAAACACATGTCAGATATAAACTGTTGTCCCAGGATATATCTTTGAAGTTCAGTGTAAATGGTTGTAATATCAGTGGAAGTTATGAAGAGAATCTGCTGGGGTGATTATTTATATTTGTGGGCACCTGTGTAGTGACAGGTATTAGATAACATTGGTAGGCTAGGAAAAGAAGGGAAGCCCAAAATGGAATGGTAAGTCCTTCAGAAGTGACAGATTTCATGCCTGATAACATTAAATATAGGCCATTTGTTTAAGAAAATAAATCCATCTGAGCATAGTCTATTTTGGAAGGCTATCTGTTAAGTGAGTTAAGTGACTAGCCTGAGATTACTCAGTTACTTAGTGGCAGAACTGGGGGGAAAAAATCAACCTTTTTGACTCTAGCCTTGTGTTCCTTTTATTATTAAGACATTTCACTTATTCTCTAAAGATTTTTAATCCACTCAATCTGTAATTATGCCTTTCAGTCCTGATTTTTCCCCCTAAACTTAATTAACATTTTCCCATCAATTTGCACGGAATTGTTAATCATAATTCTTGGCTCTTGACACATTATTCTTACTGATTTGTGCATGATCTTACATAGAGTATAGTATATTTATACTTAAGAAAAATAACAAATATCTGTGAATCCAACTTCTCAAGCATTGCCAGTAACTTCAGTTTTCCTGCGTGCTCTCCTTGACTCTTCCTAAATGGTAGGTATCATTCTGAGCTTTGTATTTCAGTCTCTTACATTTTATAAAAGTTTTATTATAGATACGTTTACCTCAACAATACCTTTTTTCTTAATTTTGTTTTTATAAAAATAATATGCTAAAATGTAGTCTGGATTTTTTTTAATAGATATCGTGTTACTAATACTCATTCTTGTTGCATGTAGTTGTAATTCATTTTTACCACTGTATATAATATTCCATTCTGCAAATTTAATCATAATTGATCCATTTTCCTTACTATAGACATTTGGGTTGATTCTAGTATTATGCTGTTAGAGACATGTTGTTGTGAGCATCTACTCATATTTCTGTTAAACATGTGTTAAAATTTCTCTCATATGCCGCTAGAGGAATTGCAGACTCATAGGGTATGCAATATTTAACTTTATGAAAGGGTACCTAATTAATTTCCACCATTGTTATAATCATTAATTTTTTTTTCTTGACCAGGATTGCTAAAAGTTTGTTTACCTATTTTATCAATCTTTTGAAAGAACCAGGGAAGCTATTTATGAGCCTTGTAATAATTTAGATAATAAATTATTATGGTTTAAACTAAGGCTTAGCAGTGGAGATAGAGGGGGATGGGATTGGGAACTGTGAGGGATTTAAAGTAACACAGTTTGACTTGATGATCCAGTTTAATATGGCATTTGAGGGAATGGAAATTGTAAAGAATGATCTTTGAGTTTATGAATCAGGAGTATAAATGTAGTTACTTTGTCTAATCTTGTAATTGAAAAGTGCCTAGATTAGTTTTGTTTCATTAGTTTTAGTGCTAGTATTTTCTGTTATTAGAAATAAAGCTTTTAAGGTTTTAAGGATTAAGGTTTTAACCTCCAGTTTTAAATACACGTGCATGTCTTCATCTGAGAGTAATTTTACTAAGTGATGAGAGACCTTAACTGATCAATTAATAAAGAGAAAAATATTTTTAAAAAAAAGAAATAAAGCTTTTAGGGATACTGTTTATTTTCTCTAATACTTGGGAAACATTTTTATATAAACTACTTTACCTTCCTTAAGAAGGACTTTGAAACTGTTGTCCTAAAATATTATCACTGGTTGACTTGTTTTGTTTTGTTTTTTAGATTTTACTTGTTTATTTGACAGAGAGAGATCACAAGTAGGCAGAGAGGCAGGTGGAGAGAGAGAGGGAAGCAGGTTGCCTGCTGAGCAGAGAGCCCCATGTGGGGCTTGATACTAGGACCTTGAGATTACGACCTGGGCTGAAGGCAGAGGCTGAAACCCACTGAGCCACTCAGGTGCCCTCACTAATTGACTCAACCAAATAAACTGGTTTACTCTAGACGGAAGATAGGTCAGAAATAACACAAATCTGTAAATTCCCAGTGCTTTCTCTATTGTTTAGAAGTACTAGTTTCTAAGGGACTAAGTAATTTAGAGTCCAGGATAATCAGTCTGCTTTATCCTTTCTATATTTCTGCTTTGAGAAATACAGGACTTACATGCAAATTCATTATTAGGCGCTCTCATCACTTAACTGAGACATAGAATGATAATTGGAATTGCTTTCTTTGTTTTTGAATTACAGTGGGGAAGTTTAAGTTTGTTTGTTTGTTTGTTTGTTTTACGATAGTGGTTTTTCACTAGCTATCAAAGATGATGATGGATTTTCAAGGGTGTAGGAGGTAATTGGCAGAACAAGTGTTTTAAAAACAGTTTGTAGGGGTACCTGGCTGGCTCAGTTGGTAGCGCCATCACCTCTTGATCTCTGGGTTGTGAGTTCAAACTTCATGTTGGCCATGGAGCCTACTTAAAATTTAAGAAACTAAAATTGAAAAAAAAAAAAAAGGAAAAGAGGTTGCATCTTTCAGGGAACCCCTGGTTTTATAATTTAATTTAAAGCTTTTTATTTAATCATGGAGAATTTGGTAAAAATTTATTTAACTGAAGTAAATAATAAAGAATTTGATCCATTTACAAAAGAATAAATAAAAATTAATGAAGTCTTATATTTTTCAGATACCATTTTGTTTTCAAATCTTTGCTGCTTTCTTGGTGGCCTTTTCCCTTTTTGTATATAACCACTTGTGTATCAAAATGAGGCACTACCTCAAATGATTACAATTGCTCTCTTGGTTCTGCTGTGAGTAAGACCATTATTATCAAAAACATCATATGACATTTCTAATAGATGACTTTCTCAGTTCACTGAAACTGAACAGCTGTTTCAAACAAATGCCCTTTCTGTGGGCATTTATCATCTGCGGATCAATTTATTGTTATTTGTGATGAAGATATCCACATTTTGAGCGATTTTTTTAAAATCAGAATTTAATATTTTGAATTTCAATGTATTGCCCAACAATGTAAGTAAAAATATGTGTTTAAGCATTTTTTAAAAAATGTTATTTATTTGAGAGGGAGAGGATTATTATTTTGTGAAAAATGCTGTTGGTATTTTGATAGGGATTGCATTAAATATGTACATTACTTCGGGTAGCATATGCATTTTAACAGTATTTGTTCTTCCAATCCCTGAGCATGGAATGTCTTTCCATTTCTTTTTGTTTTTCTTTTTTCCAAAGAATTTATTTGAGAGAGGAAGAGAGAACACGTGCATGCACACGCATGCATGCGCAGAGCACGAGGTGGGAGAGGGGCAAAGGGAGAGGGAGAAGCGGGGAGACCTGCACAGGGCTAGATGCCAGGACCCTGGGCAGAGTTGTAATTGACTGAGTCTCCCAGGCACCCCAGCAAAAATACACATTTAAAGAAAATAACTAAAAAAAAACTAATAGTGAAAAGCCAGAAGGATTTGAGGATTATTTATGCCAGTGAATGTATTGAGATGCAACATTAATAAGCCTGTTAGAGGTTTCTTGGTGACTGGTTTAGGTTTTGTCTAAGATGCTACTGAACCCAAGGGATAATGATTAAAGATGAATAAGGGGGAGATCATTGCATGTTCCAATGTAGTGAACTAAATGTCTTCATCTTTTTAGCCAGTCAGATTTTATGTAAGTTGTCAAATTGGTAAAGCGGTTTTCACGAAAAGTACATTTTGAGTATTTTCTTTGTTAAATGAATTGTTTGCCTTTTGTGACAGTTTTAACAGCGTACAGTATATTAACTAGCAGTTAACCCTCATTTGCAGTACTACAACTTTATTGTTCTGGAAATGATATAACACCTCTTTAAGATTAAGTTTCTTGTGGGCAGAGTTCATGTTATTTATCTTTCTGCTTTCGGTGCCTCATATTGCCTGGGACATGATAGGGCCTCTGTGTTAATGTTTGTTGAATGAATAAATAAAAACTTTTTAACATAAAGTGAAAACCTAAGCAGAGCCATCAGAATGGGACAGTGATCTAAAACTTTGCCGGTTAATAGATTGAGTTTAAATAGAAAGATCCTAGTTTATAAAAGATTACTGATCTCTATTATTTGCTTTCATTCTTTCATTCAAGAGGTTTGGTGCCTGTTGAGTGGCAGGTTTTATACTAAATGCTGGGTTTTATACTAAATATAATAATGAACAAAACATTAAGTCCTTGCTCTCAAGGTGATTAAATTCTAGTGGAGGGAATGAGCAATAAAACCAGTATTTAGAATGTCAAGCCAGGCAGGCTACAGAGGAAATTAAAACAAGGAAGGGGGTAGGGTGTGTAACCTGGGTACGGAGTTGTCACTTCTATACAGGGTGATCAGGGAGGTGCTGTGTGAGTAGAACCCAGAAGGAAATGAGACTATCTGGGAGAAGTGCATTACACACCAGGGAAGAGCAATTACAAAAGTAGCATCAGCAAAGAGACTGATGTGCTGCTAGAACAGGGTAGGTGTGTGCAGAATAGCAGCAGATGAGATTAAAAAAGGAGAACGGCAGACAGATCATATAAGGCCTAGTAAGCCATTTGAGGACTTCAGGGTTAATTACTGAGTAAAGTGCCAATTTTGAATGGATGCTTTTGAAGAAGAGGGATGATGTTATTAGTCTGTTTTCTCTGGCTGCTGCATAGAAAATACACAGCGGTCGGTGGCCCAGGAAGGGGAAAAGGTGGTGGGGTGGAAGCAGGAAGACCAGATGTAGGATACTCTAAATATTCTAGGCAAAGAGATGATCAGGGTTGGATTAAGATTTTAGCAGTTTAGGTGGTAAGAAGTGGTCAGACTCTGAATATATTTTGAAGGAAGACCCTACAGGTTTGGGTGATGCATTGATTGTGGGATAAGACTATTAAGAGGAACAGGGTTTAGAGGAAGTGGAAGTACATGTTATTTTTTCCTTGATTTCTGTCCCTGATGCTAGGCTTTAATTCTCTAGCTAGAATAGGAAAGAATTGCTCCCAAACCCTGGAATTTGGTACTATGGAAAGAAAATTGAATTGGGATCCCTAAAGTGGCTTTTTAAGGCCTGATGCTCTCTCTTTCAGAGACTTGGCTAAATCATATTTTTGAGCCTCTTCAGGGTCTGTTTCCTTAACCAGAAAAATGACTTGGTTGACCCTGATGGTCTCTAACATGATTTCATTTGTTATAATTTGTGTCTGTTTCATTATTTTTGGAAGTGCATTGATGACTTCCCCTTTATCCACTCACTAATTATAGGCATTCCTCGTATTTCTGACCCTCCCTCTTATCACCTGTATTCTTCCTGGCTTTAATCAGTTTTATAAATATCTCTCAGACCTATACTTTAAACTGACTTTTTTCTGAGTTCTAGATTCATTAAATTCATTAATTCATTAAATTTGTTCCAGTAGGTTCAATCCTGAATTCATTTTCTCTCTCCTAAACTTGCTCTTCTTCTTCCTGTGCTCAGCACTTGGTAATGTGGATTATAGGATTTCTATTATTAATAGCTGATCATTAACCTTATTTAATTACTAATGTTCATTTTGCTAAGATAAGTTAATTGGAATCAAGTTTGGGAAACTAACCTGGCAGATCTCACAGTGCGATCCACGATCCTGAAACCATTTCAGGGAACCTGCAAGATCAAAACTTAATTTTTATAATATTAGAACATTTGACTTTTTAAAAACTACGGACATTTGCTCTGATGGTACATATGCATTGGTGTATACTACTACTGGTTCCTTATTTCAGGTCATAGCAGGGGCATTCTTCCCCTATATGCATTTGTGGGGAAGAAAACAATTTCACTTAAGGTGTTGGTTTTTTTTTTAAGATTTTATTTATTTATTTGACAGAGATCACAAGCAGGCAGAGAGGCAGGCAGAGAGAGAGGAAGGGAAGCAGGCTCCCTGCTGAGCAGAGAGCCTGATGCGGGGCTCGATCCCAGGACCCTGGGATCATGACCTGAGCCGAAGGCAGAGGCTTTAACCCACTGAGCCACCCAGGCGCCCCTCACTTAAGGTTTTTGATGAAGCAGTAAAGTATGTTAATTTTCTTAAATCTTATCCTTAGGTATATGTCTTAATATTCTGTGTGATGAAAAAGGTAGTATAAAACATTTCTACTGCATGGTACGTCATTTAAAATGATGTATAGCTTTGTTCATTTACATATATAGATATCCATGACGTAGTTGAAGGAGAAGAGTTGAAATACACTATTATTAGGAAAACAGCCTAATTTGGGTCCTGACTCTGTTACAGCTTTAGTTTTACTTAGTACACCACTGGTATCAGATGTTCTTAGTGCAGAATCAAGACTTTCCCTTCATTATGTCTTGGGATGTGAGCACTTGTGAGACTCAAGAAATCTCTTCATGCGCCCAGCCAACAGTTTATAAAACTGTAAGAGATCTCTCTGTTTCACAGCCCAGCTGCTGGGATTTTGAGAAACTGAGACGTTTTCTTTTCTCTTTAGCCCCACCCTGGCTTTTCTCTCTTTTGGAGAAAGCATTTACCTAATACCCTCAAGGCATCCTGTAGTGAGTGTGGCCTTGCACTTCGTGAAGGCCCTATGCCCCTTGGGGACATTTTTCTTTTAGCTTTGCAGCCCTGGTCCCAGCATTTTGGGGCCCTACCTCCCCATTCCCCTCTTGCAGCTCTAGTAGTTGGAAAGCATCCTTTTTTCTCTGCTCTTTTAAAAAATTTAAATTCAATTAATTAACATGCATAATGTATTACTGGTTTCAGAGGTAGAGTTCAGTAATTCCATCAGTCTTATATAATACCTAGTGCTCATTATGTCCTGTGACCTCCTTACTATCCATTACCCAGTTACCCAGTTCCCCTGACCCTCCTCCCCTCCAGCAACCTTTTTGAAAAAGTGCAGATTTGCATTGGGAATGTGTCTGCTAAATCTGTCTTGCCAGTCCTTATGCTCCCCTTAAAAATCTGTTAAACATTGGGCTGATTTTCCCCTTTTGTAGTAGGTTCACTCTTATTTTCACCATGACCGCAGCCACAGGCTTGTTCCTGCAGGAATTTTGTTCACTTATGCTTCTTTGCATCTCAGTTCTCTGAATTTTTAAAAAAAAACTATGACTTTATAGTCTCTCTGGCTTGTTCTTACTGTTGAGGAGGTGGGAGCAATGATAGTCTTTCATGAGTTTCTGCGTCCTAACTATAAGTAGTAATCCAAGGATTTACTCTGTTGTGTTCTAGATAATTGGTATTGGTTGACAGTTCACATTGAAATTATTTAGCCAGTTCTTTTAATAAAATTTTACTAAAATAAGGTATTGGCCGTATTTAGTCTTGATGAAAAACCGATATTAAATGTGTGCTGACACAATAAAAAAAGTTTTATTATGGTAGAATATATAGACAAATAAAATTGTACAATTGGGATTAAATACATTCAGAATGTTGAGAAACCATCACTGCTGTCTATTTCCAAAACATTTTCATCATCCCAAACAAAACCTTCAGCCATTGGGTAACAACTCCTCATTGCTCTCACCTTCTTTCCCTTGGTAACCTCTGTTCTACTGTCTCTGTGAATTTGCCTATTCCAGATATTTCATAAGTAGAATAATATAATATTTGTTCTTTTTGTGTTTGTCTTCATTTAGCATAATGTTTTCGAGGTTCATTCATGTAGCATGTGTCAGAACTTCTTTTTATTGCAGAAATGTATTTTCTTCTGTCTGTGCATCTTTTACATTTTATCCATTCCTCTGTTAATGGACACTTAATGTTTTTACCTTTTGTTTATTATGATTAAATCTGCTATGACTATACAGGTATACAAGTGTCTGAGTCCCTGTTTTCACTTCTTTTTGGTCTGTACCTAGGAGTGGAATTGCTGGGTCGAAAGGTTATTCTGAGTTTAGCTTTTTGAGGAATCCCTAGATGGTTTTCCATAGTGGCTGCATATGTTATGTTCCCGCCAGCAATGCACCAGTGTTTAATTTGTCCACATCCGCATGAACATTTGTTATTTGCTTTCTCTCTTTATTTTTTTGAACAACAGTTGTTATTTTCGGTTTTGGTTTTATAGTAGCCATCCTCATAAGTATGAAGTGATATCTCATTGTGGTTTTCATTTGCATTTCTTTAATGAGTAGTAACGCTGAGCCTCTTTTCATGCACTCACTGGCCATTTGTAAAGCTTCTTTGGTGCAATGTCTATTCAAGTCCTTTGCCCATATTTTAATTATGTTTGTTGTTTGTTGTTACTGAGTTGTAGGAGTTCTTTTTTTTTTTTTTTAAGATTTTATTTATTTATTTGACAGAGAAAGAGAACACAAGCAGGCAGAGCAGCAGAAGGAGAAGGAGAAGCAGGCTCCCCATGGAGGGTCAATCCTAGGACCCTGGGATCATGGTCTGAGCTGAAGGCAGTCGCTTAACAGAGCCATCCAGGGGCCCTGGATATTAAATTCTAACCCAGAGATATGATTTGCACATATTTTCTTCCATTCTGCACATTGTTTCTTCACTTTCTTGATGCTATCCCTAGATGCGTCTTAGAAGCTTTTAATTCTAATGAAGTCTGATTTGTTTTTCATTTTTTGTTCCTGTGCTTTTGGTGTCATATTTAAGAAATGATTTTTAAATCCAACACCATGAATATTTCTTCCATGCTTGCTTCTGAGAGTTTTATAGTTTTAGCTCTTAGATTTAGGCCTTTGATCTATGAATGAACACACACACATATACACACCCACCCACCCACCCCTCACAGCCTTTGTTAGATCATGACCTGAGCTGAAATCAAGAGTCTGATGCTTAACCAATCAAGCCACCCACCCAGGCACCCCTTCCCAGCATCACTTTTCCCCTCACCCCAGCAACATTTTTGAAAACGCTGTCTTTTCCCCACTGAATGGTCTGGGTAACCTTGTTGAAAATCAGTTGATCATAGAGATGAAGGTTTATTTCTGGGCTCAGTTCTGTTCCATTTATATTTATGTCTCTCCTTGTGCCTGTACCATGTTTTGATTATTGTGGTTTTGTAGTAAGTTTTGGAATCAAGAAATATGAGTCCTTCAACTTCATTCTTTTACTTCCAGATTGTTTTGGGTATTCAAGGTTCCTTGGAATTCTATATAAATTTTAGAATGTGGTTTTTTTTTCTTTTTTTTTAAGATTTATTTATTTGACAGAGACAGAGACACAGTGAGAGAGGGAACACAATCAGGAGGAGTGGGAGAGGGAGAGGGAGAAACAGGTCTCCCGCTGAGCGGGGATCCTGATGCGAGGCTCAGTCCCAGGACCCTGGGATCATGACCTGAGCCGAAGGCAGATGCTTAATGACGGAGCCCCAGGCGTCCCACTTTTTTTTTTTTTTTAAGGTTTTTATTTATTTGAGATAGAGTGAGAGAGAGAGAACACACACAAGTGGGGTGGGGGGAGTGCAGAGGGAGAGGAAGAAGCATGCTCTCCACTGAGTCCTTGTGGAGCTGGATCCCAGAATCCCGGGATCATGACTTGAGCCACCCAGGTGACCGATGTGTTTTTCTATTTCTGTAAAAAACACTGTTGGGATTTTGATAGGGATTGTATTGAACCTATAGAATCATTTGGGTAATATTGTCATCTTAATATTAAATTTTCCAGTACATGAATATAGGATATCTTTGCATTTATTTAGGTCTTCTTTGTTAAAGCATCATTTTGTAGTTCTCAGTGTACAAGTCTTGTGTTTCATTGTTTAAAGTTATTCCTTGTTTAAAGTTATTCCTAAGTATTTCATTGTTTTTTATGCCATGTAAATGTCCTTTTCATTTGTTCATGTAAATTTATAAAAATACAACTGATTTTTGTGCGTTTATTTTACATTCTTCAGTGTTGCTGAATTCATTTAGTAGCTCACACAGGTTTTTATATGTGGATTCTTTAGGGTTTTCCGCATATAAGATTCTGTCATCTGTGAATAGAAATGTTTTTATGTCTCTCCTTTCAATTATGATGCTGTTTATTTCTATTTCTTGCCTAATTGCTCTGGCAGAACTTCCAGCTGTGTTGAATAGGAGTGGTGAAAATAGGCATCCTTGTCTCTTTTGTTCCTGATCTTAGGAGAAAAGTTTCCAATTTTTTTACTATTGAATATAATGTTAGCTGTTTTCGTATATGGCCTTAATCATACTGCGGCAGTTGCCTGCTATTCCCACTTCATGGAGTGTTTTATCATTAAAGGGTTTTGGATTTTGTTAAATGCTTTTTCTGCATTAGTTGATGTTCATGTGGTTTCTGTCCTTTATTCTGTTAGTGTGGTGTTATTACATTGATTATTTTCTCATATCAAACTTCCCTTGCCTTCTGGGGATAAATCCCATTTGATTATAAGTGTGATCCTTTCAGTATGTTGTTGAATTTGGTTTCTTAGTATTTTGTTAGAGATTTTTACTCTGCAATTCGTAAAGGATACTAACAGTTCTAGTATTTAGTATTACTATTTTAGTATTTTAGTTTTAGTATTTTATAAGTAGTATCCTGTAATTTTCTTGTAGTGTCTTTTTCTGGCTTTGGTATTAAGGTAGTGCTGGCCTCATGAAATGAATTTGGAGTGATCTCTTCTCTTTAGTTTTTGTTTTATTTTGTTTTTAAAGATTTATTTGAGAGAGAGCACTTTCACACACACAAGCAGGGGGAGAGGCAGAGGGAGAGGAAGATGCAGACTGCCCACTGAACAGGGAGCCTTGATGAAGGGCTCAATCCCAGGACCCCAAGATCATGCATGACCTGAGCCAAAGGTAGATGCTTAGTCAGCTGAGCCACCCAGGCTCCCCTCTTTAGTTTTTTGGAATAGTTTAAGAAGGTTTCTTATTAATTTTTCTTTAGATATTTGGTAGAATTTGGGCTCTTGGGTGGCTCAGTGGGTTAAGCATCTGCCTTTAGCTCAGATCATGAACCCAGGGTCCTGGATCAAGCCCTGCATTGTGCTCCCAGCTCAGTGGGGATCCTCCGTTTCCCTTGATCCCATGACCCCAAGATCATGACTTAAGCTGAAACCAAGAGTCAGTACTCAACTGACTGAGCCACCCAGGTGCCTCTCCAGTGTTTTCTGTTTTGTTTTGTTTTGTTTTCTGTTACTGATTTCCAGTTTCATTTTATTGTGATCAGAAAACATACTTTGCATGATTTGAATCTTTTAAAATGTATTAAGACTTATTTTGTGGTCTTACTAATGTCTGTCATGGAGAATGTTCTGTTTGTATTTGAGAAGAATGTGTAGTCTTCTGTTGTTAGGTGGAACATTCTATATATATCAGTTAGGTCTAGTACAGTAGGTATCTTTGTTGTTCAGGTCTTTTATTTCTTTGTTGATCTTATGTCTGGTTCTTCTGTCCGGTGTTGAAAATGGGATATTGAAATCTCCAATTACTATTATTGTAGAACCATCTGTTTCTTTTTTCAGTTCTGTTACTTTTTACTTAATATATTTTCAGGTTTTATTGTTAGGTACGTATATGTTTATAATTGTTACATAGTAACCTTTTATTAATATAGAGTGCCCTTTTGTCTCCAGTAACCTTTTTTTCCTACGTAGTCTGTTTTGTTTGACAAAAATATAGTAATTCTAGCTCTTTTAGTTAACTGTTGCGTGGAATACCTTACTCCTTTATTTTCAATCTCTGTGTCTTTGTATCTAAGTTTTCTATAGACAATATGTAGATAAATGATATTTTTAAAATTATGCCAATCTCTGCCTTTCAGTTGAAGAAGTTAATCCATTCACATTTAAAGCAATTACTAATAAGGATTTGCTGTTTTGATTTAGTTACTTTCTATATATGACTTGTTTTTTGTTCCTCAGTTCCTCTGTTATTGCCCTTTTTTACACAGTTGATTTTCTTATAGTATACTTTTCGGAGTCCCCTTTTTCTTCTTCTGTAATACTTTTTAGTTAACTTCTTAATGGTTACTTGGGAATCACAATTAACAGAGGGAGAAGCAGGCTTGCAGGGATCCTGATGCAGAGTTCAGTCCCAGGACCCTGGAATCATGACCTGAGCTGAAGACAGATATTTAATTGACTGAGCCACCTGGGCACCCCTGTTTGGTTCTTTTTATAATTTGTGTCTCTAAATTGATTTTCTCATTTTTCCCATACATTGTTTTCCTTATTTCCTTTATTTTATTTTTTTGTCATTGGGTTTCCTTTAGCCCTTTGAGCATATTTAGGACACTTGATTTAATGTCTTTGGCTACTAATTCCAAATTCTGGACTTCTTCAGGAATGGTTTCTGTCAGATGCTTTTTTTCATGTGAGTGAGCCATATTTTTTTGTTTGTTTGTATGCATTGTAATTTTTTGTTGAAACCTGGACATTGTATTACAATGTAGTAACTCCAGAAGCTAGATTCTCTGACTGCACAGGTATGTGTTTGTTGTTGAGGCTGCTGCCATCTGTTTGTGACTTTCCCAAACTATTTTTGCATATATGTATTCTTAGTGGTGTGTGGTCACTGAAGTTTCTTTTCCATTACTTTTGTAGTTAGCTAATGCCCTGATAAAGATTTTCTTTAGTATCTGGCTCAAACAACAAAAAAATGTTGCTGTCTCTAAATCTTCCAGTAGATGTTGTTGTGGGAAGCCCCTGCAGCCTGCAAGGGCCTTAAGAAAGGGAAGTGTCTGCATTATGTCAGTCTTTGATCTGCCAGACTTATCAAAATGTGTAACCCCCAGTTTTTTTATATCAGGGTTCCCCATTGCCTGCCCCGGCACCAACCAGCTGCTCCAGGAATGCAGGACAGGGCTGAGGAAAGGGCAGTGTTAGCTGGTTCACACATGGGGATTCTCCTAGCAGCCTGTGTCCCTTTTAGCAAATACTCATGGTTGTTTTGAGTGGCCAGTCAGGCTCCAGAGTTTTGAAATAGTTAATTCTGTTTGTTTTTTTCCAGTTTACTGGTTGTTTTGGGTGGAGGGACCAATCCTCATAGCTTCCTACTATTCATCTCAGGTGCCTCAGCGGTTTTATATTGGCTTTCTAATGTAGTGTTTATGAATAGAGGAATATCCTTCGTAGGTTTCTTTTTTCTGGTTTGTGTGTGTGATTATTCATACTATAAAAGGAAAAGAAAAGAATTATCGTCAGATTTTAACACATAAAGGATTAAGATATTTAAGTGTTTGGGGGGAAGCATTATGGAACTTTTATTTCAGTGCTCTGTGTTTTGTATAGTTAACTTTGTTTTATGTAAATAAGAAATTTGTGTCTCTACTGGAAAAACTTAATTTTTAAATGTTAGTTATTCCTCACTAAGTGGTTAGCTTACATTCCTAGAAAGCATTAGATGTTCATTATGATTGTTGAGGGAAAAATAATAAAAAAATTTGCTTATAAACCACTTAATGAATTTACCTCATTTACAACAAGTTTAATTTAAAGCCATAGTCCCTACAGAAAAGTTATAAAGAAATAAAACTGTCTTTATTGTGAAGTCATGCTACTCTACTTGATACTTTTGAACTTTGATCTGCCTTTTTAAGATTGGATTTTATTTTATTTTAAAGATTTATTTATTTAACAGAGATCACAAGTAGGAAGAGAGGCAGGCAGAGAGAGGGGGAAAGATTGGATTTTAATCCAAACTTTAAATGCTCCAAGTATTTTGCATGTAAATTTTGCTTCCTTACCTAAAGAAAAGTAATTTAGGCATTTTATAAACAATCTTCAGCTTTCTCCTCAAAATTTTCTGTAGTTTTAACAAGAAATTATTTTGAGAATATCTCAAAGACATTAAGCAGATAATTGCAACTCTCTTAAATCCTTTAATATTAGAGAAGGTTGAATTAGAAGGTAAATTTACATCTGAAGAACTTACCACAAATGCCAAAAGAGCCACAATCTGACACCATTTTTGCAGGTAAATATGCATAGTAGAGGATCTAGTTTGGGAATGTTTACAGCTATCTAGCTGTTGTCTTTAAAAAAGAAAAAGTGTGTATGTGTGTGTTTCCCATTCTTAGGACAAAACTGAGTTGGCATTCCCGAATGGTTTTCTGTATTCTGTAAGTAAACAGAATGGTTACATTTCCACAATAAACAAAAACCAAAAAACCATGAAAAATTTTTCTTAATTTGACAGCAGACAGTCCCAGGTCCAGTTTAGCCCCAGGTGATAAAGGAAGGTTTTTTTTAAGCACTTGTAGTTGGAAAGTGATATTAAGCTTTTTCAGCTGTATATATACATCTATGTATAAAGCATGTTACATGCTCTCATTCTGAGTATCATTTATTGCCCTTTTACCTTTTTAATTTGATCTAGCTACAACAAAAAGCTTGAGATATTTTTGAAAGCTACAAAAGCATAAACATTTTGCATTGTATACACACATATATACATATATACGTATTTGGGGATATATATATGTGTGTGTATATATATATATGGAGTATATATGTGTACATGTGTATACATGATAAGTGCAGTGAGTAAAAAAAAAAGCAATAAAGGAATAGAGAGGGTCAGAGTCAGGAAAAAGTTCT
The DNA here is from genome assembly GCF_963455335.1 of Martes martes. NCBI lineage: Eukaryota > Metazoa > Chordata > Mammalia > Carnivora > Mustelidae > Martes > Martes martes. The sequence goes on from NC_137895.1 coordinate 24,646,767, forward strand.
CTGAAGATTAACATGCTGAAATTTGAGAATTTATAATGGTTTACTATGTAGTTAAGTCTTTAAAATATCAAAACAGTTGTGGAGTTTTTGTTTAGGGTTTATTTTAAATTACGGTACCTTTACTTTTAAGGTGAAAATAGCTTTTTCAATGGCATGAATTAAATATTAAACTAAAAATTTAGGCATTTACCATAAATCACATTGTTTATACTATCATTTTCAGGAATATTAAGATAGGTTAAGATCTCAGCAATCCCAAGTAAAAGTTTTTACTAAACTAGGTAAAATATTTTAGATTTCAGGAAGTCAGTAACTCAGTGCTGCTTTATTACACTACAGTAAAATTAATCAACCATAAAGGTAATGTAAACAATTGTTAATTCTTAAATTTTTTTTAAAGATTTTATTTATTTATTTGTGTCTGTGAGAGAGAGAGGGAGAGAGAGAGAGAGAGAGAGAGAAAGAGCACAAGTAGGCAGAGTGGCAGGCAAGGGAGAGAGAGAAGCAGGCTCCCTGCCGAGCAAGGAGCCCGATGCGGAACTCAATCCCAGGACCCTGGGATCATCACCTGAGCTGAGGGCAGCGGCTTAACCAACTGAGCCACCCAGGCATCCCATTAATTTTTTTTTAATAGATTTTATTTTTATTTGCCAGACAGCATAAGTAGGGGGAGCAGCAGGCAGAGCAGGCAGAGGGAGAAGCAGACTCCCCGTTGATCAGGGAGCCCAATTCCGGGCTTGATCCCAGGACCCTGGGATCATGACCTGACCTGAAGGCAGGCACCCAATCGACTGAGCCACCCAGGCATCCCAATAATTGTTACTTCTTAAAGGGTGTTTTTATTATAGCATTTTATGTGTTTTTGTCCTCACCTAATGAGGAGAAATGTTGACATGTGTAATTCTACTTAAAGGTAGTTAGAAATGTCGAGGAATCTATTTAATTTGGGAGTATTTTTTCTCTAATAATGATCTAGACTGTGACAATGAAATTCTTTAACTTCTTTAACTTCTGTCTTTACTGATCATTTTGATTCAGTTAAAATGTTACAGTTACACCGTGGCTGATTAAAAAAAGGATCTGCATTTGAGGATGTGGTTTTTGAAAATTTTGTAGTAGGATTTAGCTTTATAAATTAGTGTTTTTTTCTCTTGCTAATATCAACTGGGAATGACTTTTTTTTTTTTTTTAAAGATTTTATTTATTTATTTGACAGATCACAAGTAGGCAGAGAGGCAGGCAGAGAGAGAGAAAGGAGGAAGCAGGCTCCCTGCCGAGCAGAGAGTCCGGGGCTCGATCGAGCCGAAGGCAGAGGCTTTAACCCACTGAGCCACCCAGGCGCCCCTGGGAATGACTTTTCTTATTGCTGATAGGATAGACAATAAAGTTATTTTATAGACCAGAATTATTTTGATAGAAAATATTCTGAGTTATAAAAACAGAATGTCCCTTGATATATTGTTCAAATGCATTTTATGAAGAAAAGATTAAAAGTTATGTGACTCCTTTTTTACCTTGTACCCACTTAGAACTACCAAGATCAATTAAGTGCTCTATACCAGCATTGTCCAATAGAAATATGTGGATTCCATACTTAATTTAAAAATATTTTTTAAAAAGAGTTAATTTTACATAACCAGATATGTCTGGGATTTTTTAATGTTATCTATACAACAATTAATGAGTTATTTTTACGTTCTTCTAAAATACTGAGTATTTAGAAACAAATTTTTAAAAAATATTTTATTTATTTGTCAGAGAGGGAAAGAGAGAGCACGAGCAGAGGGAGCAGCAGGCAGAAGGAGAAGCAGGCTCTCCACTGAGCAAAGAGCCTGATGCAGAACTCAGTCTCAGGACCTTAGGATCCTGAGGCAGATGCTTAAACGACAAAGCCACGCAGGCTTCCCTGAATTCTTTTTTTTTTTTTTTTTTAATACTGCATCTTGAAAAATCCAGTTTGTATTTTACATTTATAGTATAAGACAGTTTGAATTGACCACTTCTCAAATGGTCAGAATGGGATGTTACTGTATTATGTGAATTAATTCTGTAATACCATTTCTGTTGTAGTTTGTTGTTCAGTCCTTATTTGTCATCTGAAACAAGAGGCACAAACTTTTAGACATGATGTGCAAGATTCAAAAGTGGTGATGTCTGTATAGTTCAATAGATGTCGGTGATTATGCCACTATGTTTGAGAATATTGGAGTTGAAAACTTGGTAGTTGTTAGCTATCAGCTCTTAAGAGTTTTTGTTTGGGCATACAGATTTCTTGAAGGAGTGTGTGTTGGGGGTTCCTAAGACCATCCTTAGGCTTGGTGATTTGCTAGAAGGACACAGAAATCAGACAAAAGCAGAGGGAAAAAACTCATGATTGTGATTTATTACAGTGAAAAGATACAGATTAAAATCAGCAAAGGGAAAAGCGTGTGTAGGGTGGAGTGCAAGAGAAACCAGTGCAAGTTTTTAGTTATCCTTTCCTAGTAGAGTTATATGGAAACTGCTTCCTTTTTCCAGCTACCTTCTATGACAGCATGTGCAAGGTGTTGTCTACTGGGGAAGCTTACCCGAGTCTTGGTGTCCTGGATATTCACTGGGGATGAATTACAGAAGCATGGAAGTACCCATATGACTATCTTAGCTACCCTGTCTCCACCAGCTTCCCTTATACTTCTCCTCCAAGGTCCATCTGATAATGTGACTCAAACCCCAGGCATAACAAAAGCAGACATTTACCATAATTTACATTGTTAACATGAATTGCCTGGTGTGGCCCAAGATCTTAGGCAAACAAAGAGACTTACCAGGCAGGATATTCCAGGGGTTCGAAGTTATTTCTCAGGAGTCAATCACAGTTAAGTCTTTTCTTTGGAAGGCGCAAAGTTTGAGTTCCTTTGCCCCCAATTCTGCACCAAGCTTATAGAGTACTTCTTTACTACGCAGGGTGATCTGGATCCTTACAAAGGAAAGTGTCTCTAGTATAAATTCTTACAGTAACAAAAGGGTAGATGAGATTGACCATAGTTCAATTTATGTTAAATATCTAATATGTTTTAAACAAGTGGCATGAATTATTAACAAGGTAGAACTGTGTAAGGGCTGACTGAGAAGTAAAGAATCTAGCATGTAGGACAGCCCTACAGTAACAGTTTTCTTAGTTGGAATCGACTCTTAACATTTTACCGACTGCCTCCTATAAATTCACCTTGCTTGGTGATATACATATATTATCTATTTTATTTTTTATTAAAAATTTAATTGGAGTATAGTTGACACACAGTATTAGGTTCACATGTACAACATAGTGATTCAGTATCTCTCTAATATGTTATGCTCACCACAAGTATAGCTACCATCTGTCACCATACAACCTTATTCCATGACTAGAAATCTGTATCATCTTCTTTCCTTCACCCATTTTGCACACACTGCCCCCACTCCCTCTGGTAACCATCCATTTTTTTTTTTTTAAGATTTTATTTATTATTTTGACAGAGATCAGAAGCAGACAGAGAGGCAGGCAGAGAGAGGGAGGAAGCAGGCTCCCTGCTGAGCAGAGAACCCGATGCGGGGCTCAATCCCAGGACCCTGAGACCATGACCTGAGCCGAAGGCAGAGACTTAACCCACTGAGCCACCCAGGAGCCCCTAACCATCCATTTTTGTTCCCTGTTTTTGTAGGTCTGATTCTGCTTTTTGTTTGTTTATGCATTTGTTTTTTTAGATTCTACATATGAGTGAAGTTAAACAGCATTTATCTTTTTCTGACTAATTTCACTTACCATTATACCCTCTAAGTCTATCCATTGTTCTTGCAAATGGAAAGATTGCTTCCTTTTTTATGGCTGTGTAATATTCCACACCACATCCTCTTTATCCATTCATCTGTTGATGGACACTTAGGCTGCTTTCAGATCTTGGCTGTTGTAAGTAATATACTATACACCAAAAAGAATAAAATACCTGGGGTTAAACTTAACCGAGGAAGTGAAAACCTTGTTCTCAGAAAATCATAAGACATTGATGAAAGACATTGACAACAGCACAAATAAATAGAAAGATATTCCATACTCATCGATTAGAAGAATTACTATTGTTAAAATATCCATACTACCCAGAGTAGTCTACGGATTCAGTGCAATGCCTATCCAAATGCCATCACCATTTTGTTAAAGGATTAAAAAAAATTGTAAAATTTGTATGGAACCACAAAAGACCCTTAATAGCAATAGCTGTCTTGAGAAAGAAGGACAGTGCTGGAGGTAACACAATTACAGATGTAAAGATCTACTACAAAGCTGTAATAATCAAAACAGTATGGTGGTGCCACAAATATATTATCTCTTTTAATCCACACCTGCACTTCCATTTTTGCCTGTTATAGAGCAACTTGTATTATATTACATACCCTGCAGAGAACTATTTGACATGTAGGGGAAAAATGAGTTTGAAGGCATTGTCAAGCTTTGAAGTTAGTCACACCTTGAGGAGTTAAGATTCAGTGCTGGTTTCCCTCTTGAGGTGTTTTCTTTTTTTTTCTTTTTTTAAAGATTTATTTATTTATTTATTTATTTGACAGACAGATCACAAGCAGGCAGAGAGGCAGACAGAGAGAGGAGGAAGCAGGCTCCCCGCCGAGCAGAGAGCTGACGCGGGCTTGATCCCAGACCCCGAGACCACGACCCAAGCCGAAGGCAGAGGCCCTAACCCACTGAGCCACCCAGGCGCCCTTGAGGTGTTTTCTAACTAAGTTATTTTGGGGAAGACAATGAAAGCTGAACTTTGTAGAAGAGATAAACAAAAAGCAACTGAGGAAGTTGAGTGGAGCTTTCAATAGTTTTTTGTTGTTGTTGTTCTAGCCCTAGGGTTGTAGCTGGAATCCTTTGAAGGGGGCACACTAAGTGGGAACAAATCAGAGGTAGACCAATATTAATGGTGTTTGAAACCCAGTCTCATGCCAGCTCAGTCCTTGATTGGATTAAGGTGATCTGCTTCTACTCTGACTGCTTGTTAGAAAAAAATTAAATAATCTCTGGAAGAAGGTAACATAATCTAGAGCCTCTATACTTTTTCATACATATTATCATGCAATCATTACATACAGTGTGTAACATTCAATTAAAAATTACTAGGCATACACAAGACCAACAGAGATAAGTCAACAATAGAAATAGGTTATACAGACTCCACATTACAGACAAGAGCTTTAGAGTATGAAAATCTATCCACAAAAATAGATAGCAAGGTGGAGAATGTAACTAGAGAACAGGAACCTATAGGAAAGAATCAAATAGAAATTCTAGAACCAAAAAATATAGTAACTGTAGATGGTTTTAACTTGATTAGAGACAGCTAAAAAGAGAATTAGTCAACTGGAAGATAACTTAGTATATCATACTCAGTACCATGGATTTGTCCTTTTCTAAGGAAGAGGGGTTTTTCAGTATCTCACCAAAAAATAGCAGTTGTGTTAGTGCTTAAGGATAAAAAGAGTCCTCATTAGAGTGTAGTTACACTACACTATTGCTATTTTAGTGTGTGTGGTTTTTTTATATTTTTGTTATGAATTTTTTTAATAAGTATGTAAAAAATAGTTGGTAAAATATAATATTGTCACTTACAAATTTCTACTCAGTACCCTCCCCTCAGCCTTAGAGCCAATAAAATTTATTCATATAACACCCTATGTAGAGTTCACTTGTTCAGCATATTTAGCTACTTCTGTAGACCTTAGAGTGAGAAAGTAAGCAAAATACTTAGAGATTCGAAGTAGATGCCCAGAGCTAGATGGTAAAACATGTATTTAGTATAGGGGAGTTAAAAGGCTCATACTTTTAGTTGGGCTAATGGTTATATTATGTTTGTAATATGGTAAAGTTCCTTATGCCAAGTAAGAAATAGTGAATTAGAAAAGAAGTTGCAAGTAGATTACTGAGGAGTTTGTTTTGGCATCAGATCCCTTGTTTGATTTTATTTGAGACTCTACTATGAATCGTACCATTGCTGTATGTACCACTAAGAAAAAAAGAGGCTGTCTTTTTTTTTTTTTTCAATTATATTTTATATCCTAATTTCAGAGAGGTTAAATTGTGGAGGAAAAGATAATCCTAGTTTTAAATCTCAGCTCTATTATTTATTGTCCACTTGACTTCAGCCAGGGAACTTTTTTGAAGTTATTAGTTTATTTGTGAAAATTGGATATTGTAGCTGCTATAGATAGTCTACTCTTCAGAGTTAAGAAGACTAAATGAATTAAGTGCTATGAAAGTGTATATAGTACTGGGTATGCATTTAGTGCTATGAATTTGGCTTTCATTCTTCCTTCTAAAACTTGGCATTGTTAAGATAACAGGAAGAGAGGTTCCTAACAGCTGACCAAGGTGGGTGGGGAAACAAAAATGCAATATATTGGTTAAATAAGAACTTAAAAAAGAAAATTCCTGTTGGAGCTATTTAATAAAGTGTCAAACATCATTCTTTATTCTCTCTCCAGCCCCCTTCACTTCTCCTATTCCCCCATTTATATATAAAGATAACACTGCTTCCAATGTGATGGTTGACATTTATAATGATGGGACCTACGCATCAAAATAGTATTGATATTTTAACTATATTGGTTTTAAAAAAACACATTTTAGGAAAATTTCTAATCCTTCTAAATTCGGTTGTGATGCTGCAAACCTGCATTTTAATTTAGTTTTGTAAATCCCCTGCTCTACTGGTGATATGGCATAAATATAGCATTAATCAAAGTGACTAGATCTTGACGGGGTTGGATTTTGTGGTGATGGTGGGCATGAGAATTCCTTTTTATATTCCTGGTTGGAAGATTCTCAGTAAACTCAGAATGACATTTTTCTTAAGCTTTAAAATATTTAAGCTTTAAAATACTTTGTTTTCATTCTGTTCTGTTCTTTTAGGATATTTCAAGTCACATTTAGTTGATAGGATGAAAAAATTTAAGAGAAGGCTATCCCTCACTCTTCGAGGAAGCCAGACTATTGATGAATCATTGTCTGAATTGGCAGAACAAATGACTATTGAAGAAAACAGTAGCAAGGATAATGGTAAGTATTTGGGGGCTGGGGAGGGGAGGGAAGGAGAGATGCTTCCCCCTTTTAATTATTATATAAATTAAATGTGAATTTACTTTTCCGATCCTTATAGCTCCTTTTGTTTGTTTCTTTGTCTTGTTCTCTGGTTCACTTAGGAAACAGAACACTGTGACTTTTGCTTACTTACTTATTGGAGTGTTTCATTTTTACTCCAGGAGTGTTACTGTACCTACTCTCTAACCCTTATGGATTCTCCTATCCGGTTTATCTATTTTTTATTGTCTCTTAAATAAGAATAATTTCTATAATATTATCCTGGTTGTTAAATAACTATTTTTAAGTTAACCTAAGTTAATATAGCATAAAGGTGTAAGTTTGTGAAATTCCTGTTTGAGACTTCATCATAGCTTTTTAACATTGTATATGCATGTGGACCATAGATGACAAGGTTCATGACATGAGTGAATCCTACTCTCCTTATTTTATATTTACTGCAGGGTCTAATCCATAATATTTAGCACACTTAATAGTAGATCGGCATACAACATTTCACATGGTTAGCAGTTCTGTAGTAGTACACAGATATTGATATAAAATGAAAAGAGCTTCTTGATTGAGTGGATTAAAATGTAAAATCCTGATGAAATTTACAGAACAAGGCTGCATATTCAAAACTGAAATAACCCTAGGGATGTCCTAATAATAACAAGGAAGGAGTTATAGGAATGACTGCCAGTATGTCATGAAATACACATTCTCTGGCAAGCCTTTCTTGGCTGTATCTGAAATTCTTCTGTTAGAAATTTGTGGCTGTGGGTGAAAACATGAATGAATACCCCTACCCACTTCTGCTGAATGTAGATGTCTTTGTTGTGAGAGAGGGAAAGATACAATGTAAAGGGCTCTAGACTTTAAATTAGAAGTCATGGATTAGAATTTGGGATACACTAACACACTTATACCCTCATTAGTTGTATGACTCTGAGTAAGTAAGTTATCTTACTCAAGCCTCAGTTTATCTCTTTTCTCAGAGGATCATTATTTACTCAAGTCAGTCTGGCTAGTTGTAATAAGGGAGAGGAGAAATAGATGAGTTCAGTAGAAAATTTAAAAAATAATAATTTGGATATAACTTACATGTAGGAGGGGGACACATCTTGCATTTGGGTCAAAACTCAAAAGACAGTTTTATGTCTTACTTTTTGTACCAGGAGCAAAATCCTTAATTCTCCTTCAATCAAACCCCCTTTGAATTCTTGGTATTTTTATTAAGCGCTGTGGGCTTTTTTTGTTTTGTTTTTTGTTTGTTTGTTTTTAAGAGAGGGTGGGGGGAGTGGCAGAAGGAGAGAAAGAGAGAATCTGTGGGGTTCAATCTCATTGCTCTGAGATCATGACCTGAACTAAAATCAAGAGTAGGATGCCTAACCTGACTGAGCCACCCAGCCACCCCCAGTGAATGTCTTAATGGTATTTTAGACATACCATAGAAAGTTAAGGTATTTCAGGATCTTATCTAAGTAGTTAACCTTACTCTGATGAGAAGATATATTAAAATTACTGAATTTGATGAGGGGAATAGGTGACTATTTATTTATTTATTTATTTTTTAAAGATTTTATTTATTTATTTGACAGAGATCACGAGTAGGCAGAGAGGCCGGCAGAGAGAGAGAGGGGGAAACAGGCTCCCTGCTGAGCAGAGAGCCCAACGTGGGGCTCGATCCCAGGACCCTGGGATCATGACCTGAGCCGAAAGCAGAGGCCTTAACCCACTGAGCCACCCAGGTGCCCCAGTAGGTGACAATTTAAATATGAGATGGGAAAATAAATCACAGTTACACTAAAAAAAAAGTGTTTCATTTTATATATACTATTTGGGGCTTTCTACTGCAGCTACAATAAAAAAAATTTTTTTTTGACAACTGAAATTCTTCAACTAAGAAAACTGCATCTTAATGTTATTAGGAAGTATAATAAAACTTAACAGAATGCCGCTTCTCATGATTATTTAGAATCTGAAGAAACCTTAAAGGGCAAACAAAGCTTGAAATGTAGTTTTCCAGATAGTCCAGTTTCTTTTCTTTATTACTCAGTCTGTGCACTGGGTCAGTTTATTACGTTGTTTAGAGTCAACAAGCCTAGTTGATGGATATTATGAAACTTTGTTGTTCTCCCAGGTTGTTTCCTTTCTTCTGATCTGATACATGATAGCAGTGACAGTTTTTTACAATAGTGGATGACATATACATTCTAAGTAATGCCTAACTCCTACAAATAGCAAAGGTCCATGAGAGGATGAGGTTGAAAGCACAGACTATGGATATGTGTAGGGTCTGATTAGGATCTGATATTAATAGTGTTTATAAGAGCAGGATGAGGAGTAGGGAATGACGAAGAGTACAGGATGGGCTACTAAATTGTATGTTCCTGCTCAGAGTAGTTCACATAATCAGAAGATCCAAATGAATAAGATGCATAAAATCATAGTGATTGACATGTTATGATGTTAAAAAATCATTGGGAAGTCTTACTTTGAACTAACTACTTTGTAGAATAAGAAAGATCTGCCGTTTTTCATATAGATTACCATTACTTTAAAAAATTATGTTAAATTATACATAATGTGTAATTTACTATTTTAACCATTTTGAAGTTTGTGGTTTTAGTAGCATTAAGTACATTCACATTGTTATGCAACCATCACATCTCCACCATCTATCCCCAGAACTTTTTCATCACTCCAAACTGAAACTCTATACCCATTAAATAATAGCTCTCTGTTCTCCCCTTCCCTCAGTCCCTGGTAACAACATTCTCCTTTCTGTCTCTGTGAATTTGCCTGTTCAAGTTACCTCATATAAGTGGAATCATACAATATTTGTCTTTTTGTGTCTGACTTTTTTCACTTGGCATGATGTCTTAAAAATTTCCATTTTTTAAAATGCAACATATTATCTTCATGAATTGCCCAGTTCATTGCTGTCATACTCTTGAAATGTTGGGATATTTTATGATTCATGGGCCCCTTCTCCTTTCCATACACTCTCCTTGGGCTGACGTTGTTCAGTCCCATGATTTCTGATAATATGTGTATACTGACTACTTTAAATCTGTACTTCTAGTCAGGACTTTTGTCTGGATCTCTAGATTCATATCCAGGTATTAGTTGACTTCTCCACATAGGTGTTTAATAAGAGTCAAACTTAATACTACCAAACCAGAATTCTTGATTTCCTTCCCCCCCAGTCTGCTTCTTTTCCAACTTCCTTCACTTAACCTAAACCACTTAAAACTAAAAAATCAGTAATTATCCTTGATTTTTCTCTTTCCTTCACTGTTCTGTTTCCCCCTTCTCCCCTTTTCTGCCATTCTAGTTTCCTTTGTATTTACTATATAAATAATTTTTTAAAACTATTAATGATAGCCATTTATATGCTTGATAACATGTTTCCAGCTATTGCAGCTTTAAAATTTTTCTTTAGATAGATGTTTTTTAATATAGGTCCTCACTAAAAGCTGGATGGGAGAGTATGTATGAAAGTAATTTTGCAGTCATGTCTGCTAGCCGTTTGGTTCTATCTTTATAATATATCCTAAATTTGCCTACTTCTCTCCATTCTAGGCCAGGCCAGACTATACTAGTCTCTTCCTTCCGTTTCCCCTCTGTTGATTCCCTCTCATCTGTTCTCCAACAGCAGCAAGAGTGATGTTTAAAATTTTTAAAAATTTTTAAATAATTATTGATTCAAAGTAAGTTGCAGATGTGGTCCCGAGAGGTTCCTTGTGCCCTTCTCTCAGTTCCCTCCCTTAGTTACATCTTTCTTAACTGTAGACCATTATCAAACCCATGAAATTAATACTGGAATAAATGTGAGTATAGTTTTGTCATTTTATCAAGTGTAGATTTGTATAACTGTCACTGCAGTCAGGATAAGGAAGTATTCCATTATCAGAAAGAGATCCCTTTCGCGGTATCTCTTTATAGTTATACCACCTCTTACATCCCACCATCCCTGACCTCTCAGAATGATGTTTTTAAAACATGAATGAGATCATATTACTGCCTGTTTCAAAGCTACCATAACTGATTCCAATTTCAGAATAAAATTTGAACTTTTATGGTTACATACAAACATGCTTCTCTCTCTGACCTCACTAAATATATGTAGTACAGCTACACTTGTCTTTTCTGTGTCCCTCTAACACAGTGTTTTCAGAGTTTGATCCCTGGACCAGCAACATCAGCGTCACCTGGGAATTTGTTAGAGATGCATATTTTTGGATTCTGTGTCAGATATACTGAGTCAGGAGGTGTGGGGGTAGAGCCCAGCAGTCTTGTATTTTAACAAGTCTCTGAGGGTGATACTGAAACATGCTTAAGTTTGAGGATCTAGGAAGTCAAACTCCTGCCACATGTCGACTTTTGCAGTAGCTTTATCTTCTGGAGTGTCTTTTAACTCACCATCACCTATCTTCCCAAGATTGGCTCTTTCTTGCATTTCTATCTCTGTCAAAAATACTTCTACAGAGAGAACTCTACTCAGTATCCAGTGTAAAATAGCTACTCCTTTGTTTTCTATCATCTCTTTTGTATATTACCTATCATATCTGATGTTTTTATTATTCATTAGTTTCTTTCTTGTTTCCCCTCCATAAGATCTTATAATCTCAGAGAGTAGTAGCTTGCTTGTTTTGTTCACTTGTTAATGCTCAGGACCTGGAATGGTAGGCATACAATAAATAAATGTCCTCTTAATAATTGAATGTTTTTATGCTCTCCTTTTTTTTCCTCCTATATTCCTTAAGACTGTAAAGCTCTAATCCCCAGGATAACTGTACAGAGCAACTAAAATATGTCTATAGACAGATTACTTCTATATTTTATTATGATTCCAGATATGAAATACTATAACCTAGAAAGAGAAAATTTTTTTCTTACATATTCTAGCTTGTATCCTACACTGAATATTTAATTTTGCACTTGTTTCAGATGCCCCTTCCCCATTCATTATTAAATCATTGGTTATTTTACTAGGCTTAAGTTAAGATCCCCCACATCCTTGAGCAGCCAGCAACTGCCAAGGAATGTATAAGCCATGGGATGCTTTGGACAGATGTTATCTATTACAAGTTAGGTATTTTTCTTTTTTCCAGTCTGGTATTCTACACAAATTAGATAATTTGGGCTCTGTCTGAGCCCTGAAGACGCTTTGGCTCCATCCTCTTCTTCCCATCTTCTTTTATGCAGCCATTATCAGTAGAGGTACAGGCCACTTCGTCTTTTTGTTCTTGGTGTCTGATAAAGCTTTACAGGTAGGGGAAATACCATATCAGGAGATATTCCTACTCCTGATGATCAGCTACAACAGAAGAGCTGGCTCCATTTTAGAAGAGAACAAATATTCCGAGAAGCCTAGTTCCTTTTAAAATTCCTTAGCTACTACCAGTAAAACATAATTATAATACAAAAGGCTAATTATTTGTCATAGAAGACTTCATCATGTCTTTAATCTATATTAGAGCTCTTCTTTAGAGGTGGAAAGCAATCATGAAATTCCTTATAAGCATTACAAAACAGGATTTCTCCCATTTATAATTAAATAACTTTTAAGTATTATATATTTTGTAAATGTTTCTGCTTGTTTATAAGTCTGTGATTTCTTAAAAAAAATACTTTATATTAAAAGTCCCACATTTTGGGTAATAAATTTCAGAACCTCTATATTGATACGTGCTTAAGTACTTCTGTGTTTATCTGTTAACTGACATACCTTTTGAATGTCTAGAAGGGAAGGATATAAATGCCTTTAGGTCAGGACTATGTCTTAATATTCTGTATATATATGTATATATAAGGCATATATGAGGCAGTTAGTAAATGTGGGGGTAGTTTGGAAACAAGCTTGGGATATATTAAAATAAGCAAATGGATTAAATCTATGGGCTGTGTTAGTTTTGTGAATGCTAACCAATTTTGGTTATAAAAGAAGTGGATACTTAAGTGATTAAACCAATTTCAAATATTAAAGCATTTTCTCTAAGTATTTTTTTCATGGAAATTATTTTAATTCTGGTTCTTTGTATAGATAGCGAGAGAATTCTTAAATGTTACTGATCTCATAAACCTTTTGTTTTCTGTTTTGCTTTCTCAATCCTTCTCATGTGATCCTGGATCTTGGGCTGTTAATGGAATGATTTTGGATACTGTGAACCACAGAGCCTATTGTGAAGAATGGCAGGCCTCCAACCTCTCACAGTATGCATTCCTTCCTCCACCAGTACACAGGGTCCTTCAAGAAGCCCCCATTGCGGAGACCACATAGCGTTATTGGAGGAAGCCTTGGATCCTTCATGGCAATGCCCAGAAATGGAAGCAGATTAGGTAATTTAATGGTCTTTTTTTTTTTTTTTTTTAAGTTTCTGACTGTAGGTCATGTACTGTATGTAGCTATTGTTTTTTTATTGTTGTTATTTAAAGATTTTATTTGTTTATTTGACAGAGACACAGTGAGAGAAGGAACACAAGCAGGGGGGAGTGGAGAGGGAGAAGCAGGCTTCCCGCTGGGCAGGGAACCCAGTGCAGAGCTTGATCCCAGAACCCTGGGATCATGACCTGAGCTGAAAGGAGACGTTTAAACGTCTGAGCCACCCAGGCACCCCGCTATTGTTACGGTTGTATGGAAGTCATCCAGCCTTCATTATCTGATTTTTTTTCTTTTTGTAAAATAAAGATCAAGCTGAAAATAACAAAGATAGCAGAAAGATGGAAGGCTATAGAAAGGTACTAGTATTGGCACTACAGAGGAGTAATATTTGAAAACCCATCCATCAGGAAGAAAACAAAACCCCTAAGAGATGGATGCCAGATTTCAAGATGAATGGCATCTCAAGATGGTGTTTAATTTAGGGTCATACCATAGTAACTTCAGATTATCACCATACAGTAGCCCAGTGCAATGATTCATATACATAATTGTCCCCTGAGTTGCTATTCTTATGTCACTATTCCATTCTAAGTATTTAGGAAAAATGCATACCTGCAAATTTCTGTTTATCTCTCTGGTCTTTTTTGATAGCATCTTACTATCACGTTTTGATTTTTAAAATCATTTTAAAATAATGGTTTTATAGTCTCCTGACATTTACTGAAGTTTCTGAGGTTTTTATTTTACTCCTTGCTTTATCTGCTTCCTTTGCTATGGCAGGTTATTTCCTCATGTGTTTTGTTAATTTGGGGAATATGAGCTTTTTTTTATAGTGGGGTTTCACCTATTGAGAAATGTATGTAGTCCTATAGGTTTAATCCTGTGGAATGGTGTGCTGGAGTTAGCTCATAGTGGTTCATGAGGGATGATTGTTAAATTATCAGGAATTTTGCAAGCCGGTTGTTAAATATAGCCATTATTAAAATTTAAACATTAAAAACCTGTAATTAAGTAAACTAATTAAAAACAAAAGTAATGAATCCTTAAATGTCACTATTTCCAAATTATTTTACTACAATTCACTAATACCTCTACTTTTGGGGTTATTTCTGTTGTATCTGTAATAGTCAGAATTTTATGTAATGGTTTATACATTTCTTCCCGACTCCATACTCAGTGGTGGTCATGTTGTAGCTTGAAGTTGGCCATGAAGGGAGTGTTTACCTTATGGAAATTGGATAATACTTCAGATCAGGACTTGATTTCTTGTTATGTTGTCTAGATTGGCATACTTTTCTGCAAAGGTCCAGATTGTAAAATTTTTCAGGTTTTGTGGGCCACATATGGTCTCTGTTGCATATTCTTCTTTTTAAAATAACTCTTTAATGATATAGAAAATATTTTTAGCTTAGGAACTATATAAAAATAGGTCATATTTGCTGATTTTGGTTCTGAATTTAAGAAAGTAATATTGAAAGTGTTTGTTGTTTCTGTAGCTTTTACAGTTGTGAATGGCACAAAATTGAGCCATCTGAGAAGTAAATATTCTTTCAGTACTCAAAAACTATTACCTGATTCAGCAAAGAAGTTGCTCACACCAGTGACAAATTGAGTGAAATTTTGACATAAGCCTTCATTGTTTCACTTTTCTCTTATTAATGGAAATGAAAATACTGATACTCATGTTGGAATTATACTTGTTCATTAATGACATGAACAATTTCTTGGTTGAGACAGGTGGTACTCAAGTATTTATTCGTAGTCTGAGGTTCATATGCTCCTTTGTAGTCCTTTTGCAATAGAACAGATTTAAGTCTACCCTTTTAGTACTTTGAGAGTCTCATGCCTTTCTTTAGGAAACTCTCACTTGCACCTTGGACATCTGACACTTCCCCCCACTTTATCCCAGTATGGCAGCTAAACCCGGACACCTTCTAACCAAGATCTACGACCCCTCCCTGAGAGAATAACAGAGTCAATCCTATACATAACAGCTTTTGACTCTCAGTTCTCTTTGTCTTTTCTTCCTTGGTATTATGCACAAATTCTTGCAAACTCAGCTATACATTTTAAAATATTATTACATTTTACTCAACATTTCCTTGAGGAAGGAAGGTTTCAGATTCTCCCAGAAATAGAAGGCATGGTTAAATTATCTTTAACATTTTAAAAGTGTGACAGAAAAGAATACTTGGATTCATATGTGTTGTATACCATCAAATTAGGAATCAGTTACCATTACATTTTGTTGCTAAGTTAATTTTTTTGTTCAAATCTTCATGTAAAATTTCTCCAGAGATCTTTACGTAATTGGAGTATATTCTTAAATTACATATCAGTCTATTATAAACTATCATATTTGCAACTGCTTATCAGTGTAAGAATTTTCTCAATAATGGGTTATCAAGGAGTGCCTGGGTGGCTCAGTAGGGTAAGCATCTGACTTGATATCAGCTCAGGTCATGATCTCAGGGTTGCAAGATCGAGCCCCCCTGTTGGGCTCTGCAGTGGGTGTGGAATCAGCCTAAGGTTCTCCCTCTCCCTCTGCCCGCCCCACCCCCCCAACTCATGCACATGCACTCTCTCTCTCAAAAAAAAAAAAAAATGGTTATGAAGACAAAAAAAATAGGAATTTTAAGACTGATTTGTTAAGATCCTTGAGTTCAGTTTTCTGTTAAACAGTTCTCATTTTCATAAAGCAAATATTCGTTAAAAATACAAATTTGTAACTGTAAAATACTATTTTGTTTTACATACTGGTATTTCATATAACATTTCATTGAAAGAAGAAGTACAGTTATCTAGTGCATTCTTTGATTTTTAGTTAATATTCAGTTTATTGGATTATTTGTTGAGCACCTTCTAAACACCAGGAACTTTGTTCAGTTTGGGGAATATAAAGTGAATAAGCTAAATCTTGCCCCCAAGGATCTCATAACTTGGTACAAAATCATCTGAAACCAAAAAATGCACTTCAGTGCAGTGGATGTGGTAAGTGTGGACACAATAGTCATCTGTGTCTGAGAGTAGAAAGGATTTCACTGAGTGATGACAAATGAACATAGTTTTGAAAAATAAGTATGAGTTCACCAAATTGGTAAATTGGGGAAAGTCATCTCTTATGGATAAAGGAGGGGGGGAAAGTGTGTTGTGTCAAAGCACTCTAGCATGAAACAATATGATACTTTTTGGAGGATGAATAATTGTATAAAGAGAACTGTGGTGAGAGATGTGTTTGATATCTAGCATTTGTTTCTGGTGTGCAACTCTTGCTAGATGAATTACAGGATGATTGACAAATGCAAATACGGAGCAGGTATATACAAGTATATAAGTTTGTTTTTAATATTACCAGATGGAATTAATCTTCCTCCTCTCTACTCCCATTTAACTTTTATCTTTAATAATAATAATAAAAGAATGACACCACTTTGTATTGTAATTAAAATGTATTTTTTTCCTCCAAACAGATTTTTGGTGGTCACAAACTTATTCCTGTAGTTAAATATTTAGAAAATAATTTTTAAATTTTTAAGATTTTTAAAAATTTTTAACACTGTGGAGAGGGGAAGCTGCATTAGTGACTTTGAAAACTTTTTTTTTTTTTTAAGCATATTCAAAGAAGTAGATCATTTGGCTGTAGACCCAGTGGCACATTATTTTACAGAAAAAATACTAAGCTAAATAAAAGGCAGAAGACCAGGTTTCTATTTTAGCTCTGCCTCTAGGCTGTGTAACCTTTGAAAAATCATTTAACCTTTCAAAGTCTCAGTTCCAGGATCTGGAAAATGAGAGAACTGACTAAATAATCCTTGTGGTATTTCCAGTCTGTAATTTTATTATTCAGCTCTTGATAATAACTTGGATGTTAATTGTTTGCATAGTTTTTCATAATCTGAGTGTGAAATGTTTCTAACTAATGTTTCAAGACATCTGAGTTACATTTGGATCTATTAGCTACACAGAGCAACCAGAATGTAAAAATTTTGTTATGATTTTATGTGTTGGCTGTCTATATCTTATTTGTAGTGATAATAAATTATGTGATATAGTAAGGAATAATGCCTCTCTTGAAGATAAATGATGTTTCATTTTGTGATACAGATATTGTTCATGAAAATCTAAAAATGGGATCAGATGGTGAGAGTGACCAAGCTTCTGGAACATCATCTGATGAAGTACAGTCACCTACGGGCGTTTGTCTTAGAAATCGTATACATAGACGGATCTCAATGGAGGTAACCATATGCCTGTGTATGTGTGTTTGTGTGTATGAATACACATATACATCAAATAGTAAATATGAAGGCACATGATAGTGTAAGAAAATTGTTTCTTTGTGTTAGTAAAGAAGAGTCTTGTGAATATTTCCTTTCTTCTAATTATCTACTATCCCAGGGCAAGTATTTATTAATTGTATTTAACAATCTGCAAAACACATGTAGGGTCTCTGTAAGGGAAATGTGAATCTTCAAAAATACTGGAAATTCAGAATGATACTTTAAGCAAAGTGGGTTTTTTTTTTTTTTTTTAGATTTTATTTATTTATTTGACAGACAGAGATCACAAGTAAGCAGAGAGAGAGGAGGAAGCAGGCTCCCTGCTGAGCAGAGAGCCCAATGTCAGGCTGGATCCCAAGACCCCGAGATCATGACCTGAGCTGAAGGCAGAGATTTAACCCTCTGAGCCACCCAGGCGCCCCAGCAAAGTGGTTTTTTTTTTTTTTCTTTTCGGAAAATAGGATTTTAATTTTATTTTTGAGGTTCATCTGGATACTTAATATTTTATAAATATTTCAGATTTTAAAATGTATACATAAAATAAGCACCAGCTTTTTTTTTTTGCATTATATTATAAATATAGGTATCCTTTCCTTTATGGATTGTTATACCTACTAATTTCTATAGAACATACAAGAATTAATACCTCATGTATAACCTTAATATCAAAATTATGAATGTTATTTCAGTATATATTATAGATTAAAATAGTTTTCTCCAAAACAGTTGAGCTTGTTTTGAATTAAGAATATTATTAATTTTTTTTGGTGCTTTTGAGTTGAGATTACAGTGCTTGGGGTATCTGTCCTATTGGTTGATTGCATTTTCATTGATAAAAGATTGCTTCTAAATCAGATAAAGAGCAGTAAAAACAGTATCAGCTTTCTAAATGATAAATTAATATTTTCAGCTCTTGAGATCAACTTGATATCTGTTCATATCACTATAAATTATGTCATAATAGAATACATTTATCAGATATATAAATATAATTTTAATCATAGGTTTAAAAGTTTTTTTATTATTAGGATTTTTATCTGAACTTTCTCATTCTTCCATTGAGCTGTACTTATATTTTGCCCCAAAGGTGACAGTCTCTTGATGATTTTCTTACTTTCGTATATTATTATAGCAGAAAAGACTTCTTTCTTAACATCCTCCACATCTTGCATGCACATATGTATTCTTACTTACAATGTTTTAGATATTACTTTCTGTGTATGCTTCTAGATAGATTTTAAATATTTTGTTCTAATAATGTTATTGTGATTTGTTTGGGATTATCTAAAATGTAAAATTAATATGGGAGAACAATTATCTTTTCATTATTTAGTCTTCTGTACTTGAGTCATATATCTCTCAGTAAACATTTACATAGTTCCTATATATCTCAGATTTGTTTTATAGTTTGGTTATATTATAGGTAATAGGGATTTATGTTTTATAGGATTTATGTTTCTTCGTGTGACAATACATGCAAGATTCCCTTTTAAGTTTCTCCCAAGTTCACATTTTATAAGTAAATAGAACAGAATAGAAATGCCGAGCAGAGAGCCTGATGCGGGGCTCAATCCCAGGACCCTGAGAACATGACCTGAGCCGAAGGCAGAGAGGCTTTAACCCACTGAGCCACCCAGACACCCCTATTTCATTTATTTCTACTGTAATCTTTATCATTTCCTTCTACTAAGTTTGGACATTGTTCTTTTCTGGCTTCTTTAGGTGTAAAGTTAGGTTGTTTAGTTGAGATTTTTGTTGCTTTTTACTTCTTTCCATTGATACAGCAATAATAAAAGATTTCAGTTGTCTCACTGTGTTGTATACAAAACCTTACATTATCTGCTTGGTTAGTTATTAAAATGGTCACATTTTGTGGTAGTCTTTGCATCTTCCTACATGGTATAATAAGTGGAAGGACTGAGAAATAACTGGGTTGCAGAGTACCATTTCTGTAGAACTATGTTTTATACTTTTGCTTACAGTAAATACATTTACATTCAGATATTATATAAAGTCAACATGGATAACTTTGAAACTATAATAAAACTTATATTACTTATCATTAATAAATAATATAGTAGCCCATGAATTCAAAAGTGAAATGCTCTTGTCTCTTCTATTTGTGATTACCTACAAATACCTTCTTTCTCCTTTTTTTTTCTTAAAGGATTTAAATAAGCGGTTATCACTGCCTGCAGATATCAGAATACCTGATGGATATCTTGAAAAATTGCAGATAAACAGTCCACCATTTGATCAACCAATGAGCCGAAGGTCTCGTAGAGCTTCTTTAGTAAGTTTTCAGTCTCCTATATCTATGCTGTCAAATCTGTTCGTTTGATTTTTCTGGGTGTAAACATTTTACATTAATTTTTATATTTACTTTTTGAATAACTAAATTTTATTACATTCCTTTTTGGATTTTATTGCTTTCCAGTTCTTAAGGGTTTAAAAATATATATTGGAATATAAGCTATAGCCTATTTTAGTTTTTGGAAAAATTTTATTGATATATGCTAGAAGTAAAGAATAAGTACTAAATATATAAATATATACTAGGAATACAGAAAAGTACATAAACCATAATTGTATAGCTCAGTGTATTTTTGCAAAGTTAAGATACCTTGTAACCAGTACCCAAATCAATAAAAGAAAATTACCCAAATCTAAGGGACGCCTGGGTGGCTCAGTGGTTTAAAGCCTCTGCCTATGTTTTCCATTGTTTTGTTATATAATTTTGTTCATATAATGCTTATAGAATATTTTAATATCTCAAGACTTTTTAAAATCTTCATATACATTCACATTCTTATTTAAAAGATGCTTTTGTTACATCTGATTATTCATATTTAAACTTTTGAACTTTAATTGGCTATATAAATTATTTTTGGATATATAAATTATTAAAATACGTTTTATACAAATATATAAAAATGTATATTCAAGTTTATATTATACAATATACATGGAAGAATAGACTACGTATTCCTTTTTTTGGGCTGGCCTCTTGCTGAATGTTATGCTCATGTTTCTTCTAGTTTGTTGCATATAGTTATAGTTCATTTGTTCTTATGATTGCATGGTATTCCATTGTATACTATACTTTATTCAGTCTCCTGTTGATGGACACTTAAATATTTGGGCTGTTTTTAGTTTTTGGCTATTACCAAATAGTGATTCTATCATCATTCTTGTACATGTATTTTGGTTAATATATGTAAGCATTTTTGTTGAGTACATACCTTGGAGTGGAACTCTTGGATCAGATTGTGTGCATATGTTCAGCTTTCCTAAACACTGTCAAAAGAGTTTCCAGAGTGGTCATACCAGTTTACACTCACATCATTATTTGACAGTTCTGTTAATTCTCCTTAGCCAATTTTTGATATTGTCTTTTTTTAAAAAAAAAGTTTTAGCTTTTCTGGTGAGTGTGTAGTGTTACCTTATTGTGGTTTTATTTGCATTTTTATGATGACTAAGCTGAATACCTTTTTATTTATTTTTTTAAAAGATTTTATTTATTTGTCAGAGAGAGAGCACACAAGCAGGTGGGCAGAGTGACAGGAAGAGGCAGAGAGAGAAGCAGGCTCCCCGCTGAGCAAGGAGCCTGATGCAGGACTCGATCCCAGGATCCTGGGATCATGACCTGAGCCAAAGGCAGTGGCTTAATCGACTGAGCCACCTAGGCGTCCCTCGGCTGAACACCTTTTTAATATTTAGTGGCCATTTAGATGTACCATCTTTCGTGATTTAATTGCTGAAGTCTGTCATCTCTTTTCTTCTGGTTTTTCTGCCTTTTTCTCATTGATCTATGGAAATTCTTTATACATTCTGTATAAAGAAACTGTGAGTTGTATGTCTTGCAGATATCTTCTCCTAGCATGTGGCTGTTGACCTTTGCAATTGCATTAAGCATCACTGATTGAAAGGTCAGCTTTCCCTGTTGCAGTGTCACCTTTGACATAAGTTCAGGTGATTTTATATGTAAGGATCTCTTTTGGATGGTTATAGTCCTATAGAATGCGTGCATATTAAAGTGCTGTGGAACAACAGAAGAGAAAGTAAGTAAAATGACTTTGCATATCACGTGCTTACAGAGGAGAAAGTGCTTGAGCTGGCTCTAGAAGGATGGGTAGGAACTTGTCAGGTTGATAACGGGTAGAAGGGTGTTCTAAGCAGAGGAAACTTGATGTACTAATACCCACGATATGAATGTAGGTATGTTGGGGAAATTATAACTGATATGAAGGGTAAATGTGGAATAAGATTAAAGAATAGGGCTTGAAAGAATAGAATAAATCCAAACTGTAAAAAGCTTTGGCTGTCAGGCCAAGCACGAGTCTGAACTTCATTCATCCCATGTGATGGACCTCAGAGGTATTGATTTAAACAAGGGCTGACATAATCACATTTTTGTTTCATAACAGTGGCTTCAGGAAAAGTGTAAATGAAGTAGAAGGACAGAAAGACTAGAGGCAGGGAGATAGATTGGGAATTTATTCAAAATTCGGGATGATGCGGCAGTCATGTGGAAATGGGAAGTAGAACCCAGATCCTCAGACCATAGAGATAAAATAGGCAGGACCTTTGGTAGTCAGCTGAACTTTGTGTCTGAAGGAGGAGCAGTTGGTGAGGATTCCTGGATTGCTAGCAGTTGCTATTTTTCTTTTTACATATTATATCATGGGATGTTTTTATCCACCAAAAACTTGTGTTTGGTTACATATTCTAAAGAATAAAATTACCTTATGCTGTGTCTCACATGAGCACATTGTTACTTGACATTCATCATTGTATAATAAAGTAAAAGTATATATGGTGCCAACTGGATTTTGGTGTGTAGGTTTATGATCACCATAGTTTTGTATCACTGCCTGAGACATTTTTTTTTAAGTAGTTTGCCATTTGATTACCCATTTGAAAGTGTTCTTTGGCTATCAATTTTTATCAAAGATTAGTACTTGGGAACCAATTTTGGAGTTATTGAATGTTCACATTGGGACTAAAGGTATGATTTAATTACCACATAATTTTTAAAGCTGTCCTTTATGAGCTGTCTTTTCCAGTCTACATGAAATTAAGGAAAACAGTGCCCTCTAATGAATGTTAAGTGATGGAGTTTTTATTGTGGTTGAGTATTCCTACTCATCTTCCTTGGTTTTTGATCCAAAGTGGTTTATAGATTTCAGATTAATTATGCCAGTTGTGTTTTGGTTTCTACTAATGCACCCTTTTCATTATTTGTCTACCTTGCTAAACTAAACCATGTGGTTTCTTTTGAAGTATATTAGGAAATTATTCTTTGCTACGTTTTTGTATGAAGGGAAAGGGTTAAGGAATGGATGGAAAGGGGATGGGAGAAGAAATACATTCTTCACCTGTGTTAGAGCATGTTTCCATGGATAATACAGTCCTTTTATTGCAAAATTTATTTATTTTAGAGAGTGTGCATAAGTGGGGGGAGGAACAGAGGGAGAGGGAGAGAATCTCAAGCAAACTCTGTGCTGAGCACGGAGCCCAGTGCAGGGCATGATGCCACAACTCTGAGATCATGACCTCAGCCAAAAAAAAAATTTTTTTAAAGATTTTTTATTTATTTGACAGAGAACACAAGTAGGCAGAGAGGCAGGCAGAGAGAGGAAGGGAAGCAGGCTCCCTGCTGAGCAGAGAACCCAATGCGGGGCTTGATGGGATCATGACCCGAGCCGAAGGCAGAGGCCTTAACCCACTGAACCACCCAGACACCCTGACCTCAGCCAAAATTAAGAGTCAGATGCCTTACTGACTGAGCCACCCAGGCACCCCTGGATAATATACTCTTTATCTAAAAAAATAAAATATATTTTCAAGATAAAATATAAAATTTTAACCTTGTCTTTCTAGAAGTATAAAACTTTATATTTTTGCATATTTAATAGCAATATATAACCAGTAGAGTAGGAAAAATAATATAAATCCTTTGAATAGCAATTAAGAAACAAATCACAATTTCTGATGAAAAGAGACCTCTAGTAGGGCTAATTGTGTAATCTATTATGATTAGATGATCATAAGTGTATGATCATCATTAGCAGTAGCAGCAGCCTAAAATGAACCTTCAGTATTGCTTGGCTACCCTATGTTGTCTTTCTCTGGTTAATCCTTCCCCTCTCACTCTACACAGATGTCCTGTGTGATAAAGAAGAGAGAATCCATTAACCAGAAACCGCCCTCATTTTTTTGAATAACAAACTTGCAAATCTGTCTCCACTTATACACATTCTGCTCTTTCCTCCTTTTTTTTTTTTTAAGATTTTATTTATCTATTCATGAGAGAAAGCGAGTCATAGGAAGAAACAGGCTCCCCACAGGGCAGGGAGCCAGATGCAGGACTAGATCCTAGGATGCCAGAATTGTGACCTGAGCCAAAGGCAGATACTTAACCAACTGAGCCACCCGGGCACCCTCTTTCCTTCCTTTAATTTTGAGGAACTGTCTTTCTTCCTATCCCTTCTCCTCAGGATGATTTAGAATATTTTTGTCATCCTTGTATACTCATATATGTTCAGTTTCCCTCTCTTGACTGAATTCTTCCCATTTTTATTTAAATACACTTTTCATTTTAGAAGAGTGTTAGATTTATAGAAGAATTTAAAAGATAATATAAAGAGTTCCCATACATATACCCAGGTACTACTGTTACTAACATTTTAGTTTAGTGTGTCGCAACTAAGGAAATAGCATTTTCTATGTTACTGCTATTCCACACTTAATTATTTCCCTAGTTTTCCACTAATGTCCTTTTTATGTCCCAGGATCCCATCTAGGACACCACATTACGTTTAGTTTTTTTTATCTTGTGTATTGGATTGGTGAAGTGCTGTTTAATATTCATTTATGGTTGAGTAGAAGTGAGCTGTTCTAACTCTTAACATATTTAGTTACACGTTAGATTAGTGAGTGGAAAGCCCACATGCCAGTAGTCAAGATTCATTAGAGCATTGATTCACTTAGAGTGATGGCATGCTGGGGTGCCTGGGTGGCTCAGTGGATTAAAGCCTCTGCCTTCGGCTCAGGTCATGATCCCAGGGTCCTGGGATCGAGCCCCATGTTGGGCTCTCTGCTTAGCAGGGAGCCTGCTTTCTCCTCTCTCTCTCTCTGTCTGCCTCTCTGCCTACTTGTGATCTCTCTCTGTCAAATAAATAAATAAAATCTTTAAAAAAAAAAAAAAGAATGATGGCATGCTCAGTGGAATTTTTGTGAAACTGTTAAGTGCAGCTCTAGTACATTGAAAGTCTACATATGAAAATATGCCTCATTATATTGAAATTATAGGTTTTACACATTCACAGAATCTGCTCTTCCTAGCAATGATTTGGATTCCTCATTTATGGCTTGAGCAATATATATCATATATAGTTCTTTCTTATTTGTAAGAGTAGGTGAAAAAGTAGTGTATCAAGTCCTGATGTCTCTTAGAAATAGTAAATATATCATGGAGCGTGGAAGTGAGACTCAGAGTCCATTCACAATTTCATGTACCTTTGGTATATTATGAACAGAATTAAGATAGTAGTACCATACTGATGGTAACAGTAATTTTTGGAAGACAAAATTAGCAAGTAGAATAAAGGTTCTCAATCTCTTTTCTGCCCCGGACATTTCTGTCAGTAACAGTAGTTCCATAATTCTCACAAGGAGAGAAATGGATGTTTGAAAAAAATCTCCCTTTGTCCCCTGTGTTTCTTATGTATGCATTCACTTTTAGGATGGCATCTGTAGAACTTTTGCACATACTTCATTTGTTTTTAAGCTCAGACTATATTGCTAGCATGTTAATACCTCTTAAAGAAAGCACTTTTGTCATGAGTACTGGGTGTTACATGTAAGTGATTAATCACTAAATTCTAATTCTAAATATATTACACTTACATGTAAGTGATTAATCACTAAATTCTAATTCTAAATATATTACACTATATGTTAACCAGAATTTAAATAAAAACTTGAAAAAAAAATCTTTACAGCTGTGATATGGTGATTATGTTGGCAGAGCCAGAGTAATCTGGAAATTTCCCATAATGCTCAATACTACTTACACGTTATATTTAATTATAAAAAGGCTATATAAATTATAATTTATTTTGGATTTTTAAAAAGTTTTCATGTGCTTATGCTATAAGAGTTACCTGAACAGGAATTTGATTAGCTGGCCAAAAAAGCCAGCTATTCTCTTGGAGCAATGAAATAACAAAAAATTATCTTCATTTGTTTGGAAAGTAGAACTAAGGAGATTTTTATATTTTATTAGTATATATAAAGTTAGGGCTTCTGGGTTGCTCAGTTAGTTAAGCATCTAACTCTTAATTTCATCTCATGTCATGATCTCAGAGTTTGGGATTAAGCTCCAAGCTGGGTCTGTGCTCAGCAGGGAGTCTGTTTGAGATTCTCTCCCTCTCACTTTGCCCCTACCCCAGCTTGTGGTGGCACTCTCTCTGTCTCTTTTTCTCTAAAATAAATAAATCTTTAAAAAATAAAATATAAAACTTACTGTTTGATTCCTTTAGCTATTTCTGTTTTTATAAAACTTTTAAACTATTGTAAAGTAACCTAATGGTGGAACTCAGTCTAGATTGTGAACTCAGGAAAGCTGGAATCATTTCTGTCGTCTTCACTGTCTCCCCAGTACCTAACATTGTACTTGCTAAATGTTGAATAAATGAGCTTTGTCCTCTGTCCTCTGAATAATTTCTGTAGGAGAGCATGTCAACAAGCTAGTCATTATATCTATTGTTAATCTTGTCATGTTCAGCAGATAAAAATGCAAGCAAAATTTTCTAAAAATTCCATTTAAAGATTCAGTAAGTAATATTGACATGTAATTATTAAAGCCTTAAGGCTGGAAATTATTAAATGAGGTGGTTACACTTTATTCTGGCAGAATTCACTAGTGTAACTGTACCTTTTGTCAGAATTCCCTGCCTGCCTGCATGATGAAATTCAGTAATGCTCTTTATCTTATAGATTGATTATTCAAATTTAAATTCAACTTTATAATTAGAGTATTTACCTTTTTAAAAAACAAACTTTCAGAATATTTTAATGATCTCACTGTCATTCTCTGAAGAATGACTTTGTTATGTCAATATTTGATTATCCCTTAGTTTATTCCTTATATACTTCATTTGATACAGTAATCTCTATAACATTTTTATCTTTACAGTGAATTTGTAGTACACTTACATGCTCTTTAAGGCAAATATCAGCATTTTTGTCATAGCCACTAGACCATTGGACCAAAGTGTATTTAATGTTTTAAAGGAGTGCTAATATTTATTTACCTAAGATAAAAGAGTGAACAAAAAAATTTCCCAACTCCTGTTAAGAAAAAGTTTCTAGCTTGCAGTTATACTTTTCTTTGTGGTTCTTATTATTATAAGATATTTTTATTTTTCTCAGGGTCATTCATTGTTTTGTTTATACTAGTTTCCATTTATTATCAATACAGTTTTTTCCCCTTCATTTAAGATAGGACACAAGACTTAAAATTCAAGGCAGAAGTGCAGTAGTTCCATATTTGTGAGTTTCATGAATTCTAGAGATAGGTCTAAGAAAATAAACACATTCTACCATAGTTTATGTGACCCTAGCAATTAGCTTTTTTTCGAAGTAGTTGTTTGTGATCCTAGCTAAATAGGCAATAGATAAAACACTAAAAGACTATTCAGGATCAGGCTCTCATATACGAGATAGTGGGCTATTTGCCACATTTTCCCTGTTAAAGTTAAAAAACTCCATTTGTATTTGGAAAGTGTTACCTATTGTAGTTTTACTTTATTATTCTGCAGTTACTGATAATAGAAAGCAAGGACTTAGTATCTCTCAGTCACATATAAGACAGTGTACATGGGTGGATGGTGTGTGACAGTTCCAAAATCTCATTTTTTAAAAATAAAATTGCTTAAAAATACCACATAGCGAGAAGAATTTGAGAGGGCAAAAAGTTTTGCAGTCATCCATTAATACCATCTGAAGTGACTGAAGTTTTTATTAGTTTAGCAAAATTGAATTAAGTACTATTAGACATACAGTTTTCCTCATGGCTTTTGACATGATATAAATCATTGTAACAAAAGGATAAAAAATGTGTCAGTTATGCTTTACTAAAAACAAAATTTAATTTAAAAAGATAACAGCTTATTTGGGGGCCCTGTGCTATTTTTGGCCTTTCAACTTTGGGCAATTTACCCTACTAACATGGTAAGTGATGTTAAGTCAAATTGTCAAGTACTGTTTTTATTTTATTCAACACCTGTGGAAAAATTGCATATTTGAACCTTTAGAATTGGACTAAAACATAGTATTTAAGGACCCAGTGTTATTTATACAACTTTGAGAGCTGAGATTGTGTATTAAAAAAACATTGTTTCCTTTCACTGGCTATTTGTTTAAGGGCATGAGCACCATTCTCATTGAGAAGTGAATCTTTAATAGACTATTGCCTTTTCTAGGACCTACAAAGGAGTAAGAGAAAGCAATTTTAAGAAAATTCTTAATTTATCTGTTGCTGCTCTCTCAGTCCCTAAGTTTTCATCTCTGTAGTTTTTCTTTTTCCTTAAATTTTTTTGTTGAGGCTTTTTGTTTTTAGTTTTTAAATACTAAGTTTCCATTACATATTTGGGTGTATTCCATCTACTTCGTTTATTGACTTCATACAGAAATGAGGCAAACAAGCTCAAGGTTTAAAAGCAGTGGTTTTACAAACTTATTTTTAAGGACTTTTTGAGAAAGGGTAGGGTGTCAGATTTAGAATTACTACTACTGCATTAGTTTCCTGATCCATAATGGAGTGTGACTTGCACTTGTCTTTTTCTTTGCATTTTGGTTAGAAAACCTGAAACAAGTAGTATTTTGTTGTTTGCAGGCTTTCCTAGGGAAGTCGAAGGTTAGTGAAGGAAAATATGTAGGAAAATTACTTACTTTGCAGTTTTGCTAAAAAGGAAATCATGTAGTTGTCTTTTATAAAATTCTTTAGTATCTTAAAATGCCTGTGGTTTCTTAAAATCTCAGGGCCTTAAATGAAAACATTTTTTTCTTAGCAGAATGTTAACCAATCTATATAAAAAGATGATTTGGCAGTTTTAATTGTGAACTTTGATGTTTTAGAACCTTTGAATGTTCCAACATTGGATGTATTTTAAAACTTGACATATGTTCAACAATTTAATTATAATCAGATTTTTCTATTTCAAGACACTCTAGATCAGGAAAGTTTCAGAAGTTGAGGAAGGGGGGTGCCTGATTGGCTGAGTTGGTAGATCATGTGACTATTGATCTTGGGGTCATGAGTTCAAGCCCCATGTTTGGTGTGGAGCTTACCTTAGAAGAAATAATAAAAATAAAGTGCACTCTTTTAAAAAGAAAAAGGATAATATTTTTTTAAAAATTGAGGAAGAGACAGATAGAAATATTAAGAATACTAAATTTATAATTGTTTGCTTTCAGTCAGAAATTGGGTTTGGAAAAATGGAAACCTATATCAAATTGGAAAAGCTTGGAGAGGTAAGCAAATATTTATTTCAATAATATATAACACCTTTTTTTTTCTTGTTCATTATCCAAAGTTCACAATTAGTCTACAGATTTTGACAACCTAGGGGGAAAAATGTAAGCACTGTTGTCTATAAAAGGCCACAGAATGTTAGAAGGAAGAAAACCTTCAATTTTTGAAATTATGGCATCAATTTGAAAGGAAATGAGTATTTTTTTTTTTTTTTTTTTTTTTTTTAGTTTGTAATCTTTTATTGAAGCAAAAAATACTGTGCTTTCTTGGTAACAAAATAGGCATCTGTCTGTTAGCCTCCTGGTAGTCTGTTGTCTGTGCTGTCATATGGAAAATTAAATGAGTTCAAACCTGTGAGAAATCAAAACTTTATCTCTAAAGTTGAAGACACATCTTATTGAAAGTTAAGGAAATTTTTGGCTAAGAAGACCTTGGTTTTCTTGAACTTGATACTAGTCCTGACTAATTTCGAAGTGGTCTTCCTCCCAAGGTGAGAAAGGGCCAGGCAGAAGATAATGGAATTAGCTAATAGGGAAGCTTGAGAGAATTTGTGGGCTATCTTGGCAATAATAGAAGAAATCTCCTGTAGAATATATTTGAATATATTTGTTCTTTAAAGGAGAGTGAATATACGCAAATTCTGAAAAGTCTGAGAACTGATTAAATTTTTCTAATTTAACATTATATCAGTTACATTTTCAGTTTTCAGTTAATATGCTCAATTAGTTGCCTCAAAGTCCACATACCACTGCAGGGTAAAGTACCTTTGATTCTAAAGCTACTGATCCAGTTGTTAATCAGATATTCTCTCTAGGTTTTCATACCTTGAGGCACTACATAGGGTTCTAAGAATATGAAAGCTCTGCATATGGTACTGAAAGTCCTCTTAGCTATAAGAAAACCAAGACAAAACGTTGTAAAGTTTTCCTTGCAAAATGTACTTTAACATATGATTACAAATTAGGAATTTAGTTAGGGCTCTTTATTGTATAGATGCTATAGATGGACTCAGGATATTTTGATGTGTCTTTCAAAAATATATTTTATAGGGTACATATGCGACAGTATATAAAGGAAGAAGTAAATTGACAGAGAATTTGGTGGCATTAAAAGAGATCCGGTTGGAACATGAAGAAGGTGCACCCTGCACAGCTATAAGAGAAGGTAAAATTTGATCTTTGTGAGCAAAATGAATAAAAGAGTTTATATAGAATGTTTTAAAACCAAAGCTGCATAACAAGAGTTCATTTTTTTGTAAGTAGAAAGAGCTCAGAGATAGATAACTGGGAGATATATTTAGACATTTAAAAAGCTAATATTTAAAGTCAAAATATTTAACAGTATTAATTATTATCATATAGTGAGATACTATGAAGTCATTAAAAATTATTGTCCTGGATAAATATTTGACATTGGGAAATGTTATGTATTATCTATGGGGGAAGGAAACTATAAATTAATATACATAGAACGTAAATACCAGGATACCATTTTTTTTTTTTTAAAGCTAGATTATCCAGAAAATGGCTTGAAGCAACTCATGAGCAGTTTGGAGGGAAAAAATGGTATCCTAAACTACATCTAAATTAATCTTATATGTCTCAATAAGTTACTTTTGAGGAAAAAACAGAAGAAGATATTATGGAGAATATTGTTGTAACATTGGGAACAGTTTGAAGTATTAAAAATAAACCCAAAGCCATAAAATGAAAGGAAAAAAAATGATTCTATTAAAATTTGTACTGTACTATAGATAGCATAATTTATACTATAGATCCCACTGGTGAAGTTTTATTTTACACTTAAGAGAATCTTAGGGGCACCTGGGTGGCTCAGTGGGTTAAAGCCTCTGCCTTCGGCTCAGGTCATGATCTCAGGGTCCTGGGATCGAGCCCCGCATTGGGCTCTCTGCTCAGCGGGGAGCCTGCTTCCGCCTCTCTCTCTCTGCCTGCCTCTCTGCCTGCTTGTGATCTCTGTCTGTCAAATAAATAAATAAATAATCTTTAAGGAAAAAAAAAAAGAGAATCTTAAACTCAGTTCATGTGTTAAACTTCAGATTTTTATAGTATGGCTACCACAGACTAATTGACTTTTTTTTTTTTTTTTTTTTTTTTTGCAGTTTCACTATTAAAGGATCTAAAACATGCAAATATAGTAACCTTACATGACATTGTTCATACAGATAAATCTTTGACTCTGGTCTTTGAGTATCTGGTAAGCATTTAATGAAAATTCAGTATGTACTTTTACAATAATAAGACATAGGAAATTGAGTTAACAGCTCCAGGGCATAGCTGTTGAGTTATTGATATTTAATTAATTATGTGTTGTGCATTCAATATCTTTACTCAAAGGAAAAAACGCTTTTAAAAATTAAATAGTATTGAGTAAATCAGCCGTGCCTTCTGAGAAGTATGTATCACATAGTAAAGTACTGTATTTTTTTCAGGATAAAGACCTAAAACAGTACATGGACGACTGTGGAAACATCATGAGTATGCACAATGTAAAGGTGTGTTTTAGTGTGTCATTTTAAATAGCCCTTATATTTTTCAAACATAGAAAGTAACAGGAATATATAGAAATAGTAATTTTAAGAGTTTTCAAAACATACAAATATGTAGTGTGTGGAAACTGCTGCTTAGAATTTCTTCAGGCCTGTTGTTCAGCTTCCTGCCTTGGCTTATTAATGTCCTAATGCTCTATTTTTCACCTACAAGTAAACTGGAGATACATTCTTGAATCCTCTGTACTTGAAGCTCTTTGTTGTCAACTCCATAGAATCGAAGACCTTCTGTGTTCCACATCCCTTTTTCTACCAAAAAAAAAGTCTACCATTAGCTTTATAGGAATTGCTTTTTTCAGAGAGTCATTCAGAGCTCTACAGTGCTAATTCCCTTTTCTGAATCATAGCAGATTTTGAAGGCTGTGTAGGAGGTGCAGAAAGTAAAGTACCCAGAGGGTGGGTGATAGAAGCTGGTTTAGGTTATTTTTATAGCACGTAATTTGCCAGAGCTATGCAGCACCATTCTCTTTGACACCTCAGAATCTTTATAAAACCACCAGTTCCAATGCCTTATTTTAACAACACTGTCCCAGATCAGGTTTTTTTGGTGGGGGGGTGGGGGGGTGTTGGTTAGTTGTTTTGCCAGAATATCATAAATTGTAAGCCTTAGTAGGCCTATAAGCTTATGAGGATATATTTATTTTAAATCATTTTCTATAACAAATGGACTATTATTATACAAAGTTTCATTTCACTTTATTTTCAGTATTTATTTTTGTAGAAATTGTCAGACTAGAAAAACAGATGCTTCAAATAGAATAATATATAAATTGTAAAATTTGGACCTATATAAGGAAACCTATATATATATATATATATATATATATATATATATATATATATATATATATATATATATAAAACGTATATAAGGAAAGGCTTTGTACTTAAGGATGCAGGTTTTTTTCTTTGACTATTCTAGGCCAGTTGTTTTTTGTTTACCATAACATGCTTACCAAAGTGTATCTTATTACTTGTAAGACTAATTTCTATTCATTTGTTTCTGTAGCTGTTTTTATACCAAATTCTACGTGGTTTGGCATATTGCCACAGAAGAAAGGTATTACACCGAGACTTGAAACCACAGAATCTACTCATTAATGAAAAAGGAGAATTAAAGCTAGCAGATTTTGGTATGGATGTATGAGATATTTATAAATAGTTCCAGGTGGTTACATTTATAAGAACAACTGTTGACACCATGTGATTGCTTTTATGTGGTTTGGAAATTCTGTAGGCCACTGAATAAGATGTTTGATAAAACTTTGGTGGGTGAGTTATGTTCATGATGCCAGAAGGCACTGGTTCCCAAGTATGGTCTTTAGACCCCTAAGCATCCTGACACCCCTTCAGGGCATCTCCAAAGGTATATATTGCCAAAATTATACTAAGTGTTTACTTGACTTTTTCACTGTGTTAATATTTGCAGTGATGGTCCAAAAGCATTAAGGGGTAAAGCTACTGGTAGGTACGTTAGTATAAATTAAGACAGTGGCACCAAATTGTACTTAGTAGTCATTGTGTTCTTCACCATTGTATACACTTGGAGGAAAAAAGTGTCAGTTACATATAAAATGGTATTTGATGAAGCAGTAAAACTCATTAAGTTTATTAAATTTCCGTCTTTAAGTACATGTCTTTTTAGTATTTTTTGTGATGAAATGAGAAGTATACATAAAACCCATCTACTATACATGGTAATACTATGGTTATCTCAAGGAATAGTGCTTGTGTGAGTGCAAACTGAACTAACCTTTTTTTTTTTTTTAAAGGAACATTATTTTTACTTGACAAAAATGACTGATGGACAAACTGTGGGGTCTCAGACTTAGGTATATTTGGTACACGTTTTCTTGGAAAGGAAGTGAGCCTGTCACTTCAAGGAAAACAACTGAAAGTATTTCTTGCCAATAGGAAGGTTTGAGTTTTCAAGCAAAAATCAGATTTTGGAAATTTGAATCTGCCCCTTTGAGCTCAGTATTTTCCCCATACTTGAAGAGTTTACTAGTGAGATCAGTGGTGGTACTAACAAATATGGTTTTTTTGATATGTTTAGAAATCTGTAAGCATTTGGAATATCTGTATAACATAGGGAATCAATATTTCCCAAGTGACTAGTACTTACATGATATTATAGAATCATGCTTGGGTAAAAGATCCACTTAAAGTGCAAGATAGACCAATGAATTTTAATGAAACAAGAGTATGAGAAGTTTACTAATATAATTTCAGTTGCCATATAATCTTTAAGGAATTAAAACTGGTGTAGTGTCAAAGAAGAATATGCAGTTTTCAGAAAAGGCTGTTTAAATGCTCTTCCTCAGCTTCATGCCTGTGTGATGTGTGTGAGATCTGCTTCTCTTCATATAATTCAGTCAAGGCAGCATATCACAACAGTTTGAATGCAAAAGCAGTTGTGAGAATATAAGAGTCTTCTTTTATTTTTTTTTATTTTTATTTTTTTATAAACATATAATGTATTTTTATCCCCAGGGGTATAGGTCTGTGAATCGCCAGGTTTACACACTTCACAGCAAGAGTCTTCTTTTAAAATAGACTGCAAAAATATGAATAAGACCATTTGTACTAATTTTTATTTTCCTTTAGAAAAAATATTTTTCATAAAAATTCATGTCAATATATAATAAGTGGTGATTTTAAATGAAAGCTGTTTGGGTCCTCAATAATTTTATATATTAATAAAAGGGGTCCTGGGACTAAAGAGTGTAAATGCCACTACTGAAATGTTGTTTCTTTAATATGCTTGTCGCCAAGACTTTGTATTTATATGCTTATTAATTAATTAATGCTGTTTATCTGTCTTTTTAGGTAACCCAATTTTAATGAGATTACATGTTCTTTTTGCTTCTAGGAAGTAATATTTTTTTTATATTGAAGAAACTGTATAGTAATTTTGTTTTTTGTTTTTTTTAATATTCCACATTTTGAGAGGTTCAGTACTGTAATAGAACATGGCCTTAAAAAGCCAGTGCAGTCTTCACAACTAGTACTTAATCCTTTTTCGTAAGTGATAATAGTAGTTTTACTTATGGAATATTGCATTACATTTGAAAATATAAGTGTTTCAAGTATTGCTTGGTTAATAACATTAAGAATTCACTAAGTGGTGAATTTGTTCAGGAAATTCCCAACTTTTACCCATTTAACTTTACTGTTTGTTTGAAAGTATGCTATAAAGTAGCATAATTTGCATATGTTCATGTATATTATATAGTCTTTTGAGCACAGATGATGTTACTTTCCTTGTAATTTTTATTTTCTTTATTTCATTCTGTGTTTTTTCTGTTTTGTTTTGTTTTGTTTTGTTTGCTGAGCTGCATTTACTACTGCTACTTATTCCTTAATCCTAAAATGAATAGCGGTGTTAGAAATGCAAAAATTTACTTTTTGGAGGGAATGCTATGAGTGCTTTAAATTTTGCTTCTAACAAAGCAAGCCAAGCAAATTTTCTCTTTTACAGGCCACCAAGAAATTCTGATTATTCCATGAGATGGTACAATTAGTTTCAACTCTGCTTTTAGTTATTTATTTTTTATTGGTTACATAGTAAATATACTTCAGGACCGCAAGTAATGGAGGGTCATATAACTTTGAGTATTTTATTGTAAATTGCTCTTGATCTCCATGAAAATATTATCCTTTTTCCTGTGATTGATGAAATTCAGATCTAGGGAAGTACTAATATAGACAAACATTTTCATTAATAATAGAAAATGGCTTCTGTAAATATACTGTATCACAATTAATTTGGTTTGGAAGAGATTATTTCATTTCATATCAGTACTGAAATTCTAATTGTGAACCAGGAGTCTGTTTGAACAAAGACCCTAGTTCAGACTCTCTCAGGAACAAGAGAGTAAGGTACTACGGAAACTAACTTGTAGTTGCTTTGATGCTATGCTTATTTGTTATAGAATAAGCAAACTTGTGGCCCTGTCTTTTGTTCCCACATAACCCACTGTTAATATCAGGAAGAGATATTAGAAAGCTGTCCACATCTTGCTACCAAAGCTGGTAGGAAAATAATTTGTTGAACTTACTTTACCAAGTTGGGTTGGTAGAGTAAGACTTGTAATTAAATAAGATAGTGTCAGCATTGTTCCAGTTACACCCTTTAGCTGTTATACTAAACAAAAATAGTATGAGTGCTGCCTAACTATTTAAATTTCTGGTTTTGAGTGCCTTTATCCAGTTTAGTAAAGTAATAAATTATTCTTTAATGACATTTTTCTTATTTAATATTTTAATCAAATATTAAAAGTTATACATAAAAAATCACGGCCTAAAAATGAATTATACCTTGTTATTTGAAATAAACTATATGTTAGAATAAATTTATATTCAGGTATCTTTCATAGTAACTTCTTCAGGTGATCAGAATTTGGAGGCTTAAAGATAGTAAAAACAACTCTCACACTAGTGGCTCAAGAGATGAAGTTGTAACTCTTGCCTTTATTTCTGGATAATTAGTGAATTCCATTTTAAATTGGCAAAGGAATGGCACATGGTTTTCATCAGTTACCCAAACGCAGTGTGGTCCGTTTTATTTAAAATTATCCTTAAATATAACTTAAAGTACACAATAGCAGTGTAATTTAGTCTAAGAAAACTAAAATTGGTATAACAAGTGAAAGTTGGAATCAGGTTAAAAAAAGGTAACAGAAGCCTATAGGTATAAGAAGTAAAACTCTTTATCTCTGTCTCATTGGCCTATTTGGCATTAATTTAAGTTCCACTTGGAAATAATTTTGGCACCATGATTCATAGAAGGCAAGTATCTTAAGTTTAGATGAACCCAGGTACACTCACATGCATAAAAATAAAAATAGTCTCTGATTGTGGAATTGTTACTATTTAATTACATAAGGATTTGCTTACACAAAACCATGCACATTCGGAAAAAATTCATAAAACTGATTTTTTAAACTTTAGGAAACTAGACAGTAGCTGTCTCAAACATCCTTTTGACTGAAGTCATGGTAAAGATATGGGTTGGGAAGTCCATTATAGACATTTTTAAATTATTTTCTTTTCCCTATGAAGGGCTAGCCAGAGCCAAGTCAGTTCCCACAAAGACCTACTCCAATGAAGTCGTCACACTGTGGTACCGGCCACCTGATGTGCTTCTCGGTTCCTCAGAGTACTCAACACAGATTGACATGTGGTAAATACATGCAGATGTTATTGCCATTTGAAAGAATGTAGCCATTAACATAGGGCATGCTAATAGATATTTGATTTTTAAGGAGATACTACTTTAAAGAGTGACAATATAAGCAATAATTAAAAGTTTTGACACATGAGTAATATTACCTAGGTTTACCAGTTCTACCACTTACAACTATATAATAATCTTACTCAAATTACTGGACTTGCCTCAGTTTCTTCATTTAAGGAAATGGGAATAATAACAATAACTACTTTAAAAGGCTGTTCTGTGGATAATGTTAAGACCAAATGAGCTAATACATATAAAGCATTTAGAAGAATGTTTAGTACATTGTAGTTTAAAATAAAACTATTCTTACCATTTAATATTCATAAAAATCTACTTGGCTTTAAATTGATCTAAGAATAATAAAATATTATAACTGTCTTCCTCATATCCCACTCTGATCATGACATTTCTTTACTCAAATACCTTTGCTGCCTCCCCATTTATTACCTATAGAGTAAGGTATAATTCATCGATCTGATACTTAATGATTGCCATAAGACGTCTCTAAACTATCTTTTTCAACTTACATTAGACTGTTCATCTATATGAATATTCCCTCAGAAATAACCTGGGCTTTCCCACCTTTGCACTTAACATTCATACCAGTCCACCCATCTGGAATGCCTGCTGTGCATCTCTGTGCCTGGGAACCTTAAAAACGCAGCTTTTCATAAATCCTTCCTGAATACGACCTAGCATCCAATGACAAATCCCTTGCTCTGAAATGTGGTTGCATTTATTGACTAATGCAATGATAAGTCATATGCTTCCTTATGTTGTCTAACATTGAACAATTATATATAATTTTATATAACATCTTAAACTTATTTTTTAAATTGTGGTAAAATATACATAACATAAAATTTACCATCTTAACCCATTTTAGTTGTACAGTTCTTTGGCATTAAGTACACCCACATTGTTGTGCAACCTTACATACACTCCAGAAATTTTTTCATCTTGCGAAACTGAGACTCCATACCCATTAGACAACTCCCCATTTCCTCCTCCCTCCAGCCACGGGCAACCACCGTTCTACTTTCTGTCTCTGTGAATTTGACATTTCTAAGCTCCTCATAGGAGAAAAATGATACAGCATTTGTCCTTTTGTGACTGGTTTATTTCACATAACATGATTGTCTTCAAGTTTCATCCATGTTGTAGAGATATTTGACTTTAAGACTGAATAATCATGATAACATGAATGCTACATTTTGTTTATCCATTTGTCGGTGGACATACGGGCTGTTTCTGTCTTTTGGCTATTATGAGTAACGCTGCTATGAACATGAGTGACAAATATGTCTTTGAGACTTTTTCAGGTCTTTTGGGTATTTACTTAGGAGTAGAATTGCTGGATCATATAGTAATTCTATTTTAAATTATTTTGAAGGACAGCCATACTGTTTTTACATAGTGGCTCCATCATCGTAACTTTTTGTATACCATTTTAATATGTAAAATTTTACATACAGTGGTTAGATTGTGAGTCCTTTAACAGAAGGGACTGTGTATTAAAGGTATTGACATGAATTCTAGAAGATAGTGTTCATCCACTGAATCCCCATCCATTTTTTTTTTCCCTTCTCTCACACACGTACATACTCACCATCCTGCCACCTGAATGTTCTGTCTCTGCTCCTGCATAGAGGTATCTTGAATCATAGGATTCTCCCTATTCCTGTTACCTACTACCTAAGGTATAATAGGCATTAAATCACTATTAGCGATGTTTTTCTTCAAGGGTCATGCAGAAGAGAGCTGGACATTTTAAGGCAGGACAGAGGAGGGGAAATGGAGGAATGGATAAAGCAATATAGAAGTTGAGACAAATAGGCTGCATATTAACAAATTAGCTTAGTTCGAGCTGAAAAAAATCTCTCTGTAGGAGGTTTTCTAGCTGGCTAATACAAAATTGTCCATCTCCAGAGGCAATCTTAAGGAAAAGATAATTTTCTTCATAATATGTAAATGGATTGCTTATTTTTTTTTTTTTATGATATCTCTTAAAGGGGTGTTGGTTGCATTTTCTTTGAAATGGCTTCTGGAAGACCTCTGTTTCCAGGCTCAACAGTGGAAGATGAACTGCACTTGATTTTCCGACTGCTAGGTAATAGAAATATTTTCCCAGTAATTTGTTCCTGCATTTGTGACTAGCTAGATAAGACTATATATTTAAAAAAATTTTTAAAAATTTGGTACTGAGACTAGGATAGCTGTCGCAAGAATTATAATTAGTTGAGGCACCTGGCTGTCTCCGTCAGTGGAGCATGGGACTCTTAATCTCTGGGTTGTGAGTTTGAGCCCCATGGTGGGTGTAGAGACTGCTTAAAAATAAAATCTTTAAAAAAAAAAACAAACTGATAACGAAGAAAAGACTTATAATCAGCATAATTATAGAGGCTTCTGTGTAACTTCTCCTTTTCATTTACTAAGTTCTGCCTTTGCATTAAAAATTGTATGCAAGAACAGAGAAGAGAAATACTATAAAATTTATCTTTAGCTTATTATTAGGAAGTATTTCTAGTTTAGGTATCAATTAGGCATCATCATTTTTATGGCATCATTGCATAGTCCCCAAAAAAGTCAATAAGTGTTTACTGTCATTTTGCTTTCAGTTGAAATAGTCAAATCAGCTACTAAATGTAAATTGTTCTTTAAGATACTTTCTTAGTTCTCCTTATTATATATATTTGTGTACATATAAATTTTTATATATTTACAAATAGAAATTTTTTTTTTTAAAAATTCAGGAACACCATCTCAGGAAACTTGGCCAGGTGTTTCTTCAAATGATGAGTTCAAGAACTACAACTTTCCAAAATACAAACCACAGCCTCTAATTAACCATGCACCCAGGTATTTTTTTCTTTTTCTTTAAGTTAAAGGGGGAAACCCCACATGATTCTTTCCAGTTTCTTGAAGCATTAGCCACAGTAAGGATTCAGGAAAAATATATAATACACATACAGAGTTCTTAAATATTTTGGGATCTAATTTAAATGAATTTCTTCCTTTTGTCAGATTTTTATAATTCAGAGACCAGGGTACATAACTCACAGAATTGAGCTATAAATAAAATGAATATAGAACATCCATATTAGAATTCTAGAGTTTATGTAGATTGTTTGCTTTGTCAGAAAGAAGACATTGGTTAATGCCGTATTCAGTACCACGAACACCATGATGAAATTTTTGTTTTGCTTCCTACAGAATTACTCTCTATTTTCTTAAAAAACCTAAGTGTTAGAAGTGAAATCTTGACTCTGACCCAAGATAACCCATCAGTATTTGGCCAGTGTTAATGACATGATTTGTATTTGAGGGATGTAAACTCTCTGACCCCTCATATCCTTAATGTTGGCCATTTCATTAAAGTTTTCCAAATCTACCCCCAGATCCATTTAAAACCCCCATTAAAATTTTAGTCAGAACATTTCTACTTATAGAATTACTATATTTTCAATAATTAACAAAGAATAACTAACCCCTTTGACTGTGTTTTTTCATGATCCCTTAAAAAAAATAGAGTACACCCAAATAAGGTCATACATACCAAATAAGGTCAATCTCTGTCTTAATCAAAAGCCATTCACATTGCTCATGATGTAACACACTTGGCTCTAGTTCCATTTATTCTCAAGCTAGAGAGAGTAGAAAAAACAGTTCTGATACCAAAAATATTTTTCAAGTATTTATGTGAATTGATGTTCTTATTGTTACTATAGCAACTAATAACATTCTAAGTAGACTTTCTTAGGAAGAATAACACTATGTGCAGGGCTTTTTGTGCGTATCTCTTCTAAGTAGCATAAATCCTATTTTTGTCATTTATATGATGCTTGCTATTGTAGTGTCCAGTGCAGAAAGTTGAAGCTGTTCTTTAAAGCAGATTCTCGATGACCTTAGCCCCTAGTTTGTCTATGTCCAAGGAGCTCTGGATATTTGTCAGATGGCAAACTACAAAGAATTAAAAGAGTCTGGAGAATGTCTAGGCCACAGCATCCACAGTACCCACTAAGAGCACTTGGGAAATATTTCTTTATTCATAATTGTGCTTTTTTCCAGTGAAAGGCATGCAAAATAGAACCTGTGATTTCTGATCAAGAGTCCCTAAAAATAGTCCCTAAGCCCTCTACTACTTATTAAATGGATTTTATCACTATAATTATTTATCTTTATTGACTACCTCATTGATTTTGTAGCCCTAATTTTTAATTAAGTTTTATGATGTCATTGTGGCATATTTAAATTGAACTTTATAGGTTCTAGTACCCAGTTCTCAGTAGACTACCCTATAAAAATGTACTGAATGAGTCATCTGTGTTTATTGTGAACCACAGTGATACATTTGGAGTCACTTGTCTCTTTGTTTTCACCTATACAGTAAGAAAATGATGCTTTTGTATCTTGCCTGTAGTGGAACACTATGAAAATGATACACTTAACTTAAGCTTTTGTGATAATAGGGGTTATTTTGAGACAGATGGTGATTTTTAAAAATTATTTTAATTATATAATTTGTTCTTCATTATTGAAAATTTGAGTTGAAGCCCAGTTTTTAAGAAACAAGTGGGAAGATAAGTCTTCTAAGGATAAAACAGATTTGAGTCAGTTTGAAAGTAGTAAGAGTGGCTGTTTCTGAGCACTTGAAGTTAGCAGATTAAAACCTTGGAAAATAGTTTTATTTGAAGAGTTGCTATTGGCTAAGATAAAAGAATAAATTGCCACTTGTTTTTTGTTGTTTCTAGATTAGACTCTGAGGGAATCGAGTTAATAACAAAGTTTCTTCAGGTAAGTTACATCTTACTTTGTAATCACTAAGCCTCAGTTTCTCTGCATCCATAGAATGGGGTCAATAATAAGTATTTGTCATGACCATTAAATAAGATTATTTATGGTAGTATCTGGCATGCTTAAGGCATATGCTTAAGTAAAATTATAATAATAATAAATGATGGCTTCTCTTAATGTGTATGGGTCTCTCATTGTGACCTAGAACAGTCTGAGGTAGTCCCCTCCTGGCATTGATCAGCTATGTCAAGGCCATGTTCTCTGCAATTCATATTATCTTATGTTCTTTCTCTTTTCTTTATACTTACAGCCTTATAGGCTGCTGGACGTACAAATACCATTCATATCTTCTGTTCAAAGCAGTAAGAAGAGAGGATAAGGGTGTCAGCCATTATAGTCCATTTGTATCTGGAAAGCACAGGCTTTTCCAGAACCCCTGCAAAGCTTCTTCCTAAGTCTCATTGGCCAGAACATTAATTGTAAGAGAGACTGGGAATTGGGGAGCAAGATTAGCATAGTTAGCCTAAATTTAAAACAGTCATGATTCACGATTGATCTGCTGGATTTAGAAGCATGGACACCTTAAACAAATCTAGATTATCTCATCAAAGAAAAAAGGGAAATGGGTATCTAATAGGTAATTTAATAATATGTCATAAAAGTATTAGATATATTTCTAATGATCCTTTGGTGTTCATGAGGAAAAGGAACACCAAAGGTGAGATATTTTAATTTTTTTTATCACTTCAGAAAATACAGGTAATCTAAATTTTTAGTGAAGATCCGACTTCATCTTGGAAATTTGGAACTGAGATACAGTCTTTACTACATAATCTCAGTAACAACTCACATTAGTGTGTGTCTGGTGTACTCCAAATTGATTCTGAAAAAGCAGTCATTATAGTTCTAAATGCTAATCTGCCTCCCCTCATATGTGTAGAGAAAACATTAACGAAGCAGTTCTTTGCTTTTTCACAGTACGAATCTAAGAAAAGGGTTTCAGCAGAAGAGGCCATGAAACATGTATACTTTCGAAGTCTGGGACCAAGAATACATACTTTACCTGAAAGTAAGAGAAATTCTAAAGTCCCCTTGCCCCCTCATTTTCATTTGTTCAGTGTTGGAGACTGTGGTGGATTAGGGGTGGAAGAGATTGTTGTTGGTTTTTAAGCATAAAATTTTAGTCTTTTTGTAAACAGATCAGAATTCCTTGAAGGAAGTGTCTTATTTGCATATATCTTCATTTGTTTCTTTCTTTCTTTTTTTTTTTTTTAGACTTATTTAATTTAGAGAGAGTGAGTGAGTGAGAACGTGCCCCTGCGAGTAAGGGGGAAAGGGAGTCTTAAAGCAGACTGCCT
Organism: Martes martes; assembly: GCF_963455335.1. Lineage (NCBI taxonomy): Eukaryota > Metazoa > Chordata > Mammalia > Carnivora > Mustelidae > Martes > Martes martes. Next base: position 24,690,024 of record NC_137895.1, read on the forward strand.
ACTGAGCTTGGAGCCCAATGTGGGGCTGGAGTGGGGCTTGACCCCACAACCCGTGAGAACTTGACCCGAGCTGAAACCAAGAGTCAGACACCCAACTAACTGAGCCACTCAGGCACCCCCTTAATTTGTTTCTTTTAACACTGAGCACATTGCCACTACTCTGTAAGAAATCATTAGTACTTAGGCATGGGTTATTAATCTTACTGGACTTAAATTGGAAAATGCCATCTGATGATAGACATTGTCATTAGGCCCATTCTAGATTGCTTTGATTCAGTTTCTAAAAATGGTTTCAGGCAAAGAGTAATGAAGCATAGCCAAAACATAAAATTGTTTTCTTGTGAAAGTAGATTTTCTTTTGAAGATATAAAGATGATTTTTCTTTGCTATGGTCACTCTGACTTTACTATCCTCATGACAGTGGTGAGTATATTGTCAGTCACTAAAAGAGCTGATTTCTTATGCCTGGGTTAACTGCTTCATTTTACTCATAACCTCCTTTTCAAAGATTACTCCAGCATTTTACTTTAAAACCGAGTAAAGTAAATGGGGAGTTAGGATATTTAGGAAGTGAGATTCCAAAAGCTTTCATTAATTTCCCATTCTGATTTATAACTAAAGAATATTGATTCATTGAGTTTAGCTAATTGGAATCAAGAATCCTTAAGATTTCTCACTTAGAAATTATATGGATATTTTGAAAGATTACCTCTCTGGCAGAGATGGAAATGAGAAAGATGAATTACAAGTGTTTTTTAAGATGGTATTTACATTTCATTACTTAGTACCCAGATTCATAGTTTGAGGTAGGCAGTTATGGTTGTATGGAACCCTCCTGTTGTTTTTTTCTGAAAATCTGTCATTATGTTGAGGCCCTGATACCTTCATGCCATTATAGGGAGACAGATAAAGGACAGAGAGAGTAAAAATCAAGAAATACCTTTTGATTAGGTCTCCCAACCCCAGTAAGTCCTATAAAGAGACAGCGTATATTCTCTGTATCTACATATTTAAGAAGAAACATATTAGAAGCATAATTGACAGGTCTTTTTATTTCAGACCTACAGAGTTGGAGGGAAAATGTTCTGAAGGGAGATTATTTTGTTTGGTTTTCTTCTCAAAAGTTTGGCACAAAGGGGAAAATAGTTCAGGAGTGCCGTAACCTTATAAATGTATAATAAATGTTTCATGTTGAATCAATGTACATTTTTAAACATTCTTTGTGTAGTTGGGTTATATTTGTTTTAATAATGTTAGACCTTCACCTGATAGTTTTTGTCTATGCATTTTAGGTGTATCAATATTCAGTTTGAAAGAGATTCAGTTGCAAAAGGACCCGGGTTTTCGAAATTCTTCTTATCCAGAGACAGGTGTGTTTGTCATAAACCATTTCACGTGTCGATCATGAAATTTTGCGTGGAACCAAGTTTTTGGTTTATAAATTGATCAGTAAAATTATTGATGTAAAAATTAATGTACAGTGCATTCCACAACTGTATGTTTAGCATTGCACGTACTCACTTTTCTGTATGATGTGGGCAGCTCAGTAATTCTTCAGAGAGAAATCTGACTCAGTCAAGTCAGGGATCCTGAAAGCTGCAGATGGCACAAAGACCTTTTACAAGTGGCCTGGCTTGATCACTTCACACGCCATCCCTGGTACCTGAGGCAGAAGACACATCTTGTGCTTCCCTAGTCTTCAGGTTCATCACTTCGAAGCATAGAAGCTGTAGACTGACCCCATCAACAAAAGGGTCATTTAAGACAGTGCTGATCACTCTTATCGTGGAACATTAGTTTTGCTGGTGGGAACATTAGCTTCCTAGAGTCACCAAATACTGTATGTGGGATAAAACTGAACCTTGAACTGCCTCATAAAATGACTTTATATTTTAGGACATGGGAAGAACAGAAGACAGAGCATGCTCTTTTAAGTCTGATAAAATGATTTCAAGCCCAGCCCTCAGCCTTTCTTATCAATCAAGGACTCAGATCTGAAGGCAATTATTTCTTTTGGTGGACTTGGAATCTCCGTTTGTCTACACTGTCCTCTTCACAGTGGAGTCTTTTTATTTCAGACCTACAGATTGTTTTTATATTTGTTGTCACAGTGTGACAATTTTTTTGTACAGTTGGTTTTAAGGTCTTCTCTGCCATTAGAGCCAGTAGGTTACAGCTGTTGATGTAACTGTAGCTGCAATTTTTGTGCAGGACTGAGAAACACAGTGCATTATTTATTGCGGAATCATTGCTGCTAAATAACTACTGTCTGTTTATTTAACACAACAGTTAAATGCCTGAAGAAGTTGCAGTGGCTTTATTAGATGTGAATGCATCTGTTTCTCCTCACAAATTGTTTTACTGCTGCATTTCTTGTTTGTTTTTAAAATTAAACTGCAGTGTTTCCTGGAATGTAAATTTAGCTTTGCTTAACAGTAAAATAAGTGAGCCATCTTGAACACTCTAAGTTCATGCTATATAATTTTTTATTGAACATCCGCAAGTAGAGTAGCTAAGAAATTGATGAGCACATTATGTTTAGGAAAGCATGTGATGCAGAAGTTGATTCAAGCAAGTGAATACCTGACTTTCTGGGGATCTCACATTAGATACCAGTAAATTAAAGCACCGAAATTATTTATTTTTACCTATCCTCATTTTAGATATATTTACTGCATATTATTGGATATGTGTATACTAATACACTTACCTATTTTACATTGTGCTTTAATTTAGTTAAAACTAAACCATACAAGTCCAGTGAAATATGTGAGGTCTTGTTTTCATCTTAAATACGATTCTTTTATTAGAAGAGTTGATACTTTTTGGGGGAGCCATTTATTTCCTTTGGGGGGGTGCTCTGTGTGTATTTGTATGTTTTAATAACATTCACTTGGAATCAGCTAAAAGCTGTAATATGTCTTTGAAATGAGCCATGATAAATACAAATGAGAGAAACGAGAACTTAGAGGATTGTTTAAAGCATTGTAGGTATTAATGTGTTTATCAGAGATAGTAAATATTACAGTTTCAATTATGCATCTCTTTGAACATCATAAACACACCTTGGTGTTGGTAAGTGTTTTAAGCATTTGTGTTAACTTTTAAGGACATTTGTTAATTTAGTGCATCTTACAAACTACAAATCTTAATTGGTATATTTTGAAATGGTCATGTAAATTTTTGGCTTATATATCATGAAAATAATCATAACTTAATTTTTTTTTCCTGATATTCACTGTAAAACATTCAGGGGTCCTACCATTTCTGTTCAGGAAATCTTGTAGTTTATTGCTATTTAACAGTATTAAGTGAACTTTTGTATATTTCATTTTAACTTTATTTGTGAATAGTGATTGTGGCATGTTTGGGTGTTATTTTAATATTTCATGATACAGAAATTTTAATTTTTAAAAAAATTTTCTGGAAGAAACAAATTCATGTGTAATGGTGAATATTAGACCACTACTGCTTTTCACATTTGTAAATTGGTTTTATGTTAAACCCTGTAGCCTAACAAACTGCTGTTATTTCTAACTGACAGACATGTATTAATATTGTACTTTGAAGGTTATAAATATTATGTGGAAATTCCTCCATTTTGTTTTGAAATTTATAACAAGATCTTCATGTTGTTAAATGTGGTTTTGTTGAGTCACAGTTCTTTCTGGGGGAAGAAGGCTATACAGAATGGGATCATTTTCCTTTATGGTTTCATTTTTAAGATCATGAAGTCTCACTGTGCCAGTTTCGATATTTAATTTATATTTGTGCTGGCTATTCATTTAGTAATCTTTACCATAAATTTATAGGATAGTACTCAATTATAAAGCTGTGAGATTTTTCATTTCATAGGTTATATAAATGATATTTTACAAATTTCATATAGTTATCCGTAAGTTTGATATTCTTACATATAAAAGGTGAAGAAATACATCCAGTAGTTATATAAAATTCTTCTTCCTAGGAAGTCCTAGGGATGGTTCTTCATTTTATTAAGGAATTTGATTTTTTTTTGATACTTGAGCACCACCATTCAGATCCTGAAAACTTTGCAGTGAAGAGAATTGAATCTCAGAAATTTTGAACCTTGAACACTTATGATTCATCTTAAACTGACATGGTTTGAAAGGTAAGAGAGGATACCTTTTTTGTTTTCCTTCCAAGTGATGTTGTTAACACACATTGACTATGTCACTCTAGGTGTATAGAAGTGGTTCCATTCTATCTGATACTTTATTATACTTGGAATACTACTTGTTAACATGTTATAATAATCTATCTTTTGGATCCAGGAAAATTCATGAAGTTGTTTTTTGTATGCTTCTGTTTTTACGGTTTTGTTTTGTTTTAATTTGCCATTTTTACCCATTGTAAGTATTCAGTTTAGTGGCATTAGAGTTTTGTATAGCAATTACCATTATCTTTGTCCAGAATTTTTCATCTCCAAACAAATGCTATACCCATTAAGAAATCCTCCCTCATTTCCCCCTCCCCACAGCCCCTGGTAACCTCTAATGTGTAGGCATAATTCATTTTACTGTGCCGCACTTTATTGTGCTTTGCAGATACTGCATTTTTTAATAAATTGAAGGTTTGTGGCAACCCTGCCGGCACCATTTTTCCAACTGCATTTGCTCACTTTCTGTCTCTGTGTCACATTTTGGCAATTCTCGTAGTACTTAAGATTCTATTATTATTATATTTATTATGGTGGTTTGTGATTAATGATCCTTTATATTACCAGTGTAATTGTTTTAGCGGTGCCACAGATCGCACCCATGCAAGACAGTGAGCTTAATTGATAAATGTTTTATCTGACTGTTACACCAACAGGCTATTCCCCCATCTCTCTCCCTCTCCTCAGGCCTCTCTATTCCCTGAGATGTAATACTAAAATTAGGCCAATTAATAACCCTAAAGTTAAAGTGGCCTGTAATTGTTCAAGTGAAAGGAAGAGTCACACATTTCTGTGTTTAAATTAAAGCTAGAAATAATTTAAGCTTAGTCAGGAAGGCATGTCAAAAGCCAACATAGGCTGAAAGGTAGGCCTCTTGCTCCAGGTAGCCATGCTGTGAATGCAAAGGAACAGTTCTTGAAGGAAATTGAAAGAGCTACTCCAGTGAACACATAAATGATAAAGTGAAACAGCCTTATTGTTGATATGGAGTAAGTTTTACTGGTGTGGGTAGGTCAAATCAACTATAAACGCCCTTAAGCCAAAACCTAATCCAGAGCAAAGCCCTCTCTCTCTCCAGTTGTGTGAAGGCTGCAGAAGAAAAGTTTGAAGCTAAGAGAGGTTGGTTCCTGAGGTTAAAGGAAAGAAGATGTCTGCATAACATAAAAGAGCAAGATGAAGCAGCAAGTTATCCAGAAGATCTAGCTAAGATAATTAATGAAAGTGGCTACATTAAACAGATTTTCAATGTAGGCAAAATAGCTTTCTCTTGGAAGAAGATGCCATCAGGGTCTCTCATAGCTAGAAAGGAGAGGTCAGTTCCTGGCTTCCAAGTTTCAAAAGATTGAATGGGATTCCCAGATGGCTCGGTTGAGCATCTGACTCTTGATTTTTGGTTCAGATCATGGTCTCAGGGTTGTGGGATCAAACCCTGCACTGGTCTCCACACTTGGTGAAGTCTACTTCTCTCCCTCTCTCCCTATGTCTCTCTCTCTCCCCCTACCCCGCTCTCTATGAAATAAGTAAATCTTAAAAAAAAAAAAAAAAAAGACTGACTGACTTATCAGAGACTAATGCAGCTGATGACCATAAGTTGAAGCCAGTGCTCATTGACCATACTGAAAACCCTTAAGAATTATGCTAAATCTGCTCTCCCTGTGCTCTGTCGATGAAACAACAAAGCCTGGATGACAGCAAATCTCTTTATAGCATGATTTACTGAATATTTTAAGCCTACTGTTCAGGGGAAAAGGTTTGCAAAATATTAGTGGTCACTGACAATGCACCTGATCACCCAGGAGCACTAATGGAGATGGACAGCCAAAATTAATCTTGTTTTCATGCCTGCTAACACAACATCTGCTCTAGAGCCCATAGATCAAGGAGAAGTTTTGACTTTAAAGTCTTACTCTTTAAGAAATACATCTTGTGGGGCACCTGGGTGGCTCAGTGGGTTGGAGCCGCTGCCTTCGGCTCAGGTCATGATCCCAGCGTCCTGGGATCGAGCCCCGCATCGGGCTCTCTGCTCAGCAGGGAGCCTGCTTCCTCCCTTCTCTCTCTGCCTGCCTCTCTGCCTACTTGTGATCTGTCTGTCAAATAAATAAATAAAATCTTTAAAAAAAAAAAAAAGAAATACATCTTGTAAAGCTATAGCTGCCATAGTAGTGATTCCTCTGATGGATCTGGGCAAAGTAAAATGAAAACCTTCTGGAAAGGATTCACCATTCTAGGTGCCATTAAGAACATGGAGGTTTCGTGGGAAGAGGTCAAAATATCAACATTAACAGGAGTTCGGAAGAAGCTGATTCCGAGACTTCAGCAGAAGTAATTGCAGATGTGGTGTATAGCAAGAGAACTAGAACTAGAATTATAAGTGGGGCTGGAAGATGTGACTGAATTGCTGCAATTTCATGATAAAACTTTAATGATCAAGAAGTTGCCTCTTATGGATGAGCAAAGTGGTCTCTTGAGGTGGAATCTACTCCTGGTGAAAATGCTATGAAGATTGTTGAAATGACAGCAAAGGATTTAGACTATCACATAAATAAACTTAGTTGATAAAGCAGTATCGAGGTTTAAGATGACTCCAATTTTGAATGAAGTTCTGCGAGTAAATTGCTATCAAATAACAGCATGAAAAGACTCTTCCATCCTTTCCTCAGATTTCATTGTCTTATTTTAAGAAGTTGCCACAGCCACTCCAGCCTTCAGCAGCTATCAGCCTGATCAGTCAGCAGCTATCAACATCAAGGCAAGACCCTTCAGCATCAAAAGGACACACTGAAAGTTCAGATCGGTTAGCATTTTTTTAACAATAAAGTGTTTTAACAAAAGTATGTATTTTTTTTTTTAGAAATAATTGCACACTTACAAGACTGCAGTGTAGTATCAATATAATTTTTATATGCACTGGGAAACCAAAAAATTCATTTGACTCACTTTATTGTATTTGCTTTATTGCAATGGTCTGGAACCAAACCAGCAGTATCTCCAAGGTAGGCCTGTAATTTTTCTTTTAAGTTTTATTTTGATTTATTTACTTCAGTATATCTCTGTGCCCAACATGGGGCTTGGAATCACAGCCCTGAGATCAAGAGTCGCATCCCCTCCCAACTGAGCCAGCCAGGTACCCCTGGTATGCCTCTATTTCTTGTGTCTGAATTTGCCTATTGTAGATATTTCATGTAAATAGAGTCTTACCATAATCATCATTGGGTGTCTGGCTTTTTTCATTCACTTAGAAGGATGTTTTCAAGTTTCATATATGTTGTAGCATGTATCAGAATTTTACTTATTTTCATGGCTGAATAATACTCATCAAGTGTATATTTCATTTAAACATTTATCTGTTGATTTCACATGAGTTTTTTTGGCTTTTGCAAATAATGCTGCCATGAACATGGGTGTACAAGCATCTGTTTGGGTCCTTGTTTTCAATTCTTTGAGGAGTTGAATTGTTGAGTCATTTAGTAATTCTATGTTTACCTTTTTGAGGAACCGTCAAATGATGATCCATGGCAACTGCACCATTTTACATTCCCAGTAGTAAAGTATGAGAGTTCTAATTTCTCATCCTTGCCAACACTTATTTTCCTTTTTTAAAAAAATTATATTCATTATAATACATATGACATGGTATCTCTTTGTGGTTTTGATTTGCATTTCCCTAGTGAGTAGTTTATTGAATATCTTTTAATGTGCTTAATGGCCATTTGTATATCTAGTTTGGAGAAGTGTCTATTCAAGTCCTTTCCCCATTTTTAAATTGTTGTTGCTGAGTTTAAGCTGTAGTTCTTTACATATTCTACTTTTTCATTAAGATTCCTTTTAGAGAGGCATGCAGGAGTGGGGTGGGGGAAGGGCAGATAGGGAGAGAATCCCAAGCCCGCTGAGCGCAGATCCCCATGAGAGGCTCAATCTTATGACCGTGACATGACCTTAGCTGAAATCAAGAGTCAGATGCTTAACTGACTGAGCCACCAAGGTGCTCCTCTTTATATATTCTAGATATTAGATGCGTATGAGGTATATGACTTGCAGTTACTTTTTTCTATTCTGTGGGTTGTCTTTTACTTTCTTGATGGTGTCCTTTTAATACATAAAGTTGCTCATTTTAATGACATCCAACATCTTTTTTTTTTTTTTTTTTTTAACTTCTGGTCTTGGTGGCATATTTAAGAAACTGCCAAATTTAAGGTCATGAATATTTTGTGCTGTTCTAAGAGTTTTATAGTTTTAATGCTTACATTTAGGGCTTTGATCAATCTTGAGTTAATTTTTGTATGTGGTGTAAAGTAAGGATCTAACTTCATTCTTCTGCATGTGAATGTCTAGTTTTCCCAGCACTATTTGTAAAAAGACTGCCCTTTTCCCCTTAAATGGTCTTGGCACCCTTGTTGCATATCAGTTGGCTATAAATGTGAGAGTTTATTTTGGGGCTCTCGATTCTGTTTTATTGGTCTACAACTGTCGTTCTGTCACTACCACAATGTTTTGATTACTTGTAGCTTTCTAAGTTTTGAAATCAAAAAGTGAGTCTTCCAACTTTGTTCTTTTTCAGGATTGTTTTGGCTATTCAGGGTCCCTTGAAATTCCATTTAAATTTTAGGATGGGGTTGTCTTATTTCTTAGAAAATATGCCATTAGGATTGTGATAGGAATTGCATTGAATCTGTAGATCCCTTGTGACTATTGGGATTTCCAGTCCATGAATTCAGGATAGCTTTAATTTTTTTTTTTAGCAATGTTTTGTAGTTACAAGTCTTATGCCTCCTTGATTAGATTCATTCTTATTTTATTCCTTTTGATGTTATTCTAGGTGGAATTATTATTTGAGTTTTTCATTTGCTAATGTGTAGAAATAGAAACGATTTTTGTGCTGATTTTGTATCCTACAATTTTGCTGACTTTATTAACTTTTTTGTGGATTCTTTAAAGTTTTCTACATATAAGACCATGCCATATATGAATAGAGATAGCTTTACTTCCTTTATAATTTGAATTTCTTTTATTTTTCTTGCCTGATTACTTTGGTTAGGACTTTCAGTCCCATGTTGAAGTAGGATTGGCAATATGCTCTTTAAGTTAGGGAAAACATTTTCAGTCTTTCACCACTGAATATGATGTTAGTTGCAGCTAAAAGAATAAATGATAATTTCTTTTCTTCCTCCTTACCTACCTCTTTTCAATATAAAATGATTGGTAGACCTTAAGACTTAAAAGATCAGAGGACCACTTTTCAAACCAGTCCCCCCCCCACCCCCTTCCCTAAGTCAACCTCAGTAATTCTGTTTGTTTCCTTAAATATCTCTTTAAAATGTACATATATATATAATAACATGTTTTGATGTATCATATTTAAGGCTAGATGACTTACTTTCCAACTTGAACCATACAGAAAAGTAAAATTTGGATTATCCCAAGTAAATGGAAGTAAACCAACCCACTTGCCTCCTCACACCTTTTATCACAAAGTATTTATTGAACAAAAATAATATAAAAGTAAAATTGATACATATATGAAAGTGAATGAAGAAGATAATGCAGTCATAGAAAAGATGTGTACAAAGAGAACGTTTAGGTTATAGTTCTATAAAACCTTAGCTATCTCAGTTTAACACTGATGAAGTAGACATATAAAAAGGAAAAAGTTAATATGTCCTTTGAAACCTGTTACACACACACACACAGAATGAAGCAGCGCTTTAAGAGTTATACTTCAATACCTCCAGTTCTATATTTGTGTCATAGTTTTTTGATCCATAAAAATCATGGCATTTTCTTTTTCTAATAAATGGGGCTAGAATGTATGTTAATCATAGTATTTCAAGGAAGGAAATACAAGAATCAGATTTATAATCTTTTGAATATTTCCAGTCAGCATGTACATTTAAAAATATTTTCGGTTGTGATTTTTGTACATTGATTAACTTCCTTTGGTTTCTCTTTAAGAATCTTAACATTTGGAGTACATTTCTTTTATCTGACAAATTTTTAAAAATATTCTATCTTTGTTTTTTCTACCTAACATAAATATTTGGGCTAGTAGTTACTTACAGTTAGGCATAGGAAACAGAACTGGACTGAGCACTAATCATTGTTCTACCTTTAATGAGCTGTGTGACCTTAGGCAACTCCCTGTTGCTCCTGTGTAATTGCCTTATCTGGAAACCATGGTAAGAAGCATTCTCAAAGGCCCCCTCTACCTTTAACATTTCATGTTTGGTAAATATCAGTTCCCTGGACCAGCTCTTCTATTTTAGTACAGAATTATCCTCAGCTTATGAGGATGTGACAGTAGTATCTGTGGATTTTGGAATTACCTTTATATCTAAAAGTGTGTATTAGAGATTTGTACATCCCCATACACAGAGACACTTAATTCCAATGGAAAATCTCAAGTTTTTAAGCATTATAACAAAGTTTTAGATTCTTTGAAAAGTCAAGGAATATTTGTTTTTACAAACTTTATTTTTTATCCATAATCTTTTAATACCTACTGTGGAATCCGTTATTCAGCCACATTTCAAACTGGTTTGTTACTTAGAGTTAAGGATGATGATCTTGAAAGCAGTGGGCACTTTCCAGTTCTTTTCACATTAGAACTTTCCTACTTCATGTACAAAACAATGCCTTAAGAGTGGCATCTGCTGATGTTTCTGTTCTCACTGCTCTACACTACACAAAAGAATTTACTGCTGAGTGCTCCAGTTAGTAGTTCAGTTCCACAATGAGGTTCCTAAAGAGTTACATATTTCTTCTATTCAGTTTCCTTCATTCTCACCATAAACTTAGTGATACATAAAACAGTGTATCCTACCTCTCCATCTCCACAAACAAGGCTATGCTTTATACACCTAAAGACACCTGATATTACAGAATTGTTAGGTTCATCAACCAGTTTGTAAGCCTCTTCCTAAGCATGGGATGTTTAAATGTTAATTATAGTTCCAGGGGTTTAGAGAAACCCTAACTCATAACGATACGAGAAATGTATCAGGGGTGTGATTCTCTATGGAAAACTGGGAGAACCACAGCTAATTTTTTGAAGTAAGAATATGCTTACATAGGAGATACCCCAGGGGCATGGCTAGAATGAATTTGATGTAGATTTCCATCTCAGGTTTTTGTTTGGGAGGAGCTTAAAAGATTGTAAACAGCTAGGTGGCTAACCTTTCAAAGTTCATTTTTTTCAAAAAATGCACTTTAAAACATTTTCTTTTATGAATGTTTATTTTCTAAATATGGCTTAGTTTCTTTTATAAAAACATGAAATCGGACATTTATTGAACTTCAGTTCAAAAGAGGTTCTAAGGCAATTCTTATACAATTGAAAGCGAAAAAGAAAAATATGAATATGCTTTCATTTTGCCTACTTGTGAAAAATGATTCTACTAGAGAGCTGTTTGATACTAATTTTTGTCTTTCAAACATTTTTTCTTAATACTAAAAAATATATAAATCATTTACATAAAACTAAATGCAAAGGAAGGCACAGCTGGTTATAGTGTCTATAAGCATAGTACAGCATATGCGGAAATTAGAAAGAAAGCTTCACATCCTTATTAGTTACACTGAAAACCATTAAGAAAAGTTCTTCACTGTCAACAGTGTTCAACACTTAAGAGCTAAGAGGATATAAAAACAAAAACATAAAAATCACTTAATGCCAAACAGATCTTCATATATACTTGAATATAAAAAAAAAGTTTTAAAAATGCTAACATAAATCTAGACCATCCATGTTATGAAAAGTGCAAACCAAATTAACAGCCGGTTTCACAATGTCCTTCTCATGACACAGGTAAACTAGCCCATGGGGACAAATTTGTTTCATCAGTTAATAAGTCTTTAACTGGCCAGATGTCATCAGGATTTCTGAGAATTCGAAGAAAGCAGTACTGGAGAAGCAGCTCTATCCAGACTGGGGATTGGCACTGGCATGTGGCCATTAAGCAGTGTTGGAAACTGTAGGGGACAGAAGATGTTTAAAATAATTATTACAGATCCATTGGGACAAACTTGAATTCTTTACATTCCTAGACAGACCATAGTGGATCACCCCTGGGACGGACGGGTTGCAAATTATCGTACAGAATGAGATCAAGTTACATATAGCAAACAGGAGATAAGGCCCAGGAAAATGTCCCTATTTTATATGCCTAGTCCACTAGAAAAAAAATGTACATACGGTGCTAAAGCATGTTCTAATACTCCTTTTAAAAGGTTCCAAGCTACTTAGAATGCTGATTTGCTTTAAAGTAATTCTGTTTTTTGTTTTTTTTGTTTTGTTTTTTGCTTTAAAGTAATTTTGAAAACCACAGACTGACTGCTGATTCACATGTAAAACTTCTAATACTCTATTTTGAAAATGGCCATTGTTTTTCCAGAGTACTATAATGATGCTTCTCAGTAACTGTTAAAAATTTGGAATGTTTTAGCTTAAAAGATTTAGAAAGCAAGAATATATTGAAGCTGAGAAAGTATTTTTTTAATTACAATGATAATATCAAACTTAATAGATCACCCTTAAGTGACAAAACAAAGAATAAAGTTAATTTCTGTATTGTTGGTAACTAAGATGATAAATGGGATAAAAGTATATGCTTTGGTAACCTTCCGGTCTAAAGGAAATACCACCACTGTACCCCCAACTGAATAAGAATAATTAAAGGCCTCTTTTTAATACATAACTGTTCACAGCTAGATTTTTGCTGTCCAGAATGACCTGTGCCAAAATGATCTCCAGGGGTATCTTCCAGCTTTATTTTTATTTAGTCTAGATAACTTACTATTAAATGTCAACACTAAAAAACTGCAGAGCCTAGCACAAGTTAGAAATACAATAAATACAGAATATATTTCAATTTTCAAACTATTTCAATAACTGTTATGTCTCATACCTTACAGTTTATCAGTGATTGTCATTTCAGTTGGTATCTAGGAACCTGTAAAGTAAGTTTGGTTATCCCCATTTGACAGAAGAGAAAACACAGCTCAAATAAGTTCTGATTGGTTAAAGACTAATAAGCAGTAAAGCCAAGTTTTAAACTTAAAAGATCCTGTGCTTTTTGTACCAAACTGGCCAACTTATTTTTGGCAGGGCTTGGTGTGAGTGTGCTCTTTAAATACTCTTTTCAGTTTCTCTAATGGTTATTGGCATATTCAAGGTTTTTGTTTCTTTTCTGACACTTTGGAATTTTAGTTGTTTGTAGAATTTTATCCATTTCAATTGGATTATCAAATCTATTTGCATATAGTTCATACTCTATTAAGATCCCTGCTCTTAACTACTATTCCCATTGACTTAAGAGTGAACACAGGATGAAGAGCAGGTTTTGAATCTTCATTCTCTTAGCTTATTTGCAATCTTTTCTCGTTTTTTGTCCATCTTATTGGAGTTTTCAAAAGAAGCAGCTTTTCATTTTGTTAATCTTCCTGTTTTAAAAAGTATGTTACTGATTTCTACCCTCTGCTCTTTATTTCTATACACTCAGTTGTAGTTTCTCTTGCCTGTCTCTTCTGGCCTCTTTCATCTTTATTGACTCCCTACCTCCACTAGCTTAAGTTGCAACATTTACCCCAAACTTGTTCTCAGCCTTCCTTTCTCCTGTGCTGGCCTCAACAATACTTTCCTGCTGTCAGTTAGACATCCCCATCAATGTGTCTTCACCAAAAACCTGCTATTCTGCATTCACTCTTAAGTTGGTGAGAGCGGTGATATGACCACGACCCTAAAACTTCAGTCAGGGCTCTGCCACTTACTAACGTGAGGTCTTGGGTCAACTGAGCAACAACTCTGGGCTTTTTTGTTTCCTTATCTTTTTAGAAAGAACTGTTGGGAGTACAGTTGACTCTTGAGCAACAGAGGTTTGCAGATTTTTTTTTTTCAGTAAACACAGTATAGTACTGTAAATATATTTTCCTTACAAGTTTCTTTCCCCTAGCTTACTTTATTATAAGAATACAGCATAATAATACATATAACATGGAAAATATGTGTTACAGTCAACTGTTAAGTTTTTGAAAAGTCAAAAGTTATACATGGATTTTCAACAGTGAGGAGGGGGTCAGCACCCCAACCCCCACATTGTTCAGGGATCAACTGTATTAAATCAGAAGCCATGAAAAGTGCTTTGAACAACATTTAACATACCCTAGCCCTCAATAAATGTTAACTGCTTACTTATAGCATTTCCAGTCTTTTAATCACATAAGTAATCTTTGCCTCGTCCTAATTTTCACTTTGTCTCCTACTCCTCAAACCCAACTGAAAGTCTTTCTCTCAATTTTACCTCTGGAATGTCTTCTAAATATATTCGTATTTCTACTATTCTAAAAGATGATTTTTCCCTCAGTATTTGCAGTAGTATAAATATTCCTCATATCTTCCTGCACCTTACACTTTTTGCTTTTTCTTCAGTCCTTCCTCCATGCTTGTATCAGCAATATCTTTCTAAGAGATTTTAGGGGTGCCTGGGTGGCTCCGTTAAGTGGGTGCTTTTTGTTCAGATCCCAGAGTCCTGGGATCGAGTCCCATGTCAGGCTTCTTGCTCAGCGGGAAGACTGCTTCTCCCTCAAATAAATTTTTTTAAAAAGTAGTATAGTAAGATCTGTTCTTTTATCTCCATCTTAGAAAACCTTCCATTGTTATCGAGAGACTAAGGTGGAAAATCCTGAGCATACCATTCAAGGCCCACAGCTGCTTTTCCAGTCACCCAGTCCCTTCCTGGACAATGTTCTTGCATATCCAAATCATGTAGATTATCTAGAAGGTGCTTTTCTCTCTGCCAAAATCCTATCCTTTTTCCCAGTTTAGGTGCCACTTCTTCCATGGAGCCGCTTTCTAGTCCCCAGCTAGAAGGTTACTCCCGGTTGGGTTCCTATAATATTTTTTAATATATCTATTATAATATATAGAGATAGATATAGATTATAAATATATATATATATTTATGATATATATATATCCCCCTACAGTCCGTAATAACAATGCATTGCAAATATTTTCTGGGTTAGATCTGTTGAATTTAAACATTGAGAAAACATTCTCAATTGAAAACTTAATTCTGGGGGTGCCTGGGTGGCTCGGTTGGTTGGGTATCTGCCTTCAGCTCAGGTCATGATCCCAGGGTCCTGGGATTGAGCCCCACAGCGAGCTCCCTGTTCAGGGGGGAGCCTGCTATCCCTCTCCCTCTGCCATTCACCCCACTTACGCTCTCTGGCTCTCTGTCAAGTAATTTTTTTTTTTAATCCTGCCTTATTTTCAAGATATTATCTGTACCTATGCCAGATTTGATGAAAATCTGTTTCAGAAGTGGAACAGACACCCTGTAAATAAGCTCAAAATGCCAAACTGTTCAGACCAATCTCGTTTTATTTTTAAATATACCTCTTCCAGAAAGGCACTAATATCTTCTCTCCCCTTCCCTTAAATTCTTCAATATCTGCTGTAAGTTGCCACAATAATTACATCAGTGGACCTTCTGTGTAAAATCTCCTCAGCTCTGTCAACTCTTACCCTGAGTAAAGATTCTGATCTACTTTCCAAGCCTCACAACAGGAAATTTGCCAGCATAATTTAAAACTTATTGCAGCCTTCCTCCATGTCTAGTATATACGGAAGGTTTATTTTTTAAAGAAAAATAGTTCAAAAGGGGCACTGCTGATAATCTGAATTTTGAATATTCCTCTTACCATGTTTTATTTACTATTTTCAAAACTGCTATTTTCAACTTTTATCACAACTGCTTTCATCATGGGAAGAGTAATATTTTAAAAGGTACAAAGTTGTTTTTCCTTGGTTTTATGGACCCCAATCACAGAAAGAGGGCACAAGGCCCTGCCAACAATCCTCTAAACATGATTGTTTTCCCCATTCCTACCTCCCATTTGTGGTGTTTTTTTGGTTGTTTTTGAATGGCTCTGGTAGGACAGGTACATTTTGTGAAATTAAAATTCTGAGTAGGTGGCCTTTCAATGCAGCAATTTCTTCTGCAGAATTCTAGTTATAAATTAGGAACCACTGGTCTCCTGTGGTTCTCAAAGTGAATTCCTAGAGCAGCAGCATCACTAGGGTCTTGCAAAAATGTTATAATCAGGCCCTGTCCCACACCTTCTAAATCAGAAACTCTGAGGTTGGGGCCCAGCAAAATCTTTTAACACACTATCCAAGAGGATACTGTTGCATGTTACCTTTGAGAGCCACTGGTCTGCAGTGGTGACTGAAGAGAAAAGGGTGTGTATGTGGGTCCAAGACCTGGAGCTCCAAATACCCTGCTAATGTGTAGAAACCCTATGGACATGAACCACTGTTACTGTGAGGAGTGATGGGATGGGAAAGGTTTAGTATCCAGGGCAAAGGATCCCAAAGAACTCCCAAACAAAAGTTCTCCCTGGCTTCCTTGGGAGATCACCAAGCCCTGTACCAGTCGGTGGCAGAATTCTCAGTAAGGATGGAAGTGAGATTCCATTCATTATTCACAAATATCTAGTGAACCCTATAGAGGCTTTCATGGATTGTAGGATTAAAGTAAGATTGCAGTCCATGTACCCTTGGAGCTTACCGTACACATGGCACCAAACAACTCCTTCCTTTGGCTCTCCTTAGGAGCTCTAATACTAGAATACTGCAGCTCCATTCTGAATACTTTGAGGAAATAAGGTCTTTCAGTTCTCCACCAAAAGTTTACTAACCTAAAACTTTTTTCCTAGTACTACATTTGCTCACTCTAGTTCTTGTTTCTCTGCTGGAGTTAAAAGGGCTAAGAATCAACATGTTGGCTGTGTATGACCATAGCTCAACTTTCTTGTGCTGAGAAGATGGGCCAAAAGAGAAGCCTGATTACCTAGGGATATACAGTCACATCCTGACAACTCTGCCTCAACCGTACGGAAACCAGAGAAGCAAGATAGCAATCAAAACCTCTTTAGCTCCACCTTCTTCTGAGACCCTAAATCCCAGCATGTATAGCTCCTGGCACAGAGGGGCTCAGTACTAACCTTGATAAGCAAAATGACCCGTGCTCAAAAATGCACAGAGATCTGATCTTTTTAACACTCAGGTTCTTAAATATTTCTTAACTTATTCTTTTTCTTTTGTTTTTGTTTTTTTTTTCAAAGTAACCTCTACACCGAATGTGGGGTTCAAACTCACAACCCTATGATCAAGAGTCATGTTCTCTACCAACTGAGCCAGCCACGTGCCCAATTCCTTGGTGAATTCTTAGGTATCCACTCATTTAGTCAGTGATAATTACTAAGCATCATTTGTGTGCCAAGCAATGTGGCCAGACACGGTGCCTCGGTAAACAAGAAACAAGATGCAGTTCTGGCCTCTTGAGGGCCCACAGTCTAGCAGGGGAGATTGCCAGGTGACTAGGCCATTGTAATACAAAGTGGTCGGTGCTAAATGCAACAGGAACAAAAGAACTACATCTAGCTTGGGTGAGCCAAACGGTGGGGGGACAGGCAGGCATGGGATACAGGGTGGATGAAACAGGCTAGAGTTAGAGGGGGTTTTCACTTACCCCAGTTTTGCTTCACTCCCGTCCCTAGGACCCTTTCTATTCTCTTAGTAACATCTTTATCTGTGAGGAACAGTCTTTGAGTCTCAAGGGAGAAATACTGATTACCACACAGTCGCAAGCAATGCTACTGCAAGATTCTAGTGGGGGAATGAATAATAAATGCGCCTACCCAGTAACAGGAGTTGTGCAAGATAAAGCAGCTAAGACTTTGTTTTTAACCAAATGCCCTGGACGCTCCTTTCTTGTTATGGAACAAGGAGAACTTGATTATGATTCATAGAATCATACAGATAACTCTTCTATTACAGTATACAGACATTCTTCACTGTTTTTCTCAATTCAAGTGATGTCAGTATATTTGCTTCATTTTTTAAAGTTGTCCCTTTTCCTTGATAAATTTCCAGTTTTCATGGTCAATGAAGATATTCAAACCCTTTCAGAATTAATGGTTCCATTTGCGATATCTGACATGAATACGCCATTTCTGCCTCGGTGAAAATCTCTGCCTCTGAAGGCTGGGTTTGACAGCACCATTAACTCCCCTTGGAAACTTAACATTTTATCCAAAGGGAAGCTAGGACTGTGTTACCTTTACAGTATTTATTGGGAAACACACCCTTTAGAAGCTGGATGTTTAAACATTCATTTCTAAATGCTCACCTGGAAAAGCGTGTTTGGCCCTTGCAACCGGGCGGGACTCAGTGGAGCAACTGGACTAAGGCTGCTCCAGAAATGTATGCTGGATAGCAGAGGACTCGGGGTCAGAAGCAATCCATTTGGTGTCTGGGAAAGAAAACACATACACAGATTTTGATAAAGGTATCACCTGATTCTGGCCATAATCAGCAGTGCGCCTAGGTACACTAGCCACGAACCAAGAAAAAAGCCTTCCCATCTTAGGAAAATCTGTCAACTATGTAATTTCTGCAAGACTGCGCACGATTTAATTTTCTTCAGTTCCGATGGTATTAGCAATTTTATAAAGGAGAAAAGTATGGGCAAGTTACCTTCCCTAAACACTCTGAACACTGTAAAACTCAAGTTTATAGCAGTATTCATCCAGACGGTTCCTTCAATTTATTTCCCTTCCCACGTTAAAGATGATTTAGTGTACAAAATGGGATTCCATGAGGGGGCCTTTTTTTTTTTATCTATATTTTCTTATTTTCCTACAGTGGCCATCCATTAAACACATTTTAAAGGGCCTCTTGAGCTTCACTTTCATGGGTATCAACGGCCCTTTAAGATTTTAGGACCTGTTGTTAAAATACCCTGTAGCAGCTTCTGCAAAAATTCTGAACTGGGTTTTCCAAAGATTCCACTCCGGATATGAGGCTGATGAGAATTCATCTCCCTGGCAATGGTTTGGAGGAGGAAAAAAATTCTTTCTTGTTAGATTGGGTGTAAAGCCAAAACTCTGGGTTTCCCAGGAGAGTGCCAAGGACTGCATTTGCTTGCACACACACAGCAGGAGTCCTGGCCTGCAAGCGATCTGGAGGACAGAAGAAACAACTCGCCCCAGCTGGTATGTCTGCATGGCTTTTATTCTCAGCTGAGGCAAATTCCCTAGCCCATGGTGGTTTTGCACCTTTGCTGCCTAGAAGGAGCCCCTCAGTGGTTTTGTGATGTCAGTAAGGTGCTCTGTGTAAGAAGCACCACAGCAAAGGCGCCAGCATTGCCAATTACATCACTCTGGATGCTAAAGTGTTATTTTTTCCTAGAATTGGCCCCAGCAGCTTCGTTAATTATCGAGAATATCTGGCATAAACCTAAGTTGAAAGGTCTCTTCTGTTCCGCAGAGACAAACATCCAAAGGTTCTCAAACTGTGACGCTGCTGGAAGGTAAACTAATTTATACCATGTTGAGTCTTTGGTTCCACAGCATTTCCTACACATGGAATAACCTATGAGGTTACTAGAATAAATACATGTTTTAGATAAGCTTCCCACTTCTAATCCAAGGCAGTTTTACAAATATGCCGGGCCATCTGATCTGGTGATTAAGACTGAATGCTTCAGCATGGGCTCTGCCAGGGTTCCAACCTCAGAACCACTACTTACCACCTAGGTAACCACTCTATGCCTTGGTTTCCAAATCTATAAAATGGGGAGGAAAAAAATGCCTACCTTAACGACTGCTGGGAAAATGAAATAAGATGATGTGCATAAAGCTCTTAATATGTGCCTGGCACATAACAAATGCTCAGAAGTGTTGATCACAAGTGTACCCAACATACTTATTCAATGAATTTCATCTGTTCATGGGAGAAGTTCTCAATGTATGTATAAAAGTACTCAGGGTTCTGAAACCAGTCAAGTCAGCCAGTACTTTCAAGGCTCCTCTCAGTCATATTAGGCTCAAGTCCAGAAACTCAGGTCATCTGAGAACTAACATTTGCTTGTTACTCTGGAACGAAATTCCAGCCACATTATGCCTCGTTAACATTCAAAAACTAGTGTGTTCAGGGCCTCCAGTTTACCTACCAATGAAGGTCCCAAAGCTCTTAAGAGACAGTAAGTCTTCTAGACTACAATACCTACCTTTCACTTATTCATGGCCATAAATACACATCCACTCCGTTTTAATCCTTTGAGCAATACATGAAGTTTTATTTTAGTCTAAAATGTGTACCCAGGTCTGGATGTGAGATGTTTGCACATCTGTTTCAAAGGGATACAGGACGTACTCAGAATATAGTAGTCTTCTGTTTCCCATGTTTAATCTTTTGGAATATCTTTTATAACATATGCAAATAAATATTGTGAAATGACTTCATTCGCTCTTCTCCCCACCCCAACCCCTATTCTCCCTGAAGATCCTGTGGCTGTAAAGAAAAAATTATTTGGTTGCTCTTTTAAGGAATGTTCCTATTAATGCTCACCCTTGGTAATCTCCAATACAGTGTGAGTTTTTAGAGCCTCTTTCCACAAGCTCCTGGAATCAAGGTGGGCTGGGCCTGAGGGCTAGACACTAAAGAAAGAAGCCACAGCAAAACGCATGCTTCCTCTTCCTTCACCAAAAAATACTTTAGCAAATGGGCTCTTTTGAATGGCAGACAGGGAGTTCCTGATCCCACCAGCTGCAGGGAAGGAGATGCCCTAGGACCTGAGGCAAAGGGCATTGATGTTCAAGGAGAAAGACCATCTAACCAGGATCTTATTTTCATCCTCCTCAACTCAGTTCTTCCTCCACATAATACACTCTGCTACAAAGCCTGCACATTCAAGCTAAACCTGGTGAGCTGGCATTACCCAGACATCCCCCACCTTTGTGCCCTGGTTCATGGCCCTCTGCCTGGACCATGCCCTCAGACCTCTTCCTCTTTCCTACCCCTGCTTCCCTCTGCCCATCAAAACTCCACCTCCTCAAAGGAGACTTTTCTGCTTTTCCCTCCATCAGGTGACAGTTCTTTTTCCTGAATCTTTGTAACACTTTATAACCCCTTTTTCCCTTAACAATTTCTGTGTCATATTATGGTAATTTGCATATCCTTCTTATACTTCTTTCTGTAGCCTTTAAGGTAGCATGCTCATCTTTATTCCTCCTATAGTACCCGGTTTCTAAATACTTGATGAGCTGAAGCGATCTGTAGCTCTAGGTATATCCTCTCACATGTGACCTGTTGGACATGTCCACTGGAATGCCCATGTTCAAACTGAACGCCTCACATTCTTTCCAAGTCTAGTGTTTCTTAGGACTCCTCCATTTCTATCAACAATACCAGCCATTTATCCACTCAAGAAATAGACTGCATGATAATGTATCAGGTGCCAGAGATACAATGATAAAACAAGAAATGATCCGTGGACTTACAGCCCTATCTACAATCCAGCATCCTTGTCACTGAGATGCAAAATGACCTCCCACTTGCTACAACCTCTGAGGATGACCTGTGGATCCTTCTTTGAACTGACTCTGATTTTTGCCGCCCATTTCCATTCCTGCTGCATTCAAGGCCCTATCAGCTTAGAGATGACATTCAGTAAATGCTTCCTAAACCAGCCCCTGTACCTCTGGTCCCTCTTTCTATCTATTCTGAGCACCGCCACCAAATCAGTCACCCTAAGATGCTATTTGAAATTCTTCCAGTTTCAGGGGAAAAAAATTCCTTAGCCACAATTCTAGGTTTCCCCACAACCTAGTTTCATAGGCTCCTTAATTTCTGTAGATGAACCCTCCTACTTGGCTTGATGTGTCCTGAACACTACAGAATTCCAACCCACTAGTTCTTCAGCACTCGTTCCAGAACTCCCCCGACTATGTAACCCACACTTCCCCGTGCTAGACCCATTCCATGGGTGATCTCATCCATTTCCATGATTTTAAGCACCCCTTACATGATACATGATGGTGACTCCCTAACTTATCTCCAGGCTCAAACTCCTTAGCTCCAGCTGTAGCTGGATATTTGCTCCTTTATGTCCTACAGGCTTCTCAGCCCAAAATGAACTTATAACCAACCTTTCACCATAAGCTGATTCTTCCTCCCATGCTCCTCATACTCAATTCCTGGCTCTCCCCTACAACCTTCACACCTGATTAGTCACCAAATCCTATGGACAATTCCTTATGTCTCTCTCAGATCTCTCTCCTGTGGCCCCATCCCACGGTCACAGCCTTAGATCTAGATCCTCCTTGTCTTTCATCTGGAATATTATCATAGTATCCTTACTGGGTCCAGCCTCACCCCACCCCAATCTACATCATCAGGATGATTTCTAAAACACAACTCTATGTCACTCGTGCCCCATTTCCCACCGCGTCTTTCACCTTTGAAATTTATCCCTCCATCCCTTATTAAACTATTGTACTGCCCCTACATAGTAAGCTAGTTCACATCTTTATGGCTTGGCGGCTGCTCCTCTGCCTACAATGTCCTCCCCTCTTACATGCCAGATGACTGCTACTGATCCTTCAACACCCTGCCCAAGTGTGAACACGTCTCCCATGAAGCCCTGTCGACATTCTTCCCCATCCCCAGCAGCATTAATACCTTCTTCCTTAGTATTTCTTTTGTACTGATTTGGGGCATTATATTAAACCATTTAAGGCAAGTCATGAGCTATTTACAATCAGGGACTATCTAACTGACATTCGTATCCCCAGCTCCAAACACAACAGCTATATGCGATAGGTGCTCAGTTCCTATATGCTGAATTGAACTAAATGATCTTTCCCTCTTCTGTTCCTAATGGTGCTTCTCTGCACTGAGTATCTGACTCTTGCCACGTGCTGTTATCTCTGTATGCCTTATCTTGGCTAGGTCAGAAGGTCTTAAAAATAGGCACCGTATGACTTCTGGTATCCTGTCAGTGATCTGCAAATAGTGCTTGATAATTATTTGCTGAAAGAGTGTAAAAGGAATTACTGTATCTCTTGAGTTAAAACCCCAGCAAGCTGGTAATTTCCTATCAAAACAAGTTTAAAGTTCCTCAGCCAGTTTTCAGAGACCTCTGTCATTTCACATCACCCTAAGTTATATTGCCCCATATTCTTCACCTATTGGACAGCAAGCTATAAGCTCAGGAGAGCAGCAACTGTCTGTCTTGCTCGCCTCTGTACACCCCGATCACTAGCAAATGGTAGGTGTTTACCAGTTATCTCCCAACAAGAACTATTTGCAGATTATTTGATTTGATAATTTGAGGTACCAAGACTTTGGTAAGTCTTTCGGGCTTTAGAAAATAAAAGAGAGGAAATCAGGGTGTCCATTTAACATTTTGTTGTACCAACAGACATCACAAATCTTAGTCTCTCATGGATGCCAACAGAATCCATGACAGTGCCATTCTGGGGTTAAAAACAAATCCTCAGCCAAATAAGGTAACTACTTCTGGAGACTCCTGGAGTTGCCCAAATTCAATAAAAACATCAATTTTGAAGACTTTAAAAGAGAAGTTCAATCACAAATAAGTCTGAATAGCACTGACTCTACTGATCTTAATGAAAGGGGGATCAGAACTCCCTAAGAGTCTAAAGTAGGTGTCGTCAGTGGTAGGAGGGGAAAAAGGAATAGGAGCAGAGCTGGAGAGCAGACAGTGGGACCATGATGGCAACAGATAGAGATGAGAGAGGAGCCAAGGTGGAAAGCGGGAGGGCTCTACCACAGTTCCTTTATCTTGGGCAGTCAGAGCCCAGGGAAGGAAGAAACTTCAGCTGGAACGTCAAGTCACATGGAACTCGACCAGCAACATCGTTCACTGCAAAGAGCTTCTAAAAGGACAACCTCTCTCCTGTAGGGTCGGTATAGAGAAAGCTGGACGCTAAGCTGGAAAAGTGTTGTAGAGAGTGAGATAAAGGGAAAAAACAAACTTTTATCCTCTTGTGATAATGGCCTAGGAGACAATAAGATGAGAGCCCACTCCAGAGCAGAGCTTCTCACAGAACACATCCATTTTACTCCAAATTCCCGCCTGATGATTTTGGCCCAAAGTTGTTACATCTACCAGTAAATGAAAGGAGGTTCTCGCATTCCGGTCCTCTGCCAGCTGTCTCTACTCAATTAGTGCCATTCAAGGCTGCCGCTAATAAAACAGCCTGGGGCATGCATGCTCAGACTCTGATGGTGAGTTCATGCCCCAATGCCCGCACATATCCAAGTTCAGCATCTTAAACATCACACATGAGATTAACAGAGGCCTTGGCATGAATGAAGGGAAAAGCAATGCGCCAACCGCTAATTCTGAACTAACTACATTGCTGAGATGAGGAGGGAGACAATGAACAAAAGAGGCAAATGGAAGGAAGAGGGACAGAGGACACCAAGGTGCAGAAGATACAGAGAATCGGAAGTTCTAACTGGCACTCTTTAGGCTTCCATGGTGCCTGGCTAGGAATCATGAGGGTTTCACATCCTGGCTCCTCCCTCATCTCAATGTCTACAGCTCATGCCATGAGAGATAACATCCTTGCTTTTCTACCAACAGTCCAATATGACCTCTGGCTGAGCTCCAACTACGTCACTTCTCCGTACACAGCTGGCTTTTGTATTCTCTGCCCTCAGTTCCTCATAGTCCATGCTTGACGGGAGTCTGGATGATCATCATGTCTGTCTATATTTGTAATCTTGGATCCTTAAAAAATCAAGAGTAATCTCAGCTGCACTGTATAGATCCCAGCAAATGCACCACAAGTATTTTCGATGGGAATGGAGATTATGGTTTTGGGCGAGTGGCAGAACGACGAACATTTTTTCATGTACACCATAGATGACATTTCAAATCTGAATTTGGGCCTATGCAAGGTAGGTGGTTTAATATGATCCTCGAAGGGAAAAGTAACCACATGACCCTGTTCATGCCAAGACTCTCTTAATCCTACCCTTCCTTCTGCCATATTTCTATCCAAAAATAACTGGGAATTATTCTCGGATAAGATAAAATACAAACAGTTCTTGAGATAAACTATATCCCTGGGAACTTCATTTTCAGGGTATCAAGTTATTAGAGCACACCTTTCATTTCTTCTAAAGCCAACTGTTAAGACAAGTTGACAGGACAGTCCCGCCGGTAACAAAATGTTTACATGCAAACAGTGTCATGTTGCACACAGCACACCCCACAGAGTAAAGTAATTTCTGCAGTCGAAAATGCTAAGGTAGGAGGGAAACCAGTGAACTGTGAGAATGAGACATCACTGCTGCCTGTGGGAGAAAAGCCCCAAGTCTCCTTCAGGAGAGGAAACCCCCAGAATTGACCTGGAAGTAAAGGGAAGGCTTTCACTCCTCCCCTGGGGGGATTGCAGGGAAATGGGCTCACTCTTTAGGATGAGACGGGCTGCTGGAGGTGACCTTGCCTCAGACTGACCCTGAGGATGAACCATGGCTCAAGGCTTAGTTTCTTTCTTTCTTTCTTTCTTTTTTTGTTTGAGATTTTATTTATTTAACATCACAAGTAGGCAGACGGGTGGGGGGGGGCAGGCTCCCTGCTGAGCAGAGAGCTGGATGCAAGGCTCAATCCCAGGACCCTGAAATCATGACCTGAGCTGAAGGCAGAGAACTTAACCCACTGAGCCACCCAGGCGCCCTCAAGACTTAGTTTCTGAGCCACTCAAAGCAGCTCCTGGGGGAGCGAATCTGAGAATCCAAATCCTACATTGATTTCTAGGCCCACCTTAAAGAGCTGGAGGATTGTCAAGCCCAGGCAGGTGTGACTGTCCTGTCCGATCTCAGAGAAACCACCTGGGTGAATGAATATCCCACCTGAGTCCTGCCCTTTCTCTGCTCTCTCCCTCCCTGTGGCCATCCTTGGCTGGACTGGGTACAGAGCCGACCTGCTAGACGGTGAGGGAATTCAAGTCCTGGGATTACACCATCTCCCAAAGCCAACCCTTAACTCCTCTGACTCCACTTAGCACTACCTTGTAGCCACCCCAGCCCCTCAGCTTGATCCAAAGGCACTCTCAGCCTTACATCTACTCTCCTGTCATGGCACCAGACCCCTGCCCTTGCCCTCTCTCTCCTCAGGAAGCCCTGGTCCCCTTTCTTAGACTCCCTGGCACCAGCTCACAAGCAAGGTCCTACCCTTGCAGTTTGGCTTCACTCTCATTCACTCTCATCTGCCCAAGGCACAAGTCCTCTCTTAAAGCATCTGGCTTTCCAGTGCTTTCCCCGCTCCTGTTTTAGGCTTTTCTAGTAGGTCCTGTCTCCCAGTCCTGAGTTGAGCATCCCCTTGTTCACATCCACATTCTATCCCTGCCTCACGTCAAGGTACGCTCCTCCCCTCGGCCCAGCCATACCTTCCTCAGTCCCACTGGGCAGAGCCACCCTAAATTCACTGTGTCCAGATCCAAAACCCCAAGGCCAGCCTGAGCAGCTTTCCTGAGACAACAGGACTGGCCATCTGTTCGGAGGTGGTGATGCAGGCTCACAGAGAAAGCAGATACGGAAATCTGAATTGGCCTCGGTCTGGCTCGAGATCTTTCTAAACCTTACAGCTGTGAACACAAAGGAGGCCAGGGGAGGAGATCCACAGATCGTGCCTACCTGCCCCCCCCCCCAACTTCTCAAGTTACTTCTCTGAGCTACTTCAGGAACTGCTGTTTCTAAGCCACTCACTCAGCAGCTCCTAGTCCCTGGACGGTTTTGTTTGATCAGAAAATGCCTGACCAATAGCACATATGCTCATTCTGACCAGTAACTGAGCCCTGAGCCCTCCCCTCCATGGTGGCCGCTCAGTAGCACTAGCTCACAAGCTGGGGCAGACACAAAATCCTTGGGACACAATCAGTTTGGGAGAAGCCATGGAGAGGAGAGTGGCCAAGAGCTGCTTTCGGCCGTTTGGCAGACTCCACGGATGGTTACGCTCAGGGACAACTGGAGGTTTTCCCAGTGGGCACGCCAAGAACATTTTATTTAAGAGCATGGATTCTGGAGCAGGATAACCAGGTTCAAATTTGCTCCTCCGACCTGCTAGCTGTGTGACCTTGGATGAGTTACTTTACCTCAGTGCCTCATTTACCTCAGCTGGAAAAATGGGACAGAAGAGTATCCACTTCATGGGCCAGCCACGAAGAATGACTGGAGTGGTGCGTGCGAAGTGTCTGGAACAGCAACTGGCAAACGTGAACCCCTGTGACACTGCTGCCCCTTCTGACGGCTACGGCAAGGACAGTGACGGCAACGAGCACAGGGGCAGGTGAGGGAGCTCCCACCGGCCTCACGGTCCCGGGAGGATACCTACCAGCTATAGCTCTCTTGGACCATGGCCGTTATCCCATCCAGTCCTCCCAATTATCCATTTCACAGATGTGGAAACAGCAGAGAGCAAGTGCCCACCGTCTCAGGGCTCCCCAGCAGTGTAGCCAGGAACCAAAGCTGGTCTGTGACACCAAAACCAATGTGCTTCACTTCTGCCACCAAAGTGTGTCCAGTTTTCCAGAGGAAGCAGAAATAGACTTTACCAACCCCGGCTCTGCCTTTGCCCTGCGAACGCCAGCCGGACAAGAAAGAGCAGGTGCATATGATATTTAAAGGAAAAGACTGCCTTCTCGTAGAGGAGTTAATGATGGGTTTTCTCAGAATAGCACTGCTTTTGCTGAAGATTCTTCCTCACTGCTCAGTGTGGCCCTGACGTTTGGGACAATGCAGATCCACCCAGACGAACACAACAGCAGCATCACTTAATATCTATCTTCTCAGTAACAGCAAATGGCTACTTATCACATGCCCCCCCTCCAGAGAGGACCCCGTCATAGAAATTTCATGAAGCTCAGGGGCGCCTGGACAGCTCAGTCAGCTAAGTGTCCGACTCTTGACTTAGGCTCAGGCCATGATCTCAGGGTTGTGAGATCGAGCCCCACGTCGGGCTCTGCACTGAGCGTGGAGCCTGGTTAAGATTCTCTCTCTCTGCTCCTCCACCCTCCTTTCTCTCCCTTAAAAAAAACAAAAAACAAAAAAAGATCTCATAAAGCCCAAATGCCTTCTGAAATGTCACTCGGTCTGCTCGACTTTCCCTAGGAAGATATTATCTGGATCTGCTTGGAAGGCCCGGGTGATGTTCCATAATACGATCACACCTTCAGCCACTGAAAGCAAGAAACCAGGGAAGCATCCCACTGTAACCAATATCCCAAACCTCTTCTCTTGTGGACACCTTGGTCTGGGGATGGAGAAGTAACTGCCCTTTACACTCACACCGTGACTTTGGTCTATGGGCCCTAAGATGATCTTTTAAAGGGCCGAAGGAAGCTGCCTTGGTTGCTTTCTCCCTTTCCACTCTGCCACCGAGTCTGATGCAGCCCCAGCACGGGGACGGGCTCTTACCTGTGCGGTGAAGAAGGCTGGGGTGAGGGATCCCGAGGGGAGAGCTGGGCTGTTGAGGGCGATGGAGCCGATGTCAGTGCCGGAGAGCACCAGCGGGGGCGCGGAGATTTCCAAGCCTTTGGGTTTTTTGGCCTTTGGGGGAAGAGATGGAGACCTGGTCTTGGAGCCCGATGACAGGTTCAAGGGCTCTAGGGAATCGGAGTCATGGCAGGCGGCCTCCAGGAAGAGGCTTCTGTGTTCAGAAGGGAGGGGCGAGCTGGGGGACAGGGATGGGGACCGAGACGAGGAGGGTGAAGCAGACGAAATGCTGGCGGCATTTGGCAACATTAAAGAGGAGACCTTGGCTGAGGCCGACGAGGCCAGGAAGGCCTCAGATGTGGAGGGCAGGGGCACCACAGGCCTGCTGGCGTGCTTGTCGCTTTTATTGGTCACAAACCTGATGACAGTCCTGACTTCTTCCACGGGAGGGCTGTCTTCTGGCTGCTCCTCCAGCTTCTCTGTCTTGATGGCCTTGAAGGATTCTGGTGGGTTCTGCAGGGAATTAATGGTGAAGGACGAGTACAGGCCTGAGTGGATGTATTCGTTGCGGCTGGCGCTTTTGAGGGCCGACAAGCCGTGTCTGTGTGCCTCTCGGCCCTCGGCGGGGGCCTTGCACTCACTGTCCTGCAGCAAAAGGCTCTCCCGGCTGATCTCCACCGCGTGAGGGTCCATTTTCAATATCTCCGGGAAAGACACAAACTTGTACACAAACTTCTGCCCAATCACCTTTTTGATGATGTTCTGTGAACACAAGAAGGGACAGTGACAAGATCAGTGCACCAGAGAAACGGAGGAAGACGTGCGTTGGCAGGGGGAATTTGGCTGGCAGCAGCATGGAACATGCCTCCTGATGGACGCGTCTTGGCTACGGTGCTGCGGAAAAGGGACTCAGGCTGGAGGCAGCAGAATTCAATCTGCTTTCCAGTTCTGTGGTTACAAACGGTGTGAGCTTTGGCACAGTGATGGCCGTTTTTAGTTTCCTCATCTGTGAAGTAAGCGTTATTCTACCTAATAATGCCCTAGCCGTCCCCATTTGCTAAGGACTTACTATGTGGCCAGCAATGTCCATGCACCATCTCATAAGCATCTGTACGGAAATCCTAAACAGAAGGTGTTATTACCCAAAAACTAAATGATTGGACTCCCATTTTAAAAACTCAAGAAGATAAGCTTACAGCGCTTAAATAACCCACATGAGCCACATGGTAGGTAAGTGGTCGAAGCAGCGTTTCCTTCGCCATAATGCGGTATTGTCTTACCTACCTCTGGGACTTGTGAGAATTCAATGAAATAATAATAGGAAAGCCTTCTGTAAGCTGGAACACATTATAGAAATGTAAGTTATTATCACCAGCCACCACAATGTTTTCTTAAATCATGTAGCCATTTTTTTTCTTTTCAATTTTCTGCCAAGAAAGCCCCTGGAGGAAAAACAAATTGTCTACTTTGATATTTACATCACTCCTACAGTATTTTAAGTTGCTAGTATCTTCTACTGGCTCTTCAGTTTATGGCTCCGAGTCCTCAAACATTAGGATGTAAATGAAAACCAATAATCACGCCAGAAATGTTCACACCCCTTTGGGAGAACAGACTTCGTCGGAAAGGCTCTCTACTGTTCTTGCGGTTTATTACGTGGGAACATCAGCAAATATCTATCAAAGGTTTGTAGGGTGCAAGATGTTCCATGGAGACCAAGATGGTCTCCCTCAAGCACAAAGAGCTAGCAGCGCCATCCTGTGGGGAAAAGACCCAGAATGTTTCCTTGCAAACTGCTCCTTCTAAAACCTGGGTATTGAGTGAGGGTGTTAAAAAAAAAATCATTTGGGGGAGAACTACTTTAGAAGCAGTAACTCCTGTTGACACCTACTATATATGGGATTTGTGCACAAGCTCTCTGATCTGTTCTCATACCTCATCCTTCTGGAGGGTAGAAGGTGTCATCTTATGACACAAGCTCAGAAATGGGGAGTAATCCGTCCAAAAACCACCACGATCTTCTCATTCTGGAGCCTGAGCTTTTTCACATTTCCACAAAAATTTCGGTGGGGAGAGTCAAGGAACCTCTTAGTAGAGGTGAAATTTTCAAAATGGAGATGGCATGGACAGGTAACATTGTATTACTTCTAGGTGATCACCAAGTCTAGTGAACATGATCAACACACAGAGTGTAATATTTTTTTTCCTTGTGATGAGTACTTTTAGGATCTCCTCTCTCAGCAACTGTCAAATATACCACAGAGACAAAATTTAATTAAATTTGATGTTCCTTTTGTGATCATCGTTTGGTATATAAACATAAGTAGATTATGTTTTTGCCTTCCCTCTTGTTACATTAAAGCATGCTGTTTTGCAGTTTTCGTCCTTAAACAGATATCAAATCCCAGGAGTGAATTTATCCAGCCATCCGGAGGGGAGGGCATATTTACTATGCCACTGGGATTTCTGAGCAGGAATCCCTCAGGGCAGGCAGCGAAGGGAGGGACACACAATGTCCCTATTCAGCACCGGAAATCCCAGTAACGCAAATCTTGGCGAACCTCCGCTCAGCACCAGCCCACAGGAGGCTCCCATCCCCTGAGCACGTTAGATTCTTAGATTCGAGGCCTAACAGTCCCAGTGCCTGGCAGCCTGGTGCTGGGACTGCAAATTTAACCACCTGAATGCCATTTACCCCATCTGACCTCAACTGCACACTCAACACTAGCAAAGCTGAACACCATTTACACACCTTCCAAGAAATTCGGGAAACTTAGAAGTTCCACCCGGGCCTCGCTGGCAGCGTCTCGGTGGGCTCCCCACCAGGCATGGGTACACAACATGCCTAGGTGAAGTCCGCTCCCGGCAGGATAGGGTTAAATAAGGGTGCCACCTGACCCAGACTGGGTTCTCAGTAAGAAGAAAAGACACTTGCCTGGAGTGTTCTGCTGCTACGATTCTAAGATATTTCTGGTTTTCGTTAATATTTTTCTCCCTAGGTGAAAACTTTATGTTGTCCTCAGCCAGTTCCAACATCCATCTAAACTGACTGAGTCATTAAAGCCCAAATAATTACACAGAAAAAAAGAGAAACTGTATGGTCTGAATCATTTCTTCAGGCATGTTCTTGTAAAAAAAATTTTTTTAAACCTTTAATTTTAACCTTTAGCTTTATTATGGGTATTCAGAACGTAACATCTGAGTGGGGATTATATGCATAAGCAAACCAAGGAGTCATTTGGGGCTGTGATTAAAAATAACAAAAAGGCCTCTCCTGAAAATGGCTGGGGACTGGAAGGTAGTCTCAAAGAGCAGGGCTTTGATGTATTAAAAAGAACAAAGAAGGAGCATCTGTGGGGGGCTCAGTCGGTTGACCTGCGGCTCTTGATTTCAGCTCATGAAATCAAGGTCATGATCTTAGGGTCCTGGGACTGAGCCCTGCACTGGGCTCTGTGCTCAGTACAGAGTCTCCTTCTCCCTCTCCCTCTGCTCCTCCCCACCCCCCACCCTATCTTTCTCTCTCTCTCTCTCTCTCAAATAAATAAATAAAATCTGTGAAGAAAAAAAAAAAAAGGAACAACCCACATGACTATCAACTGACAAATGGATAAACAAAATGTGTATTCAGACTATAGAACATTTTCCAGCCATAAAAAGGAAATTAGTACAGACACATGCACCATGAATGCATTATGTGAAAGAAAGGCCGCCTATGTGATGATTCCATTTCTATCAAACGTCTAGAATAGACAAACCTAAAGAGACAAAAGAGTCATTTCCTAAGATTTGGGGGTGACATGGAAGAATTGAGGGGTCACACTAAAAAGTATGGGTTTGGGAGGGATAGTGAAAATGTCCTAAGGTTTACTGTGGTTTTGGACGCACAACTCTATAGATATACTCAAAGCCACTGAACTGTATGCTTTCAATGGGTCCACTGGATGGTATGCGAATCATATATCAAGGAAGCGGTTTCTTTTTTTTTTTAAAGAACATGAAGAATCTTTTCCCCCCAGCTTTACTGAGATGTAACTGACGTACAACATTGTGAAGTTTAAGATGTACAATATGAAGATCTGATGCATGTATATCATTGCAAAATGCTTACCACGATTAGGTTAGTTAACACATCCACCACTCACATAATTACCATTTTGTTGTGGTGGTGACAGCATTTAACTCTCCTCTCTTGGCAGCTTATAAGTAGGTAATACAGTCTTGTTAACTGCACTCACCATCCATACCTTAGGTCTCCATAACTTACTCATTCTGTGACTGGAAATTTATACCTTTGACCAACAACTGCTCATTTCCCCACCCGTCAGCCACCCGTGACCACTGCCGGTAACCACTCTACTCTCTGTCTCTAGGAGTTCTGCTTTTTTAGATTCCACGCATAAGCGAGATAATTCAGTATTTGTCTTTCTCTTATTCCATTTAGCATAATGCTCTCGAGGTCCATCCAAACATTTACATGGTTAAATGGAAGATGGTGGGAATCTTCTATGGCTGGATGGTGATGGTGATAACCCTACTCTGAAGATAAAAAAGGAGCCTCACAAAGGACACTGAATTCAGCCGTCGCAAGAGGGGCCCGCGGCAGCTGCTGCCTCTGGGGTGGGGGGAGCTACCAGGACGCCACCGGAGCTTTTGAGGAAAAGGTTACAGTGGCGGGGATGGAGCTGACCAGAAGGAGGAAGAACCTTTGGAAAGAACCAGTGTGGGCCTTGCTGGTCTATTCCAGCAGGAAAGACGGAGTGGATCTGGCTACCGGACAATCTGGGCATGAAGGGGTGTGGAGGGTGCAGGAAGGAGGTCAGGCCACTGTAGCCCCGCTGTCTGAGCCAAAAGGACAGCCCCTTGCCCTCCACGGGCAGACCCTGGGGTGTGCATGGGGTGGCATGCACGTTTGAAGATCTCTCTGTGGTCTCTGAAGAGTTTGCCCCGCAAGAAAAAGTAAAACCTGTTTAATCTTATTTGACTTTATGACAATGCTTTCAATAAGCAAATGTTAAATGTGTTGAGACTTGACTTGTGTACCAATGTAATTTTTCAAGTTAAAAGTGTCCCCAAAGGCCACATCCTATATCTGATTTTTCCCAGTTAATGAGGCAAAGCAAACATCTAGCCATCTAAAATGGAGAGGTGAGGGGCACCTGGGTGGCTCAGTGGGTTAAAGCCTCTGCCTTCAGCTCAGATCATGATCCCGGGGTCCTGGGATCGAGCCCCGCATTGGGCTCTCTGCTCAGCAGGGAACCTGCTTCCTCCTCTCTCTCTCTCTGCCTGCCTCTCTGCCTACTTGTGATCTGTCTGTCAAATAAATAAATAAAACCTTTAAAAATAATAATAATAATAAATAAAATGGAGAGGAGAATCCTTCCGCCTATACAAACAAGCTGGCTGTTAGAGGGAGGTCAGGGTATGCTGCTCTCAGGATTTCAGAGGGTCTTCAAACGGAAATCTCAAGGTTCTCAGTATGAAAAACCTGAGATCAGATGCTTATGTAAGGAAAGTGCTAGTCACCCAGTAAACCCCCAAAAACAAACGGATAAAGCAGGCCAAATTTTGCCTTTCTGACATTTCCTTGGGAATCTATAAGAACCTCCCTTTTCCCCTCCCCCAATCCCAAGAACATTTAAGTGTACGTTAAGCAACTACAGAATACTAAATAAAAAGTCCGGTCAAAACAAAACCAAAAAAAGAGAGAGAGAAGAGAAGAAAAGAAAAGAAAAAAAAAAAAAAAAGAAGAGTGTGCCCCACGAGGAGTCTGCTGAGAAAACTCACAGCATAGGGGACTAATAGATAGTACTTGCTGAGCACCTATTACCTGTCAGGCCAGGTACAAAGAACTTGACCACCGTTAACTCATTTAATCCTCTGAGAGACTGGAACTATTAGGATCCCCATCTTAGAGATGGGCAAACTGAGGCTCAGAGAGTATAAATTACCTATGTTCACAAGCTAGTACACAGGCAGTCTGATTCCAGAGCCCTTGGCCACAATGTAAGGGGATACAAGACTTGGGCTGAGACCGCCCAGGACAAAAGAGCGCTTGGGGACAGGCTCTTATTATGAAAAGTGATGTGAGTATTTACAGAAAGTCGGTTTTCTCACCCCTTCCTCCCGGACCCACAAGTATGTGTTGCCTACAGTTGCCTGGTAACCTGACAAATGCTGTCTGTGTCCAGCTGAGCAGAGTGACTTCTCCAGCATGGTTTTAGACCAACAGTTGCACACATCTACTTCCCTTTACACATGTGGGACCAGCCTCCCTGTTCATCATTTCCCATTCAGTGTGTTTCCACAACCAGACTGGATTCCTGACCCTACATCCCGTGTGAGGTCACAGGCAGCAAGGATGACCAACTTCAGGAGGGGAAACACAACATCCACCCCATACACCCCCCGTGGAAGTTCCAGGTGACAGCAGAAGCTGCTCCCACCACGGCCATGTCCGAGTTGGTGTCTTGAGATGGCAGGAGCTTCAAAGGCAAGCAGCCTGTTGGGGGCAGGACCATGGCGGCCATCTTGGGCAGAGCAACCCTTCCTGATTCACCAGCCACCTCTGGCAACGGAGGGACCAGGGAGAGTCTCCCTTAGTTACTTCCCGCTATGTTCTCTATGTTTTCTATGGAAAACATAGAGAACAAGTCAGTTTTCTATTTCCCTCCCTTCCCTGTTGCCCTGACAGGTAGGTTCCAGGCATACTGGTAAAAACAGAGGTGCCTGTAAGTGTGTTGAAATATGTAAACAGACACTCAACTCTGCCTTCTCCTCGCATTGAAGAGAAAGAAGGGGCCTGTGTAAATAATGCTGTACGGTGGATAAATTAGAAATGGGTCTACTGTATTGTGATCTTGAAAAAAAATTATATGTAGTGCTAGGTAATGAAGAGATGCTCGAGGAATTCAATTTACCTTCTTAATTTTGATGTTATGAAGGATAATATTAAATTAACTACATGTTTGTTGAGTGAATGGCTCTCACTATAAAGAGAATTGACCCAGGCAGGAACCCGGAGGCTTTACCCCATGAGAGAGACAATTTTCTGTGGCTGATCCCCAGGCTGGTTCAAGCTCCACGAAAAATGTGTCCCATGTGTATAAGTGTATGTGCTTTCTTGTTGGCATTTTCAGACTGAAAACTCCCAGACATATGGTAAGGGCCATAAGCAAAACCTTACAACCCCATACCTCCTGTGAGAGCTGAATAAACTTGGATTGCACGTATCCACATCCATGGCAAATACGAGCAGTCTGTGTCGGCTCTGCCCTGGCGCCCCGATTTTGATCTAAGGTCATGCACCGGACTTGCCAGTGCTCAGACTTCTCAACACAGCTGTCGCTTCTCCCCAGGCTGCTCGTGGCCCCAGGAGGACCCAGACTAGTTATGGGATCCCCATCAGCATGGCTACCATGCCCTTGCCTCCCCAACATGGGAGGGTTTCCAGGAACCGCAGGACGCCTGCCCTCTGATTCTGCAACTCTCCTATCTTGTTCTCAAAACGGAGAGATGTCGGCGGCTCCTGAACACAGCAGGAAAGGTGGTGTAGGACATTCTTCCTAACAGCCCGATCTCTTCCTAATCTCATAGCAGCAGGGGCTGCAGAGGAGAGAGTCCTAGATCCTTCGTAAATACCCACTTGGCTCTGTCACAAAGGCTGCCAGTGGGATTATAAGGAGTGGTTCTAGAGAGTCAACTGCCTCAGTTTCCCCATCTATAAAATGGGGACTGATCTACCATCTGCTTCATGGGATTGAATAAGATAATCCATATAAAGCTTACAGCAGAACACCTGCTACAGCCACACGTGATAACCCCCAATACATAGCAGCTCTCAGTATTAGTATTTTTGTCCTCCCATGTAAGCAAAAACAAAACATAAAATCCACTTCCTATCCACTCCAGTGGCAAACAAACAGTAAAAATTAAACCTCCTAGAAGGCTGTGCATATCCCCCTCACTCTGTCCACAGTCCTGGGTACCACACTGGGGCGTATGGCAGACAGAATTATATCTGGTTTATATATCTCAATCAATGGGGGGAAACATGATGTTTTATTTAGTTGGGTTCAGACAAAAAATAGACACAAGGCTTACCGTATACCATGCCTAGCGTGGCCAGCCCTTGACATGCACTGTGAAGGAAATCTCACACACTCCAATTAATTCAGGGTTCGGGTGCGGTGGGGAGAGGGCCAGCCCTGGGGACAGCAGATGTGAAATGCAAGGGTCCCGTTCCAAAGGCCATGGCAGCTTCAGCAGAAAGGCAGCACATCCAGCCTGGCAAGCGGTAAGGACACTAAGCAGACACCCCTCTGAGCTCCACTGCTCTCCACTGCTTAGAGCAGGAAACATACTGCCCAGGCAGGAGGGAGCAGCCCAGCTCTGCAAGGTCTGCCGTTGCTGCACCTCAAGGGGAGGGCCATGTGAGATGCTGACCCTGAGCGCCCGTACGCAGGATCTCGGGGCAGGGCAAGAGAGATGGATTGAGTCTGAGGATGTTCATCTCACCACAGTAGAGATCCTACTTGAAAGGAACCTGTGGCCAGAAAGGGCCCGGGAAAGAAGCAAACACTGATGCGCGCTGACCACGGACCAAACTCGCACAGCCACCTGGCAAGATGGGTGCTGGGATCCCATTTTAGAGATGAAGAAGTCAAGGCTATTGATGGGAAGGAAGGTGAGACCCAATTTCCGATCCCACAATGGTGGGTTAGATAACAGGAGGCCTTAGAGTGGAAAACCACCGAGCTGTTGTAGAGGACAAAACAGTGTTAACATTTCCCTTCCATGTGCCTTTCAATGCACATTAGCTGAAAAAAAGCAGCACTTACGTGTCCGTTGTCTTAATGAAACAACTACATACACGGAATACAGGAAGAAAAAATAAACCTCAAAAGAGGTAAAAGTGTAGTATTTCTTTTTCGCTCCTCTGCTTTTTCACAGTGAATAGCATGCATTCCGTATGTATTAATTGTCAAAATAAGCATTCTTCCCGCCCAAGAAAGCAGCAGGCTCTGAAAAGCTTACTAGCCCGAGACCCTGCGGCTTGTCGCTGGTGGAGCTGAAGCTTAAACCAATTCTAAGGAGTGCCAAGACGGGAGCCTTTTTTATCCCACGGCCGCACCCTCTCCCAGAAAGCAGCTGCCGTTGGCTCAGAGGCTGCTGTTCAAGTCAGTATTCCAGAGTAATCGTGGGGTAACCGCAGAGCGCCTGGGAAACCAGCTTTGTGTCAGGGAAGCAAGGTGGGTGCTCGGGAACAGTCATTTCCAGCTCCTCGTGAGGAAGACCCACTTTCCCTAAAGTCTGTTCCTCTGCTGGAAATAGAAGCGCTTCTCCACTCCCGGGGGGGGGCGCGGTGCCACGCTGCTGGAGACCCTGTGTGAGGCCCCAGGGACCCGGCGGTTCCACTTCAGCAGACGGGACAGCAAAAGCCCACCTTGAAGTGGGTGACATTCAGGAGACAAAGCTGATGGGAAAACAAGAGGCAGCGGGCCTCCACATCCACAGCCTGACTGGAGGAGTGCTCGGAGGGGAGCGCGGACAGCACCGGGAGCGCCGGCCAGCCTCTCTGAGCCTTGATGGGCCAGACGCTAAGTAGAACCAGCACTGGGTGAACCGACCTGGGTCCGAATCCCAGTTTGTCTACTTCCTCTGACCTTGGAAAAGGTACTGAACTTCTAGAAGCCTCCGTTTGCTCATCTCTAAGAGCAGAACAATACTGCACAGCATCTTTTTTTCTAAAAAATCAATATGTCAGTGCCTCACTCATACAGGTCCTCCAAACATGACCTCTCACCTAGTACAATGCCACTTGGCAAGCAATGATCTAACTGTACAGCAACCCCACGATACCACACTGTCCTTTCACTGTAGTCGGCCTTCAAATAATCTAAGTTCCTTTTTTTAAAAAGATTTTATTTTTAAGGGCGCCTGGGTGCCTCTGTCATTAAGCGTCTGCCTTTGGCTTGGGTCATGATCCCAGGGTTCTGGAATTGAGCCCCACATCAGGCTCCCTGCTCAGCGGGGAGCCTGCTTCTCCCTCTCCCACTCCCCCTGCTTGTGTTCCCTCTCTCACTGTGTCTCTCTTTGTCAAATAAATAAATGAATAATCTTGGGGAAAAAAAATAACAGATTCTATTTTAAGTAATCTCTACACCCAATGTGGGGCTTGAACTTATAACCCTGAGATCGAGAGTTGCATGTTCCACCAGCCGAGCCAGCCAGGCGCCCCTCAAATTGCCTAAATTCTTTATATGGGTACCTCACTGTATAGTTTCCTGAAGGCTTATGCCTTACATGAGGCAATCCCTACAACACTTTGATACCCATTTTACAGATGAGGGGCCCAGGGCATCAGGCTTAGTTCACCAACGAGTAAGTAGCAGAGACGAGTCTCGAGGCCACTGGTTCCCAGCCAACACCCCGGCTTCAGCTCCTCGTTTTGGGTTCCCGTCCAGACCACTGGCTGACTCACCCTTTCCGGACACAAAACCTGACTGTCCTCTCTCCAAAGTTAGAACAAGTCCTCACTGTAGGAGTCATGCTCCAAGCTCCTCCTCTATAACAAGCAAGCATTCTTTCGGCAGCGTTTCAGACACTTTCATACGGAAGGCTCCTGGCTAAGCTCTGAGGAACAGAAGAGGAAGTGAATCGGGGTCCCTCCTGGAAGCATCTGACTGTTGGGGCCGTACTGAGCTCTGCCACGGACCTGTTGCGGGCAGCCTCACCTCACACCTGCCACCCTGAGGAGCAGCCTGAGAGGACTGCAACCCAGCAACCCGAGCTGCCTCTCCCCGGGCCCGTCTTTCCCGTCAGCATTGAGTTAGTTGTATGGTACCCACCTCCCCGCCCCCACAAATTCATTCCCACCCGAAAGCTCAGAATATGACTTTATTTAGAAACGACATCTTTGCCCATGTCACCAGAGAAGGATGTTGGGACAGAACCATCAGGGAGTTAGGGTCAACACTAAAGTCAACACCTAGTGCCCTTACGGCAAGAGGAAAGGCTCCGGAAGACACCCAGGGAGGAAGGTACAGAAGGAGGAGAGGGACAGACGCAGAGACTAAGCCTTGAGCCACAGCCGAGGGACGGTGAGGATGGCCAGGGCCACCAGAAGCTGGCAAAGGCCAGGACGCATCCTCCCCGAGAGCCCTTGAAGGGAGTGTGCACGGCCTAGTGGACACCTTGATTTTGGACTTCAGGCCTCCAGAACTTTGAGAGAATACTCTTCTGTTGTTTTGAGCCACCAAGTTTGCGATCCTTTGTTAAGGCAGCCCTAGGAAACAGACTGTCCCCCCAAGACTCTGTCCAGCAGGGCAGGGGGCACGGCCTTTCCCGAGGGCATGGCCTGCCCGTGGGCAGCTGCACTACTGCACGCACCGAGACAGGTGGAGCCTGAGCGGTCCTCCGTCTGAAGCTTAAGCCTGGAGCGCGCACACCAGCTCACACGCACGCGTGCACACACACACACACATCCACAGCCCACTCTCAACTTCTAAGAATAACGTGCCGCCCGTAAAGAGGTCCAACTTGGTCTTAGAATTGGCTGACTTGTGGGGGAGGTTCCATTGTGGTTTGGGTTGAGATTTCTTTCTTCCCTGGCATGGCTAGACAGCAGCGTGAACCGTCTCTCCAAATTCGGCCAGCCTGACATGGGAGGGCTGCTCAGCCTTGCTGCCTGAGCCCCGTGCTCGCTCGAAGGCCTGCAAACTAGAGAAGCCTGGCAGGATGCCCAACCTCGGACTGGACATGAGGAGCATTTTTCTGCCCTCTCTGGGCTCGGGGCTGCTTCTCCTGGACTGAGACTGCTGTCTCCCTGCTGGCTCACTTTCAGCACTCAAGGGTATTTTTATTAAAGTCCTCTGGAGTGTTAACACAACAAAATGTAAAACTGGTC
The DNA here is from genome assembly GCF_963455335.1 of Martes martes. Classification (NCBI taxonomy): domain Eukaryota; kingdom Metazoa; phylum Chordata; class Mammalia; order Carnivora; family Mustelidae; genus Martes; species Martes martes. Next base: position 24,730,416 of record NC_137895.1, read on the forward strand.
CCCCAGCATGTGCTTGGCTGGGCAGGGAGCTGCCAACAATGACTTCGAGCAGCCACCTCCAGCGGGAAGGGCAGGGAGCTGCAGGTGGTCTGGGAGCATGTTCTCACCCTGGCTTGGCCACCGACACTCCTGAACATCCACCTGCCCACTTGGGTCCTCACTTGCTAAAGGACGGGCAGGCAGGCAGGTTTCTCAGCTCCTGTGCGGTGCCAACACCCCGAGATGACAGACTTCTTTCTGTGCTACAGGGAAGCCCGCTTGCTTGTTTCACGCTCATCCTGCATTCATTTGGCACCACTGCATGCCAGATGCTGCACAGAACTGGACTTGGTAAGGAAAACCAGCACACGATTGGCAAGATAGGCACAAGGATGTTGGAAGAGAGTGAAGGTAATGCCGAGTGCAGACATCAGGTGGAGGAGAAGCAGAGAGGGTGTGGAGAGCAGCTGGAGTGGACCAGGCAGAAAAGGCCAAGGGAGAGCCCGGGGAAGGAAGAAGTCTGAGTAGAGGCCCAGAGAGGGTGGCAGGCTGGGGTGGTGCAGGAGAGGCAGTCAGTTAGGGGCCAGATGGTAAGGGGGTCTGGAGTCTTTCCAGGAGGCTGCAGGATGCCGGGCAGGCACACGGGCAGAGGAGGGCCATGCTTGGATCTGGCTTACATCTAGGAAGTGGGTGGGGGGAGGGTCCTGGGGCCGCCAAGCCTCCTGCTTTCAGCTGGCTCAGAACGCTGCCAGCCTTTTCCCCATTGTCATTTTGAACAAACAGGGGTTGGTCTCCCCTCTCGGCCTGCCCTTGGGCGATCATCAGCAATCTCAGGAATGCGGGGTTCAGGTCTGGGCCCGAGGCTCTATAGCTGTGTGATCGTCTGGCTTCATGATGCTGAGCACGGACCTTGGGCTCAAGCGTCGTAGACAGACAGCTCTGCCGCCTACCAGCGGTTTCATCTTGGATCTATCACTTAACCTCTCTGAAACTCAGCATCCTACCTCTAAAATGGGCCCATTACCAACTGTGACAACAGGCATTTCACATGTTAGAAGAGGAGTCCATAAATGTAAAAATATCTAGCACGGTGCTGGCTTAACACACATCCTCCGTACAAGTGCGCTTCCTCTCCGTATGTCACAAACCGGGGGTAGGAGCTGAGGTAAACCGTTGTCAGAGCACAGGCAGGAGGTGTGGGGTGGGGGTGGGAGACCCAGAGGAGCAGCTGGGCCGGTGGGTGGGTAGTAGGCGGTATGATGTGAATGTTAGGGGTTCTGTCAGTTTGTCTACACAACCACTGAATTTTCCTGCAGCTAGAAGCTGTCCAGAAGCAGGAACACTCATGCCGGCAGACCAGTGTGGGCTTGGGCAACAGCCTGACGTAAGTGGATTTGGCTAGGCGGCTGGAGCATTGGCAGCCAAACACCAAGCCCAGCAGCCCCATCAGCACAGTGTTGAAGGTACTCCCAAGACTCCGGGTGTTTCTTAGCAACTGCCCTATTTGGGGGAACACGGAGTGCCACCACGAAGCTAGCTTGGAGACATGTGCAAAACAGCTCCCCCCACCCACCACGCAGTGCCCCACCACCACCACCATGCCAACCTCCTGGCCCCCTCAGGTCAGCCGCTCATTCCCAGAGCAGTGTGACCAGACTAGAAAACCTTCCCGAGGCCATCAGCTCCCCAATCCCCCTCCCTCGCTGGGTAGCTTCCAGGACCAAAAGCTTCCAGAAAGGCCCTGGTTATCCCCTCAGCCCCCAAGCAAAAGTGTAGTTGCCATCTGTTGTACTTCAAACCATCTAAGCAGCTGACGTGACAGGAAGGGGACAAAAAAGACACCTAACAAAAACGCCAGACCCCTAACACTCAGAGCCAGAGCTGGGCACAGGGGGCAGCTTTGATGTACAAAACACTCCTGAACAGAGCCCAGGAGAGACGGGTCGTCTGTGGAATTTCACCACCAACAGAAGCCTTCCAGAAAGTTCCAGGATGCAAACGCTTGCTGGACTTTTGTTCTTTCTCCACTCTGACAGACAGTAGTACATCATTTTATCTTCATAAAATTTATTTTGGGGAATTAGAGAACTCTGCCAGGGCCAGGCTTCTTGGCACAGGCAGGCGATCTCAGATATGTATTATTAACACGAACATTTTCCTGTCGTGATTGCACACCCAATTTAAAATAAATTATCCAATTAAGCTGAGAAGGTGACGCGGTCTACTTCCAGGAATATGCTGCCAGAGACTCTGTCTTGACTGTTCTCCCCTGAACCTCTTCCAATTAAGCAGAGACCATTCGGGACACGGTGAGGATAAGCTGGGATGTTGCTGTGGAGACCGGAGGGTTTTTCATCATATCGCCGTTGCAATCTCCTGATGAGAAGGGAGCTGGCAGAGCTCGCGGCCTCCCCCTGGGAGGAATGCTCACCGCCAACAACAACAAGGACAAAAGCTCCGTTGGACAGAAAAAGGACGAGGGATTGCGTCAGCTTCCAGATCTCCTGCGGCTAGCTCCGAGAGCCTGCGGCGGGAGCCTCCTCCGGGAAGTCAGCTGCCCCGAGTGCAAGCCGGCCCTGCAGCCGGCCACGCAAGCCAGCCGTGCAGCCCCACCGGCGGGCAGATCCTGGGAGGGGCACGCACGCCCTGACCTGAAGGGGCCACAGGGCCAACTCGGGGCCGACTCAGCCAGCCCCGAGAAGTCAGTATGTGCTAACCTGGCCAAAAAGATCGGGGCTTGGGGGGACAGGGGGTGAAGCGGGACACCATCAATGCCAAGAAGAGCATGGGGAGATAAAGAGGTTTCTTTCTAAAATGCAAATCTGCCCACAGCACTCTTCCACTTCCAGCCGTCGCCATGAAGTTCCAACCGTTCCACATAACGCGCTGCATACTCCGTGCCCCACTCACTCTTCCCACCCCCTGTCCCCCTTGTTCCCTGGAGAACCCTGGGACTCCCCTGGGAAGCCAAAAGTCAAACTCCCGGCCTCATGCACATGTTGTTCCCTTCGTCAGTGCATCCCTCCCCAACATGGTCCAGCCTGATAAACCCGATCTCATTGCTCCAGGCCTGGGCAGGTGTCCTGACCTCCGGGGTCCTCCCCTCTGCCTTTACTTCCCGCCGCTGCCCTGGAAGATGCTGGCATCATGGCCAGGCTAGCACTCTGCTATAACTGCCCGCGCAGGTCTGTTTCCCCAGCCACCGCACAGCCAGCTGAGGGCAGCAGCTGTGTTTTTAAAGGTAGGGCTGAACCTGGGAAGAAAAAAAGCACAGGTGAAAGAAAGAGGGAAAGAATATCTTCTCGAGAGGGATGGAGAACTAAAAACCTCCCAGAAGCTACCGAAGAGGGGGGACAGCCGCAGCACGTCATGCCTCTCAAGCTTGGGCCCATGGGTGTGGGCACGCTCTGGGCTTTGACCTCTCTCTCCTCTCCACTCCACCAAGAGAGGTTTAAGAACGAGGTCTGGGTTGTTAACGAGTGAAAGAGTCATTAATCTCGTTCACAAAGCCAATCTCTGAGAGACATTGTAGAGGTTGTAGAAGGACCTCTAGAAGACTCCATTTCACTCTAAGAGAGATAAAAAATCAAACCATCCCCCCCCCCCCCAAATTCCAACCATCAGAACTACAACGAACAAAGCCACGTCCCAGGACACAGAGTGAGACTATGGGAAACGAGTGGGTTGGGGAGGTCTTGAACTGAGCAGGCAAGAACTAGCTGTTTTTTGGGCTCATGGGCTTGGACGCAGCCTCCTTCCTCCACCTGCACATTTCCAAGCTGACCGAGCGCCTTCGGTCCATGCCCGAGGAATACAACGGGCTGCGTCCTAACCTGGGCATCACTCCTTCCTTGGAATTCTACCTGGGTTTGCCCAGCAGCCTCTTCAAAAGCTATAAGTGGGGGCAGCAGGTCCTTGTCAGTGCTTAGCTGCAAACCCCTGACCCCCCAGCCTTCCCTGATGGCGTGTGTGACGGGCAATCCCCAGACACGCAGACAGAGGGAGGAACACCAGAGGTCTCCTATCATGGCCACAGCTAAACCAGGATGGGCTCCAAGTCCCCTATTAGAGTCATTTGCTCCTCCAGCGCAGAAGGGGACTCCTTCATCTTTGCGTCAGTGCTCCAGTGCTGGGTATGTGACAGGCCCTCCATGACACACCTATCATAGACTCTAGCTTCACACCTGTTGTTGAGTCTAGCTGCTGTCCCGGTCACACCGTTTTCCTTCAGAATGTGTGGCATTGATCACAACTTTGAAAATGTGAATGAAAGTCTGGCAGTGTCTGAAATATATGTGAAATATATATGAAACATATGACAAATGAAGTATGTCCCCCAAACAGAGATGCTGAATCCTGCCGCCCCCTCCCTGCACCTTGTACCTCTGAACGGGATCTTTAGAAATAGGGTTTTGCAGACCTAACTGAGCTAAGAGGAGGTCATGAGAGTGGTCCTAATCCAGTAGGACTGGTGTCCTTAGAAGAGGGAAATTCGGAGAGAAACACACAGGAATAACATCACGTGACAAGCCAGGCAGAAACCGGAGTGATGCGGGGGCTGCCCAAGGGACACAAGGACCTACGGCCCCCACCAGAGGCTAGGAAGAGGCAAGGAAGGATCCACCCAGAGTCTCAGAGGGAGTACGGCCCTGCTGACACTGATCTTGGACTTCTGGGCTCCACGTCTGTGAGACAATACATTTCTGTTGTTCTAAGCCACACACTTGGTGGTTACAACCGTCCAGGACACTAATCCAGTTTTGTGCTATATTAACAGGCTACTGTCAGGCAGTGCAGGGAGTTTCATCAGCCCAGATAACGGGGGGACGAGCGCTGGGGGTGTGTACTTAGCAGGTGCCTGACACTGTGCTGAGTACCTTGCACACGAGCTCACACTGAATCCTCACACCACCCGCTGAGGGAAGGTGCTGCTACGAAGCTCCCTTACCCATGGGGAAACTGACGCTCAGAAGCCGAGTGTCCACTCCAGCCCAGAGAGCGCTGAATGCAAAGCTCCTGCTGGCTGCTCCAACTGGGGGTGCTCAGAGAAGGGTGTTCCTCAGAGGCACAAGGAAGCATCATTGAAATAGTAAAGCATCTTAGTCACTGAATTTCAGAAGGGCTTCCATATACAAAGATAGGCAGTTGGGTAAAGAAACCATAGTCATCCATCTTCAGTCGCCCAGGATCTGACCTCATCCGACCTCTGGGTGTGCTCACGTAGGAAGGTGGTACACAGGTCCAAACTTTCTTCTTTGCAGTTGTCTGAATTTTTCAAATTAGCGATGAGGATCATTTCTCTGGCTAACGCTTGGTAGCACCTACTGTATTTTGAGCACGATTCTCAGAACCGACTGTGTGTGAACTCAGCTGACCTGCACCCCCACGCCCCACCACGGTACAGGCTCTACTATCAGACCCATTTTAGGAAGGAAGCTGAAACCAAGGGGAATCAGGCAAAGCACTCACAGTCACGGAGCTGGATTTACACCCAGCAGTCTAGCCCAAAGTCCATGCTGTGAACCACCTTGCTATAGTGATGGATGGTGGGGGGCTGCAGAGGGGATGGGGAGGGGGGAAGGTTCTTGAGGAATGACGATTAAAGTGTCTCAGCCCCAAACAGATACAATTAGCCCATATATCATTCGCTCTGACGCCTTCTACAAAGTACTGCACACATTTTCCACTTTTTTTTCCCTCTGTCCATGTCTAATATTCTGGAATGAGCTAAAAATATAACCTACAACAACAACAACAAAAAATAATGACATTCTCATGCTTGCAGGAAAGCTTCCCTATCAGGACACACCAAGGGAGGGGCAGTCTGAGCCAACAGTGGAGAGACGCAGGCTAGCAATGGACAGGAAAGCCAAAGGGAGAGAAGAATGCAGCCAAAAGGCTGGGGAGTCACCAACCTTAGGCCACCTGTACAGCGGACTCTGGATGGATGGACAGGACTGGAGAATGGAGGAGGGGGCTGGGGAGGACGCTGAAAGGCAGAGAGGGTCACACTGAGAGCGGGGAACCATGACGAATGCCTACAGAGCACAATGGGACACAAGGAGGAGCACGTGGCCAGGAGCTTCCCATTCACAGACCCTCCTCCATTCCGCCTCTCGGGTTAGAAACCAAACCGTGTGAGACTGCCATTTTTGTGGGGTCAAAATGGTCAGATGATGGCAATTTCTTACGGTTCAATGTATACACCTAGTCACAGAGTAACACGGGCAAGGTTGAGAAAAGTGTTAAGCATGGGGGCACCTGGGTGGTTCAGTCGGTCGAGCATCTGACCCACGATTTCAGCCAAGGTCATGCTCTCAGGCTCGTGGGACAGAGCCCCTCATTGGGCTCCGCGCTCAGCAGGGAGTCTGCTTGAGACTCTCTCTCTCCCTCTCCCCCTGCCCCTCCCCCTGCTCGCATGCGGGCTCTCTCTAAAATAATGAAATCTTTTTAAAAAGTGTTCATCACGAAATGTAAAATCTACTATAATTTTTGTAACCTTTGCATTTCTCCCCTTTCCCTCTCCCTCCCCCGCCTTCCTCTCCTCTCCTTCATTCTCTGCCCCCTCTTCTTTCCTCCCTTTGTATTTTAAGCTGTATCAGGAATCTAATGATCACACTTACTCATCATTTCAGGGCATTTCATGAGAAAGATTCAAATGCCCGTACACACACATGTGTACTGTGTACATGCCTATATAGTGTGTACATGTGTGTACCACACACACACACGCATGTATATTATATATACTTGCATGGATACCGTATTCATGTGGACATGTGCTGTGTGCACATATGCATATTAGCATGTGCACTGCATACATGCACAGGTACATTGGGCATGCACACATATATTGGCTGCACATATGTGTTGTGCACACACATATATTGTGTGCACATGCATGCACACTGCATGCATGTACATTGCATGCATGCACATGTGCATGGCACACCTGTGTGTAGTGCACGCACATGTGCAATGTGTACATGCGTGTAGCACACACATATCATGTGTCCATGCGTGTGTCTTGTGTACATGTGAGTGTACCATGTACAAACCTGGGTACTATGTACACGTGGAAGGAAGGACATAAAGTGTCCTCCCGTGGTGGCCACGCCTGTGTGACTCGCTGGACAAGAGCTGCTCCTGCCCTCACTGTTCACACAAGCTGGCTGCTCACAGGTCACGTGGCCAAACCTCAGGCTCAGCACCGATGGGAGAAGAAAGGGACAAGAGGGCAAGGAGGTCACAGCGGCCACTCGGACCCCGGACCCAATGGTAGCAGGGCCGTGCGGTAATGCAGGGCTCAGTAAGAAACGAAAATCACCTCCGTGCAACGTGATTGCCTCCTCGAAACTCGGGTGTTCAGGAGGCAAAGAAAATGAATGGCCCAGAAGGTAGGGTGTTTGCCTTGTGGCCAGGAATGCAGGCAGACAAGTCAGGTTCAAGTCTGAGGCTACTGCTTCCTGGAGAGGCTGCGGGTCCAGCAACCGGGGCTGCTGAGTTTAAATGAGGCGAGGGGCGGGAAGTGCCCCCACAGCTCCAGGCCTTAGACACAGAAGGTACCAAAGCGTGCTGGGCGACTAAAGGCCCTGAACCTGCTCTCCCCAGAAAGTCAGAAAGTCTGCCCAAGGGAGAGCAGGTGTCGTCTCCATAGGAATGGCTCTACCGGCCTTTGGAGGAGTCCCTTCAGCCCACCGTCTCCCTTCATGCTGAAGACCCAGCATCCTTAGCCCCGGTGCCTGGGCCACAAGGAGAGTCGCAGGTACTGAGACAGGGCCCCTAATCTTTGATGTCTTGAATTAAAACAATGACATTTTTCTAGTCTCAAAGCCAGGCTTTTAGGCACCCTGCCAACAGGCAAGACGACTGTTTTCCTTCAGAGGGCTCCCCCTCCCCCACATTCCCATTGTGTAACTTAGAACCTGGGGAAAAATGCAAAACAATAAACCATCTGCGAGTCTTTCAGACGGTGCAATTTGCAAGAAATGCTTTTACTTCTTCGTAGGACTCTGCATTAAGCCAGGACTAATTAATTGCTACATTAAAGGAAAGCACCTTTAACATTTCAATGACATAATCATATGTAATTACGATCATATAAAGGAACACTTTATAATTAATGATGTCTCCACTTCCTGAAATGTGTAATCCTTCTGTCTTGAATTCCAAAGAGGTTGGCAAAAGGCAGGCACTAAATATAGATCAGGAACTAATATTTAAATCAGCTTTTAATTCACCTTTCAAGACGAACGGCAAATCCAGAACAAAAGCTTACCCTTATTAGGACTCTTAAGTCTTTGTGTCTGTGGGGCTAAATATACAGCACCAACAGATCCTCACAGAGAGGGCCAAAATTACAGGCCTGAAATGATTACCTCTGAAGAGCAATAATTTTGCCCTCGCAGCCACATTAACTGCTTTTCCAGAAATGCATTAGAACTCACCCCAACTGTCCTTGCTTGGCAACTGGGCTGTGTCACCACTTAACAAAGTGCTCTGTCTCCTCTCTGTGACTTAAAAAGGAAAATGGCTTTCCTTTTAATTAGGGAAATTTCCCAAAGGTGCAAAGCCCGGGGTGGTAGCGAGCATCGTTCTAAGCATTGAACGTGTTTATCTTCATAACAATCCCAAGATGGCACTAGTATGATCCCCCTCGTATAAATGAGGACACTGAGGCCCTGAGCTGCTAAATAACTTGCCCAAGCTACCAACATCCCAGGAAGGACCCATCTGAGTGAACGGCAGACCGGTCGGGATGCGCAGACTTTCTAGATCTTAACATTCGTTCTGTCACTCAAGCAACTGACAATAAGGGAGGCCTGAGAACCTCCCGACGACTAATTTCTGCTGTGAGCAAATGTATGCAGCAACCTCTAAGGGAAAATGTAGACCGAACAAAATTTGACCCATAGGAACAAAGAGCTTCTAGGGGAAAAAAAAAAAAAAAAAAATCCCTATGGCACAGCTTTCCCTTCCACCAGAAAAGCCTGCATAAATTGCCTCCATTTGACGTTTCTCATTTGCTTCATGGTCCACGACTATCTGCTTTCACCCGGGAAAGGTGCAGGCGGCGCTCCACGCACGCGAGGCTCGAGGGTTTACCTTGTCATAGTAGTATCGAAGGGCTCTGCTCAGCTTATCGTAGTTCATGTTCGTTTTGTTCTTCCGGAGGCCCCACAGTTTGGCCACTTCTTCTGCCTTGAGGAGCTTGAATTCACCATCGTTGGAGGTCCAGCAGATCAGATGCTCGTGTTTCTGGTCCAGCAGCAGCTGCAACAGGAACTGCCACAGCGTGATCGCACTCTCCATACCTGCGGGGAGAAGGCGGGCGGAGCCGTCAGCGCCGGTGCCCCCCGGACGGCGGACGGCGGACGGCGGCGCGGAGGCCTCGGCCGGGCGCCTCGGGGCTCCGGCCCTCCCTCCCGCAGGGAACCCAACCAAACACCGCTTGGGCGTCGACCCCACAGGCCACTCGGACTCTGGAGCCTTCTGGAGGCATTTTTGTAAACAGCCTCGATTCAGAAATACCAGGAAGTCCTGCGAACCCTGTAGTCACGACACGCGTCCCCTCCAGCCACCGGGTGGCATCGGGAGGAACGTGAAAGCGATTCACGAGCTCGCCCTTGCACGATGAGTCCCCATTCCAGAGAGTCCCCTCTTAACACCAGGGCCTGTTCCCGCCCAGACCCTTGACTGCTTTGTTGGTCAGTCTCGGAGCCCGTGATCTGCTGTGAATCTGGACCCCATGACGAGTGGGGGCTGGGCTCTACCCGTCAGCGTGACTACATGCCGCGCTGCCCAGGGAAGGGTCTCTGCGGGCTGCTCGGCGTCCTCCCCGGACTTCGAAACGGAGCGCGGTGCCACATGTCTCAGGGGCCCAATGGACAAAGCTCTGTGAACTGAAGGGTCACCACCGCCACGTGGAGAGCCCTTCGCTTCACCAGATGTTTGTCCTGTTACAGATCAAACCCATGGCCACACCCGCTCCGATGGGAAAAGCGTTTTTCCCAGCTATGTATGACAGGATTAGAAAATACTCTTTTCCTTTGACTCTGGTGTGGACTTTGTAAGGGCTTTTCCTTCTGTCTAAAATGCTGTTCCCTAGCCTTGGAGCCTGGTAAACTCCTACTTACCTGTGATGACCCAGTTGTGAGGGAACTTTCCTGAAGAAATTTTTTCCCCTCTCCCCCGCGTCGTTCCTTATCTTCAGACATTTGAGGACTTTCATGGCAACGGGTACTGATTCTACTACTAATACTAATGCACTTATTATATCCACGGTTGTTAAAGTGGTAAGTGACCAGGATTAAGGGGGGCAATTCATCATGACAAGCACGGAGTGACATCCGCACCTGCTGAGTCACTGTGTCGTACACATGAAACGAACACTGCAGGTTAACTATCACGGAATGGAAATAAGATTTAAAAAATAAAAATAAATCCTCTCCACGAAGGGGGAAGAAAACTTTCATTGCATGAGGAAAGAGGTGGTTGGGCTGGTCTCAAAAGCTGTACCTCGGGTCCCCTGTCACAGCTGGACACACCGAGTGCCCCGGCTTTCAATCTGGGCTGAGTGGGGGGTGAGTTGAGGGGTGCCGGGTTGAGGAAGCCAGGGATGAGCAGAGGGTGGAAAATTGGCTTCCAGCTGGAGAAAGTTTCAAATGCAAGCTGGGGGTGGGGACCGAACCAGAGAGCACTAGGGTCCCCCACAAGGAGAGCAACAAGGAGATGCCGAAGCCGAGGGGTACTGAGCAAGGGGCATGAGTCCAGGACACCTGGTAGCCAGGATAACTTCCTTCCAGGACCCCTTTGGGCCACTGGTTGTGTCAATTCCACAACACCTCCCCCGCATCTTCTTAAAGGGGCAGGCTTCAGGTGGACAAGTTACTTGTCTCCCACATGGGGACGGACGAGTCACCATCCAACAAGCACTCACTTCTTTCTTCCTTTTCACATGTTTAGCCAAAAGAACACATTTATTTTTTTTCTCTAAGCAACCATGGGCTTTTCAGTTCAAGGAAAGCAGATTAGGAATGATCTCCAAAAACCCATAAGGCATTTTATTTATGGCTTTTTAAAGGAGATAGTCTTTCCAGAAATGAATCTTCACCACCATGGCCACTCGGTCTGTGAGACAGTAAATCATGTCACTGTTAGATCAAAACCGCCCCTGCATCTCAAGAGTCTCATAAGCACAACTGTCGTGATGTGTGGCAGCGGCTGGCCCGGGTTCCCAATATGACCCACCCTCCTGATTATTTGTGGATAAGCCACAGGCTTGCTTCTCATCATTGGCACTAAGAATTGCGAACAGGCGTCTCAAATTTTTTGGTATTCTTTTGGCCAAACACTTCAGACAGTAAGCTTTAAAATATCTTGGAACTTCAAGCAGATGCTTGAAGGCTGCCTGTGGGTCTGGAAGTCTGGAGGGCAGGGGCGGCTGGGCCTCTGGCTCAGGCACCAGGGAGGAAGGCGGTCAGCCACCTGCATGTTAATGGACTCAAACCAACATGTTCCAGATGGGACAAAGGAAACCTACCTGTGTATTTGAATGTATTTACACTGACTGCTTCTACCAACCAGGACTCCTAAAGCCTCTGGTGCTGCCTGAAACCCCCATGCATGGGACCCCAACCTCAGTATGGGAACCATGTTCTCTGGGCATAAGTTAGGAGGATGAAACGTTCCCCATCTTCCGCCCCTTCTCCTATTGAAGTGACCACACACCCGTGCACGAGGGCGGGTGCAGTTCTTTCTCCCACCCCACCGAAATTTGGCCTTGACCGTATGACTCCATCTGGCCAATGCAATGTTCACTGGAAGGCATGACCATGCTGATTCTGAGCCAAGGTCTAAGAAGCGCCACATGTTTGCACTTTTCCTCTCATGCTCCTGTCACTGCTGTGAGGCTACTGCCCCGAAATGAGACACATGGAGCCAACATGAACTCAGCCCAAAGCCTGGAGCCCGGGCCCATGAACCACAGGCTAAGGCAGCATCCCTGATGCACATTGCAGGAAACAGAAGTGCCATGGTGCACCAAGGACGCGTGGGGCCATTTGTCAGGTGGCACCATGGCAGCCAAAGTTGACTATGACAACGTCCAATGTCTCTGCTTCAAAAACTTCTCTCTTCCAAGGAGTGCCATCATCTTCACACTGCAGGGTCGCATTCACAATCGTGAGGTGCGTCTAGACATGAAAAAAAAACACGCTGCACGGTGCCGGGGGGGGGGGGGGTTGGCTGACCAAATCTTATTGCAAGGGCCAACAGCTGGCCAAGGGGCCACCAGGGCCTTAGAGAAAGGTAGAAGAAGGAAAGAAAAGAGGGAGATAAACAAGAGTAGAGGAGCAAGTGGTGGGGGTGGGGCCCCACATCAGGGGCCCCTGGATTTCTGGAGTAGAGGAAATGGGCCAAGGGAAGGCACAGAGCTGTGAACCGGACTTCACAGAGCTACCCCTGCCACGTGCTTGGAGACCAGCAGGGTGGGCCTTGGAACCTTCCCTTCCCACCGCACCCCCCCCCGCACCCCCCCCCCCGAGCTCTCCCACACTGAGGTGTCACAGTCAGGCGACCTCTGAGGACTGGAGGATTCCTTAGAAGTGTGACTGCCTTCATATCTCTCAATAGTTACCCTGAATGTTAATGGGCTCAATGCCCCAATCAAAAGACACAGGGTATCAGAATGGATAAAAAAACAAAACCCATCCATATGCTGCCTACAAGAAACTCATTTTAGACCCGAAGACACCTCCAGATTTAAAGTGAGGGGGTGGAAAACAATGTACCATGCTAATGGACATCAGAAGAAAGCTGGGGTGGCAATCCTTATATCAGATCAATTAGATTTTAAGCCAAAGACTATAATAAGAGATGAGGAAGGACACTATATCATACTCAAAGGGTCTGTCCAACAAGAAGATCTAACAATCTTAAATATCTATGCCCCTAACATGGGAGCAGCCAACTATATAAACCAATTAATAACAAAATCAAAGAAATACATCAACAGTAATACAATAATAGCAGGGGACTTTAACACTCCCCTCACTGAAATGGACAGATCATCTAAGCAAAAGATCAACAAGGAAATAAAGGCCTTAAATGACACACTGGACCAGATGGACATCACAGATATATTCAGAACATTCCATCCCAAAGCAACAGAATATACATTCTTCTCTAGTGCACATGGAACATTCTCCAGAATAGACCACATCCTGGGTCATAAATCAGGTCTCAATCGGTACCAAAAGATCGAGATCATTCCCTGCATATTTTCAGACCACAATGCTCTGAAGCTCGAACTCAATCACAAGAGGAAATTTGGAAAGAACGCAAATACATGGAGACTAAACAGCATCCTTCTAAAAAATGAATGGGTCAACCAGGAAATTAAAGAAGAATTGAAAAAATTCATGGAAACAAATGATAATGAAAACACAACAGTTCAAAATCTGTGGGACACAACAAAGGCAGTCCTGAGAGGAAAATATATAGCAGTGCAAGCCTTTCTCAAGAAACAAGAAAGGTCTCAAATACACAACCTAACCCTACACCTAAAGGAGCTGGAGAGAGAACAACAAAGAAAGCCTAAACCCAGCAGGAGAAGAGAAATCATAAAGATCAGAGCAGAAATCAATGAAATAGAAACTAAAAAAACAATAGAACAAATCAACAAAACTAGGAGCTGGTTCTTTGAAAGAATTAATAAGATTGATAAGCCCCTGGCCAGACTTATCAAAAAGAAAAGAGAAAGGACGCAAATAAATAAAATCATGAATGAAAGAGGAGAGATCACAACCAACACCAAAGAAATACAAACAATTATAAGAACATACTACGAGCAACTCTATGGCAACAAATTTGACAACCTGGAAGAAATGGATACATTTCTAGAGATGTATAAACTACCACAACTGAACCAGGAAGAAATAGATAACCTGAACAGACCCATAACCAGTAAGGAGATTGAAACAGTCATCAAAAATCTCCAAACAAACAAAAGTCCAGGACCAGACGGCTTCCCAGGGGAATTCTACAAAACATTTAAAGAAGAATTAATTCCTATTCTCCTGAAACTGTTCCAAAAAATAGAAATGGAAGGAAAACTTCCAAACTCATTCTATGAGGCCAGCATCACCTTGATCCCAAAACCAGACAAGGATCCCACCAAAAAAGAGAATTACAGACCAATATCCTTGATGAACACAGATGCGAAAATTCTCACCAAAATACTGGCCAATAGGATCCAACAGTACATTAAAAGGATTATTCACCACGACCAAGTGGGATTTATTACAGGGCTGCAAGGTTGGTTCAACATCCGCAAATCCATCAATGTGATACAATACATTAATAAAAGAAAGAGTAAGAACCATATGATACTCTCAATAGATGCTGAAAAAGCATTTGACAAAGTGCAGCATCCCTTCCTGATTAAAACTCTTCAAAGTGTAGGGATAGAAGGCACATACCTCAATATTATCAAAGCCATCTATGAAAAACCCACCGCAAATATCATTCTCAATGGAGAAAAACTGAAAGCTTTTCCGCTAAGGTCAGGAACACGGCAGGGATGTCCGTTATCACCACTGCTGTTCAACATAGTACTAGAAGTCCTAGCCTCAGCAATCAGACAACAAAAAGAAATTAAAGGCATCCAAATCGGCAAAGAAGAAGTCAAACTATCACTCTTTGCAGATGATATGATACTATATGTGGAAAACCCAAAAGGCTCCACTCCAAAACTGCTAGAACTTATACAGGAATTCAGTAAAGTGTCAGGATATAAAGTCAATGCACAGAAATCAGTCGCATTTCTTTACACTAACAACAAGACAGAAGAAAGAGAAATTGAGGAGTCAGTCCCATTTACAATCGTACCCAAAACCATAAGATACCTAGGAATAAATCTAACCAAAGAGGCAAAGAATCTATACTCAGAAAACTATAAAGTACTCATGAAAGAAATTGAGGAAGACACAAAGAAATGGAAAAATATTCCATGCTCATGGATTGGAAGAACAAATATTGTGAAAATGTCTATTTTACCTAAAGCAATCTACACATTTAATGCAATCCCTATCAAAATCCCATCCATTTTTTTTAAAGAAATAGAACAAATAATCCTAAAATTTATATGGAACCAGAAAAGACCTCGAATAGCCAAAGGAATATTGAAAAAGAAAGCCAAAGTCGGTGGTATCACAATTCCAGACTTCAAGCTCTATTACAAAGCTGTCATCATCAAGACAGTATGGTACTGGCACAAAAACAGACATATAGACCAATGGAACAGAATAGAGAGCCCAGAAATAGACCCTCAACTCTATGGTCAACTAATCTTCGACAAAGCAGGAAAGAATATCCAATGGAAAAAAGACAGCCTCTTCAACAAATGGTGCTGGGAAAATTGGACAGCCACATGCAGAAAAATGAAACTGGACTATTTCCTTACACCACACACGAAAATAGACTCAAAGTGGATGAAGGACCTCAATGTGCGAAAGGAATCTATCAAAATCCTTGAGGAGAATGCAGGCAGCAACCTCTTTGACCTCCACCGCAGCAACTTCTTCCTAGGAACATCGCCAAAGGCAACAGAAGCAAGGGCAAAAATGAACTATTGGGATTTCATCAAGATCAAAAGCTTTTGCACAGCAAAGGAAACAGTTAACAAAACCAAAAGACAACTGACAGAATGGGAGAAGATATTTACAAACGACATATCAGATAAAGGGCTCGTATCCAAAATCTATAAAGAGCTTATCAAACTCAATACCCAAAGAACAAATAATCCAGTCAAGAAATGGGCAGAGGACATGAACAGACATTTCTGCAAGGAAGACATCCAGATGGCCAACAGACACATGAAAAAATGCTCCACATCACTCGGCATCAGGGAAATACAAATCAAAACCACAATGAGATACCACCTCACACCAGTCAGAATGGCTAAAATTAACAAGTCAAGAAATGACAGATGCTGGCGAGGATGCGGAGAGAGGGGAACCCTCCTACACTGTTGGTGGGAATGCAAGCTGGTGCAACCACTCTGGAAAACAGTGTGGAGGTTCCTCAAAAAACTGAAAATAGAGCTACCTTACGACCCAGCAATTGCACTCCTGGGTATATATCCTAAAGATACAAACGTGGTGCTCCGAAGGGGCACGTGCACCCGAATGTTTATAGCAGCAATGTCCACAATAGCCAAACTGTGGAAAGCGCCTAGATGTCCATCAACAGATGAATGGATAAAGAAGATGTGGTATATACACACAATGGAATACTATGCAGCCATCAAAAGACATGAAATCTTGCCATTTGCGACGACGTGGATGGAACTAGAGGGTATCATGCTTAGCGAAATAAGTCAATCGGAGAAATATAACTATCATATGATCTCTTTGATATGAGGAAGTGGAGATGCAAGGTGGGGGGGTTTGGGGGGAGGTAGGAAAAGAAAAAATGAAAAGATGGGATTGGGAGGGAGACAAACCATAAAAGACTCAATCTCAAGAAACAGACTGAGGGTTGCGGGGGGGAAGGGGGACGGGAGAGGGTGGTGGGGAAATGGACATTGGGGAGGGTATGTGCTATGATGAGTGCTGTGAAATGTGTAAACCAGACGATTCACAGACCTGTACCCCTGGGGATAAAAATACATTATATGTTTATTAAAATAAAAAAATTAAAAAAAAAAAAAAAAGAAGTGTGACTGCCACCACTCTATAGGAGGGGACCTTGGCATCAAGCCACTCTTGCTTAAAGCACAGCGAGCTGGGTGCTGGGGTCCTCATTCTCGCATTCTCCAGCTCTGCTGGCCACTCCTTTGTCCTCACTGGTCTTCCAGTTTCGATGACTGTAGAGCACACACATCTGTATTGTTGGAAATCCCAGCCACACGCGACTCAGAAACCCGTCCCTGGGAGTTTATAATCACACCTACGAACAGGTTGCCCCCTTCTACCCTGGGCAGAGGTAATTCTGGGATACAGGGGGGCCTGCGTGGCTCCAGACCCTCCCAGCCCTCTGGGCGCTCATCACCCAGGTGATTAAAACACGTTAAAACAAGAGCCTATGTGGGCAATGGGGGACGGAGGCTCCCAGCTGACATCCCTGCGATGGTTCTCTCCATTCAAGGGCACTCGCTGTACTGCTTTTAGTTCCAATCCTAATTTATTTTAATTACGATTAAATACATTTAATCAACATTTACACAGTTGTTTCCACATACAATTATGCTCACAATCTATCACCTCTGCCTGCGACAAATTCTGCCCCCCTCTGGGACACTGGAAAAGTGTCCATGACTGGGAAGCGTGCCCTTCCAGCAACGACCAACACTGAACATATTCGCAAGTTCATCCAAATGAGTACTTCTATCACCAGAGAAAAGCTTTAAAATTAATTCTTTTCTTATTCTTTGACACCTAGAATCTTTAATAAAGCACTCGGTCTTAAAATGCAGGTACAATAAAGCCCAATTTCTCTGGCTGCCATCCTAAGGAACGTGGGCAATCCAGAGAGCATACTCTAGCTCTTAATAAGCAAAAAGTTCAAGAAAGTGTTGATACCTGAAGTTTACGTTTGATATATTATTATGCAAACAGAGACCTGCTTTCAGTTAAAATATTTCCTCAGCTAACCTCCTGCAGCGGAGTCCCCACAATCCCCTGCTTAAAATATGCAGAACACATGAAAGAAATTGCTACAGATCTTTTAAAAATATTCCCCAAATCAAATTTTTGCTCATTAGAAAATGCTTCTCTTTCCCCTTCCCCTGCCCAGACCTGATTTTGAACGTACACAGTTTTGTCTGGTCTCGTCACGCCATTCTTTATGCAAAAATCAAACTCTGCACTTCAATATTTAGGAGATCAGTCCACTTCTGATCTTACAAGAAGAGCTGCCCCCCAGCATCAGGCACTTGGCCTTCCTCTGGCTTCCCCTCAAAGAGGACAGTCCCGGCCCGGCCAGACCCACCTCCAGAACAAAGCCACCCGCTGGTTGTCCCAGCTCTTCTCTCCCTTTGTAATTTACAGCCCAGATCTCTCCACACACGGAAGTTTCCTTAGATATTTAAAACAGTTTGTCCAATTTGAATAACACACATACTTCCTTTTAAAGGAGCAAGGGGGAAAAAACAGGTTCCCTGTGTTGACAGATGATTTTCATTAAAACTCTTACTATATTCTCCCTTCAATATAAATACTGGACATAAGCTCCTTAAGGTTTATGATTCTTACATAATGATAAAACAACGTTTACAAAGCAGATGCCTCCCGTGTCCCATTCAAACTACTGATTAATTTTACATGTGACAGATGATGTTTTGCTGAAAGATGTCCCAAATTCACAGCAAGGTTATGGCAATGACTGAGCCAATGAAGCCCTTTTGAGTAAGATGTGTTTATACCACTATACCCTATAAAGATTCAATTCTCTCCCCACCTCTTTCAAAATATATATATATATATATATTTTTTTTTTGAGCGTTCACATTATGCCAAACACCATCTGGGTATTTGGGAGGGATCAGTGAACAGAAGAGACGAAGACCTCTGTCCTCATGCAGCTCACATCCCAGCGGGAGAAGACAGGCCGTAAACAACAACATCGGAATATTGACTATAGTGTCGGGAGAACAGCTCTACAGGAAAACACAGCCAGAGCAGGTTAAGGGGGTGGGCACCTGGGCGGGGGGTGGGGCGGGCTTGAGCAGAAGATCACAGAGAACCTTACTAAGAAGCTATGGGTTGAGAAATTCCTTTGTTAAAACAATTCTGGGGGTACCTGTGTGGCTCAGTCAGTTAGGCATTTGCCTCCAGCTCAGCTCATGATCCCAGGGTCCTGGGATCCAGTCTGAGTCGTGCATCAGCAAGGAGTCTGCTTCTCCCTCTCCCACTCCCACTCCCCCTGCTTGTGCTCTCTCACTCTCTCTCCGTCAATAAAGAAAATCTTTTTTTTTTTTTAATTTTCAAAATGAGTAACATCATTGCTCTCATATAGATTAAAAAATGAAGACATGGTAAAGATTTTATTTTACTCACTAATCAAGGAGGGAACTAGGCAGACCTTGTAACAAGTTTAAAAATATCCAAACGACAGAAACATTTGTAGATCAGAAACACGGAAATGAATGCACACAGCCGGCAAACCTGAGGGTGGGAGAGAAGTCAACTGAGCGCTCAGAGAGAAAGACAGAATAGAATTTGCATATCTATAGACAATAGCTACTTTGCTGTCACTTATCTATAATTAACAGAGTTGTAAATTAGCTTCCCGAAAATCAGAACCACATCACCCAGAGGGTGCAGTGTTTCACGGAAGCACAATTATTCCCTACAACCTGCAGCGGTGAGGGAGTGAGCCACTTTGTCTGGAAGGTTACAGGGGGGTAAGAGCAGACTCGGGAGCCAGCCCCTCTGCTTTCCAATTCAAGTACCAGTCCTGTCTGGCTGTGGGACTTTGCCTAAATTTCTTAACCTTTCTGTGCCTCACAATCTTAAGTAGAATGGGGATGGTGATAATAAAAATCTCTCTTTTACAAGGCTGTTGTAAGGATCACTCGAATTACTCATCATGCCCTTGACCTACACCTGCTACCTGGTGTTATTGAAATGTTTACTATTATTTTTTAAGCAACAAGGAAACCTCTTCATAGAGCGTGTTGTGAGGTCGTTTAGCTTTCACGTAGCTCAAAGGTGTCATTTAGATATTGTATCACCTTGGTTTTTTTGTTCATTAGGCAATGACCCCAGTGAAGTCACTGGAATCCAAGGAGAATCTTCAGCTTTTTGGGGACAGTTTATATGCTTATATGGTTTTTTAGACTATCATCAAAAATGAAAGGACAGGGACGCCTGGGTGGCCCAGTTGGTTAAGCCGCTGCCTTCGGCTCAGGTCATGATCCCTGGGTTCTGGGATCGAGTCCCGCATCGGGTTCCTTACTGAGCAGGGAGCCTGCTTCTCTCGCTGCCTCTGCCTGCCTCTCTGCTTGCTTGTGTGTTCTATCTCTCTCTCTCTCTGGCAAATAAATAAAATCTTAAAAAAAAATTTTTAAAAAAAAAATGAAAGGACAAAAATATATTTTTTTTAATTCTGAGAAAACTCAGATCCCTGCACACATATTTGCTGACTCCGGCTTAAGAAACACTGGTTCTGGACACTTGGCCAGAGGCCTCCCAGCTGCTATGAGCCCATGGTTGCCCACACCTCCCCTGGGGCTAATTCCACCCCACTTCTCATGCTCCTGGAGGGGGCAGGGCAGAGAGTCACACAGATGAAAGCTACTGGATCAGAAAAAGAGAAGTGTTCTAAAGTGACATTCTAAGGGACATCTGTGACAACATGCTTATGACCGCTAGTCCGAGAGCCCACACAGGTAGTTTCCCCAGGCCCGTCCAGGCAGCAGATGCGGAGAGGAGGGGGCAGAGCTGGCCACCCTTAGGGCTTGTCTTCTGGTCCCAGAGAGAGACACCTAAGCAGACTGTGCCTTACCTTCCAGTCCCATTCTGTGTCTTCAACTCTTTTGTTTTTAAAGACTGCAAATAGTATCCTTGATTTATTCTCTAATCCAGATGGAGCCGCACAGAGAAGGGTGCAACATACTGGACGCAGCAATCACGGTCACCAGCCCCGCTGCCCTCCTCTGCCTCCTTGAGAGCCACCGGACCGCATGGCAATGCCCCAGGTTCAGCCTCTCCACATCCCTCCCTCCAGTCAAGGGCACTGGCCCCCAGTACCTCCCCCACTCCCCGAACACTTCCTTTGGCCCCTGGGGGTCCAATGAACACCCTGCACAAAAAAAGAGACAGCTGTTCCCTCCCCAGGGCAGGGAAAGACCTGCACTCACCAACAGGGGGAGACCAGTAAAACGCAGCAATCATCCTGATGCCAAACCAGGTGCCTCAAACAATAGGCATGAAGGGCTAAGAAGACCGGAAGGCCACCCGGCTCCTCCCACATGAAAGCAACATACACGTACACACACACACACACACACGTACACATGGGTGCACACACACTCATGCCACAAATCTTTTCAGCATTTCTCACGGTCTGCCTCACAGAGTTAATCATTCATTCATTCATTCATTCACTCATCTATATTTTCTAATCCTAAGAGCCTTATCTTTGCCTTCTGTGTACACAGCCTGTACTTTTATTAACCCGTCACCCTCCATCAAGCCCTTTCCCTGTATTATCTCATTTAATTCATACAACACCTCCAGGAGTTAAATACATTTTCTGTTCCCACTTTGTAGATGAGCAAATAGAGGACCAGCCATGGAAGAACAGGGGCCCTAGAACAGTCTATCCAGTATGTGTTCAACACACCAGTGCTAACTGTTGGTC
Source organism: Martes martes (assembly GCF_963455335.1). Lineage (NCBI taxonomy): Eukaryota > Metazoa > Chordata > Mammalia > Carnivora > Mustelidae > Martes > Martes martes. The sequence goes on from NC_137895.1 coordinate 24,751,761, forward strand.
ACCGGCCCATGACAGGAGTACAGAAACCAAGAATAAGTGTATGGAGACTTCTACTGCCATTTGGCATTATCACTATACCCCATATGTGATCCATGTGGGTTCATCTTACTGGCACAAACTAGACACTAGTCAGAATTGTGAAGTAGGACCACAGTAACATGTTTGATATTCAAGGTTTTTCAAATGTAACCCAAAAGTATACAAAAATCTAGAATTCACTGATTTCATTAAAAGATTTAAATATAACTATAACTTTATAGGAAAAATTATGGGAACTGGCAACTAACCAAGGAGTTACTGTAAATGCAATATTTGCTTTTAGATGAATGTTAAAAAAAAATTAATATCCCGAGTTTGTGGAAACGGGGTTGCAAAATCTCTTTTCTAGTGCTGTCAACATAGCTCTGTGAGACTGGCTTCTCTCCAATATAATTGAAAAAAAAACACAAGAATAGTTTAGATACATCATCTGCAAGTAGCATTATTGTATCCAACCTAGATTGAATTCATTAATGAGCAAGAACCAAACTCTTACTCCATGCAAAGTTCAGTGCTAACAAATATGGTGTGTGTTCAAAGTGTGCTTATAGGCATTTAATACAGGGACTCTCTAGCTCACTTGCAAACTTTTTATTTGGTTTAAATTACTACATAGCAAAAAGTTTCCAGTATTAATAATGATCCATATTAATTGCCTTTGCATGCACTTTCAGTGACTATGCAGTTTTTTGTAATTTTTCCTCATTACACTTATTCTATTTATTGAAATGTCATTTCATGCCGTAAAGTCTACCATTAAAAATCGGGCTGCTATTTTGGTATCTTTGTTCTTTATTTTTCTTGTATGTTCCAAAATTATCAGTCCACAGTTTCTCAGAAATTTTTAAAAAGTAGTCCCTTTCCACTGATGGCTTGAGAAGTACTGGTCCCAAATGCTGACTCAGTGAGTACGGACCTTTGTTTTGCTTACTGACCTATCCTCAGTTTAGATCAGTGACAGGTCACCCTGGACACCCACCAAACATTTGTCTCATGAGTGAATGAATAAATAAAACTGCAGTTAGCTCATGCCACAGCCTATGCCCTTACCTGCTCTGTAACACTGCAGGGAACATGCCCGAGAATCAGGATTAGGCTCTTTGGAGAAGGCTTTCCAGAGGGAGGGAGGGTGGGTGGGTAAAATTTTAAAGGGGTGAGAGGAGAGAAGCAGAAGTCCCCCACAGCAGGCCTGGAAGCATCAGCAAAGGCTAAAGCAAGAATTGGTCTGGGGGGCTGGAAGGAAATACACCTGCAATTTACCCAGAGGCAACTTCCGCACCCCCCCCCCACTTGGAGCCTGAAGAACAGAAGTCACCCAGGAGCAGGGGTTCTGTGCTCCCTTCCATTCCACCAAGCCTGCAGCAGCTGACAGAAGCCTCGCTTCTACCCACCACTGCCAGCACTGCCTGGGCCCCCTGAATCTGCGCCCTGAGGCCAACTCACAGTGAACCCTATAGTGTAAGTGAATCTCAGAGACCCACTCTTTGCTAGGGGTCCTGGTAATTTTGTATTTCTAACTTGAAAGAGGTGGTTCAAAGACAGTCTCTTCAAAATACTTAAGCTTCAAGTCCCACAAAACCTAGACGTGCCCCTGGGGAAATCTCTTCACAGTGGCTCTTTACTCCCAGAAGCTGCTTTCCCTCCTCTCGGAAGTGGGCCTTCTATCTGTCTGCCACAAGGTGGCGCCAGACATCTGGCTGCGAGATGCGGCTGCCCAGACTCTCTATGCAAAGGAGGTGGTTTTTGCTGCCATTCTTAGAAGTCGAAATACCAACTTACTTGTTCTTCTTTCTATTGATGGCAACCTAACACTTCTCTTTGCATGTTCCTGGTTTCATTTTTAAAGTTACACTAAGATGGGAGTTGAGGGGACAGAATTATTTGATTTTCTAAAGCTTACATATTGTGGGAACTAAAGAAACTGGCCGACGTTAAAAAAAAAAACAATACACAAACCACAATTTTAGTCAGAAATTAATGGACTCAAGGAGGAGAAAAACTTCTGTGTACGAAGCAAACAAAGCAGGTGCTCCATAAGTATGTCTTTTCGCTTGCTAAAACTTGAATGGTTAGAGAAAGGAGGCTGAATGTTAACACTGTTAATGTTATAAATTCTCTTAATTTCCACTCCTCTGCCCAGAGCAGCACCTACTAAGTGTTTGTATACCATTATATTATCAATGTCCAAGAGAAAAGGCAGAAACCGTTTCATTATATAAAACAAAGCTTACGTACCTAAGTCAAGGAATTGGAAAACAACAATTTGTATTATTTGAGATCGGCAGTTAACTCAGCACCGAGTACCTTTAAAGCATTAAGTAAGTAAGGACAGCATTTGTAACTATGCAGCCCACACTTGAAGTCTTTTTTACTATTTTTTTTTAAGATTTTATTTATTTATTTGACAGACAGATCACAAGTAGGCAGAGAGGCAGGCAGAGAGAGAAGGGAGAAAGCAGGAAGCAGGCTCCCTGCTGAGCAGAGAGCCCCGGGGCTCGATCCCAGGACGCTGGGATCATGACCTGAGCCGAAGGCAGCGGCTTTAACCCACTGAGCCACCCAGGCGCCCCCTTTTTTACTATTTTTATGAGCTGGAATAAAGATTCTATTTTTTAAAAGATTTTATTTATTTGACAGAGAGTGAGAGAGAGAGAGCACAAGCAGGGGGAATAGCAGAGGGAGAGGGAGAAGCAGGCTCCCCGCAGGGCTCCATCCCAGGACCCCCAGATCGTGACCTAAGCCAAAGGCATATGCTTAACTGACTGAGCCACCCAGGTGCCCCTACTTAAATTACTTAAATTTATTTTCAAAAGATATTTTCATTATCATCAACCACTACATGTAAAAAAATAAATAAATAAATAAAAAGCCAATCTGTGAGGCCAAGTTCAAGTCCCTTAAAGCTCTTTTTATTTATTAACAAATGTTTATATTCTCATTCATTCTGTGAATAGCTACAGAGTGTCCATGTTTAAAGGGCAGGATAAACAGAGAGAAGGAAATTAGCCATTGCTCGGTCTACTTATTTACCGTTTATAATAAGTTAGCAATGTTCTGCAAGTACGGTTTTACAAATAACTCTTCTCTCTGAGGAAAGAGACTGTCAGGGGGTGGCGGGGGAGACACTGTAAAGAAGACCCAGGAAACTATTGTCTCCGGTTACATTAGAAGCAACTCCATTGGTTCATCGGTGACTTCTCTATGGGTAAATTTCCTTTGGAAAAGATTTAAATGGATGGCTACATTAACTCCGGCTGGGAAAGCGTGTTTGAACCATTCTACTTCCTCCCACATCTGTATGTCCATGCCACTTCCCACCCCATTACTAAACAACCCTGCCCTGTCTCACCCCCTCTCCCCGTTTTCAGATACACCTGCACTGAGATGGAAAAGGGCCTATTTTCCCTCTAGGCTGCCTCACCTGGGCACCTCTGTGTTCCCTAACTTGGCAACATCCCCAAATTTCCTAATGTTCCTGGTACAGAGTTTGTCCTTTCTGGGCTTGAAGAAGAAACGGTAATCAATCCAGAAGGTTCATAAATAATTGACTGCCTAAAAGCACAGACCTATTTCTCTGTACCTCCAAGAGGCAAGTCCATTTCAATGAGAGGGTGTATGGGGAAAAGCTCAGCCCAGTGCCCTGTCCGTTATGAGCCTTCAACAAGGCCTACTGTTGTTTTCATCTGTGCCTTCTACGGAGCGTTCCACGAGGCTCCCACCAGTGGAGCTTTTTAGTGTTAGCCATCCTCACACGAGGGTCACCCGGCAATTCCAACATGGCACCGGCAGACAACAGGCATTCTATAAAAATGTATGCAGTGATGATTCTACTTTTGAGGTATCTAGAGTAGTTAAACTCTTAGAAAGGAGAATGGTAGCTGAGGGGGTAGAGGGAGGCCTGGGGGAAGGAAAAAAGGGAGTTGTTTAATGGGACTGAAGTTTCAGTTACTTCTGAAAGATTAAAAAAAAATGTTCTAGAGGTCTACTGTAAAACACTGTGCATATAGTTAACACAACTACACTGTATACTCAAAAATGGTTAAGAAATAAAGTTTGTGTTGTACTAAAAAAAAAGGTATGCAGTGAATCTAAGTTTCTTTGAACCTCAATGTCTCTACTCTTAAGGTGGGGACTGTAACATGTGACTTCAGAGACTCTTCCAGAATATGCTAGTAGCCCACACATAGAATAATTTTATTATTCTCTTTTTTACCTCCGGAGAAAGATGGGCTTGTCCACTTCTCCAGTGTCTTCTGACTACAGGAGCCCTGCCTCTCTCCACATGGCTCGTCAGGTAGACACACACACACACAGTGTGCTCTGCAGTCTTAACCATACACATCACCATTTAATCTCTTCTTTGAAAACATCACACACAATTTTATTGGGCAGTTAAAGGAACACAAGCCTGCTAGATCAAAGCAGCCAACTGGTCACCCAGCCTTCCCAAAATGAGGCTGTAGTTCATTATAGCCACTCGGTTAACCACATCCACCTCCCTCATTTATCAACATGCCCAGGAAGCAGATTTAGAAATCCCGGGCACTGCAGGGAAAAATCTTTGCAGGTAACCCACCGTACTTAAAGAGCATCTTGAAAGAGGCATAGGACTATAAAACTCAGAGGTTCCAACAACCCGGGCCCGTCCCCAGGGCCCCCTCCACAGAGTCTCGCAGGGAACCACAGGCTTTACCGACAATGTCTTTTCTTGAAACAGACAGACCTTTTTGGACTAAAACCCAAGCATTCGCTTTCTTTGCCATTGTTTTTGTTGCCCGCGTTCTGTGTGCCTATCTTAATTCTGGCCCGAAGCACGTCCCCCTTCAGTTCTCAGACTCGGTAACATTCAGCTTCCTCTTGGGCAGGTTGCAGGCAGGAAACTGGAAAATGGGCCACAGGAAACCTGGCCTCCTACATCTGTCCCACTTTGTAATTGCAGCTCTGGTTTCATTTTGCTTTGTGTGTCAGCTTGGTTTTAACCCTCAACACGACAGTCGGACTCTGCTTTCTGGAAGAACGCTGCCATTCTTCTTGCCCAAGAAAACTCACTGAGACTTTTGTTTCCTCCCCAGAGTAATTAACCCTATGAATTCAATAGGGGAAAAAATACAAAGCAAATTCTCCTTCAACAGTAGCCATTTGGATCAAAAGCATATGGAGCTAGAAAAATGATTCATTAGCTGTGATAAGGCTATCAATGAATCCCCAGTGGAAAATCAAGACTATTTTATAGTACTGTCCACAGAAGTTATTTTAGATAAATTGGATGAGCAGTGGTCCGAGGCTCCCTGACAAAGTTTATCATGTGAGCTTTTGATAAATAACGTATGAAAAGAAGCTATACTCACACCTCATTATAATCTCTTTCGTTATGACGCTCTTTCCAACTGTATTTCTTAACAATTATCACCATTAGGTTGAACTATATGACACTGTTTTTATGGGCCCAAAACAGCCAAACACCCACAGTCTCATAGAGTCAACTTAAAGCATATAATCACATGCAGAGTCTAGACACACACACACATACACACTCACTCTCTCTCTCTCTCTCTCACAAACACACACACACATCCCCAGGGAAGTATCTTCTTCCAGTATTCGGTCCATGGACTCTTTTGAGAATCTGAAGTTCTCTAGAGGCGGGGAAGGTAAACTCATACAAAATACATATAATTTCAACAGGATTTGTAAAACACTAAATTTATAAATCTCAAATTAAGAGCTCTATTCTAAAGGAAATGTTAGGTATATCCTCCCTGACTAGCAGTACAGAGAGTCCATGGAATTCTCAAGAAGAGGGCTAATACCGGCCCCCCAAATCTGTTACTTCTTTAAGCAGGAGATTTTTTTAATGCAAACACTTGATGAGCATTTCTTATGTACCAGGCATTGTGCTCAGTGCTTCACACACATCTAAATTTAATGCTCTACCGGGAAGTCATGATTTCAAGAGGTAGAATAAGATGCTCATGGCCACAGGAGTAAGGCAGACAAACAGAGACTCCTGTCCAGGGTCATCTGGCTCCAACCACCAGGTCCTTGATCACCACACAGAGCTCCTCCAGCGGTGGCTTCATTTCCCACATGCACACCTCACTGCTGCTAAGAGAGAAGCCTCGTTTTACCTCAGTGGGAGATGGAACTTTCCCACTACGAATCAGATCAGGGAATTTCTTCGTTCATTTCTCACTTTGCCTCATCTGTGACTCCAGGAATCCCAACTGGCTCCGTTTTAAGAAAGAAACTGTGAACCCATGCCACCATCATTTTTTTAAACCAATCTCCCTTTTCAAGAAGATCTGTATGTTGGTTTAGACACACTCCAGTTTCATCCTTCACTAAATAATCGAGGGTAGCTCTTGATTATGAAGACTAGACATGAGAAGTGGTCCCTTCTGTCACTTAGGCCCCCTTCAGCAGGAGAGACCATCCTGCTCAGTGTGGGCACACACAGCAGAACAAGAGGATGGAAGGCAAGAAAAGAAATGCGAGGGATCTAGCCTGGCTCCGGAGACACAGTCCCAAACCTGCATGCATCTCTCCTAACCATAGAAGGAATCACAGGCAACACTTCACCTGCGAATAGGGACACACTGGGAACCCCACTAAAACCACGTGACAGTACCTAGCACGGCACCTGGCACCTGGCAGGAACTCAGAACTGTTCCTTTAAAAACAGACGCCTCCGGGGAAGCCCTGTTTCAGGTTCTAAGGAAGCAATGTTTGGGATTTTTGTGGAGGACCATGACAAGCACATGAAAACAAAATGCTGCCTTGCATACAGTACAACTTACTTAAAAATCTTGCTAACAGTTCTTATATGTGAACTTCCATCGAATGAGCTCCCTAAGTCCCAGTGGGTATGTTTTTTCCCTCCCATACTCCCCTTGATTCTTCTATCTCATAGAACTTGGAATGAAAAACCTTTTACCTAATCTTCTATACTATTCCTATTTTTAAAACCTGATCCTATGCGTAAGGGGAAAATCTGGACATCGGAACATAAATTCCATCGCAGCCGTGGCCCTAAAGAGTTGCATGATCTCGGGCAGGGAAGTCAACTTCTCCCTGTTCCAACTTCTTTATCTGTAAAACAGGGATTAGGCGAACCCTCTCCCCATCCGCACACGAGCGCCCTCAGACCAAAAGACTCCGTATGATTACTTGGAAAATAAAAATCCAAGTTACCCTTTTGGTCAGTGCCCTGCACAAATACTCTTTAAAACAGGAATGGAATGATGCCTTCAGCTTCAAATCAAACCTTCCCAGAGAGATTTTTTAAATCTACGGTTGTCTTAACATCAGGAAATGTTTGTTTGCTCACTTTGTGATGATAGTTTTACGAAAATCAAAAATAAAGGAAATCTTAAAAACTGCCTCCACTAGAACGAAACCATAATCTTTCAGATAAACCTGAAAGCTCTTCTCTGCTAAATAATAAGTTGGTGAAAGCCAAAAAGTCTATCCGCGGCATAGTAAGAAAACTTGTGCATGATACAGAATGATGGTGGATTTTCCACATCCAGAAACTCCAACATTTCCTGTCAGAGCATCCTCCAGACCCTTCCATTGTGTTGAAACTGTAAAATCTTTCTAAATCAGGACTTCCTCCTATTATGCTTCAGAGGCGTCTTTCTGGGAAGGGTAGATCCAAGGCAAAAGGTAGGAATTCCCGCAGCACCACCCAGTGGAAACGTTAGAAAAAAAAAAAAAATGCAAGATAAAATAGGTTTCGTCAAAGAAAATTCACATCTTCGCTCTTCTAATTAAAAATCTGGACACTGCGCTTCTCCATCAGTGGTAACCAGCCGCACATTCCGCTTAATCCTGGTGCCCTTCTTCCTCGGGCCAGTCCCCCAGATGCCACCCACCCAGCCACCCACAGCCTCACCGACACCATCCCCCGTCTCTGTCATACATGCGCGCGCACAAACACACAAACAAACATGCGCGTGCGCGAACACACACACACACACACACACACACACACACACACACACGGGGCGGACGCCAGGGTGGGGGAGGAAGGAGGCCCAGGCAGGGTCAGGTGTGGGCTGCGACACCATCTCTTCCTCGCTGAAGGATTCCCAAGGGACCCCGGCGACCGGGAAATGTGCACAGCTGTGCTCAGCCTCCCAGCTCCGCTGCAGCTTTGGGCACTTCCTGTCAGAAAGGTAACCATCTGTGCACCTTCCCTGGCTGCCCCCCTTCCCCGGCTGCCCCCCTTCCCCCTGCCCCCGGTCTGAGCCGCCTCCAACATCTGCACCACAACCCTACCTCTCCAGTGCCACCCCGGGGAAAGATGCAGAGCCTTTCCTCCTGGCCCAGATGTCCGGGTCCTCCAAATCTCTCTCCGGTGTGACCACATCCTACCAAAGCCACCGCGGGTCCCCCAGGCTGCCCATGCGTGGCTCAGTCTCTCTACCTCATTTACTGGCATTAGAACACATCTCTCGCCACCAGTGGCTGCTTCTCATGCATGCAGGGCCCATCAGGCTACTAATCTTAGGAGCCCTTGACTTTCTCCCTCCGGCTTTCCTTCACGGCCCTAGTAGCCGCCCAGAGAGGGAGAGAAGTCATGGTCTTCCCAGAGAGACTTCTCTTGTCTCTTCTATAGAACTTCAAATAATAAAGCCTCATTTTTTCTATCATGTCTGGATGGTTAAGTCCCCGAAGAAAACTGGCCCCAACGTCGGCACTCCTGGCAAAGTTAGCTTTCTCTCTTGAGGTAAATCTACAGAAACCACTTTAGAATCTTTCAAAAAGAATACAAGAGAAAAGGATGCTCGTGAGCTGACCCTGACATTCTTCAGGAGTATATGAGCAGTGTTAAAACTTTATAATACAGCTTTCTGAGCAGATCATTTACAAATGGCTCATAATACGATAAAGCTTTTCCTTTTCCTAAAATTTAACATGTCAAAATGTGGTGGCTCCTGGAAAGGTCCAGATTCCGCGGACTTATATGGACACAAGCTCGTGTTTGGGTCTGGCTCTACCCAGTACTGCCACCTCGCACGGAAAGCTAGCTAAGCAAGGAAATGGACTCCTCTGGGCTTCTAGATGCTTCTAGGGGCTTCTATGTTCTGTGGGCACTTCAGCACACACGCCTTCCTTCCTTCCGTGCTCTTCTCAGCAAAACTCTGTCACGGTTTAGGAAATGCAAATGGGAGGCATCAACATTTTTACATAATCTGGTATGATAATATACCCACTTTCCAAGGGAACTATAAAAAAACAGTGACGCTGCTGTCTTCCAAATGTCATCACCTGCTCATGTGGTGGACACCTGTGGGGGATTTTAGCTGCGTCTCCAGTCATGAAGGTAGACTAGCCCTTTTATGGCTTTATTGTCTCTCTCACATTTTTGTGCCTCATGGTACCAAATGCAGGGGTTCTACTAAACGTCAACAACTTCTCACAGAGTTCTTTTTAACATGAGACAAAAATACAATGGCATAAGGGTAACAGGGCACACAAAGGCATCTCATTTTCCACTGAATGTCTACTGAAAAATCAAGCCTGACTTGTTGACCCACTATAGTAAGGGGAGCACATTTAAAAATATCTTGGTGTTCATGGTAAGTATTGTTATTTCTAAGAATTAGAATTGCAAAAATAGAAAATAACTTCAAAACCCTCCCAATGCCTTGTATTTCAAACCTATTTACTAAACCTCCCCCACATGCACTGAGTAAATGAACCAAAGAACATGAACACAGTCATAAGTGGGAGACCGATGGTTTCTTCATTGTGTCTGGCTAACGTGCACACCCACATCCTTCGAGACGCCTACAACGGCATCTGATGGAAAAGACTGGCTGTGGTGCATCGGCATCAAACAGCCAATATGCACCCCAAAGCGTCCTCATGGCCCTCACTTCCCATTCGGGAATCTGCCATCCACTAACGTGGCTCGGCCCTTTCCTGAAATGCCACATACAACATGATACTCTCCTCTTCCAATAACTGTTCCACAACATTATATTAACTGTAAAAAAAATAAATAACAGCTGGATCCTGCTTTAGAGATCTTGTCCCCCTTGCTAAAGAAAGTCACCCTTTTTACATTTTCATTATCTAGAGCACGTATGATCTTCTATGTCAAGGTCTTAAAGACAAATTAGGTTTAATATTTAGGTTAAGAGGGAAAAAAAAAAAAAAAGCAAAGGATGTGGCAAAGGCTGGCAGAGGACGCTGTTACTGTGGTTCAGCTCTGATTTAAATCAAAGCAGGCCAAGAGCTCTTATCTAAGAGCAGGAACTCTGAGCTTTGGAGAACCCCAGTGTCCCCAGGACATTTGTTGGATTCCGGGCCTCTTCCAAGAGCATACACATTTGTAATAAAAGACATTCACTTTAAGAATTTTTAGCACTCTTCAAAGTTGCTCAGTTTATCCAAGTATCATAAATGCAGAACTGAGAATCAGCACTAAGGCATCCAAAGCAGTCAATTAAGCAAAGGTCACAGGAACATCGAGGGGCTGACTGAATGACGTTTTGGCCTCGACTATCAAAGATGGGTTTGGCCCATCAACAGGCATTCCTGCCCTCCACTAGGGCCTCAGCATGGATGTGACAACAGGTCTCTGCCTGGGGTTTAATTAGTTCCAGTCCTGAGCTCAGAAAGTCACTTGGAGAATCTGGAGATGTTTGTTCTAAAATACTTTTTAAAAAGAAAAAATGAAGCTTTGCGCAGTGGCAGTATCGTAGCCAATGAGGTTTATCCGAGGCGTGATTATTGCTAATTAAAAAGAAAAAATGAAATAAAAATAAATATTAATGTTCTACCACCCAACACCTTCTGGTCTATGTGATCGGTTTCTAGGTCTTGGAAAACAGGCAGAGACATTAGCAGAAATAACATCTCTACCAACGCTCATGGATTCTAGATTCCAGAAGATTTCAAAATGCAAAACCATACAAGAACATGGAGGTCCGGTGTCCAGATATGCTCTTGCAATAATACTAAAAGGTTTGCTCCCTTCTTGTATGTTCTTAATGGGACTTGCTGAAATTAGGAATCTCTACTTTCTCCTCTCTTATAAATTGTATTTTTTAAAAATCCAAGTTTTCTGAGTTCTCACAGTGAAATAGTGGTTCTTTTGGGTGAGAAGTTTAGCAAATGTTCCCTTATGCTCCCATCCTTTCTCTTAGGACTTGAATCCTCTGTGAAAACAGCGGCTCTGGATGTAGGAGGAACAAAAAGTGAGATCATACTGTCCCACTCTCTTCAACTCAGGCATTTCTCTTATCGCCTACGTATGCGGAGACACACACATACATATACATACACACACACTCCCCTGTCAATGCTTATCTTCTTCACTTTCAAAGGAACTCCAACCACCATGGCTTTTGTATCTTAGCTTCTAAAGGAAAACTGTCCAAAATCCAATAAGGAGGGAGTGGGGAGAGAACGTTTCCAGCTCACTGAGTATTAACCAGAAAAGTGCTCTTCTTAACTGTGTTAGGAAACTGTCTGACCATATACCCCTTTTCTCACATAATCGAGCATTCTGATCTTTCTGGGCCTTAGGATCATTATTCTGAGGATGATGAGAACTTACAGATGCAGACAGTGTAAGAGAATCCTTGCTGTTTAATTCTTACAGAGAATTCCTGAGCACATCCTGGAATAAATTCTGGGGCTTGTTTTGCTATTGGGTTTTTATCTCTCTCTCCTGACAGCGAAATGCAGGGAGAGAAATCTGCTTAATCATACATTCTGGTAAGTCAAGGTCTGACTATCAACAAACTCCTCTTTGGCAAAACCCAGCTGAAAGGCACAGCGGACCCAGCCCTCCTTCACCAAAAACAGCGGAGGTATTAGTCATTCATCCTTTCAAATACACAGAGTCTCTCCTTATTCTCGAAATCAATCAGAAACATCATTAATTACAAGAAGTTACAGACAAATGCTACATACAGGTTTTAGTATAAGCGAGGAAGGATTTTTAACTGCAAATATTATGGAACGCAGCCCAAAGGAATGACCAAAACTTGGTCAGTCGACACCTTGATGAAAGACCAACGATCGTTGCTGTAGAATGATGGGTTTTAACACGGAAAAAATTTTACATCAAGATCCTTTCAAGCTGCACTGACCTATGAATTATTTAACTGTTAACCAACCATTTCCAGTACAAGACTGGTAGCAACAGGAAGGCTGACATTTGTCCTCTCAGATATTAACAAACTCGTTTCTGTTCATCTACGGTTCTTGCAAGTCCGGACAAAAACTCTGGAAAATGACATATCCTCTGTACAGGCTCTTCCTGGCTGTCTTCATGATTTCACCAAGAGATAGGCCTCTTATTAATCCAAGTAATTTACTGTCTAGCAAAGGGTTGGATTTATGCATGGCAATAAAGACCTTTATCAAGTCCAACGGCAAGCTTTCCCCCTTCAGATGGTTTATAATTCAATGAATGCCAAGTACTGGACAACGTGCTGGGATAATTACGAGGATGGAAAAAACAGAGCAGGCCCAGAGGGAGGTTCCAGACTGAGGGCCGAGACAGACGTGAAACGCATCATGACGCATCAGTGGGCAGGTACCTCCCTCACTCTCCAAGTCTAAAGGATTCAAGGGTTTGGCAGAGGCTCTGGATAACAAGGGAGGCGGGGCTATCAACCCTCTTTCGTTCCTGAGTTTGGGATAATGAGTAATAAGGAACAATGAGGGACACCAGCCCTATCTCCAGAAATTGAGATCTCAAAGTGTTTAGTACCTGTGTTTGGATAGTGAGAATCTGGAGAGGGAGAATTTGCAGAGGGTACTGAGGAAACCTGTTAGTAAATACGGCAAGGGCTCTCTGAAGGCGGGGGCAGATGGCTGGATGACAGTGAAAGCGCCAGCCTGGGGGCCCGGCAAAAGCGGAGCCTTGGAAGATGGCCACAGAGTAGCAAAGTAGAGAGAGCGGGATAGATGGGGGATAGATGGGAGTGGGGTGGGGGTGGGGAAGGGAATTCCCAGGAGAAAGAACAGCATCTCGAAAGGCCCAGTAGCCAAAGGGCACAGGACACCTGTGAGGAATGGACGAAAAGCCAGGGTGGCTGGCGTACTGCCTACATGAAGGATTTGGGTCTCTACCCTGGCCGAAGCCACTGGGAGATTTGAGGCGGATGTGTGGCACGGTCAGACCTGTGTTTTCAGGACCACTCCAGCCTGTGGGGAGACAAGGGACTAAAGACGGCCAGAGGGAATGAGGGACCCCTCAGACACAGCAGTGGAGGACGGAGAGCCTTTTCAAAGACTATAGGAAAGAAGGAGCAGGGACTGAACCTGGTGATCACAATCTTATCTTGGCCTACTCAGCATCCAGTCCAGAGTCACTGGTGTTCCCAAGAAAGAGGTGACCAGGCCATCAGAAATGAGTGATGCTTGTCGCAAACCTTACTAAAAGGAGGAAATGCAGCATAGCAGCGAAAAGCAACCTTCCCTCGAGGGTTCCTTATTCTACAAGGGGCCAGAATGGGATTGAAGGGGAAATTTATGGGGAACCCCTTTTCCCACCACAAAATACTTCGCCTAAATCGCTGTGTATGCGTGGAAGTTGGCTGGCTGGGGAGGAGAGCAAAAATTAACATCATGTTTTCACAACTCTTGGAATTCAAGTTCCTTACTCTACAAAAGCAGACAAAAGAACTTGACTTGGAAGGGATTATCCCAACCTCTACACTTCAATCACTTCACCAACCAGGGAGATTCAGAGATAGCCCCGCAACACGACTGGTTTTAAGGGAATCTGCTCGTTCCCGTAGCACACACATTACTTTTGGTTAACTTATGCGGTATTAAATAATGTAGAAGGGATTTTTCCTCCTATGGTATTGCTGAGGAAATCCCCACATTCTAATGATTTGTTTTCAATCAAGCAGATTAAATAAAAATACTGCAGTATTTTATCAAAGTGTTCTGAGGTTTAATAACCTACATGGTAGACTCGTGAAATTACCATAGTAAAAAGAAATAGCTAGGGAATGTTTCAGGTGATGGAAATATTCTCTATTTGGAGGCAAGGGGTGGGGATTCCATGGGTATATACAAAAACATCAAGGATCTGTCCATTTCCATGTATGAAATTATACCTCAATTAAAAAAAATAAAAGACATCAGGGTCTCAGATTCCCTGTTCTATTTCTTTGAGTAAAGGATTCCTGACCTCAGTCTAAAAGAAGGCATTAGATAAGTGTGTTTTATACCTACCTCATTATTTCCATATTTACACATGGAAAATTAGGAATTATTCTTAGATATGGTAGCTTAGAAATACTTATGATACCATGTACTTTAGAGCCTCTTTCTAGAGCAGGTGAGTAAATTAATTTTAGTCCAACTGAAATTAGAATATATTAGTAAAACCATCATCTTAATTTCTTTAAAAATATAAAAATAAGTCTCAAAGATAAATTATAAAATAATCCCATTTAATTCTTAGAATAATTTAATAATTGCTTTCCAGGAAATGCAAATTAAAACACATAATCGATGAGTTAATAATTCCTAGTGGCAATTCAAACCAAATTACAGTTTATTGAAATGACCAATTCAAGGTTTATTTTGAAACTGCTGACACATACATTAAGTTTCCGGTAATAGATGAAAGGCCATTTTTCTTTGGTTATAGGTAGGAGTCGAATTTCTGCAATTACTTAAAAGACTGAATGATCTACCGTTTTTGAAGGCCTTTAGGATTCATTAACAGAAGGTTTTACACACACACACACACACACACACACACACACAATTCCATTTACTGGGGCTGCCACTTTAAGTGGCAAAACCAGAGTTCTGTGCCACAAAACCATCGTCTCTCTGCCACAGTTTCAACCAAAACGTTGGATGATCTTAATTCAAACTGGCCATGGGCAATAGTCACCCTGAGCTGAAAAGCCATTGAAAACCTCAGTTTCAAAGTTTGGAAACTCTCTGGATATAAAATGAAACAGTAATAACTCAGAATTGTCACAATGTACAAGAGGCACCTTCCTCCCACCTTATAAAGTTCAAGGTCCATTTTCGGTTTAACCTAGCTTCTCTTTCTCATCATCTAACATTCTATTTTGATGTGTAGAGCTCTGGACTTCCTGTTACTACATCTTGATATTCGGCTGCAAATCATGACTCATTCTTAAATCATACAGAAACTCATCAAAATCCCAAATTTCACAGCACATATGAATTCAGTCTTCTAAGAGGTCAGCATTCTTAGAACATTACTTGGAGCCACAGAGACAAAAACATTGAACAAATCCATGTAAAAAAGTATGTCAATCCACGGTTGAGACAACACATTTATTAGATCAATAAATGCAAGTTCTATGTGCAGTACTTTTGGTCTTGGTACCAGTTATGAAAATGTATAAAATGGCATGTTAAGTAAAAATAAGTTACAAAACAAAGTACAGTGTGACTCCAATGAAAAGTTTTATGTGTGCATATGTGTATTTGTGTGTGTACACACACATATTGTAGGAGACTGAAAAAATATACACCAAAATGTTAACAGTGGGATTATGGGAGATGTTTATATTTTTCTTCATGGTTTTCTGAATCTTCCTAACATAATTCACATTAATATTTTTTCAAAACAGAAAAAAACCTACCTAACCTTTAGAAAATATTATCATGCTAGTGCAATCTCAAATATGTTATAAATCAACATACAAAGACAAAGGGAATTACGGATAACCAGGACATAAAAAGCTCTTGCTTGAAACATATGGAAAAATCTTGGGGTCTTTCATTCAAATGACCCATGTGCCCGGTGTGTATGTGTGTGTGTGTGTGCAATGTGTGTGTGTGTGTGTAGGCCCTAGGAAGGGGCAGAAGCCGGCTGCCTGCAGCCCAGGTACAGCCAAAAGAGACAGAGAACGCATTGCTTTTAAAGTTTAATGAGAAACCCCAGTTCTGGGGCACATGAAGGTGGCAGGATCACTCTCTAGGACTGGGAAGGAGCAAAGTCATTAATTCATAAGCAGTAATTCACCATCAGCACCCACCCCCCACCCCCAAAAAGGGACTCTACTCCAGGAAGTCACATTCTTGGATAATTTTTTTTTTAGTGTTGGGTTTGTCATTAGGTAATATTTTGCAACCACACTGGTGTTTTGAATCAGAGAGGTGTACAAACATAACTGGGTAGCACAGAACATACAAAACCCAGTATCTGACAGCTAAGAAAGGAATATTTTAATTTAAATGCTCTGACTGGAAGGACTTTAAAACCGATTTCAGGAAAAGATTCAAGTTCCAAAAAGTTATTACAAATATAAATTTCAAAATACGATCTCAGAGTTACATTTA
Organism: Martes martes; assembly: GCF_963455335.1. NCBI lineage: Eukaryota > Metazoa > Chordata > Mammalia > Carnivora > Mustelidae > Martes > Martes martes. Next base: position 24,768,114 of record NC_137895.1, read on the forward strand.
CTGTATATTAGCAGTTTTAAATTATTAATTTTTTTTAATAATAAGAAGAAGACATCTTTAATAAATGTTTTAGGAAATTTCAAAATTCAACTAGGGTTGAAAAAAAAAATCACTGCTCTCTCCTATCTGGGCTATTGTCATCTGGTCTGAAAAGCATCAGTACCAAGTAAATGAGGTTCAGAGATGGTCTAATTCAGCCCAAAAAGGTAAACCATCACAATTCATTATTTCAATGTCATTCTATGGCATATTACTGACCAAAAAGAGAGTGAGAGTGAGAAAATTCATGCACAGTGGTACATATGTGACAGAAAAGTGCAACTGACAACTTGTAAATGTCCTATTCATTGAATGGATGCAGGCAAAAGAGTCACCATCATTGTTAATGTAAATAAGACCTTCTCACAGAGGGCACTACTGACATTTAGGGCTGGAAAATTCTTGGGGGCGGGGCTGCTGCTTGCTGGATGGGTAGCTTGCATGCCTAACTCTCTACTGACTAGATGCCAAGAGGACCCTCTTTGGTTATGAAACCAAAATGTCTCCAGATATTGCCAAATGTCACCTGGGGGACAAAATTACTCCCAAAAGTCTGTTTATCCAGGCTGGTTTGTAGTTCACTGAAAGGGGCCTCTCCTGCAATCTGGAAAGTGTTTTTCTCATCTATTTGTTTTAAGTGTTGTGGTCCTACTCACAGCTTTCAACGCAACAATTTATTGAGCATCTACTGCTGTGCCCGGCACTGTGTTAGGGACATCCTGTACTCACATCCACTGACTCACACCCTCCTTGGGCTGTTTTTAGGACATGCTTTGCCACGAGAAGAGAAATACCAATACCTCAAAACCCTTCAAGAGTACCGTCCTCAAGCAGCATGTCCTTGTCAGTAAAGGGAACCCCCCAGTTCCAGGCAGGTTCCTTAAAATTCTTTACCCTTTTAAGCAACTCTACACATTTCCAACATTTAAAAGTTTAAAAGGAGGGGGGACGCACAAGGCCTTAAGGCCATAATGCCTTTGCTATATTTGGCATAGAAAGACCATCAGGGGTTTTTGCAGGCAGGATCATTACTGGAAACTCTAAAAACACTTATGGACAGTCTTCTTCACTGTCTGACCCACATGACCTCCTAACACAATTTGTAATTTTATAATCCCCATAAATTGAAACTCATAACTGACCTATCCCAAATAAATGTGTGCCACAGACAGAGAAAAACGGAAAGAGATCAGAGGGCATTTTGTTTGGCAATAAAGCAGTAAGGCTCAGAAATCGATTTGAGCTCATTAATAGATGCCTGGAACACACTTGAGGTTCTCACCTCCTGTGGCTCCCCCAGCTCCCTAGACCTCTTCCAACAAAGACACAAGCTCAGATGAGAGAAGATGGGGGTGTTTGAGCTGCTGGGGCCTTAGAAACTTCACACACACACACACACACACACACACACGCGCGCGCACGCGCGCACCCCCTACACAGACACCCTACAGACAACTTGGAAAGAAAAACCTGAAAGTCCAAAATCCAAAAGGGCCCAAGCGACTTCAAAGTTTTCAAGATACTGCCCTGAAAAAGGTTGTCAGGCAGCTGCACCTCTAAGTAAATAAAGCCCTAATTTGTCCCCTTCTGCAGCACAGTACTCCCCCAGCTGACAGTGGCTGCACAAAACCCCTCCTGTACGGAGCAGCGGAAACTCCTAATGAGATTAGTTGGTGTGTATGCAGACATTACTTAGCAGTGACTAAAGGGGCTCTCTCTTCCTGCAGCAGCCAGTGGAAAATTCAGGGAACTTTTTCCCCCTGCAGCAGCAGAATCCCTGTAACCCTCTCCCCAGCCAACTCCAACAACAACTCAGCCTCCCCCAGCCCCCCTCCGGCTGGGGTGCTGGGGGTAGTTAAAGACTGGCCAGGGGCTTCCAAAAGCCGGAGGGTAGGAGGGGGCGGCGGGGAAGGGGCGGGGGACCCCTCGAACACTACAAAGGAAACTGTAAAAGGCACAAATACATAAACCTGAGGAGCAAACCAGTTTCTTTGTGAGCTCCTCTAGTGAGTCATTTTCAAGATGCTGTCTGCTGCCAGTTTCAAAGCGGAAGCGCATGGCAATTAGTCTTGCCGTTTCCAGACAAGCCAGAAACTCTCCCGACACTCGTTTTTTTTTTTTTTTTCTAAAAAGCCCCTTTTGCAGTTTCTGAAATAACATTTCTTACTCCCACCCCCACCCACCACCTAAACGCAGCTTGTCCTCAGGATGATTCGGTTCAGAAAAAAATAAAAAACCGAGACCTCTTACTTGTCTCGTTTACCTCTCCAAAATTTTAATTCCTCCTCCCAAAAGTTACAGTAGCGTTACAGGCCAACGTTCAGTTGCCAGCTGAAGCGCCCCCTCCTAGAGCGGGGGGCTCCAAGACCGTCTGCTGCCCGGTCCTTCGCCAAAACCGTGTCCAGTAAGGACTCCGCTGGCTTTTAAAGATCCACCTGGGCTTGCGCCTGGGGGCGATGACCCGGGCCGGTTGTTGGGGGGGGGGGTCACCTGCCGAACCAGAAGGGACGTGGCCCCCAGCCCCGCGTCTTCGCTCCCCACGCCCTCTGCTTCCCCCTCCACCCTCGTCCTCTCCCCGAATCCGAGCATCGGTGCCCACTGCCACCCCTGGGGAGTCCCAGCCCCTGCTGGAAGGTCGGCGGCCGTCCAGCCTCCAGGCACGCAGTCTGCCCCGTCGCCGTCCCTCCCGGGGACCCGAAGTCCCACCGTCCCTACCAACCCCCCCCCCCGCGCCCCCTCCTCCGAGGTGCAGCGCAGCCCCAGGGCAGGGTGCCGCCGGCGCAGGGTCGGACGCGGCGCGGAGCTCCGGCAGGGCGGGCGGCGCGGAAGCATCCCGGCGGCGCCCCCTCCCCAGGGCCGCAGCCCACCCCGCGGCGCCCACCAGCCCCACCCCCACCAAACCAAAGAAAAGAAAGAAAAAGCACCCCGACGAAACTTTGCAACTGTCCGAGCAACAGGCAGAAACCCTGCTTGCTACCTACCCAGATGTGGGGGAGCTTTCAAGATCCTTCTTCGGGGGAATTTCTAGGAGGAACCGGGCGAAAGCCCCCGACTTTCCATGCTGACAGGCGTCTGCAGACGGTCTGTTGCTCTTGTAATGAGATCCTGATTTTTCCCCCTTTTTTTTTTCTTTCTCTCGCTCCTCTTTTTTTTTTTTTTTTTTCCCCTCTGGTGTGTGTGTGAGAGCAGGAAGTTGGAGCAGTCAGGCCGAGCCGGCTCACTTCCTTTACTGCATTATTCCCCAGGCGGTGTGCAGTCTGTGTAAACAGGCTTTTCCGCCCCGCGCCGCGCGCCCCGGCCGCGGCTGTACGCCGGGGCTGGCCGCCGAGGCCCGCGCATACTCCGCCGCCTGCGCCCCGCGCGCTCGCCCCGCACAGCGCCGCGCCCCCGCCCGCCGCGCGCCCCGCTTCCTGCTCGGCCACCCCAGGGGAGGAGCCTCGGGACCCTCTGCGACTCCGGGCGGCCGCAGCCCCTCCCCAAGGCGGGGGGTACTGCTCGGCCAGAAACCCAGAGAAGTGCCCACCCCCCCTCCCGCCCCGACCCGGGGCGCGGCTGGCGACCCCGGGCTGCGGAGAACCGAGGGAGCCCTCCTCTGCCCTTGGGGTCCCTGCGCCCGGCACCACAGTGGGGTCGTGACTTGCCCAGTTGGCCTGGGCGGAAAGGCCCCAAGCGGGGAGGCCGCTGGCCTGGCTGTTTTCTGTTAGCTGGAATGGCTGAGTTGTGGGACAGTGGGGCGCGGGGAGTGGGGAGTGGGGTGCAGCGTTCGGTGGCTCTAGGCACAGGGCTGCTTTTGTCGTGGGTGGGGACGTGACTGCTTAGGAGATGTTGGAAAGGAGGCACGGTTTCTGCCTGGGGATGGACACAGTTCCTGTCTGGGATTTTAAAAAAAAAAAAAAAAGGCCAGAGCTCAGAGTAGGGGGCCCACTTTGGGGAAAAGTATGAGGAGCCATAAACTGGAAGCCGGGATTCGCCAGGAAGAGACCTTTCTAGCCATTCACTATGGCCTACCACAGGCCCAACCTTTCCTGCCTAAGAGCTCCAGAGGAATATGAGCAGCCACCACCAGTCTGAGCGACTGAGGCTTCAGAAGGAGGCTCTGTGGTCGCAAGGCAGGTCTACACAGCCCAACATCCCTCGGAGATGGCTCAGGCCAGCCTCTCGCTGGAGAGCTTGTCCATTGCCCTGAGGCGGAGGGGGGACTTTGGAAGGGCCCCTCACCCCCACCCCTGCGCTCCAATCCCAACAGCTCACCTTCCGAAACCCTCCATTTCTGTGCCTCCACTCCCTAGCGTGCCCACCGTGGTTCTCAAACTTGCGTGTGCGCCAGCATCACGTGGGAAGCTTGTTAAAATACTGGTTGCCTGGGCCTCGCCTGCCAGAACATGTGATGACGTAGATCTGGGGCAGTTCTCAGGCCGGGTTTACTGTTTAGAATCACCTGGGGTCTCTATACACAACCCAAACCAATCAAGTCAGATTCCACCCTTTTTTCTTTTTTTAAGATTTTTTTTTATTAATTTATTTGACACAGTGAGAGAGCACAGCAGGGAGAGCGGCAGGCAGAGGGAGAGGGAAAGGGAGAAGCAGACTCTCCTTTCCCCCCTTCTCGCCCCCAGAAGAGAGCCCAGACCTGGGGCTTCATCCCAGGAGCCTGGGATCATGACCTGAGCAGAAGGCTTAACGGACCAAGCCACCCAGGCAACCCCACCCCCAACTTTGTTTTTTATTTTTACAATCTTCTCTAAAGATTATTTGTTCACGAATTTCTCACGTCTACTAAACTGTGCGTTTCTAAAGGGCATGCATTGTATTTTACTCAAGTTTGTATCAGGTCTCCACCCATAAGTGCCGTCAGAGCACCTGAGTCATAGGACAGTCCATTTCGGAGCATTTGCTTCCTGGCTGGTATGGATAGTTCACTAAAAGGTAGGACGAGGCCTGCCAAATGTCTGAGAAGGGTGGGAAGCCATGAGGTATGAGAGGTGGGGGCAAGAAAAAGAGCAGAAAGTATGGGGAAGAGAGCTGTTTATCAACCCCTGATTTTCTACAGCTAATTTTACACTTTAGGGATTATCCTTGTAATCCCTCACTGGCTTCCCTTGTAACTCAGGAGAGCTGACTTTGTGTCCCCATGTGATCCAGTGATCTGTGGACCAGAAGAATATAAACTTGTTTTATTAGCCTTCTCAGGGAGGAAAAAAAAAAAATTCACATATACAATTCAGAATACCATGTTTCTTTATTTTGAAAAGTATATATGAGAGAAAAGGTGTAAGTGTTTTCATCAGGCAGTTTGATTGTTTTGAGGAAACACGCCCCTGTTCAAAACACTCCTGAAACATTATGGGCAGCCCTCGGGTTTCTCTGGTCAAATGAAAGCTTCTTAAGTTTTCCTGGTGTTTGAGACTGTCCACACCACTGCTCCTAGTTCTCCATGTGAGTGAGTAATTCAGAGCTGACTCTGCTCTTCCTCCTGGCACAGGGAGTAACTTTTACTTTTAGGTGTCTCCAGCATCTGTCCTTTGCATTCTAAGGGAAAACCACTATCTTCGCTGGGAACGCTAGAACAAATGTCATAAATTGGATGGCTTGAATAACACACCTTTATTTCCCATAGCATGAGGGGAAGTCCAAGATCAAGGTGCCTGCAGATTTGGTGCTTGGTGAGAGCCCTCTTCCTAGCATGGCCCCCTCTTGCTGTGTTCCCATATGGCCTTTTCTCAGTACACACGTGTGGGTAGAGAGGGAGGAAGCAAACCCTCTGATAGGGACACTAATCCCACATAGGAGCGTCACCCTCATAACTTCATCTAAACCTGATGAACTCCCAAAGCCCCACCCCCGAATACTGTCACAATGGGGGTTAGGACTTCAGCGTTCATGTTTGGGACCCACAGACTTTAAGTCCATAACAACTGCTATCTTTTTCCCCATGCCTTCCTGCCCATGATCAAAAAGTAGCCAAGAGGTGTGGCATTTAGTATTGTATGATCCACAGTCTTCTTTCTTTCTTTTTTTTTTTAAAAGATTTTATTTATTTATTTGACAGACAGAGATCACAAGTAGGCAGAGAGGCAGGCAGAGAGAGAGGAAGAAGCAGGCTCCCCGCCGAGCAGAGAGCCCGATGTGGGGCTCGATCCCAGGACCCCGGGATCACGACCTGAGCCAAAGGCAGAGGCTTTAACCCACTGAGCCACCCAGGTGCCCCTATCCATAGTCTTCTATGTTTTTGTTGTAAAACAGGAATTAAGACTGCACGGGTTGTAATATTTCTTTAGGAGCCCTTTTGAGCAGGTAACAAGGCCCAGGCTCATTCATTTCCACTGGCCAAGAGAGTGTTAGGCTCTCTTAGCTTTGATAAGAAGAGCTGATATCTCAACAGAGATGGGAGTTAGCAGCATGGTGTGTGAGAGGGTGCTGGGGCCCAGTGGAGGAAGGCCAGCCCAACCAAACCCTATGATAAAAAGCGGAGAAGGGCTGGGTCTCTAGAAGAAAATAGAAGCCCTAGCTCCAGGAGAAGGGATGTATTAGTCAGCTTTTGCTGGGATAATGCAATGTAACAAACAGCTCCAAGACTCAGTGACTTACAACAAACGGATCTGGGTTGTCTGGGTTCTGGTCTGTTTCACAAATCTTTTCATTCTGGGACCTGGACTGAAGGAATAGATTTGACTTGAGACCTGTGGTTCTCTAGGAAGGCAGGAGCTGGAGAGAGGTGAGTAGAGACACATGAGGCCTCTTAAAACCTCTGCTTAGGATTCTCACACCCTTATTTTGACTCACAGTCCATTGGGGAAAGCAAGTCATATGACCAAGTCTGAAGTCAGACTTTGGGGGAAGGACTGGGGGGGAAGGACAGGGAGGGAAAGGAGAATTCTGAACAAATAATACAATCTACCACAAGAAAAAATGGATGCTGGATATACAAAAATAGCAAATCTGTCAGGTCCTTCATAATTTAACATTTCACAATGTATAACAGAATGGGATGCTATGAAAAGTTAAAAAAAAATGGATGAGGAAGCATAATTAGGGCAAGAGATGAAAACGAGTTTTAGAAAATATCAATTAAAATAGTCTAGAATATAGCAGAACAAACATATATAAGACTTCTGACCTGATGGTATTAAACATGAATTGATAAATTTTGGAAGAAACCCAAAAGTGCTTTGCCATCACTACTTTGAAGACTGCATCAATTATGGAGAAATATGGCTAGGAGTTGGGAATGGAGAGCCAAAGCCTGATGGGAAGACAGCTTGTTCAGGTGTAAAGCATACATTTCCAATCAGGAATTTTGGGATCCAGTCCCATACCTGAATCGTTCTAGCTTTATGACTTGACTAGGTCACTCACCTTCTTTGAGCTTGCATGAGCATCAGTTTTCACAGATTTTTGCAGTGAATGCCAATGTTACATTAAAACAACATGTGTTATAGACTAAGATTCAAAGACGTTCATGAACTTCATCTGAAAGAGTACTTAAAAAAATTTTATAGACCTGTAGGCAGACCCATGTGGGAGTCTACATTCCTCCTTTTCTGTTGTTAGAGGTCTTTCAGCGGAGACATTTGAGAAGCACTGATTTGGACCATCTTTTTTGCACTCAGACTGGCCACCCACTGGCAAGAGCTTGGCAAATTATAGTCCATGGGGTCTGCTGCCTGTTTCTGTATGACTTTCAAGTGAAGAAGAATTGACTTCTTTTAAAAGTTTTTAATTGTGGTTAAAACAGCAACAACAACATAACATTTACCATCTTACTCTTTCTTTCTTTCCCTTCTGAAGTGGTACCTGCCACTTCCACTCATCTGTTTCATTGGTCAAAGAAAGTCATTGGGCCAAGGGTAACATCAACGGGATGGGAACTGTAATGCATGGTAAGGAGGAGCTAGGAGGAAAGGATCATGAATGTTTATACATTAGTGTAACCTACCCAGTAACTATTCAACGCTACAAGTTTTTATTCAGTCACTCTTCCACTCTCCCAAGTATTTAATGCTTTCTCTGCTCCTTCAACCAATACTTCTAATCCCATCCTACACCTGCTGATGACCTTGCATCCCATTTCACTGAAAAAAACCCAAAACAATCAGAAGAAAAGTCCCAAGTGATCCCACCTACCTGCCTACCTGCATTTGTAGTCATGTATGCTCCCTTCCCTTGGATTAACTTCCCAGACTTCTACCTAGAGCGGACCCCTTCACTTGTCTACCACATTGTATGGCCTCCATCTACTCCAAGTCATCGCCCCAGTACTCTTTTCCCACTTCCACATTGTTGGTTTCTATCCCGTACTGGATTGTTCCCATCAGCATGCCAACATGTTTTTTTCCAATGTGAAAAAAACAAAACAAAATACCTTGATCTCATTCCCCCTCAGGATACTTCTCTATTTTGATTTCTCCTCTCTGAAAGGGAGGTTTAAGCATGCTGCCATATGTGCTCCCTTCTAATTCTCTCCTGAACCCACTACCCTATCCACATCTCAGTGACCTGTGTTGTTAAGCCAATAGCTGGTTCTCAGTCCTCATCTTCCTTAAGCCGACAGCAGCCTGGAAATACTTTATCGACTTGCCATTAGAACAGCACACATACCTACCTGGTTTCCATGCTCTCTCTCTGACCACTGCTTCCTGGTGTTTTTGTGTCCTCCTTCCCCATTTCCCTGACTCCCCCTTGGGGGAGGACTTTAGGAAGCAGCAATGAGTTGCCTTTTCTTGGTCTATATGCTCTTCTTTGGTAAGTTTATCCAGTCTTATGATTTTAAGCACATTCTTCTTGTTGCTGTCTCTCAAATATATAACTTAAGCTTGGACCCCTCTCATTAACTTCATCCCTATAAATCCACTGCCTATTTTATGTCACTAATTGCTTTTCTGATAAGCATTTCTAAAGTAACATGTCCTAAAATCATCTCAAACCTCCCCCAAATCTGCTCTTCTTGTAGACTTTCTTATCTTAGTAAGTCGCAATTCTATTTACCCATGTGTCCCAGCCAAAACCCTTGTAACTCTCCTTGATTCTCCTCTTTCTTTCCTTCAGAATGTCTGTGTGACCCATCCACAAATTCTGCTAGCTCTATCTTCAACATATTTTTAAAAAATTTGATCACTTCTTACCAGTTGCGCTGTTAACATGGAAATCCAAGTCACCCTTGTCTCTGTCATGGATCATTGCAATAGCCTCCTCCTTGGTCTTCCTGTGCCATCTTAATCATTTCCAAGTACACAATGTGATAGTGTTCAGTGTGTTCTCATTGTTAGGTAACCAGTCTCTAAAACTTTTTCATCTTGCAAAACTGAAACTGTAGATCCATTAAACACAGCCTCTTACTCACTCTTGTCCTAGACCCTGGCAACCATCATTCTACATTCTATTTCTATGCATTTGACTACTTTAGATACTTAAGTAAATGGAGTCATATGGTATTTATTTTTGTGACTGGGTTATTTCCCTCAGCATAATGTCTTCAAGGTTCAGCCATTTGTATCACGTGACAGGATTCCCTTCCTTTTCAAGGCTGAATAATATTCCATTGTATGTAGATACCACTTTTTAGAAAACCATTATCTGTTGATGGACATTAGGGTCACTTCTGCCTCTTGGCTATCATGAATCATAAGAATTTACATTTTTAAGCTGTCAAAAACATGGGGGGGTGGCCCAGTTGGTTAAGTGTCTGCCTTCGGCTCAGGTCATGATCCCAAGGTCCTGGGATCGAGCCCCACATCAGGCTCCCTGCTCTCCTGAGACTCTGAGGTTGAGCCTAGGATCCATGTTTCTCCACCCAGGCCACCTCTCTCCCCATGAAACTCCTGTAAATGTCTTCCTCATCCTTTGCAGTCAGCTCAAACCCTACCTCCTCTGAGAAGTCTTCCAAAACCCACCAGATTATGTACACGGGCCATTTCTCCTAAACCCCCAGAGCACAGTGTTTGACCTTTATGGCTTAGCATTATTTATATGACTGTTCCCCCACATTCCACCTCTAGATCACCAATGCTGTCAAAACATGCTAAATTGTTGTTGTTGTTGAATCAATCAATTCATCAATAATTTTTTGGTTGGATCACCCAATTTACTGATAATAAAAGGAATGATATACCATAAAATTTTGTGATGTTGGATAGTACTCACTGAGATGTGAACCATCACCAGGAGGGAAAACAATCGGTGACTTTGGGAGGGCATTAGAACAGATTCTAAGCTTCAGATTTTTTAAATTTTAAATTAAATTTAAATCTTAAATTTGATCGAGGGGTGCCTGGGTGGCTCGGTGGGTTAAAGCCTCTGCATTCGGCTCGGGTCATGATTCCAGGGTCCTGGGATCGAGCCCGGCATCGGGCTCCCTGCTCAGCGGGGAGCCTGCTTCCTCCTCCTCTCTCTCTCCCTGCCTCTCTGCCTACTTGTGATCTCTGTCAAATACGTAAATAAAATCCTTAGGGGGGAAAAAAAAAACCACAACTAATTGAAATTCATTAACCCTGTACCTTCCATACTCACCCCAAATTTCCATTGTACCCGTAGAGGGGAGGGGAGAATAAAACATGGCATTAGGATGTCACAACTCCATGAACTGTGAGTCACTGCCATAATTTCCAGGATGAATACAGCAAGACACTGTCCTGACCAGCTGCTGGTCAACATCACTTCCTGCGTAATAGAGATGTGATGTCCGGAAAGATACAAATGATCTTGGGCCTTTTCTTTTTCAGTGATGCCCAGAGTTCCTGAGTAAACAACTGCTTTGGATTTTAAATGTGTTGATGGAGAAAATAGGGTATTTTATCTCTTGTTTTGATCTGATGTGTTGCACAAGACTTGGTAGGAAGCTGCAGGCCTTCTTAGGCAGCATCAGACAGTCAGAGGAGGCCCAGGAGCCCCTCCCTGTAACCCCGGGGGGGGGGGAGCGGGTAGGGGGGTAGGACATCATGCTGGGCAGTAATGGCCAAGATAGGTAAGCAGCTATTCAGGGGGTTTCAAAACTAACTCTTTAATGGTAGAAAAAGCTAAGAGGTTCATTATCACCTTTTAAAAATTCCTGAAACTGAAAAGAGAATAGTAATTTGAGAGCAGTCAAGGAAGGCTGGGGGCCACAAGTAGGCTTGCCAGAGACAATAATAGAGTAGGAGTCTTCAGAGCATGTAGAAGCTCCTGGGCCAAGTACAATGATCCAATCCCTTCTCGAGGGCCTATGTGCATGGGTGGATAGGCTTGGTCTAGCAAGGCTGGAGCCCAGCGAGACTTCGGATGCCAAATCAGAATGAATGAAATCGTTTCACGTGAAACTTCAGGATATTCTGAAACCAAGTACTTCCACCCATTGGGGTCCAGCAGAGAGATGAGAAGGCTCCTTCCCCACATTGGCATTGAACCTGGTACTCCGTGCCGTCATGAGGAAGACCCTGAACAAGGAAGCCAGAGAATAAAGAACATGAGAAAACATGCTCCTAAGACTCAGGGGACACCCTGATTCCCTCATGTTTCTGTCTGGAAGGATCTCCAGTAGGAAAGACAGAGGGACGGTGTCTGATTGGCAAGTGTAGGAGAAACACGGGAACACTTGGCCCAGCTCCTTCCTTCCTCCTCTTTGGATCCCGCTTGTCCCAAGAACATAGAGTCTCTGTTCTTCACGCCGGGGAAGGCCTGCAGCTTAGTCCAGGCTTTTCCAGCTTGGTCCAGGGAGGTAAGTTTAATCTGGGAATGAGCAACATCTAGCCAGCTTGTGCCTGTTCATGGAAGGTCCATCCTCCAGGTTAGCTTTTGTCAGTGGCAAGGCTGTCATTTGGATCTCCATCCACCTGGCTCCAGGGTCTCTCTGAGTTGGTTCTGAAATGGGACAGGGAACAGAGGTGTTATTTATGGGGCTGGGGGTTCACCCAGCCAGCTCATACACGACACCACTCTTGGAAGTCTGAGCGGTAAATGGAGAATACTGTGTTTGCAAGGGTGATTCCCACCGGAGCAGGCAGAAGTTAAACCAGGTCATAAATGAGGCACCTTTGGTCACGGGGCCTCATGTGTCCCCAAAAGTTGACAAAGCTATGAATGTAACCCAAAGATGGAGAAGAAAAACGCCATTCTGCAGGCTGCTGTCCAGAAGCAGGCACCGTGGTCTGAAGGTAAAGGAAGCTGGGTGATGTCATGCTACTGAACTGACTTTAAATTAACCAACCTCTGTAGGGCCCTGTGAGGGTTCTGAGGACCGATGCTAGAGTGAAATGAAGGGGAATCGCACCTTCTCCCTGGAAAATGTCAGTAAATACTATTCACAAGGGGTGAGACTTGATAGTATTACATCCATCCCCCTTCAGCCGGCCCCAGAGCAACACGTTTGTTGACTAAATGCCATGGATACTCCAGGAGGAAAAATTATTATTATAAAATGTATACAATGCTTCAGTCCAGAAAGTACCACTGAATCGATGAATTCAACTGACCCCTAATAGCATGAATCCTGTGTTATAGTTGATACCACCTGAGGAGTAGAGATAGTCAATGATCTAGTTCAAGGTCACAGGGTAAACGATGGACTGTAATTAAAATCCAGATTTTCTGGCAAAAATCTAAATCCTTTCCACTAACCTTCACTGTGTTACCACAGAGGACCACAGCACCTAAAGAAAAGGAGCCCAGGAAGGAGAGGCAGAGAAACCACTGGAAGTGCAGGTTCTCCCACTAACTTGTCTTCCCACCTTCCCTAGATTCAGCCCCTTCCCCTGGTAAACAGTGAACCGAGCGCACTGGAACAGAAAGTGGTTAAGACCCCGACATGCAGTGAAGGTCCTGCATGGTTCTTAGCCTTAGCTCACCTCCCATCTCAGTAATTCAAAGCAATTCTGCTTCGGAAGCCCATGCACAGAATCCAGTCGGGGAAAGGCGGTTGGATTTTCACCTGCCATTTAGAGCCACGGATCGAAAATGTTCACTCCAACCTATAGTAGGAAATTAAGTTTACATCTGAACCCAAAGCACACATACATGGACTTAAAACAGGTTTCAGAAAACAATTTTTTTCAGCTTTTAAAAAAACATTTCCTGTATTATATCTTCTGTTATTTTCTATCCTCTTTGTTTAGCAAATGTTGGTTGTCGCCCACCAATTTGATTTTATGACACATGAGTGGTATGAGACACACAGATCGGAAAGCTGAAAATTGAGAAGTGCTGGTGGGACAGAGCATGGGAAGGCAGGCTCACAGAGGCCAGAGAGGGCAACTAGGAGAACTGGCTATCAGGCCAAGGGAAACTATGTGGCTGGGTGAGCGTGAATCTCTGGCAACATTCTTCTAATGTCTCCTTGTGCTTTCACATTGTCTTCTGTCTCCCCAAGCACCTTCCCACTCCTGTCATGAAGGTATCTTTCCCAAATGCAATACTTAAAGGGTATTTTTGAACGCCCTAGCTTGGTTTATCACTGCTTATGAGCTGGTCAGTCAGCAAGTTGCTCGAGGAGCACCTACTTGTGTACGTTGCACAGTACTATCCTCGTCATGGGGGGACATGTAATATTTTAAGGGGGTGGTGCATGACATGGCCAGGGGTTCACCAGGTTAAAGGCTGATTTTGCTAGTGGTCATGGAGGGCATCTCCTTGGTGATAGTCTGAGCCTGAGCTGAGCTGGTAAGTGGAGAAAGTAGGCCTATACTTCTGAGCATGGCCCTTTGGTCTTGGGCCTCTGATATATTCACCAAATTGTCTTATTTATGCAGTTACAGAGACAGCCCGACAAAATCGATAGAAGGCATTCATCACACATCCTTAAATTTCCATCCTATTCTCCAACTACACTGCTTAAAGTGCACTAATATTTTTGTGGATCCCTAATTTATATCTTGCTAGCACAATATTACTGCATTGTGTTTTCTTTGAAAAAGCCAACAACTGGTTGAAGGGAAAGAATTAAAATACACCATAAGTTTTATAACTATCTTTTAGCATTTGTTCAATTTGTAATATACCCAGAACCTCAAAAAATATTCATGGTCTTTGCCTTTCTCAACATTGAGAGGCTCCACCCATAGGGAAACCAGATTTTTGGTGACACAATTTTCTTGGTATATCTGCAAGTGAATGCACTTATAATAGACAACATTCCTTTCTCAGAGCGACTGAAATGCTTGTCTCTCCTCCCAGGGGACCCCCTCGGTAACCAGAAAGCCAAATTAACACTTGAGAATTTGTTGCTTGGTGATCCACAATAAAGGCAACATGAAGTGAATATCTTCTCATAGAGGGTGCTCTCTGGTAACCAGAAAACACCCATTTCCCAAATACATTCTTCCAACTCTACATTCTCGTGGACAGTCAGGCCAAAGATGGCCTTTCTCTTTTTGCTCCGTTCTTGACCACACTGTTTGGACTGAACATTCTTTCTTCAGACATTAAACTCTAGTCAAGCAGCTGTTCTAGACCTTGAAGATGTCCATTTTCTTCCCATGTAGAGTTAATTTATTTAGTTTAATTTCCCAAGAGAAATCTCACTTCCAAGCCGCAGGTCAAACCTCCCTGGAGGCGCCACACGCTCCCAATGTGACATGGTGCAAAACAGACACCGTGCCTGACCTTGAAGATTTACCAAGCTAAAATGGTAGATTCAACCAAGAAATTTGTCCTAAACAGATAAACTGGAGGCAGCGTGGTTTGGTGGAGAGAGCTGAGGATTCAAGGATTCAACAGCCTAGGCTTTCCTTCCAGCCCTGTCTTGTGATTTTGGGGAAGACACTTAGCATCCTGTCTTGAAAATAGTGGGCCTGAGGTGGGAGTGGTTCAACAAACTTCTCATGGCTAGAACTCATTCATTCATTCATCAGATAGGATTAGTGTCTCTTATATGCCAGGGGCTGTGCCTCCACTAAATGGCAAAATGAGGAAAACAGGATTCCTGCCTCCAAGGGACTTCTCATATATAGCTCCCAGCTCTAAAATTTCACACTTACAAAAGACAATGATAATCAGAGAAATTTATTAGCGCAGACGTACGCTGACCAGCTTCGTGAGGCCACATATTACATGGGGAGGGCGCCCACCATGGAGTCAAATGGTCCTGGGTTCAAATTTGGTTCCACGTCCTGGGCAAGTTCCTTTATTCCTTTCAGTCTCTGTTTCTTCTTTTATAGAATGGGTGTAATAAGACCTACTTTGAAGCACTGGGAGGATTAGAGCTAAAATATACTATGTACCCCACACATACTGAGCATTCGATGAACCACCTCTCCTAATCTCACTCTTGACTCTCAATATCCATTCTGCATCCAGGCAGCCAGACTGATTTTTTGATTGATCTTGAAAATATAAACTGTATCATATCACTTAGAACACTCCCATGTGCCCACCCAGGCGTGTGGGTTCCCAGCTCTGCATATGGTGGCCTACAGGCCCCACCTGATCTGGCCTTTGTCTCCCTCTGTCCCTCATCACTCCCTCCAAGAGACCATATGCCTCCTCTTTGCTCTCAGATAAGTTAAGTTTACCTCAGGGCCTTTGTTCTTTTCATTTCCTGAAGAATTATTGGTTCCTCATCAATCAGATTTCAGCTCAAAGGTCATCAGGTCAAGGAGCCCTTTTGTGGCCCTACACCCCTAAGTCCAGTCACCTCTATCACATTTCCCCTCTTGTTTTCGTAAAACCAGCCCTAAATTCCCTTATTTGCTTCCTGAAGTATTTATCTGCCCAGCCTCCCTCAAGAACATAAATTCCCCAGAGGCAGAGTCCTTGTTTTATTCACTGTATCCCCCAAACAGAGGCAATGCCTGGCACATAATAGGTACTCAATAAGCACTTTTTGAATTTATGATGTTGTTGTCATTATTACCATTATCATTGATGGCTACATTTTATCTGAGAAAACATCCCTCAGATAATGTCTGAATCTTGAGCGGGAGGAGGAAACTAGTTTTATGCCTGAAACACAAAGCTGGGGAACTCAGGAATCGTTAGGAAGGAGAGTGTGGGCCTGTAGGGGGCCTTTCCATGCAATAAAAAGACCGTTGGATTTTAAGCTAAGAGGTTGGAATACTACCTAATTTTACCACAAGCTACCCCAATCCTTAACTCCTTATGCCTTAGTTTCTTCATACGTATAATAAAGAAAAGTTCAGAATTAATTGGACTTAAAAATTCCCCGACCTTGTGCCTTTAGGACAGGGGCACTCGCGTGGAAGCCCAGACAAGTACTTGCACGAGATGCCACAGAGAAGCAGCTGAGGAGGGAGTGACGAGTGGATGCCTCCTGATGCGCACCCACTCAGGTCCACTCGGCCGCCAGCCCTTCCCTCGGGGCCTCCTTCCCAGACAGGGCCCGGCACAAGGCAGCCACTCACAAGGCACTGACTGAGTGAATGAATGGAACCACAGAGAGGGGGAACTGATGACTCGGTGACTCAGAAGGAAGGACCACTGAGTCACCAAGCCACTTCCTGTCTTGCTCAGTGTCTTCCAAGCCAAGTCCTAATAGGGTGGGAAGGTGGCAAAGAGTTTAAGCTCCCGTAGGTCTATATGCAACGGTGCCACACAGAGAAGGCCCTCAGGGTCAAGGGTATGGGGAGCCGGGGAGGAAACAAGAGTCACTTAACCTTTCTTTGAGTTCTGAACAGCACAACCTAACATACAGCTAAAAGGTCATACAGCCCGATTGCTTTTTCAGAGCCATCAAGTTAGTTTCTAGAATGTCAGCTCTAAAAGCAGCTGTATCAGCTCTCTGGTCTTATGTAACAAAGCACCACTTAGTTGATGAAAGCAACAGCATTTTACTTGCTCACAGTTGTGTGGGTCGGCGGTTTGGGTGGGACTTAGCCGAGCAGTTCCCCTGTGCTCTTGCCTGGGATGATTGCTCTCGGGACCGTGTTCATCCGGCGACTTAACTGGGGTTGGACAGCCTAACTCCATGCCCGCTGCTTGTGCCGGCCTCTCAAGGCTCTAACCCAACCACCCAACCACAGTGTCCCTTGTGCTCCCTTCTGTTATTCAGAGCAAGTCACAGCATGAGTCCAGCATCAAGGGGAGGAGAGGAGACAGAGCTACCTCCTGATAGGAGGAGCGAACTTACATCGCAAGGGGGACAAACACGTAGGGGTGGAAGAAACTGTGGCCGTGTCTGCCAACAATGTACTGCAGAAGCCTCGCGGCTCACATGGGGCTCTCATCACACACACACAGGTGCAGTGACTTGGTCAAGTTCAGAGAGTTAGTGTCACATGCGGGATGGGGACCTGCGTCTCTGTCCAGTGTTCCATGCCTCCAAGTACCTCTTCCATTGGAAGAACAAATATTGTGAAAATGTCTATGCTACCTAGAGCAATCTACACATTAACACAATCCGTAGCAAAATACCATCAATTTTTTTTCAAAGAAATGGAACAAATAATCCTAAAATTTATATGGAATCAGAGAAGACCCCGAATTGCCAGAGGACTGTCGAGAAAGAAAAGCAAAGCTGGTAGCATCACAGTTTCAGGCTTCAAGCTCTAGTACAAAGTTGTCATCAACAAGACAGTGTGGTACTGGCACAAAAACAGACACAGATCAATGGCACAGAAATGGATTCGATGGTCAACTAATCGACAGAGCAGGAAAAAATGTCCAGTGGAAAAAAGACAGTCTCTTCAACAAATGCTGCTGGGCAAGTTGGACAGCCCCATGCAGAAGAATGAAACTGGACCATTTCCTAACACCATGCACAAAAATAGACTCAAAATGGCTGAAAGACCTAAATGTGAAACAGGAATGCATCAAAATCCTTGATGAGAACACAGGCAGCAACCTCTTCCCCCTCAGCCGCAGCAACTTCTTCCTAGAAACACAGCCAAAGGCAAGGGAAGCAAGGGCAAAAATGAACTGCATCAAGATCAAAAAGCTTTTGCACAACAAAGGAAACAGTCAACAAAACCAAGACAACTGACAGAATGGGAGAAGATATTTGCAAATGACATATCAGATAAAGGGCTAGTATCCAAAATCTATAAAGAACTTATTAAATTCAGCACCCAAAGAACAAATAATCCAATCAAGAAATGGGCAGAATGCTGCTTTCGGCTCAGGTCATGAATCTGGCATCCTGGGATCGAGCCCCACATCGGGCTCTCTGCTCAGCAGGGAGCCTGCTTCCTCTCTTCTCTCTCTGCCTGCCTCTCTGCCTACTTGTGATCTCCTGCCTCTCTGCCTACTTGTGATCTCTTTCTCTCTGTCAAATAAATAAATAAAATCTTAAAAAAAAAAAAAAGAAATGGGCAGAAGACTTGAACAGACATTTCTTCAAAGAAGACATCCAAATGGCCAACAGACACATGAAAAAGTGCTCCATATCACTCGGCATCAGAGAAATGCAAGTCAAAACCATAGTGAGATACCACCACACACCAGTCAGAATGGCTAAAATTAACAAGTTAGGAAACAACAGGTGTTGGCGAGGATGGGGAGAAAGGGGAACCCTCCTACACTGTTGGCGGGAATGCAAGCTGGTGCAGCCACTCTGGAAAACAGTTTGGAGGTCCCTCAAAAAGTTGAAAACAGAGCTACCCTATGACCCAGCAATCACACTACTGTGTATTTACCCCAAAGATACAAATGTAGTGATCTGAAGGGGCACATGCACCCGAATGTTTATAGCAGCAATGTCCACAATAGCCAAACTATGGACAGAGCCTAGATGTCCATCAACAGATGAATGGATAAAGAAGAGGTGGTATATATATACAATGGAATTCTATACAGCCAACAGGAAAAAACAAACTCCTGCCATTTACAACAAGTAGGATAGAACTGGAGGGTATTAAGCTAAGTGAAATAAGTCAATCAGAGAGGGACAATTATCATATGATCTCACTGATTTGAGGAATTTTAGAAATAAGACAGATCATAGGGGAAGGGAGGAAAAATGAAACAAGACAAAACCAGAGAGGGATACAAATCTTAAGAGACTCTTGGTCTCACGAAACAAACTGAGGCTTGTTGGAGGGAAGGACGGTCGGAGGGATGGGGTGGCGGGGTGATCGACCCTGGGGAGGGTATGTGCTATGGTGAATGCTGTGAACTGTGTAAGACTGATGAATCACAGACCTGAACCCCTGAAACAAATAATACATTATATGTTAATTAAAAAAATAACCTCTTCCATCTGCAGCCTAATCTTCTTTATCCACACTTGCTAACAGGGCCAGTCTTCAGAAGCACCCCACTTCTCAGCCTTCCTGCTTCAGATTTGCAGACCAGTCCCGTGGCAGATGCAGAAACAGTCCTTTTCCAAGGCTACAGCTGCATTCATGCCGTGCATCTCCTTAAGAGAAAAGGAGATCCCAGTCCATCTTCTGGTCCTTTGGGAGCCTGTCGGGCCCCCAAGCCACAGGTAGATTTGACAGCAAAAGCTCTCATTTCGTTGGGCTCTGTTACAGTCATTTAATGAAATAGCACTTTGTAGTTACAGTTTTTAAAGCAGTATGTCTCTAGAATATCTTGGAAAGGTAGAAAACCAGTCTGTTAGACACAATGGGACTATCAAGACTTGGTTCCCCAGAACAGCTTCTGAAAATGAAGGCTGAGGGAATGATCACCATCATTCAATATTTATTGAGCTTTAACTACATCCAGGCACTGGCTCAGCACTGACACGTAGGAGCTCATCAATTCTCATAACCATCACGTGACACAGGTATTACTGCTACCCCATTCATAAAACTGCTCTCTTAAATGTCACCTTTGTGTCCAATTGCCAAATCCAAGGTCTTATTTACAGCCTTTCACCTGAAAATACGTATTCAGTCATTTATCCACATGTTCATTCTGTTGGGTGAGGACACCAGGTCTAGGTGTAGAACATAATTGCAGTAAACAAGTCAAAAACACCTCTTGCCCTCTGGGACCTCCTTGTCTGGGGAGATTGGATAGGCACTGAATTAAGCAGTGGCCTGCAGGGTGGGTGTGGTAAAGAAGGAGGTGGGGGGGATAGTCAGGTGGGGGAAGGGAGGAGAGGGGAGGTGGTGGGGGGTGTGGGGGGTGTTTGTGCCTGGGTGGCTCCCTCGGTTAAGCATCTGACTCTTGTTTTTGGCTCGGGTCCTGATCTCAGGGTCCCAAGGCTGAGTCCTCTGAAAGGTACGTCTTGCTTCCCTTGGTTTCTGGAAATCGAAACTCTCCAGATTCTAGTTCTTATTTCTGTGACTACTCCTTCGCCAGTTCCTTTTCTAACACAAGCCCTTTAAACCCTGGCATTCTCTGCGGGTTTGTCCTCTTAGCTCTTTCTCTCCTCTCTGTCCGTTGGTGAACTCCCCAGTCCTGCTTCAGGCATCCCCCCCGTTCCACCAGGCTTTGGATCTTGCCTTCTTCCCTTCTGGTTCCATATGCTTCCCCGGGAGCTCTCCTGTGCTGTGTGGCTTCAGCATCTGCCTCGGGTTCCCAAACCTGATCTCCAGTCACATCACATTCCCAGCTCCCCGCAGGATGTTGTGATCCACACATCCAGAATCTGGCCATGGCCATTCACACCCCCTTGTTTTTCTTTCTGCCTCCATCAACCCTTGCATTTCCAGCCAGCTATCAACGCTGTTCACCTTCAGGGCACAGGGAACAGCCAGCTCCTCCGGAAAGTCTTGGAAAGTCTTTTTCCGCTGCACCTTCTGGTGGAGCCGGTCACTTTGTCCTCTGACCTCAGCAATTCTCTTTTCCCGCCCCGCCCTCCCCCTCCCCCACCTACGGTCTTTTAGAATAATCAGCTTTGTCTGGGTCGGCCTGGGCTACACCCTGTGCTCCCTAAAGGCAGGGACCCGGTCTTGTTCATCAATAACTGTCCTGGGGTTTGCACAGCAGAAAATCCCCAGATATCATTTATTGAGCTACCGAATTCAGTTTGGATCTGGGAAACTTTTTCAATTCCGCGGTTGAAAGCTGTGCTTTTGAATGAGACCACAGTGAGTCTTCTAGCATTTCTGCTGGAGTTAGCTGAGTGGGCCCATCTCAGTCATAAGACTGTAGGCAAACCATCTCTCTGCAGGCAGCCCCCCTCCACACACACATTTTAGTTGCCTTTTATCCACGAATACCCTCCACGACCAGTTAATGAAAATGTTTGTGGTCCAGAGTCATTTCACTACCTGGGTCCATCCTTGGTCAAAGGATCATTCATTCCTGATTGAATGAGTACTAACAGAGGTCCTTCTGTGTGCCAGGCAGGATTCAAGGCAAAACCCTACCCTCAAGAAATGTAAATTCTAATGAAGGACATGGACGATTAACACGCAAATACATAAACAGGAAAATATCAGACTGATAGGTGCTACAAAAGGAATAAAACAGATGATGAGATAGACGGTCAGAGGGTTGGGTGCCATTTTAGCAGGCCCGATAGAAGGAACAGGGACAAAGTTCCAGAAAGAATTCTAGGAGGGGAACAGGAAGGGTAACAAACCTGATGCGGGGAAAACACGGGGCATGTCTGAGAAATGGAAAAGAACGCAGAGCGCATCGGGCAGAATGAACAGGTGCAGCAAGACGGCAGTGGCCAGGCACGTGGAATCCCGCAGGCAGGGAGGGGCTTTTGATTTTATTAAAAGCAAAATAAGGAGTTATTACACACAGGAGAGACCAAATCTGATTTACTCTGTAACAACAGCTCTCTAGAAAGAATGCATGGAGGGTGGAGGACGAGCCAAAAGACCATTTCCAGGATTGCTGCAACAGTCCGGGCAAGTTCACTGGGGGCAGAGAGCAGATGCAGCCTTCGGAAAGGGAGAGAAAGGCTCCCAGAGGCACCTGGCTCCATTCTGTCAGCTCTCACTACCATTCGGAACCCTCAAGCAGCCAGGAGGGGGCTCAGCGAGGGCACAGCATGCCCAGGAGAAACCCATGTGCTGTGGGCGAGAAATACCCAGAGTTGGCCAACAGCCCACATCCTCTTGTCTCTCAATGTCTCCTCGGCCCCTTGCCTTCTGGCTCAGCCCCGCAAGAAGGAAAGCTCTGCTTTGGCGCCAGCCCTTCAGAGGTGTGGAGAGACTGGCAGGGCACGGAATGCCTGAAAGCTGAGACGACTGCAGGATCCAGCAGGTGTGGGCGGCAGCCGTGGTCTCGGCCCCTACCTGCCGCCTTACCCGCAGACCCCCACGCCATTGACCTAGGCCTGCTTGTGCCTACCTTGATTTACTCTCAGACTCTGTGAGCGCTTCGCTATTGCCCAGACGGCTCACAAGGGTTACTATTGTTCTTTCCCCCCAGCAAACAGAGAAGGGTCTCACATTCCTTAAACTGAGTTGAAGTGAATTCGCCAAGCCGTTGAGAGGAGCAAGGTGCCCAGGGGCCGTGGGCCCTGCCTACTTCCTCCCCTGCTGCCATGCACCCTCCCACCGTGCGCCAGCCCACCTTCCTCCTGCAGACCCGCTGCTCTCCCCTGCTGACCTAACTTCTCCATCAGGGCCCAGCTCTAATATCACTTCCTTCTAGAGCCCGTTCCTGAGGGTCACCCGCCAGTCTGGGGTAGAGACCCCGATTAGATGCATTCAAAGCATTAGGGACTTTTTCTTCATAGGATTCACCTTAATGAGGGTGCCTGGGTGGCTCAGTGGTTAAAGCCTCTGCCTTCGGCTCAGGTCATGATCTCAGGGTCCTGGGATTGATGCTCAGCAGGGAGCCTGCTTCCCCCTCTCTCACTGCCTGCCTCTCTGCCTACTTGTGATCTCTGTCAAATAAATAAAATAAAATCTTTAAAAAAAAAAAAAAGGATTCACCTTAATGATAATGACATATTCTCCCAGGGCAGAAACATATACACCATGGCTCAGGGTGTGTGTGTGTGTTTTTTTTTTTTTTTTTTAGTGATTTGCTAAATTCTTTTATTTCTGTAAGAGGTCTCATTTGCTGCCACTCCTGGCGATGGTGGTGGGTGGGGGGAGGGGACCGTCAATGTGCCAGTGAAAAGTTAACAGCCTCTTCCAGGTTAAAACAATCTGTTTCCCCCAAACAGTCAATTAATTCAAGACTGAAGGTTGCCGGCCTTGGGTACTATCAGGACACGTCGGGCCACCACTGCCTGCCTGTCCGCAACATGGGGGTCAGCTCCAGCCTCCAGCCCTTGATGGCAAGGCCGCCTCTCGGGCTCGCTGGGGCAGGCTCACAAGCTGGCATTCTCAGCTGCGTTGGGAGGATGTCTTGAGGAACTTCCATCTCCCCTACACATTACCCACAGGCCAAGAGGAAGTGGGGAGCCGTCTCAGGCCCCACTCCGTGGAAACACGCCCACCACCATTTCGACTCCACTGTGGCTGCCCCGTGGTTTATGGGGTGCCCAGAGAGAGAATTTCCTCTAATACCCAGGCGGAAGGCAGAGCCCACTCTCCTGTGATCTGACGCCCCCTCAGCCACCAGGACGGTTCTGCAGCTGCACCCCCACTGCACTGACGTTTGCTTAGGAAGTAGGGACCTGAGTCTTTCTCTTCCTCCACTCTCCTGCTAATAGAGCAGGGTCTTCCCTTTCCTTACAGTCCCGGGGGCCCCATGACCCCTGACGCGATCCCTGTTAATTAAGCTTGGTTTGTGCCACATGAAGCCGGTGATCCAGGGTTGCCTCTCCCTATGGAAAGCAAGCTGTGGAAATGGACCACCTTCCCCTGGCTGCCACGCCCCTTACACTTTTCCTTTCTCCCACAAAGTTTGCCTGTTAGGGTTGCTTTTTTGCGGATTTAAAAACCAAGTCTGACTCTCACAGCTGACCAGTGGCCTCTTTCTCCTAACTCGCGTCCACACTCACTGAACCCATCCATTCATGGCCAAGGACCACCTGATTTTCAGGAAACAGAAAGCACCTCAACTTAATGTCATTAAAAAATAACTTTTTGGGGGTGCCTGGGTAGCTCAGTCGTTAAGTGCCTGCCTTCAGGTCGTGGTCCCAGGGTCCTGGGATCGGGCCCTGCATGGGGCTCCCTGCTTGGCAGGAGGCTGGCTTTCCCTCTCCCACACCCCCTGCTTGTGTTCCTGCTCTCACTGTCTCTCTGTCCAATAAATAAATGATCTCTAAAAAAATTTTTTTAATAAAAAAGAACTTTTTGGGGCGCCTGGGTGGCTCAGTGGGTTAAAGCCTCTGCCTTTGGCTCAGGTCATGATCCCAGGGTCCTGGGATCAAGCCCCGCATCGGGCTCTCTGCTTCATGGAGAGCCTGCTTTCTCCTCTCTCTCTGCCTGCCTCTCTGCCTACTTGGGATCTCTGTCAAATAAATAAATTTAAAAAGTTTTTTTTTTTTTTTTAAGATTTTTACTTATTTACTTGTCAGAGAGAGAGAGAGAGAGCACAAGCGGGCAGGAGCGGCAGGCAGAGGGAGAAGCAGGCTCTCTGATGAGCAGGGAGCCTGACATGAGACCGGATCCCAGGACCCCGGGATCATGACCTGGGTGGAAGGCAGACGCTTCAAGCACTGAGCTATCCAGTGTCCCAAAGAAGATCTTCTTATAGTAATTTCTCTGAATCTTTGCTGAAGATCTATCTCTACAATCTCTTGCTCAGTGCTGTTCTCTTTGTGACTAATACATACGTGTGCAAGTAACATCGATCCAGTTGCATGATTTAAGCCAATTGCTATACCTTTATAATAATGATAAAATGTCAAGATTGTCAGGGACCATCAAGATCATTTAGTCCAATTCTTTTATTTTAGGAGAAGAAACCTAAGGTCAGAGTGATTAAACATACTGTTCGAAGTCACACACATGACCCATGTGGATCTGGAACCTCTCATTTTTCTACCCCCAAGTTCTTACTGTTTTCCAATTCAGCCAACTGCCTTCACATGGCATTTCGTTTGCCTGCATCTCCAAACCCAAACTAGGTGGCTTCCTAGAGAACTAGCTGCCTTGTTAGACTGGTTTATGGAGACAGAACTTTCCCCTTCTCCTTGCCTTCATCCAGCCTATATAGATAGTTCATTTTCAGAATGGAAATTACCAAAGTTGATACATTCTCTTTGTAATAAAAAACTATAAAGCAATCTTTACCTGTGTTTCTAGCATTTAACACAGTGTTGGTAAGCACTGAATTGTGTGGAGTATTAGTGAAGAAAATAAGAAATCAAGCATAACTGTACTACCCAGAAATAATTATTCAGTATATGTGTTTTCTATTTGTACACATATAATAAAAACAGGATTAGATACTTATTTTTCTCTTACCAGATTCCTTAAGCAAACCAGCAAAACAGATTCAAGTAAGTAGTGGCCCATTCAAGGAAGTGACCTGAGATGATACTCTTATTTCAATGATGTTACTGTTGCTAATATGCATATGGAATGGTCTTCCAAGATTGTTGCTAGTTATTTTCAGTATGAACAAATATTCATCCTTTGATGGATTTTATTTGTAACAGGAATATCATTGGAATAATGGTGGAAAGGTGGGTGTTACAGTTTGGATAAAAAGCAAGATGTGAATATAAAACAATGAGCTTGACATTTGCCATATACCTGCTTATAAACTGCTTTGAAGATGAGCCCCCACACGGTGTCCCAAAATGTGTCTTTCAGGGGCATCACAGGAAACAGTCCCCATCCTCCAACGGGACCACTTAGAATGTGATGATTTGCATCTAAATGTAAAAATTCCAGGAGGTGGCTGTTAAAAGACAATCAGATTGGTTTACAGTAATATTTTTGTACAATATCAGACTCTTACAGAAAACTGTGGCTGTTGGGAATTTAGCTTAATAAGATTGTTCGGTTTTGTTTTTAAGTAAACCTTTTTAGGTCTTCCATGATCTGGGCCCCAGGTGATCAAGGAGTTTCTCCCCAGCTGCAGCAAGCTTTCTCCCAGTAGCTCCTTTGAATTTGTTCATTATTGCTTTGCTTCTCTTCTCAATGTCCGTCTTTAATTTTCTGGTACTTAGTAACAATTCACAAGAGAAGTGAGACTCTCTTGTACTTCTGCACTTCCTAGGGTACCTATTATCAGCAAAAATGCAACCTGGCTTCACTTGAGGGGGCACAGATGTCTCTGGGGGCCAGGCCGGTCCGTACACTGAGTGAAGAGGGTGTCTAAGAACACTGCCAGCCCGATGACAGAAGGCGAATGACAGGCAGCCCCAGTGTTGGGAGGTGAGGATGGGGGAAGTCAAAGGGCACATCCCCATGCAAGGGAAGCTAACTTTTACCCCAGGGGAGTGAACTCAAGGTGATTAGAACTTCTGAGCTTTCCTTCTGACAAGCTGGAAACCTGGGTTTTTGTCTTACTTCTCTTGATTTTTAAATGTCAACCAATAACTCAAGCATACCAGAGAGGCAGAGCTGGTCGAGAACCTGTATTGTGGAGCCAGACTGCTTGGGTTCAAATTCCACCTCTGCCACTGATTAACTGTGCCACTTGCGGCAAGTTACTCAACCTCTCTGAGCCTTAGTTTCCTCATCTGTAAAATGAGGACAGGCATATAGTACCAACGTGCAGGTCTGATGTGAAGATAAAGTGAGTTGATACATGTAAAATATATAAACTCCTGGTCTATAGTTAGTGCTTCAGAAATGTTAGCTTTTGATCTTTAAACTGAGAAGTCATTGTGTGGGCTAAATAAAACACATCTGCAGGAGGAATTCAGCTCATAGATATCCAGTTTGGGCATTATGCTCTAGAAACAGGAAAGAAAGCTTTTAGTAGCCTAAGACAGCTTTGTATAAAATTATACTCACTATCTCAGCATACTTCAAAGCACATCAGGAGTTTAAAATAGGCTGTAAAAGTCAGTCTGACCCTTAGTAACTCTCCAATTTTCTGATGAACACAGCAGTCACTCAGCTGATCCATGGTGGGGGGCTGCGGGGCAGGGGGGCACTTTGGTGAGTAGCTTTCCATTTTACCTGGGCAGGGCTTTAGAGGTACGGTAGGCTGAGTTGTTAACATATGTCAACATACTGAATGAAATACCACCATACCGATCCACAAACAGATGCTTTCCTCGCCGACCCCCTCCAGGACTGGGCTAGCCCAGCCACCCCAGCCTCTCCCCCAGTGACCCCTGGCCCTCAGACCCTGCTCCATGACATCTGTCCTGATCCGTTAGCGTCCGCTCCATACCAATTGTTAAATATCTTGTTTATCACCTCTGCACTTAGGTACCCCGAACCACATAAGCTGCAGATTCAACCATTAAAAGGTCTGTCTTCCTAAAACCTGTTATTTAACCTCTTTGAGCCTTAGTTTTCTTATCTTTAAGATAGGGATAATATTAGTCACTATCTCTTGTTATGATAAATGAGAGAATCCATGGAAAGCATTTAGCAGTGCCTGAAACATGCCAGCCCTGTCTCCATAAATGCTGTCATTGGTATTAATTTAGGTACTGTTCCTCCAGCTGAAGGTCGTGCCTTGAATCCCCCATACCCTCAGGAAGGCTTAGTCTCATTCAGATGGGCTTGCTATTCAAGGCCTATGATTTGTAGTTATATATAACTATATCTATATCTATAACTATATATAAAAACTCTATTTTATTTATTATTGTAAATTACAGAAGCATAGAAACACATTATAATTTGGACAATAAAGAAAATGGGGGGGGGGAGACTAACATCTCACCAATCTAGAACACCAGCTTCTATATAGCACATTTTAAAAGGATTATGTAAGAAGAAATTTTCACGTGAATCAAGTACAGTTTGACACCTTTCTGTCATCTGGGCAGACTAACAGCCCCCTGAGGGCAGGGTCATGTCCATCTTGGTTACTGCTATATCTCCAGCACCTGCAGAGTACATGGCTATGACTGGCACTCAATAATTATTTATTCAACGAATGCACAAATGCTGAAGGAAGGAAGGAGAAGAAAGCAGGCACAGAATATTAGAGTCCAGGGGAGACCCAGGTGCGGTGTCTGCTAATCAGGACTTGGCTGGCAGATATCATGGATCAGAATTCAATTTCTGGGAAGGCAGAGTGGGGAAGAAGAAGGGAGTCAAGGTCCAGGAGTGTAGACGGGGATAGAACAAAACAGAATCTCAATGTCCAATGAGAACAATGTCCTCAGCATTGAGGTGGAAACTTGGAACTGAGTGGTCCTGCCAAGCTGGGTTTTTTTAGAGACCCCCTCCCGCCCAAACCCCCATCCCCTTCTCAGGCATCTGCTGGTCTTGGAGTTGGTGGGCCTGATTCCGCAGGCAGTTATACCCCTACTGGGCCAGGTGGGAAACAGAGCACCGACAGATAGCTGGCCAGTCCCTCCCTGGGTTCATCATCCTTAACGCAATTCTCGTTTGTCCTAGCTCCATGGCACACCGGCCTTTGATCAGAAGGGCCTTTCCACACTCCTGCTGCTACCCTTCAGTGGGAACTAAGGCTCCTTCAGTGGAGCCTATGAGGCCTTTAGATCAGCTTGAGACTAAGAGATTCTTGCAACGTGTCTCGCTGGGAGCTGATCCCAATTTAGAGCAACCGGCCTTGCGATGTCGGTTGCTAGAGACAAG
Source organism: Martes martes (assembly GCF_963455335.1). Taxonomy (NCBI): domain Eukaryota; kingdom Metazoa; phylum Chordata; class Mammalia; order Carnivora; family Mustelidae; genus Martes; species Martes martes. The sequence goes on from NC_137895.1 coordinate 24,796,565, forward strand.
GAACTATGTTTAGTATATCACCCTATTCAGGCCTGTTCTATGGCTGACATGCACACCTGTGGTGGTTAATAAAACACTGAAACACACTCGGCAGCTGGAGGGTTGACACCGGGCACAGAGATGCAGGACCTCCCACAGAATGTCCAGCAAGTTCTCCAAGAACCAACGCCTTGCTGGGCAATGTACTGAAAACCACTGCTGATTGTCCTTAAAATACAACCCAATCCTTGGCACCTTATTATATAAGTGAATGACTACACACATGAACGAAGGGATGTGTGAACGAACCAACAAAAAAGCAGGCAACAGTTGTTCCATAAATTTGTGTTGCATGAATGAGTTCTCTCTCCACTGCTTTCTGAAAAGACAGGTATCCCTTACATGCAGCAGAACATCCTGAATACATCTTAATCAGCGTTTCCAGCTCATTTCAAAAGTCAAGGTCACCCTCTCACTTGTAACTGGGCTTTCATATAACACGCTTCAATCACCCGTCTGGGGCAACTGTTGAGAAAGCTCGCTATTGTGAGGAACACATTCAGAGCACAAGCAGTATTTTGCTTTCCATACTTAAGTGAAGAATTGGTCCCTGGCTGAACATAATGGAAGCCATTTGTTCTGGAAAAAGCAATTCAGAAAAAGATATCACCTAAAAAGCTAGAGCAGTCCACTCAGAACTCTCTCCTCTGTTGGACTGTGAAAGATTCTTGGGCTTAAGTGCTATTTTTCGAGGGGTAAGGAGTGTTTTAATTTCCCATAATGGCCTGTCTAGGAAGTCGGTCTATTCACGGTAACCATTCACTCCCTCAGGGTGTGCCTGGCCCCGTCTGAAAAGTTAACTGATGCTCCTTTCAGTGCCTGGAGGCCTCCGGCGAAACCAGTTTAGCAGTGGTTTCCACAGTTCCTAGCCAGAGTTAAAGGCATTTCAATCAGTGGGAAAAGTGGAAGGCAACTCCTTGCGTTTCAGAAGAGACTCTATCAAGCCTCTCCTCAGAGATCAGGTAACTTTTTCTCTATCATTCACCCATCTCAGCAGCTTGAGGCCATGGGAGCCATTTTGGTTCCTATATAAGGACCAGGAAGAGGGGGGAGGAGATTCCTGCAAAGACACTCTCTTATTTCACTTCGGCTTTTTTCTTTCAGATATAACCGTGGAAATACTTCTCCCTATTAGAACTGTGGTTTTCATAACTCAGTCCTAAAACCAGAGAGCTGTGTGGAGTCAGGGTGGGCAGCAGACATTCTCCTACTGACTTCTGAGGCCTGGGGGGTAGAAGAGAGCAGAAGCCTGGGGACGGGAGAATCCCAGCCCTCACTCCAGTTTCTCATGAGTGAGTTTCTCCAGGCACATCTCTGGCCAAACCGGGGGAGCCGAACCCAAACCCTTTGCCTTGCTGTGGGAAGCAGAGATTTGGCCACTTTCAGCTTTTGTTCAAAGCCTCCTAAAAGGGAGCCGCCCTGTCCCACCCGGGACTTCAGGGAAGCTGTGCCCTCCCCAGAAATGACAAATGGAAAAGAGAGAACGGACTCCAGCCAGGCCAGGATACAGTCTCTGGAAAGAGGTTGTTTTTTGTCTCCAATGCCATAGAAAACACATCCTCTTAACTTATTAAGTAGGGAAACAGCACGATCACACACGCTGGAGGTTACCAAGGTGAACAGAACCCAAGATTAAAATCTGCCAGCCCAGTGGTGCATGGAAGCATGGAAGGCCCAAAGAGGAAACCTAGTTCACTGTTGGTAAATTTTTTTGGATGCTGTTTATGTTTGAACTTTTCTCTGTTTTCCTGTAGAAACTTCCGTACCCTCTTCCTGTGTCCCTACAAAAGGCCTGGACAATGCAGTTCCAGCACCGCTGTAGGACATGGGCAGGGCCCCACCTTCCTCCTTCCTGCAGGGATATCCTTTCCTATAGAAGAGGTAAGAATGTAAGGTTCATGTGAAAATGTTATTATATTCCTTATCTCAGTCATTTCGTGATTTGCTGTTTGGCCACAATAAGTCAGCCTGGCCACATTCACAATAGAGGTGGCCCCAGTTCCTAGTTTTGGCTCGTGCTGTTTTCTCAGCTGAAGAGGGCAAACGGCTGTTAAAAAATGCTGCTTGTTTTCCAGGATCTTATCAAGAGTTCATGTCTAAGGCCAGAAAGAGAAGGGAGGGCTCCATTTTTTTTTTTCTCTCTCCTCATTGTTTCCAACTGATTTGGCAGGAAATGGGAGTCCTCTACCTGTCCCTCTTGGGAGTAAAATTGATTTGATTCCATTTTTCAGATGTATCCGCTACCGCCAGGACTTGGGGACGTTTCTGCTCACCCTAAAGCAAATGTGTCCTGCATTTACACAAATGACATCTTTCAAAATTGGAAATGAGTCAAATTTAAATGCGGAGCTTTGGGATTGGTGATTGCCATAAACTGCCTCAGAGAATCTCAGCTTTGTTTCATATTCTAATTCACCCCTTTGTAAAGTGCCTTTTGGGGCTGTGGACTTTGGTTGACTTTGGCGAGCGTGAGTGTGTATGTGTGTGTCTGTGTCTATAGCATCGCTGGCACAGACACTCAGAGAATTGAAGTCTTCACACAGAGTTTCACGTGAATCAGGACAGCTCGCGTTAACAGCTGCCGGGGAGCATATGTTACAGATGGGCCATGCAGAACTCAGAAGTAGTCAGTCAGTTCCTCAAGAACCATAGTGTGTCTATGGTTGACCCAGGATTTCCCATTTAACCGAGTTCAGCCGATTCAGTCGATGGGGGCAAGAATCAAGGTCCATCTAGATGCTTCATTTCATATAAAATCAAGTTCAGATGACTTTACTTTGAAGGGCTTGGTTGTGTTAGTGTCTATAGATAAAGATGAAACATAGGCATCCCGTAAACCACAGCACTCCCTAGACAGCAGGACCCTCCCTTTCAATGTCAGCACTTCACTTTGGAGGTAAGACACAGAGCCTGGACAGTTACTGGATGGAATCATGGAACAATCCAGGCTTAACTCTCCTCAGGAGCACAAGACCTAGAAAAAGCTATTTGATTCTGCTCTACGGAGGTCTTGGTTTTCCTCAATAGAGGACCCTGCCTCTGCTCAAAGAGGCTCTGCCCCCACAGTCTTATGGAGCTTCCAGCTTCTTGCAACACTGCTCGGGCTGACGGCTGTCTGTGGCTCTTCTGCGGCACGAGGTATTGGCAGTCAGGGAGGCACTCTCCAGACTCCTCCTGTGGGTCCAAGGTGGCCCACAGAGTGGCTGCTGCCCTCAGACCTGCCTACCCCTCCACCTCCTTGGCTGTTTGGTCAGAGCTATCCTTACCCCCTGTGCTCATCCTGGGGTACCCAACTGCTGTTTCAAATACAGAAGTCCAATAGGTCTGCCATGAGTGACCCCAGAGAGTTTTTCCACCCAAGTGAGACAACCAACTTTAGATCAGTCTCTAAGGGATTACATTTGTGGGAGAAAAATATTTGACATCCTTGTATTGTATGAACCAATGCTTTCCCTCAATCCCAACATTTCCTTTCTCTCCTTGGTGCTTCCCCCATGCCCCTAACTCCCTTTGAAGCAGTTGGGCAATTCTGCGCTGACTGCCTCAGAGAAAGGATGTTACAATGGAAAACAGCCGGGAAAAGACTCTTCCTGACTTTTGAGTTTCAAAAGCCTATGCCATTAGGGAAATGGAAAAGACCCACAGAAAGGACAAAACATTTGGCAGCAATGTCATGAGTGAGAACAAAATGCCTCACCAGCCCTATTCCCTGAGCTTCAAGAACTGGAGAGAGCCAGAAGGAAGAGAAAAAACTGGTGAAGTCTAGGACAAGAGGGCCAGATCTGAAGAGTCCACATGGTCATGAGCAGAAGCAGCATCCGCAGATCACCTGTAATCACTGACACGGACCCTCTGCGTCACCAGTGCCCAGGGGCTAGACTTGCTGCCATCCAGTGAGGGTTGCTCACTGATTGCTTAGCAAGAATAACAGCCATCTGTGGCCCCAACTTGGCTATGTCACAGCTGGACTTACCCCATGTGACTAACCCAAAACACAATATCTCAGGGCACTTGTAGGCCCCCAAAAAGGATGGTGGGGCCCTTGGGCACCTGGCAAGGTTTGGCAGTGGGAGGAAAAAGCCCTACAGTTAAACGCTGAATGGAACCAGTTCAAGATTTTCAAAAATCATTGATAAGCCTCACCTCTGTCCAAGCTCTCCTAAGTATTTGTTACCTCTGGCCTTCTCAAGGGAACCACATCACTCTTGCATGTTGAACATCTTTGAACTATTCCCACAGAGCTGGTCCAATGGTCTATTTGGGTGATTCTACCCTGTGCTGCATTCCTAGCCTCTGACCAAAACTTGGCCTTGATCTTGATCTTGGGTAATTGCCTGGTTTTCCAGGTTCTCATGATCCCAAGCCAGGAGGGTCTGCATAGCCTTTCATCTCTCTAGCTACACTAGAGTGTCAATTCCAACACACAAGCCACCCTCCTTCTCATGGGCTCATCAAACACACACCTAGAGGTTCCCCGACTACAAAGATACTCAACCTCTGCCCCATCTTCCCTAAGATGGAGTGAGTTACAGATAAAACAGAGTCTTCAAGGCCACACCGTAAGTACTGGAAAGTGGAGGTTGTACTTGGGATGAGTCAAGGTATTAGGTCAACAGAACCAGGTTGAGCCAGTGGCTGGTCTGGATCCCTTCTCATCACTCTTTCCTCCCGTGTGACCATCCTGAGGACAACCCCACTCTCCTCTTCACTTGAAGAAGCATAGTAGGGTGGCTCCAGACTCCAAGGAAATCCTTCCCTTTAAGTCTAGATGTAAGATACCAAAGGTCATGAAGTGGGCCCGGGGGGGCAAGTGCCAATAGCTGAGGTTTGAAACTAGAGAAGGAAGCGTACAGGGACACCAGGTAAGTCCTCAATGCAAAAGTTCTTGGATCATGTCCACACTGAAAGATGACAATGGAAAACATAGAATGGAAGTGTCACTTCTGATTTCTGGCTCGTACATATTTTCCTCTTTGCATTTTCCCCCTTGCCCTTCCCTGCTTCACAGATGTGCTGTGAGGCCTAATGTTGATAAAGGGTTCTACAAGTCTCAGATAAAAGTTGTTACAGAAGGACAAGATTGAGCACCAACACTGACAAGAATTAGCCTGAAGTCAAATGAGTATTAAGTAGATTTAAAGATTAAAGGTATAGGAATGTTTGTGTGTGTTTCAAAGGCTACCACCATCTGGGGGGGGGGCAAGAAATGTACCACAAAAGGTGATCTTTTTCATGGTGAAGTTATAAAAGCATTCGGAATTTAAAAAAAAAAGAAACTGGAAAGAAGCAAACATCAAGGGATTATTAGGAATGACCATGAAAGCAGATTAGTTAGCAAAAACAAAGCAGGTCCTCAAGCGAGGTGACAGCATTACTGATTTTTCATGTAAGATTTTCAGACCAAGTCGATTAAAGGAACTGTTGGCTTGGCTCCATGAGTGTTCATCAAGGTGCCATTTCTCCAGATTGAATACTAGCGGAAATTAATGTGACATGGCCCAGGGGTGGGGGAGTATGAAAAGTTTTTATTAAAATACAGAGATTGTTGTGGTAAATGATGGTAGCTAGGGGTTTGCGGTTGGGAGTGGGGAGTACTTTAGAGTTGTTCTCCTACCAACTGCCCTGGCTGTCTTACCCATTTTAGGAGGTTCACTGCCTGACTTATCATCTTTGGTGACCTTGGAGCAAGTTATGTAAGCCTTTTGTGCCCTGGTTTCCTCATTTGTAAAAAGGAAATAGTGAAAATTCTATCAGGGTTGGTGTGAAGAAAAATGAGGCAACATTGGAAAAACATCGGCAGGTGGAAAGTACTACTAAAGAGTTTACTGCCATTATGAGGACGGTCATTGTTATAACTTGACTCTGCCCTTGGAAACATCTTGAACAGGGAATCTGTTAGAGAATGAATGTGTCCCATAGAAGCCCCAGATAGGGTCTAAGGACCCAGGAAGAGAAGATTGAGAAGAAAAGATACCAGCTGAAGGAGAATGGATGTGCCATGAAAGTTTTCTTGAACAGGTTTCACATATTCCAAAAAATTTTTCATGTTATTCCACCTCATCTGAAGCCATTCTCAAAATAATATTTGACCTGTAGAACAAGACTATTCAAAAATATTCAAACCTTGTTTTTGGCCCAGTATTTTGAAGCAACATTAGATACAACAGAATCACTTGGCCCTTCTCTTTTAGTGATCATGACATTTTAGATTCTGGAAAGGAGATGGTTAGTAGTGATGTTTGTTAATTATTTTTAGCTGTCTTCCTGCTGAATGAATGATGGGATTATAGTTCTGGGCCCCCTGGGGTATTGGAATGGGGTCCAGTGGCTAGTTCTGGTTAGCGAGCTGAGAAAGGCAGTGAAGGGGGTCACTTCCAGGCTGAAGCATGTAAGAGCCAACGCAAGACCTACCAACCTCTCTTCCCTCTGGCTTGGAAGCCAACAACACTAGAGACAGTGGCTGTTCACTGCCTGCATCCTTTAATGACTCTGATACATGAAGAACAGAACCACCATTACCACCCTCCTTCCAACCAATCGCCAGTGGACAGGTAGCATGAGTGAGAAATAAACTTCTGTTGTTGGAAGCCACCATTTAGGGGATTATTTGTTACTGCAGCATAACTTAATCTCTTGTGACTGATACAGGTATCTTTAGCGTGAAAATCTCCTTGCACACTAAACAGTGAACAACAATAGTGAAAGTCTATCCTGACTACCTTCCCCAGGTAAATCTTTGTAAAATACCTCTTGTGTTATAAGATTCATCCTTTGGCCTGGTGCAATATCCCAGCTCCTTGGCTCTGCTCCTCTAATTTGACTTTCTGTCCCACAGCTTTAGTAAAGAAGCCTTCTTCTCCAATTAGACTGCACTCTTTGCCTTGGACCCTCAACGAGCCCTATTTATTCCTACCACCCAGAGTATTCATACTGTTTGCCTAAAAAGAACAGCAATGACTACTATTCTCTGCCTACTTAAATCCAATCCTTTGATTGTAACTGCTACTCTCTTCCCAGATAGCAACGGAGAAATGACTGTGAATCTTTAGAATGTGACAGTTGTTTTCATTATTATTAGTAAACATGGATTGACACAAAATACAAGAGGGCCATGCAAGGACCGATGACCACGACATGAGATGGACCAAGGATTACGGTGTGCAACTGAGGGCCTGGCACATCAGTATGGATATTCTCTATGGGTCACAGTGTCACACCTAGAACTTTAACCTGCAGCTACAACATCACAAGTGTACAAAATTGCACTTCTGAGATATCTGCTGCACAGAGTTTATCATGGTGAGAAACCGGGGAAGTCTCAGGGACCACCAATGTGACACTGATTAGAAAATTATCATAGATCCGTGAACAGATATGCTGGGCAGGTGTTAAAAGGAGAGAGGCGGAACAACATGTAGTGACATAGAAAGACAAACATATGTGGGTGTGTAAACAAAGCAACTTGAAGAACAGTACATGTGGTATGATTTTCTGTTGCGAAACATATTTTATGTTCATAAAATCTCTGGAAGGACATTCACTAAGCCAACAGCAGTGGCTAAGTCTGTGGGGTAAGACTGCTGGGGTGGAGTGAGGAACTCACTTTTTACTGTATTCCTGGACCTCTTACAAGAAGCCTTTTTTAATGACGATGGTTATAATACTATCGTTTGCTGAGCACTTACTATGTGGCAGGATGCCACTAAGTTCATCTGATAGTCCTCCTGATAAAACACCATGAAGGAGTATTTTTACTACCCTTACCCAATGGACAAGAAAACTGAAGGACAGAGAAATGAAGGCATCTGCTGAGATAGTAAGTGTCAAAATTGGAATTCGAACCTACATGGCTTAGCTACATGTTGTGTGCTCTTAATCGCTACCCTACAATCAAAATAAATTGTAACAATTTGGGGGGACACCCAGGTGGTTAAGTTGGTCAAGCATCTGGCTCTTGGTTTTTATTCAGGTCATGATCTCAGGGTCATGAGGTCGAGCCCCGCGTCATGCTCCATGATCAGTGGGCAGTCTGCTTGAGATTCTCTCCCTCCCTCGCCCTCTGTCCGTCCCCCCTTGCACTTGTGTGCACCCACTCTCTCTTTCAAATAAATAAATCTTTAAAGAAAATAAATAATAATAATTATTTAAGTCTGTTCTCCCTTCAGGGGAATTCTCACTTCTGTGACGCCACCTCTGATCACATCAGGCTGTTCATTCATTCAACAAACATTTAGCAAAATGTATGGTCAAAGGGCAAAGAATACAGGTCAAGAAGTCACAATCCCTGCCACGCCAGAATTTATGAGGAAGCTAAAGAGAGCTTGAAACCTGGAACGGGATGCTGTGAGACTGCGATGAGGTTCTATGAATTCAGAGAAAAGGGGAGGTACCTCCAACTCCAGGAAGCAGAGTCAAGCGTGAAGACCAAAGAGTTTCGCGGGGAGCCACTCATTTGTTTGGCTGGAGTGAAGGGGAGTAACGGAAGAGGCTGCAGGCTGCAGAGATGGGGTAAGATCACACCCTGCTGAGGGCTGTGGACTCTGTTTGGTAGGAAAAAAGATCCCATGAGAAAATTTTTATTAGGCCAGTGATAGGGTCAGAAGAGCAACCTAATGATACCAGTAAATATTTATTAAGTGCTAGACAGGATGCTAAGTATTTTTATATATACTCCCTCGTTTCATCTTCAAAACAACCTCGAAAGGAAGATATTGATACTTTCCCAACTTTATAGGGAGCTGAAATAACTGGCTCATTGGGCAGCACAGCTGGGAAATAAGCCTGAGCAGTCTAGGTCTGAAGTCTGGGTTTTTAACCTACTTGTCTGTCTTTCTTTCTTTCTTTCTTTCATTTTCTTTCTTTCTTTTTGCTTGCTTTATTTCTTTTTTCTTAAGATCTATTTATTTATTTTATTATTTTTAAAAAAGATTTTATTTTCTTATTTGACAGAGAGAGAGACAGCGAGAGAGGGAATTCAAGCAGGGAGTGGGAGAGGGAGAAGCAGACTTTGCGCAGAGCAGGGAGCCTGATGCGGGGCTCAATCCCACGACTATGGGATCATGACCTGAGCCAAAGGCAGATGCTTAATGACTGAGCCACCCAGGAGCCCCTATTTATTTATTTTAGAGACAGAGAGAGAGAGTGAGCAGGGGGAGAGGCAGAGAGAGAGAGAATCCCAGGCAGACTCCCTGCTGAGTGCAGAACCAGATTCAAGATGTAATTCCAGGACCCTGAGATCACGACCTGAGCTGAAACCAAGAGGCAGATGCTTAACTGACTGCCACCCAGATGCCCTAACCACTTTCTTACACAACCTTTTGTTGGAGACACTACATGGGGTATCTTCGGGAGGACAGAACCTCAAAGGGCAGGGAAGCCAGTTAGGAGGCCATTACCAAACTCCAGGCCATCCACCCAAACTCCAACAGCATTTTTTCCCAAAGTACTCATTTGGTCCTTCATCCTTTTATGAGCTTAACATATAATTAATATTCTCAAGGGCATAAGAAACAACAAAGAGCATACTGTATTTTTTTTAAATATTTATTTATTTGAGAAAGAGAGAGCGCGTGTGTGTGTGCATGGGGTGGGGGCGCGTGGCAGATGGAGGAGAAGGAGAGAGAATCTCAAGGAGACTCAGTGCAGTGCAGGGCTTGAGCTCACAACCGCTGAGATCATGACCTGAGCTGAAATCAAGAGTCCAACACCTAACTGACTGAGCCACCCAGGCTCCCCCGAACGATGTTGTTTCTATAATGCACGAAGCAGATAAACACACCTGCACACATATATCATGTAAAAGAGTTTGAATTAATAATTTCTAATATCCTGTCATTCTCTGATCCACAGGGACATCTTGATAACAATTAGAGGAACAAACCACGATGGGTGGCACTTCATAGTTCTACGCTTTCCCACCGGAAGCCATTCTCGTTCTGACCTTCCCAGCAAACTTCCAAGGTGCATAGAGCGAGTACTACTTTTTCCAGAGGAGAAGAGAAAATAGATGAGCTTAAGTCCCCAAAGTCCCAGAGCTCCTAAGCACTAGAATTTGGGTTCAAATCTAGATATTCAATATTAAGTCTTGAAGAAAATGCCATGGTTCCTTATAACCATGCTCTCACCACCTAACCTTCATGTTAAACGTGGCTTCTGAGAATCCCACAGTTTCAGAAACTGTGTTCCTCTTTCCAGCACTGAAAGGGTGGGCAGGTGGGACGAAACCTGCTTTCCAGGTGGATAAACATCAGCACCGTTTAATGGCGACTGGAGCCAGAGCGGTCGGGAGCCAGGCGCAGAGTCTGGCGGGGTGCTGCCTCTGCCCAGGCATCACGTTCGGCTGGAGCTGCCCGCGCCTTCCTTGCTGGGTCGCACTGATTTTGCTGCCCTTGCATTCATCCATAAACACTTTGATGTGGATGGACTTGGGTATGAAGTCACACTCTCTGACTCACTTCTACTTCAAAGAAACTAATTATGAATGAACTCACCAAGTATGTCAAAAAACTGGAAATCATTGACGATTCCCTGCGAACTTCTGCAAGAAACCCTTCTGGATCTGATTACACGAAATACTGTGTGTGGAAGTATCTAGCACTGCGCCAGGCCCACACTGGTCTTTTAGTACCCAATCAATTCTGAGCACCACCCAGGCTGGGCTTTGTTCTGGGTGCTGGGAATACAGCAGTGAACAAAACAGGTGAGGCTCCTGTCCCCATGAGCGTAGCTGGGGAAGACAGGGAATGAGCAAGTACATGAACAAGAAGGTATATCAGGTCTTGAAAAGTACTGTAAAGAAAATGAAACAGGTAACATGATGGAAAGTGGCGGTGAATGACTTTAGGGCACAGTGGTCAGAAAAGGTCTCAGTGACAACGTGCCTTTCTTTGAAGGACCAGCCATCCCAGTGGCTTCAGGAATTTAGAGGGCAGCACACACGGGCATAGCCTGGGAGGGGCTGAAAGAAGGCAATGGGTTGGGGAAAGGAGTGTGGGTTATACTCAAGTGTGAATGGGTGATTAAGGCAGAATGGCTTGATTTGTCATGTTGGTCAAAGCAGACTCCAGCTGTTGGCTGGAAAATGGAGGATAAGGGGAGTCTTAGCTCAGACTGCTATCACAAAATACCACAGACTGAGTGTCTTAAACAACAGACATTTATTCTTACAGTTCCGGAGGCTGGGAAGTCCAAGATCTAGGTGACAGCAGATTCAGTTCTTGGTGGGCCCCTTCCTGGCTTGCAGACCTATCTTGTCATGTCACAAGTTGTCACATGACATGTGACATGTGTCGCATGTTGTCACATGACAACACAGAGCACGAGCTCTGGTCTCTCTGCCTCCTCTTATAAGGACATTAATCCCACCTCGAGGGATCCACCCCCATGACTTCATCTAACCCTGATTACCTCTCAAAGGCCCCATGTCCAAACACCATCACACTGGGGGTTAGGGCTTCAATGTGGGTTTTTTAGGGGAGACAAACATGAAGCCCACAACAGGGCTGGTGTAGGTGAGAGGCAGCTGCTCAGAGGTCTGGGTGAGAGGTGGGGACCCTGACCAGGATGAGCAAAATGAGGTGGAGATTCTAGATCCGGCGTGTCTTTCAGAGTCGGATCCCATGGAGTAGACCCTGAATAAATGTTTCCACGTGGGGTTACTTTTCTTCCTTTCCTCCCTTTCTCCCTTGCAAGTACCCTACTTCATTTCATTTGCTGAGTTTTGGCATAAAGTATTTCTTAGGTAATTTACATCTTTTTTTTAAATGCATAGGTGATAACTAAATCCAAAGACAGGTCAATTCAAGTCGATACAAAAAAACTTGAGCATTAAAAACATACCACCTCTTCACATCAGATGCTTTTCCTACTCATTTCAATTCAACAATGGGTCGTGGCTGGCGTTTATGAGCTGGGTACCATCTTTGGTCCTGGAAGCTGATGTGAGAAAGATGCAGATCTAGCCCCTCCACAGTCTCCAGTTCAATAACAGAGAAATTATGAGCAAGGAAATAAAATATGATACAGGAGACAAGTGAAACCCAGAAACATGGAAGGTACAGGACAGCCGAACAGTTAAGGGGGAAAGGGCAACCCTCTGAGAAAGGGACAGGAGAAAGCTTTCTGGAGCCGGTGGCTCCTGGCCTGAGTGTCAGGGAAGGACCATTCCCTGGTGTCCTGGGTCAGGGAACAGCACAGGCAGATAAATGCAGGAGCGAAACAGCAGGGTTTATTTGGGGAACACAGGCCCCTTGGTCTTGCTGGAGCAAACATAACAACAGAGGGAGACATGCTGTCAACAGAAGTAGGACGCAGATCACAGAGGGCCTCATTTATTATGATGAATGAGCCCATACTATATTCTATTAGTGACGGGGAGTCAGAAAAATGTTTCACACAGGGACACACCATCAGACTTCATTCAACTCTACGCATTTGCCAAGTGTATCTCTGAAACACACACAGACGCACACTTCATTGGAGAATATTCACAAAGGTGTATGAAGGAGAGACTTTAAAAACATGTGGCTTCAAGGAAATTATATAATTTGGAAAGGGCAGAGAATGAGGAGAGGAAAAATTCCAGGGGCTCAAGGAGAGATTCTCGGCCCCTTTCCAGCCCCTGGGAAAAGTCCGACACGGGAAAAGCAGCCTGTCTGTTATGTCTGCAGGCGTCTGAGGCGAGCCCTGCTCCTCCACAGAACGGGGCAATTCATGCAGAATGTAAAGATGAGAGGTGCCCATTTTCCAGGGGCTGTGATGCCAATTCCAGTTGCAGTAAGAAAGTGACAGGAGCCGGGAGGCCCGAGGGTGCCAAGGTACACATTTCTAGTGGGCACACCATTAAGGCATCTAGTAAAAAATCCTAATTGTGCTCAGAGGACTTTCACAGACCTTGGCAGCCTGGCCCCGGCTGTGGAATGTATGGCTTCCAGGCCCGGCTGAGAGTGGTGCCTCACAGCATCTTAGAGGGGTCTCAAGAGGGGGCCCAAAAGTCTGCCCCAATGCACTGAATCAAAATTAACTTGAAATCCACTTTGATATCCCTTTTTTAAGATGCCACATAAAACTCGGGAAAGGGGTTGCTGCAAACCACAGCCTCGAGAGGATGGCATCACTCTACCATTCCTACTGTGCAGAATGAAGTGGGAATGTCAAGGTTTCAACATGGAAAAATCCCCCTGAGGCTTCCAAATGTTGTTGTTGGCTTTTTGATTTGCTTATAGAAACTGTAGGGGTGCAGCCTTGGTCTTTGTAGTGGGTAGGGAGGCACAACAGAGCTCAGGGCATGGCTAGGAAATGAAGTGGGAATCATTATGTTATTTGGAATGGAAATACTCGAACGTTCTCTATTGCTGGCTGCTATAAAAATCTCATAAATCTGCACTGCCCTGTAGGATAGCAGCTAGCTCCAATGCTATTCGAACTTAAATTTGGGTTACCCACATTTCAAGTGCTCAACAGCCATATATAGCTAATATCTACCCTACTGAATAGGACAGACTGAGAACATTTCCATCGTGGTGGAAAGTTCTATTGGACAGTGCTGTTTAAGATACCAGCGTCATGGTTTTTTTTTTTTCCCTCAGGCCATAGACTCTTATTGCTGTTTCATATTTGGTTGTGATGAGAGCAATAATTACATTAATAATGATGATGGGTCACATTGTTGGGCTTTTGGGACTTGTGCTAGAGTCTTTCCATGTCTGCCAGGTTAATCTGTGAAGAAGTAGTTTTTTTTTTTCTCATTGCTTTTCCTCCCTCCCTATCCCAAAATCCAAGAGGAAAACGGCCATTGGCCCTGGTATAAGGAGAGAATCCTGTTGCAGAGAGCCAAAGCCAAAGTTGACTAAAGACAACATATCTGCTTGTCCTTTGCAAGAAAGCTAAGCTTATGGAAGAGATTGTGCTAGGTCCCCTGGAAGGAAAGAGGGGAGAGAGGAAAAAGTGGGAGAGAGGGAGAATGAGGCAAGTCCCCCAGAAGGAAAAGAAGATAAAGGTCAGAAAGTCCTTTTTCGGGGTGGAAACAGAGCCCCACTCCCTGGAGCTGGGCTACTGGTAAGATTCCCAGAGGGGAGCAGCTATCCCTGTCTCTAGGGAGGCTGGACCCAGGCCCTAGGTTCCCAGCCCCTGAAAAAGCTTCTCTGCCACAAGCAGAACACAGAAGCGCTGGAATCACTGAGCTTTAAGGGATGTCCAGCTGGACCACAACTAATCCCTATGGTGCCTTTGTGCTTACCAGAAAAAGGCACTCTCTCCCTCATACAGAATAATTTATCGCTAAGTTAGTGTGTTACTGATAGGGGCTGAATAGTGCCCCCTACGATTCACATGCTGAAGCCCTAACCTTCAGTACCTCAGCATGTCTGTATTTGGAGACAGGGCCTTTGAAGGGTGATTAAGTTAAAATGAGGCCATAAGTGGGACCTCATCCAATCAGACTGATGTCCTTATAAGAACAGGAAATTCAGACACACAAAAAGAGGAAAGGAACCCGGAGACACAGAAAGACCATGAGCAGGGGCAGCTAGGGGGTGGCCATCTGCAAGCCAAGGAGTGAGACCCCAGAGGAAACCAAGGCTGCCAGACCTTGATCCTGGCCTTCCAGCCTCCAGAGCTGTGAAAAAATAAATTTCTGTTGCTTAAGCCACCCAGCCTGTGGTACTTTGTGATGGCTGACCCAGCAGACCAAGAAAAGTACTATGCAGTCTGACGAGTCCTCCCTGGTTAGTCTTTCTAGAGCCTGTGCTGGGCAGTAGCCCTGACTGCGGATTCACACACCGAGACTCTTCTGCGCATGTCCACACTGTACACCGGGACGGGTGCAACCGGTCGGTGAAGACGGCGGGTCAGGTTCAGAGGAAGGGACACATAGGACAAACAGTCCTTGAAGAGCCTCCTAGGACCATGAGTGGGGAAAAGAAGCCACTGCTGGCATGAGGTGGGGCAGGATGTGGCCCCGCATGCCAGGGAGAGCCTGAGAGTGATCTACCGCGAGTGCGCGTTGCCGGGGGTACCTTACTGCTCCAGGACACATCCAGGAGGCTGGAATCTGCACGTCCACCTGCCCTCTGCCATAGACCTGCACAGGGGTCCCAGACGTGAACGGCGACCGTAGAGGAGACACTGCTGTGCGGTGCTCTGCCTGACCAGCAGACTGGATCGGACCAGAACGAAACCAGCAGCAGCTCTGAGAAGCTGGAGGCCCAAGCGACAGGAGTTCCATCTTCTCGCGAGACCCTAGAGCTGAGCATTGCCGCGGTGTTTCCTACCAACCCAACGGAACCCGAGATGGGATGCTAAGTCGATTTCGTTCAACAAAATGGCTCTTCTTGCACATTTAACTTTGTGAAATAAGATTCATACTTTATGTATGATTCATACTTTATGTATGATTCAGAAGCAGGGTTCCAGCAGGAAACTGCTGGCATCCTCCATTGGGATAACTAGGGAGGAATGAAATGGGATGATTTACAAAGATGAGGCAGGGTTAAGAGAAACCAACCAGAGACTAAGAGGCAACCTGGGGCTAGTGTCAGCTGGAGTGGTCCCTTCCCAGCTAAGGGGTGTGTGGAGGGAGCAGTTTCAGGAAGGGCGGAAGCTCCAGGAGAGGGTCACATGGCAGGAGCCGTGGCCATCAGTGGAGGTGAGCAGCTATTGTCCGGCAGAAGCTGGCAAGCAAGGAACTGGGGAAATAAGACCCTCACCCCATTCTCCCACCCTCCGACCTCTACCGTAAGCGTCCTCACTGGGGCGCTTGGGCGGCTCAGTGGGTTGAAGCCTCTGCCTTCGACTCAGGACATGATCCCAGAGTCCTGGGATCGAGCCCCACATCGGGCTCTCTGCTCAGCGATGAGCCTGCTTCCCCCCACCATCTCTTTGCCTGTCTCTCTGCTCTCTGCCTACTTGTGATCTCTGTCTGTCAAAAAAAAAAAAAAAAAAAAAAAAGTCCTCACAGCGAAGCCCAGCAGAAACCCAGAGTAGGGAGAGAAAAATGGAGAGAGAAACTAGAAGGGCAAACAAGACAATCCAGCACATTTTCTAAACGTGCATCATTTCATCTAGTCCTCCAGCGAGCTTCTGGTTAAACCCACCTGTTATACCTACTTATAGATACTAGCGTTTAGCCTTACGGAAGAGGCTAAGGATTTTTGTCTCACTAGATCTGGAATGTAAGCTCCATATGGGCAGTAACTATGTTTGTCTTATATCCAGTTATATCCCCAGTGCCTAGGGGGGGAAAAATGCCTGGAATGTAGTAGGTGCTGACTGTATGTTTGTTGAATGACTAAATGAATAACTTCAAGAGCTCACAAGTACTATGTGGTAGTGTGGGATTTGAACCCAGACTGTCTGAAGGCAAAGTTTGCAGGCCTAAGGATCACAGTTCCTAAACCAAGGTCTATAGATGCTTATAAATCTAATAGTTTGCCAAGATAATTATCAAATTTGGTGATTTTGTATATTCGTTTCAGTGATAGCCTTCACAAGTAAATATTAGCCTATCCTGGATCACCTATCCCATAAGCAGAAACTGTTATGAGATTTCAGTGCCCAAGTCAGTGTTTGCATTCACTGTCATATTGGCACAAAATGGTACCATTGTAATTATCTTCGGCTAATGAGAAAGGAACATGGGTGGACTTAATTCCTAAGTGATTCATAAGTGATGCCTGTAAATGCTGAATGACATCATGAAATACCGTAAAAACAAGAAGAAGAGGGGTGGGGCACACACAAAAGAACTGGCACCAGAGGGTCAGAGCCAGTGTCTCCTCATGGTCAGGGGTTTAGGTTAATGCAAACACCATCTCACACACTAATGTTATTATTCTGAATAGTACAGTTTATGCAGCAGTTTTGGTTTTTTAAAATTCAGTTTGTTTTATAGTTGCATAGGAGTTTAAATATAATTTTATGTTTAGTTTGGTCAAAATATTATTTAAACCAACTCTTTAAGTGTTTTTCTCTCTAACATATATTCAGGAATTAGGCAAGTGCAGGAAATGCTTGTGCTGTGTGCTACAAACCATGGTATGAAATGCTTGCAGCAAGAACCCAACAGAGGCAGCCCAGATTTAACTAGGGATGTCTCGGGAAAGGGGAAAATCTTGGTTTCCCCTCCCCCCCCCCCAGTGCTGGAAATATTTATTATTTATTGAGATCCTATTAGTCACTATAGTGAGTTTTGTGTTTTTTTTTTTACATATGCTATGGACTGAGTTGTGTCTCCCCAAAATCATATGCTGAAGCCCTAATATGATGGTATTTGGAGATGGGGACTCAGAGATAATTAGGTTGAGATGAGGCCATGAGAGTGGTCCCTTATGATGAGACTAATGTCCTAATAGGAAGAAACACCAGAGAGCTTGTCCGCTCTGGCCTCTCTCTCTGAGCCATGTGAAGACACAGCAAGAAGGCATCTTGCAAGCCAGGAAGAGAATCCTCACTAAAAACCGAATCCACTGGCACCCTGACCTTGGACTTACCAGCCTCCAGAACTGTGAGAAACTTAAACCACTCAGTCTATCCTATTTTGTTATAGCAGTCTGAGCTAGTACAATGAGTGTCATCACAAACCCTCCTAACAATTTTTGCAATGAAAATATTATTTCCCCATTTCACAGATGAGGAAGCTGAGGCTCAGGGAGGTAATATAATTTGTCCAAAGCACACAACTAGAAAGCGGAGTTCAAGGATTAGTTTATAAAGGTTTGTGAATAAAGGTTTATGGATTTTTTAAAAGGTCTCTATCTTCTAAGTCCTTATTGACAGGTGACAAGGGTTAGTCCTACCATCTATGGTGAATGTCATACTGTTAATACTGACAGAATCAGCTTCTAGTCCCACATGGAGACTGTCCAGAAAGGTCCTAACCTTTGTACTGATAGATATGTGGACCATTGTTACTAAGGTGGGTGTCAACTAGGGTGAACCTGACAGTTCAGCTGTAATTATCTTAAAATTTTGTGCTTATTTGAGCCTAACTTCTCTTCCTGTTGAAAAGCATTAGCATGTGGGCAGAAGGTGTTCTAGTCACACAGCTAAAACTTGGATGAAGGAGAACTATGGGAGCTCAGCTTGGCGTTGCCATTCTAACCCCTTGTAGTGATTCTCCAAACCACAGCAGCTCATGCAGGCTGATAGACAGCATAACGGGGTAACTTCACAGACAGAAGCAATTAATGACTCAATCCCTTATCGATATACAGTGCTTCAGAGTCTGCAAAAAAAATTCACATACGTCAGCTCGTATATAAACTGAGTTTCAGAAGGTTAAATAATTTGTTGAAGGTTCAAGCCCAGATCTTCAGAGTGACTCAAAGTCTGGTGCTCTTTTTTTCTATTCTGTTGGTTGCCCCAGTCTGGAGCGTGGACTCCTCAGAGGCTGTTGTGTTCTTGCAAGGGAATCTATGCCAGCATATGCTTGAATTACTAGCAATGTAATTTCCCATGAGGGCAAGTGTTCTCTAAGTGGTTAAAAGCCAGGGCTCTGAACCTAGATTGCTGGATTCAAATCCCAGCTCTTCCATTAGCCAGCTGTGTGACTTGGGGCAAGTACCATAACCTCTCTGTGCCTCATTTAAAAAATGTGTATTCATATATAGTATGTACTATTTCTTCATTGAAAATGTATATTAATATAGAATATAGAATATTTTATAGTAAATTAATAGTATCTATATTATAGTGTTTTAGGAGTAAATTAATGAATATGTATAAACCTTTAACATAATTTAACATAATGCTTAAAAAATGAGTACATAGAAAGTACTCAGTATATGCTAACTGTAATTATTCTTACTTACCCCTGAATTAGTCAGCATCTAGATTCGTGCCTGATAAAAGTGTACCCTTCAAACATCTGCTGGATGAACTAAATATTTTAACAGAGGACTCCCCAAGTAATATCATGGAGAGGAATCCTTTAAACAGTTTTACTTGAGAAAGCAAAAAGAACATACCTCCCTGTGACAGTGACATCTGTCCTTGAATTGACAACATTTCTAAGTGACTTCAAATAGCTGGAGGAAAATTAATGTTAAATCACTTTTGGTTTTTGAAAAACAATTTTGCATCAGTGCCTAGCACAGTTGGATGGCACCCAATAGGCCCTCACAAAATATTTATTGTTGATGATATATTCGTTATTTTGGGTCTGTTTTGAGCGGGAACAAAGGAGAAAAGAGGATCCGTTTCTGGAAAATAATTTCTGCAGAGACTTGGCAAGAGGAACCCAGAAGGTTGGTCTCAACATAATCGACACTGAATGAACGTTCCTTGCGGAGTGTCGGTCCTTACAGTAGCAGGGGCAGACTCTGTCCTGGGAATAGAATTTCAAGAGACTTCTTTCTCCCTTCCCAAGATCCAGGACCTCTGCTTTTCTGCAGTAATTTGAGAACCAGGAGACTGGAAGCAGAGGCACAAGATGGGCAAGTAGCGTACAACACTGGACCTCAGTTTACCCAGAAAGCCCTCCGGCTGAGCCTCTCATGATTCAGAAGAGACCACAACTCTGGCCAGCAGTGATCACAGATGTATGTAAGCAACTTTTCTAATATCAAGAAATATTGCAGCTCGGGGAGTTTTTATTTCGTGGAATGTTTCTCTCTTTGCAACCAATGTTGCTTCCCTTTTCTTCTTAGGCATTTTTTACTTTTATGAATTTACTTAGAAAACTACATTCTCAGAGCAATTGGAGTTCCTTCTTCCAGGATGGATTTGACCCTCCTGCCCTCCCCCACTGGGAATTTTCCCTGAGACAGGTTTGCAAAGAAGCACTTGGGGTCTTTTCAACACGTGGTGACTGTTCACAAGGCACAATTGTTTGTCTTCAACTTGGAATTCATCTCCACTGAGCCAGGAACAAAATCAAGGCGACAGAGGCTTTAAAATTCAGACAGGAAGTTCTGCCCTTCTGACCTGGGAAACCAAGAGGAAAGTGAGGAGGAAGACGATAAAGAAAAAGACCAGGAGGAGGTCTGATATCTGCACCTCTTATGGATAGACTACGTTTTCCCAACAAAATTGTTTAAGGTAGAGGTGGTCTTTTAAAAGACTATTAATGAGCACCGAGTGAGCCCTGAGATGCCCCCTCTTCCCCCCAGCTTCCATCCAGGCACCTCCTTGTTCTAAAACTCTCAAGCACAGCTCTAACTAAGGCAAGTAGTTCGAAAAGCCAGGGAAAGAAACTCGGAGAGGAGTTGTGTCCCGTAGCCCTTCAACAGAGAAGTCCTTCCACACTCCAGGCTCTCATTGCCACCTTTCCGCTCTCCCTCTACACATTCACATCTTCTCCCCTCCTTCCTGTGTCGTTGCTCTGGGCCCGTGTCTATTTCTGGCTTGCTTGAACCTGCACCCTCCTCCAATCCTTCCTCCTTCCTCTGCTCTCCCCCAGTTATCCCCTCTAAATCAATGGAGCTTTATTGAAACCACTTGTGTTCCACTTCTTTCATTCTAGCACTTGTCCTCATGGGATTATGAGAAACAGCATCTCCTCCCTGTGTGTAGCACCAGAGGCTACTGTACAAATTGTGGTTTAGTAAGCTCACCAGTTAGATATCTAGGGAAGCACTTCATTGCCACCAGGGATAAAGCAGGCTAGGATGAAATCATCACCTCCACAACTCCTTCTCGCCTCCTCTAGGGCTTGTCTGCCCCTCCTTCTCACTTGCCTGGGTACCCCCAAATCAGATCTCTTCCTCTCCTCCTTCTCCCCAAGGCCTTTTGATATCACTGCAACACTTTTTAAATGTGATTCTTCCTCTCTGTTCTCCTTGCCCTACTTCAAGACCTGATCATTTCTCACAACCTGAACTGTTTTCATACCTCCTGATCCTTCCCCAGGACATTCAGTTCCTTCTCGTTCCATCAGACTCAACTCTCCAAAACATACATCTTCCCACATCACTTCCCTTGTTCAAAAATCTTCAGCGGTGCCCTATTCCTAAGGGCAAGTCCATATCCAACAGCCCAACATTCAAGGCTCTTCAACATCTGGCTCAGAACCACTTTTATTGTCCTCTCTCCCACCACATGCTACGTCTTGAGTCACTGTGCATTGAATGAAAAATGTTTTGTCTTTAGATGTTTTGTCCCAGGATTGTAGCAGCTGGGGATCATGGCCAGGGCTCCAAATTGAAAATATATTGGCTCATAACCCAGGTAAACACTGAGGCATGACTGCCCAGAGTTGCTCATCTGGGACATTGCCAGGCCCCTAATACTAACTAGCTGGATGACCTTTGGCCAGCCCTCATTTCTTCAGGTCTAGGTTCCCTCAATAATGCCATGAGGCCCAGATGACTTCAAAATGTACTACTCCCAATATTAAAGATGATGGAGAAGATGTGCGGACCCACTGAGCCAGACTTCATGGGCTGCGGTACCTTGCTGCATGGCCCAGGTACTAGCTCTGGCCTCTCAGTTCTGTCCGAACCCATCATCCCGTTTAGGGATGAGATCAGACCCTGGGAGAACTGACTCATACTGCAGTCTCAGACAACTCAGATTTGTACCAGAAAGCTTCTTTATGAATATGCAGTTGCAAAAAAAACTCCCATCTGCTCTTCAGAACATCTTCTCCCTAAATTAATGGAACATGCATCTTATTATATTAGCTAGATTTTTTTTTTCCTTGGTAAGTAAAGTTAGTTACCAAACGATTGCCTGGGCATATGGATTCAGAATAAGAAAGCTCATGGTCTAGAGTCTGGTGTTTCCAGGCTATGATAGGATCTGATGAATTCCTTTTGTTCCAAGTGTCTGCTAGGAGCATTCGGTTGTGAGCAACAGAAACTGACATTGGCGGCATAAGGCAAGATATAGGATAATTGAGAGGATCCCAACGAGCTCAGAAACGTCTTCCCTGACCATGAGTCTGAAGCAGCCTCCCCAGCTGGTCTCCACCACATCACCCTACCTATTTCTTTTTTTTTTTTTTTAAGATTTTTATTTATTTATTTGACACAGAGAGAGAGAGAGAGATCACAAGTAGGCAGAGAGAGGAGGAAGCAGGCTCCCTGCCGAGCAGAGAGCCCGATGTGGGACTCGATCCCAGGACCCTGAGATCATTACCTGAGCCTAAGACAGAGGCTTAACCCACTGAGCCACCCAGGCGCCCCGACCCTACCTATTTCTTTAATAGCACTTGTCTAATGTGAAGTTATCTTGTTTACCTGTTTGTCGTTGGTCTTCCTCATTAGACTGCTTGATCCATGAGGGCAGGGACATTATTATTGCTATTTGTAGCTCTATCTCCAGAACCTAGGAGCTCAGAAAGATGTGTGGGGTGAAAAAATGAGTAGAAAGAGCTGAAAAATTAAGCCCTAGGAATGACTGGAGATAGAACGCCCAGTATCAGGAACCACGGTACTTGTTTGGTAGGTATTGCCATGAGTGACTTAACTCCAGCTGCATTTTTCTCTCCATGTTTCTGCTCTATGTTGACATGTGTAGGATAAAGAATTTGGGAGGCCCAAGTAGGATCACATGACCAGCCTAGAGGCTGTGATGTTGGAGTCTTGGGATTGGTTGCACAGCAGAGCCTCACATGGAAGAGAGAAGGGCGGATCCTCAAAGAAATGGTTACCAGGCAGACATCCATTGCCTTCGACCACAGTGATCATTTTTCTTTGAGACCTGTCAGTTGATATGGCAATTCTGTTCCCTAAAGATATCTCCGTAATAACTTCTTTGCCAATTATCACATTTCCTGTCTCCATGGGCTCCATCTAAGTAGGTCTTACCCACTCAAAAGTCTCACTTGCTCGAAGGAGACAGACTCACTCTGCTAACACGATCTATGTACTCTCTGCTTAGCATATCCCGGTATATCTTTTTGTACATTTGTTTATTTTTTAGTTCATGAATAAAACATACATCTACTTTGAAAAATGTGTGCTTTGACTTAACCCAAGGTCCTTGTTTTCTGTAAACCCACATTTGGATTACTTTGTTGTGGCTAATACTATTAGTTGTCTACCCAACAGCCACTGAGGGCTGCAATCCACCCAGTCCTAGGGATGATTCCTAATGGAAGCCCCTTACTTCTTTATCCATAACTGGGCTAGAGGTAACACGGAAACCCCAATCTGGGCTGTGAGAAAAATGTAAATTCTACTGGGGACTTTTGGAAAGATTTTCCTCCCTGAGAGGAAAAGGGTTTCTTGTACCTTGTAGCTTTCCTCCTCTTCCTCCTTTTATTTTTATTTTTTTTAAGATTTTATTTATTCATTTGACAGACAGAGATCACAAGTAGGCAGAGAGGCAGGCAGAGAGAGGAAGGGAAGCAGGCTCCCCGGTGAGCAGAGAGCCTGATGTGGGGCTCAATCCCAGGACCCTGAGATCATGACCCGAGCCGAAGGCAGAGGCCTAACCCACCGAGCCACCCAGGCGCCCCTTAGGTCTGAAGGTCTTACAGCGTGGGCCTTCAAGACCGGAAACCTGATGGAATAACAGGACTTTACAGCTGTGTCGCCATCGATGCTGACTAAACCACTTCACCTTGCAACACTGTCTGGGTTATCACTAGCATTTCCCATAAAAAGAGATTCAGGCGCAGAGGGTTTAACTGCTCAAACACACAGCCAGCCAGCAAAACCAGCTGTCCAGCTCCGGTGTCCTGATCCTGACTCTTCCCACGGCAGCCAGTGGTTCTCAGCTTAGGGATGGGGTCTTTAGGATCTAAAAGAGTGTGGCTAGAAAGAAAGGCTCCTGGCCCATTCAAAGGAGCCTTTTTAAAAAGCATATCTTTCCTACCAGGGAAGAGGAAAAGAAAACTTAGGGGGTTTGGGCGGGGGGAAAAGGGGCAGTCCAATCACTCAACGGATCTGGAAGGCTATGGATTAAACCCCCACCTTCATGTTATCTCCATGTATTCCTCTAGAATATTATCTGCCTTCCATTCCATAGTTGCCTCGATGACGCAGACCAGTCTTATTAGAACAAGCACACCAGGAGGAACTTCACATCTTTGAGCAGAAAGGACGAGCTGTGTGCAGACCCTACGTGCCTCGTTGTAAAAGTGGTTTAGTGGAGAATGTTTCTCATTCCCCTAGAGGAGTGGGATCTGAGAGAAGGGTTCTGTGTCCCAGAGAAGGGGAAGAGTGTCTTCAAGGGCAGTTTCACAGACCAAGTGAGGAGACGGTTTCGAGTCAAAGTCAGCCCCGGGTTTTCCATGCCCCAAGGAAAACTAAGCTCCACAAGAGACATGGGAAGTTAGGACAGAGCCAGAATGGGAGCAAAGGGAAAAGAAAGCAAAAGGAAAACTCATGTTGACAGACTGAATGAAAAGTTTTATATATAAATGTGAAGAGAAGGAGGTTCTGACTTCTCAGCTCAGGACCAGGGCAATGATGTAATCAGCATAAATGAGACATAGTGGCCTGGCAAACATGCCAAGAATGTGGGCTGAAGAGGCCTGGGTTATTCCAGGTTGCCATGGTTTTTAGCCAAAAGTAATAGAACCAGGCAGGGAAAGCAGGCAGCCTTATGTTTCAAGGATGTCCACACATACTCTGAGGTGCAGGACAAAGGAGTCTTGTTCATTCCCTTACTACACTCATGAACCATGAGTAGAGGTAGCAGTCAAGTGTAACCTCTAGAAGCACAAAATTTGGAATCAGACCGGAGTTGGAATCCTGGCTCCACCATTTACTTGCTGTGTGGTATTGACAAAATGACTTAACCTCTCTGTGCCCCATAATCTTCATCTTTTAGGCTCATCAGAGCACCTAACTGATAAGGCGGTATGAGAATGAAATAAGTGTTTTGGAAGGTGCTCGATCCTAACCTACTCTGTTTCATAATTAAGTATGTATTGAGGCAAATAGCAGAAGAATAAAGGAGGAGAGTGGTAAACACTGATTTTATACACATAATAAAATGTCAGCCAATAAACGAATGGGAAAGAAGCGAAGACTAAGAACAGGGTCTGCACCATCAGTCACCAAGAAGAAAGCAGATGTACTTGTCTTGGACGCTTCCACTGAGGAAACTTTTGGTTTGTATTAGATTTGGATCAGGTAAGAAATTTTGAACCTCCTAACTACCACCTGGAAGGAAAAAAGAAGGTGAAGGCACAGATTTTCAAATAAGTTTTGGAGCGTGTGGATAATTTCTTTCTTTATAAAAACATTAGAACATTTTTAAGACCACTCCAGAAAGGGCTGTGCCATTTACTAACTGCATGACCTAGGGCCAAGTTATTAAACTCCCTCTCACCTACTTTTCCCCATCGAGAGTAAAGTGGGGGGTAACAATAGTACCACGTGCATAGGGCTGAAGCAAGGGCTGATTCAGTAAGTGTGAGGCTCTTAGAAGAGACGTAGCAGCCGCTGCGTCTTAGCCCACGACTCCCCCACTGCGAAAGCAGTCCTGGGATTGTGCAAACGTTACCCACTCACCCACTGTCCTTCCATCCAGTAACGGCCACATTTACTATTTTGTATGAATTCTTCCCACCTCTTTCCATGCACACACAGTCCTGTAAATATTCATTTGTTTCTCACAAAATGAATCATTCTGTAATATTTTCTTAGGATCCGCTTTCCACCTCACAGCACCTGGTGAATGTCTTCCCATCGGTCAGCGCCCAGCGACTTCAGGGATGATAATCCTCCTCTCTGGGGAGTTCCCGAGGTTCTCAGTGGGGTCCGTCCCGGTTCTAGCTGCTTCTTCTCACTCTCCCAGCCATGCCTGGCATCTCTGCTCGCTCACCCGCCACTGCCCAGCAGGTTCTCCCAGCCTCCTGTCCCCTTACTGTCGTGTACCTACCCCCAAAGGAGGGCCCAGTCGGGGAAGTCTCACTTCCTTTTCTTGTCCACCTCTCAGTCGCCCAAGACGGCACCAACCAAGGGGTGTGCATGGTTAACAGCCTTTTCCGAAGGGTTAAAAATAAGAAATAAAACACTGAGAGAAAAACAAAACCTTGAAATTTGTTGTCAAGTCTGTTTCTTGAGTCCAAGTGAGGGGTAATATGCTTTTCTTCATGGGGAACTCCTTCCTTGGCATACCCCAGCCCCACTCTGGCCCCCCGGTTTCCAGGCTGGAAACAAGCTTCCTCCTCGTTCTCCTCCACTCTATCCACAGCGTCACCCAGGGAAACTGGCAGGCCTTGAACTAAGTTCAACCATCAGAGGTGGTTTGGCCAGAAAGGGACTTAAAATTTTCTTTTGAATGAGATGTCACTATTTGAAAACCAGGAGATTTTACATACAAACCTAGGTTTGTGACTTCTCTTGAATGATGGAAGGCTCTGGCAACACGGGACCCACACTCCTGTGTGGAATGGTTCAGGAGCGGAGTCCTCCTCTCCACATGGATGGAACACGTGTCCACCAGGTGGCCTTGGGCCCCACTGATTTCTGTCAGAGGACACTGGATGGCATCACTTGTTTATTTACCCACCTGAGTCCAGTAGGAATTTAAGTCCAAGGTGGGGAAAAAATACATGCTATCAGCTCCCCACATTCACTGAGAGTTTGCCTCAGAATCCTCCTGTCCACCCAGGTGGCTGCCATGGTCTGAGTGATTTCATTAACAAGGAGGCCTATCCCACCTGAAGCCAAGGCCAGTGGGGTGAAAGCAGCCTGCCCCAGGGTGCTGTCAAAGAAGGAAGATCCTTGAGGGGGGTATCCCTCAGGGGGACCTGAAAATCAGGATGGAAAGGTGGGATCGTTGTTGGGAATGGTGACAGCCTTTTCTGGAAGTGGAGTAAAACACAGGCAAGACATCTGAGGAGAGAGACCAAAGCAGAGGTAAACTGGTGGAATTGATAGCTGGGAGGATTAGTGGAGCCAGGTTGAAGCAAGGCCTGGCTCTGGTCATCAGAACTCATTTCTGGGACAGGACGCGTGAGGTTTTCACCATTTTATGCGATGCCAGCAAGGTCATGGGAGCAGAGCATGGCCCCACGGTTGTGTGGGGTGGCCCTCACTTCCGCTGCTCCGTATCACCCTCTGGGCCTTGTCATCACCTCGAAGTGTTTCTGTCAGCCATCTTTAACCCCCAGGCTTCAGACCACAAATGTTTAGCTTTTCACCTCTCTTGCTGAGAACTCAAAGTCTACTAACCCTCTTTGCTTTAATTCCTTCCTGCTTTAATTCCTTCTACCAGCTACCAGGTTGACCTCGGGTGCTCTGCTCCTTCATAACTTTTTCTTCCAACACCTGCCCTCCAAACCACCAACATTCACCCACCCAAAACCCCTCTCCACCCTATACTGGGGACACTGAGCACTGCTAAGTCAGCCAGCACTTTGCCCAACATCCAACTTCCCTAAGCCCCCTACTGCACAAAATTAAGACCTTGAAATGTTCTCCCTACCATGCCTTCATGGCTATGTAGACACCCACCCGTCTTACTTCTGTCCCTCCTAACTCAGTCCATTCTCCTACTCCTGGGACCCCATCTTTCTTCTCTTAGCCCCTCTGCGACTCGTTCTTTCAATAAGCCTGTCTCCTGTATCTTCAACTTTTCCCTCTCCCTTGAGTCTTGCTCAGACCCTAAACTTATCCGCATTTCTCCCATCTTGGAAGAGAATGCCCAGGAACTTCGGTGGAAATGACTACAGAATGATAACATTCAGGGTTCTAAGGAAGGAAGGAGAGAAATCAGCGAGATAAAGAAAACAGGCTGCAGGAAGGTGCAGTTCTTCGAGCTCAGGGTTTTGGCAAGAAAAAGCCAATGGGAACGAAATCTGAGGGACAAAGGGTCTGAGCGAACAGGATGCCCTTTTCACATCATATACTAAATTCGTCATAATACCCTTCTTGTGTCGAGGGCTACATAGCCCACAAGCAGTGTTTTATCCAATTCTCACTTCAGTGCAGTGAGATAGGCATGGGTGAGACTGAGCGGGCGAGGAGTGGCTGGGGGGCTCTGGGAGGTGCTGGCACTGAGTGGGGGGCGGGGCCGGATATGCACCAGAAAGAAGGGGAAGGAAATCTCTAGTGGCTGCAGAGGTGGGGGGGAACCCCGGGGTGAGGGGGTGGCTTGCTGGTGGGCAGGAGAGACCATTTGCATGGATGCAGCTGAAACAGGTTTCCCTGGACCTGGGAGTGACTGCATAAAGAAATAAATTCATCTTCAAGGAAAACCACGGAGGGCTATTGAAGGAGGGAAACGATGCCATTATTAGTGGTTTGTGTGACAACCCAGTGCAAAACCCATCCTCAGCCTAGGATATGCAGGAGGGAGGGCCCAGGAAACCAGCCGTCTCGGAGAAATGTTGAAACAGAACAGCAGTGTGAACAAGTACGAAAGGACAGACTTTATAAAAGGAACACCACGGCCATCTAACCAAGACAGGTGTCCCCTTGTCCGAGCTCTGGAGGTGAGGCCAGGAGGCTGAACCCTACTCACAGGCCCTCCCCAGCCATATATCAGCTGCGTGATCTAGTGCCTCCATCCCTCTGTTTTCTTCCCCCCCAGATAATTGGACCGCTTAGGCTCCCTACAGGTGCAGCGGGAATCAATGGTGACCGCGCATGAGCAGGTGCTTTGGGAATAAGATCTCACGTGAGTGGAAGTCAATATGCTGAAAACTGGTGAAGAAGTCTCCAGCAAGCCACGGCACCCCACCAGATAGGGCCACGAGGCTCTGAGTATGATGGGCTGAGCAGAGCCATCCCAGGTGGAAGTGAAACTCTTAAGAGGGCGTGGGCGGGGCAGGGGGGTGGGGGTAGGTGACCCAGCTTTTTAAGGGAACTGCCATCTCCACTAATAAAATAAACCAAGGTCTTTTCAAGGTCAGCCCTGGTAGGGGATTCTTCACCCAGATTTCCTTCTTGGCTACCCCAGACCAGTGGTAGATTTTATTTAATGAAGACTTTGGTGTTCTTGCAAGATGAAATCTCTGTCTTGTATAAAGGGAAAGGATGACTCCGGGAACTGCAGATTGTCTGCTCAACTAGGTAGCGGGAAGAACAGAGGCTCTGGAACCTGGCTAATCCGGGTTCCAATAAGCCTTTTGGTGGCAATGTGCTACTGCGTGCACGCTTCAACCACTCTGTATCTAAGAAGTGGGGTGATCATATTGATCCCAGAGGATGAAACTAGTACAGAAAAACTCCTCTGTATCATGATGAGGGCTCAGTCCTGCCGTTCCCGGGATGCTGGGCAGTAGATAAGGAGGCTTGGTTGGGAGCAAATTTTCTCAAACAAATTTGCTTTCTGTCTGGAAAGGGAAGTCAAACATCTGGAACAGTGGTTCTCAACTTGGAGTTGATTCTGCCTTCCCCATGCCCCAGGGGACATTTGGCAATGCCTGGAGACATTTTTGATTGTCCTAATTGAGCAGGGGATCGCTACTGGCATCTGCTGGGTAGAATCCAAGGATGCGGCTTAAGTATCCTACAATGAGCAGGACAGCCTCTTGGAATAAAGAATTTTCCACCTCCAACTATCAATAGTGCTAACATCAAGAAACCCCAGTCTGACGCAAATCTAGGTATTTCTCGCTTTTTCCACAGTATCTAGACCATAAGCCAAGCGAACCCAACCGCCCTTGTGGAGTTGTTCATGCTCTGAAGCAGCCCATGAAGAGAAATATTTAGTGGTGACTAAAATGTGCTAGTTCGGGGCTATTAACAATCTTTGTCTGAAGCTGGAGTAATTCATTTAGAGTGTGTTTATTAGTCACAGAGGACATCAAGTTTAGTGGTTGTATTCACATTTTGGAGGTGGGAGATCGTGCCCTAAGTCACCTTGACAAACAGGAGAGGTAGTTTTCTAGAATCCTTATTGGGGAAAAATTAGTGAGGCTTACAGGTCACGGAAATGACCTGAAAGTCCTTGAGGACTAAAATTTACATACAGCCTATGGTCAGGACTGTAAGATACTGAGATCGAGACAATCCTTCCGTGTTCCTCAGACAGAGCAAGGCCATTTTAAACCACTCAGCGTAGGGCTGTGCCTTTTAAAAGAGATATGGAGAAATCCATAGAAAAGCCACAACAATAGCTGGAAAATAAAAAGAGGGGTCTGAAAACAGGCAAAGGAGTCTGGGTTTTTTAACATGGAAAAGAGAGAACTGAGGGTGCACCGTTTTGAACAAGAAAGATTATCACAAGGGGAAAAATGGCCAGCTGTTTTCCATCTCCATGGAGGAGCAAATTATAGGAAATGGGCTGAGATTGCAGCACAATGGTGGCTGTGAATACTAAAGCATTTCCTAATTGGACCCTGGAACAGACTTCAGAGGAAGACAGTTCAATTCTCATTACTCAAGTTTGCTAAAAATAGGTTAAGTATTGACCTGACCGCAGGTGGGGGGCTGTACGGACACCTCCCTGAGCCCCCTAGTTTCACCATTCCTTTTGCCTGTGTCTTCACTAGGCACTGCTCATTCACTGACGGGTGACAGATTCTGTTGTTTGGTTATTTGGCCCATGTAAGCTGGTTTCCTAAACCACCCATTTAATGGGTTTTGAATGATTATATCGTCAAATTGACCGGTGGTTTTAGAGTCATTTTGACACAGCCTGTAATGTCATAACATGTGTTTTACTCATTGAGCTTGGACATGAACACATAAATGATATTATGCTTGCGGATCATCAAGCTGGCTTTGCATTGATCACAATGTTTGGGGCTCAGTTCTCGGGAGTCACCGGCTTCTATAGGGCAGATACCAACACTCACAGTCTAAATTCTCTCTAAAAAAATTCTCACCAATACTCACAATCCACATGATGCAAACCGCCATTCAGATCCAAGTAAACAAGGGGAGGATGTAGCCCCAAGCTTGCAGTTTGCTCCAGGGCTGTGTTCTTTATATCCAGAACGTATCAACTGTGTTAATGTGGAAGCCAAACATATGAGTTTGAATGTGGCAGGTGGGGGGCTGGAAATGAAGATGTGATCCTGCTGTTTCTGGCATTGTACAGAAATGAGTCCGTTCCATTTTCAAGTGAGTTTATGAACTTGCCGATAGAAAAGGATTCAGTCCGTTAAAGCCTCATGTCATGGACTGTGGGAGCACCCAGTTAGCGTGTGTCTTTGGGCTCTCTTCTGCATATACTTAGCTTTCTTATGCTTACACCGTAAGTGGGAGCAGGAATATAGATTGACTTCGTTATCCACTGAGTTTTTAGCTTCTCTGCTAAAAAACAAAACTGCAAATGTTCACATTAGAGGCACCAGTAACCAGTAGCTTCCTTGTGTTCATAAAAGGTAGAGACAATTAGCAAAATCACTGATGTGGATACGTGATACGCTCAGTGAGAAATAAGTCAAGGCAGAATTCTACACCAAGTCTTGTTGATCTGGCTTTTTTTCCCTGTGGCAGGATTGCAGGCTCTATCCTAATAACCAATCCTCCCTTTATCCTTTGATAATACAGACCCTGAGTTTTAGTCAGACACTTGACTATTTCAATAAAGACTATGTTTTCCAGCAGCTCTTGCACCTAAAGTAAAGAATAATTCTCAACTGATGAAATGTGGGCAGAAGTGATTTGGGCAGATGTGATGTGTGCCATTTCTGGTCCATGACCTAAAGGGAAAGGATAACATTACCCTCACATCTTCCTTCTGCCCTTTCTATAGGCTGGGATGCAGATGTGATGGCAGGACCCAGAGCAGCCATATTCAACTATGAGATAGAAGTCCTCCAATGAGGAGAAAGGAGAATCAGGATGGAAGAAACTCAGATTTCCATCATGATGGAGCCACCACATTAGCCTTAGACAATTTACGCTTTGACTGTTACAGGACAGAATTTTTTCTGTCCAAGAAAAATTAAACATTTTGTTTAAGCTACTATTATTTTGACTTTTGTAAGAGTAGCCAAACTGGTATCCTAACCCTGAATCTTTGGGCACCAGAAACTTAACGTTAATAGTTAAAGTATTTTTCCATTCAGTGAAAAATAAACAGTTTGGGATACATAGATAGGCAGTGTACACACAAACATGTATGTAACACACACACACACACACACAATACTTGAAATGGGTTAACTAGGAACTCCACGAAGACCCCCAAAGAACTGATTGTAACCAACTGACCCCACACTGCAATGTGCACTATATACCACGAGCTTTATGGTTTTATATATAATGAACTAACAGACAGAATAAGAATGGAAATGAGACTTCTAGTGAGGTGGTGAAGAATACATGCTCTGTGAGCCCAGCTGAATGATCAGGCTTAACCTGTAAGTGTCCAGGTTACCCCTTTTTGTATAAAAAGGTTAATAATTGTTTCTACATCTTTGGGATGTCTTGAGGACCACAAGCAATCACGCAGCTTAAGTGCTTAGAATCGTGACTGGCACGTAAGCACTGAACACATTTCCACTACTGCCATGATGCTTAGTTCCTCTTCACTGACTGACCCATGATAACACTAAAGAAATGTGGCTAAGAGAACAGTTCTAGATTGCTCTTGACCTAGCTGTACGTTTTGCACATGGTCTTATCCACAACATCTGATCCAAAATGTTTATTTCTTACCTTGAAAGAATGAATTCCAATCTTTGCTCAAGCACATGGGCCAGGTACTCTATGAACTATTGTCTCACTCCTGTTTCTGTAAACTGATTTCTAAAGGAG
This sequence comes from Martes martes, assembly GCF_963455335.1. NCBI lineage: Eukaryota > Metazoa > Chordata > Mammalia > Carnivora > Mustelidae > Martes > Martes martes. Next base: position 24,829,159 of record NC_137895.1, read on the forward strand.
ACTTGAATGATGGCAATGTAAGTTTACACATAGTTGCAGACCTCTGTCTCTCTCCCTGGAGCCATTTAATCTGGGTTCTATTTGCTGCAGACAAGGTTGTAATTATTCTCCTCTCCAGTGGCCACAGCTGTTTCTCCTGGTGACAACTGGGACTTGGAGAAGCAGATTTACTGAGAAATGAATGGAGCTGAACCTTCATTTGGTCAGGCCCCTGCTAAGGCTCCAAGGGTTGTCCTCTAAGCTTGCAAGCCCCCAACATAGGGGGCACAGAGCTGATCACAGATTAGAGGTCACCCCTCATCCTGGTGTGCTGCTGGGGTTTCAGACAGGGTTAGCTGGCCACTTGAACCATATTCGCATCCACCCAGCACCCAGGTCCCACCTGGCCCCCGTGGGCCTCATGGAGCATTCCAATGCTATCTTGGATCCTTAGAAGAAGGGTTTGAACTAGATGCTACTCTGCTCTCTGCTCAGAAGCTATTGTGACCAGGTTTCATGGCTACCCCGGGACGGGTAGGAGCATGGGAGTGGCAAGGGCGTGGCCAAGTTGGACCAGCTGCTGTGGTAGCTGGTTTCAAAGACACTGTTGGAACAGGAGTAAGAGGATATTGCAGGAGAAGCATTGCCAACCAAAGATTCTGAAATGCGAAGGAACTTTTTCAAACCATGAACATTAAGAAAAAAAAATAAACCATGCAAAAGGAAAAGACAGGATTATCTTCCTCTTCTCTATTGATAGCCATTTTACAACACTGTTGTCATACAGAGAGGTAAAAGAGTATTCAATCAAAACTGTGGGGAAAAATAATATTGTCAAGGTATCCCAGGTGGTCAAGTAACAACAAAAAAATTTACAATTTTAATGGATTTTGTGGTGTTTGTGGTATGTTCAACATTTTAAATTTTGTTAATCCTCATTTCATACCTAGATTTGTACTTAAAATTCTTGTACTCCTCCTTAAAGAGGGTCTCCAAAATTGGTAAGTTGCAGGACCCATAACACCTGAATTTTCCTTCCCGGAGTTTGCACCACTTTGGTAAGAAGAGAACTTCTTGATTGGTGTTTTAGAAGAAGAGGAACTATGTCACATGCCACCTTCCGGGCAACACCATTCATCAGCCGCCAGAAGCAGGAACTCAGGCATCCCTTGCAGACTAGCTGACGCTCAGGTTGGGGTGCTATTAGGAGTGTTACTGGTTAACCTCCAAGAGATGATGAGAGAGAGCTGTGCATTTCTTTTTTATCCTTTGCAGTTCTCTAAACATCATGAATGTGCACTCATACTTCCTGTGTAACTGTAACTTGAAAATCAAGAAAACACCTTCTTTCATTTTTGGCATTTCTGTCCTCAGAACCCTAGTTGGCCACACTATTACATTGAACACAGTGACCATGAACTCCCTTCTGAGCCTGTCTGGGAAAAGCCATGATCCCATTGTCTACATGCCCTTGTATTGTTCTCTTGCTCCATAAGGAGCTGGTGAATGGGCTAGAAAACTCGTTTCTAAACCAAGCATAATGAATAGGCTGAAGATCCAGAGATGATCTTTGCTAATTTTATCATATTCCCTTTCCTTGGAAAAGAAGCTGGAGAGGGTGGAGGAGGAAGTGAGGATAGGCCAAAGGCGGAGAGAAGGATGAAGTCTACGTGTTGTAGACAGAGGAATCAGCCATGAGAGTGTGTAATTCCCCACTCCTGTGACCCAGTCCGTAACACAGAACCTCCCACTTGAGTTCCCCACATCCGGGCTTGCCACCCAACCCAATGCATAATCCCTACACAAGAGCCAGGGTCATTTTTTATAATCAGATCATATTACCCTTTTGCTTAAAACCCTCCCATGGCTGCCTGTTACAATGAGAATAAAAGCCGGACTCTATATTATGGCCTATGGGACCTTCCACAATATGATGACTGCTTCTGCTTCCATTACTACCTACTGTCTGCCACGGTGACCTCATCCCCTACGTGCCCCGTCTGCAGTCCATCCATGGTTTAGCCTGCCTGCCTTCTTCTCTTCCTCCTTCTATCTCTCCTTCCTTTTCTTCCTCCTTTCATGCCTCCCTTCTCTCCCTCCTCTCTCTCTCTTCTCTTTCTTTGTATATGACAGTTCTATTGAGATACAATTCACATAGGATACAATTCACCTATGTCAAGTGTGCAATCGGATGGTTTTTCGTATACTCACAGAGCTGTACAACCAGCACCACAATCAATTTTAAAACCTATTCATTGCTCTGAAAAGAAATTGCGCCCATTAGCATTTGCTGTCTATGTGCCTCACGGCCCTAAACGACCACTAACCTACTTTCTATCTTTATAGATTTGCCTACACTGGGCATTTCATGGAAAGGGAATTATATAGCATCTGGCCTTCTGTGTCTGGCTTCTCTTACCTGGCATATGTTTTCAAGTTTCATTTGTGTTGTAGTATCTGTCTTTACTTTATTCCTTTTTATAGCTGAATAATATTCTATTATATGGATGTACATTCTTTTTATCCATTTATCAATTAATAGGTAGTTTGTTTCTACTTCTTGGTTATTATGAATAATGTTGCTGGTAACATTTGTGTATATGTGGGGATATATGTCTTCAGTTCTCTTAGATGAACACCTAGGATTAGAATTTCTGAATTGTATGATAACTCTAGGCTTAACATTTTGAGGAACTGCCAGACTCTTTTCCAAAGTGACTACATTTTATAGTCCCACCAGCAACCAATATATGGAGGTTTCAATTTCTCCACATCCTTATCAACACTTATTATCTGTTGTTATTATTATTATTGTTGGTGGTGGTAATGGTGGTGTGAAATCATTGAGGTTCCAATTTGAGTTTCCATGATAGCTAACAAGGTTGTGTACCTTTTAGCCATTTGTATAACTTTTTTTTTTTTTTTAAGATTTTAGTTATTTATTTGTCAGAGAGAAATACAAGCAGGGAGAACAGCAGGCAGAGGGAGAAGCAGACTCCTGGCTGAGCAAGGAGCCTGATGTGGGACTTGATCCCAGGACCTGGGGACCATGACCTGAGTCGAAGGCAGACACTTAATGACTGAGCTACCCAGGTGTCCCATGTATAACTTTTTGAGAAAGGTTGATTCAAATCCATCTTGTAATTGGTTGTTTATGTTGTTCAGTTTTGAGAGTTTTTTAATACGTTGTAGATACTTGACCCATATCAGATATATAATTTGCAAATATTTTCTGTCATTCTATGGATTCTCTTTTCATCTGATCGTCAGTGATTAGAGAGAAATACCATATGCTCGAGCAATCTACTTCTAGGTATATATCCAAATGAAATAAAATCACTATCTTGAAGATATATTTGCATTACCATGTTCATCACAGCATCATTCATAATAGTCAAGATATGGAAACAACCTAAGTGTCCATTGACAGATGAATGGATAAAGAAAATGTGGAGTATATATACACATATAGATCTATATACAGTGGAATATTATTCAGCCTTGAAAAAGAAGGAAATACTTTCTTTTGCAACAATATGAATAACCCTGGAGGACATAATGTTAAGTGAAATAAGCAGACACCAAAAGATAAATACTGCATGATTTCACTTTTATGTGCAATCTTAAAAAAGAAAAAGAAAGAAAAAAGAAAAAAAAAGAAAAAAAATTGAACTCATAGTCACAGAGAACAGAATAGTGGTTACCAGGGGCTGGGGGGTTGAGGGGAGTGGAGATGTTGGTCAAAGGGCACAAATTTTCAGTTATATGATGAATGAATAAGTTCTGGAGACCCAGTGTACAGCATGGTGACTACAGTTAATAATAATGTATTATATAACTGTTAAGAGAGTAGATCTCAAATGCTCACACACATACACACACACTAAATGGTAACAATACGAGATGATAGATATGTTAATTAGCCTGATTATAAAAATCATTTCATAATGCTTATGTATATCAAACATCAAGTTGGGGTATCTGGGTGGCTTGGTTGGACATCTAACTCATGAATGATCTCAGGTGCTGGGATCAAGCCCCGTCTTGGGCTCCTGCTTAGGGGGAGTGTGCTTGTCTCCCTTTCTCTTTGCCCTTCCCCGTACTCTCTCTCTCTGTCTCTAAAGTAAATAAACCAACCTAAATGAAAAACTCACATGATGTTGTATACTCTAAATATATATAATTTTTATTGTCCATCATTATTATTTAGAAACTGTCATAGTTATTAATTCAGATAGAATCATCAGTTGGATTGTAAAATTGATCAGTAAAAGTTTTTTTTTTAAGTTCTTTTTTTTTTTTAGATTTTATTTATTTATTTGACAAACAGACAAGTAGGCAGAGAGGCAGGCAGAGAGAGAGAGAGAGAAAGGGAAGCAGGCTCCCCACTGAGCAGAAAGCCTGATGTGGGGCTCGATCCCAGGACCCTGGAACCATGACCTGAGCCAAAGGCAGAGGCTTTAACCCACTGAGCCACCCAGGTGCCCCAATCAGTAAAAGTTTGATAAGGAAATGTCTGCCACAGATTACTTATTAATTACAAAAAGAAAAATAGTTGTTTTACAATAGAGGAATTTGGCAGACACCATCTTCAGCATCAAAGTTAATATCACAGGGTATGGAACTGACATGACCTGTCTCCTAATGGGCAGTGAAAAGAAATGTATTACTTCTGTGGTATTCCTGCCAAAGATACATTACTTGAATCTAGTCATGAGGAATCTCAGACAAATGGGAACTGACGAACCTTCTACAAAGTAACTGGTCAGTACTCTTAAAAAATGTCAAGGCCATGACACAGAATCTGAGGAACACTTACAGATTAAAGGACACTAAAGAAACATGGTAACTGAAAGTGCTTGGCCATCCTGGACTGGATCCTGAAGGAGAAAAACAAATTATTTTTGCTACAAAGTAAATTATTGGGACAACTGGTGAAATTCCAATAAGGATGGTGCATTGGAAAATAATATGATATTAGTTTCAACTTCCAAATATGAAAATTGTACTGTAAGATAACATCTTCGTTCTTGGGAAATATACAGTACAGTATTTGGGAGTAAATGAGCATCATGTCTGAACTTACTCTCCAATGGTTCAGAAAAAAATAGTGTATACACACACACACACACAATAACGGAATGACAAAAACATTTAGGTGATTGTTGGGGGATCTGGAGGAAGAGCATACAGGATATTTGATTCCTCCTGCAACTTTAAGCTTGAAATAATTTCAAAACAAAAATTTCCAAAACTCAAAAAAAAGGGGGTTATCTCGTGTCTCCCAAGTCCCATTCGGGGATCTCCACTGTGCTGTCTTCCTCAGTGGGTGGAATATGTATGATTACTTGGTAAAAATGGATTGCAGATCGATGACTTGGCAATCAGAGTGCTTTACTCATTCTCTTTGGAGTCTTATTACTTTTTTTAAAAGCAGCTACAATATAATTTTTAATCTATACATTAGATCCTGGGATTAAAAAAAGATTGTCCAGGGCCAAAATTTGTCAGTGGCTGACTCTAGGTTGGAACTGAAAGGTCCCCACCACCTGACCAGCTCTTTCTCTAGAGGAGTTTACCGCACCTGGTGTAAAACCAAGTCATAGCCCAGACGTTACTGTGAGGGGGATGAAAAGGACATGAACCAGCATGAGACTATCCTACTGTTACTAATACTGTTAGAGACTCAGGGTATGGTTAACACCCAAATGAACAGGTGTTATTTTGCATAACAAAATTTTTTAAAGAAAAAATATTTATTTGCAAGAAAAGCAAAGCCCCATTGCTGGTTCAGGATATGTATGTACGTGTGTGTGCACGCGTGTGTGTGTATGTAGGGTCACGAATTTTCCTCCACAGGATCATAAAGCCAAACTGGCCACTCTTTTGGCATTGCCCCTTTATACAAATCTAACACATATTTCTGGGCTTTTCTTTTTAAAAGTAAAAAAAAGAAGGAGACCACGTACAGTGTGGAAACTTTTGTCAACCTCTCAACTGTAACAAGATTATCCTCTGCCACCTTAAAGAATCCCTGCAAACAACCCCTGGAAGGTAAGACTCAGTGGGGCAGAGGTTATTATTTTCTTACTACTTTCATTTAAAATGTTCAGAGTATAAGAGAAATGTTGAAAGATTACGTAAAGCACCTTTTCCACATACTTCCAGTCACCCTCTTTTAACTTTTTTCTCCCTAAATCAACACTCTGATACTAGTTTTGAGCTGAGGCTCATATATATGTAAACTTGAACATTGTATTTCTATTTTCTTTTCACACGGAACTTGTAATTATGTAAGTATTTTTTTTCTTGTGGATGGGCCGTGAAGGCATTATGCTAGGTGAAATGAGTCAGAGAAAGACAAACACCGTATGGCCTCACTTATACGTGGAATCTAAAAGACAAAAAACCCCAAACTCATCAGAAGAAGAGGTCAGACCCATGGGGACCAGAGGCAGGGGTGGAACGAGGGGCAATTGGAGGCAAGTGGCCAAAAGGTACAAACTTCCAGCTACAAAATCAAGAAAGACTAGGGAGGTAGCCTACAACATGATTGTAGTCCCCACAGCATCTGATGTATAGAAATGTTGTGAAGAAACTAGACACTACCAGTTTTCATCACAAGGGGAGATGTTTCTTTCCTTTATTTTTGTTGTATCTCCATGAGGTGATGAATGCTGACTAAACCTACTGCGGTACTCATTTCACAACGTACGTAAATCAAGCCATCGCATTGCACACCTCAAATGTATACAGTGAGTACATCGATTATTTCTCAATAAAACTGGAAAAAATACTTTTTTCAAGTGTGTCAGAAACAAATCAAGGAGCCGTTCTGTTGGGCATGGCAGGCCTTTTATATACACAATGGAATGAGAGTCCTCACTGGTTCCCTTTCCGTCTCGAACTGTTAATGCTAAGTTTACAGCCTCTATTTCCAGTCAAGTTCTAAAACTGTCAGAGGTTCTCCCTGCCCTGCCCCAGTGGGTGGTCTGGACCCCTCAGAACCTGCTGTGCTTGGATCAAACTTTATTCTTCTGTTGAGACCCACACTCTTCTTCTTCACGAGGCCACAGCTCAAAGAGCTCCCGAGAGCACGCTAGGAGGCGGCCATTCCCTTTGCCTGGAATGCTGGTGACAGTCCCTCTTTTTCATCAGGAAGTGGTGAATTCCTGTTGACTCTGCAGCACCTGGGAGTTGGGGGGAAGTGGGTGAGTGAGGGGAAGAGAATGTCTAGCCCAGTGTTATTCTATCTGCTGAGCTCCTCATTGCCAAGATACAAAGGAGCACGTTCAGAGGACTTTTTCTTGGAGGAAGGGGGGACGGCAGTGATGACAAGCTCTAGGAACAGAACCCAACTATGCAAATTTTGTTTTTAAGATTCTTGAGGGACAGTTTGACCTTTAGTTCTTACTTTCACAGCATAACTCCTTGGAGGTGCTTTTTCAAACCACAGGGTCATGAAATCAATGTAGTGGTCTACAACTGTCAATTTTTTTTTTTTTTAATGTCATAGATTACGCTAGAATAGACAATATCAAAGGGTAGCTAATCAGAGACTCGGAGGCATACTTGTTGAATTTGAACCCTCACAGTGTGACCACTAATTAGCTATGTGGCCTGGGGCAAGTTACTTAACTTCCTAATGCCTCAGTTTCCTTGCCTGAATAAGAATGGATACCTGCTTTATACGGTTATGGTAAGGATTAAATGCATTAATTGTACAAAACACTCACTCACTTACCTGTGGGTCAGTTGAAGATGGCTAATTGAGGTCAGGCTCAGCTGGGCAGCTTTGCTTTGAGCTGCTGCAGACTCCCCTAGGCTTGGCTCTTCACAGCCCTGGGACTGCTCCAAGGATGCTTCCAAGGCCCAGAAGCAACCACAAGATGTCAAGGCTCTTAGGCAATTAGTTTGGCCTTTGTGAGTTTTCAAATGCCCCAGAAGACAACTTTGTTGTACGAGGAAGGTATGCTTTGGGGCTACCTATTTTTGTAAGCCATATTTGATTTATTGGAGTAACAAATTTAGAATCTTACTTCTTCCTTCCAGTCACTTTTACAAATCTTACTATGTGATTTCCAAAGGAAATCTTAACAACTTATTTTATGGGAGGCTTTGATTAAGGGTTTGTTCCATTTAGATTTAGTTCACTAAACACTTTAAAGGTTCTTAAATACATTTATAAATTTAATATATGTGATTTGTTTTTCAATGACAGCTAACACAGCCCTTACCATGTCCAGAAACTGTTCTAAACAATTTACATCATCAACTCCTGTAATTCTCACAGAAATTCCAGCAGATAAATCATATTATTCTCATCACTATCTTAAATACAGGAAAACTGAGGTACAGAGAGTAATTCTCATAAGGTCATATGGCTAATAATAGCTGAATTGCTTTGTGACCCATAAAGCTTGGCTCCAGAATCCAGGTTTTGGCTTTCACTCTCTATGTTAATTAACTAAGTATGAATTCATTGACTAAAAAAAAAGGAAAAAAGAAAAAAAAAATCCTATTTCAATCATTCTTGTAAAACCAATAAGATTAAACTTATAAATGTAGTGTAACCAGTTCAAAATTTTGTAATCAATAATAAATTAGTTTTATAAGCCTCTTATAAAAGTCTCTGAATATAGCATCTTGTCTTCCAACATACCTAATTCATTTAAACTTTCCAAGTACTACACATTACAAATGTTAAAATATCGAATACATGCAGATTATTTCCAAATTTAACATTAAAAACAATATTATGGATCTGACTTACTTCATTTCTGTAATTAATTCTTAATCTTCCCTGGATTGAGGACATTTCACTGCTAAGGAAACACTCACACTAGCTGTCCTGGGAGTCACACTGCATGTCTCAATGACTGATAATTAACCATTGAGTTTGGCCAAAGAGAGGTTGTGGGGAACCTGACAAGAACAGGTTTTGTTGGTTTGATGGGATGAAAGTGTAAGTAAAAAGGGTTCAGGAGAGACAAGTTGGAGAGAATGAGGCTAGGGAGGCAACCTTTTTGCTGTTAAATGAAACTGAAACTGGGACAATTACTAGAGGGTAATGCAGGGTCAAGGAAGATTTCTTTTTTAAGTATGGAATATGTTGTACATAAACGGATAGAAATGATCCAGATGAGCAAGGGTGGGGAAGTATAAATTCAGGAGAAAGAAGGCAAATGATGTCCAAGTACGCAGAGGGGAAGAACCTAGAGTTGGACCACGTGACTGGAGGGAAAGAAGAGCAAAGGACACAGATGCTGACGGATGTGGCAGAAGCTACAGAAGTCTCTCCCCAGAGCTTCTGTTTGCTTGGGGAAATAGGAAACGAGGTCATCTGGGCAGAGATGGGGAAAGGGATGGTGGAAGTTTGAGGAGAAGGAAGATGAGAAATGGTCCATCAGGGAAGCAGGACAACGCAGTGGGATTGCCTGTGAGCATGAAGGGCCACTGGCATGTGAAGAGGACACATACCTTGGGACTGGATGAGGACACCAGCGAATGAGTGCTGACAGGGAAGAGAACGGGGCTGAGGACCAAGCCTGGTGAGCAGAGCTTACTGTGGAGAGAACTAAGACCATCTGATCTGTGAGAGACATCATAGACCCGCGAACCACTGGGATCAGTCTCCATACCTCAAATGCAGTGAATGATCAACCACTTTCTTCCTAAGAGGGTCAAGTTTCATGGCTTACCACTTGGATATAAAAATGCCTGAAGCACTACGTATTTGCCACCAAAATGGCCGTCCACTACCTGTTCCCTTCCAAGACTATTACCTATGTTTCTAAAGTCAAAGCCATGCGGGCCTTCAAAATAAAGCCAAACATAGCCATAGCTACTCGCGTGGCTAGCATTTCAGAAGCCATGAAGACATCACGTTTCACAAGTCACCTGACAAATGGTGACTTCCAGTGACAAGTGTCTGGTAGACTAATTATCATGAAAGGCCATATACTAAAATTTTGATATTTCCGTGGGGGAGCTAGTAAAAATAGGCACATTGTATTTGCTCATAAGTAGTATATTAAAAATGTCTGGTCTTCTAAGCCAAATCCTTCTCAGAATAGTTGCTTCCCATGCAACTTTTCCTCAGATCAGTTATCTTGCACCAACCCTCTCCTATCTACACAGATACTAACTCAGTTCACTCCACTTTCCTGTCTCCATCAAAGGCTTCAGCACTGCTAACATTTTGAACTAGATGATTCTTTGTTGTGTGTATGGGGGGGAGGGGTCCTGTGCATTGTAGGTGTTTGGCAGCAATCTTTCTCCTCCCACTAAATACCAGTAGCATATTACCCTCCATCCCCACCCAAGTTATGACAACCAAAAATGTCTCCAGACATTTCCAAAGGTCCCCCATGGAGCAAACTGTTCCCTGGTTGAAAAGCACTGGTCTATTAGGATTGGGGAGAAAAAGACTCACAGATAACTCAAGTTAGAGCTTCATATGGACTATCCCATGATAAGCGTGACAGGATAAATTAAGTCTCTGGTAGAACAGGATGGGATCTGACAACCTCAGAGACAAGAAATTAGACACTTTCCTTTCTCTGCGGAATGTATAATTAGCTGCCTAATCCTACTTTAAAAAGAAAAAAAAAAAAAAAAAAGAACCTGTCACATTTCCAAACTTCTCACCAGTTGATGTGAAGATTCCCAGGATTAGTTACCAACTATGAGAAAGATACAATGCACGGAGTTTTAGAATTGGTAGAATGCACCGAGGGGAACTAAGAGGGCAGGGAGGAGAGAAGAGGACAGGAGGGAGTGGGGAGGGAGAGAGGAAAGACAGAGAACCGAAAAGCAAGGTAGGAAGGAGTTCAACTTTACATCAAACTCGACTCTGCACCTCTGACCTTTGTAGGAACCCAATTAAAAACAAGTCTTAGAAAATTGGATCTACAGGGAACTGCATCTTAGAATAAATTGTTTCACTCTTTAAAAAAAAACAAGTCTTAGGGGGCGCCTGGGTGGCTCAGTGGGTTAAAGCCTCTGCCTTTGGCTCAGGTCATGATCCCAGGGTCCTGGGATCGAGCCCCACATCAGGCTCTCTGCTCAGCGGGGAGACTGCCTCTCTGCCTACTTGTAATCTCTGTCAAATAAATAAATAAAATATTTAAAAAAAAAAAAAAACAAACAAGTCTTAGTCTAGGAGAGCAAAACAATGTGGATGTTAAAATCCAAATCATCCAGCTCCCCATTACCTGTAGGATTAAGTTCAAACACCCTTGCCTGGCAGTCAAGACCCTAAATAATGTGGCCCCAAGATTGTTGAAGGGTTTCCACTACTTATAGGAATGCATCTCTCCATCCCATCTGGCCCACTTTCTTGTCTACAAAGACACCTTGCTAATTCCCTCTCGTGGGCTTTGTGTATGCACTGGCCCCATCTGCCTCTCAAATATTTAACCTTCAAGTCCCCGTCAGCCCCCACCTTCTTCCGTTCACTGCTCACCCTAGCACCCCCAGAAGCTGGGCGAGGACACAACACGAAAGCTAATAGCTGTACAGCACGTACTGTGGACCCGACACTGTTCTAACCAATCTTTGCTTTGGATGCTGAGGTGGAATTCCTACTTCCAGAGCTACCCCCTGTCCTACCCTCCTGAAACAGAAGCAGACCTCTGGGGCCAGCTGGTGTCTGCCAGTGTGATGATGGCATTTGGTTTCCCTTCATCTTTGAGAGCAGAGGTGCAAAGGTGAGAGAGCCCAGCCAGGAGAGCGATGGGGGTGAAGAACCGCCTCTCAGATTCAGCCCAGGGCCCCTGTGAGGGCAGGGGTGGGGTGAGGGGAGCTGAACTCAGTCACAGGGTGTGGGGGAAGGGCTTGTCAGCCCACAGTGACCTTCAGGGCTGGAGAGAGAGGGGAAGAGGAAGCACATTTTAGCTGCTCCTCGCTCAAGGCTTCCTGAAGGCGGGGCTCCCTGTTCTCTGCTGCACGTCAAGCTTTCCTCTGGGCACACACGGGGCCACGCACTCACATAACCACACATGGCCGGGGTCCAAAGCCTGCAGCACTGAAACTCCTAGGGACTCCGTCCCCAGATTCTTCTGGATGTTGAAAAGGAGGCTTTGATTCATATGTTGAGACTCTGGCTTCATAGTAACTTCATTTCCCCAGCTTGGAACCAAACTCTCTGAAGGGCTGGCCAAAAACCTTGGCCCGTGTGAACCTCTCTAGAGTTTCTGGCTTCAATAGCAGGATTCACTTTAATTCTAAAATTGTTTGTTGAACACAGAACCGGCTCTCTTTAGCTTCCTTTCCTCTCTCCTCATTTCCTGTTTCCTCTTCTCCCTGTCTCCTCAGCGTCTGCTTAGTTATCAAGGAACCACACTGCTACTTTCAGGAATGTTCTCAGGCCAGGCTGGGGGGAATGAGCCCCAGGCCCCAGTGTTCTGAGGTCCCTGCAGCCGGGCCGCAGTTCTCTCCCCAAACCGAACACTATAACCCTTCATCGGTGTCGCTGGCAAAATTAATGTTCTTTATGGACCCAGCATCTGGCTATGAATATAGCCTGATGAATATATAGCTATGAATATACCCTGCCTTCTCCAGATCCAATCAGACTGGTATTAGAAAACAAAACCGAGTGTCTGAGAAAGATTTTGGAGTCAGACAAATCCTTAACTCTCAACACTATCGTTTGGGCTAGCTACTGAGTTTTCCCATCTGTACAATGGGGACAATGGCAGTATGCTGGAGGCTTGCTAGGCGGAGCAAATGAGACAATTTATGTGTAAAGAGGAGAACATTTTATTCATCGGAATTCCTGTTAGGAAGGTAGAGCTGTGTTTGTTGAGAAAATACTTTGCTGGAGTGCTACAAGTAGAAACCGAGATCCTCAGGGCCGGAGGTGGGTGGGACGCTCCCAGCGAGACAAAGGGAGGATTTTGTTTGCAACTCCAGAAAGGAAGTGGGGGGCCAGGAGAGGGCGGAAACCCTGGGCTCCAGAAGTGACCCCTCCCCGTAGCACCCCCTCCCTCCACCAAAATCTTGAATCAGGTTTACCAAATTCACAGAGTACTTGAAGTAATGAGAAAAACAGAAAACAGAAAACTGAGTCTCATCTCCAGGGAGCTGTGGGGCAAAACGAAGGTAGCATTTCAGGAAGGGAGAGATGAGGGCAGAGAACACCTAAGGCCAGAAGACTCAGGGACCCCCCGGGGAAGACCACTGGCCCTTCAAAGGCCCTAAATCTCAGAACCAGATTTCTCAGGGGTAGGGGGCACCAATGGGAGACTTAAGCAGGCAAGACACTGTACTGTAGTATTATAATTCTCTATTTGGTGCTTTCCTGGGTCTTCTCCTTGCTGACCTGCAGCCTCATTTAGACATTACTTCCTGCAGGACGCCTTCCCTGATTTCTCAAATGTGGGTTAGAACCTTCCAACTCTGAGCCTCTCCCATGTGTTCTCGGCCTGGGAGTTTTCACCCTGAGATTAATTGCTTATTTGGATACTGACCTCCTATTAGACCACCCTTCATTTGGTCAGAGCTAAATCTTTGACTCCACTGTGTTCCCTGCTGTGTTCCCAGTTCACAGCACAGTACACATCACAGGTTCTCATTATGTGTTCAGTGCATGATAATACAGTAGGAAAAGCAGTATTGGTATCCTATAAAAACCAGGTTCAGATTCTGATGCTAATATGTACAAGCTCTGCTACTCTGAGCATGTTACTTAACCTCTCTGAGGCTCATTAGTCACCTCTGTAAACAGGAAGGAAGGTACAGGGTCAGTGGGAGGATGGGATGGTAGGATCTGCAGGAAGGGGTGCCCAGCCACCGTCAATGCTCAGAGATGTTTGTTCCTCAGCTTAGTCTCTTATATTTGGCCTGTCCCTTCCATCCACACATCCCTACCAAGTCAAAGCCCTCAGCCCTGTACAAACTCCTCCTTTGTCTCCCTACTTCACACCGTTTCTCTTGGATTTATTAAGCTCTTCTGCACTGGACAATATCCTGAACTGAGAGTCGGCAAACTACAGCCTCGGGTCACAACTAGCCTGGTGCCTGTATTTGTACCATTCCTGAGCTAAGAAAAGTTCCTACATTTTTAAATGGTTGGGGGGAAATAGAAAGAAGAATATTTCATGCCACATGAAAATTACTGGAAGTTCACATTTCGGTGTCCATAAATAAGTGTGTATTGGACCCCGGACGCACTCATTCCATTCCCTGTTGTCTGTGACTGCGTTCACGCATTGGTGGCAGAGTGGCTGGGAGAGGCCGCATGACCCACGAAGCTGAAAATATTTTCCATTGATTGAAAAAACCTCCAAATCCACATTCTAAGCCATTCCCATGTCAATGATGATTAAGCATCCTTGGTGTGGTACAAAGTCGGTATCCTCACTGTCCTCCCTTTGCGGTCGAGGAGCATGAACGGAGAGAGATCAACATGGCCAGGCTCACACAGCTCGTAAATCAGGTTGGGCTCAGATACGGCTCTGCAGCGAGAAGCTGACTGGGACAGCAGTAGACAGCCTCGACGGTTTCTAATCAGGGAGTCGTGCGATGAAGTGAAATCTTACGGTGATCGCTGTGGCCATTTAACTGGAGGAGAGAGGGGATGAGAGAAGCAGCACAGAGGAGGCATCATGAATCTGAACACTGGGGCTCAGCTTCCCACAGCTGCTTTCCCGTGTGACCTTGGGCAAGTCATTCACCCTCTCCCTGTCCCATTTCCTCAGCTCTCCGATGGGGAGAATAATGGAATCTAGACTCTCCCTTAAGAGGCTGTTGTGAAGGTGGGAAAGGAAACTTTTGTCTGCTTAGCCTGTCTCTGAGGCACAGAGCAGCCTCTAGACATTAGCTGCGGTTATGCCCATTATTTATCCCGACAAGAAGCTGCTGCTCCCTCTGTTCCAGGCACCGTTCCGAGCAAGCAAGATACAAAGAGGAAGAAAGACAAAATCGCCAAACCTGCTTCCTGCACATAAGTAGCACACAGCCCGCTGACCGGGGCAGGAGAGGAAGTCAGCACCTGGGAGTAGGGTTGCAGGTGCTATGATGGGCTGTCACAGGGAGCAGAGACAGGAAGAACCTCATTCTTGCTCTCCCTTCCATGGCTCAGGCCCTCGCTCCTTCCAGAACACACCACGCATCCTGCTGGATTTGTCCCATGCACTCGTGCGGGCCTGAATGGTTAGTAATCTGAGCACAGGCAGTTGTCCAATGAACACCCTGGCATGGAGCTTCGTCTGCTAGACTATAAAGCACAACTCGGCCCCGGGTACAAGGCCCCAGGGAGAACCCGGGCCGGAGAATAACTTGGCCGCTTCCACCTGCCAAATCACAGAACAACACACTCTCAGGAAGGACTGTTGATGCTGAGAGAGCCATCAGCTTCCAACCTGGAAACTTGGATTTGTCTTACTAATGTACCTCGGAGGTTCAGCACGAATCCAGGGCAGTTAGGGACTTCAGCATACTCTAGGCTAGCATCTCCGGCTTGCCTTTTTAGTTTTTTGTTTTGTTTTGCTACCGTTTATTGGTTTCTGATTTGTCATTTATGTGTATATTTATGTGTGCCCCTGAAGCTATGCATAGAAAAAAAGATTGGAAAGATACACCAGTGGCTTCCAACTGGGACGGGAGTGGAACCATTGGAATATGGGAGAGGAAAGGAGAGGCCGTTTATCAGTATACCTAAATTTTTTTTCCCCCCAAATCCTCATGCTTGCCCTTCCCTCTTGGGTACAATACCTTAAGCACATGCATATTTTAAAAGCTCCCCAGTTCATCCCCATGTATGCCGTTCCCTTCCACTTCCATCCCCTGCCCGATTTAGAGTCATTAATTTACACCAAATCTTAACCGCAGTTAAATCTGAGTATTGGCATTATAATTTTTTTTTTTTTTTTTTTTTTTTTGCTTTACTGGTGTTACTAAAATTCCACTACGAACACATAGACTAGCATAGGAATTAAGAGTATTGCTTCCTAATCATGGCAGGTCAGAGTGCCTCAGTGACTTCATCTGTAAGAGGAGAAAAATACTGGTGGCTATCAAATTGGGTTGTTGTGAGAAGTAAATGACTTAATACATTTGAAGTTCTTAAAAACAGCCCCTGGTGCACAGGCTGTTCAATGTGTTAACCACCATTATTAAAACATAAGAGAAAATTAACAATACATTTTTTAAGGTTTTTTTTTTTTTTCATATTTTTTAAGTAGGCTCCTTGCCAATGTAGGGCTCAAACTCATGACCCTGAGATCAAGAATCACATTCTCTACTGACCAAGCCCTCCAGCTACCCAGGACTACATTTTTAAAAAAGATTTTACTTATATATTTGTCAGAGAGAGAGAGAGACTGAGCAAGCAGGGGGAGCGGCAGGCAGCAGGCAGAGGGAGAAGCAGGTTCCCCACTGAGCAGGGACCCGATGTGGGACTTGATCCCAGGACTCTGGGATCATGATCTGAGGTGATGGCAGATGTTTAGCCAACTGAGCCACCCAGGCAATCCATATATACACATACATATATATAGTAGGCTCCACGCCCAGTGTGGAGCCCAGGGCAGGGCTTGAACTCACAACCCTGAGATCAAGACCTGAGTTGAGATCAAGAGTCAGATGCTCTACTGACTAAGCCAGCAGGCACCCCCCCCAGCCCTGACAGCAATACATTTTTAAACTCTAGGACATTTGAAAATAAAAAACATAAAGAAGGGAAAACAAAGAATCCATGATGTTTGCATGTTTCTGAATATTATGGACCCCGGACGGCAAGCCCACACTTCATTCTTCTTCATTCATCTATGAAATGGGAATTCCATAGACTCTACTGGGAGAGGAACATAGAGAGCTGTGAAAGGGATCTGGCAACTTCAAGTAAAATCAGAAAGTGAGGGATGGTGATTATATTAGGAATAGGATTACTGCAGCATAAAAGAAAAGCCAGGGGCTCCTGGGTGGCTCAGTCGTTAGGCGTCTGCCTTCAGCTCAGGTCACGATCCCAGGGTCCTGGAATGGAGCCCCGCATCAGGCTCCCGGCTCAGCGGGAAGTCTGCTTCTCCTTCTCCCACTCCCCCTGCTGTGTTCCCTCTCTCACTCTCTCTCTCTGTCATATAAATAAATAAAATCTTTAAAAAAAAAAAAAAGAAAGAAAGGAAGAAAGAAAAAAAGAAAAGCCACACCGGCCTCGAGTCCTGAAGGCTGACAACAGCAGGAAGGAGATGGCCGGGCTTCCTCTTCCGTCTCATTGGTTCCAGTCCAGAAACCCTACTCTGGCTGGAAAGAAAAGACGGAGCCTCGTGGAAAGGCACCCCGACCATTCTCTTTTTGGCCGGACATTCAAGAGAACTCTCTGCTTCATGTATGCCTTTCTCGTTCTTCTCGTTCTTCTCTTTCAACTCCTTTTGGTGTCTCTGTACCATTACTGATTAGCAAGTTGCAGGCATTCTAATAGCTAATATTCACCGGTGCCGGGCACTGTTCTAAGAGTTACTGCAGTAACCCATTTATCCTCCAAGCAACTCGAAGAGATACATTTGTATTACCTCCGTTTTCCAGAGGAGGAAACTGAGGCACAGAGAGGCTAAGTAACGGGCACAGTCGGCAGATGGCAGATCCGAGAATCAGACTCTCGCCGTCTGGCTGCGGACCGCTGACGCTTAGTCATTAGACCAGAATTCCTTTCAGACTCGATGACAATCAAGACAATTAGGGCAGAAGAGGCTCCAGGACGTCTACCACACAGCAGCCCTCTCAGATCTCAAGCGACTACCCTGTGCAGAGGATTTACTGAGAGTGGGATGTCTCGGGGTCCGTCGCTGCCGGCTGACCTCCACCCCGAGAGCCCTTCTGGGTCCCCTAGCGCTGGGTTTAGAGGTCCAGGCCATTTGACCCCACAGCTCGCCCTATTCGTCACGAACCTAAACTGTCTCGCGAGGAGCACAGATTGGTAAAGGATTCAACAAATGTTGAATCAGGCTGTTGGTATCCATGGAGACTTCACACTCAGGATCAGTTTCCATTTCATTTCAGAAGCAGGTTGCCAGAGACCCTCTGTCTGAGCAGGAACTCCCAGCCCTCTCTGCCGGGGGAGAACCTGAGACCAGCAGATGCCAGGTGATATCTGCTGCTCTGACAGTTCCTGGGATCCCTTCCTCCAGGAGTTTGGACCATGCACCCTCTGACGGTGGCCTTTCCTCTCCCAGAACATGATGTCACTCTCCAATCCTAAACCTCAAATGGTTTGCAGATTTTCTGGGGTGACTGTTTCCTGTGTTCTGAGATCCCAGGTGGCGAGAACATTCTGCCGGAGAGTTGTGGACAGCATTTACAGGGAAAGCTGCTTGTGTCAATTAGGATGTGCCTGGTGGCGAGTAACAGAAAACACAGCCCAAGCTTACATACACAAGAAAAGCGAGTTTATTAGCTTATGTCACTGAATGGCCTCTGGATGGATTTCAGGTCAGGCTGGATATCGTGACTCAGACATGTCACAAAAGAACCCAGCTTTCTTTTATCTCTTTTCTGTGTTTTCTAGGATGTCAGGTTTATTCTAGGGCTGCTTCCTCTCAAAGCACAAGGACTCCCGGAAGCCTCAGGGAGCATGCTTCCTTGTTCGTTTCTAGTGGAAGGAATAGTTGTCCTAAATTATTAAATGTATGTCCTGGGCCTCCGATGGAGTCATCTAAGGTCATAGGCCCACCCCTGAACCAAAGACCATGGCTATAAGCAGACTTTTTTAAAAAATTGGGGTGTGTGTGTGTGTGTGTGTGTGTGTGTGTGTGTGTGTTTTAACCAAAGGCTCTCTTACTGTCCTGCTTCCATAAATGGCTGCAACCATGGGAAAGGGGGAGGGGAACTAGTCTGACAGCGAGGGGTCCTGTCCATAACATTCCCTTCACACCCCGAGCTAAACACAGCGGAGTCACTACTGTGGTTAGAGGTGGGCTGTATGGGAATGAGGAAGAACAAGTGGGGAGCAGGACTGTTGCTGAAAAAATCCAGACCCACCCCCACCCCTCACCTCCCGCATAAACTGCAGTGCCTGGGTCTGCTTTAAGCCAAGAGAAATCAGATCAAAAGTGGTTTAGGAAGGCTAGAGGCTAGAGCCTTCAGGGATGGAAGGAAGAAGAAGGTTCCTGAGGCGGGGCTGGGTGCTGTGTCAGCGGCAGTGAAGAGATTGTCCTCCACCTGTTGGAATGTCCTCAGCCCCTCTGGTCAAGCAAGAGCAGGGTAGCGTGCCATCTGGACAGGCTGGTCTGGGGCTGCTGGATGCTCCGGGCAGGGGGCTAGACAGGGCTCACAAAAGCTGCCCCTCCAGGGAGGAAGGGTGCTGCCCCCAGCTTTTCTGCCAGGATGTACCGGCCCCAACCTTCCCAACAGTTTGCTTGTCATTCATGCTTGATCTCCACCAGCTTCTTCTGGATGGTATCCTAGGAGCTGGCATGTATGATCCAGCTCTGAGGACTGCAGACTCGGGGGGTCCCGGGGATAAACCCAAGGTCCCCTTCTTGCTCTCCTCTATCTCCTAGTTCACATCAGAGAGGATGTAGTGGCAGTCCTAGGCCACCAGTGTCTTGACAAAGGTGGCACAGGGGTTGTCACCAGCCTGGCCCACATCACCTACCAGGACCTCCTGGCCCTCTTCCCAGAGGACCTTCTTGTCCTCCCTTAGGTCTTAGAGCACCACCTTCTTGTGCTTCCTCAACTCCTCTGGCACTGATGGCTCATGCACCTGCATAGAAGGAAACCCTTGATGCCATTAGAGACAGTCACACCAGAGGCCAAGTTTCTGGCAGTGAAAAGGCGATGGCAAAGAGAGCCAAAGAAGGCAGGACCCGCTGCCCTGCCGCCAGGACCCCGTTCAGACCAGGAAGCTGCCAGTCTATCAGATGACCCCTGGATCCAGAAAGCCAGCACTATGTCCACCCCAGCACATTACTCCTCTGATGTCTCGTGGCTCTTTCTGGAGTCACTAAAAATATCAAATATGGTTCGATAAAGCAAGAGAATAAACGGCAACTATATTCTCCTGGTTGGTCAAGTCAAAAACCTTGGAATCATTCTTGACTCCTTCGTGTCTCTGAGTCAGCCCCGTGTCCAGTCTATCATCAAACACTATTAGCGCCACTACAAAGTACAGTAAGAATCTGATCCCTTCTTACTTTATCCATGACATCACCCTGGTCTAAGCTGTCTTCGT
Organism: Martes martes; assembly: GCF_963455335.1. NCBI lineage: Eukaryota > Metazoa > Chordata > Mammalia > Carnivora > Mustelidae > Martes > Martes martes. The sequence goes on from NC_137895.1 coordinate 24,849,311, forward strand.
CTTCCATCAAAATACTGCAAGAGCTTCCTACTTGTTCCCTGCTTGCTCCCCCATCATCTCATCTACAGGGAAGCCAGAGTAATCCTTTTAAATGGCAAGCCATATCTCACACACACACACACACACACACACACACACAAGCGCGTGCGCGCGCGCGCCCTCCCACCCCGCCTGCAGCTCAAAAGCCCCCAGTAGCTCCCATATCACTCCAAAGAAAAGTCAAAAGACAGAAACAGTAGCCTAGGAGACCTCCATATTCTAGCTTGTTACCACTTCAATTTCATCTCCTACTACTCTCCCACTGCTAATTCTGCTTCAGCCAGACTGGCTTCTTGCTATGGCCCCAAAATATCAAGTATGCCCCTGCCTTCAGCCATTGTACATGCTATTCCTTTAGCCTGAGACATCTTTCCACCCAATATCTTCTTAGCTCATTCCTTTTCTTCAAAAGTGATGTTCTCAGAAAGATGCTGCATGACCCCCTGTGTGAAGACATACCTAGTCTATCTTGAAGCCACTGACCTTGATTTTCATAGCTCTTGCCACTACCTAGAATATGTAAGCATTTGTTTACATGTCATTTTTCTCTGCTAGAACTAAAGTTCTATGATAACGAGGTCATTTACCACTATATCCCCAATATCGAAAACAATAAGGCTTTTGATAAATAGTTACAGTGGATGAATGAAATAGTTTGAACAAATAATACACAAAAAAGGAAATGGCTAACTAACAACAGATGAAAAAATATGCAGTCTTCTGAATAGCAAAGACATTGGCCAATTTTCTGTCGGTCACAGCAAGATTTTTGCCTATTAAATTGGCTAGAACAATAAAATAATAAATCCGTGACTGCTGATAGCAATGAAATTGGTATTTTCATGTATTATCGGCAACCAGTCTCACTGAATCACTAAAGAGATATTTGTTGAGTATCTACTCTGTATCAACGATCATGCAATTTTCCTGGTTATACCCTAACCCATAATAAGATCCAAAGTCTGTGTATTAGTCAGGATAGAAGAGATTAGCTGTGGTGACAAATTAACTCTAGAATCCTAGCAATTTACCATAACAAATACCGGCTTCTTGCTCACTCAACATACCTACCTCAGATTGGGAGAGGTGAGGTTTGCCTATTCCTTCCCCTCACATTTCTTTGGCCAGACCTAGTCACATCACATGGCTCTACCCAGTGGCAAGAAGGCTAAGACAGAAAGTTTTCTGCAAGCCCAAAAGCAGTGCAGCAGCAGATGTTGGTAAATGTTAATGATGTCTACCACAATCCTTGATCAAGAAATTTTTTTTTTTTTTTTTTTTAACCGAGATCACACGTAGGCAGAGAGGCAGGCGGTGGGGGTGGAAGGAAGCAGGCTCCTTGTGGAGCAGAGAGCCCGATGCGGGGCTCGATCCCAGGACCCTGGGATCATGACTGGAGCTGAAGACAGAGGCCTTAAACCACTGAGCCACCCAGGTGCCCCGATCAAGAAATCTTTTTTTTTTTTTAATTTTATTTATTTATTTGATAGAGAAATCACAAGTAGGCAGAGAGGCAGGCAGAGAGAGAGGAGGAAGCAGGTTCCCTGCTGAGCAGAGAGCCTGATACGGGGCTCAATCCCAGGACCCTGAGATCTTGACCTGAGCTGAAGGCAGAGGTTTAACCCACTGAGTCACCCAGGTGCCCGCCGATCAAGAAATCTTAACACCTTACTGGAATAACCTAAAGAACATTAAAAGCTACATTAAGGAAAATGTTCATTGAGGTCTTATTTATTATTTTGACAGATTGAAAGAATCATAAATGTTGAATAATGAAGAAATAAATAACGGAATGATAGTTTATCCAGGTACAATAGACTATTACAGTGTCACAAAAATAATAATTAATAGAGAATATATATACAATAATTCTAAAATGGAAAGTAAAGCTTTGGGAACTGAACAAAATGGATAGTGTAATTATATCAAATGGATACTGCAATTATATCATAAAAATATGCCTAATGAAATGTATTCTTTAAAAACACATAAAATGTTCCATTCCATAAATTTTCATTCAAAAAAACCTCCTAGATGGTCGGCCCTGTGGATACAGAGATAAAACACAGTGTGTCTGACCTAGAGAGGCTGCAGCCATAGAAGATTTAGAATGGGCTATAAAAAACCCCTGTCTAAAATCAGAACAGTGAGTCTAAAACTTAACGGTTTCACATTGAGTAGACTTTTATTCCATTTTGACTTGAATCGCTACAGGAATTAGAGACAACGAATCATCTTTCACTAAGCAGATAGTTGCCAAACATGTATTAAGTGGGTGGCCAAGTGATCGAGATGCCAGCCCATGCTTCTGACCACAGGGGACATACAGTCTAACTGGAATCCTGCATGTCAGACCAGCCTGGTCCTTGCTGGCCTCAGCTTCTGTTCCAAAGAACTTCTTTATGCAATGTGGCACATCATGCCTGTGAAAATTCCTGGTGTCTAAAATAGTGCCGGGCACATAGCTGGTGTCCTGTAAATTCTGGTGTTCTCCCAAAACCTACCTTCCTATGGGCTTCTCATCTCAGTTGATGATGCCACTGTCCTTCATTGTTCAGGGAGAAAATGTGGAGTCATTTTTTTTTTAAGATTTTTATTTATTTATTTGACAGACAGAGATCACAAGTAGGCAGAGAGGCAGGCAGAGAGAGAGAGAGGGAAGCAGGCTCCCCGCTGAGCAGAGAGCCTGATGCAGGACTCAATCCCAGGACCCTGAGACCATGACCTGAGCTGAAGGCAGAGGCTTTAATCCACTGAGCCACCCAGGTGCCCCTGGAGTCATTCTTGATTCCTCTCTTTCTCTCGTACTCCACCGTCAAATTTGTCAGAAAAGCCTACAGGTCCTGCCTTCAAAACATATTCCAGAATCAGACCACTTCTCGCTCGCTCCATGCTACCATCTCCATCCAAGTCACCACCACCTTCTGCTCTGTTACTTCATGCTATTCTCTGAATGTTTGTGTCTCCCCAAAATTCATTTTGAAACTTAATCCCCAGTGTGATGGTATCAGGAGGTGGGACCTTTGGGAGGTGATTATGTTATGATGACTCCACCCCTATGAGTGGGATTAGTGTCCTTATAAATGAGCCCCTTCCTTATAAATGAGGTGACAGCCAAAAGACAGCCATCTGGGCTCTCACCAGACACCAAGTCCTCTAGCACCATGATCATGGGCTTCCCAGCTTCCAGAACAGTAAGAAATCAATGTCTGTTACTTAGAAGCCCCCCAGTCAGTAGTATTTTTGTTACAGCAGCCCGGACAGACGAAGACGCTGCGGTAACCTCTAACTGGCTTCCTGGTTCTCTCCAGGAGAGTTCTCTCCTCTCACACCCTTCATTCTATTCTCCACACAGCAACCAGTGAGAGCTGTTAGATTAATCTCAGGTCTGATCACGGTCATTCTCTGTTTAACTCTCCTCAGACCATTCTGTTCTGGAGTCAAGTCCACAGCCCTTACAATGGCTTTTGTGGTCTTTCCTCAGAAGCTCTTGACCCTGTCTGACTCAAAGTCTCCTCGAGTAGCAAATATTGTGTAACACATCCTTTGCAGTCCAGAAATGGAATTTAAGGATAACGTCACCACCCTCCACACATCATTTTTTAAAAAGAAAATCTTATAATGCTCCATCTAAAACACAGAGCAAAAATTAAAGAAGGTTATCCACAATAAAATATGTATTTTAACATGGAACTATTTAGCCACAGCTACACCAGAACAAATACAGCTCCATGAATTTCAGAAATACTATCGAACAGTGCCACCCCAGTGAAAACCACTGACCTTCACCATCTGGTCTACCTTCCCCTCTCGAACCTCACACCAACCATTGTGCTCTTCACTCACTCTGTTCAAGCCATGACTAGCTTCTCTCCTGTTTCCAGACTGGGAGACATTGTTCCTGCCTGGGGTCTTTGTAATTGCATTCTTCTACTAGGTAGACACATGGCTCACTCCCCTACAACCTCAGCTCTTTTGCTCATACGTCCTGTTCTCAGTGGGGCCATCCCTGACTACCCTCTTTAAAATACCAGCCCTCTGGGGCACCTGGGTGGCTCGGTGGGTTAAGTCGCTGCCTTCGGCTCAGGTCAGGATCTCAGGGTCCTGGGACCAAGTCCCGCATTGGGCTCTCTGCTCAGCCAGGAGCCTGCTTCCCTCTCTTTCTCTCTCTGCCTGCCTCTCTGCCTACTTGTGATCTCTCTCTGTCAAATAAATAAATAAAGTCTTAAAAAAAAAAAATACCAGCCCTCTTTCCCAGGTAGTATTCCCTGTCACCCCTCCCTGCTTGGTTTTCTCCCTGCCACTTATCTGACATACTATTTTTTATTTTTAAAATATGGTACTGTCTGTGTCTGACCTGTGAGGTCATAGATTTCTACTCTACTGAGTCTTCATTATATAAATGGGTGGCTAGAACATAGTGAGTGTTCCATAAATATTTGTTGAATGGATGAAAGTAATGAATGAGGGGTATATATTGAGTGATTGAATGGATCGCTACAGACACCTAGCAATCAAGGTATTATTCCTGGATCATTTGCCTCCATCTCCCTATATCTCGTTCCTCCCCAAAACTTCTCTTCCACATGCTTGTTGCTTTCCACTGGATACACTCTCTATCCCCAGTTTAATGCTTGATCTGGCTTTCTCCAACCTTGGTATCACATCTGGCTTACAGATTTGTCTCATTCCTAGGTTCAATCATATTGTGACCACCTCCTGGCAATGCCCGTCTTGTTCCCCTCCCCTCCACCTTCCCAAATACTCTGTCACTTTGTCCACAAATGCACTTCCCCTAATACGCTTTAAACTCCTACCCACCCTTCAAGGATAGATTCAAATTCCTTCTTCTTTTAAGGGCAACTGATCTACCATCCAGAGATCAGCTTCATGCCCCAGAGACCTCATAATTATTTGTAACTGTTCTGGACCCCAATACATCCTCTACTGTATAAAGTCTTTGTGTTCACTTTATCCCTCTTGCCAGAGTTTAAATTAAGTACAGAGAGTAAGTTTTATTCATCTCTTGCTTCTCCCCTGGTACATGTAGATGGTCAATGAATACGCAGTGAGATCATTTCTGTCAAGCCCTTAGTACAGCTCCTGGCACAGGGCATGCTGCCTCAGTGCTGGCTGCGAATACTAGTTAATACACAGAGGAGGCACAGTTCAGTTCCACCCAGAGGACAGGCACAACCTGTGAGGTCGGCTAGGTGGATTTTGAGAGCCTGTGTTACGTGTGAGTCCTTGTTTCTCGCTTCCTGGGCCTCCTCCCATCCCAGCAGGTGCTCCGTGTTCTCAGGTCCACCCGGGTGCTCCTGAGCAATGGACAGCTCCTGGGCCAGGCTCATAGCTTCCCCTCCCATGTGTCTGCAGAGGTCTTCCTCTCCGCCTGTCACAGGCGCTTGGTAGGCTGCTTGTAAATATCACCCATAGCTAGGGGAGACCGTAATTCATGCTCCCGGGCCAACCCTCAACCAACATGGATGGGCGTTGTCGGAAAAATGCCCCAGCCTCCTTGACTTCCAGAGGGGCGATTCTGAAGCATGTCCTACATAGTTTATCGGGAGATCTCCGCTGGGACTGAGTCCCCGTTGCCCCTGACAATAGCCTATTTCTTGGGTTTTCTCTCTTCCCTGACTTACATCCCCCACCTCTTTCATTGCACTTGTTGGGATCACGCTCCAAAACTACATGCACTTAAGCCCTGCTCTCGGGAAAAACATCATCAGTCAACATTCTTGAAGAAAGGGGAGCCCAGCCCTTTACTCTGACAAAGCCCTAAATGCTCCCCATGCTGACACTATTTCCCTATGGCCCACTAGCACAAGCTCTCTGACACCAGATAATCCATGGGTTACCTACAGAGACAAAAATCGGAGGGAGGAAGTACATGTCAAATTTATTCTAAGTTTGACTCTATCTATATAGAAAATGTGCCTAGGAAATGGTTGGAAATGGTTGCCATAACCCAACATTTAAAAACAAAGTCCTGGGGCGCCTGGGTGGCTCAGCCATTAGATGTCTGTGTTTGGCTCAGGTCATGATCCCAGGGTCCTGGGATCAAGCCCTGCATTGGGCTCCCTGCTCAGTGAGAAACCTGCTTCTCCCTCTCCCTCCTCCACTGCTTATGTTCCCTCTCTCGCTGTCTGCCTGTCAAGTAAATAAATAAAATCTTAAAAACAAAACAAAACAAAAAACAACCCAAAGTCCTTACTCTCACTCTCAGATGTACTCAAGCACTTAGACCTCCATAAGGACACTTTCTGACCTTATTGAGACCAACATGTTATGAAAACACAGTGAAGTTGTTGGTTTACGGCTCAGGGTTTTGGGGGTGTGTGTGTAAATATTTATCAATGAGACTCTCATGTGTTCACCAAAGCCTGGTCCCTATTGTCCCTGAGCACATGACGAGGTTATAAACCTCAGGCTCCTTTGCACTAGATACAGACATGACTGAGTTCTGCTCAATGGAATGTGACAGAACTGATGTGTACCACCTCCAGGCCTGGCCATTAATACCCTCCCATAGATGATCCTCTGTGTCTTCACGGATTTACTGTCTGGAAACGAAGGACTCCATGGCCCCAGAGTATGGCGGAAGTCAAGGTGGTGGAGTACCGTAAGCCCTAAATCCACCACATAGAAGGTACCTACATTGGCTTGGCTGTGAGAAGAAATAACTACTGTTGCCTTAATCTGGGATTCCAGGGTTTGGTAGAGCATCTAGAGTTACGCCAAGCAATACAAAAACTGGTACCCAGAACCAGACTGCTGCTATAACCAAAACCTGAAATGACACAGCATTGGCTTAGCTGTTGAGTGGTAATTAGTGAAGAAAGGGATCTAAGAAGCTGGAAAGAAGGAAACCTATTGCATGAAGTGGCAAACATCTGGTACAACTGTTGCCTTCAATGGCAGACATTATGCCTACTAAGCCTGTAGTCCCAGGGGAAGTGGTTGGAGAGAGTCAGAGTAATAGGATGTGTTGACTTTTCCTAGGTCAAGGACTAGGGTGAGGTGAGTGAGACACCTAGGGCACAGAATTGAGGAAGTAATCACTTGCACAACTCTCCTCTTAGCAAGAATGACAAGAAAGAGATGCGTTCAGGAAAGCTTGGCTGGTTTGCAAACAGACATAAAAGAGGCCACAGGGTCTAGAAACACTAGCTCTCAAGGGTTAGAAAAGCCTATTCATTTTGCATCCCAAATAGTAAACAATATACCTGAGCAACAAAAGCCCCTTCTGATTCAGACTTACTAACAAAGATTTGATGAAGGATGTGACATTCCCATCCATGACTATTATTACAGACAGTCTCAAGACAGCCACTCTCAACTCGAGAGAGAAGCACGAGTGAGGAAGCAAATAAGCAAATGAAGCTTGAGAAGTATGTATAGGAAAAATCTCTGGATATGAGTTTTTGCTCATGAGATTGCTGGGAAGCAAAGACAAGCACATTCTAAGTTTTCAGGGAATTTTACTCCCAAAGGAAAAAAATGCACCTAGATTAAAAGGCCTCTGATTATTAGAATCTTGAACTAAACTTTGAGTATCCAAATTTGCACAAACAGGAAATGGGCTTTAGAGGCTCTGCAGCCCTCAAAAAAGCCCTCTGCAGCTCACCAACACCCACCCCTTGGGTTCCTAGGTGGCCATGGAGGATAACAGTTAAGGAAGAAACTTCTAGAGAGGAGAGAGGACCACAGAAAGCAAAAGACAGGGCGTTCCTCCCAGAGAGGAAATCCAGGTTGTATTAAGAAGGGATGAATCAAAGAACTTACTTCTAAATCCCAAGACAGGGTCACAGCACAATGCCTTCCCACTGGGACGTCACCATTGTCAGGCATCAGCATTGCTGTGTGTCTCCACCTTCCCTTTCCAAATGGGCATAGCTGTTACTTTATCCCACCCTTGCCCACCATTTTATGTTGGATATGAATGATAGTTCAGAGGTCAATGGACAGTGAGGAAAACACCCCATCCTGATGGAAAAGGCAAGACATCACTCAGAAATACAGGATTGTTAGCTAAATGCAGTAACTGTAAGGGGCACTGGGTTGTCTCTTTGGGGAAGGGAATGAGTGTGTTGTTTGTATGTGAAGAAGGGTTAGTTGAGTAAGGTTATTTGGTAACCAAAGGGTGTACTATAGCAGACCCTATGTGTTCACTAAAACCGTCTTCTCTTTTATCTGGAAAATATATCTAGAATGTATTTTTTAAAGATTTTTAAGTAATCTCCACACCCAAGATGGGGCTCGAATTCACAACCCCGAGATCAAGACTTGCATGCTCCCCCCACTGAGCCAGCCAGGTGCCCCATAGACGGTAATTTTTAACAAATTACCGTCTTTGTAATTTGCAGTTAGATGAGGCCATGTGTCTGGGTTCTGGCAAATGGCATGATCAGACATGCACTGCCTCACCCATTAAAAACCTCCAAAAGAAAATCCTCTTTTTTGTTCTCCATTTGCTGGTTAGAAGAGAAGGACTTTGGGGCTTGAAGGTATAGGAAAGCTACAAAATGAAAGGAATCTGGATCCGTAAACTTTCTGCCAAACACCTGCAAATGAGTTATATGCAATGAGAAATCATTATTTATTGGATTAAGTCAACAACATTTTATGGTTTATTTCTTATAGCAATTATCATTGTCCTCATACAACCTACTTCATAGGTTTGTTATCAGGACGGAATGAGTTAATGTGAAAAATGGTGTCTGGTCCTTAATATATGAGAAAGGGGCTACATAAGTGTTGTCTACTCTTATTTGCTAGAGAACAGGCAAAAATCTGTCATGAACTCAGGCTTGGCAGAGAGCAGCAGCAGCTATGGAAAACAACATAAACTCAAGATAATATTCCTAGCTTTAATTGGAAAGTCTTGGAGCCTCTAAGAGCTAGACCCTAATCCTGGGGCACACTTAGGAATTTGTAATAGCTCATCTAATCTGCCTCCTGAGCCAACCCTAAATTCCATTGTTTAGTGCCATGTAAGTTTCAAAGCCAAAAATGTATTTACTTTAGAATCCCTCAAACAAAACCCAGGACGATGTGTGTTATGCAAATACCCAGGTAACTTTAAGAGCTTTTCTTCATAGAACTGAAGAAACATAGAGACTTTCAGTACCATAGCCTGCCACCGGGGCAGAAAATGGAGTCTCTCCAGCCAAGAGCATGGCTCAGAACTAGCTGAGTCTGGTCTACCAATCTAAGATTAAAAAAAGAAAGAAAGGAGAAAAAAAAAAGTGAGGCATGCCATAATTTCTTTGGCCATATTCTAAAAGGAGAGTCAATTACTGACTCCATTCACGTACATCCCGAAACAAGTTTTTAAAAGTAAGTCTTGCTATTTTATATTAGACTTTGTAGCTCTGTGATATTCTGAGAAGTTTCATTTCATTCCATTTGACAAATACTTATTAAGGGTCTAGTGTATGCACTTGGCTGCTTTTAGCATATCTGGTTCTGCAAAATGTCATGATGATTACAGAATGTGCTCTTTTTTTTTTTTTTGTATACAATATGCTTACGGTATCATAAGGAATGCTATACCATGTGAACTGTTACCAAAGGAAGACACTGCTGATTGGAGAACTAAGAAACTAAGAATAAGGCTAAAGTCCTGTGCTCTTATTAATCAATGGCAAAGCTGGAGATGGCAAAGTTACTCTTGTTTTCAAGGTGAAGGGGTGTAACTCATACAGCTATATGTGGATCTAAAGTTATTTAAATAATCCGACCCCAAGGTATTGGCTGTTGTGGTATTGTTGTTAGCATCCAAGGTCATCTGTAGGTCTTTGAGTAATCCCTCCTAACTCACCCAGCCATCACCTCTGAACAGGTTCATTTGCATCTCCAGCATGGATTTCAAGGTCTTGATGACCACCACTTCAAAATGTCACGACCCCTTGACTTTTCACCACGCTACCCTTCCCAGTTGAAAGTCCTGGGTAACTGTCAAAGTCATTCATCATACTTTCTTCTGTTTAGGTTTCAGAAATACAAATGATGCAGTCTTTGGCAACACAATTGAATGACAAAAGATGATTAGCCTTATTATATAAAGAACTCCTACTAATCAATAAGAAAATGCAAATATTCTAAAAACATATAGAAGATATAAGTGGCAAATTCACAAGGTAATTAGTATAATTAGCCAATATACATTCAAAAAACTTAATCTTACTAGTAATCACATTAATATAAATAAAAATATCATTTTTCTCCAAACAAAAGGAAAAATTTAGAAGAGCAAAATAGTAACATAAGGAAATTCAGAAATGGGCAGTTTCATACATGCTGGGAGAAATAAAAATTAGCATGATATTTCTAGAAGTCAAGTGCCTTATAAATCCTTATAAAAGGCAAATAAACTGTATCATTTTTTCTTTAGATTTTTTTTAGAATTCTAGTATAGTTAACATACAGTGTTATATTAGTTTCAGGTATACAATATAGTGATTCAACAATTCTACATATTACTCAGTGCTCATGGTAAGTGTACTCTTAATCCCCATCACCTATTTCACCCATCCCCCACCTTCCCTCTGGTAACCATCAGTTTGTTCTCTATAGTTAAGAGTCTAGTTTTTTAAACTGTATCTATTTTTGACCCATCATTTCTTCATCTAAGAATTTTTTTCTATGAAATAATCATAGATACAAGAAAACTTTAGTTAGAAAGAGGGTCAGTGCAGATTTATCATTACAAACAACTGGAAATAAATTCAACAAAAAACAAGAGAAGATCAGGCAAATAAATGACGCTATGCTACTTTTAAAAAAGCTTTATTTCCTTATTTAGAAAGAGAGAGTGCACGTGCTCACATGAGTAGGGGGATGGGCAGAAGTGGAGAGAGAATCCCAAGTAGAAATCCTGCTGAGCCTGGAACCCCATGTAGGGCTCTATCTCAGGGCCCTGAGATCATGACCCGAACCAATATCAGGAGTCAGACGCTGGGGGTGTCAGGTTGTGACAGTCAGTTAATAGGCTGCCTTTGGCTTAGGTCATGACCCCAGGGTCCTGGGATGGAAACGCATCAGGCTCTCTGCTCAGCAAGATCAGGATCCTCCTTCTCCCACTCCTCCCCACCTGTGTTCTCTCTCGCTATCTTTGTCACTGTCTTTCTCTCTCAAATAAATAAATCAAAATAAAATCTTTAAAAAGAAAAAAAAAAAAGAGTCAGACACTGGACAGACTGCACTAACCAGGTGCCATTTTTATAGAGTGTAACCACTCAAAATAATGTTGTAAAAGGATACATAGTGACCAGAAGGATATATTGTTAACAGGGAGAGAAAGCAGAGTACAAATACAGAAGCATCTTATTTGTATGTGTGCTTATGGCACTGTGTGTGTTTCTAGCTGTGTATCTATATCTATGTATCTATGATCATCTTTAAGTTCATATTCATTTTTATGTTCATAAGTTAACTGGCTATCTGTGGGTGCTAGGATTTGGTTAACTGGCATTATTTTATTTAATCTTTACAACAATCTTATGAGTTAGGTTCTATTTTCTCCTTTTTCACTGTGATGGAAACCAAGGCTTAGTGAGGTCTAGAAGTTTCCCCCAAGTTCCTTACTTACCCAGCAAGTCAGGAACAGAGCTGAACTCAAATTGTTTGACTTTAAAATCTACACTGTGCTTTTATGAAGGACAATGTAGTGAGTTATCTGTGATACTAAATTTATCCAATATAAATAATAGTACTTTTTAAGAGATTAGATCCTTCCTGCTTTTTTGAGATGAACATAAACATTCTGTGATGAAAAGATGAGATTGTAAACAGTAACTGTTTTATTTTATTTTTTTTAACTTTAAAGATTTTATTTATTTATTGAGAGACAGTGAGAGAGAGCATGAGAGAAGAGAAGGTCAGAGGGAGAAGCAGACTCCCCATGGAGCTGGGAGCCCAATGCAGGACTCAATCCTGGTACTCTAGGATCATGACCTGAGCCGAAGGCAGTTGCTTAACCAACTGAGCCACCCAGGCGCCCATAACTGTTTTGTTTTTTTAATGGCCTTAGTTAGAACATTTAAAAGTTGGTAACCTGATATCAATTCTCCCATTTTGTTTTTAATTGCATTAGTCCTAACATTTAAAAGTTAAGGAGCCATGGATGATTAGGGGAGCATTGTCTGCAAATCTCATGAGATTACATGTAAAAATATGGTTATATGTAACTACATGCTTTCTTCTGAGAGAAGCTCCATAGCTTCCTGGCTGATCCTTGAGATCATCCTGACTGAGGAGATTAAGAGCCTCTATTTGATTGTTTCCCCCTTTAAAATCCAAATACACACCCCCACCAGGCCATGGGATCCCATCCCCTGAGAACACCTTTCATGAATTATCTTTTCTCTTCCCTCCTCTCCTACCTCTTTTCTTTATGCTTTCAATCTCTTTCTCTATTCTGGTGTCTTCTCACTATCCTACGGATATACCCTAATCTCCTTAACTCTTAAAAAAATCTTCCCTGAGACCCCACCTCTCCCTTAAATTGTCATTCATCTCTTCATTCATACAACAAGAACTTGCTGAGTATCTTCTCTATGTCAACCACTGGAAACAGAGATGAACAAGACAAAGTTTCTGTCCTTCTAGAACTTCATTTTTTGGAGAAGACAAGAAAACTTACCAGGTGAGAATGTTTTCGACTACAAGGATGGACACTTCACTCGCAATGGCTTCAACTCTTCTTGATGACACAAAGTCTAAAGGAAGGTGATTGCTGGCATCAGTTGCCATCGAGGACCCAGAGTTTTTCTGTATTTCTGCTCTGGTATCTTTAGTATGTTGACTTTTTGGCATTAGGTCACTTGTAGTCACAAGATGGCCACAGCAGTGCCAGAATTCCACTTTCAGCACAGAAAGAAGGAGGAAACAATAGAACAGTAGTGTCTATCTCTTTGGCGAAGAAAGCAAAAGCCTCTTCCTAAATATATGAGAAGACAGACTTCCTTCTGTTTCATTGTCAGGATGGTGACTGGGAAAATAGGCATATGGCATCTTTGCATCTGCTTGCAAACAGCAGATAAGAAGAAGGCTGAGAATGGCCGTGGATTAGCCCAGACACAGTGTTCAAAACACATAATCAAACCAATAAATGCAACAAACTCAAAAAGTAGCAAGGGTATAATGCCCCACTCCTCAAATATGGGTTGTGCATACCGACTTCCTTCTAAAGAGTACAGTATCAAATGGAGGGGAAAAAGTAATTTTATAGTGGAAAACTTGACTAATACTCCCTCAACCAGATGATCAAGGTCAACACCAATAGTCACAAATCAAACCAGATCATAAATAAAAACTGCTGATATAATGTGATGGAAATGGTAATTTACCTCTATAGTCTTCCCCCCCCAAACCCATAACCCAGTATAATCATGAGAAAAACATCAGATAAATTACAGTTGAGAAACATTCTATAAAATACCTGACCTGTACTCCTCAAAACTGTCAAGGTCATCAAGAACATTATCACAGGGGCACCTGGGTGGCTCAGTCCGACTCCTGATCTTGGCTCAGGTCATGATCTCGGGGTTGTGAGATCGAGCCCCGTATTTTCTCTCTCCTTCTCCCTCTGCTCCTCCCCATACTCTCTATCTAAAAATAAATAAATAAAATCTTCAAGGAAAAAAAGAACATCATCAGAGCTGAGAAAACTGAATGTATATACTGTGGTACCCTGGGTGGGTACTGTGGGTACTGTGGGTACTGTGGATCCTGGTTGAGACTTTGGGCTAAAACTAAAGAAATCTGAATAAAGTATGGTTTAGTTCACATAATGTGTCAATATTGGCTCATTACAAATATTGGCTCATGACAAATGTTCCACACTAATGTGAGATGTTAGTAATAGGGGATATTGGGTGCAGAGGTGGGAGCATATGGGAACTTCCTGTATGACCTTTGGGGTTTTACTGTAAATCTAAAATTGTTCTTTAAAATGCAGCTTATTTAAAAAAAATAGTAAGGGCTATGAGGTAAGGAGAAGGGTGGGAAGGGCTACTATAGATGGGATAGTCAGAGAAAATCTCTGAGGTGACACTGATGCCAAAACCCAAATGTTTAGGTAAGTGGACCCTGATGAGTTGGGGGAAGGGTATTTCGGGCGGAAGGAATGGCAAATCAAGGGCCCGAAGGAGTTTAAGGGAGAAAGAAGGCTTAAGGGACTGAAGCAAAGCGAGTGAAAGGGAAAAGGTGGGTGCTGAGCCTGGGCAGAGACGGGCAGGACTGATGGGGCCTGGTCTGCAGACCATAGCAAGGAATGTGTCACCGCCTCAGGTTGACTTCTGGATTTGACAGCATGAGAATATTAAGTAATATCACTGTACGAAACCCCTCTTGCTGTTGCTAGAACAGATTACCACACATTTGGTGGTGTAAAATAACACAAATATATTATCTTACTGTTCTGTAGGTCAGAAGTGTGACATGAAATCTCACTGGGCTAAAATCGAGGTGTCACAGGGCTACATTCCTCCTGCAGGCTCTAGAGAACCTGTTGCTTTGCCTTTTCCAGCTTCTGGAAGCTGCTGGCATTAAGGGGCTTATGGCCCCTTCCTCCATCTTCCAATCCAGCAGTCACGGCCCTCCACTCTCTACTACCAGCATCTCATCTCCTCCGACTGCCTCTCCTGCAGAGTCGGCCTCGCCTCTCTCACTTATAAGAAGCTTTGTGACTTTGGGCCAAACCAGACAATCCAGGAGAATCTCTCCCATCTCAAGATCCTTCACTCAATCACTCCAGCAGGGTCCCCCTGGCCATGTAAAGGAGCATTCACAGGTTGCAAAAATACGGATGGAACATATTTGGGGACCATTATTCAGCCTATAATAACGATAATAACAACAGGATTACAGACGTCCGATTGCTGACCATTTTGTCAAGTTGGGGCATTTAAACAAAATTACCATATACCAATGACACTGGAATGTCATCCGTAGGTGTTAAACAGAGGAAAGGCATGATCATGGTCCCCACTTGCTACAGAGACTCCTTTGTGAGGATGCTGGTGTCCCTGAGAGATGATGTCCTACAAGTTTCAGCCTGTCCCGTAGCCCAGTATGCTGGGGCAAAATACGACTACACAACAATAAGCAATCATCCTGGATATAACCTCATTTATGTGTGAAAAGTTTGTTTTTAGAAACACCTTATTATAGAAATCTCAAGCAAATACAAAAGTAGAAAATATAACGCATTTCCATGTACCCATCACCCAGATCCCACAATTATCCATACATAGCATCTATGTTCCCAGCAACCTCCCTATCCCACTGGATTATTTGAAGCAAATCCCAGACATCATCATTTTGCTCATAAGTGGAAATTTTACCCCTGATATTGTGCAGAGAAAGGTTGTAGGAAGAGGTAGTGGGAATGCAAAAGTAGAGGGCAGAGTGGAGGTAGACCAGTTGAATGACTGGGAGTAGGCCAGCGGAAGTGGGGAAAAAAAGAGATGTGGACAAATTGGGCCCGTATCGTGGAGGCAGAGCTGACAGTCACAGCCAGTGGATTTGTATGTAGGTCAGAAGGGAAAGAAACGAGTCAAGGGTGACTCCTAGGGAATGGCAAGTACTATGAGTTCACCAAACTCTCTTCCCTCTTCTTCCTGAGCACACAGCAAGACTACATTTCCCAGACTCCCTTGCAGTTAAGTGGGGCCCCAGTGGGACTGAGTCTAGGCTGATGGGATTTAGTCAGAGATAGCATCTGCCCCTCCCAGGCCTCAGACCTCCCACACAATCCTCCCCAAGCCTTCTCCTTTCTCTGCCAATCCTACGCAGAGATCCAGGACTCTGAGGCTGAGGCCCTAGAAGAGAGGCTCCCAAACTATCTGTGGTGAGGATCTTTACTTTTAAGTTCTAATCTACCGTGGCCTGCTACTTTTATAAAATACAGTAAAAATAATTACTGGAAAATTTTTAAAAAAGCAAAATATAAGCCCAATTCTATTTTTTTATTATTAGAGTCAACGGACCTGAAATTATTCTGTCAAATTGCTGTAATTTCTAAACACTCTCAGTTCTATAATTATCTTGGCACAAAATGGTAGGGAAGAGTTCATGAACCAGCACTAGCCTGGGGACCACATCTTGAGTATCATGGTGCAAGATGGCAGAGCCAGGTGGATGGCGCCTGGGTCCCAGATGGCTGTGTGGAACACGGGCAGTCCCTCCCCCAACACTTCCTCACCAGCCAACGTACACTGGACTCTTACATGAATAAGAAATAAATGTTTGTTCTGTTAGGCCCCTGAGATAACGGAGTCATGTATTAGGACAGCAGACACATCCCAACTAACCCATAGGGTTTTGGTCTGAACAACAGGATAGATGCTGATAATTGAGATGGGAAGACAGAAGAAAGACCATCTCTCTCTTTCTTCTTCCTTTAACCCAAACTGCTTGAAAGTATAATTTAACCCTACTAAGGACTTTCTTAACGTACTAAAATTTTGTTTCTACCCTTATCACTCTACCAAAATTGCTCCTGGCTGACTCCATCAGGAAGGGGTAGTTGTTCTAACATCCATGGTTCCATGCCACTAATTTTATATTAAATTATGCCAAACAAGGGCAGGGACCATTTGTGAAGAATGAATAGATTCTGCACAGTATGGGAGTCATTTCTGTGTGAATCCTGTCAACCTTCACACCACTGAGCAGGGTGAGTCCTCGAGGACGCGTGTGATATTCCCACCGTGGACACCTAGCTGGGACTAGTCCTCCAGCTTCCCTAGTAAGTGTTGCTAATAGATTCACCCACTGCCCACTTCCTCATGAAGCACAGGTTTAACACACGGTAACCTCCAGGTAAAGTTCTAAGATCTAGCCAGATTCCTTCCAGAACTTCAGTGCTCTGCCCTGGAGAGCTATCAGAGGAAAGGTAGCACAGCCTTATTTTGCCGGTTCTTTCTTTTGCTAGTTATGATGCTGTTCTATTTAAAAAGATACCACCCTGGGGCACCTGTGTGCCTCAGTCGGTTAAGCGTCCAACTCCTGATTTTGGCTCAGGTCAGGATCTCAGGGTCATGAGGTCCAGCTCTGCATGGGGCTCTGCGCTCAAGTGGGGAGTCTGCTTGTGTTTCTTTCTCCCTCTTCCTCTCTCCTCTCCCCACTAACGCTCTCTCTCTCTCCCTCAAATAAATAATAAATCTTAAATAACAACAACAACAACAACAAAAAACAAAAACACCTGACACCATCCTACCAAAGAGTGTAAAACAAGATCCTGCTGGTTAACCACAAGCACAGTCAGCAAGCAGACCGAAATTCTTTCTTTAAAAAAGGTGAAACTTCAAGGCTGCTCTTTGTTGATTCAACAAACATTTATTGAGCATCTACTCTTTGCTCAAACTGGGCTAGGTGCTGAGGAGAGAGAGGAAGCAAAATGGATAACATCCCTCCTTATATTTGCTTCCTAGGGCTGCAGTAAGAAAGTACACGGACTGTGTGGCTTAAAACAAAAATCGTTTTCTCTCACGGTTGTGGAGTTGGTAAGTCTGAAACCAAGGTGTCGGCAGGGCCATCCTCGCTCAGAAACCCACAGGGGAGACTCCTTCCTCGCCTTTTCCTAACTTCCGGTGGTTTGCCAGCACATGGGCATTCCTTGGCCTGCAACCGGATGACTCCAGTCTCTGTCTCCATCCTCACAGAGCATTCTCCCTGTGTGTCTCTGTTTCTGTGTCTGTTCTTTTTATATAAAAGGACACCAGTCATAGGGAGGAACCCCAATAAGTTAATAACTAATCACATCAACAACAACCCTATTTCCAAATAAGGTCACATTCTGGGGTACTGGGAGTTAGAACTTCAAGATGTCTTTTTTGAGGGGACACAATTGAACCTATGACACCACTTTTATGAAGCTTATAGCTTAGGAAGTAAATGTATCATCAGATAATTAAACATGAAAATGCCATTTGTGGTAAATGCTCTAATGGTGACAAGAACAGGAGGAAATTGTTAACAACAGAAGCTAAGCTAAGGTAGTCAGGAAAAATGTCTCTGAGGAACTGAACTTAAAAAAAAAAACTGAGGCCTCAAGAATTTTCAAGCCTGGAGTATTCCCAGGTACGGAATGACAAATAGGGAGCCCCGGGCTGAGGAGAAATTTGACAAGTGACCCATAAAAGACCCTCCACAAAGGGCGCCTAGAGAAAACTTGAGAGGAAATAGAATCTCTCTTGTTTCATTCACTTCAATACTCTGAATGGCCCCGACAGGTTGTGTGTGAGTGGGAAATCCAGCTACTCTGCTGAGTCTAGGAAAGAAGGAAGATCTGTCCTATGATCAGGTTCTCCTACTATTTTAGTGATTGTTTTGTTTAGCCTCTTCAAGGACCATGTTGAGTGAGCCAAATTTCATTTTACAGTCTTCTCCCTTTGGGATCTGGCTGAGGCTGCCGGGTGTTTTGTCTGACGAGGCAAATGTGATAGAGTCACTTCCAGTTTGAAATGTTTGAGAGAAACATATCGTATTTACAAGATTTCTGGATTAGTGAAAATCAATGCGAGTGTACGATTTCAGTCAGCGGCTGCTGGAATCATTGTGAGTTTTCAGCACAACACTGTTTAGGGAGCAAACCTCTGAAAGTATGCTTTTATACTTTCCACTCACCCCCCACCCTCCGCCAAAAAAAGTCTCCCAAACCCAGCTATCCTAAAGGGAGTTAAGACTTCCTGAAGCAGTAGACAAAGAATTGAGTGTTAGCTCCTTGACCAGGTTTGGATTACCTCTGAAGGCAACTGGGCCATCGGACGTGGCATATATTTTTAGAGTTAGACGAGGAGAAGGGGCGGGCTCTTGCAGGCTGCACTGTGACTGGGTGTGGTGGGAAGTCACCCTCCCTCTTTGGGGACAAAGTGTCCCACCCTAAGCCGGATAGTGACATATCACAGCTCACCTCCCAATTTCACCCACTGGCCTCTGTTTCCCATATCATCCAAGGTCAGAGAGATCCAAACCAACAGAGGTGATTCCACAGCCTCACAGGAAACTAAAGCTGTGAGAATAAGGATGTGGCACCCCATGCACATCCCCAAGGAGTTGTCTGTGCACGGGGCCAGGGCTGCTTCCGGGCCAGCGTCCAGGTCTGCCGCTGAGGGCCAGGTGGTGTTGGAGTTGGCCCACTACCCCTCCTCCATCACATTTTCCAGGAAGGGGTGGGTAGGGACGGGTGGTAGGTGGGGACATTGTCGGCAATGAGTGTTGGTGTTTTTGAGTGGGAGCCAAAGCATTGTGTGTTTCGGGGGGTCTGGCAGACTGCCTCCACTTAGGGAGACACACACGACAAGACTGCCACCTCAGCCTATAGCAAATTTATTTTAACTCTGCAGGGTCAGGTGGACACTGGGGTAAGTTCCATCGTGAGGGCCATGACTTCCCCCCCCACCCCCCCGGCCTGCCATCTCCAAACAAATGAAGCAAAGGGGCTAAATGATGGGCTTGATGAAGTGGTGGTGGGGGGTGGGGGGAGAGTACTGTTTGTTACCAGTCCTGTCAATCAATTCCAGAGTTCTTCCAGAGAGTTCTTTTCTTTCAGTTGTCCAGTGCTGGAGTCTAGATCTTAGCTGAGGCAAGTGGGCATTCATAATGGTGGTCCAGCTCGTAGCCAGGGGAGCACAGTCAGGCTGTGGTGAGTTCCTAACTATTCGCCAAACCACTTTCCAACTGTGCTGAGACTCCCTCACAGAAACTCCTGGGGCCTGAGAATAACCCAGGAGGACAAAAGCAGGAGCGGAAAGGTCCAAGTCCAGAATGGCCAGCTTCGAGCAGCTCTCTAGGAACTTTTCTACCAGGAGCGGGTCCTGCCAGCACTATCTTCAGGAGCCAGGCCGCCGCAGGGCTGGCTTGAGCTGGCCCCTTTTATGTTCTGTCTGATCACAGCCTGTATATGTTTGGAAGCTTCAGTGCTGCAGGCTGTGTCCCGCCTGAGGTGCGTTATCAGGGGTACTACTGCACCTGGCCTAGCGTGTGTTACAGACTTGAGGCTTGTGCTATTTGAAGCTATACAATCGTCTGAGAGACTGAATATTCATGATGGCAGCGGGGGTGGAGGGAGGCCGATGGGATAGAGCCCTAGAGGAGACCATCCCCACCCTCAACCCAAGACCTGAGCATAGCCTGGAACCTTATCGGTTCAACATTTCAGAGGCTGTATTAGATTGCCAGATGCAACAAATAAAAAAGACAGGCCGTCCCAGTAAATTTGAATTACAGCTAGGGAACAAACACTTTTTCTGTATAATTATGCCCCAGATATTGCATGGGGTAGCCTTGTGTCTAAAAAATATTTGTCCTTTATCTGAAATTCAAATGTGACAGGGCACCCTGTATTTTTCTCTGACAACTCTAACCCAGGTGCAGGATACCTCCTGAAGCTTCTACTAAAGGCAGATATTCAGGGCACTAAATGAGAAGAACATGCAGCCAAGATTGCTTTATCCAGCAAGACTGACATTCAAAATGGGTGGAGAGATAAAGAGTTTCCAAGACCCGCAAGGCTTAAAAGACGATGCAACCACCAAGCCGACACTGCAGGAAATATTAAGGGGGGTTCTATAAAAGAGAAAAAATCCTAAAAATATCATTGAACAGGAAACTCTGAGAACGCTGGCTTCTTCATTTAATAATTAGCCTTTCAACCAGTTGAGAGGCTGTCATCCAGCAGGTGTGCTGATGGAATGAACAACTTAATGCGGAGAACCTGAATGGCCAGTTGTCACCAACCCAGCCGAAGGGGACTCTTCACACACAAAAAGAAATGTTGTCCTTCTAGAAAACGTAAACCTTGAGGTATTTTAGCTTTATCTCAACAGCTTGCTGATGCCTCAGCAGGGAGCTGCCTCAGCCCAAGCCCTGCGCCCGGGGCTTCTCTTCTTTCCTTGGTCTCCTGGCCTCCGGCTGTTGAGGAGGGCAAGCCCCATTTCCTCCCCTTGGGTATCCTCATCCCTCCATGCAGTGTCTCCCCAACCTGGTTACCTGAGATTCTGGGCCACAGCTTAGTAGGAAAAGCAATTTATGGTTTGCATGGAGGTGAAATTCACATAGTAACAAACGCAGCACGTTAAAGTGCACGATTCCATGACTTTCAGTACATTCACAGTATTGTCTAGTTCCCAAACATTTTCCTCACCCCAAAAGAGGACCCCGTTAAGCAATCTCTAGCAACTTACTTTTGGTTTCTTCAACACACGGAGCGCTCCCTGCTCGAGAGAAAAGGAGGAGGGAGCACCAATTTGCTCTGCGAGCCTCATCGCATGCCTCTCATTGGTTTGTAAAACGGAAGGTTTCACAATTAGAGGGCCCGGGAAGGGGACAGGTGAGGGTCGCTGGGAAAGGGTGCGATGCAGGGCAGGGCTTCCCTGCAGAAGCTTCGAGGCTGTGAAACTATGGGAAGGGAGCCTTCCTCTTGAAAACGTGTCTTGTGAAAGATGTAAATCTGCTCACAGATCACATTCCTGGGGAAGGGAGTCAGGGTAGGGGCACCACAAAGGTGCAGAATTGGGCCTGAGCTTCCGTGTTCAGCAGGAGCAAATGACTCATTTTGGGGAGGCTCCGGGCCCTCCCCTGGACTGTCAGTCCTTTGAGGTTTCCTGATTTACAGAAGGAGTCAGTTCCTTCTCGAAGGAACCCTCGACTCTCTCCTCCCCAGAGGGACCAACCCTCCTTGTTGCGTATAAAATCTGGTGCAACTGCATTTTTGGAGACAACTGCAAGAAGTAGCAGTTGTTTTACTTTCCAGCTGGTTCCAGCTTCCTTTCTTGTTTTGCGGCCGACAGGGGTGCCCCGCTTACTGCACCATCAGAAGCTTCCTCGTGTGATACAGAGCCGGAAGGGGAGCCCTTGCTTCAAGATTTAGCTCAGGTATTGAGCTCATGCGAGAAAAAGAAGCAACCAAGAGGGAGATCTTCAGAGACAGCTCGAGTTACCAGGGTGCACAGAGCCAAACAGCCATCCACTCATCAAAACCGTACTGAGTGCATGTTTGCACAGGGTCCGGGACTAGAGGGATGTGAGGCAGTGGCAGGCCTTTAGGTGTTGGGTTCTCTGGACCAGGCACTGTCAAGAATGCTGCACTGATACTCATTCATTGAAATACAACAGTCCTGTGATTAGTGACATGAAAATGAGCTTGCCTTGGCGGGGGGTGGGGGAAAGGTGTCCTCTGCGTGGCTCGCCCTCTGTCCACCAACGCCCCAGCCTTCGAGAGGAATTCAAACCCCCCTCTCCTGGGCAGTAATCACAAGACACAAAGGAGTTGCAGTCAGGACAGCAGAGAAGTGGAGGAACACACATGTGTTTACCCCTCTGTGCACAGAGCACCCCCCTCCAAGTATCTTTACCCCCTTCCCTTGCTCCCATGGTCCACGGAGGTGAAACCACTGCCCACTCTGTCCGGCCTATGACGCTTTGCTCAGGGATCAGAGAAGTAACAGTATTCAAATAGACGCCCTAGTTAACAGAACTGGGAGAATCTCTTTGCCCCAACTGGAAGGTAACCAATCACTCATCCTGGGTTTGGGGGACGAGAGACGTAATTATACTTTTTCCTAATAAAGAGAATTTCTTAAATGTATAATAATACAAGTTGAATTTATACCCTTATACAATTTCTTTCATGTGAATAAATCCATAAATTTGGAAAAAGTCTTTATTGTGCCCTAGAGCGGGGATCAGGAAATACAGTCCTTGTGTTTTTCCTGCCACACTGTATTTAAATAGAACTGTGATCTCTCTAAACTACAGTCTATCTGAAATTATGTTTCACTTTCAAATGTACTCTTGAATGCCCCGTGCTCTCACCTTGTTTCCTACCTTGGATCAGGGTGTAGATGCTATAGGTGTGTGTGTGAGAGAGAGAGAGAGAGGGAGAGAGAGAGGGAGAGAGAGAGAGAGAGAGAGAGAGAGAGAGAGAGAAATTGAGATTCAAGTCTTTCAAGGAAGGATTAAAGAGTCCATTCAAATTAGCTTCTCTCCCATGGCGGGACTCAGAATCACAGCACTTAGAAGAAGTGGGATAATGAGGAAGTTGCTGCTTGAGATATTCCTTCCCTGGGAAGCTTCAGGAAAGGTGAAAAGACTAATTGGCTGGTCTGGCAAATGATTCAAGATGAGTCCAAAAGAAGGAGCCAGCTGCTGTTAGGAAGTGAATGGAAATTTACCTTCACACTGCCCCTTCCATGGTGGTGCACAGATGGGAAAAGCAGAGCCCTTAAAGAGAGAGCAAAGGCCCTTCTCGACATCCCCTGCCAAGAGGAAAGCAAAGAGGATTTGTCATTGACCCCAGGGAACAGCCTTTGCTGTCATTCCAAGATCACCTAAGGAGTTTGCCTACATTGCAAGCCTGTTAACATGAGCTTAGTGGCTTCAGGGAGTGTCCAGGCAGCATAACTAGGGAAAGGGTGAGTGAGGCTTTAGTGGGAGTCAAGCAGATGGAAATAATTGGTTTAAAATACTGGACTTGAGGCACGGTCTAATCTGGGATGCCCTAGGGCGGTTGTGCAGGTCGTGTACTATAGAACACTAGGGGGCGCCACTTACATGGAAACGGCATACCCTAAGACCAATGCCCTCACCACCATCGGACTCCCCCCACCTACACACACACCCCACCACCACCACAGCGGCAGCTCACAGCCCACACAATTCTCTCTGGCAGTTCTACTCTTGACTTTTTGGAAGCTGAGCCTCCCATTCAACTTCACTCTAAGCAAGGAGCATTATTACAGAGGCAGTAACTGCTGCCCTGCATCCTCGTTTCCTCAAGGGATTGGTAGTGTACGTTTTCCCACATGGAAACCTCACAGATTCAGTTCACAGCCCAGGGGGGCAGGAAATAAGGAGAAAGGCAATATAAGTTGGTAAAAAAAAAATCTGAGTTCTTATAACGACATGAATATCTGTATGCTTGAGTACATAGAGAAAATCAGGGTAGGGCTATAATTTTTTTTTAAAAGAACACATCTATGTAGCTTAAATGATACTGTAAATTTACTATCTTACTTAACAAGAAGTCCTATGGCAGGACAGAAGCAAAGCTAGTTAATTCAATGCTTCAACAATGTCTAGAAAGATTTGGGTTTTTGACAGGTATCCTATGCCATTCTCACTTAGAAGGTCAGCTTTGACCCTCTGACTACCTTACCTCATGGTCACAAGATGGCAGCCATGGTTCCAGACATTCCACACAAACCTGACAACATCCTTTGAACAAAGAGTCATTTCCTGTGTGTGAGTGTGTGTTTCTGTGTAGTTATGTGTGTGTGTGTGTGTGTGTGTGTGTGTGTGTGTGTAGGTACATGTGTGTATTTTATCAGAGAGGAAAAGCTTAGTCAGAAGCACTCCATACTAGAATATAAGTTAAGCCGCTAAAACAGAAAGTCTCAAAAATATGATGGTTTAAACAAGAAAGCTTATTTATCCTCATGTACCAATTCCCATGTAACTATGTCTTTTTATCTTGTTACTCTGCCATTCCCTGGAGTTGTGCTCTTCCTTCAAGCTGGGTCACAAATATCACCTCCCAGTCCGAAGAAAGTGGAAAAATGAACACAGCAATCTGCTTCTTAAAAATATGATCTGGAAATTAGATTCAACACTTTTTCTCATAGCTCATTGGCCAAAACAGTCCCCTGGCCATACCTTGTAGTAAGGGAGCCTGAGAAGTACAGTGACACTGCAGGACTGAAGGAACAATGACCAAGGGGAGGTGATCAACATCCCCTGCCACCCTCCCCTTGTGGATTTCTGCTCATGCCTCATTGACCAGAATCACCTCACGTGATCAGATCTAAAGCTCTCACTGCACGAGGAATGGAACCACCACGACTGGTTTCCACCAGGGTTCCTTCACCTCAGCACTACTGACGTTTTTGAACTGGATAATTCTTTATTTGGGGGGCGCTCTCCTGAGCTCTGAGGAATGTGGAGCAGAATCTCTGGGCTTTACCTACTAGATGTCAGCAGCTCAACCCCCACTCCCACCCCCCTACCCCCCCCACCCCCGTCTTACGACAACCGACAGTGCCTCCAGACATTGCCAAATCACATTGACTTGAAAATCACTGGCTCACATCCACTAGGATTTTACCAGGGAGCAGGAATAGGATGCTTCTTCCTTGAGTCATATTTGAACACGATGGACACAAAATCAGAGCTACTCCCACTGGAGCGATAGAGGAAATAGCAACTGACAGTGTCTGCTATTGTCGATAGCACAACAAATGTCAAACAACGCTACCAATGAAGCAACAATACAACGAATGAACAAACAAGTGCTACCAAATGAAGGTCCTGTCAGATCATCTTTAAATGAAACTATTTAGTCCACATATATATGTCTCGAGATCATGCCTGGGGCCAAAGCGTTCCACATACATTCTTGGCTCTGGAAATGCCGTAGTAAGGAAACAAAGGACAAAATCCCTGCCTTTACAGATGTTGAATTTTAGCACGTAGATACCTGACTGTTCAAGTCCCCACCGAGAGGCAGTATAGCATAATATGGAAGGAACCACAGGCATCGGAATTCAACATTTCTGCCCCCAGATTCTGGTTCTGTCCCTTATTAGTTAGGTATGTGACCCTGGGCAAGTTACTTTTACCTTTTTTCCCCCTCTCATCTATTTTTCATTGTTCTCATGTATTAAGTGAAGGGAATAATATTACCCATCTCTCAGCATTATTTAGAGGATGTACTTCTTAGCCCAGCATGTAACCCAGAAGTATCTCTAAACAAGTATTAGCTGTGTTTTAGCAAAAGAGCACTGGACTGGGAGTCAGAAGTTTTCCATTCAACAAACATTTGTTGAGCATCTACTATGTGCTAAACTCAGTTCTAGAAACTGGGCACTCAGACAGTCTAGTAGCTAAGACATACACTCTGTCCTTAAAGGGCCTTTCAGGTTCAATACATAGTGGGGTGACACTGGGGTTTGGGAGGTAGGATGGAACCTGGGTATAGGTCTTGGTTTAATCTGGCAGTTTTCTTTCTAGCACCCAGATCGATGCCTGGCACACAGGAAGTATTCAGTAAAATATTTGTTAAATGAAGAAATTAATGAATGTCTCTACATAGTGAGAACAAAAATCCTGACTCACAGAAATGTTTTGTAAGCTTAGAAAGTACTATGTAAATATCAGTGAGGTCAGGAAACTTAATAATCATTTGTCATTATCAAAATAAATGATTTCTATGCAAACTGAAACTATCAAAACTTTTTCAAGTGCTTAGAAGCCATTTGGCTTCTTAAATAAATTGAAATCTTGTTTATATTATTTCCCTAGTAAACTCTTTCCCCCAGTAACTGGAAAAGTTAAACTTTAAACCAATTTGTACCCAAATCATGGCAAACATGTGCAAAATTCAAATGAATGGGATTTCACTACATAATTTATCCGGATTTAAAATGGTTTAAAAGTTATCATGTTAAATTCATTGACTTCATCCATAAAAATACATTCAAATGTGCTTAGAACTTGTTTTGGCTGGAGATGTGGAAACAGAGAGTAATAACAAATGGTACTCTACAAATTCTAAAAATTATTGGTGACAAAATTGAGTCTGTTCTTCCAATTCGCTTGTAATTATTTTACTCTGATTTTTATTATTTTTTCTTTAGAGAAGCAAGCTGTTTCCACTTAGATTACCACTAAGGCTTCAAATGTGGCGATATTTAATATAAATCAGGGGGCACTTGCAAGGTTTGAGTGAACACAGAGGCCTAAATTAATGTCATGCTGGGGGGAAGGGCTGTAGGGACCGTTACCACAGGCTTCATTTCTCTAAAATATTTTATTTCAATCTAGACAATTCAAAACGTAAAGGGTTTGTTGACTGGGTGGGGGCAGAGGTGGAAAAAATACCAGGTAAGTTTTACAGAGAACTGAAGTTGGCCGGAAATTGCCAGATGAGATTCAGCTTGAAAATATAAATTTATTTACCAAGAAGGAAACTATGAAAAGATCAAAGTAGCCATTCTCCCTTGTACATTCCCCCAGCTGATTCTGGGTATGACTTGCAAGACTGGGGTAACCACTACCCTCTGCACTATATTAAAACTTGGGACACTTTACATTTCCCCCTTGCTACTTTGCTTAAAATATGGGTCACTGCCCCAAGGTGCCTGGTGGTACTCAGCTTACAGCTTTGGCCAATGAGATAGGCTTTGGCATGTATGGGTGACTGCATTTCTTTTTATACCCTATAATCCATTTATATATGGGGTTTTTTTTTTTCATTAAAAGGATGTATTGAAATAAGAAGCATTAAGTCATAATTCCAAAAAGCATTTATACAGTCAAGACAAAGAAAAAGCTAGAACAAGAGGTAAAGACACAAAAATATGTCTCATGGAGATCCTTCCTCATTAAGTCAGCTGTTAATAGTGTCTGGTTTGATTTCAGAGACTGAGTGAGGAATTCATTGTGAATCTTAGGGACAAAGGTCTTAAAAAGAATTCTTCGCCGTCGGAACTTACTGTACCTAACAGACACCCCTGGGACATCCGTCCAACCCACAGCCCAGCCTTTGTGGCCATATCCTCTTCTTGGGTGGCTTCTTCATGACCCCAGCTCTCCACTAGTCTGCAGTGACGCCATTCTTGTCCCCAGGCCTGCAGACCTCAGGATGGTACTGGCTTCTTGCTGTTGTTAATTTCCTGGTATTTCTCTGTCCCTTTTCTGTACCCTTGACTGTGCTCATACCTCCATTAAACCATTAAAGTCTATATGTGTCCCACTTGTTTCCTGCAGGGACCCTGACAACCACACTCCTTGTAGCATTTCCTATTGCTAAAAAAGGACCACAAAGTTGGTGGCTTTAAAAAAACTACCTCACAGTTCTGGAAGTCAGAAGTCCAAAATGGGTTTGACTTGGCCCAAACCAAGGTGTCAGCAGGGTTTCACTCTTCTGCAGGCTCTTGAGGAGAATTTTCCAGCATCTAGCTACAGCCACATTCCTTAGTTTGTGGCTCCTTGCTCCCTCTTCAAACCCAGCAGTGTAGCATCTTCAATTCTCTCTTCCTCTCACCTCTGCTTCTGTCACCATCTTGGTGTCTCTGACTCTCTCTCCTGCCTCCCTCTTTGCCTTATGAGGCCCCCTAAGCATAGATTGGGTCCACCCAAATCATCCAGGATAATCTCTCCATCTCGAGATCCTTCATTTATGGAATCACTTCGTCATGTAATTTACTCATAGTTCCAGGGATCTGGACACGGACATGGACACCTTTGAAGGGGGTGGTGGAGGATGAGAGTTACTCTGTCACCACACCTTCCTTCAAGGCAAAGGACTCTTCTGTTTCCTTTCTAGACATTCCGCTGCCCCACACTCCTTCACGGAACTCCATCAAATTTTATCTGTCCCATTTCCCACTCTGTCTCAATCCCGACAGATCAGATAGCATGAGGAATTAAAGAACTCCTAGAGTTCCTTGGTGGTAATGGATTTTTGTGTTGCTCCTCCCACACTGCGTTTACATTTACTCAGATCTCTACTGCCCCAAAGAAGGGAACAATTATGGGGCTTACTGGTCTTCAGTGAAAAGATTATACTATTGGTATTTTAGAGCCCATTGGACTGTCCTTCAAAGCCCAATATAATGGTGGTCGTGCCTGGAGACAATGAAATTTTGGAGGAACAAGATCTTATTATACAGGTAGTGGTTAAGGTTAAGCTTGGGCTCTGGATTGTTATTGTACAGTTAGCTTGGGCTCTGAATTCCAATCCAACCTGAGTTAAAATCCTTTTGCTGTCATTTATTACCTTTGCGATCTTGGGTGTGTTACTTAACCTCTCTATATTAGCTAAAGAGCAGGCTAAGATGCTGTAACAAAGACACCATATAGTGATTTAAACAAGACAGAAGTGTATTTCATATTCACATAATAATCTAAAGATAGATGTAGGGTAAGGCATGTACATGGCTTTGTCCCATAAGCTCATTTAGGGACCAGGTTCCCTCTATGTTTCTCTGTTCTTCCTCATCCTGTCGTCCTTGCTTTCATAGTCAAAGCTGGCTCACAACTGCCTCAGCATTGTCCAAGCAAGGACAAGAGGACAGAGAAAGCAAGCAGCCTCCTTTCAAGGACGGAACACTGAAACCGCAGACCTCATTTCTACTCACACCCAACTGGCCAGGATTGAGTTGTGTGGCTACATCAAATTGCAAGGGAGCCTGAGAAATGTGGCCATTCTTGGGTACCCATGGGGCAGCCAGAATTCATCGACTTCAATTACTTAATGAAAAAAAAGAGAAGATAGAAATAAGGCAACAATTAGGAGGCTCTGCTACATTGTCTGCAGCTCATCTACAAAATGAGAGCATAGTTTTGATGATTAAATGTAATATATGGAAAGGGATTTGAATTGTGGGCAGCTTGTGGTAAGTGTTCAATGAATGCTAGTTTACAGGGGCACCTGGGTGGCTCAGTTCATTGGGCATCTGCCTTCCGTTCTGCTCCTGGTCCCAGGGTCCTGGGATCCAACACTGCATCGAGGCTCCCTGCTCAGCGGCAGCCTGCTTCTCCCTCTCCTTTTGCCTGCCACTCCTGCTTGTGCTCGCTCACGCGCGCTCTCTCTCTCCCTGTCAAATAAATAAAATCTTTTTTTAAAAAATGCTAGTTTACATTACAATACTGTACACATCCCCCCTTCCCTCCCAGGTTTGGGTCCTAATGTCTGCTCCATGGTGAAGGCAGACTGTGAAGGATCCAAGAGGGTTGGAGGCTCATTCCACTGGGTGTTGTCCTGCTGGGTGTGGATGGACTGGCTAGTTCAAGGTGCAAGTGTAGGAAGCACCATTTGGCATCCCACAGAGAGCCTGGCCCTAAGGTACTGAACAGTGTGTGCTGTGATGAATTCATCTCTTGATGATCGTGGAGCAGGTTCAGCCTGGAGAGGAGAGTAAGGAAGGAGAGAAGTCGAAGAGAAAAATGGTGACAGGGACATGAATCCAATGGAGGGAAAGGAGGGGCACTAGCACCTTTCTGTGAATTTGAAAAAGACTCCCCTTCTTCAAGACATGTTACTGCCATCTGTCTCAATATTGTCATGATATACATAGCTATGCTAACATATGACTGATGCCCCCTAGAGTTGTTCAGTTACAACCTGTAAAACCAGCCCTAGAAAAGCCATATAAAGGTTGAGAGATGGGAGAATAACAGGAAATAAGAAAGAAGCATGTGAACAGAGATTAGAAATAAAAGTGGCATAATGGTCTGAATTGTGCCTCCCCCAAATTCATATGTTCAAGCCCTAATACCAAAGTGACTGTATTTTGAGAAAAGGCCTGTAGTGAAGTAATTAAGGTTAAAGGTAGGGCCCTAATCTAATATGAATTGGTAACCTTATCAGAAGAGGAAGGAATATCGAAGCTCTTTCTCTCTGTGTGCACACGGAACCATGTGAGGACACAGTGAGAAGGTAACCATCTACAAACCAAGAGAGGGGCCTCACCAGAAATGAACCCTGTGAATACCTTGATCTTGAACTTCTAGCCTCCAAAACTCTAAGAAAATGTCTATTGTTTAAGCCACACAGTCTGTTGTGTGGTAGCCTTCGCAGACTAATACAGTGAGAAAAAGAAGAAAGATTCATCACAAGAGAGGGCAGAGATTAGAGGAAAAGGAGGGGCAGGAGAGGGAAGGGGTTCAGTTCTTCATACTCCATCTGGGAGTTCAGGAGGGAATTTCACTATAAAGTCTGGTGCTTTGGTTAGTCCTCATAAATGAGGCACTACTGCCACCTGGTGGCAACATGCTTCATCCATCCATTCATTCATCACTGGACAAGCATCTACTGAACCCCTGCTCTGTGCAAGGAAGGGTGCTAGGCAGAGGGAATAATTAGTAAACTTGATTAACACCTACTATGTGCTGAGCTCTGTCTGATGTGCTTTACCCACAAAAAAAGATTTCACCTTCATCACAAGCCACCACAATAATATAGCAATAGGGTTATTGCTATTTTACAGAGGGGGAAACTGAGATACTAAGAAATTCCATTAAGTTAAATTCCCAAGACCCTACAGCTAATACGTTTGAAAGTGAGATCTTGAATCAGGAAGTCTGGCTCCAGAACTCTTTACAGACATGCTCTCCTGCCCTTACAGTTTCTTCCTAAGAAAAGGTTAAAAAAAAAAAAAACCGGTTTGCGGAAGTTGTGTAAAATACTAATAATTTGAAATGGCAGCATACTGCTTTATTTTTTATGGATTCTGTGTTTGACTCATGATCAAGAATCCTCCTCTTTAGCTAAAAGAGACCACGTTCAACTGACTCAGTGTGCACCCACGGGGTCAGGGCAATGGCCCAGACTGGAAGGGTTTTAAAAAATAGCCCACATTCCATGGGAGCTATTTTAGCAAGAGGGAGAGGAACGGGCAGAGAAATAAGTAGAAGAGGAAAAGCAGGAGAGACAAGAGAGAAAGAAACTATAGAGCTGTGCTCTCCAATACAACAGCCACTAGTCTTTGTTTATATTTTCATTTTGGCAAATTAAATTATATTAAATATTTAATTCCTCAGAGCACTTGGGTGGCTTGGTCGGCTGAGTGGCCAACTCTTGATTTTGGCTCAGGTCATGATCTCAGGGTCATGAGATCGAGCCCTGTATCAGGCTCCACACTCAGTGGGGAGTCTGCTTGAGATTCTTTCCCTCTCCCTCTGCCTCTCCCCCCTCAAATAAATTAATAAATCTTTAAAAATTTTTTAATTCCTCCATTTCACTTGCGATCAATTCATCTCAAGTGCTCAGTAGCCACTGTGGCTACGCTACCATAATGGAACACACCCAGAACATTTCCGTCCTCAGAGAATGTTCCATCTGGACTGCTGCAGATCCTTTATCCTAGAGTATGGAGCCTTCCCCATGGCTGGTTCAGGCATAGGTCACTCGAGCCCACCTTGCCACTAGCTGTCTGCAGGTCAGTGACCAAGCAGAGAGTAAACGGATAATCACCTCAGAGCAGAACAGACGGTGCCTCTTTCCCTCTGGTCTGTCCTGGGGCAGCCTGAGAGGTTGAGGCTCAGCAGGACTTGGCTCCTTTCTTTGGTGAGGAAATGGGAAGCAAAGAGGGGTCTTGTTCCTCCCTTCCACGGGTCCTGGAGCCCGTTGTCAGGCGTGTTGCACATAACCGCCCAGTGGGTGTTGTCTTGGCCGGTAGGTACAGAAGTCAAGGCTAACTTCACCTCCCAGTCTCGATTTTACTCGGGGCCTTCGCTCTGAGCCGATGCGCCATCACGTAGTCCAGGAGCTGCCTGTCACCAGACGCTGACTCATCTGGGCCTCTGAACTCTCTGGTCCAACCCCTAGGAAAACCTGAATGTGTTGTTTCGTAAAAGCTCTTTTTGTGTGTGATAATCATGCTTATTGGCTCCTATGGGAGCCTCTGATTATCCAACATTAATTTTCTAACTGTGATCACCTGGCAGAGATGGGTGATTTGGACAGGCAATAACCACCTAGGAATATTATATCTCGTTCACTTGGCTGCTAAGAAGTTTGCTAAAACACACAGACACGTAAACGCACAGAATGCGGAGGCACTCAAGCTTTAATCTGATATGGTTCCACCTCCCTCTGTATCATTGCCTAGATCATTCTTTGTCTGGTGTCTGTCCCCTTCTTTCAATCCCACGCTTCAACCCGAGACACTTGACCACCTTTTGTACCAACTAAGTCATTAGCCTCCACAAAGGTGTCCCTGCTCTAGGCTCAGGTCCCTCCAAACTACTTTTCAGCTAAATTTACCCAACAGATATTTACTGAGCATCTACTACCCCCAAAGGATTATGGTCCAGTTCACACTGGTAGAGTGGAAGAGCTATAGGTACATAGTAGAATATATCTACTGGTTCCTATACCTTTGGTTGACAGTGACAGAAAACTCCAACTGGCATAGGCTGCCATAGGGAATTCGTTAGCTCATCAAGTCCAAAAGCATATCTTGAATTTTGGTGGGGTGGGACCCAGAGGCTCAAACCAGCCAACTCTCACTGTCATTCCTTTCTCCCTTTCTTCAGTGTGGCTTCATCCTCCAACACACTGTGAAGAGAGAAGGCTGCCGGCAGCTCCAGACTTACAATGGAATCATGTGTTTCTCTCCACAAGCTCCTGTCATGTCCCAGGATTCACTCTGCTTAGATCAACCTGGCTCACATGGTCGTCTCTGAACTGTGCCGTAAAGGCAGGCTCTGATCTGGCTGGACTCAGATCACACGGACCACCCCTGAAATCAGGGAGAGGTGCATCACAGAACTGGTGACAGAGAAGGTCGACTAGAAGCTGAGTCTATTTAAAAAGCACCAAATGTCTCAAAAGAATGAATAAAACATAGTAAGAACATGGAGAAGCAGGCGCCTAACTCTGGATGTAGGTCATGGAAGCCTTCACAGGAGAGGTTCGACCTGAGCTGACTCTTGGGAAAAAAGGGCAGGAATTTGCTGGTCAGGCGGGAGCAGGGGTGAGAATGGGAGGGACAGGATCCCAGTGGTAAGAATGGCCTGTGTGGTCCCAAAAGAGAATGACTATGTCTTCATATTTTTGTACCAGGCAAAGAGCCTGATTCAAAGCCAGGTTCTGCATCTCTAGTGTCTCGTATGGATCCCAATTCTGAAACTTACTAGCTATGTAATCTTGGCTGGGTTACTTAACCTCGGGTTACTTCATTATTGTTGTTCTTTAAAGATTTTATTTATTTGGGAAAGAGAGAGAGCACAAGCGGGGCGGCGGGGGGGGGGGCAAAAGGAGAGGGAGAAGGAGCAGCAGACTCCCCACTGGGCAGGGAGCCCAATGTGCTCCTCAGTCCCAGGATCCTGGGATCATGACCTGAGCTGAAGGCAGGTGCTTAACCAACTGACCAGGCGCCCCACCTCAGGTTACTTTGTAATTTTGGTAACCTGGAACTTGAGCAGGACAATACTTGTACCTCAGTTTCCCCATCTGTAAAATGGGAAAAGTGAAAGTACCTACCTCACAGGGTTGTTGTCAGGATTAATAGAAATGTATAAAATCATAAAGGTCATCTATGACAAGCCCACAGCCAACATCATACTCAATGGGGAAAAGCAGAAAGTTTTTCCTTTAAGATCAGGAATATGACAAGATTGCCCACTCTCACCACTTTTATTCGACATAGTATCAGAATTAATATTGTTAAAATCTCCGCACTACCCAAGTCAAGCTACAGATTCAATGCAATCCCCATCAAAATTCCAATGGTATTTTTCACAGAAATAGGACAAACCATTCTAAAATTTGTATGGAACCACAAAGGGCCCGAAATAGCCAAACAATCTTTAGAAAGAGGAACAAAGCTGGAGGCATCCCATTCCCTGATTACAAACTATATTACGAAGATGTAGCAATCATAGTAGGGGGCTGGCATGAAAACGGACATACAGATCAACGGAACAGAATAAAGACCCCAGAAATAAACCCAAGTATATATGGTCAATTAATTTATGACAAAGGAGCCAAGAATACACAATGGGGGAAAGGACAGTCTCTTCAATCAATGGTATTGGGGAAACCGAACAGTCACATGCCAAAGAATGAAATTGGACCATCATCTTATACCATATATTATACCAAAAATTAACTCAAAATGGATTAAAGACTCAAATGTAAGACCTCAAGCCATAAATTTCTGGAAGAAAACATAGGCAGTCAGTTCCTTGACATCAGTCTTGGTGATGATTTTTTTTTTAATTTGACACCCAAAACAAAGGCAACAAAAGCAAAAATGAAGAAAAGTAGGACTACATCAAACTGTAAAGCTTCTGCACAGCAAAGGAAGCCGTCACCAAAATGAAAAGGCAACCTACCAGATAGGAGAAAATATTTTTAAATCATGTATCTGAGAAGAGGTTAATACCTAAAATACATAAAGAATGACTATAACTCAATAGCAAGAAAACAATCCAAATTTTAAAAATGGGCAAAGGATCTGAATACACATTTTCCCAAAGAACACATATACATGAGCAACAGACACACGAAAAGATGCTCAAGGTCACTCACCATCAGGGAAATGCAAATCAAAATCAAATTCAAATGCAAATCAAAACCACAATGAGATATCACCTCCCACCTGTTCAAATGGCTATTATCAAAAAGACAAGAAACAACAAGTGTTGGTAAGGAAGTGGAGAAAAGGGAACCCCTGTTCTTGAACCCTTGAACTGCTGGGGGGAAGGCAAATAGGATGTCACCGCTGCTGAACAAAGTTTGGAGGGTCCTCAAGAAACGAGAACTACCCTATGGTCATTCTCTTTTCCTCCTTAGCTGCTTGAAGCTCAGCCGCCATCATGAATGACGTAGGAACTGACCCAGACCAGGCAGTTCGTGACCAACCAACAACTTCAGAGGAAATGAATGCTCATTGATGTTCTTTACCCCAGAAAGGCAACTGTACCTGAGACAAAAATTCAGGGAAAACTAGCCAAAATGGACGAGAACATACCAGATGTCATCTTTGTATTTGGATTCAGAACCCATTTGGGTGGTGACGAGACAACTGGCAAAGAAAAATGAACCCAACCATAGCCCTGCAGGACATGGCCTGTGTGAGCAGAAAAAGACCTCAAGAAAACAGGGAAAGGAGGGCAAGAACAGAATGAAGGCGGTCAAGGGCACTGCCAAAGCCAGTGTTGGTGCTGGCAACAAGCGAGCTGGAGAGTAGACAACAGAAGGAGTAAAGATTCTGCAGTGACTTTATCTGTGGTGATCGTGCAGATTTGTCACGAGAGGATTAATAAACTAAGAACTTGTAAAAAAAAAACAAAACAAAACAGAACTACCCTATGATCCAGCAATCCCACTTCTGGGTATTCATCCAAAGAAAATGAAAACACTGGGCGCCTGGGTGGCTCAGTGGGTTAAGCCGCTGCCTTCGGCTCAGGTCATGATCTCAGGGTCCTGGGATTGAGTCCCGCATCGGGCTCTCTGCTTGGCGGGGAGCCTGCTTCTCCTTCTCTCTCTCTGCCTGCTTGTGATCTCTCTCTCTGTCAAATAAATAAATAAAATCTTTAAAAAAAAAAAAAAAGAAAATGAAAACACTTAACTCGAAAAGATAGAGGCAGCCCCGTGTGCATTACAGCATTAGGTACAATAGCTGGGATAAGGAAACAACCTGAAAGTCCATCTGTGGAAGAACGGATAAAGAAAATGTGCGGGGTGTGTGCATGTGCGTGTGCATGTGTGTGTGTGTGTGTGTGTGTGTGTGTAATTCAGCCATAAAAAAATAAAATCTTGCCATTTGCAACAACAGGGATGGAATTTGAGGGCATTATAATAAGTGCAGTCTGGCAGAGAACAATAAATACATACCATATGATCTCACTTATCTATGGAATTAAAAAAAAGAACCCAGGCTTATAGTTACAGATCAGTGGTTGTCAGAGGTGGGGGTAGCAGGGGAGAGGCAGACAAAAATACATGACGAGGGTCAAAAAGTAAAAATTTCTAGTTATAAAACAAATAAGTCATGGGAATAAAATGCACAACATGGGGGCTATAGTTAATTAAACTGTATTGAATATTTTAAATTTTCCTAGAAGAGTAGATCTTAAAAGTTTTTGTCACAAGAAACAAATCTGTAACTATGTACAGTGGCAGATGTTAAGTAGACTAATGGTGGTGCTCATTTTGCAATATATACAAATAACAAATCTTTGTTGCACACCTGAAATGAATCTGATGTTGTATGTCAGTGATTTCTCAAATTTTTGTTTAGAAGTTTAAACAGGCGTTAATATGTCTCAAGCACTTAGAATAGGGCCTGACCCATAGGAAATGCTTAACTAAATGATTAAATAAAACAAAATACGTTCGTTGATTAGTGCCCGAGTTCAAAATAATGGCCTACAATTTAGTGCAACTACAGATCTGGTTCGTAAAAAATCCCAACAAAAGAACGACAAAACTTTACCTTTCTCATGATCATTTATACCGATAACATTATACATCATATACTCTCCCATTCCTTCTCAGACAGAAATTCCCTGCTAGCCAGTCAGACTGTTGGCAAGATGTTATCCCACAGTTCCACATTTTATAGGAAATGTAGTTTCTCTTTCCGGCTTTTGTTGCCTAACATCTAATATTGCAGATTTATTTTAGCATAACGTTGCTCAATTTAGCCCACCCAGGCTCCTGAGAAAACCTGACCCAAACAACCAGGAAGAGAGACATTGAACAGGACGTACAAACGACCCACTCTACTTTATGATCGTTTCTTAAATGTCAGGCTCTGAAACGGGGTTCAATGGTCTTGTTATTCCTAGATTCCGTGTGACATTTTCTTAATTAATTATTTCATTACTGTGTACATGTTAGGGACTTTGGCCAGATAGCCTCATTGGATTTCCTTCTTTGGAAACCCTCCAACCTCCACCCTTAAGGAACAATGACTTTTGAAATGGTCTAAGCAAAAGGAAATACATCTTATTTGCAATGTTTCGTGCAGTGGGGTGAAGAAAGGAAGTCAGAAACTAAGGCTTGTGGTGAGATCAGAGGCCAAGGCCATGCTCAAAAAGGATGTGCTCTGGGGTCACACTCCCTGGGTTTGAGCCCTAGCTCTGTTTGTTCCAAGCTAGTGACTTGAGCGAATTACTTATTTATCAGAACCTTGGTTTCTTCCTTTGCAAATTAGGGTAAAAATAATGCCTACCTCATGGTAGTAGCCAGCCCCCCAAAAAGCCTCCTGATACTCGTGTCTTTGTGTATTCCCTCCTACTGTATCAGGGTCAGTCTGGGGGACCAGTCAATTATGAGAAATGATCATATGTCCCCTTTCAAAGCCCAGTTAAAGCTGCAAAGATAACTTTCTGGGGCGGGGGTGGGGGGAGCTATTTCTTCCCCTCCTAGGGGACAGAAAGCCCTGATGAATCCCCACTCTGATCACCGGGCCGGGGTGGCATGGACACCCCCAGGGCACATAAGCCTCTCAGGTAAAATGTGATGGATTCATTCTCTGGAAATACACTTAGGGTTTCAAGAAGTGTGAGCTTTTTTTCTGCATTTGCCTTTGGTATCTGACTAGATCTTCACCATTAACGTCTTTGGAATTACTGTTCCTTTCAGTTACCGTGCAAACTTCCAAAGGGGGAAAGAGGCGTACATGCAGGCGGTCATTTGGGTACAGGCAGAAAATATTAAATCTCTAGTTTTGTTTATGTAAGAGGTTGGCTTTGTAAGAGATGACTTGTGAGATGTAATCATAAACAACTATACTTCATTCTTCTACTTTCCCTTTAACTTTTATCAGTGAGCTGGCATTTCCTTTGCTCAGGGCCAAAGCCCTCTGCAGGCTCATGACTTTTCTGGGCACCCAGGTAATTCAAAGTTCTATGGTCATGTTTCACAAACTGCAGCCTCAATGCCTAAGGTA
Source organism: Martes martes (assembly GCF_963455335.1). Taxonomy (NCBI): domain Eukaryota; kingdom Metazoa; phylum Chordata; class Mammalia; order Carnivora; family Mustelidae; genus Martes; species Martes martes. The sequence goes on from NC_137895.1 coordinate 24,887,770, forward strand.
CAATGTAAGTACGAGTGAGCAAAGGAAAATGGCAGAACGAATGCTTCTGTTCCAAGATAAGGTGGCCACATTGATTTAACAAACAAAACGAAACAATGATGACCAAATCAAATCTGACAGGAAGGTAGCTCCCTGCCATGCAAAGCAAAATTATGAAAATGGTTATTTAAAATTCAGGACTTATATTCACTATCATTGACAATGACCCCTCCTCTCAATGTATCTTGTGCCAGGAGATATTCATTAATTACATTAGCACATAGTAGAGGATTTATAAACAAGCAAAAAAAAAAAAAAAACCAAAAAAACCCAACCCCACATTTATTGAGGGTGTACCCCTCAGTTCGTTTGTTTGTTTTTTTAAGATTTTATTTATCCATTTGACAGGCAGAGATCACAAGTAGGCAGAGAGGCAGGCAGAGAGAGAGAGAGAGAGTGGAGGAAATAGGCTCCCTGCTGATCAGAGAGCCCGATGCAGGGCTTGATGCAGGGCTTGATCCCAGGACTCTGAGATCATGACCTGAGCCAAAGGCAGAAGCTTTAACCCACTGAGCCACCCAGGTGCTCCCACCCCTCAGTTTTTATTGATACTGGTTGGTAATTAAAAACACGAGACTCCTGCTTTATGTTTCCATGCAAGCTTCACTGTTTCCAGAAGGATGCCCACAGACCTCTCCATTGAACTGCTACAGCTCTTGTGGACAGGCCTACCTCAATACACTTCAATTATTCAGGCTCCCACTTTGACCTCTCCCGGTTTCATTTTACGGTTTTCATTTGCCCAGGAAGGTTATGAACTTCCCAAGGACAAGCCAACATCCATGCTACTTGCTACCCACGAAAGGGGTCTGATCATACCACAGAGGTGTATTATCGTCCACTAGAGTTCCACTTTCTTTTGGCCTAGAATTGGGGAATTATAAAATTATCCTAGCCCAAGAAAGACAAGGGGTGGAGAGTGGGCGGGGGGAGGGGGAGAAAGGGAGGAGAAGGAAAAAATTTTTTTAAAGCTCCAAAGAATCTGGATGATTTGCTCTGTTTGATTCCTTCAAGAGCAGAAAAAAAGCCAAAGCTATCACAAGAGATCACGTAATTTCTAATTTTCTATTATTCTAGTTAATCTATTATTCTATTCTATTATTCTATTATAATATGATTCTTCTTGGACATAAAGAGGAAGCATTTGAGGACCAAGAAATTGTGAAAATCTGGAAACCCAAGCTCTCTTCCACAAAGCAATAACCTGAGGCTCCACGGGGCATCCTTCCTTCCTGCCATCCCTCCTTCCTTTTTTCCGTCCTCCCTCCCCTCCCTTCTTCCAATCTCCTTCCCATCTACTGAGGCCCCACCAGTCTTTGTCCTGAGCTGGGTGCCCTGAGAGAGTTGAAGGAAAAGTAATGTATGCCCAAGAGAAGCTTTTCACTTCAACTCCTTTTGGGAACAGAGAGAGAGGCTGAAGGAAACAAATGGGAACCACCTGGAAGGGCAAGGAGTCTACGCGGTTGATTCCCCTTATTTGCTGCAATGACGCTCTAGTAAGTCGTTGTGAACACGGAGCGAGCTGGCAAAGCAGGAACCACCGCTCCCAGGGGAAACACAGTAGGGTTCTGTGAACTTTTGGTTGCACGTCCCAGTCAATACATGACCTTGTTTGCTTGTTTTTTTTTTTTTTTTAAGATTTTATTTATTTATTTAACAGAGAGAGAGAGATCGATCACAAGTAGGCAGAGAGATAGGCAGAGAGAGAGGGCGAAGCAGGTTCCCTGCTGAGCAGAGAGCCTGATGCGGGGCTGGATCCCAGGACCACTGGGATCATGACCTGAGCTGAAGGCAGAGGCCTAACCCACTGAGCCACCCAGGCACCCTAATACATGACCTTGTTTTATGTGTGTTTCTATCCAAAGCCCCTCATTGAATACACAGTGGATTCATGACCGTCACACTCGTGGCCCACCCATACTCTGAGTCACGCCGGAAGGAAGCTTAGCTGACACGTGTATGCTCTCCGCGGGCCACAGCCCTGCCTTCCCGCGCTGAGGAACATGGACAGCACTTGAGCATTTGCTTAGAGGACATTTTAAACAGTGAAATGACCGACAGAAAGCATGAAAATGTGAAAACCATGACATTAAACAGACGGCAAAAAGGACACTCGTTTACAGAAAAAAGGCAGAAACAAGAAGGCTCAGCTTTGCCTTGTTCAACCCCAGCTGAGAATGGGAGCCTCGGGCAGCTCAAACTCTTCACTGCTCTGTGTGTGCCCACAGGCGACCCCGAAAGCGCTGCCAGTATTGGTTCAGGGGTAACAAATGCATTTTAGCAAGCGGACAAATTCACGGATATGAAATCTGCAAAGAATGAGGGCTGACTCGTGTGTGTGTGTGTGTGTGTGTGTGTGTGTGTGTGTGTGTAAAGTTCCTGTTCAGAAAAATTAAGGACCAGCAAGGGAAGGACAATACCTTGGAGAAAATATTTCTGGAGAAGTGGGGGGGGGGACAGGGAACAGAGGTGAGAGGAGTGGGCAGGGAGCCCCTTCTAGCCCTGTGACCCGGGGGGGGCAGGGTAAGGTGCAGCTGTGGGAAAGGATGTAGAGTCTGGTTGGAGAAGAGGCTGCGTTGGAGGCCGGGAAGGGAGGCGGAAGCCAGGGCGCGAGGTAAGGGGAAGTGCATGGCTCCGCTCCAGAAACACAGAGACACACATCCGTGGAAGAGGGTGAAGAGTAAGTCAGCTATGCGAGTCTCTTACATGAGTTTGCTCAACGGCAAATACCAAGCACAAGAGGCCTGTTATAAGAGAGGACAAAATTCTAGTTAGTTCCTCAAACACAAATCAGTAGGTGAGAGGAATGTTCCGAAGGAAAGCCTTTGAGGTTGGTCTTTGCTGCAAACCTATTTTATAAGCAAATACCAACAACCTGCTCTGTTGGCAAATGAGCGAAACTAGGCTCCAAGCCAGCCAGCCCGAGACGGAAATACGGCTTTTGAAAACAGCAATGGCACTTGTGAAACCCCACTCAGGCTTTAAGCCATCAGAATAAATGGTGTAAGGACCTGCTCCGATGAAACACCGCCGGGGGCTCAGCAGAAAGAATGTGAGTCAAGTGAGAATCTCTGAGTCAGAAAAAAGCCCGCTAGAGCCAAACCTTACAATCATGTGCAACTAGAAAAGAAACAGTAGTGGCTGCGTGTGAGAGGGGGAGAAAGATGATCTAGATCACCATTTGCGAAGATTTCTTTTTTCCTTGTAACTTGAAAACAGCTTCCTTTCCTGCTTGATCCACCGTCCCCTGCTCCAGCTGGGAGCTCTTGGGTCCGTGTCCATGATTGCCGAGCCAGGGTTGCCGCATGGAATGATTTTTGGCTTGGTGCAGCGGTCACAAAGCAATGTCACCTGGCGTAGGTTATGCTGTCCAAACTTCAAAGCAGCACATCAAAACCTGGCTGCTATATGTTCACCAAAAGATGTGTTCTGGAAGGCGCACAGCAGCACCATTCATGACAACTCAGAACCCAAAATCACCCTGGTGTCCATCCACAGTGGAATGGGTCCAGATATCTGGTCTACCCACGCATGTAACACTCCACAGCAATGAGAATGCATGACCTAGAACGATACGCAACAATCTAAAGGAATCTCACAATTATAATGAGCTGAAGAATCCAGGCATGAGAGCACTTACTGTACATTTCTGTTTAAATAAGGGGAATCTACCTAGCAAAACAGGTAGGAGTTCTATGTGGTTGGAAGTCAGGCAGTGATTGCCACTGGAAGCAAGGTTTGCAGAGAATAGAAGGGAATTTGAGGGGGCAATAGTGGGGTGCCGGTAATGCTTTGTATCTTATCTGGGTACTGACTGCACTGATGTGTGTTCAGTTTACAAAGCTCAGTGAACTATACACTTATGAGGAGTGCACTTTTATGAGTGGATACTATGCTTCCATAAAGAGGTCTGTAAAGTAAGTGTTTCCCATTAGCAAGAGGACGGTAAAGGGTATTTTCTTTCTTTCTTTTTTTAAGATTTTATTTATTTATTTGACAGAGAGAGGGAGCACAAGCAGGGGGAGTGGAAGAGGGAGAACCAGGCTTCCTGCTGAGCGGGGAGCCCGATGTAGGGCTCCATCCCAGGACCCTGCTGGGATCATGACCTGAGCCGAAGGCAGAGTTCACAAGGCAGCTTTCTCTGTGCCCCAGAGTCAACAAAGAATAAAGCACTGAGTAAAAGGATCCCTGGGGCCTCATGGGAAATCTCATTTATTCATTTATATCTTTGTTCATCCATCCGAAGAACATGCTCAGAGAGGGAAAATATTTCATCTGGAAATTCAGGACAGGCCATCTCATCAGGGGGAAGGACAAATACGCCGACATTTACGTGGCCTGGTAGGTGCTGTGTTGGAGTTGACAGAGGATAACAGGAGTACTGATTTGAGGATCCAGGGCCAGAACTCCAAGAGGAGTCCTGACATGTCTTACAAACTCTTGAACTGAATTTCCTCCAATCCCAAAAGTATCGTTTCAGCCTCTAAGGCAGTGGTTTCATTTAATATGCACACTGATCACTGGGAGTATCTTACTAAGATGCAGATTCTGATCCAGCAGGCCAGACACGGGGCCTGAGATCTGTGTTTCTGATGGGGCTTTTAGGAGACACTAACACTGTGGGTCTTGAAACCATACTTGGTGTGCAAAAGAGAGACGGTCACATGACCAGCTATCCTATCCATCATGGCCTGATAATCCATCCAGTTCAGGCTCGTGGGCACCCACAGAGGAACAAACAGCAAATCATTGTGGGAGGCTCTCCAGATCCAGCCTGCTCTCAGTCAGGATAGGGGTCAGAATGGGGGAAAGGAGTGAGGACAAGTGGAGAGGATCCCTTATACTATTTTACTAAATTGGAAGAACTCTGTCTTGTGTTCCTTTCATCTCTGCCCTCCCCAGCTGCCCAAACCTTTTCTTGGCATGAACACACTAGAGCTATGCATAGTAAGTAAACAACTCTTGCACAAACAAAAACAGATTTAACAGAAAAATGGAGAAAAGGGTCCGGGCTGCCTCAATCATTTTGTGAGCTAAACATGAAAAAAAAAAGGAGCTAAAATAATTTCTTCCACTTTCTCACCCATTGGAAGGGCATCACATACACCTCTGTTCTGTTAGGACATGAGATTCTACTAGACTCCTGCCCAGACAGAAGGGTGGGGTGACAGAGTCCTGGGAGGAAAAAGAACTCTCTCCAGGAAAGATGGGGCGTGGATGGGGATTCAAGCTTAAGGAAGAGCAGGAGAGAGCTGAGATCTCGCACAAGCTGCTTTCGGCTTGACTGAAACCTGGCATGTGAAGGTCACCCCTGCAGAGCTAGACATGATGGAAACAGGAAGTCATGTGTTAATGCGCCTATTACAATTTCCAGAATTTCCTAAATATAAATATATTTCAAAAAATATATTTCAAAAAGATGATTGTCGCAAACTCTTTTAGAAGTCTATTTTGGCACAATCTGTTTATTTCCCATGTCTTAGTTGCTTCTCATTTCCCAGGTCTACCTAAAAACTCTTGCTAACAAAACAAGGAATAATATGTATTAAAATTAACAAAATAGACAAAATAAAAACCCATAGAAATAATACTGGCAAACACGTAATAGATGATCACGATGCCAAGCACAACCCTAAGCACTTCACGTACATTATCTCATCTCATCCTTTCAGCAGCCCCATGACACACAGGCATCTCAGTTTTTCCCCCAAAACGATTGAGGCTTTGCGGTGGTTTAGTAACTTTTCCAGGTGAGCAGTTAAGCTGGAATACTTCCTGTTCAAATGGCTGTGTAAATATATGTATATTTCTTTTTATAAAACTTTTATCAATCATTTTTATCCTTAATAAAGTCTCCTTTTGTATACAAGCTCTGATATTATCCTTATTTTATAGAAGCAATGGAAAACTTCATTTTTTAAACTTTCCCAATCCACCACGGGATATTAAGGACACTTCTATTGTTTGTGAATTGCTAATTTTGTACACTCTATATTTGGGTGTCAGCAGGATCTTAGAAAATAATTGCAACTGTATATCTGTCTTTTGATTAATCTATTAATAAATTTGAGGTATTCATTTGCAGCTGCCTGTGACTATCTTCTTGAACACACTGGCATAAACTCTGTGGGCTCCTGGTAATCGATAATGGAAGTCAATGATATTGACATTCCTTTATTAAGACAAACAAATTATCCTTTCTCCACAAGGAAGATCATTTGATTGTGTATTCTTTGACTAAATCAAGTTGACTGCACCATGTTTGTCACCCTTGATTTAGGAACATCTAGAATATTTTTAGGCCTCAAAATATGTATGCAAATGTCAACCACATCTTGGATTCTTAGGCCATATAAAATTCAGACTTTTGCATTTATAAGATATTGAATTTCATGGTTTGGCATGTTTTAATTTTATTTTGTTTTCCTTTGCCTTGCTGGGGCCAACACCAGGACACCCCTTTACATAACATCTTTTTCTGTTACTGGAGCCAGATTTAATTGTTAGATCATTTTGATATAGAATGGAGTTACGGAGCACTGGCCAAGGCTCAAGTGATCAACTATCTCCCACACTTCTTACATCTTTCATTTTCTTTAGAAACCCTTTCATCCCTATTATCTAGACATGTTAAAGATTCTCTTTCCCTAAAAAAATAAAGAACACTTTCTTAATGCCATATGCCTCTCTATTCCTCTTTTGTCTTCCTTTCTCAAATTGGCCAAACATCTTGAGAGAGCAGCCTGTGTTCTATTTCCCTCTTCTTTTTTATTGCTTAACCTATTGCTCTCTGGCATCCAGCTTCCACAAAACTTCCACCGTACTCAACAAAACCACCCACCTCCCACATCCACCCCCATTGCTGAATCCAAAGGAGGCTTTTTACTCCTTATTTTAATGGTCCTCCCTGGATTTAACATTGCTGGTTGGCTCTCTCGAATTTATTTCATGAGTTCTTCTTACTCTACTCCCCCCTTCTGAAAAATTTCAGCTTTATGGAGCTATAATTGACAAAACTATAAGATCTTTAAAGTGTACATTGTGGTGATTTGATATACACATACGTTGTGAGAGGACTGCCTCCATCCTTTAGTCTTTTTTTGTTAAAAGCTCGTGTTCTCCCGGAGTTCAACGTGTTTTCACTGCTCTTCTCTCTACACATGCTACTTGGGCTGAGCTCATCCACGGTCATAGCTTTACCTACCACATTACGTGACCTTCTCAGATCTACCATAAACTTCCCCAGAGCACGGATTTAAACATCAAGTGATTCATAGACATCTCCACTTGAGTCCCATATGCTCTCAAACTTGGAATGTCCAAAATTAAATTTACATCATCCCCACCTATATCTGACCTCTTCATATGGTCTCTGTCGCTGGTTAATGATTGCCCACACACTGGAGCCAAAAATCTGAGAATCATCTTAGGCTTCTTAATCTGTGTATCCACTTATTTCTTGAATATTCCTTCCATTCCCCTCCTTTTCTCTATCTTTACTTATTTCTTATGTGAGGCCACCACATCTTCTTCCTGGACTATTAACAGTTTCCTAACTCACATGCTTCTGGTTTTGATAACTTCTATCCATTCTCCGAATGAACTACCAGTGTTCTCTGGATGACATGACTCTGACCATGTTCCTCATGTCTTTAAATTCTTCATGCCCCCCTCCCCCCCCCCCCCGCATTCATGAATTCAGGATTAAAGATCCAACTGTTTAAAGTCCTTTGAGGCCTGCCCTCTTCCAGTCTCTCCAGCTTCAACTCTGAGGTCCCATCCCCAAAACAAATCATCCTTCAACCCTTCCTCACCTTCTGATAGGGCCCCAGAGCTGAGCTAGATGTCCCAAGCTCTGCATTCCAGTGTTGCCACCAGCACATACCCCTATAACAGAATTCTCTCATTACAGTATATTGAAATGACCTTCCTAGGTTTCTAAAATGGGAATATTGGCTTACTCAGTTTTTGCTCTCCAGGGCCTGGAAATGTACATAAGTAGCAATAAAGAAAATTTTGTTGAACTGACACAATTTAGCGTATGTTGGGTTGCCAACATGGCAAGCCAGTAATGAAACAACTCTTAAAATGTAAAGTTGACAACTAATTTGACTTTCTTTCTTTCTTTCATATTAACTTTTAAAACGTTGGGAGAAATATTTACATCACGGTTGTTGCATCGAGATTAAAACAAAACGTTCGTTGTGTCTCCCCGTCGGGGAATCGAACCCCGGTCTCCCGCGTGACAGGCGGGGATACTCACCACTATACTAACGAGGAATCACACAGAAGCCGTGCCTCCGACAAGAGTTTTATTGCTTATCACCCTCCCCCGTCCTCACTATTGGTTGCCATCAAAGTTTCTGACATTCTTGCATTGTTATTGCAACGTCCACCGAAGTCGAACGAAACTAAAATGGAAGCATCCAGTTCTCCCCGTTGCTCTTCTGATCATTTCCGTCGGCCCACCCATCCTCCAGCAGCCCCCACTCCCCTCCTCTTCCTCCTCCTCCCCTTTCAGGAATGCTCCCAGTCCTCTCAGCTCCCCTCCACACACACACTCCCAGGAAGCAAAGCGCACTCCTTCTCGCGCTGCACCACGGAACTTGTAGTTCCATCCACGCTACACCTCGCTCTTCTCTCACTTTACGAAACTTCCCTTCCCGGCGGGCGCCACGAGTCGGTCTTGCTCTTCTTTACCTCCCTCCTTCTCTCCTCTACCTCTCAGTCGAGTAGTCTGGCAGCTGGTTTTAGGGTGCGCATCCGCGTGCGGAGGGACTCCCCAGAGCCATGCCCGAGGTAGTGGATACATGCTCCTTGGCCTCTCCGGCTTCGGTCTGCCGAACCAAGCACCTGCACCTGCGCTGCAGCGTCGACTTTACCCGCCGGGTGCTCACCGGCACCGCCGCGCTCACGGTGCAGTCTCAGGAGGACAATCTGCGAAGCCTGGTACGGTGGGACGCGCGCCCAGTGCCCGCCTCTCCCCGACCGCCCGCTTCTCGTCCCTCACCCCGCTACTGCCCCTTCCCAGCCCCACGTTCGGGTTTGCCTCGCGCATCCCTCGGTGCCCCTTCGCAGCCCGCAGCTCATTATTTCGCACCTCCCTTTCACCCTCACTCTTTTCTCAGCCTCCCCTTCCTCGGCCCCCACTCACCCTGTATCGCCTCCTCCCAATCCCACTTCTGTCTCTGCATCCCTTCGTCACCCGCTGCATACACCTCAGTGACCCCTCTTGCACCCCACTCGCCAGACTCCCCTCCTCAGTTCTTAGGCACATCCTAGCGCCGCCTCCACGTCCTGCCCTCATCCAGCTTCAGGCTTCTTTTCAGCCCCAGTCCTCCCTCCCCCGCTACCCTCGTTCCCAGCGCTAAGCCCCGTGTGGCCTCCCCATTTCCTTGGCCTGCAGCCCAGAACTCCCTTCTCAGGCCCCGAATTTCTTCCAGTCCCCAGCCCACCTTCCTCAGGCCATAGTCTCATCTAAGTCTCAGACCGTATGCCCTGTCGATGTTGATCCGACCCTTTCCTCCCAGGCACCTTATTTCAACCCGCACTAATGCAGGATAGTACCCCTCGACCCATCGGAGTCTTCCCTCAGTCTCTCTACCACCCATTCTCAAACCCCTCTCCCCTGCTTTGATACTTTCAGTCTCTGCTAACTCTGGATGCAGCTCTTTTTTTCCAGGGTCGTGGTCCTTGTACCTTTATCACCCTTCTCTTCAGTTAATGTAATGAGGGTGGGCCATTCAGGCTTTCTAAGCGTATCTCAATACAATGTATTACATAACTGGTTTCAAGGAGCGAGTAATTATTGCGCTTCTTAGAAATATACTTCTACAACATCACTAAGCCACTTCAGTGATGAAAAACTTGTTTAGATTTATGAAATGTTATTAAATTATTTTCTCTGTACAACATAACCTGTTTTCAGTGTTCTTACTCAAAGCGATAGTATTTAGATTGTACCTTTCACCTGAAGGATTTCGTAGGTGAGAATTTTGGAAATAAGAGGGACAGAGAAAGACCAGCCACAGTGTATGGTGCATAGACATTGTGATATCTACTTAAGCAGGCCATTAAGCAACCTAATCACTGAATGTTGTAGGCTTGGTGGTGGGAAATCAGTGGGGTCAATTCATTGGGCATGATTATAAGTTTAGATAAGAATTGGTGGTTCTCTTGACTCCTTGGGTCATAGGCATGTATTCTGAGTTCATTAATATGAACTAATAGACCAGGTAACCTACTCTTTGTCCTTTAACATCTTGCTAGACTAATGCCGATTTGAAAAGTTGGTCGACTTCCCGATGTGTTGATATTTAATCACCAAAAGCACTACAAGGAAGAAAATAAGGTATTACAAGCAAGAAGATAACCATTTCCCTGTAGGTTGTACTTTGGTCATCTCGAAGTGCCATGCTATCTTTCATTGCAGGCAGCTTTGCCCAGGCAGGATTGGCCAAAGTCCCATCTCAATGAGATTTCTCTTTTTATTATAGTAGATTTTGATAGTTAATCACTACTTAGTATGACCTTGCACTCTCACCTGTTTTGTAAAAATAAAGGTTTAACTCTGCGATCCTTGAGGAAGCAAGGGACAGGATGCCTAAATTTTGAAAAGAATGTGCCTTCAGTGTCCTAATCTCAAAGCTGCCCATTGTTTTTGCATTCCCCAAATCTTGAGAGAAGACTCTCAAATCATGATGTCTGGTTGGCATGTCTGTTTGGTAAATTAGAGCCTAGAATGATAATAATATTAGATTTTATACAAGGAAGGCTAGTTTGGTAGAGTGACATCTGTTTTTAATTGTTTGCTTATTTATAATGACAACTTGAGGCCAAGAGTTTGGTTTTATTTCTTCAAATTCAGCTTCTTTCCTCCACTAGAATACAGTCTCTTGAAGGTAGGGCTGTTTCATGGCTCTATCAGGTTCTTAGCATGGCACCTGCCATGTGGAGGACACTCAAAAAGTTTGATGAACTAATGGATGAATTCAATTAGAGTGCAGTGCCTAAACCTTAGTATGGACCACACTAATAATAGTGCTAACAGTGTCTTGAAGGTGAGAAAACACCATACCTCACCACCACCAATGGAGAGGACCTAGTGGCCGTGCTTGGTGAGGACATCAAGTGTCCTTGCTGTCTCCATTCTTCAAGTCCTTGAAGTGGGGGAAATGTTGAAGGAGCTCTACCAGGACTAAATCCCAGCTTTTCTAAAAATCCTTTTGAAGTTTGGGTTATTTGTGCTCAAGTTCAGTATTCTTTGGTGATAACTTCCAAGCATTTGTTTCTTTTATTGAAGTTTGCAACGTTTTTAGTTCTGTCAGCTGGTGGCTCAAAGAGATTTTAATGTCTTGGCCAAGATCATATACTAGTAAGTGGCTGAAGCCATGAAGTGAACACAGATCTTTCTGACTGCAAACCCTCTAGTGTTCACTACGTACATGGCTGAGCTGGAAACGAAATTAAAGTTTGGTTTTGGTTTTGGTTTTAACAATAACCCCATTTTAAAAAATTGCAGCACCCTGCAAATAACAGAAAATGTAAATAGAGACATAATACTGAGGACTAAAGTTTTTTTATTTAAGCCATGCTTTGTCACAGAAAGAATTTGAGTCTGTTTAAAACAACATATACAGTATAATTAAAAATAACTTAAGAATTCAGAGGAAGAGAGAATAAGGAACAGGAAAACGAAACACATGGCCCAAGGAAAAAAGAAGTGGGTTGGGAGGCTTACTTGGAGCTTCCCAGCAGCCTGTGCAAAAAGGGAATTAGTTATATATTCTATGGCAATTAGCCAGCTGCTTAGAAGTAGAAGTGTTTTTTAGGGTGTTATTCAAAGAGGATACTGTGAGATACAGTAAATTATATTCCTAGTAACTTCCTACTATTGGTAGGTCTGTTTCTTGTAACTACATATGGTATCTCGGCCTTACATATATAGTTGGTATTCAGTAAAACTTTGTTGAAAAGTACTAGTTCCAACTTTTCAACTACCCAGTTTTCTTTTTTTTCTATCACTGTTTTTGATCAATTGTTTAATAACATTTATTAGTGAAATTTGAAGGGGAATTTCTTAGGTTATTTGAGAATGATAGTTGAGCTTAAGACTTGGCAATACACAGCTTAAACAGTGCATTTTTCTCTTTTCTCTTGGCTCGGGATTTGCTTAATGCATTAATTGATACCTACGATTTTTTCAGGCACTGTGCTAAACTCTGGGAATGCAAGCCTAAGTATCATCCTATGTCTTCTTAAGAACCCTCCGTCTAATAGAAAACACATACCATTCTAATGTAGTACAGTAGATGCTATAGGAGAGATTTGGACTGACTAACAAGTACAGAGGACTTGAAAATATTAAAAAAAAAATAGTCAAGACAATAATCTGGCTCTTCCTTTTTTTCTTTTTTTTTTTTTTATTATGTGTTCGAGTCCCTGCTTTCAATTCTTCTTCTTCTTCTTCTTTTTTTTTTTTTAAGATTTTATTCATTTATTTGACAGCAAGAGAGATTGTAAGTAGGCCGAGAGGCAAGCAGAGAGAGAGGGAGAAGCAGGCTCCCTACTGAGGAGAGAGCCTGATTCGGGCTCCTGATCCCAGGACCCTGAGATCATGACCTGAGCTGTAGGCAAAGGCTTAACCCACAGAGCCACCCAGGCTCCTTAATCTGGCCCTTCTGATTTCTGATTAGATTAGAACAGTTTAGGCAATACAGATAATCACATATGCCCCTCTGGGAAATGAGTCAGTTGATTCATCCTGTGATTATAAGAGTAGTATAAACATGAGAAATTACAGACATAGATATTGTAATCAAGTTTCTAAAATAAGTCCGATAGCCAGAAATAGATCCTGGAATATGAAGGGGGAAAGGAGGAACCCTATTCTCCTTAATAAGATATAAACCTAATAAAACCAAATATTCTGAATATGCAAGTGCAAGAAGCTAAGTCAGTTCTACTAATTTAGAGTAGCAATCGTTGAGGTACCCCTGAAAGAAAGTAACCCAAAAGGAATAATTACCTATTCAGAGGGAAACAGGTGGCACCCCGAACAAATTTAGCTGCTTTAAAAACAAAAACAAAAACAAAAAAGGGGCGCCTGGGTGGCTCAGTGGGTTAAGCCGCTGCCTTCGGCTCAGGTCATGATCTCAGGGTCCTGGGATCGAGTTCTGCGTCCGGCTCTCTGCTCAGCAGGGAGCCTGCTTCCTTCTCTCTCTCTCTCTGCCTGCCTCTCTGTCTACTGTGATCTCTGTCAAATAAATAAATAAAAATCTTAAAAAAAAACAAAAACAAAAAAACAGAATGGAGATTTCTTTCCGCCCAAATACTGCTGACCTGTAGAGAGGTAGGAATCAAGTTAATGATTGCCCCTGTGACTTTTCCTGAGCTTATCGTGCAATTAACTAACTTGAGAGAGAGACAGCTGACCTTCTAACTCCCGGTGCCATTGCTGGCCAGATTTCAATAGAAAGATGCCAGAGGTAGAGAGACCACATCACATGTAGTTCTAAGGCAGGGTCTGACTGAGCGCGGTGGTAGAAGGAAAGAGAAGAAAGTCTAAGGATGATGTGAAAGAAAAACGTGTTAATTGGCCATGGGGGCTTGGGAAAGGGATCAGTTGTGGATTATTTGAATATCTCAAATCTTAGGCACCTTGTGGCTTCTGTTAACGGAAGGGAGAAATCAGCAGAGAGAACTGATGAGGGGACATAAGGCTGGCTTTGTTTTTAGAATTTTTAGAAGCCCACTGACTATGAGGCAATATTGCCCATGTCATGGAAATGTCAAGCAGGCAACTAAGAGAGATCCAGGGGCAATCCTGGGGAAGGGATACCAGCCATAGAAACAGACCATACTCATTGGCAGAAAGGAATTGATTGATGATACGGGATGAGCGAGAACTAGGGAGTGTCGGTTATGGTAAGAAAATCCAGGGATCCAGGGCACCTGGATGGCTTAGTCAGTTAAGCCGCTCTAGTCAAGATCCCAGGGTCCTGGGATGAGAGCCCCACATAGGGGCCCTCCGTGCTCAGCAGGGAGCCTGCTTCTCCCTCTGCCCCTCCCCCTGCTCACGTTCTCTTTCAAATAAGTAAGTTAAATATTTTTTTAAAAAATCAAGGGATTGAGGCTGGAACATTGGGACAAATCCATTTTTAGCTAGAAAGGAGTGGGTGGGAATAGCATTAGACGAGTAAGAAAACCATTTATGTGTAAAGTCAAAGAAGCCATGGAAAGGACTTCAAACAGATGGTGTGGCCCGTAAGGGCTATGAGGGGATAGAGGTCCGGATTATTGAGCAGAGAAGACCTCTTGGTCAGGAGGCATGCCCTGCCCTTTCAGTAGCAGAGTTGCTGCAAGCCAGACTGAAGAGAGTGAAGGAGAGATTGATGAAGAAGTGGAAACAGCAGCCACAGGTTGCCCGTGGAGTTTAAGAAAGGGATGAACAGTTATCAGGGCAGAAGGATCAAGAGAAGTTTTAAACGTAAGATGGAAGATGTGTTTAGGTTGTTTGGAAGCAGTCTTGCAGCACAGGAAGATTGAAGATTCTAAAACAAGAGATTAGTTGAGAGAGAGTGAGAGGTATGGTCTCTGGGGCTCAGACGATTCGGGGAATGGAAAACACTCAGATGCTTGCTGCCACTCCTCTCCTGCGTAAAGCAGGAAAGTCCTTAACTGTCCTTAGTGGGCCACGGCAAGTAGATAGGCTCTCAGTTTTCCGTAGGTCTTTTGGTTGGACTTGGCACACCCAGGTCAGGCTTTTTCTATATACAGAACGGTGATGTACAGCCCACTTATTTGCCTAATGAGTGCCAAGGTTTGTTTTAAATTTCGGATATATGAAAGTACATAGGAGCTGGACTATATGAATTCCAGGAAGAAATATATGATAAGATACATCGAGGAGTCATGATGAAAGAAACTTATAGATTTTTTTTTTTTTTTTTTTTTGGCAGAGAAGTTAAGTTTTAGGAGACAGGAGCAAAGACATTCTAAGTTAGATTAGACTTATATTTAAAACCTTAAATTTGTGTGACTATCCCGGAATTACCTGATTACCATTTATACATATATGCAAACTTTAGAATGAAAAATCTTTCGGGAAGCATAGAGTCCCAAGAGATGGGACCTACACTAATATTTGGCTCCTTTAATTCTTGTAATTTCACTCTATTTTACTTTCTATGAGCAACTAGTTCTATTCTGTAATCATTATAGTTAACCTCTATCTAATATTACTTTTCTCTGGTATATACTAAGCAATTTTCTTATCATTTAAAAATACTAACTTAATTCTAGACCTTGGATACAAAGGACCTCACGATAGAAAAAGCAGTCATCAATGGACAAGAAGTCAAATATACTCTTGGAGAAAGACAAAGTTACAAAGGATCACCAGTGGAAATCTCTCTTCCTATTCCTCTGAGCAAGTATGAATGTTATCCTTCTCTTTTCTATAGCTAAATGATGTAGAAAAATATTTGTAATTTAGACAATTTTCCTTTCCTATTTCTAGTTTGTGTGTATGTAGTAATTGGTGCTCTTACTGATCTGTTCAGATTAAAGCTTATAGTGAAAATTGTATGTTCTTAAGACTCTAAAGAAATTCATTGTATGAAATACTCAAGAATAGGACTTTTGATAACTGTTCACTTCTTTACTGATCATGGGAGTGATCTAGAGTGATGATGGGAGCATGCCATCTTAAGGAGGCATTTCAGGATCTGGGAAGCCCTTCCAAGCTGCAGTTTTCACCTTTTCCCCAAAGGCCGGCCACTTTTATTAATGGGATAATGACAATGACATAGAATGGCTTCTGTATACCAGTCTTAAGCTAATGCCTTAGACACGTTCCTTTTTCTTATTCTTACGGTAGCCCTTTGTGGTTTGATTTCCATTTTACAGATGAGGAATGGGAACTTCAGAGAAATAAAGTAACTTACACAAGAAAGAGGCAGCCACAATTGTCATATTGGGAGTATATCCCACTCCTCGATAAATTAGAAAGGGGGAAAAGGGTAGAAAATAATCGGCCTAAAACAAAGGCGATCGACCCCACTTTTCAAAGGCCAGTGTTTTCATGCCTTCTCTTCCTGTTTAAGAAAGGGAAGGGCAGGCTGCCTGGGTGGCTCAGTCAGTTAAGTGTTAAGTGTCAGCCTTCAGCTCAGGTCATGATCCAGGGGTCCTGGGATCCAGCCCCACATTGGGCACCCTGCTTGTGCTCATTCTCTCTCATGCTCTCTCTCTCTCAGATAAAATAAATAAAATCTTTAAAAAAAGAAAAAGAAAACGAAGGGAAACACCCACACGTAACTTACTGACCCCATTCTACAGATCAAGAACTGCGGCACAGAGTGGCCAAGTCATTTGCCCAGTTCACAGCACCACCAGTAGGTGGCAGAGTCAGGATTCACACACTGGCACGCCGCTCCTCTCCCGTGCTCTTTGCTATTTCCTCATTATTGGTGCTGCTCAAACTATCTGGGGCCAAGGACCAGTTCTTGTTATTTCCAAACTGTCACAGACCAATTCTTTTACACAGTGCAATAAAAGTGAATTACTAGGAAGAAGAGATTAAAAGCAAGCACCTTTTTTTTAAAAAAAGATTTTCTTTATTTGACAGAGATCACAAGTAGGCAGAGAGGCAGGCAGAGAGAGAGGAGGAAGCAGGCTCCCTGCGGAGCAGAGAACCCAATTCAGGGCTCAATTCGGGGCTCGATTTGGGGCTCGATTCAGGGCTCGATCCCAGGACCCTGGGATCATGACCTGACCCGAAGGCAGAGGCTTTAACCCACTGAGCCACCCAGGCGCCCCAACAAGCACCCTTTTTTGATCCCTAGATTCAACAGACATAAAAGTGACTCTAAAAGCTTCTAAATGCTTACTCTCCATTTCTTGACTGGTCCCATACCCGTTTGCAGACCAGTACTACTCTGTGTCATGCTCCAGCACCCACCGCTGTGTGGTAGTCAAAGTTCCAAAATTCTTTCTTCCACTTTCCCGCTGTCATGAAAGATTGTGTGATACCACAGGTGCAAAGTGTGTGACACACAGTGGTGTCATTGACGAATATCGGTCCCTGTTACGTCTTCCAAAGCACTTAGAGCAATAGCGTGGAAGGCAGCCAGAGGCAGACATCAGCTAGGAACTGAGGACCCAGCATTCCTACAGCTGACTCGCCATCAGTAACAAGACCTTATAAATTATTATCTATATCGTTTAGTCTGTGTGTTATGAATTCAGACTTCAGTTAGATTGAATTATACTCTACTAATGTATTTGTTTCTTGCATACAGAAATCAAGAAGTCGTTATAGAAATTTCTTTCGAGACCTCTCCAAAGTCTTCGGCTCTTCAATGGCTCACTCCTGAACAAACTTCTGGGAAGGAACACCCCTATCTCTTTAGTCAGTGCCAGGTAAAAAAGATCTGGAATGATCTGTTGTACAAAAAATCTCCCAGTACAGTTTACTGAAACAAAGTGGACAGTGGTCTTATGGATACTTGGTTCTTCCTAAAACAATGTTTTAATTTATGTTCTAAAAATGATATACATTTTCATTGATATTTCATTATTAACACATTCATGTATTACTTTTAAAAAGAAACGCCTTTCAGTTTGAAATCATGTCCACTTAAAGTGGACTGTCTAGGTCATATTTCCTGAGTAGGCACTCAAGAAATCATTATAAAATAGAAAGGAAAAAATTAATAAGATGAAAGTAATAGGTACTTGTTATGAAAAATGTTAACAGTAAAGAAATGGAAAGTGAAAGGTCAGATTTTTCAATCTTCTCCAGACACTATTGCCCAGAAGTAACCATCACTGAGATAGGTGTGCAGATAGGTGTGCATTTCCAGATTTTCCTTATACTTTAACAAATGTATATGTTATGTAAACATATTAAATGTACGATTTAAACTATTTCTGTTTTCTCTTTAAAAACTAAGAATAAAGAATCCTATCATTAGAGACAATCTGTCACAAGGGTAATACATATTAAACTACCTTCTAAAAGGGGAAAAAACCTAATTCTGTTAGTAATTAAATAATTTACAATTAAAGGAACTCATTTCATTAAACACTTACTGTAGTTTTTATTAGGTACTTTGCACAGTTAATCCTCTCAGTATTCCTAAGTGATATACACAACCTTAGACTCTAATGTAAATAGGAGTCTAGATGGTATTGAGAAAGGCTGTTCTTTTCCTTCCTTTTCTTCTTAATTTTTACTTTCAAAGTTTGCTGCAAGATTGGAATGTCAAGCCTCTAGCAACACTCCCCACGCAGTTCTCCTCAGAACATGGGCATCCCATTAGATGTTAATAACTAACCAGAACAAGATGGTTTCCTGTTAAAACAAGTGTAAGAATTCAAACAGGTTTCTTTATTGTGGGTCTTTTCAGTCTCCAGGAGGCTAATGCTCCAAACGATTCTGTAAGACAGGAATGTAGTATGCATGGTTCTCAGTTTTATTTCACTAAAGAGCCCTTTTTTTCCTCGGGGTCCCTAACAGCATCTCACTGAGCACTGCTGTTACTCAGGGCAGAGAACAAGAAACAATGCTTAACATTGCTTCATGCTTCAACTGAACCGTGAGGACTGACCGTACATTAAAATAGGAAATCAGGGGCGCCTGGGTGGCTCAGTTGGTTAAGCCGCTATCTTCGGCTCAGGTCATGATCCCAGGGTCTTGGGATCAAGTCCCGCATCAGGCTCCTTGCTCAGTGGGGAGCCTGCTTCTCTCTCTTCCTCTGCCTGCCTCTCTGCCTGCTTGTGCGCTCTCTCTCTCTCTGATAAATAAATAAATAAATAAAATCTTTTAAAAAAAAATTGGAAATCAGACTTTTCTATCCACAAGTCTATTTTTGTTCCTTCAAAAGATCTGAAAAAAAAAATGAGACGTATTTTTTAAAAAGAACGTGTCTAAGGGCAGTGCTTCAATTTTAATGATTTCTTAACGACTTGATCTATAAGAAAGGGGAATAGCTTTTTCTTTTCCTTCCCCCTTCCCAGGCCATCCACTGCAGAGCAATTCTTCCTTGCCAGGACACTCCTTCTGTGAAATTAACCTACAGCGCAGAGGTAAGTATCACAAATTATTAACCGAATTAAATGTCTCATACAAGTAAATGTGGTATAAATGATAAGCAGAGTTAAGAGTTGGATTTTTATAGTTAGTAATATTTTACTTAATTAAATTCTACATGAAATAGAACAAAGAAGCTGTGGACCTCATTTTGCATCTCTCTTTTAAAAACTTTATTTTTAAGTAATCTCTACACCCAACTTGGGGCATAAACTTACAGCCCTGAGATCAAGAGTCACGCACTCCAGTGACTGAGCCCGCCAGGTGCCCCTGCATCTTTCTTTCTAAAGGCAGTTTTGAACATTTCTAAAATATATAAATTCAGCCAAAAAGTAAGAGGAAATGGGTACTATTCTGATTTTTTTTTTTAAGATTTTGTTTATTTATTTGACATAGAGAAAGAGATCACAAGTAGGCAGAGAGGCAGGCAGACAGACAGAGGAGGAAGCAGGCTCCCTGAGGAGCAGAGAGTCCGCTGCGGGGCTCGATCCCATGACCCTGGGATATGACCTGAGCCGAAGGCAGAGGCTTTAACCCACTGAGCCACCCAGGTGCCCCGGGTACTATTCTGATTTTAAAAGGAATTCAGAATAGCAGATCTCAAGACAAAAATTTGGGGACAATGTCTTTTAACTTTTAAAAATTAACATTTATAGGATTATAGGTTCTAGAAATGCACTCTATAGCCACGTGAACCTCTGTCTAGGTCGCCTAACAGGCTTAGATTGCAGACTTATCTGAACGTTTCCACCTGATTCTTGTAGGTACTGCTAATCGTTTTACAAAAAGGACTATAATAATAAGTCAATCCTAACCAACTAAATGATACTAAATACATACCTACCTACGTATGTACGTACTAGGTCCCAGGCCAGACCTACTCAGACCAAGCAAATAGAATTGGGGACCAACCTGTCTTTATGGGGGCTTCTTGATTCCGAGATTGTTGTACAACCGAACCACACCTAGTATGTATAGTGCTGTAGAAAACTGTATACTCGGAGACAAAGAATCTCTAGTTTTGGACTCTTTACCACTTACTGACTGCATGACCTGGGGCAAGTCTTATGATCTCAAAACCTGGAGATGTCTCATCTGTATAACACATCACTGCCTAAACGAAGGGAGGAACATAACTAAATTATTTCTCAAGTGCTTTTTAGCTCTAGGTTTACGGTTGTTGTGGTACTGGCTTTGGAAGTTCTGATTCTGTGTCTGCCTCTAAAATAACTTTAAATGCTGGGCCAGGCAAGAAGAATATGAAAGTCTAGAACTTCACGGGATGTATGTTTGCTAGATCATTAATATTGGAGGGCTAGTCCTTGATTCTAGCATTCATTAGAAATAAAACTTTCAGAATCATGGAGCTTGGGTATACATTTAAATGACCCTAAGTTTTGCCCCGTCAGCATCTTTTCCATACACATTCCCAGAGAAAGTTATTTCATGGCTCTGGGCAATAACTTTTAGTTTCTCACAATCATGACCCTTAAAAAGCTCTTTGATTTGTAACTCCAAGTTTATGGTTTAAATATAAAACTGTTCAAAACTGTATTCGCTGTCCTAAAGTGAGTATACAACCTTGTGAATCTGTTTTGAGGGTGTGGAGGAGGACACAGGTGTCCAGCCCTGCCAGGAAGGTTGCTGGATTGTTCTTCTATAATTTACTCTTTGCTGCAGTCCTGTGAGGTTATTACCCTTGTTTGATGGGGAAATTGAGGCTCGGGCAGGTCATTTTCCAAGGCCATGCAGTTAGTAAGTAGCAGAACTGGAATTTTAATCTAGTTTCTACCAAATACTCTAAACATGGATGGATGAATGGATAGATAGATAATTTACATTCATTTTTAAAGAAGCCAGTTTTATTTATTGCTAGTTTATTTATAAACCTGCTAAGTCCAAACTTATTGGGCTCACTGTCTATCGCATAGTTAAGAAGGGGGAAATCCGTTATTTTACACATATAATTAAGGATACATAGAATCTTTTCTTTGGAACTGGAAATGACTTTTCTTCTTCATTAGGTATCTGTCCCTAAAGAATTGGTGGCGCTTATGAGTGCCATTCGCGATGGAGAAGCACCTGACCCAGAAGACCCAAGCAGGAAAATATATAAATTCAGCCAAAAAGTAAGATCTGAGGACCTCCATTTTTGTTTTCATTGCTGGTGAACTATAAATAGCTTTTACCTATCCAGAGAGCAAAATTGCTTTTGAAATAATTTCAGAACTTAAAAAGCAGCTTCTGTCTTTTGTGTTCTTCCTTTCTTTTGTGCTTGTGAAATGTTGGGCTCTATTTACAGAGTTGGACTAAAGAAAGGGGTTGTTGAATAAGCAAAGTGAGGTGCAGAGCCTGATCCCATTCTCTGTCATCACAGTTAGCAGCAGGTTTTCTGTTGTTTCAACTTTGCCCACCCTCCTACCGCAGGGCAGGCCTGTGGTTAGTGTTTACAAACAGAGGAGCTACATTAGACCAAAACAAGCAAAACAAAACAAAAAACAACTCTGTTACAGTCCTTAAGGTTAAGATTGCTGTGTAGCTGGTAATTTGACTTGTATCTTTGACCTTTAATGAATCGCATGTGTTTCCACATGCTTTTTTTTTTTAAATTGACCTTCTTAACAGAACATGTAATTGAACCACAGTACAGTTTTGCTCTCAACCAGCATCTGGGATTCCAAGCTCCCAAACCTTCAGCTTCCTCTTACGGCTGGATTATTTTATATGTCTCTCAAATATACCAGGAGTGGTTTTAAAAAATGGAAGTAAAAAATTGTTTCACATCAAGGAAAAACCCGAAAAACTTTAGAAAAAAGCACAGTTCCTTCTTATAGGCTAATTTTTGAGAAATGCTTGCTATGGACCTGGTAATATTATGCACAGGCATGTTTTTCACGTCAGACTGCTTTTCCTAGTAAAATAAAAGAGAAATAGATGTTTTGAAATGTTTTACATCACAATTTTGAACTATTTAACTCCCTAAAAATGAGAACGGTGAGATCTGAAAAGGAATTTACATTGAAATATGGATTGTCTTACTCTAACATTTCTAAGCACTAATTCGTGTGTGTGTGTGTGTGTTTTTTTTTTTTTTTGCTCCTTTTAGGTGCCCATGCCCTGCTACTTGATTGCTTTAGTTGTTGGAGCTTTAGAAAGCAGGTGAGCTTTTGAACAAATTTTGAGGTTTACGAAAAGATTAAGCGTGAAGTATCTTGAATCTCTGGCAGGATTAACCAGCAGCTCATTTATGCGCATCACAAGATATCAAGCTAGAAAAATTCAAATCTAATTATAAAATGTAAATAACAATGAATTTTAAATGAAAAAAAGTCTTTACCAGTCACCGTTCAGCTTTTCCGGGTATTCCAGAGTGAGCATGCTCTGGCCTTTAGTTAGAGATCTGGATTCTAATATAAGTTTGAACTAGTCACTTCTCTTAACTTCCATTTCCTCAATCTTGAAATTGCAATATCTCCCTTTCCCTGAACAAGTGAGGTAAGATATGTTAAAGCAATTGGAAGGGGGTGCCTGGGTGGCCAGTGGGTTAAGCCTCTGCCTTTGACTCAAGTCATGATCTCAGGGTCCTCGGATGGAGCCCCACATTGGACTCTCTGCTCAGCGGGGAGCCTGCTTCCCCCTTTTTCTCTCTGCCTACTTGTGATCTCTGTCAAATAAATTTTTAAAAAAAGCACATGGAAGCCTATAAATATTACAGAAATAAAAGATATTTTATTAAAATTTTACCAATAACTAGGGTGCCCTTCCTTCTTAATTTTTTGCTAAGTCTTACTGCTAAACAGCTGAAAATTAAGAATATGGGTAGGCCTTACTTTGTTTAAATTGCCAGAAATGTGGACAAGATCAAGAAGTCAGGCAAACCCAGCTCCAGCTCCAAGCAGTTACTATCGGCATCCTTGGGCAGCTCACCTCTGAGTTTCCTTTTCTTCTCCTAACGGCTGGAAAGAATAGTATGTACCTCAAAGGATTTTTGTGAGAATTAACCGACCCAATATAGGTAAATCTCCCAGCCTACGGGAAACACTCACTAGATGATGATTCTAGGAATTGTCGGAGTGCTGACCCCCGAGCGTTAGGGCACGGAATTCCCACAGTTCCGTGGAGTAGATGGGATTGCTTTTCCCATCGGACCGATAAAGGAACTGATGCTTGGTGAGTATTAATAACTGCCTCATGGTCACACAGATAGGAAGGGTCAGGGCCAGGACCGGGATCTAGGCTGGCTGACTGTGCAGCCCGTGCCGCAAACATGTGCCCTGTCGGGCAAGATAGCCGCTGACCGCATGGGGCCTGCGATGTGTATGAAATACACACTAGATTGCTAAACACTTGGTAGGAAAAAATGGACATCAACTCTTTCATCGGTAATTTTTATGTTGATTACATCTGGAAATGATACAACTTTGGATGTATTGGGTTAAACAGAGTGTATTGTTAAAATTGATTTCATCTGCTTCCATTTTGCTTATTTGACATGTGGCCACTAGGCAATTTAAAATGACATACGCAGCTCATACTTGGGGCTCTCATTAAATTTGTTGGATAACAGCAGGTTGGTTACCGTTGCTACCCAGTATGGTTCCAGAGACTGGTAGCTTTGGCATCACCTGGGAGTTGGGTAGAAATGCAAATTCTTGGGTCCTATCCCAGAGCTACTAAATCAAAATTTGCATATGAACAAGCTCCCTGGATCATCAGTATGCACATGAAAGTTGGAGAAGCAGCTGCTAGAGTCCACTGCCTCTCTGGGGCACGACACCTCAGCGAAATCTTGTTGTCTGGGGTTTGGCTCCGCAGAAAATTTTTAGGATGCAATTTAGATGAAAAAAATATTTTTGTGTTCTAGTCCTTTGTAAGTGATACGCAGTTCTGTTTGTTTCTTCTGGTTTTACACTGTGGCTAAAAATCCCACAAAATTTACTCTCTGAACCATTTTTACAGGTACGGCCCAGTAGTCAGTATCACCCAGTAAATCCACATTGTTGTGAAACAGATTTTCAGAACTCTCATTTTGCAAAACTGAAACTCTGTACCCTTTAAACAACAACTCCCATTTCCACCTCCTTCCAGCCCCTGGTAACCAGCATTCTACTCTCTGTTTCTGTGAGTTTGAACACTTTAGAGACCTCCTAAGTGGCATCAGAGTATTTGTTCTTTCATGACTGGCTTGGGTTGTTACTCAGCATAATGTCCTCAAGCTTCAGCCATGTTCTAGCACGTGACAGGATTTTCTTCTTTTTCTATTTGTTTCTTCTGTGAGTGTTCAACCTTTAAGTAGATAGCAAATAACCCCTTACTGAGCCTGACTGGGGGATCCCCAAAGTTCTTACCAAAGCCAGTTAGCTAATCTTCGGGGGCACCTTACATCTCTGTTTTCATGTGGCTCAGACGGTGCCTCCTCAGAGAGCTGTGTATTTTCTGGTGTGCACACAGCAGTGGATTGTATCCCACAGAAGCTGTTAAACCTCCCCTCCTCCCAGAGCACATGGCAAATCTTACTACTGTCGGGCTTTTTATATACTACTTTAGCTCTTTCCTAGAACCAAATGAATAATGTGTCTTGAACTTCATTTTTATTAAGCCTTTTAATTTTGCAGGCAAATTGGCCCAAGAACGTTGGTTTGGTCTGAGAAAGAGCAGGTGGAAAAGTCTGCTTACGAATTTTCTGAGGTTGGTCATAGAGTTACCCTTTTTAATAATCCTGGTAGACAATAGATTTAAGACTTTAAGTATGAAATGCAATGGTGTTTAGTGATGTGGTCAGAGAATCAAATATCTCTTATTCTATGTGGTTTTGCAGTTGCTACTTTTATTTTTTTGCATCAGTATTATTTAAAATGAGCATCCTTAATTCATAACCTTTGTAGAAAGCAATATGTACTTTGAAGAAATTCATCACTGTAATGACTAAGACACGTAAATATATATGCGTTCATTTTCCAGACTGAATCTATGCTTAAAATTGCAGAAGATCTGGGAGGACCGTATGTATGGGGGCAGTATGACCTGTTAGTCCTCCCACCGTCCTTCCCTTACGGCGGCATGGAGAATCCTTGCCTCACGTTCGTAACCCCCACTCTGCTGGTGAGTGTGAGCCTGTCTGCGTGCACGGCTGAGTTCTCACACGTACAGCTGGATGTGAAGAGCCTTAGGCTCCTGATCATTTTTTTTTTAAACAATATTTTCTCTTATTTGTATAACTCCTCTTCCTGATGTTATTGCTTATTATGGTTATTTTCGTCATCTCATTTTATCAAAAGGAAATAAGTTAGCCATTAGGGAGACGAGAACTAAAGGTGTGTGGGGGTGGCGGGGGAGGGGAGGTGGTGTCACACCAATGTAGGGACAAATTCTGTATCCAGACGGAGAACCTAGACCATTTACACTCGGCATGTAGGGACGGGTCGAACAAAACGAACAAAAACTCACTTTAGCATGTATAGGGAAGGATTAGACCCACAGTATATAATTTATATACCTTTGTATGCTACTTTAAATCACTACAGACTTTTCTTAAGTATGCTGTGGGTAATTAGGCGAGAATAAGGTACATAAAGGAAATAAGAACAGATATTAAAAAAAAAAAAATGGAAGGAGAAATGTTTCCTGGAAGTTAGAGATAGGTATCCTGGGCTTCCTGGTCCTGGAAAAATTCCCCAGATGAGGGAGAGAAAGAGTCATGCTTTTTTTTTTTTTTTTTAGTCCTGCATGTTTTGTTTTATTTTCCCAATACATACTCTGGTCTTGAACCCCTTTGAGTACGATAGTAGAAATACAGTGCACTATTAATGTCGGAATACATCCTGATGTAGGCTGTCTTTTAAATGTAGTCTGTAATTTGAATACTAAGGTACTTTTCTTCTTTCTTAGGCAGGAGACAAGTCACTCTCCAACGTAAGTTAAAATTTATTATCGCAGTCTTACCCTCAAAGAACTAAGAATTCAGCTGATTTTTAAAATATCCATTGTATTGTTATGTTGAAGATACAGTTATATAAGATAGCTCGGGGGTTGTTGCTACATTAACAGTTAGATTTAATAGATGTCATAACATTTTATGGTCTGATCTCTTCATATGTTTATGAAATACATTTTAAAGGAGTGATGTGTCCATTTAATATTTTCTAAATAGCTTTTTGTTAATTTTTTAAACTATACTTTTGTCTTTGGCTAAGTGATGATTTGTTTGCTCAACTAAGTCCCTAAATATCTCAGCTAATGTTAAAAAGAAATTGAACAATGTGGAACTGAAAAAACTAGAATGCTTACGTACAGAGTTATTTTAGAATAAGGCAATGCGTTCTACTAATCCCTTCCACTGTTTACTATATGTTTCCACTTTAGGTTATCGCACATGAAATATCTCATAGCTGGACAGGA
Source organism: Martes martes (assembly GCF_963455335.1). NCBI lineage: Eukaryota > Metazoa > Chordata > Mammalia > Carnivora > Mustelidae > Martes > Martes martes. The sequence continues at coordinate 24,914,300 of NC_137895.1, forward strand.
AATCTAGTGACCAACAAAACTTGGGACCACTTTTGGTGAGATTTTTAAATTATTATTACTGTTTCTTTATCGGTTCTTCTTATTAATTTCCTTCCCTGCCTCCCGCCGCTCCAAATTGGTTTTGCGGAAATATCTTGTTTTTCTTTGTCATCATCTCTTAGGTAGACAGTTAAAAAAAATTCCACAATGCTTGTCAGCGTTAGGAGGAGTAAGAGTATTCGGCTCGTGCTTCTTACTTAGTGCTGGTAGCATCACATTTTAATACGTGGGAACATAAAATGAGAACTGTGGCTGGCTGCTGTCCGGGTGGCTGCATTTCCCATTGCTCTGAGCGGAATCTGCTTAGACTGTAGTGTCCATGCTTTACAATGTTTTACTCTGTAGCAAAGCCAAAAAGAAAATACCTCGTTGATTAAATTTCTTGTTCCTTTCAGCTGTGTCACTGTTTTTATTTTATTTACCCAAAAAAAAAAAATAACTTTTTAGGTTAAACGAAGGACATACTGTGTATTTAGAACGCCATATTTGTGGACGACTGTTTGGAGAAAAGTTCAGACATTTTCACGCACTGGGAGGATGGGGAGAACTACAGAATTCGGTAAGTGAATCATGCTTTGAAAAGCATTTCTCCAAAGTTGTACAGGCATTCAAAAGTTTAGTTTGTAAACTAGCTTTCCTAAGTAGCAACAAGAAAGCCAGGTGTGGAAAATCAAGCAGATACTGGTATGATATTCTATTTTTTAAGCTTTTATTTATTTGTTTGAGAGAGAGAGTGGCGGGGGCGGGGGGCTGCATCAGAGGGGAGGGACAGAGGGAGAGAGAGAAACCCCAAGCAGGCTCAGTGCTGAGCACAGAGTCCTACATGGGGCGCAGTCGGAGGACCCTGAGGTCATGACTTGAGCCATAGCAAAAGAATTGAATGCTTAATCCACTGAGCCACCCAGGCGCCCTGGTATAATATGGTTTTGATACATGCTAGTCATTATCTTGTGTAATGTCATGTTCATGACCAGTAGGACCTCATTGGGTCTTTGCCATTAATACAGTTATTTAGTTTGATTTTTTCATTGTTCCCTCCAAAGGCTGAATTTGCTGACCAGGCATTGAAACGTTTTCCTAGTTTTTTATAAAAATAAAGCCTACTACTGAACAGGAAATACCACGAACATGACACAAGTAGGCATTCCATTAACAGACTTAGAGAAATTTGTGCTAACATACCCTACAACTTCTAGTCTTTCAGTGTAAGTTCCCCTAAAGTTACGCCTTTGAGCGAAGTCATACTTCCTTATTAGCTTGCTTGCGTGCTAATAACCAGTATTCATATTTGAACATTCATCTAATTTGGTGTCTTGCAGATAAAGACTTTTGGAGATACACATCCTTACACCAAACTTGTGGTTGATCTGACGAATGTGGACCCCGATGTAGCATATTCTTCAGTGCCCTACGAGAAGGGCTTTGCTTTACTCTTTTACCTTGAACAACTTCTTGGGGGCCCAGGCAAGTACTTAGTATTTTCTGATTTTTGTTTGTTTGTTTTTGAGGGCAATGTGAAGAATAAGGAAAATTTTTAACTGTTGTTTTTGTCCCATTTTATTCTTTTGTTTCTTTTTGTGTGTAGCTGCTAAAGAAAACCCGTATCATTTTCTAATGTGACCTCTCTACTTTAAACCTTGAATAAGCTGAATGCAAAACTGTGTTGCATGACTTTAAAGAAAACTCATCAGTATTTTAAAAATTAGGAAAATAGTATATACTCCTTGAAAAAAATTCTGTAGTACAGGAGTTTCTAAGCATGACAAGTGAAGAGTCCCTCAGCCCCTTTCCAGTCCCCAGATGACCACTGTTAGCAGTTTGGTGTGCATGGTTCCAGGTCTTTTTCTAAGCATAAATGAACAAACAGACAAATAAATAAATTTTCTTTACAGAAAGTGGATCATTGGGGCGTGTGTGTGGCTTAGTGGGTTAAGTGTCTGCCTTTGGCTCAGGTCATGATCCCAGCATTCTAGGATCGAGCCCCACATCAGGCTCCCTGCTAGGTGGGGAGCCTGCTTCTCCTTCTCCCCACTAGCACTTACTGTCTCTCTCTCAAATAAGTAAAATCTTTTAAAAAATAAGAAAATGGATCACTTTATACACATAGAGACACACATTTGTTCTACCATTTTTTTTTTTTTAATTTAGCAGTGTTCCACATACATCCTTCCATGTCAGGACATAGAAATCTACCTTATACCCTTTAATGTCACTGTAGCTGTCCATGATGTAGATGTGCTGAATACATGTAACTTTCCCCTGCTGATGGGCGTTGGGCTCTTATCCTTTGTCCATGGACTTCGAAGGCCCTCCCTCACCCACACGCATTCTTCTTGTCCCATCTCATTCTCCTCCTCTCAGGTCACACTAAGGCCATTACTTTTAGAATTTATGTTGTGGGTTCCTTCTCTGTTTCTTCATTGCATTGGCCTTTTGTCAGCAGGATTTCTCTTCTCCCTTCCACCAAATTACATATATTTTTCAAGGCCTGGCTTAAGTCCTACGTCCTGGGGCGCCTGGGTGGCTCAGTGGGTTAAGTCCTATGTCCTGATTTGAACATTCTTTCACCCCTAAAACCCTTAGTGGTTTCCCTATTCTCTGAAAGCTCTTTGTTCTCCCTGGTCAAGAATACCATACCAAGCACCCCCAAAATGTTCAATAGTTACCTTTCCATTAATCGACTTTTTTTTTTTTTTTTTTTAACTCTTAGAGGTTTTCCTAGGATTCCTAAAGGCTTATGTTGAAAAATTTTCCTACAAGAGCATAACCACTGATGACTGGAAGGATTTCCTGTATTCCTACTTTAAAGATAAGGTTGGTTTTATAAAGCTTTCTTATTTTCTATGCCCAGTATACCTGTGTTTACTGGCTATTTGTTAGGCTGACTTGAATTCCTTCATAGTAGTACTGGTTTAGAATTTAAGATTCAGCCTTTCATGGTACTTTTTCCTATGCAAAATGTGATCTCAACAATATGAACTAACGTGAATATTTTGGAAAGATCTGCAATAGTAGGTTTCAGAAATTTAGTTCTTGTATATAATTAAGTTTCCTGCTTTATTTAACAGAATAATGCTGATTAATATAAATTTATTTTAGGAAAGAGACTTAGAAGTTATCTTAACATGTCAGTGCAGGTAAAATTATAGATTTGAGGACCTAAAAGTCTGTTTTAGATAGTCACACCTCCCCCACCCCACCCCCAGTGGAAAAAGTTATTCCATAGCAACCTTGGTGTTCTTTGTGTTCACAGGTGGATCTTCTCAATCAAGTTGACTGGAATGCGTGGCTCTACTCTCCTGGAATGCCTCCTGTAAAACCCAAGTCAGTCCTTCCCGTTAATGCTTTCCTTCTCACTCTCCAGAATTCTTGGGCTCCTCAAGATACTCGACAGGGTTTGATGACTTCCTTGAGCTGTAACCAGTTACAGAGCAGACGTCGTAGGTGTTTGACCCTTAACCCTGAGGTCAAAAGAAACATTTCCATGAATTATAAATTCAGTTAATTGCAAATCATGATAGAATGCCTCCTTTCAGCTGAAGGATGGTGATACAGAGAAGATATTTTCCTTTCTTCCAACACCTCTGCAGTAAGAAATACAACCTGTAGAAGTGTAATGTCCATCGTTATGGCAGTGTTCTAAGATGTCAGCCTCATTTCCAGAAGAGGCGCGTTAGGCTTAGTGAGGTAAAGGTCTTCTGCCGGAGTTTGCACAGTAAGTAGTTAGGGTTGAGATTCAAACCCTGGCAGTCTTTACCCCTCCGCTCTACTGCCTTTGATGCTAAATGCCCCCCTTGAATCAGAGACCTAAACTCTGGTCCTCACGTGTCATGTGAGGATGCGAACTACCACACGTTCCAGCCAGGACCATACTATTCCCCCCACCGGCAGTACTCTTTGCCAGATCCTTCCAGTCTCAGCTCAAGAACCGCTTCCTCATGGAAGTACTCCTTGACCTCTCTGACCAACTCCGGTCCCCATTTAGGGTTTCCTGGTGCTGTGTATTCTTCATTGCTGTTACCATGTGGTAATTTTAATTTGTGTGATAAAGTCTTTCTCCTTCACGACACTGAAGCACCGTGAGAGCTGGGCTCATACCTGGTATTGCTCCCTGCTTTTCTTAGGATCTTGCCATAAGTAAGGGCTGCTTCCCTTCCCTGGGCTAATCCTTACCTAGTTCTTATTACAACAACAAGGAAGTTTCAGGACACCCAGAAAGAGATCAGCAAAGGTTTTGTATGGTTCTATTGTTCCTTATGAAATCAGTGCTAAGGAATGTTCTAGTTGAAGGTGATTTACTGCCTGAGCAATTTACTGCCTCTGATCCCATTTGGTCTTAGGGACAAACAAAAGGCTTTCTCTGCAGTCCACAGCCCGGCTACTTCGTGAAGATTAACTGGCAGCTACTTCAAAGGAGGGCACTGCTTTAACTGGCTAATAATCTCCCCTAGGGCTCAAACTCTCTTTCAGAGGTGCAGAGGCAACTTCTAATCAAAACTCATTTCATTTAGGCCCACAGGGGCAGGTACCCCCACTGTTCTCTAATAGAAACATTTCACAGCAAGCAAGCATCATTTATGCACAAAAGGGATGTTTTGCAAGAATTTTTGTACCTTATACAGTCTCTTCCACTGTTGTTGCAAAACAGAGGATTTATTTTCTAAGTTGAGAACACACAGATTTTAGTGCCATTTACTTTGCTTAATGGTCAGAGTTTGTTATTTCCACTTTCTTCTGAAAAGAGAGGAATAAAATCATCACATGATGACTCAGAGTCTCCCAAGGGTCTCCCATGACACCATCATTTCCCTGGTGTCTAGAACAGTGCCTGCCACATAGGCGCTCGCAGATTTGTTGGATGATTAAAAAGTTGGAAGATAGTTGGAACAACAGAATGTAAAATCCATGAAAACAAGGACTTTGTGTTGTCATGAGCCCCTAGAACTGTGCCTGGCACACAGCAAACCCTAAACGTGCCCACCTGGGTCCCAGCACCTTCAGCGGATGCTGCTGAAGCATTTGACCGTCTTCACTGAGGTGGTGAGGTTTTCTCTCTGGAGGATAATCAGGTGTTTCATTAATCTGGTAACCACTTGGATTTCCAGGTTCTCCGATGACATCAGTATATTGAAGTCAGGTAGAAGGTGTCCTGTTTCCAACAGTCGGGAGTTCCTGGTCGACCTTTCCTTTCCTTTCTCTCTCACTCTCTCTTTCCTTCTGACTCCTTTCTTTTCTCTGTTTATTTTTATTTATTTGAGAGAAAGAGTGAGTGAGAGAGAGAGCATATGAGCAGGGGGGAGGGGCAGAGGCAAAGGAAGAAGCAGGCTCCCTGCTGAGCAGGGAGCCCAAGGCAGGGCTGGATCCAAGGACCCCAGGATCATGACTTGAGCTGAAGGCAGACACTTAACTGACTAAGCCACCCAGGCACCTCCTTGAGCTTTATTTAAGAACTTTGAGGGGCACCTGGGGTGGCTCAGTCAGTTAAGCATCTGCCTTCCGCTCAGGTCATGATCTCAGGGTCCTAGGATCTAGCCCTGCTTGGAGCTCCCTGCACAGCAGGGAGTCTACTTCTGCCCCGCCCCCTTCCCATGCAGTCTCTCTTGGACTCTCACTCTCTCTCTCAAATGAATAAATAAAGTCTTTTAAAAAAAAACTTTGAAAGTTAAGTATGTTCTGTAACTTTAACATTACATTTATGGAAAAGCATGTACATTTTTATGAAGCTGAATCTCTGGTATTTTTTCATTTTCAGTTATGATATGACTCTCACAAATGCCTGCCTTGCCTTAAGTCAACGGTGGATGACTGTGAGTACTAATGTGTGATTTTGATCCCTTTTTGAGTTGTACAAATATGTCTCTACTCAGGAAGGCGGTGGCGGGGATGGGAGCGGGTGAATACTTGATTCACAAACTCAAGTATTTGGAAAGGTCACTCATAAGTCAAGTTTGTCTGAAGAGGTAGTATACCAGCCCTCAGTGTGTAAAGTTAAGTTTGCCCAGGGGAGCAAATAGATATTGGTGGTATTAGTTCTCATTTTCTTGCTTCTTTTCAAGTCTTAAAAAAGGTATTGAGAAATATTTGCCTGTTCTCTTGCTGCTTTTTCTCATCAGTCATTTGTAAGCTACTGCTTCAGATAGCCCTTACCCATACAGGTGAATCTAAAATGATCTTAGGTGAGCGCTGGTGTCACCTGGGAGGGAAGAACAAGGGCACTTCGGTTCTATCCACCAGTATTAGTGTTGACCGCTATGGAACCTCCTAGAAAGAGCTGCTTTGTGCATTTCCTGAAATAGAACCCTTAGAAACCAGAATGCAGATGTGCCCTAGGTAATGCTTTGGGGAAAAATAGTGGAAGATGTATGAATAACCCTTGTAGGGGAAGAAAAGGAATTTTCCTCATACCCTCCGAGTTCTTAGCGGAGACCTCTGTAAGAAAAGGCAGATTAACAGGAGAAAAACAAATGTATCCGTGTGTCTACCTCATGCATACATGGGAGGGACCCACGGAAAAATGAGTAACTCAGAGGTGGCTCAGAATTCAGGATTAAATACCATTTCGGTAGGAAAAGAGAAGGCCTTTTAGGCGAAAATAAAGAATTTTTAGGAAAGATAAATGGGCCCTTAGAAGACTAGGTAAGTATTGGGACAAAGTTTGTCTGGGTGTGGTGTCAGCTTTTTTTTTGTTCCTTTCCCGTGATAAGAGTCAATCTTGCCTGATTGATGAAACTCCCAGGGGAGGGGATCTAAGACAATTGGGTTCCTTTTGGAAAATCTGTCTTTAGGTAGCTGTGTGTTGTTGGGGGAAACCTCTCCTTGCCATTCCTGTTTTTCAAGAGCCTGCGGCTAAAAGAATCGGTGTATTTGGGGCTGGCATATTCTGCTAGTCTTCATGCTGTTACTGCAACAAATTTAGATGTTGCCTTTTGACACTTACCCCTAAAGTTTAGAGATAAATAACGATACTAAACAGGAAGTGGTGCGTAGCATGGAAACGACCCAGAGGAAGTAACAAGAGGTCACCAGAAAGAGCCAATACTTGCACCTGGTTTGGGGGGTGGGGGTTGGCCTGAAGTGCACGGAGGTTGGCTGCAGCATGGAGGAGAGCTTTGTCTAGAAGAGGGTAGTTCAGCTAGGACTGAGCATGGTTTGGGCATGGAGGAGGTAGAGGAGGCCATTCTGGGTGGGAGGGACACAGTTCAAACAGGTTTATTTTTTTTAAGCAGCCACAAAACATGGAGCCTAGGTGGAGAGGTAAGTTCAGTCTGGTTAGGGTTTAGAGTCTGTTCTGGTCATCTCTCAACCCTCCTCCCCGCTTCTGACCTGGGGCCATCACCATACCCACTTTCATTAAATTCCATCGAGTTTCAGGAAGATAGTGTTATTCCATTCCTTCAAGCCTTCCACAGTGCTGGCCTCTCTGCTCCCTCCCACCCCAGGCTAAGTAAGGTTTCCTTCCTTACCTCCCATAGAATCCCGTAAATAGCCCCATCACACCATTTCTGGCTTTTTTGTTGCTATCATTAAAGTACTCTTATCAGATTGGAACAAATCAGTGAGCCAGTTCAGTTAACCAGTTAGTTAACTGAAAAAATTGGTTAAAGAAGGATGTCATAAAGACTGATCATAAGGAAGACATTTTATTGTAACTGAAAACATGAATTACTCAGAGTTTGACTATGGGGCCAGAGCTGTATGTCAGCGGCATAAACTAAATTCTTGATGCACCTGTAACTTCCAATTTTAGTTTCCTTAAGTGGAAATAACAATGCGTATCCCTTTCTAGATTTTTCTGTTGTTATTCTCGTCTTTTTTACAAGCATCTTGTCCATAAATTCTGGAGCAACATTTTTTGTTGTACAGCAGTTTTTAAGTTAAAGTGGACTTAGGTTTTCCAGAGCGATAAACAATCTTTATAGAAATTTATTTTTCTTTTGGCTTTCCTCTTTCACGAGTTTATGTTATTTAATAAGATTTCCTGATTACAACTATGGCTGACATCAACACTTTGGGAAACAATTCTAGCTGATGTGATTAACGCCTAGATCAACAGGAGAGAGAAGAGCACAGGTACTGGGGGTTGGTCCCCCCAGTCTGAGCATAGGATGTGCCCCGGACAGGAGTCCATTAATTTTACATACACAGAGGGCAAAGAGTATTGGTTAAGCTAACGAGTGGTTTAGTGGAGCTCATTTTAAGGAAGGTTTTACTATATTTGTATCTTTTACCGCACTGTTTGCATCTGTTTCTTTCACCAGGCCATAAGCTCCTTGAGAGCAGAAATTGTTTTTATTCACGTCTATATCCCTGGGGCCATCCACATTTACTCACTGTTGGATAAATACATGAATTCATAGAGGGAAAACAATGTTGGAAAGATAAATTAGTTCCCTGTTATAGAGGCTCTGGATTGTCAAGCGAGGGAATGTGACCCATAATCTGTAAACAGCAGAGGGTCCCTGAAGGTTTTTGAATTGCAGACGAAATGACAGAGAGTTGTTTACTGCGACCGTTAGTCTAGTTGTGTAATATACAGGCTCAGCTGAGAGGGGCAAGTTAGAGTCAGTAAGGCTAGCTGGTAGTTCGGATGAAGACAGTAGCTCAGATTGGAAGGCTTGAGGGGTTTGAACTAGAACAGTGCGGGAGGAAACCGAAAGAGTGGGAAGATTTCTAAGGTTTGATTTTAAATACCTAGTTAAGAGCTTGAAAACTGATCCAATGGGAGATAAAGAAAGAGGCATAGAAAGCTCTGGGTTTTGAGAACTCTCTGACAGCCAGAAGAAGGGAGAAAAATCAGGAGTAAGACCAATCAGGAAAATGGAACCAGAAACCCCAGGGAACAGATCCTTTAAAATAAAATATAAACATCTTTCTGAAGATTCTTACAACATCATAACAAAGTCAGGATATTACTAACTTTTTAGATCTAGGTCAGGATCTTTTTGAGTGGGGTAGAGAATATCTAGGCCGCTATCTCCACCCCCCACCCCAGGCAGGCTAGTCATGCACGTCTGCATGTGCACGGTCAGTACCTGGCCGGGAGAGGTAGGCTTCCTGCGTTCAGTGTCATAACCACAGGGACCAGAGGTGTTAAGTGATGATTAGAGGAGGGATTTAATTATGTACGACAAATCATTTAGGAAGGCTTGATCCCTATGCAGGGAGAGAAATCTGGTAACACCTCTTGCCACAGATCATGCTTTGCTATTCTTCCTGTGTCTCGAATCTCGTGTTCGGTGTAGTTCACAGACGTATCATTGGAAAAAAGCGAAAGAGAGATCCAAGGGACACTGGGTCTTTTAACAACAGTGTGATGTGTTAGGACCTCAGTTTTCATTTCAAAAATGTATTCCAGCCCGCCTGGTAGAACTGCTCCTGATCTCTGCTCAGAAACTCCTTGTAGGCTCAGCGGTCAAGGTGAAGGACTGTAAATAGGGCAGTGTCAGTAGGCGCGGGCAGTGTTAGGGACAGACTGAGGACTCGCTGTCGTCTCCGGAGTCACCAGTGATTACAGCAAGTCCTCTCGTTGCCTTGTGTGATCGCCCAGTTGGTTTTCTCATACTAAGTAAAAGCAAACAGAAAAAATACACATCACCTGTTTGAAGGTGTAAAAATCAACTGTAAAACAAAAGCCTGCGTACCCACCTCCAACCTGAGAAAGAAAACCTCACCGGGACTGTTGGAGCGCCGCTCCCCACCTCATCCGCTCTCTGCCACCTTGCCTTCCCAAGAGGGTAACCGTTACCTTGAACTTGGGCTTATCACTCTACTGCTTTTCATGTTTTTACCACTTATGATAGGTCTGTAATAGATAGTTTAAATTTGCACGGTTTTTTTTTTAAGATTTTATTTATTTATTTGTCAGAGAGAGAGAGAGAGCGAGAGCGAGCACAGGCAGACAGAGTGGCAGGCAGAGACAGAGAGAGAAGCAGGCTCCCTGCCGAGCAAGGAGCCCGATGTGGGACTCAATCCCAGGACGATGGAATCATGACCTGAGCCGAAGGCAGCTGCTTAACCAACTGAGCCACGCAGGCGTCCCTAAATTTGCACGTTTTTGAGCAGAGAATAAGATCTGTAAGTTTTGACACTAAGGTATGGTTTCCCAGTGGGATAGAAAGGGGAGGAAGGTGTAAAATCATATTTCTTTACAAGAATATATATTTATACATTAAGTTTTCTGGAAGGATATACAAGGAACTATTAATATTGGTTACTGAGGAAAGACGGAGCAAAAACAAAGGAATTTTTCATTCGGCCCTCTTTGATTTTTAAAACACTGCATATATTTCTTTTCAACTTAAAAAAAAAAAAACTAGTTTATGTAGAAGACAGTGGGGGGCGGGGTTCCTCAAAAAGTTAAAAATAGAACAACCCTATGATCCAGTAATCACACTATTTAGTATTTACCCAAAAATAACAAAGACACTAATTCAAAGGGATACATGCACCCCTATGTTTATAGCAGCATTGTTTATAATAGCCAAACTATGGAAGCAACTCAAGTGTCCATCGACAGATGAATGGATAAGGAATATCTACAATGGTATATATCTATAATGGACTATTATCAGCCATAAAAAAGGAATGAAATCTTCTCATTTGCAAGGACATGGATGGAGCTAGAATGTATAATGCTCAGTGAAATAAGTCAGAGAAAGACAAATATCGTACAATCTCACTCCTATGTGGAGTACAAGAAATGAATGAGCAAAGGAAAAAAGAGAGTGAGTGAGACAACTGAAGAAACAGACTCTCAACTAGAGAGAACAAACTGATGACTGGGGGTGGCCAGGAGGATGGATGAAACAGGTGATGGGGATTAAGGAGTGCACTTGTCCCATTGAGCACTGGGTGATAAATGGAAGTGTTGAATCTCTATTGTACACCTAAAACTAGTATGACAGTATATATTAACTATACTGGAATTAAAATTAAAAATAATAAAAGGAAACCCTAGTTTAAAAGAATTTAAAGCTGGTTTTAAAGATTTAAAAATACTTACTTTGATAAGCTTTATTTAATATTTCTTAATCATATCCTCCAATGGCAGTGAGTCCTATATAGTAAAGTACAGACCAACTTTTCTTTTTCTTAGATGATTTCCAAGACTACCTGGGAAAAACAGAATGTGTGGGGATGGAGGGAAACCTCCGTTTGTGGTCTTACCAGTTCATTAGTGTGATATTTAAGAGAATGCGCAATTTGATCCTTTACCCAGATTTTTTAATTGGCCTATTAATTAGTTGATATGCTTTTGTAATGTTTTCTTTACTTTGAAAATCCATGTATCTGGAATGGTACAAAGGATGTCAGAAGTTTCTTCCACTTTTACTAGTAATAGTCTAATTTCTCTTAGGTAATACAGATTGTAGGAATCATGTCAGCTCTTTAAGTTATAGTAACATCATCTCAAAACTATTGAAATAGCTAAGGCTGAAATATATTTTTCACCATCTTAGGCGTCCTTGTATTTGTCTTTTTCTTAATCTTTACTTTTATGTCTGATAAGCCAATAAATATTAAATGTACATGAATGGAAATAACCAGGTAACATTTATTGTAGGCCAAAGAAGAGGATTTAAATTCCTTCACCCCAGCAGACCTGAAGGATCTCTCTTCTCATCAGTTGAATGAATTTTTAGCACAGATGCTCCAGAGAGTAAGTACGGGTTCAAAACATGAGAAATTACAACGGGCGTAACAAAAGCACAGCATTTATGTCAAGCCCAATTTGGGGGAAAAAAAATGTTAATGTGAAAACTAATGGAAAAAAATAACCTTTAAATCTCATTCATTTAAAGACATTGGTTGAATGCTTATTATGTTTAGTGTTGATGAGAATATGAAAATATGCAAGAAAGAAATACACCACATCCTCAAAAAACTTATAATCTAGCAGGAAAGATCACACATACAAAATTTGGCAATAAAAGGAGGCATATTTTAGGTACCAGTTGAGAAAAGCTGAGTCCATGAAGGAGAATTCCCTTCCAAGTGGCATTGTCAAGGGAAGGTTTTGTGGGAGTGGGGCCTGCTTTGCCCAATATTAGCAGAGGTCTCAGGGAGTCACAAGCCTCAGTGTTGCGGAAGTTAATGAAGATAATTCTAGAACGGCTAGTGGGATCAGATGGGATGAATCTTGAATGCTAAGCTAAAAATCTTGGGTTTTGTTTTAGTAGGTGGTAGAGTAGGAAAATAGCTAACATTTTTAACAGGAAAGTCATTTGATGAGAGGGTGGGTTATCAAAGAGTCCTCGGGTAGATCAACATGAAGAATGTGGGTGGAGAAATTCTTCGGGAGACTTGGAGAACACGTTGTGAGGGGGAAGGGCGGGGTGGAAGAAAAGGAGGGAATAGGCCAGATGAGCAGAGTTGAAGGGTGAAAGCATGTGATTTGTGACTGACTGGATTTGGCGGTTAACAGGGAGGAATCCAAGCAGATTTTAAGGTTTCAAACCCAGATAATTAAAAGAATATGTGAAATGGGAAGGAGAGGCTACATTTTGAGAGGGAGGAAATGACGGGGTCTTTACCGTTACACTGAGATGCGCTCTTGGGCCTGAGGACCTCGAGAGGGGTAGAGAAGACTGGACAGACTTTCCTATGGAAGCAACACAAAAGGAAGAGTAGGATTTAAGGCAACAGGGGCTTTGCAAGAATCCATTTTTAGGGCATCAAGTCACCGAGGTTTCATAAATGTCTGCAGCACCTGACGGGATGTCTCCAGAAGAGGCGTGGCAAAAATTAGTGAAAGTTGGGGGTCTAGGAGGTGACCTCAACCGGTGGACCTACCAGGGTGGACTTGGAGTTTAGCTGAGGGCAAAGGATTTGGGAAGGATCTAGCTCTCCCAGCAAAGATGCTTCCCCGAGCGTGGGGTGAGTTTCGTAGGATGGGTTGTGCTGGGAGAGGACAGTGGCCACCTGCCCAGCAGCCCCTCAGCCTCCCTGCTTATCCGGACTGAGCTGCCCTTCTTTCCTCACCAGACTTGCTCCACCTGTTAGCATGGGTTAAGATGGGCACGGGGGGGGGGGGGCTGTGAACCCCCTGCCATTGTATACAGACATTTGTACAGTAAATCTCTCTCTTTTTCCTGAGGAAAGGGTCCATACTACTCATCAGGTTTTCAAAGGGGTCTGTAATAGAAAAGTTCTAAAAACTGCCTGGATTTTGTTTTGTAGGGATAGAGATCATGCAAAAGGGATTTCAGAGGAAATAAGCAAAGATAAAGCTGAGGGCAATGGGGCACCTGGGTGGCTCAGTGGGTTAAGCCTCTGCCTTCGGCTCAGGTCATGATCTCAGGGTCCTGGGATCAAGCCCCACATCCGGCTCTCTGCTCATCGGGGAGCCTGCCCCCCGCCCCGCCGCCTGCCTCTCTGACTACTTGTGATCTCTGTCTGTCAAATAAATAAACAAAATCTTAAAAAAAAAAAAGAAAAAAGCTGAGGGCAATCAGTGAGGAAAGAGTTAAGGGACTGTGGTTTAACATGGAGAGTGGAATAAATTTAAGATCTATAAGGTATAAGGAAGAACCTGAAAGACTCTGGAAAGGGTTAGAAAGTTAGTGTTCATATATGCCAAAAAGTCTGAGGAGAGTAATTCTCATCTAATTCTCTGTGTATCTCACCAGTTAAGTTATCCCTTTGTTCCCAGCAGAATGTCCTTATCCAGAATAAGTTTGCCCAAAATTTACTGTAGTGTGCATTTGTTTCTTTTCTTTTTATCTGATTTATTTCTATATTATAAAATATTTAGGGTTTTAATCTGGCTAAGAATTTCTCTCCAGCTCCTTTCTTCCAAGGAATCCTGTTGAAATGATACATCGTACTTCTTTATTTTGCTCTTAGGCGCCTCTTCCATTGGGGCACATAAAGCGAATGCAAGAGGTGTACAACTTGAATGCCATTAACAATTCTGAAATACGATTCAGGTACATCATTTTAACTTGTCTCTGTGGAAGAAAGTAGAAACTAGTTTAAAAGGTGGAGAAAGGGAAAGCGGTCTGAGACATACATCAGTTTGAAGAAATCCTTGTGAAATTTACTGCACTTGTATAAATAATGATAGCGGTCTTTGAGGAATAGTTGCGCTCTCTGTAAGATGATAGTATTAATTTTTTATTAGAATTTGTTGTAAGCTTCTCTTGCCTTATCAAAAAAAAAAAAAAAAAGAATTAGGAATCCCTAATTCTTAAATTAAATAGGTAATAGGCATTCTTCCACAACTAGCCAAGTGAACTCTGATATGGGAATAGTTAGGAATCTCTAATTTTGTTATGTGGTTAATCTTTCTTAATTCTGATTTGCAGTGTGAGTCTTAAACCTAAGTTTAATTCCTTCAGAAACTGTATAGATAAGGTACATGAGCACCGACATAATCTAAACCTTTTTAAAAACATGTAGTCTCTTGCAAGAACAAACTCCTTTTCACTTCTCCAGTTACTGAATTATATATACGAGGACTTGAGATTCTCAGAATAAAGACATAATGTAAAGTGGTTGTAAGCATAACTAGAATGGGATTATTCGTCATTACAAAAGTAATCTTCAGATATGCCTGTATATCCTGCCCCTTCCTCCTCGTTTCCTACCCCACACCCCCCAAAAACCCTCTCTCCAGATGGTTACGGCTCTGCATTCAATCGAAATGGGAGGAAGCAATTCCTTTGGCTCTCAAAATGGCGACTGAGCAAGGGCGAATGAAGTTTACGCGGCCTCTATTCAAGTAAGAACCAGCTCATCCTGTGCTTTGAATTTAGATCAGGAACTGGGGGGGATGACCACATGGGGTGGCTCAGTGGGCTAAGCTTCTGTCTCTTGATTTCGGCTCAGGTCATGGTCTCAGGGCGGTTAGATCCAGCCCCACAGCGGGCTCTGCGCTCAGCTCGGAGTCTGCTTAGGATTCTCTCCTTCTCCCTCTGCCCCTCCCCCCCCTTACAAAAGAAGGAATGGGGAAGAACAATCTTAGATGCTTGTCCTGTTGCTAAAATGCTTTGTAAAACACCATCTAAAAATAATATTTTTAGTATATGTGCTGCCGAAGCGAGCACTAAAAATAATATTTTTAAATTTGTTAGAGATTATAGGTATAATTTTGGAATAGGAATGAACAGTTCTAAATATTTAAAATTTGAAGTAATTTCATTAGCTTTTTTAGAAACGTCACCTATGAATTACCTATTATGGGCCAAATTGGTTTAGACACTCGTGAAAAAGAAAGAAATAGAAAACAATCTTAGGTCCCCAGAAAGATCTTTAAAAGCAAGTAGGAGATAATTGGTGGGTAGGCACAGACACAAAAGAGTCTGAAGTTATTTAAATGTTATAAGAAATGAGCCTTTGGTAAGGCCAAACCTTTTTGATTCAAATGCTGCAATGAGTTGGAAGAGTAAGTTGCTTGACGTATAAGGAAGCAATGCTTTGGTAGATGGGAAACAAGTTGTATCTTGGCTGCAAGACAGAATTTCAAAATATCTTGGTGAAGTTATTTTGACTATGGATTTAGCAGGAATTCTGAGAAATACAGAACCATGATATATATAGTCATGATTAATCTTTCCATTTACTTCACAAGTATAATAAAGTTATACTTGCCAAATAAAACACTACTTGCCAAAATCAGTCATTATCTGTCTTTCTTCCCCCGCCAGGGACCTTGCTGCCTTTGACAAAAGCCATCATCAGGCGGTGCGCACCTACCAAGAGCACAAAGCAAGTATGCACCCCGTGACCGCCATGCTGGTGGGGAAAGACTTAAAAGTGGATTAAAGACCTACCAACTGCTGATTTCAGATAGTTCTCTTTTTTAAACCGAATTCATGAAGAAATATACAAGTTCAGCTCATATTGTAACTAAAAATGTTTTTTGTTCTGGCTTTTTATTGTTTTGTCAGTGATTTTCATAAATAAAGCTGAGCTACCTTCCCCCCGACACCCTCACCGGGGCCATGTTCTTTGTAAAGTGCATTTTAGCAAAGTTTAACCTTTTAATTTATAAATGTAGAAGTTTTCATTACTTACATATTTATTTTTCCCAGCATGATCACAAGAGTGTCAGCATAGTATTTACCTGGTATTTTAAGTTCTTTAAGTTCTTTAATTTTAAGTTCTTTTAATTATTTAAGTTCTTTTATTTTAAGTATTTTAAGTTCTGCCACATGCCAAAAATTCAACATGACGAGAGTTTTGCTTTTTTTTTAAAGTTTCAATATTCAAATTATTTAGAATTTACATACACTGACCCTGAAACTCATCTTCTAGTATTATTATTATTTTTTAAAGATTTTATTTATTTATTTGACAGACAGATCACAAGTAGGTGGAGAGGCAGGCAGAGAGAGAGAGGAGGAAGCAGGCTCCCCACTGAGCAGACAGCCCAATGCGGGGCTTGATCCCAGGAGCCCCGGATCATGACCCGAGCCGAAGGCAGAGGCTTTAACCCACTGAACCACCCAGGTGCCCCGAGAGGTTTGCCTTTTAAACAAGATGAGCACTCAGTTGGATTTGCTCACCCAGGTACTCAGTGGGCATGGCCTAAGTGCGCTTTCTAAAATGTATAAACTCAGGGTGACTGGATGGCTCAGATGGTTAAGAATCTGCCTTGGGCTCAGGTCATGATCCCAGCATCCTGGGATGGAGCCCCACATCAGGCTCCTGGCTCAGCAGGGAGTCTACTTCTCCCTCTCCCTCTGCCTCTCCCCCTGCTCATGCTCTCTATCACTCTGTCTCAAATAAATAAAATCCTTTAAAATGTATAAACTCTCTGGGGAACATTGTGATCCCCACCCCCAGATCCACCCGTGTCCCCACTGGACTTGTCCTGCCCTCCTGTCCGTCAGGGTCAGATGGTGACCCCAAGCCCCAGGACTTCCCATCAGTCCCTCTGATACTCTCCTGTCTAACCTGATTCATCTCCTTAATGGGCACCAAACATCCTTCACCCATGTAGTGCGTACAGCACACAGAAGGCAATAATACAATGATTATATCTATTATATACACGTATAATGCATACTGGGAATAATAGGACGACTTGAACCAAATAAGACAGTAACAAAGCATCCTGTGAGTACAATGTAGTACCCCAGGACACCTCAGCACACAGCCTGGGAACCACAGTTGTATTAGGATTCTTTGACTCTAAGTGACAAAACCCAAATGATTAGAAATCAGAAAAGGAAAAGGGAGGATTAAAGATACAGGGGAGGGGCAGGTTGTCAGAACCTATGGGCAGACGGAAGAGGGCTGACACCCAGAACTGTCAAGCGAGCAACACTCTCTTGTCTCTCATTTCTGCTTCTCTCTTCCATACTGTGGAGTCTGGCTACCCTTCAGCTTTGTTGCTGTAAACAGTTCTTATCCCTCGGGAAGACTGTCTCGATACCCGATTCCCAGAGGTGGGACTCAGCTTGAGTCCACCCCTGACCAAATAACCTTTAGCAAAAGAATGGTGTCTTAGAATGTAAGCATGGGTGGGGTTTCATTAAATACACAAAAGGAGAGCCAGTGCAGTGACAGAAGTCTTAAAATAGGAGCAAACACCCCAAAAGTGGGGCAGGTCTCAAAGACACAGATTCCTGTCCATCCCCGTAATCCTGAGCTACTCCCATGCTCACTGTCCCTGGCCGTTCTCTCCTGGACACATCTACACCGCAGTGGTTCTGTTTCTCAACGCTCTGTTCTCACTTGTCTTCCATGGCAAGAAGACCACAGGCGAGAGTTCAGCTCACATCCCTGATGTATAATCAAGTTCTACGTGATTAGACTTCAGCCAACCCATGGACTCAGATGATGCTTTTGAAGGCTTCCCTGGCCCCAAAAGCTTTTCCCGCACTCTGGGCTAATGTCATGTTCCAGTGATCACTGACGAATGAGCCAGGAAGTCAACCGGGGCCAGGCCCCTGCAAGGGTGGCAGTGAAGGAGGCTGTGAAGAAGGTAGAGGGCACTAGAGACACATATCAGCACAGGTTTCCCCGGGGCAAGCTCAGTGGAGTCCTCATTTAGACAACTTCAGCTACTAAGCATATCATGAATGTCTTCGTGCCAGGCTGGGATGTACACATAATTTCTGGGTGAACAAAGAGAAATAATTTCTATATAGGGCTAAAGAGCAAATATGCTAAAGCAACCTGGGTAAGGGGCACTTAATCCAACTAAAGGGTTTAGGGAGTGCGTCCTGGGGAAGAGAAGGCCTACACTGAGGCTTACGAGATAAGAAAGACCTAGCTAAGCAAAGGAAGTTGGAAGTGTGTTCCAGATGGATAAAGGGTAACAGAAGTACGGGTATAGGTATATACACAATGTCTAGGGCATGAACTTGGAATCTTCAAACTCACACCTCTGGGAGGTAGTAGCATCTGGAGGCTTCTTCCTTCACATGTCTGATGTCTGGCCTAAGATTATGCGAAAGCTGGGCTCAGCTGAGACTGGCCTGTGGAATGCCCAAGTAGTTTGGGTTTTCTCACAGCACAGTGGATACTTCGACATCTTATTAATCTTCTCTATGAGTGGATCCATCACCCGAGAGTAGCACCGTGAAGGCAGAGAATGTTTCATTCCCTAGCACCTAGCAGAGTGCTTGGGATATAACAGGTGTTTGAGAACTAGTTGTTGGCTGAGTGCATGGAGGAGGGTAGAAAGTTGAGCTTCACATCTAAGGTCCTCGGTTTTCTCAGAGAGGTAAGAGGTAAGGTCCTCCTCTGAAAATTAGAGGAGGTGGATGTTGAGAAGCAGGGTGAATGTTCTGGAAACTTGCTGAGGGAGAGGGGCAAGAAGTAAGACAGTGCCGTGATGTACACCATCATATAACTTTCTGTAGCAGAACCTTCCACCAGGGTAAACAGATACCAGTTTGTTGTGATGGCCCAGGGGTTGAGTTTTACTCAGTGCAGGCATAGGTTTAGGGTTATAAAAGGATTTCAAAGTGCTCAGGAGAGAGTGGCCCAGGTAAACAACTAGGACACCAGCTTCCTAGGAATAAAAGTGAGGAAGCTTTTGGGAAATGGAGTGAAGAAAGGAGGAGCCAACCAGAGGTCAGGTCCAAGGGCAAAGATGACTGAAGGAAGGGGAGAACCAGAAGGCTAGAAGGTCATAGTCAGAAGATAGGGTATTGGAATTTAAGATCTCTTAGGTGCATCAAATTCAAGTGGTGACAAATTCCAGAGTGTGGTCAGGATATGGGTGACTGAAATGCAAGTTTCAAGAAGGGGTAGCTTGCTCTTTGTACGCTTCTCAGGAGGCTGTCAGGGAAAGAGAGATTCTGGGTGTTGGTGTTTACTGTGAACAACCATGTCTCTATTCCCAGCACAAGTCAGTTTTAGTGGAAACACGCGCCAAGATCTTTCTGTTGCACTAATCCAATCTCTAGAAGCTGGCTTATTACTAAAATGCTGCTTAGTTACAACAGGGCCCACATTTCTTTGATTCCTTTTTCATGCTTTTCAGAGTTCCTTAATCTACGAGTAATGAATTGGGTGCAGGGAGCAGTTAACGTCTGAAGATGCTTAACTGGATTAGGGATATCCATGTACCAAGATGAAAGAACATTTAGAAGGCAGTATAGGTATACAGAGCATTGGAGTGCAAATAATAGTAATCACAAACACTTCTGGAACATTCCCAAGGCACCGTGTGCTGCACTAAGGGCTTTACATATACACACTCACTTAATCCTTCCTAAAGCCCTTTGAAATAGGTGCTATCATTATCTCCAGCTTAGAGATGAAGAAACTGAGACCCCCAAGAAATCAAATAACCTGCCCAGAGGTCACACAGCTAGTAAATGGCAGAGCCAGAACTGGGTCCCAAGGAGATACTACAAATACAGCACTGAGGCAGTCTACCTCTTCCCTTTTGAAGAAGAAACAGAGGCTAATTAATAACTTCACTTAGCTCCAAGCTAAGAAATAGTGGAGTGGAATAGTGGAGCTGGAGTCCCACCCAAGGCTGTGTGAGCTGTTAACTCCAAGCCATAATAGCTCACTCATCCAGATGGTGACCTTTCCTTGTGAGAATGATCTCTGACTTTTGCAGTCTCCCTTTGTGGAGGGACAGCTTTAGAAAACCTTGGTGGTGACAGGGAGTCGTTGCTCAACACATATTTGTGGAATAAACAAAAAAGTGAAGATTACCACACTCCCTGGTGTCACAGTGGACCAGAAGGTGCATTTTACAGTTGAGTAATTCCAGATAAAAACAGGAACATGGTGTTTATAAGCTGCCCTCAGTGGAGAACACAGAAGCCAGGGGAGGGAGAAATTGGGGGCCCTGAGGAGAGGGGCACCCAGCAAGTGCCAGCAGGCACTGGCACCCCCAGCACGGGAGAAGCCAGGGCTTTGTGTGAGCAGGGCTGCCCTGCTTGGCCTCTCCTGCCTGGAGCTCAGCTGTGAAAACTTAAAGGGACACTGGTATGGCCCTCAATAAATATTTGTCCAATGTGTGAATGAGTAAAGGCAAGAGAGGGGCGTGTTCTGGAAGTTCATCCCTTTCTTCCCGGCCAACCACACCTCCGCAGTCACTCCCAGATAAAACTCGCCCTGCCCGGCAGCCGCCACAGGCAGAGGAACTGGTGTCAGGGTCCCCTTGGGACGCAGAGCCATGCCCAGGTACACGGTGCACGTGCGCGGAGAATGGCTGGCCGTGCCCTGCCGGGACGCGCAGCTCACCATCGGCTGGCTAGGCCGTGAGGCTGTTAGGAGGTACATCAAGAATAAGCCGGACAATGGTGGCTTTGCCTCAGTGGATGATGTGCACTTCCTCGTGCGCCGGTGCAAGGGCCTGGGCCTGCTGGACCACGAGGACCTGCTGGAGGTGGCCCTGGAGGACAACGAGTTCGTGGAAGTGGGTGAGTGGCCGAGTCCATGCGTGCCCGGGAAGGAGGCTCGGCGGCCACCCCTGGGCAGGTGTGGTGGGCTGCGGGCAGGCACATGCCTGGGAGAGGGGAGGCTTCCCCATTCACCTGTTACAGCAAGGCCACAGACCCTGAAACGAGCTGACTTCCCTTGCCCCTGGTATGCCACAGAGGCTGCATTCGAGGGGGATGGGGGTGCAGGTGAGAGCTTGAACGGCCGTTTAAACCCTGCCCACACCTGATGCCTACATCTCTACCTTTTCCTCTCCTCCTTGGAAAAGATGCTAAGAGTACTTGAAAGCCCGTGAGGTTGTTCTAAAGCAGCCATTTCTATAGAGGTGAGAGGCAGTGGAAGAGCGGTCGCCTGGTTTGCCAGCTACGCTGAGCGCGCCTCTCCCTTACCACCTATAAAGGAGCCTCTCTGATATTCTCGTTTCAGTCATAGAAGGCGATGCCATGTCTCCGGACTTCATCCCATCACAACCAGAAGGAGTTTACCTGTATCCTTCCCTGCAGGCTGGCTGGTCTGCTCTGGGGGGTACTCCCACCCGGAATGGGACTGGGGCTTTCTCACACTCCCCGGTGTTTTCCTTTACCTGGCTTCAGATACAGCAAGTACCGAGAGCCTGAAAAGGTAAGCTTCAAGCCAACACTCTTTTTGTAAAGAAAATGAAGTCGCGCTCGTTTCTGGAGGGTTGGGGCCCGCAGAATTTATGACCAAACGCTATCAGTTAGGACAGGGCTTTATCCTGCTCTGTGAAGTTAGGAAAAGGTATTATGCTTATTTCTTGCTTTCTTTACTCAGCCTCTTCTAGACCAAGCTTTTTCACTAGCACATTAATGTTTCAGAGCAGAAATAAAATCTCTTGAGTGTCAAACTTCAGTTCTGCTTGGGGCTTCCCTATTCTCTTGGTCAAGCAGCCCAGTTGCTCAAGCTCACCGAGGTCCCCTTCTTTTGTGTAGTACATTGCCTTAGATGGGGACAGCCTGACCACAGAGGATCTGGTCAACTTGGGGAAAGGACGCTACAAAATAAAGGTACCAGGGAGGGTGGGAGGGATGTCCTCTGACCTTTTTCACTGCATATGGGAGCCTTCAACGTGCTCAGCTTTGACCAATGTTTTCCTAGCTCACCCCAACTGCTGAAAAGAAGGTGCAAAAATCCAGGGAAGTCATAGATAGCATCGTGAAAGAAAAAACTGGTATCTTTTTCTCTTTGTGTATACAATTCTTTTTATTGACTTAAAAAAATGACCTGCATCTAATGGTACCATGTCTGTTTGTTGTTGTTTTTTTTTTTTCCCCTAGTTGTTTATGGTATAACTACAGGTTTTGGGAAATTTGCCAGAACTGTAATTCCTGTCAATAAGCTAGAGTAAGTCTGATCCCCCTTCCCCCCAGCAAACGTACATTCACATGCCACCTGTCCCCATCTTTGGAATTTCTTTCAACAAGAGAAGTAATTAACATTTGCCCCAATTTCCAGATGAGGAGGATAAGGCTCCCGTTCACTTGCATATGAGTTGGCATTGAAAACACAGGCTTGCTGGTCTCTTCCATCGCATCACACTGCTTTATTCTGTCTCTCCAAAGATTCACCTGTTCTTCCCTTCATTTCTGCAGCTGAGGGGACACTTTCACTGCGAGGTCTCTAAGAGGGGTTTTCCCTTTCTCTTCCAGAGAGCTCCAGGTCAACTTAGTACGTTCACATTCTTCAGGTAAGTCATTTCAAACATTAAATGACTTCTAGTCTTGTTTGATTTGGTGATTAAAGTAGAGCACCGTGCAAGGCATCCTGTAACAGCCGCGAGTAGCTAGTGCATCCTGAAAACTCGTGCCAGTTCTGCTTCAGGGGAGGAAGGGAAGCAGAAAACATCAGACAAGACCACCTTTCAGCTGAATCTCAGGAAAGGAATGGGCCAAGTGGAGGGATGGGGTTGGGGCAGGAGCACGTACATGGCCGTGCCAACACAGTGGTGCATTCGGGGAAGGAGTGAAGGCTGGAACTCAGGGAATGAGTTGATCAGGATGAGGTGAGATGGAAAAGTCTGTCAAGAATCCGAGCTGGTTGCTATTCTAAGGGTGTTGGGGAAGGTGGGGCTCACTGAAACATTCTAGGAAAGAGAAACAAAAAGGCAAAACTGGGGTTTCCCATTTTTCTAGAAGATAGGACTTTAAGAAGCAGGACAGTCAGGAAGGAGAGCAGTCCAACTATCTGAGTCAAGAAGAGACAGGTGGTAGGAGACTGGACTGAACTGGGGAAAGATTTGAAAGATGGAGGTAGAAACGACTTTGATTTTCTAGGAGAAAAACCTCAATTCTGTTTTGCAGGTGTTGGGAAACCACTAATCCCTGAGAGATGTCGGATGCTCTTGGCTTTAAGGATCAATGTCTTAGCCAAGGGGTACAGTGGCATTTCCCTGGAGACCCTCAAGCAAGTTATTGAAGTATTTAATGGTAATGCCACGGATCCCCAGGTTGACCCTCCATTGAGGCTGGGCACGTACCACAGGCAGACTTGGTTGATGGCATAGCAAGGAACTAGCAGAGACAAGACGACATAATATAATGGAGATGAACGGAAATGGGCTTGGTGAGAAGGATAACTGAGGAGGTGAGGGTGGGGACAGAGACACTTAGTCCTTTGTACCTTCAACTCATTCTTCATCACCCTTCACTTAGTATCTGTCACCTTTAAGTCTGGAACAGAGCTTACTTCTCAGGATAGAAAAAGTCCAACATGGAGACAAGATTTGAAATGCTTGGGAGGCCACTATCCCTTCTCACAGATAAGGATGAACAGAATAGATCAGTGCAGGCTCAGGAAACTCTTTGGGGTGAAGGTATAAAGGTATATAGGACACCTCTGGGTGCCTAGAGTTCTGAGAATTCCCTTGGGTGAACTATGATGTGGAAGCTGGCCTGGGGATGGCACTTTATCCTACCAATATTATTTAGCAGTTGGAAAACACACTGTTATTAGGAATCTGAGTTCACTATAGAAAAAAGAGGATTTTTTTTTCTTAGTAACTGAGAATTTCCTCCAAAACAGTACATGTCTGTTTATAAGTGTGGTGAGGTAGCAGGCTGGCTGCCTAGGAATCTGGGTAAAAAAAAAAAAAAAAAAAGGAAAGGAAAAGAAAAAGAAGAGACAACGTTCCCTATGCTTACCTCCTTAGAGAACCCCTGTGAATACTTCGGTTGTGTCTTACCCTTCTAGAACATTTTATATTACTTTTCTGGTATAAATATTTATATGTTTCCAAACATTCTCCAATAACTTTTCTTTTTCCCCCAATATCTTTTAATGGCTACACACACTCTTTGGCCATATCGTCCCTTAATTCCATATTTAGATCATTTCTAACTTGTTCTTAGGAACAAGACTGTAATGAACGATAGATATTTCCTGATCTTGAAGATGTATTGCTACAATTTCTAAAAATTTCTAGGTCTGATTAGACCATACACAGTGAATGCAAAGGGGTAGAGAACCAAGAAAGAGGAAAAAGTTAAAGGAATAGATGATCCTTATGGTGATGGGGGTCATCTTTCTTCCATACAGCCTGATCTGGTTTGTTTCTCTATATACAGTGTCCCTCCAACCACCTTCACACAGCAAATCTGAGTATGTCCTGGCTAAAATATGTAATGCTTTCCATTGTCCTGAGGATAGAGTCTAGAGTCTAAACTTTAAGAAACTATGTATTTCCTAAGCTGTACCTTTCATCCTCATGACTTATTCATTCCATAAATGGAAGCCTATGCCCCTCCCACTCCCCTTCACCCATTTTGCCCAGTGCCCCCACCTCTGTCAACCATCAACTTATTCTCTATATTTAGGAGTCTGTTTCTGGTTTTTTGTTTTGTTTTGTTTTGTTTTAGATTCCACATATAAATGAAGCCACCCAGGATTTATCTCTGTCCTATTTAACATAAGACCTACCAGGTCCATCCATGTTGTTACAAATGGCAAGATCTCATTGTTGGTTATAGCTGAGTAATATTTCATTGTGGGTGTGTATACATACATGTATATATGTACATATGTATATACACACACACTACCTATTCCTTATCCATTCATCTAATAATGGATGCTTGGGTTGCTTTCATATCTTGGCTCTTATAAATAATGCTACAGTAACCATAGGGGTGGCATGTATCTTTTCAAATTAGTGTTCTAAGTTTCTTTGGACCCAATATTGGAATTACTGGATCATATGGTATTTCTATTTTTAATCTTTTGAGACTCCATATTGTTTTCCACAATGGCTGCACTCCTTTGCATTCCCACTGACAGTGCTCAAGGGTTCCCTTTTCTCCACTTCCTCATCAACACTTGTTTTTTCTTGAGTTTTTTATTTTAGCCATTCTTCCAGGTGTGAGGTGATATTTCACTGAGGTTTTGATTTGCATTCTCCTGATGATGAGTATGGTGAGCATCTTTTTATGTGTCTGTTGGCCATCTGGATGTCTTCTTTGAAAAGATATCTATTCAGGTCCTCTGCCCATTTTTTAATTGGACTATTTGGCTTTTCTGATGTTAAGTTCTGTAAGTTTTTTTTCTATTTTGGATATTGACTCCTTACCAGGCATATCATTTGCTAACATCTCCCTTTCAGTAAGTTGTCTTTTCATTTTGTTGATGATTTCTTTCATTGTGAAAACATTTTATTTTGGTATAGTCCCAATAGTTTACTTTTGTTTTGGTTTCCCTTGCCTGAGGATCCATATCTAGAAAAATGTTGCTAAGACCAATATCAGTAGTTATTGCCTATGCTTTCTTCTAGGAGTTTTATGGTTTCAGGTCTCACATTTAGGTCCTTAGTCCATTTTGAGGTAATTTTTGTGTATGGTGTGAGAAAGTGGTCTAGTTTTCCCAGCACCGTTTATTTTTTTTTTTAAGATTTTATTTATTTGACAGAGATCACAAGTAGGCAGAGAGGCAGGCAGAGAGAGAGAGGAAGAGAAGCAGGCTTCCTGCTGAGCAGAGAGCCTGATGCGGGGCTCAATTCCAAGACCCTGGGATCATGTCCTGAGCCGAAGGCAGAGGTTTCAACCCACTGAGCCACCTAGGCGCCCCTTCCCAGCACCGTTTATTGAGAAGACTATCTTCCCCATTGTATATTCTTCCCTCCTTTGTCCTAGATTTATTGGCCAGATAGGCATAGATTTACTTCTGGCTGTCTTTGTTTTAGTTTGTGAATTTGTGAATTTAGTTTGGATTCTTTGTTTTAGTTTGTGAAAAATGCCATTGGTATTTTGGTAGAGATTGCATTGAACCTATAGATTGCTTTGGGTGGTATGGACATTTTAACAATATTAATTCTTCCAGTCCATGAAATATACCAGTTTTTTTGTGTTGGCTTCAACTTCCTTCATCAGTGTTTTATAGTTTTCAGAGTACAGGTCTTTACAGTCTAAACTTAAAGTGGCTGCAAGAGATGGCTTTTTGCTACTGGGAGGGTGTTCCTTCTGGCCCACCCCCCGTATTCCCCTCTCCCCTTTTCTTTAATAGCAGCTCAGCCAGGTCCCTTAAGCACTAGTTGTGCTTTACCCCGGTATTTGTGTCACAAAGTGATACTAGCTCCTGCTGGGGGAGGTTGGTCTCACTGGTAAAATGAAGATAGCCAGAAGTAACGGGTGCCTCCTTCTCTCCCAGCCTCCTGCTTGCCCTACGTTCCAGAGAAAGGAACCGTTGGCGCCAGCGGAGACCTTGCCCCACTCTCTCATCTTGCTCTTGGGCTCATTGGAGAAGGAAGGATGTGGTCTCCAAAGAGCGGCTGGGCTGATGCGAAATACGTAAGACTTTACGAACAACTTCCATCCGCAGTAGTTTCCCTAAGCTGGACGCCGGCTGCAGGTGCCTGCTTCATAGCATTGAGTCCTTATGGCAGCCCCATGAGGGAGCCACCATTATCCCTGTTTCATAAATGAAACCTGGAGCTTACGAGTCAAACTAGGCGAGGCTCTAAGCTCCCATTCTTTACCATTGGGCTTCTGGACTTGATGGTCACCTTGGTGGATAGGTACAGTGACCAGTGTTGATCCCAGCAATTTGTTCTGCAACTAAAACTCTTCCGGGGCCTATCCAGGAGGTCACACACTGGTGGGCATTTATTGAGTTGCTGGTCTCACAGTGCAGAGCCATGGATCACAATCCTGACTGTATGGCCTCTGGACAGCTGGTTCCATTTCCCCCCAAGCTCCTATCCCAGTGGTGAATCAGAAGGGCTTGTTTTTGGTAAAACCTTCATGTCTTCCTCATCCATCTCCATATTCCACCAGAGCAGCCCACAGCATTGTTTGACGTGTTAGCTCAGGTCAACTGCTGACAGGTCCCCTCAGTGAAGGGGCAGAGGACCAAAGGGGAGGAAGAAGTTAAGGGAACAGATAATCCTTGGCTGGGTATAGGTTCCAGATCACCTTTGTTCCCCACAGCCTGATCTTTATTTCTCTGTGTACAGTGTTTGCCCAGCCCCCTTCACACAGCACATTCCAGCATGTCCTGGCTTAAGCCTGTAATGCTTCCCATTGTCCTTAGAATAAGGTCTAAACTCAGCGTGGCTTCTAAGAGTCTTGTTGGTCGAATTCCTCCCCCTCGGTTCTATAGTGGGATGTGCTGCGTCTGGGACAGAGGGACCAACACATGCTCATTCTTCTCTTTCCCACTCCCTCCTGCTCCTCCTCCCTCCAAGGAGTCCTCTGGGTCTTTCCCCTCCCCTCCAGATGCCTCGAGCCCCTCCTTTCCGCTCTCCTAGCATCTTCAGTGCTCATTTTCCAGCAAACCCCATGCACTTCCTGCTTCCCAGACTGCTTAACATACTCTCATTCTGGAATTGCCCCTGAGCTAGTCTGTCTCAATTTTCCTAGGCCAGCCCCAGGCTGACACCCCAAAACAGTCTGGTGAGTAACAAGTACCCCCAATACACTTGTGATATGGACACGGTGAATGGTGCTGACTCTGCCTTCCTTCCTCCCTCGAGGGTCCTTAGCACAGTGACTGTTTCACTTCCTTTATTTCTGGAGAACATAATCCCGCCAGTGCTTAGACCAGTAGGGAGGGTGGAGGGCTTTTTAGGTCAAGCTCCGGAGGACAGTCAGGAACGAAGCCTCAGTACAGTAGAGGTGCTCGTCTGTGCCGAGGAAGCACAGGAGAAAAAGTGAGTCCCTAAGGTGGAAGCTGAGTACGAAGGATCCAGAAACCCAAACGCAGGGTTATATCCTCAGACACTAAAGTCCCTGCTTTAAGCATAAAAATTACGTGAACTAGAAGTCAGCTTTCAGACTAAAGAATAGAACTAGAGAGTAGACCAGAGTAGATGAACAGAACCAATTTATGTAGGTCTCACCTTTATGAGACAGATCTTTTTTTTTTTTTTAAAGATTTTATTTATTTATTTGACAGAGATCCCAAGTAGGCAGAGAGGCAGGTAGAGAGTGAGAGGGAAGCAGGCTCCCTGCTGAGCAGAGAGCCCGATGTGGGGCTCGATCCCAGGACCCTGGGATCATGACCCGAGCCGAAGGCAGAGGCTTTAACCCACTGAGCCACCCAGGCGCCCCTATAAGACAGATCTTTACGTTTAAGGATATTTTATTGATTCCTTGTGAAATTGGAAATAGAAAAAATGAAATTCGAAATTCATTTGATACCCATTTTTATCTTCTCAATCACTCTGCAGGTCCTGGAAGCTCATGGATTGAAACCAATTGTTTTGAAACCGAAAGAGGTAAAGAGATTCGAGGAAGATTTCCTCATTTTAACAAGTCTTTATTTATAGAGTATGTTCAGTCTTAATATCCATCTCACTGGTTTCTTAAAGTAAATGTGGCTTTCATGTCTGTATAAAGTTTGTCCCTGAAGAAAGGACTCCTCCCCAAGCCTTCGAAAGATGCTTCATGCCGCAGATGCTTAGGGGTTCTCTTACCTAAGAACGTAAACTCCAAATCGGGATCCCTAAGGATCCCTAACGGATGCTTTGAGTCAAGATCCCTTGGGTGCTCTCCACTAAGAATCTTGGACCAGAAATGTCCTAAGATGTCTTGTTCACAACGAGGACCAGCTTAAAAAAAGCAGCATCGTTAGGAGTTGAAGATTTTATATGCAGTCTCCCCTGGAGGGCCATGGCTGCCTTGAGAATGGGGACATTAACACGTATTTCACTTGCCAGGTTTATGCTGACTGGTTCACAGACGATGGCACTTAATCTTCCAGTGCCTACTAAGCATTCCTGCCCTACACTTTCGAAAACATAAATAAATGTCATTCAGCTGACGGGTTAACTCTTCTCTTACGGAAGCAAAAGATAAGAAATCAGCTTGAACGCGGGTTACGACAACTACCACAAAGGACTTCTCTCTTCCTTTCCAAAGGGCCTGGCGCTCATCAATGGGACCCAGATGATCACCTCCCTGGGCTGTGAAGCCGTGGAGAGAGCCAGTGCTATTGCGCGCCAGGCGGACATCGTGGCGGCCTTGACCCTGGAGGTGCTGAAAGGCACCACCAAAGCCTTCGATACCGGTCAGCATGGCTCTTCCACTGGGTTACTGTTCAGTCGGCCAGAGCTGGTTGGGTGGGCTGGTCCTGGTCTTTAGACATGAGACCGGTGGGGGTCGATGGTAGAGGAAAAGGAAAATCCCCACGTCCCTGTGGCATACGCAGTATTGCTACAGCTTCCTCTGAGTGATGCCACACTTGATCTTGAAATGACCCCATTTTACGGACAGATGCTCACTCTACAGTTGACCCAGAATTCCGGATCACTCAGGTCGGACTCCCATCCAACTGTGCACGTCTTAGGAATCTGTTCACAGGGTTTTAGAATTAGAGTAGGATTAGTATTGGTCCCCATTAGAAAATTGGGAGGGAAAAACTACAGAAGTTGTAGCTTACCTGCAAAGTGGTGAATTTGAAAGACCTATGTAATAGGACAGAAAAATGGTCTAAAAATGATTGAAAATTGTCAGAAATTGGCCCCTGTGGAGCTCCCTTCCATTATCAGCCTAAATCTTTTTAGGGTAGGCCCAGGGTCTTGAGTTAAATTCCCAGTGGGCTCCACACATATTTGCACCCAGATATTTAAAGTAGAAAAAATATGGTCAATGAGGAATATCTTGCTTTTAGCGTTAAGCTTTTAACTGTGAGTGCTGGTAAGAGGCTCTGAGACTTTTGAGGGCTTGTGTCAGCACTGTGGGTGGTCCTGATGGTAGTTCACTCTAATGTGAGAATTGCTCAAACTGTTCCTCTTTCTTCAATTCTAGACATTCATGCGGTTCGCCCTCACCGTGGGCAAATTGAAGTTGCTTTTCGGTTTCGGTCACTCCTGGACTCAGATCACCACCCATCTGAAATAGCAGGTCTGGGCATGTTCACGTGCGTGAGCTTATGTGGTGTTGTGTTTTGTGGAAAATATTGACCACGTGTCCCTTGCCGTCCCCTTCCACAGAGAGTCACAGGTTTTGTGATCGTGTTCAGGATGCGTACACCTTACGCTGCTGTCCACAGGTAAACGAACAAAACAATCTTTTCTTTTTCCCAATTCAGGGCGCAAACAGAAAAAGAGGGGTGTTAAAAAGTCATGTAATGGTCAATTATAATCCAAATTTCTTTACTGCCTCTTTTAAAAATTACGCATATTTGTCCATTTGTCCGGTCATTGCAGAGTTTCTATTCTCTATGATAAGCTGTTTCCTTTTGGATTGCTTTGCTCAATTCTCTTGTGCAGAAGCACAAGAGACAACTTGCTGTGTTGGTTTAGTGATGTAACTTCTAAAAATTCTTAGTAATAACATCATCTTAACCCATTAATGGAATTTTAACTGGTTCTCCCTTTTAGATACCATAAGAACCAGCCTGACAGAGATGGCCATAGGAAGGGCGAATCATAATTCAAGTGCACATCATGGTTGTACCTTATCTGCATTGGATCAGCAGATATAAACCATCACAAATAAATCTGTGAGGCTTAACTTTTGTTAAAACAATGCAGAAGACCTGAGCTGGCATGAGGTGTTCAGCATCACAGATGTTACCACTCGTTTGTGTGTGGCAATTAGTTGGATGAGAGATTAATATACTTCTCACGAATGAAACAATATTTCATTTGGTGCCAGATTCTAGTCTAGAGTGTAGTAAAGAATCCTCCCCAGAGCAAACACCCGCATTTCCTTAGACTCAGCAAGTTTCATTCTAGCTAGGTGACTGGAAATATCTACTGGAAAGAATTGCTAAGTTAGCCTTATAGCCCAAATAAATCCCAGTTTAAATCTCGCTTCCTTGCTATCCTAATAAGATCCTTGCTATTCTAAGACAAACATCAGACTCTGTGTGACAGACACCATTATCCGTGTTTTCAACGTATTCACTCATCTGATCTTGTATTTTAGGTCCATGGTGTGGTGAATGACACGATAGCTTTTGTGAAGAACATTATTACCACAGAACTTAACAGCGCAACAGATAATCCTGTATCTTTTGGCTTCGTACTAAGCTGTAGCTGTAGAATTCCAGCTGGTAATTTTTAGATCTGCTGAAGTGATCGTCTTGTGTAGCATCTCTGTTCTGTCACTCCATTTCATAGACTAAGTACCTGGAGTTCAGAGGGTAAGTGACAGAGGCAGGTCTGTGAACCTAATTTCACTTCAGAATCTAACATGCTGTGCTTTCCCAATGGGCCCATTCAAGGCTAAAGGATATATTGCCAGCATTGGCTGAGAGAGTTCAGGAAGATGTTTGCCCTAAAATCCAGGGTTGAGATTGCTGATAGAGGATGAAGACGTATGTCACAAGTGGATAGGATTGTGGGGACCCTGCCCGGGCTGGCATTTATGCAAGCCTTCCTGGTTCTAGTGACACATTAGACAGAAGGCAACTTGTTAACACTTAACAAAGTATTGCTCAAGGAGTTATGGCTTTCCTCACCTCAAGTTTTTATTTTTGACATGGATTTTACTCCAATCAGTGTTTCCAAATTTTACAAAGAATAATAAGAATGCTTCCATTTCTCAAAGATAGAGCCCTTCTTTCCTTCATGGTGTGGGTATCGCAGAGCTATCTTATTTCTGTTTTGGAATGTTCTTTGATGGTGTAGTTCCCTCCAGATGTTGATGTGATCTGTCAGGAGTCACACTGGCAAAGTCTTCACAGAGATACTCAATACTGCCTTTGAAGACCACCCAGGCCCTTAGCAATATATTTTTCCTATCCCACATCTGCCTTAGTTCTCAACACTGGAGAAAGTGCTGAGTTAACAACCTTGGAAGCCATTCCTAGCTGAGGCGAATGGATGGGTTTCACAGCAGCTGGGTAAGACTGATTTATCACAGGACCTTGCCAGTGTGGTTTCTCTGATAAGCTTACTTCAGGATGTATGTTTTATGTCCTCAGTGTCAGGTCGTTTTACAGTTAAGTCAGACCCACACTAAATAATTCTCAACTCACTCACCTCAACACCACTCCACGCACTGCCCCCCCCCCAAATGGAGTAGCGCTTTCAAGAAGTCTATGTAAGTCTTGTCTCATCTATCAGTTCTTGAAGAGGAGAGATATCCATTCTGTACTTACATAATTTAGACATTTTTGCGGGGTGGGGGGGGGGGGACGAGCAAGACAGAGGGGCAAAGGGAGAGGGAGAAGCAGACTCCCCCTGAGCAGGGAGCCTGATGCAGGACTTGATCCCAGGACCACAAGATCACAACCTGAGCTGAAGGCAGACGCTTAACCAACTGATCCACCCTGGTGCCTCCATAATTTAGACTTGAAAGGGTATCTTATAGAGCAAAAACAAAGAGTTACCATTAAATTAGTAGATGTGGAAGAGGGATAATTCCTAACTAAATTTTTCTCCTACCACTTGCCCCAGCAAAAATTTCAGCCAAAAGTACTTTCCTTTCTCAATTAAAGGTTCTTAATTAACAATGAATTTCCAATAAGGTAATATTTGGGAATTCCCCAGCAATATTGGTGTTAGTTGAAAGAATATTCCTCTCAATTTTTCTATTGTAGAAATAGAGCACCTATTACACAGTTGCTAGATGTTATGGGAGCTAAATTCTGATTGCTTTACTCTGATCGCCAACAAACAAATTTGGAACAACAGAGAACAATTGAACATGCTTAAGTTCCAAGTATGTGCAAAGATTACTTGCTATGAGGATTCAGAGAATGGAGAGAAGACTAGGGCCTGTGACTGGGGATGGCTCTGTGGAGAAGAGCCAGCGCTGGGCCCAAGAGGCTCACCGGTTGTATGTACTGAAAAGGGTAACTCCCAGCTTGATGAAGTTAATGTAATTCGTGCATCTCCAGCTCTTTGGAAGTCAAAACCTTCCTCACACAGAGTGAGTTCCTAGCTGATAGATAATAAGCATTCTTTAGTCCAGTAGGTATAAATCAGCTCTTTGTAATCTACAAGGAGGGTCTGTTACTGCCTATGTCTGGGTGCCTGTTGTTTTAAGCGAAGCACAGGACAGAATGGGATGATCCTTGAGGGCATTAAGAGGCAGTGAGTGTGAGTTGCTCCTACTGAGATCGGTTTGCAACAGCCTCTTGGCCACCATTTGCTATGGATGCTGCTCTAGGATCACTGGGTAGACTAAAGTTTGAAAATCTTTCCAGAATTGATTGTTCCAGACTATTTGGTGGTCGTTCATCAACAAAGTCTTCCATTCAGCAAATTCTTCTACCAAGCACAAGAAGAAATAAAACTGGTGTCCTGGTGTCTGTTCTTAGTTACAGACACAAACTTTGGAGGGAAAGTACTAACCACTAGATTATGATAGTTACGGTGTTCGAGAATCTCTAATTACAGAAAAAAACACAAAAACCAAAAAACATCTCGTGTTCCATGTTTCCTTGGCCCCTCGTTAGGTGTGCATGAGTCATCCTTAAGGTTTTGAGTATTTGTTTTGTTGTTTCTGTGTTTGTTTTTGTGCCCCTTTATGTCAACAATTGCTTGTAGAAAGATACTCCTTCCCCCCACCGTATTTGTACAAGGGCTACGAGTGTTCAAAATTAGCCTTAATCTGGTTTGCAAGATGGTTTTTGCCAGCAGAGGAGAGACTATTTCTGGAGGAAACTTCCATGGTGAATACCCAGCCAAAGTAAGCTTTTTAGAATTGCTCCTGACCCTGAAAGCATATTCCAATTTAAGCCAGGTGAACTGAGACACTCTTTCTAGGCCCTAGATTATTTGGCCATTGGAGTCCATGAACTTGCTGCGATTAGTGAAAGAAGAATTGAAAGACTCTGTAACCCCTCCCTCAGCGAACTGCCTGCCTTCCTGGTGGCTGAAGGTGGTCTCAACTCGGGGTTCATGATTGCGCACTGCACCGCGGCAGCCCTCGGTAAGCATACCGCCCGAGAGTACTGCCCGTTCCCCAGAACACGAGCCTGTCCATTTCATCTGAAAGTGTCCAGTTTTGTCCTTGAATGTGATCTTTTCCCCCCACCTCATTTGCATCCTATCTGTCTCAACAGAAATGCAGAAGGGAAATCGCTTTAACATTTTTTAGAAAAAAATTAAATGAAACCTAAGCAAAGCTACACTGAAACATACTAATACCTAATGAGTTTGTAAATGATGAGGTTTCCACAATTTCTCTGTAGGACACAACTGGATATCATATAGGAAATTCATCCTTGTAGCTTTTTCCCTAATCTCAATTTGAAGACTAGTAGAAGGAAAAAGACAAAGGTATCTACAATTAATGGCGAAACTTGAACTGACTTGAATGATTGAGCTTTGGGTACATTCTACTAGATACACCAGCCACTAAGATCATAAATATGTGATTACAATGTGCAAAAAATGCTTATGAGAAGATGCCCTCCATGAAAACTGAGCTTCAGTGTGGCTGATCTCTGACTCCAAACTGTGAGTAACACATCACAACAAGCTCCAGTACAAAGGATACACTAAGGGCTTCATTTATATTTGCTCACTTAATGGTCACAACAGCACCACGAGGCGTGTACTATTATTAGCTCCATTGTACAGATGAACACCCGAAGATCTGAGAAGTTAGGTGACTTACCCAACACTGGACAGCTAGTAAGTGGAACTGAATTCAAACCCAGGCATTTTTGTTCTCAAATCCATGCTCTAGCTTCAATTAATGTGGATCTCATATTAATCTGTATTTAATCCTAAACTATGGTTGCCAGATTTAACAAATGGAAATGCAGGATGCCCAGTTAACTTTGAATTACTGGGGACATACTTGTACTAAAAAATTATTTTTATCTGAAATTCAAAATTAACTGAGCATTCAGTATTTTTTTCAGGCCAACCTACCCAAGAGGCAGGAGAGCCTGTGCTTAATCAATAGCATAGACTCTAGGACCAAATTCCAACTCGGTCATTTATCAGGAGTGAGATATGGAGCAAATTTCTTAATCCTCTCTCCGTTTACTCCTCCGTAAAATGGGGGTGATGAATTTACCTAATGGGACTGATTTGAGGATTAAATGAATTATGCATATAAAGCTTTAGAACTATGCCCAGCCATGTTGTAAGCACTAAATAAATATTAGCTGTTATTAATATTACTCCTAACCCCTTCCTCACTGAAGCCTCACATGAAAACTCACCACAACCCAAAGGAGTCTGTGAATTCATCGTGTCCTCTATCCAGTATATTCTAATTGCTCACTTACCTCCTTATTAAAATACTCCTCTAAGGGTAGCAACTTCTCACACTAAGTAGGGAGGTCAAGAGGTCGTGGTAACTGGTCTAGAAAACATTAGGAACTTTGGAAAGCTTCATTTGAATGTGTTTGGCTTTCCCTAAACTTCCTATTGAAGTTGTTCAACTTGTCAACTTGCTTTCTTTATAATGAAACAGGTAGTTTTCTTTCTCCAGGACGTGTAACTTCTCTTTCTGAATAAGCCTCACCATGAATAAGCCTCACCACAGACTGCGTATCCATTAAAGCAGGTTTTGGGTCCCAGGACCTGGGACTCGCCGTGCTTGAAACCTGGAAAGTTCTGGTCTAAGATGAGCCGACCGCCTGGTCTACATCGCTAGATTATCTCAGGATCCCTTATAGCAGGGAGAACAACTGAATCTCACCCAGCCACACTCGGGAGCAAAAACGTAGGGGGGAAACTCTCTCCATGGCTCCGGGAGCAGGGGAGGAGCTCTGGAATGTAGGTCCTCCTCCACACTTCATGTATTGTCCCGGAGCCAAGAATCCAGCCATCCACTGAGTTTGTTAGAACAACAGAATCTCAGGCCCCACTCGAAACTCATCATTTGCATATTGACAAGATGGAGTGACTCATATGCACAATAAGGTCTGATCTAGGCCATCTCCAGAACTCCACCCCCTCCCCAAGACGCATCCAGCAGTCAGGGAGCCCTTGCTTGAGCCCCCGCACCCGCCCCCCGACAGTCTCAGCTGTGAAATCTCCTTGCACAAGATCTGTAGGCCCAGTCTCCATCCCCAAATACCACCCTAAATCCTAACACCTCCTCTGGGGACACAATCAGTCCATTGTTCTCAAGTACTTGGCAAAGTCCATCACGACTTTTTCCCCTAGTCTCCCGGCATGCTAAACGTTTCCAGTGTTTTCAAATAGGGTTTGTAATAGGTTTCCTATCAGGTCTCATTTCAGAACTCACTATTCCCTCCTTTTCCATTTAATACAAACCCAACCTGCTTCCTTTTCCCCAAATAATCTGGGACCATCTGGTGGTGCTTCAATACCAAACAAGAGCTCCTGGAGAGGACACTCGGTGCTGTTGGGCACACTAGCAAGCCAACAAGGCAATTTTTCTCATTAGCAGCTTCCTTACCTTGCCCTGGCCTCTTGCAGTGTCCGAGAACAAGGTTCTGTGCCACCCCTCGTCTGTGGACTCTCTCTCCACCAGCGCCGCCACGGAGGACCACGTCTCCATGGGAGGATGGGCAGCAAGGAAGGCCCTGCGGGTCATCGAGCACGTAGAACAAGGTAAACCCAGCCCGTCTGGGACCTCGCGCCCCACCAACAAATGACCGCACCTGCGGTCCTTCACGTGGGATCCCTGCGGGTAGCATCGGCATCACCTGGGAACTTGTTAGAAGGGTGGATTCTTAGGCCCGGCCAAGACCTGCTAAATCAGAAACTCTAGGGAAGAGAGCAGAACCCATCTGGGTTTAACAAGTCTTCCAGGTGATTCTGAAGCTCGCTGAAAATTAGGAACCACACCTGCTGTCTAAGCAGTTTTGCTGGTTGGCTTAATTTTTTAAACAATTAAAAACATATTCAAAAGTGGAGAGATTAGTGCTACAAACCCTCCTGTACTCCAACTCAACAGTACATTTGCTTCATTTTTTTCCTTGACTTTCTCAAGTTATTTTCACACAAATCCCATCACATCATTTTCTTCCTGCATACTTTGTCCCTTAAATATGAATGTTTTTTAATCCACCATCATGCCATTCTCATATCCAAAAAAAAAAAATCAGCAGCGAGTCTTGGTATCACATACCAAGTTGAGTACATATTCAAAATTTCCCAATTTCTCAATGCCTGCATAGTGGGTTTGTTCAAATCCGGATTCAAGGTGCACAGTTAAAATTTGGTGGTCAAAGTCGTAAGCCTCTTTTCATCTAGAACACTCCCCTCTCCCGCTTTTTTTTTCTTCATGCCACAGACTAGTTAAAAAAACAGGTCAGTCTTCTGTCAGAGTCTAACATTCTGGATTTCTACCTGTTAGCCTCCTCGTGGTGTTACTTTTAACTTGCTATCTGCATGTTATCTCTGTCCCGCACATTTTCCACCGGCTGTGGAAGAATTAACAAGATTCAGATCCTATCTTTCGGGAGATAGTTTCTAGGGTGGAGCTGTGTTAGGCCAACCTCTCCCTGCCTTAATTACTGCTTATTTGTTTTTTTAAAGACGAATTGCCTTTCTTTAGGCATTGTTAGCTAAGCTACTAAGTTTTTGCAATTGTATCAGAAGCCATTGGAAGACAAAAGAATATCACTACAGTAATTCCCCTCTCCTGGAGGGGGAGGGGACGTTCCAAGACCCTCGGGAGAAGCCTGATCCCTCGAGATACCAAGCCCTACATATACCACGTTTTTTTCCTGTACAGACATACCTGTGATACAGTTTAATTGCTAAATCAGGCACAGTAAGAGATTAACAAGAATAACTAATCAAGTAGAACAGTTAAAACGATATATTGAAATATAAGTTCGGTGAACATGAGCTCTCTCAAAATAGCTTACTGTGCTTTACTCACCCTCCTTGTGACGAAGGGGGGACGACAGAATGCGTACACGGCCAGATGAAGTGAGCAAACGCCTCAGGGGTTGTGAGGTAGCGTTAGTCTACTCTTGACTTTCTGATGATTCATCAGAAAGAGGCATCTGACTACCCATCAGAAGGCTCACCTGCTTCCAGACAGTGGTTGATTGTGAGCAACCAAAACAGCAGAAGGTGAAATGGCAGATAAGCAAGGACGAAGGTATCCTAAGATAAATGTGGGAGAGTTACGTGCTCTTATTATTGAAATATAATTTACGTACCATACAATCACTCATTTAAATTGTACTCTTAAGTTGTTATTAGCATATTCACAAAGTTGTGCCATCACTACCACAAATCAATTTTAGAATATTTTCATCCCAAAAAGAAACCTTGTGAAACCTTGCACCCTTGACCCGAGCTCACCCATTCTCCCTACCCACCCTGCCCCGAGGCTTAGGCCCCCTGGATGTCCTTTCTCTCTCTATGGATTTGCCTATCCTGGAAATTCCATAGAAATGGCATACAATATCTGATCTTATGTAACTGGCTTCTTCCGGTCAGCATAATGTGTTCAAGGTCTGTCCATGTGGTGGCATGTGTCAGTGGTTCATTCCTTTTTCATGGCCCAGCAATATTCTGTCATATGGCTATACCGCACTTTGTTTATCCATTCATCAGGCCAGGGATGTTTGGGTTTTGGCCACCTTTTGGCTAGTATGAATACTGCTGCTTTGGTTATTGGTGTACAAGTTTTTGGGCAGACATAATGTTTTCATTTCTCTGGAGTGCAGTTGCTGGGTCATATGGTAACCTGTGTTCATCTGTTTGAGGACCTGCCAGATTGTTTCCCAAAGTGACTCTACCATGTTACATTCTTAGCAGCAGTTTTTGAGAGTTCTGAGTGTTCCACACCTTCCCCAACACCTGTTATCCTGATCTGCCTACCATGGTGTGTTCCTAATGTCCCCCCTGAACGTGTTGCTCTGGCCAAAAGCTTAAGGAGTCACCCTTGTCCACTCTCAGATCCTCTATCCATTTCATCAGCAAATCAGCCTTGCCATCAAAAGACACCGAATCAAGGCTCTGTCATCTCTTTTTGAATGGTCTCCTTGTTTCCACTACTGTTCTTCTACAGTTACCACATGCAATAATCAGGGTGAGGTTCTTCAACTGTAATTTTGACCACACTATGTTCCTGCTGAAAATTTGCCAGTTCGTTCCTTGTGCTCAAACCAAAATCCAACCCCATTCCTGCGTGATCTGGCTTCTGGCTCTCGCTGACCCCTCTCTCCATTCCATTCCTTACCCTGAACCACCGTGTTATTCTTGTACCTACCAAGGACACATCCCTAACTCAGCACCTGTGTTAGGTGGCTGTGTTAGGTGGCCCGTCTGCCTGCAACATTGTTCCCCTAGGCCTTCACACGGTTCACTTCCGCATCCTACCTTGGTCGCTGTGCAGATTTCATCCCAGATGTCTTCCCTGTCTACCCCAGCTCAACTTCTTGAAGTTTCCAATTCCTTATGCATAAAGTGAGGGGACTGCACTAGAAGATGTGAAGTTTCTTCCCAGTCCAAAATGGATCCCATTGCTTCATCCCCTCCCGTAGTGTCCTGTCTGTACTCACCAGAGTTTGGAGTGTGCTTCATAAATTTTAAGATAAGATGCCAAATCTTTTTAATACTCCATTTCAGTTGACCACTTAAATGGTTTGATCAACTTGAAGCTTCTTTGTTAT
This sequence comes from Martes martes, assembly GCF_963455335.1. Classification (NCBI taxonomy): domain Eukaryota; kingdom Metazoa; phylum Chordata; class Mammalia; order Carnivora; family Mustelidae; genus Martes; species Martes martes. The sequence continues at coordinate 24,954,164 of NC_137895.1, forward strand.
TTTCTTGGCAAATAATGGAATCCAAAAGTAGAGAAATTTAGATTTCAATATTCAAAGTTGATAGCAAGGTACGGTACATTTAATAAGAGTTCTTAACTAGGGAAAAAAAAAACATGTAAAGACTGTTTTATCAAGGAACCTAAAGTTGGCAAGATACCAGTTTCTACAATTTGAGTTTTAGTGGGCTTGGGAGCCTTTGAGTTTGAAGGCTTGAAAGAACATTGTAGAATTATGCTGCCCAACAAAAGACTGATTTGCTCCTTCCCTGGCTCCTTCATTCCTTTGAAGAAAGTCTATGTGCCAGGTATTTCAGCCCCAAGAGAAGCAGCAAGACTAAAAACAAATGGAAATAGGACACAGATGTCATCCATCTTGATCAGATGACGTAAGAAGGAGAGCACTAAGACATTTACCTGTACAGCACTCCCCTTCTAAGCGTTAAAGATCCAGCCAGTGGGGGTAGAAGAGGAAATTTGTTAATGGTAACCAAATACCAAAGCAGCTCATTCTACCAAAAGACTGAGCGCCAACCATCTCTTAGTTGGCGAGAGCTGGCTGACAACTTCCACGTGAGTGATATCCCCCCAGCATGAAGTCGGCTTCAAACAGCTGTCCCCTCCACCTTTCTCGTAGTGCTGGCCATCGAGCTCCTCGCAGCCTGCCAGGGCATAGAGTTTCTACGCCCCCTGAGAACAACCACTCCTCTGGAGAAGGTCTATGACCTCGTGCGCTCTGTTGTAAGGTAAAGGCAAACAGGTCCCCGGGTGTGACATCATTTCAGGACTGTGAACCTTGGCCACAGTTGGTGCTGGGCTGATGGTCTGATGTGCTTTCTGTGCAGGCCCTGGATAAAAGATCGCTTCATGGCTCCAGACATTGAGGCAGCACACAGGCTGCTCGTCGAGCAGAAGGCAAGTTGGCCACTTGGCTTCCTTCTTAATATTGGGTCATTATGGGAAAGCAAAGTGGGAGTGGGGACTGCAGAAATACTGTCTTATTCTTTTGTTTCCTGTCTCTTCCTTGGAAGTGAACAAAAAGGAACTCGAGCAACTAACTTCCAAGGCAACTAAAAAGCTCTTTGATAAACTCTTAAGTGTTCCGTGTTGCATCCAAACATTGACTATCTAGCAATTAGAAACTGAAAGGACTTTTTTTTTTTTAATTTTTTTTAAATTTATTTATTTGTTAGAGAGAGAGAGAGCGAGCGAGCACAGGCAGACAGAGTGGTAGGCAGAGGCAGAGGGAGAAGCAGGCTCCCCGCCGAGCAAGGAGCCCGATGTGGGACTCGATCCCAGGACGCTGAGATCATGACCTGAGCCGAAGGCAGCTGCTCAACCAACTGAGCCACCCAGGCGTCCCAGAAACTGAAAGGACTTTTTTTTTTTTTTTTTTTTTTTTTCTGAAAGGACTTTAAATGGAGTTTGGGACAGGTATTCCTGAGGAGAAAATGAGGTGAAAGATTCATGGATCCCCTTCACCAAGACTGTTCTCTTTTGTTCAAAAGCACGTTCTGTTTCCATGATGTTATCACCGCCTCCTCCGAGCCCAATGACTAAACGGACCTGAAGACAAAACAAAGTCCCAGGATTTTTTTTTTAAGATTTTATTTATTTATTTGACAGAGATCCCAAGTAGGCAGAGAGGCAGGCAGAGAGATAGAGGGGGAAGCAGGCTCCCTGCCTAGCAGAGAGCCCGATGCGGGGCTCGATCCCAGGACCCTGAGATCATGACCTGAGCCAAGGGCAAAGGCTTTAACCCACTGAGCCACCCAGGCGCCCCAAGTCCCAGGCTTTTACTTCAAAAGTCTGTGTGTCTGTCTAGCGCTGTGGTGTGTCCCGCCCATCACCCTGGGTGAGATACAGGTTCTCCTTATTGCTTATTTCCTCTGGTTTCATTGACTATAGATTTATCCGATAGGGATAGATGCCTCATAGGCTGTCTTATTATTTTTTTAAAGATTTTATTTATTTGACAGAGAGAGACAGAGCAAGAGAGGGAACACAAACGGGGGAAAGGGAGAGGGAGAAGCAGGCTTTCTGCTGAGCAGAGAGCCCGATGCAGGGCTCGATCCCAGAACCCTGGGATCATAACCTGAGCCACTCAGGCACCCCTAGCCTGATTTATTTTTTAAATATATTTTTTAAAGTTCTTTGAGCCTTTTGTTGTGATTTGTGGGCCTCATGTTCTCTAGAATTTCTTAATTTCCCCTGGAACCATTGCTCTGTTCTCGGGGAATGACTTTTCCCTCTGATCCTCACAGCTGTCATTCCCAGGTTGTGCCCTGCACCCTTTGAGGGGCCTTGCGTGCTGCCAACTTTGGTGCTCGTAGAGAGGTGTGTGAGCGGTTAGTCTTTTTTAATTGAAATAGACCTGACATATAACATTATATTTGTTTCAGGAGAACAACAGAATGATTTGATATCTGTGTATTTTGCAAAACGATCACCACGATAAGTCTGGTTAACATCTGTCACCAAACACAGTTACAGTTTCTTTCTTTTCCTGATGAGAGCTTTTACAGTCTACTCTCTTAGTAACTTTCAAAGAGACAATACGGTGTAATTAACCGTAGTCATCCTGTTGCATATTCTATCCCCAGGATTTATTTATTTTAAAACTGGAGGTTTGTACCTCTTGACACCCTGTACCCATATCGCTCACCCTCTACCCGGCCTCCTCTGGCAACCGTCAGTCTGTTCTGTATATCTATGAGCTCCATTTGTTGGTGTTGCACTAGATTCCACATATCATAGTATCTGTGTTTCTTTTTTTTTTTTTTTTTAAGATTTTATTTATTTATTTGACAGATAGAGATCGCAAGTAGGCAGAGAGGCAGGCAGAGAGAGAGGAGGAAGCAGGCTCCCCGCTGAGCAGAGAGCCCGATGTGGGGCTTGATCCCAGAACTCTGGGATCATGATCTGAGCCGGAGGCAGAGGCTTTAACCCACTGAGCCACCCAGGTGCCCCAGTATCTGTGTTTCTGACTCATTTCACTTAGCATACTGATCTCACAGTCCATTCAGATTGTCACAAATGCCAAGAGTGCCTTCTTCTTTATGGCTGAATAATACACACACACACACCCTGCATTGTCTTTATCCATTCATCTGTTACGGAAACCCCAATTTGGCTGCCCATCCCTTGAAGGACCAAGACTTGAGAGATGAGTTTTGATGGGAAAGGACTTTGCGCTCTGTTCATGAGGCCAGCCACCGGGGGAGAAGCTGGACTCTTGTCCCAAAGCCTACTTCCAGGTTTCTGCCTGGCCCAGAGTTATTGAAAGGGGTTTAATCAGCTAAGGGAGTACAGTGGTCTGTGACATTTCTTGCCAACTTGCAGACTTGATGATGGCAGCTACAGAGTCATCTTGGTGCTTGGTGGTTGTGCAAATTCTAGTTTTTTGGTGCCCAGGGTGGAGGTCAGTTGAGCAAAGATGTCTGCTTCCTTGGTACCCAGAGGCGGAGCAAGAGTGTCCTATTCTTTCTACAAAGGAGGGCAAGAGCTACAGATGCACAAAGGGAGGGTCAGGAAAATCATTTATGTGTGTGACCTTAAAAAAGAAAACCATTTTAGGGCGCCTGGGTGGCTCAGTGAGATAAAGCCTCTGCCTTCGGCTGAGGTCATGATTGCAGGGTCTTGGGATCGAGCCCCACATCGGGCTCTCTGCTCCACGGGGAGCCTGCTTCCTCCTCTCTCTCTGTCTGCCTCTCTGCCTACTACTTGTGATCTCTGTCAAATAAATAAATAAAATCTTAAAAAAAGAAAAGAAAATCATTTTGATAAAGATTGCTGGGTTAGTCAGAAAGCCAAGGCAGTTCCCAACAGACTTGCTGGCCTCTGGGGCCTGGGAAAGTTCCGGTCCTTCATTCCCCAAGGCCAGACGTCTGCAAATCTCAAAGAAAGTCAGTTAATTCTGTTACAGATCAAGGGCCTTAGGTCAGCAAGCAAGAAGTGTGTTGTCTTGACTCAAGATAACCCTTAAGACCGGCTGGAGCGCTGCTGTACACCCCTTAGTGGACACCAAGGGGGCTTCCTTGTCTGGCAGTTTGTAAGTAACACTGCAATGACAGTGGAGGTGCAGGGATGTTTTCGAGGAAGTTAGCCTTTGCAAGGACACATTTTCTAAGGTAGTACAAAAGGATAGGAAATGTTCCTTGGTTGTTAGCAGCAAGCTGATAAAAAGCAATTGTAGGGGAGCCTGGATGGCTCTGTCGGTTAAGTGTCTGCCTTCGGCTCAGGTCATGATCCTGTGGTCCCGGGGTCCCAGGATCCAGACCCGCATGGGGCTCCCTGCTTGGCAGGGAGTCTGCTTCTCCCTCTGCCCTTCACCCCAATCAGGCTCTCTCTCTCACTCAAATAAATAAAATCTTAAAAAAAAAAAAAAAAAGCAGCTGTGAATCAAAAACAGGACCTAAACTTGAGGAGATTCCTGAAACAGAGTAGGCTGGTGCGTGGAGCTGTAGAGCAAGCAAGGGTCTGAAACACCGCTTCTCAAACTTCCCTGTGCATGTGAATCTCCTGGGGGTCTGGTTCTAGTGGGGGCAGGAGGCTGTGGGAGCAGCAGGAGGGGAAGGAATAGAGTGCTGGGTGGCTCAGCCAGTTACAGGTCTGCCTTTGGCTCAGCTCATGATCTCAGGGTCCTGGGATGCAGCCCTGCATCGGGCTCCCTACTCAGCAGAGAGTCTGCTTCTCCCTCTGCCTGTCCCCTAGCTTGTGCATGCTCTCTCTCTCACAAAATAAGTAAATAAAATTTAAAAAATTTTTGAAAAGAGCATAAGGAGTAGAGCACGTGTGCCATGGAAACCCAGCAAATGAGGAAATCCGTTGCCCTATTCAAAGCTTGTTTTAGAAAACGCACATGCATACCTTAGAGCAACTTTCCTTAATTCCATCCACACTGAATCGTCTGGGTTTTGTTTGTGTGTTGGCTTGTTTTGCTTCCAAAGAGTAAGCAGCTGAAAACCCTCCTGGGGAACTTTAGAAAGGTTTTGGACTTTGTATTTTAAAAGCTGTTAATGCAACCAAAGACTAATGGATACAGATTGTGTGTCAAATGAAAGCAAGCAAACAGCTGCTAGGTGCCTGGTCAGCTCGCCACGTTTTGATCCGATGAAGCTGACGTTGACTGACATGTGAGGACGGAGTCATCAACATTCTGACTCTGCTTTATCCCTCTCAGGTCTGGGAGGTTGCTGCCCCATACATCGAAAAATACAGAATGGAACATATTCCAGAATCCAGACCGGTTTCTCCAACAGCCTTTTCACTGGAATCTCTACATAAGAAATCCACCAAAATCCCCGAGTCTGGGGATCTTTGACAGGCTTTGTCATGGATCAGCGGATCAGAGGGTCCTTGGTTGAACAGCAAGCAATATTATGCTGAAGAAGAGACCTGAGGACTTTCCTAAGTAGATCAACCCATTATGTTGTTCGGTCCTTCTAAAACCTCCTTTGCTTAGGCTGGTAACGGCATCAGCGCTGCTCACTCTAGCACTGTGTTCTTGTTGACCTGGTTTGAGACACAGAAGTTGTTTTCAGATTATAGTTTTCTTTCTTCCTTAACAATATCAACAGGCCACAGACCACTTCATATTATTTGAACTCAAATTTTGAAACAGATTGGTATTTTTTTCCAAAAACATTAGACTTTTACGAATCTCTTTCTCTTCTCTTCCTCCTCCTCCTCTCCTCCTTCCCTCCCCCCCACCCATCCTCCTCCTCCCCCCTCCTCTTCCGCTCCTCCCTCCTCCCGGTCCTCCTCCTTCTTCTTCTTCTTCTTTTATGGTTTAACCAGATCTCCACTAGATAACTTTGGCTGATTGAATTATACCATGATGTGATGAATGTTCTCACTAGACCTTGATCAACAACTTCTTTTGAAGTCATAGTTTGTCCTGAAGCGTCTCTTTCTTCTAGTAATCGCATCAGAGTATAGTCAATAGGTCGAGAGGTTTTGTGTAAAGGATTACTATTGGAGTGGCCCTTACTGATATTTGTCAAATATCACTATACATTTCTATCTGGCTATGTGGCAAAACACTGTACATCTCAAAAAAAAATCTCAGATTCTTAAGCTGGAGTTAGAGGTTAGTATTACTACCTTCTTCCCGTGGGTTAGTACTTTATTCACAGTCCTCTAACAACCCTGCGTTGAAAAGCCTCCTGTCTCACAAATAAGGAATCTTGTGTTCAGAATTAACCAACCCCTTCTCTGTAACGATAACCCTTAAAAGGGGGAACTCTTGACAAAGGTCCACGGGGCCCTGGGCTGTGTTACCCAGTCGGTTTTTTCCTCAAAAAAGAAGACAAAGGACCATCTGGGAAGACTTAAGTATAATCACCCAAATGAAAGATGAGTCAGATGACCTCTTTGCTTCACAAAGCTAACTCTGTGACTTTGCACCTACGTGCGCGAATGCGTGCAAGGGGCTCCCCGTGCAGGAGACCAGAGCCACGGCTCCAACGACAGTAGGCCAGATACACTTGCCAGCTTGCCTACCCACTTCCAGCCTAAAATGGGTCCAACAGTGTATTTCACAATAGGGTTTCTCTCTTTAGATGGCGGTCGGTCTCCAGCAAAACGTGGACACCCAAGGGAAAACCGCTGCCCACAGCAATTCAGTGACCAAAATGGGCTGAGGAGCCTGTTACAGAAAGGCTGTTCTGGGTACTGTCCTTTGCCAAAACATCAACAGGCACGATGAGTTCGTGCTTAGCCACGAACCCCAGTCGAGTCAGTAAACCCAGTCGTCTGATGGCTGCTCTTCACTCCAGTGTGGGAGGGCTGGGTCCCTACGGGCCACTGTGGTCTTCCCGGGCACTTTATGATCGAGTTTTCGAGGCAGCTCTGTGAGAAATGGATTATCACACGCCTCCAAGAGAATGTCAAGGTAACCATGGAACAGACTCCATCTGTTGTCTTATGTTGTCACGATGTTCTCAGATTTTTACAACCAAGTGTAGTGCCTCCTTAGGGAAAGGCTATTCGAGCTGCAGTTAATCAAGCTTCTGAAAGGTTTAGACAATGAATGTTATTAGCACATCGCCAAGCGTCTTTAGAAAGTGTGGTTGGTTTGGGTATCCTTTCTCCTTCCTGGGGGAGTAGAAGGAAGGATTAGAAGCATCTCGATTTCCTCCCAGCAGGCTCACCCGGGCTGCTTCCCCTGCCATCTGAGGGCAGATGGAGGGCAAGCCCCGGAGCCTTTGGGCTCTTATGCTTTTCAGTGCCACACTTGCTAATGTCCTGGTGGCCGAAGCAAGTCACCCTGCCCAGCCCAAGCCAGACAGGGACAGTGCTACTCAATGGCATTGGGATGTGATCTGCGGTCCATCACTGTAACAATCTACCACGTACGTAAAACCAAACACAGAACCTGAAACATTCAAGACGCTTTTCGTTACTACTTTAAACTTGAGCCTCATCTTTGTATCTGGTCACGGGATTGTTACCGTTTTATTAAACCTTCTCATTATCTCATGAAGAGCACAGTCATTTTGCATTTGGGGGGTTATTTGGTTGAAGGTGTTAGTTAACTTACTAAATATAAACATTAAAAATATACCAAAAATCAAAGCCAAGAGACCAGGTGTCGCATTCCCTTGGCTTAGTGATCAGTTCAAGAAATGGTTGAGGTCGCGATTTGGGCCAATGAGACGGAGATGACTTTTACTGGAAGCTTTGAGAAAATGTTTTCTCTCCTGAGAGCCATGGTAGCCAGGCTTTCTCATCCACCTATTTGAGGTGAACGAGGAGGAGGCACAGAGCCCCTAGGGCTGTTGAAAGCCAGCCCAGCCCATGGAGGAATCTGGCCGTGGGGTGATGCCAAGGCTGGGTGACAAAGCAGAAGGAAGGAGGGAATCTGAGTCTTCGGCATTACTGAACTGCTGGAGAAACCAGTCCTGAAGCCTGTCTGTCTGGTGAATTTCCAAGGGTGATCTAATATGCTTCCTTATTTTTACAAGCAATTCTAGTCAGATTTTGAAATCCATAGCTGTTGGCATCGTCCCTACCACAGCTGTTTCTGAGGTGCCGTATGGGGCTCTACGGTACCTCGGTACGGCATGTAGTCCTGTATTCAAAGACTTCACCCAGTTGGGAACATGAAATGGCCATTACTGTGCCAAGCATGTGTCCATATAACCACAGCACCTTTGGATCATCAGGGAAGCTTCCTGGAGGAGGTGACTGAGCTGGGTTCTGAGTGATGGTGGTCAGAGAGCGAGGGGAGGAAAAGGAGAAATGGAAGCTAAACGTCAATGTCAGAAGACATCTGTGCCAGGAAACCAAGTCTCCATTTGTCCATTTCTATCATTAAATAAACGGTGACCAAGATGGCTCTGGTCTTTGCCCTCCCGGCGTATAGGCTAGGTAGGCAGCAGGCCCAGAGGATTAAACAAACAGGGGCGATGTGCAAGCAGGAAGATGGGAAGGTTAGGAAGTAGTGGCCAGGACCATCATGGAGAGCATGAGAACTTGTGCTAATGGTCTAGCAGGGGAAACGAAACTCTGCCAGTGTGGGACAGCTCAGATCTCAAGGGTGGGTGGGCCATTCGGACCGCCGTGGCTCGTGGGTAGTTCCCACACTCAGGGCGCCGGGTTCCTGGCACCAGCAGTAGCTGCAAGCGAACCACTCGGATAAGATGTGCCTTCATATTTTGGAATAACTTTCCACCAGATCAAAATCTAAGGGGCTGGCATTGACTTTATCCTTTTACTGCTAATAAAGACCAAGGTGCTCATGCTTGCGGGGCTATCTGGCAAAACATATTTCAGTTTCAAAAGTACTGTGTTTCACCAGAGTTCCTTTTAGGAGAACCCGCTCTCAGTGCACCCTGGCTTTGACTCTACTCTTGAATGCCGGTCTTACCGCCCTCATTGGATCGTAAATTCCCTGAAGGCAGGAGACGGTCTAGCACCAGAATTTCAGAGATGGAAGGAATCCAACTTCTACGGATGAAGAGTTCGGGAAGAAATCAAAGCCCAGATGTCAAGCCCCAGATGTGTGTTTCCTCCAGCACGCCATGCTACCTCCTCCTTCTCCCATGGCATCGGGCATGTGCCCCCCTCAATTCAGTTTGGGGTGCTATTGTGCACAGGGAGGCAAAAATTGGTTCTTGGGAGGCAGAAGAACTCACATGTTATGATGGTTTGTGGTCTTCCAAAGCTCAACCCTATCTGACAAAATCTTATTCGTTAGGGGGAAATTTAAGTTTCCTCCTGGTGGCGGGGAGGGGAGGCCTGACAACTTTAAAAGGTTGAGAAAAGAAGCATTGATCTAGCTCACCGGGGAGCACAGAGTAGCGGTTTTCACATCTCACTCACTGCCCTCTGTTAGGGCTTTCCAGCTGGACATTCAGCACCTGATACCTCCTGCTCTTTCCACCAAAGACTGGTTCAAGGTATCTTGTCAGAGTCCATTCATACAACAGAATTTGAGTGCCTACTGAGCACACTAAACCAGACTCATTTTTCCTACAGTACTCTTGTCCTGGTCCTAACTTGTTCAAAAATTTTCAGTGGCTTTTCCTGCCTTGAAGAATGAGACTCCTACTAGCAAGGCTGACATTCAAAGCCCTGTAAAATCTGACCCAGCCCTAGCTCCCCAAGGAGCTAGTAGGGTTCGTCACTGATCTCCTGAATACCTCATAATGTTCCATCCTGGAGCCTGGCTCTCTCATCCAAATCCTGCCAACCCCTAACGCTAAGAAGGGCAGCCCAACTCTCCACCCAACCATGGAACTGTTTCTTTGGTTTTGCTTTTCTAAGGTACTCCCCCATGAGCATCATCCTTTGGTATTATATTAAGGAACTCATATCTCTTTTCAATCCACAAAACAAGTCTTTTCCTTAACACTGTCTTCCTGGGTTGGCCTACTTGGTGTGTTTTAATTAAGTAATTTTCACTGTGACTACCATTATGTTTGTATGGCCATCCATGAATTCATTTACTGATCACCTGCTATGAACCAGTCACCACGCTAGATCCTGGGGCATGGTAGAGGGGCCCTGCCCTCTACCAACTTCCATTCTAAAGGGAAAGACAGTTAAAACACCTTGCCATGAAGGCTAGCACAGACGATGGGCGCATTGTAGGGTTGGGGAGGGACTAGCTCTGCTTTCCCACACAAACGAGAGAGAGAAAGCAGTCCAGGCAGAAGGAACAGGCCGCAAAGCCTGGAACAGCAAAAGCAAACCGTTTTGAGGCACAGTGTGACAGCCGGTGTGGCTAGGGTCGAGACTGCAGCACTTAACAGATGTACAAGTAACCTGGCAGCTGGTTAAGAAACGCATTCTGATTCAGAGGCCTGGGATGGGGCCAAGGTTCCCATTCCCAGCAAGCTCCCAAGTGGCGAGGACTAACAGGACACTGGCCTGGGAGGACGAAGGCGGTTCTGGGTGGGTATCCTCTTCTGCTTTCATTTGAAAAAGATGTTAACGCTTTGTTTCAAGCGAATGTCTCCTAGACGGAGAATAGGATGCACTTCCCCTTCTGACTCCATAGGTATCAAGATAGCCTTGTGGGTTTGAACAGACCTCATATTTAGTTTTGGCCTCCGTATTTATCGCCTGCATCCCAAACTCCTACCGTTGCGTTGGTGGTCATAGGGGAGGCATCACCCACGGCAACCACGTGCCTCCCACACCCCCTCAAGACTCCTTGACCGAGCCTACGAGGGACAAAGCCCCGATGACCCCATGTTACTGGACAGTGACAGCCATGCACAATGTTATCCATAACCTCCCAACAAGGAGCATCTAAAATGGAACACAGTAAAGCCTCATCGACTCAGCCTCTGTTAACATGAAAGGGGGGATACCTTGGTTAATCTTCACTTCTCAAATCATTTATTCATAAAGAGGACAAAGTTTAATAATGCCGTTGTGGTGATAAGGATGATGAAACATTTAAAAGATTTCAAGGAAGCTCATATGGCTTTAGAAACACCTATTTATGTTGTCATCCATGATTTCTTTATGTGTAATTATGTAATTGGGTTCATTTCCTTAAAAGCTGTAATAAGTAATGCCACCCATCTACTTCCAGGACTGGAAACAACAACAGTGCCAACGCATATTTATTGAGACCTATATCCATTCTGTCATACATTTATAATGTGAATAATCAAACTCTTAAGAGTGATTTTTAAAAATTACATTATCAGATTTGGTCCAAATGCATCCATTCTAGGAAGTCCCCATCCCCATGTATAAAATGACAGGTCTTGAACTCTTGTGAAGCGCTACTGCTAGAGTCCAGAAGAAATGAGAACTCGAAGGACACCCTCCCTCAAGGGACACTCACGCATTCGAAGAGCTTCTAGAAAGAAAAACTGTGTGGGAAAAGGACAAACTAGCTGCTTATAATAGAAGGCTACATTTGCTTAATTTCGGGTATATCGCTTGGATTTCTCACCATCCCCTAATTGTCGCAAAGTACAGTTTAAGAACTGAAACTTGAAAAGCACAAACAAAATGGGAATTTCAAGCCATGTCTACCTAACTGCCAATCAGCTTTTCCCCATGAAGGCATTCTGATGATACGCTACCATCTTAATCTTCAAAATATTTGTAGCAAGTCTCTGTGAAATGATTTCATGTTCTGAGATTAAGATCCAAATGATTTACCTGCTTAGATGTCCAGGTGCATGTGTTAAATTAAAAGAAATTAATGACTTGGTTTTTTTCAAGTGGATTAACAAAGCACTGAAATATATTTAAGTGACATCACTCTGGCAAATTACTATGGTTTTTTAACTTGGACTCCAACTGCATTGACTTATGTAGTCGAAAGGTCTTCTCTTTCCTTTCAGATCTTTCATTTTTTATAGATGACTTTTCCTTTAGCTACAACATATTCAATTAATTCATGATGGCCTCCAAACTGGTAAATCAAATGCTCCCATCTAGAAAGAAATCAAACATATTTTAATGCCTACACGTCAAAATGATCACTTTGTCAATAAATGCTAATGTGGAAATACATTCTCTAAAAACTTCTTTATACCTTGTCATTGATAAAGGGCTTTTTAAAAAAAATAGTAGATTAATATGACAACTAGTCTACAACTTCAATATTGTTTAATGGTATCACTGAAGTATTTGACCTGAAAATATTTGATCCAATCAAGTAATATGTAAAAGGTGACATCAGCATTATTTTCAACAGAGAGAGTGAAGAGTAGAATCAAAGTCGATTTCTTCAGTTGAACTTGAGGACTAAGGAATGCAATAGGCTTCCTGGGTCAAGGATTTACAACTTTCAGACAGAAAAATAAGACTCAAATTGTTCCATCAGAGGCCCACTTGGCAGCAGATGGTGGATGAGTAATAAGAACCCAGTGGCAGGAAGACAGAAGCAAGGCTTTTGGGATCTGGTAGGAGTGAGAAGCCAGAGAGGTAATGAATCAGACGCAGGGTGGCCAGCAGGAGCTGGGACACGCACCGCCCAGAACCAGCTGTAGGTCAGAACACCAGCAGAAAAACAAGAACCCAAGCCAGGCGGCACAAGTCCAAAGTCCGGGTAAACAGAACAAAACCCTGGAGATCTAGGGCAGATGGAAGAGAGATGAAGAGACCGGACAAGCCGGTCTACCCTGTGTGGTCTAGGACCCGCAGGGAGACTTGCTGGTGGGAAAGGGGTGATGATAAAGGATACTGGGGAGCTTCACAGGCTTCAGGGCCAGATGCTAATATCGAGCAGGAAAGCCATTTAAACCCAGCCTACGTATCACAAGGGGCACAAAATAAAATAGCTCCGTTGGGAGAACACTCGCCTGGACGCATTGATGATGATGAGATCTCCCTGTTTGCCGACTTCCAGAGATCCGTGTGTGTGAGATCTTCCCAGGGCATAGGCTGCGTTGATGGTGGCAGCGGCCAAGGCTTCCGGCATGGACAGTCGCATGTTCACGCAGGCCAAGTGCATGACCACCGGCTAAGGCAGGCAAGAACCGCAGTAGAGGAAAGGAACAAAATGGTAGCTGCTACCTAGGACATTTCTCAACGCAGCACAACCAATAATGGAAATTAAATATCTGGGAGGAACCGGCTACACTGGTATGAGAACATTTTGATGTACATGTCAAGATTCTCATGCTTTGGTAAAGATTCCTTTATTAGAGAGATTACCCCCGCCAAACCCCTGGATATTGAGTGTTTATTTACAACTGTTCTAGACCACTGTCTATGTAAGATGAAAGCCCACCTCCACACTTATTTACTAAAATTTCTTTGAGCCTGTGCTGTCCTCCAAGACAGAAGTAAGTTATCATCAAACCACCACGCCCAAGGCTGAATCAAAAAATTACGCACATAGAACTTTCTCTCCTCTCTCTCTGCCTAGAGGCATTCGTGTGGCACGGAAATAGCCAAGGACCCTGCTGTCTACACTTTTTTTCCTGTTTCACGAGAAAATCGTTTCTTAGATCTTTGGTACATTTTAACAGTTAGGGGACTATTTTTAAATTATTGATACACACAGTGGAAAACTGATTCTCAGCTTGGAAAGGCACATTAAAAATAATTACCATTGAAAAGCAATATGCGTTTGGGTTGAAATCACTGCCCAGAGCAACGATTACCCCTTCCTCCAACATCTTCCTAGCGCGGGGTTGCTTCAGTCTAAGAGGAAGGGAAAAAAAGAAAGATGGAAGTCTCTGGAAGTAGAGCGTCTACAGACTAGATGTTTGCAATGGAAACCGACTTAAGATATCCAACCCCTCTGTGTTCTGGAAGAAGAAACAGACACTCAAGGTTAAGTGATGAGTGGTGAAGTCAGGTGGAACCCCAGGATGCCTGATTTTTATCTCTGCTTTTGAAATGACTTGCCCATGACTACTTCTTGAATTTGGGAGTGTTTATTTTGGCAATCTTTACATACTTCCAGAGATCCTTGCTAAGGAAGAAAAATATAACTTAACATTTAAAAAAAAATGTAACACACTTTTTTTTGACTCTCAAATATAAAAAATGAGGTTAAAATAATGTTGTTTTTATTAACTTCCATTTTGCAATTTTTTAATTCATATCTCTCCCCCTCCTTGGGCGGGGGCAGAGGGGCCTCAAACATTTCTGGTAGGCCCTTTAAAACCTTGAAGGCCCAAGAATCTAATATGTAAAATATCTGCGCTTCTTCCTGGGTTGCGCATCTCCTTGATTTCCTTGGCAAATTACTATTCTTTAGGACGTGACTCAAAAGTCATGTCAGGGATAAACCGAGCCAAACCCGAGCTCAGAGGGTGAGGTAGTAATAACTACTGCAAAAGGGAAAGGGTCCAGTGTGGCCTGGACTCAATTTTGATTTGTGCAGTGGTAACTGGGCGTTTTAGAGAAAGAAAGAGGAAGTTGGGACGAAAAAGGCGCGGGTCCTTGAGGAGGCAATCCCGGGTGTTCGAAGACTTATATCTCAGATATAAGTCTTTGCAGAGAAAGGATTTGTAATTGCAAGCTTTGTAAAGTAACTGCTCTAAGAGGAAGTCCAGGGGCCTATCTGCCAATCAGCTGGTCTTGAGGGAACAAGCAGTACATTGTCCTGGCAGGCTGGGCTTCCTCAGGCAGGCGCTGTAAGGGGGCCTGGGTCATCCTAGGCAGACAACTTTGAGCTGTCAGAAACTATGCTGCTGTTTATTCAAGGCTCCCAGGGTTTGGGGGAGGGGGATAGATGGAAATCAGTTGTCTGAGAGTCTACACGTTTACAGGCCAAGATGGAGGCCCTTGAAACATTCAGTCCATGACGGACAATTTTTACAGGACTACCGAAGATAATGTTCCTCAATCAGCATCATGCATGAGAGGAGGTGGGTGAAGCAGGGATAAGCGTGTGGAAAGGTAGAACTTAAAATCTCTCCACAGTTCATTCCTTTTTTTTTTTTTCTTTCTTTCTTAAGATTTTATTTATTTGAGACAGAACATAAGAGGGGAAGAGAGGGAGAAGCAGGCTCCCTGCTGAGCAAGGAGCCCATCTGGGGCTCAATCCCAGGATCCTGAGATCATGACCTGAGCTGGAGGCAGACACTTAACCCACTGAGCCACCCAGGTGCCCTGCCCCTGCACAGTTCATTCTCAAGGCCTCCCCTTCCCTTCCAGAAATACTGAAGGAGAAAAAAAAAAAAAGTGATGCTGTAGAAGTATCAAGGGAAAAAAACTGAGGTGAATGTATCCTAAATCAATTTAAAGAGTATACACAAAGATGCATACAATAATGAATAAAGGAAGTGGCATAAGGCCACTGTTACTCCGGAAATGAGAGTCAAGAGAGAATTCAAGGGCCGGCAGAGAGCCCTGCAGGTTGGGCCTGTTGGAGAGATCAGAAAAATACCAGAACAGGGAAGCCAGAGAGAGAAGGGTGGCCTCAGTGATGTTTCCTGTTGTCCAACTGGCCAGCCCATCCTGCGGTGAGCACAGACGGCAGCCACCTCTGGCGCAGGGACAAAGTTCAGACTTTTACTGCTGAGTTGCCCTTCACAGTGCAAGTCTCGGATTTTTGCTCCATCTTCAAGAGATTCAGGGGAAGGAAAGGAAACTTTTTTTTTTTTTTTGGTCAAACATTATTTCTTGGTGATGGAAAATTAACCAGATTAGGTATCGATTGATGACTCTGACTGACTACCAAGACTTGCTGGGAATGCCAAAATATCAAGAATGGTTATTGACTGATATTTCCTGGTTGCAATCTACATGAAGTTTACTCTTGAAATTCAGAGAACAGTAACAGTAAGAGAAATGTGTAATATTACCTGAGTGCATATAACGTCATAATATATTTGAAAAAAGCACTGTCATATTCCTCTCTTCTCTCTTAAAAAAAGTTACTCGAAGGGCACCTGGGAGGCTGTCAGGTGTCCACTCTTGATTTCGGCTCAGGTCATGGTGTCATGGTGGTGACATCGAGCCCCCTGTCAGGCTCCACACTGGGCATGAAGAATCTCCAGATTCTCTCTCCCCCTCTGCCCCTTCCCCCAGCTCACAGGCACCTGGGAGTGCCCTCACTCCCTCTCTCTCTAAAAAATAAATAAATGTAAAAGTTAATCGAAGCCTGGCTTTTCTAATGCCTAAGGCAGAGTGTCTCAACCCTGGCACAGCTCAAAATTTGTGGCTGGGTAGTTCTTGGGCAGGATAATTCTCTGTGGTGGGAGACGGTTCTGGGCGCTGTGGAGGTTTAACGTCTCTAGCCTCTACCTACTAGATGCCAGTAGTGCCCCCTAGTGGCCGACAACCCAAACTGCCTCCAGACACTGTCCAACGTCTGAAACGGCAGTCATAAAGATGGACTATGGAGCGTGTGTATTCAGTCCATAGAGGGCAAACACTAAAATTCCTGGGGGAGATTTCGCAAAATATACTTACACATCTCCTCTTTCCTCCCACGCCCGGGGATTTTTTGAGGACTGTGGTACTCACTTGCATTTCTTAGAAAACAGCTCCTTCACATTCTGAACACTGTCCCATATCTCTAACATCTGATGCATGTTTTTAAAGTGGAGAGCCTATTTCATTACTTGGTAGTTATAAAAGTAATACATATTGACTTTTTAACTGGAAAATTCCAAAAATGAGGGGGGAAAAGGAAGGGGCAGCTCTACTCTTCCCAATAATCCCACCACTCAATGGCCACTGGGGTCTAAGCTCTCTCCTGGACCTCGCTCCGGGACTGGCATCTTCCAGAACTCAGTTTTCCTGATCTGCGTTTTTAAGGAATGTGGAAGGGCAATGAAATAAGACTGAGGCCTCTGGGGTCTGTGTTCTCCCACCTGGCACCCACTGGGGCAGCTCACCTCAGCATGTAGGCCGTGGTGGGCAGAAGGACGGCCGAGCACCGGGCCGTTGCCATGGCAGTGATGCCCTCATCGCTCGCTTCTTCCAGGTGACTGATCGCCTGGGCTCCCAGCTCAGCCCCGAGCTAAGCAGAATGGGCAGAGAGAAAAGAGTTCACCAACAGCAACAACAATCAATAAAGGGTCAGAACATTGTTTTTCCCGCAAAAATAAATACCAGTCTATTACTAAAATGTCTTGGCAACTGCCTCTGCCAAGCACAAGCCCCCAGATGTGCAAAAGATTTGTGATGGACATTCATTTAAAAATTAGCTAGTGTGCTACTTCAACAACTGTCCTTACATCCAAGTGCTCACTGATATTCTTCATGCAGAGTGACACTGGTAATAAAGTCTGATTCTTATAGCATCATCAAAAACACAGTAAGGAAAGGTATCTTGCAGTGCCGTTGCACTCAGGGAAAACAGATCAGTTAAGAAAACAATGTGGAGGGGGAGGAGTCAAGATGGCGGAGAAGTAGCAGGCTGAGACGACATCGGGTAGCAGGAGATCAGCTAGATAGCTTATCTAACCATTGTGAACACCTATAAATCCAACGGGAAATCGAAGAGAAGAAGAGCAACAATCCCAGAAACAGAAAATCGATCACTTTCTGAAAGGTAGGACCTGCGGAGAAGTGAATCCAAAGCGACGGGAAGATAGACCCCGGGGGGAGGGGCCGGCACCCGGCAAGCGGCGGAGCGACGGAGCACAAAACCGGGACTTTTAAAAGTCGGCTCCACTGGGAGACATCGCTCCAGAGGCTAAACTGGGGGGAAACCCAGGCGGGGTCAGCATAACCCCAGGACCCGCGGGGTCACAGAAGGACTGGGGGTGTCTGAGTGCCGCAGAGCTCGCAGGTATTAGAGCGGGGAAGCCGGCTATAGCGACAAAGCCGAGGAGTGAGCTCTAAGCCCGGGGTTACCTTGTGCCGGTTGCAGGCTGGGTGGGCTCGGAGCGTGGCCGGAGGCCACGGAGACAAAAGCGACCCGGCGCTTTTCTCCAGCTCCAACAATTGACTGCTTTCCTCGAGGCGCGACCGCAAGCCAGGGAGGCGGGACTGTTGGGCGCTTTGCTCTGAGAGCGCACTGAGGAGCGGAACCCCAAGCTCTCTGCTCCTCTGGGCCGAGAGATTGGGAGGCCGCCATCTTCATTCCCGTCCTCCAGAACTCTACGGAAAGCGCTCAGGGAACAAAAGCTCCCGAAAGCGAACCCGAGCGGATTACTTAGCCCGGCCCCTGGCAAGGGCGGTGCAATTCCGCCTGCGGCAAAGACACTTGAGAATCACTACAACAGGCCCCTCCCCCAGAAGATCAACAAGAAACCATCCAAAACCAACTTCAGTCACCAAGAACAGCGGAATTCCACAGCAGGAGAAAGCAAATCCTACCTGGACAAAATGACAAGGCGGAAAAACTCACCTCAAAAAAAAGAACAAGAGGCCGTACCGAAGGCTGGAGACCTAATCAATACAGACATAGGTAGCATGACAGATCTAGAGTTCAGAATGACAATTCTCAAGGTTCTAGCCGGGCTCGAAAAAGGCATAGAAGATATTAGAGAAACCCTCTCCGGAGAGATAAAAGCCCTTTCTGGAGAAATAAAAGAACTAAAATCTAACCAAGTTGAAATCAAAAAAGCTATTCATGAGGTGCAATCAAAAATGGAAGCTCTCACTGCCAGGATAAATGAGGCAGAAGAAAGAATTAGTGACATAGAAGACCAAATGACAGAGAATAAAGAAGCTGAGCAAAAGAGAGACAAACAACTACTGGAACACGAGGAGAGGATTCGAGAGATAAGTGACACCATAAGACGACACAACATTAGAATAATTGGGATTCCAGAAGAAGAAGAAAGAGAGAGGGGAGCAGAAGGTATATTGGAGACAATTATTGGAGAGAATTTCCCTAATATGGCAAAGGGAACAAACATCAAAATCCAGGAGATGCTAAGAACGCCCCTCAAAATCAATAAAAATAGGTCCACACCTCGTCACCTGATAGTAAAATTTACAAGTCTTAGCGACAAAGAGAAAATCCTGAAAGCAGCCGGGGAAAAGAAGTCTGTAACATACAAGGGTAAAAACATTAGATTGGCAGCGGACCTATCCACAGAGACCTGGCAGGCCAGAAAGAACTGGCATGATATATTCAGAGCACTAAACGAGAAAAACATGCAGCCAAGAATACTATATCCGGCTAGGCTATCACTGAAAATAGAAGGAGAGATAAAGAGCTTCCAGGACAAACAAAAGCTGAAAGAATTTGCAAACACCAAACCAGCTCTACAGGAAATATTGAAAGGGGTCCTCTAAGCAAAGAGAGACCCTAAAAGTAGTAGATCAGAAAGAAACAGAAACAATATACAGTAACAATCATCTTACAGGCAATACAATGGCACTAAATTCATATCTCTCAATAGTTACCCTGAATGTTAATGGGCTCAATGCCCCAATCAAAAGACACAGGGTATCAGAATGGATAAAAAAACAAAACCCATCCATATGCTGCCTACAAGAAACTCATTTTAGACCCGAAGACACCTCCAGATTTAAAGTGAGGGGGTGGAAAACAATGTACCATGCTAATGGACATCAGAAGAAAGCTGGGGTGGCAATCCTTATATCAGATCAATTAGATTTTAAGCCAAAGACTATAATAAGAGATGAGGAAGGACACTATATCATACTCAAAGGGTCTGTCCAACAAGAAGATCTAACAATCTTAAATATCTATGCCCCTAACATGGGAGCAGCCAACTATATAAACCAATTAATAACAAAATCAAAGAAATACATCGACAGTAATACAATAATAGCAGGGGACTTTAACACTCCCCTCACTGAAATGGACAGATCATCTAAGCAAAAGATCAACAAGGAAATAAAGGCCTTAAATGACACACTGGACCAGATGGACATCACAGATATATTCAGAACATTCCATCCCAAAGCAACAGAATATACATTCTTCTCTAGTGCACATGGAACATTCTCCAGAATAGACCACATCCTGGGTCATAAATCAGGTCTCAATCGGTACCAAAAGATCGAGATCATTCCCTGCATATTTTCAGACCACAATGCTCTGAAGCTCGAACTCAATCACAAGAGGAAATTTGGAAAGAACGCAAATACATGGAGACTAAACAGCATCCTTCTAAAAAATGAATGGGTCAACCAGGAAATTAAAGAAGAATTGAAAAAATTCATGGAAACAAATGATAATGAAAACACAACAGTTCAAAATCTGTGGGACACAACAAAGGCAGTCCTGAGAGGAAAATATATAGCAGTGCAAGCCTTTCTCAAGAAACAAGAAAGGTCTCAAATACACAACCTAACCCTACACCTAAAGGAGCTGGAGAGAGAACAACAAAGAAAGCCTAAACCCAGCAGGAGAAGAGAAATCATAAAGATCAGAGCAGAAATCAATGAAATAGAAACTAAAAAAACAATAGAACAAATCAACAAAACTAGGAGCTGGTTCTTTGAAAGAATTAATAAGATTGATAAGCCCCTGGCCAGACTTATCAAAAAGAAAAGAGAAAGGACGCAAATAAATAAAATCATGAATGAAAGAGGAGAGATCATAACCAACACCAAAGAAATACAAACAATTATAAGAACATACTACGAGCAACTCTATGGCAACAAATTTGACAACCTGGAAGAAATGGATACATTTCTAGAGATGTATAAACTACCACAACTGAACCAGGAAGAAATAGATAACCTGAACAGACCCATAACCAGTAAGGAGATTGAAACAGTCATCAAAAATCTCCAAACAAACAAAAGTCCAGGACCAGACGGCTTCCCAGGGGAATTCTACCAAACATTTAAAGAAGAATTAATTCCTATTCTCCTGAAACTGTTCCAAAAAATAGAAATGGAAGGAAAACTTCCAAACTCATTCTATGAGGCCAGCATCACCTTGATCCCAAAACCAGACAAGGATCCGACCAAAAAAGAGAATTACAGACCAATATCCTTGATGAACACAGATGCGAAAATTCTCACCAAAATACTGGCCAATAGGATCCAACAGTACATTAAAAGGATTATTCACCACGACCAAGTGGGATTTATTCCAGGGCTGCAAGGTTGGTTCAACATCCGCAAATCCATCAATGTGATACAATACATTAATAAAAGAAAGAGTAAGAACCATATGATACTCTCAATAGATGCTGAAAAAGCGTTTGACAAAGTGCAGCATCCCTTCCTGATTAAAACTCTTCAAAGTGTAGGGATAGAAGGCACATACCTCAACATTATCAAAGCCATCTATGAAAAACCCACCGCAAATATCATTCTCAATGGAGAAAAACTGAAAGCTTTTCCGCTAAGGTCAGGAACACGGCAGGGATGTCCGTTATCACCACTGCTGTTCAATATAGTACTAGAAGTCCTAGCCTCAGCAATCAGACAACAAAAAGAAATTAAAGGCATCCAAATCGGCAAAGAAGAAGTCAAACTATCACTCTTTGCAGATGATATGATACTATATGTGGAAAACCCAAAAGGCTCCACTCCAAAACTGCTAGAACTTATACAGGAATTCAGTAAAGTGTCAGGATATAAAGTCAATGCACAGAAATCAGTCGCATTTCTTTACACTAACAACAAGACAGAAGAAAGAGAAATTGAGGAGTCAGTCCCATTTACAATCGTACCCAAAACCATAAGATACCTAGGAATAAATCTAACCAAAGAGGTAAAGAATCTATACTCAGAAAACTATAAAGTACTCATGAAAGAAATTGAGGAAGACACAAAGAAATGGAAAAATATTCCATGCTCATGGATTGGAAGAACAAATATTGTGAAAATGTCTATTTTACCTAAAGCAATCTACACATTTAATGCAATCCCTATCAAAATCCCATCCATTTTTTTTAAAGAAATAGAACAAATAATCCTAAAATTTATATGGAACCAGAAAAGACCTCGAATAGCCAAAGGAATATTGAAAAAGAAAGCCAAAGTCGGTGGTATCACAATTCCAGACTTCAAGCTCTATTACAAAGCTGTCATCATCAAGACAGTATGGTACTGGCACAAAAACAGACATATAGACCAATGGAACAGAATAGAGAGCCCAGAAATAGACCCTCAACTCTATGGTCAACTAATCTTCGACAAAGCAGGAAAGAATATCCAATGGAAAAAAGACAGCCTCTTCAACAAATGGTGCTGGGAAAATTGGACAGCCACATGCAGAAAAATGAAATTGGACTATTTCCTTACACCACACACGAAAATAGACTCAAAGTGGATGAAGGACCTCAATGTGCGAAAGGAATCTATCAAAATCCTTGAGGAGAATGCAGGCAGCAACCTCTTTGACCTCCACCACAGCAACTTCTTCCTAGGAACATCGCCAAAGGCAACAGAAGCAAGGGCAAAAATGAACTATTGGGATTTCATCAAGATCAAAAGCTTTTGCACAGCAAAGGAAACAGTTAACAAAACCAAAAGACAACTGACAGAATGGGAGAAGATATTTGCAAACGACATATCAGATAAAGGGCTCGTATCCAAAATCTATAAAGAGCTTATCAAACACAATACCCAAAGAACAAATAATCCAGTCAAGAAATGGGCAGAGGACATGAACAGACATTTCTGCAAGGAAGACATCCAGATGGCCAACAGACACATGAAAAAATGCTCCACATCACTCGGCATCAGGGAAATACAAATCAAAACCACAATGAGATACCACCTCACACCAGTCAGAATGGCTAAAATTAACAAGTCAAGAAATGACAGATGCTGGCGAGGATGCGGAGAGAGGGGAACCCTCCTACACTGTTGGTGGGAATGCAAGCTGGTGCAACCACTCTGGAAAACAGTGTGGAGGTTCCTCAAAAAACTGAAAATAGAGCTACCCTACGACCCAGCAATTGCACTCCTGGGTATATATCCTAAAGATACAAACGTGGTGCTCCGAAGGGGCACGTGCACCCGAATGTTTATAGCAGCAATGTCCACAATAGCCAAACTGTGGAAAGCGCCTAGATGTCCATCAACAGATGAATGGATAAAGAAGATGTGGTATATATACACAATGGAATACTATGCAGCCATCAAAAGACATGAAATCTTGCCATTTGCGACGACGTGGATGGAACTAGAGGGTATCATGCTTAGCGAAATAAGTCAATCGGAGAAATATAACTATCATATGATCTCTTTGATATGAGGAAGTGGAGATGCAAGGTGGGGGGGTTTGGGGGGAGGTAGGAAAAGAAAAAATGAAAAGATGGGATTGGGAGGGAGACAAACCATAAAAGACTCAATCTCAAGAAACAGACTGAGGGTTGCGGGGGGGAAGGGGGATGGGAGAGGGTGGTGGGGAAATGGACATTGGGGAGGGTATGTGCTATGATGAGTGCTGTGAAATGTGTAAACCAGACGATTCACAGACCTGTACCCCTGGGGATAAAAATACATTATATGTTTATTAAAATAAAAAAAATTAAAAAAAAAAAAAAAAAAGAAAACAATGTGGAAAATGTGAAATTATATATATCATTTGAGAATATGCACTTGAGCTTGATTTCCCTCCAGAGGAAAAATCTGGGCTCGACTGTGAGAAGAAAAGTAGGAGGTAATGCTATGATGGTAATGAAAACATACCATTAAAGTGGGTTTCTTCTCAGCTTGATACATTTACACACACACGCACACGCACACATTACACAGTACCCCAGGCTGAAAGGTGATTGTGTTAAGCATTCCAAGGGAAGAGAAAGTAGACTCATTCTTGACATTAAGCAGTGGCCCAGGGAGGCAGCGACATCCATGCCAGGGCAGGAGGGAGCTGGCCCCTTGTCAGCAGCTAGCTTGGGTCTAAGAGCTTCTGGTTTGGTGCTCTGGGGAGTGGGATGCCCGCAGACTGACTCTGTTCCCTAGGCGGAGCTTCCTTCTAACCTTGGAATCACCTTCACTCTCCCAAACTGGAATTGGTCATCCAGGGTACTGACCTCCGTTTAATTCACCAGTGCACTCTCTGCTGCCAAAAGTATCTTGTTGACCACCTAGTTCACATTCGTTCAACAAACATACCCCATTTATGTCCTCACTAAAGGCCACCTGTCTGCCAGGCATTGTGCTAACCTCCAGGCACAGAGTTGGAAAGGTGCGGGCACAGTTGTCAGCCCCTCTACTGTCCAGGGGGGAGCACAGAGGCAATTTGAACACGGTGGGACAGGTGTGGGGAGGGACTGTAACTCACTCTTGCAGAGGTTTGGGAAGGATCCCAGAGAAGTGGTAGCTAAGAAGAAACACGGAGGGGAGGCAGAGTTAGCCAGGCGAGGGGTGTTCAGACAAGAGAAAGTACGTGCAGAGGCGTGGGGGATCGAGTGTCCTAACACAGTTCATGGTGGCTGGTTCACGGAAAAGAGGGCAGGGGAAGCAAGAGGGGGAGGAGACAAAGAGGAACATGGGAGGCAAGCAAGAGGGGGATCCGGGTAAGCCTATGGCTGCGGAGTTGGGAATCTGTCCTGTTGGCACGGGTGAGCCTTTCAGGGCTTTCCAGCAACAGAGAGGAAGAGAAGATGCACTGAGGGCAGGGATTAAAGGAAGTGATTAAAGAGCGGGCGGGCTTGGAAGCGGGGAGAAAAGCTGTTGCAGGAGATCTTGCTGAGAGCCCCTGATGGTGGTCTGAACTAGGTGGTCAGGGGAAGAGAAGTGGACCTGGACATAATCAGGAGGCAAACCTGGAGGCCTTGCTGGTTGACCAAAACGTGACAGGGGACGGGGAAAGGAGACAAGGTGATGTCCAAGTTTTTCCGCTTAGACAATACTAGATGATGGGGTCATTCACTGGGCAGGAAACACAGGACCAAGATCTGGAAGCGATGTGAAGAGATCACACTGGACATGTCTGCAGCATCTGTATTTATGCCCACATTATACAAATCTGTATTTATGCCCCAAGGGCAGCTGTTTATTTCGATCTGGGGTTTGGAGAGACATCTAGACTCGCGACTGCGAGGACTGTGTCTGTCCTATTCACGGCTGAATTCTCAGAGCCTGGCACAGAGCAGACACTCAGGCATTTGTTGAAAGCATGAATAAATGAATCTGAGCAAGACACACGGGTCAGAAGAGCATCACGTGACCGCGACCGGCGTGCTCTCCCAACATTCCCCTGGCCGCTGCCCCAGGAGGACCTTAACCACGACATGAGCAATTTTTACTCCGCTCTGCCAGCGTGGCTTTCTGTTCCAACCAAAACAGGGTGTGGGTTTGCTAAACAAGATCACAAAAGTACTTCTTTTTCCACTAATACCACCAGCAGGCGATCATAAAAGTAAACAACCAGCAAAAAAGTACATTTCTAACAGGGGTCAGGGATTCCGAGGCTCGACTGGACCGATCCACACATTGTTCAAACAAATTCCCGTTTCTCTGTCTTTTCAGTAAGGCTCCTCCCACCTCCGAACCCACTAATGAAGTTTTCCATAGCGTGAGTGTTGACAAAGGAAAAGCAGAAGGTCAACCCCACCTCGGCAGCCTTCATCGGGTGCAGCTCGTCCCCGTGGAAGTTAATCTGTAATCCCATCTCTTTTCCGCTTTGAAGAATCCTCCTGGTGGAGTCGAGATCAAAGACCCCCTTCTCACAGAACACATCTATATTGTCCACGTGGATTTCCCCACTTCTGTCAAGCTCCTTCAGCTTCGGGAGGTGGCTACTGATGATTTCATCAGCAGCCTCTGATGCGGTCTTCCCTCTGGGCAAGAAAATGAGATTACGTGAAGCAAAAAAAATTTTCTTTAATTAAAAAATTGTTTTAATTTAAAATTTTTAATTAAATTAAAAATTGTTTAAAATTTAATTTTAATTTTTTAATTTAAAAAAATTTAAAATTAATTTAATTGGTTTTCTGGCCCTTGAAGAATCTGACGAACCATGAGCAAATGACCTCAAGCCTCAAAAAGTAGAGAAATAATCCAAACTATACCTCAACAGTCTTAACAATGAGGACACAGCAGAGATGTCGATAAGACTACTCTAGGCACTGACCCTGTACACGGAGACTCAAAGGGCTCATCCATTTCTGGCCCAGCCATGTTGCCTTCGAGAATGCCAGCAAGGCCATGGGGGCTGAAAAACTGAATCTGCTTGCCAAGGACACGTAGAGGGCATCCTGAATGCTTCCCTAACTACCCAGTTGTAGGCTCCTTTGCTGGGCCCTAGTGATCACTCTGACTTTTTCTTCTTCCACACTATTTGTAGAAGCATGGGAAAGAGGGTTGTGGGAGGCACTGAAATTCTAAGATTCTGGGGTAGTTATACATAGGAAAGGGCTGGGCTTTTGAAGTCAGATGGACACAGAGCTCCACCACTTGCTGGCGACCTAACTTTGGACACGTCACGCAGCCATCATTTGGCGTACTCTGAGCTGCAGACCGTGTCACTGGGGATCAGACCTCAGAGACTCATGGGCAGAAGGAGAAAATTTCTGTAAAACTTTAGTCCTGTATTTGGCACACCAAAGTCTCTTGCTCAGCAAAAACCGTATTGGTGGGAAGATAGAGGCGAACTGTGAGGAGACAGGCGCTCATGTATGTTGTCCCTAATTCTCAAGACAATCATATAGAATTATGTGCTATTTAGCTGTTTTACAGATGTTCAACAAAGTTAAGTGATGCTCTCAAAATCATGCACTGGGAAAGTTGCAAAGCTGGAGTGAAACCCAGGTCTGGTATGGCTACAAAGCCGACGACTTCTCTACCACCTTACACTGCCTATCATTCACCTTATGTTCCATTTTGGAAAAAAAAAAAAAAAAAAGGTTTTCTATAGATGGATGTCCCAAAAGTCTCAGTGCAGTTTTAAGCTTTAATAATTTCGGAAGTACAAATGCTAAAAATGTACAAAAACATCATTGGAAATATTAAATATTTTTCTTTTCTACTTAATTTTCTGAATTCTTAATCATAAATTTAATGTTAGAATTTTTTATTTTCTCTGATTGAAATGATAAGCAAAAAATTAACATTAAGCTTATTTTCCAAATTGCACGAAACTAAATAAATGTAAAAATATGTTATGAAACTTTCAAATAAGCCTGTAGTACTTATGTATCTAAGTTATCAAAACTCAAGACTGCACTAAGACTTTGTCCTGTTAATTTTCAAGTCCTGGATATTATTTGTAAAGATTTTATTTATTTGAGAGAAAGACAGAATAAGAGTAGGGGGAGGGAGAAGCAGATTCCCTGCTGAGCAGGGAGCCAATTAGGGGCTTGATCCCCTGGGATCCTGACCTGAACTGAAGGCATCTGCTTAACCGACTGAGCCATCCAGCCCCCCCCCCCAAGTTCTGGATTTCTTTTGGACATTTTAACTCTGGACCTGTGGGCCTTTGGCTCTAGAAATTCCAGGACAGATAAGATGCAGAAGCAGATGCAGAAAGGGACAGAATTCTCTACAAGAAAGCCATGTAGGAGAAACTTTTTAGGTAAAAGGAAAGCTCAAAAACATTTACAACAAGAAAACAAACATGTTTGCTGCTAAACAAAAAGATGAACAAAAATAACAACTATTTTAAGTCATCCTGACCTCGAGATTTGCTCTATCTCCTACAGCGTGTTACTTTTAATCTCAAGTGCAATTATATGGTCACGGGAAACTATTTAAAGTAATATCTGTCATTTTAAAGGATCTAGTAGAGGGCATTGCTTTCTGTTAACCAAAAGAATTTTGAACATCTCCACTTCCTCCTTCATCATTAGCAGACTAGTAAAACTGTTGAGTCTGATGGGGATTGCCTTCTTAAAACCACCCTTGCAAGGGGCACCCGGGTGGCTCAGTCGGTTAAGCGTCTACCTTCAGCTCAGGTCATGATCCCAGGATCCTGGCATCAAGCCTCACATCAGGCTCCCTGTCCAGCAGGGAGTCTGCTTCTCCCTCTCCCTCTGCCCCTGCTTGTGTGTTCTCTCTCTCTCTCAAATGAGTAAAATCCTAAAAACAAAAACAAACAAAAAACCACCCTTGTGAAACGACTATTACAATCAGAACACCTTTCTAACAGCTTCTACTGAACTCTCTGCAAGAACAGAAGCATAGATAGGCCTCCACCCGGTCTGACTCCCTAACCCTCCCCCCCGCCCCCCACAGCGCATCCTCACTTAGGGACCACCTGACCCCTTCTTTGTTTTCAATACCCCATCAATTCCCCCAGTCAACCCGCAAGCTGAGGTTACTTTGGCACCGAGTGAGCCCCGCAGTAAGTGGCGGAGATGCCTATGGGCAGCTGCCGCCGAGCGCGCTCGATCACGCGCAGCATCTTCAGCTCGGTCTCCAGGTTGAGGCCGTATCCGCTCTTGCACTCCACCAGCGTGGTCCCCGCCCTCATCATGCACTGCAGCCGCTCCTGGAAGGAGCAGAACAGCTCCTCCTCCGAGGCCTGGCGCGTGCGCTCCACAGTGAAGTTGATCCCTCCTCCAGCCTGGTGAATATCCATGTACGTGGCTCCTGCCAACTGAACACAGGGCTCGTCTTTAGGCTGCGCAAATGCGGGAGATTGTGGACAGGTCCACAGAATCCCGGTCAAGGGTGTTGTTCAAAATGATTAACAACTGATATGTCAGAGACACCAGCAGACCAGAAAGGATGCTGGGGTAGCAGGGCCATGGAGACCCCTCCCCTGCCAGGGCATCTTAGGAACGGCAGGGATGGCCGAAATGGGAGAGGGGGTGGGGAGCACTGAGGGTCTCCGGAAGCAGCAGCAATTTACCAACTAGCCCAGAAGTATCTCAGTGTTCCAACAACCCAGTTGGCCCCAGTGTGTACCACTGAGTCTTTGTCCCTCCCACTCAATTTGGCTATGAATCTAAAACTTCTCTAAAAAATTAAATCTATTAGAAAGAAACTATGTGAAAATGGCTCCAACCATGGATTTGAGGGTTGGCCCTGGCTAATTAATGATTCAGGACATAGACTACACTTTATGTTTCTTAATAAGTCATTTTTTGGGGGGGGGGAAATACAAGACAATTTATTTTTATGATTAGCAATGTATTTTTCCAAGTTTGAACCAATGAATGGTGAGTTTCAAACTGTATCCTGGAGCCCTTTCAAAGGCTCCCAGGGGCAGAGGGCTGAAATGGGGGAAAGGAAAGAGAGGAGAAAGAAGTGGGCAAGGCAACTCAGCTCTGTTTTTTGTTTTGGGGGTTTTTTTTTGTTTTTTGTTTTTTGCTTTGTTTTTTGTAAGATTTTATTTATTTATTTATTTGAGAGAGAGTGTGTGTGTGTATATAAGTGCGGGGGGAGTGGCAGAGGAAGAGGGAGAGGGACAAGTAGACTCCCTGCCAGGTGCTGAGGCCAACCTGGGGCTGGATCCCAGGACCCTGATATCATGACCTGAACCAGTCTGACGGTTCACTGACTGAGCCACCCAGGCGCCCAAAGGCAGCTCAGCTTTTTTTTTAAAAGGGAGGATTATAAAACATACATATGTACATACATACATATATACATACATAAGGATTCTATTGCTAAAAATTTTTGAAAACTGTTATACCTAAAATGATTGCTGGGCCTGTGCATAGTATTTGGACAGTTATAAGTTAGTTTCTTTTCCAGTTTATCTTCCATAGTACAGGCCAGTAAAAATATACATGAAAAAGAAATGTACGGGCGCCTGGGTGGCTCAGTTGGTGAACGGTCAGACTGGTTCGGCTCAGGTCATGATCCTGGAGTCCCAGGATCAAGTCCCGCATCAGGCTCCCTGCTCAGCGAGGAGTCCACTCCTCCCTCTGCCTTTCCCCTCTTATGCTCTCTCTCTCAAATACATAAATAAAATCTTTAAAAAAAAAGAAATGTAGACATATGTTGCAAAGCCTGTTAGCCTATCAAATCTTTATAAATCTTTATAAATCTTTATAAAAAGATTTGTATTTGTGCCTTATTTTGATTTGTCATCATTTATGGCACTTACCTTCATTGCAAACTCGTGAACTCTTTCACCAGCCCATACTGGATGTGTGTGTGCGTCCACTAAACCTGTAATCAATAAATCAAATCATCTTTAAAGCTGAGAAGTAGAAAGCCCTTAGATAGCAGGCAGACTCCCCCCGTGCCACTCTTGGGAAAGCAAGATGATGGTCAGCCATCATAGAAGAATTTGTCTATGGGTTCCCTCCACAGACAGGAAACAACAACACTCTCTGCATGGCTGGTCTAGAAGGCTTTAATGGAAGACCGTGATTTGGCATGATGAGAATATCCATTAAAGAAAGACAGGTCCTTTTGCCCACTAAGTCCATGCTCACCAAACAAGCTTTTGGAAACAGGATGTCATATCTATTAGTTGAGCAAAACCAAGGACTATATCGCCAAGGAATAATCTGGGTGTGAAAAGAGAATATAATCTCTCCCAACTTTGAGAAGGAAAAATATGGAATCGGAAATATAAATCTTTCTTCAAAAAAGAAATGCAGTTTAATTGAAGAGAAACTATAAAGTAATTGTGTGACTCGTTTGTTTATCCAGATACAACTCAAGTAAAGTATGTCTTTCCAGAATATTTAAAATACTTTGTGGATTAAATGTCTCATTAGTGGTTGCAATTGGACAAAGATCAAGAATCTTTGTTCAGGGCCCCTGGGTGACTCGGTGAGTTAATCCTCTGCCTTCAGCTCAGGTCATGATCTCAGGATCCTGGGATGGAGTCCCACATCGGGCTCTCTGCTTGGCAGGGAGCCTGCTTCCCCCTCTCTCTCTGCCTGCCTCTCTGCCTACTTATGATCTCTCTCTGTCAAATAAATAAATAAATACAATCTTAAAAAAAAAAAAAAGAATCTCTGTTCAGATTGCTTTCTAGTAAGTATTTTCTGCTCTTCTTCAAAACGTTTCACTCTGACTTCATTTCCTGACTCCCAGAGCTGGAAGATAGAAGCTCTATCATATACACATAGTAAACATTAAAAAAATATAAATCTTAGCCTCTCTGTTTTGTGTAGGACTCAAAATTTGTGAAATTTGTTTCAGAGGATTTCATGAAGCCATAAAACAATGTGGGAGACGATGGTTAACAAACTGATTTTGTGTCAATCACTAAGATATAAGTAAACTTCAGTAAAATCTCTAGGGATTTCCTCTTCCCCCACTTTTCTGCCTAGAGATATGTTCTTTGTTTCACACTCCATGTAAATTTAGAATCTATTCTGGTATTAGAAATAGCAGCTTGCCCTAGCTGCCTCTCATATGAAGTAGATTAGTAAAGTTCTTCAACAGCTTTTGAAACTAAACACAACACAACTGATTTCTCTTCGGCATGTGAGTGGGAAGAAGGGGCCCTTTCCCTGTCCAGCAATCTGGGGTAAGGAATTTCATCCCTAAACTGGAGTTTTCCAATCTGTAACATGTAGATAATGATACTTACCTTACAAGGCAGTTAGAAGGATTCAAAATGAAAACATGTTTGTAAAGCAGCTAGACATTCAGTAGTAGAAATGCGAAGCACGGTAGCTATTATTATATTTTAATATGATTTTGATACCCTATTTAAAACAAGCTCTTCCTCTTTATGTTACTAAAACTGGTTGCAGGGCTTACTGAAAAAAGAGGTTAATACCTGGCAAGATGCATTTCCCAGAACAGTCAATTCTTTCCTCGAACGTTTCTTTGGAAAACATTTTTTGGATCTCATCAGCAGGACCAATGGCTTTTATAAACCCATCCCTGAAGAAAAATCAAGAAATAATTACTAAGGTTTGGGGAAATACTGTGGAAAAGCTGACTAATGATTTAAAATATGTTGTCCATGTCTTTTGCTATCAGTCAACTTTATCCTATGTCCTTCTTGCATCTGTTATTGAAGAAAAAAAAAATGACTCCAGCTCCACGCAAGCCCAAAAGTCAAATCATATGTATAGAATGTTAGTTGTTCCCCAAGATCGATGTTCCCCTTCCCCCACAGGGCTAGATTCCTAAATCTTAGCTGAACACATCAACACCCAGAATGAAATCTACATTTCTGGGTTTCCCATCAACCAGGTGCGGCCATGTGACTAAATTCTAACCAATAGGACTGTTTTCACTTCCTCGTTCCCACTGTCTGGAAGGTAGACTCCACACGGAGAGGTGGAGCAGCCATCTTGGATGATGGAGTGAGAAAGGGTTGTGCACAGCTGCGCGACAGTAGAGCCTCAGAACTCCATGGAGTATGGCCTCAGTTAGCCCTGGATTCCTGCCTCTGTGCAGTTCTGTTAACTGGTTTGTAACAAATTTTCAACAGTAACACTGAGAATGTTTTTATCCCTTTGTTAATTAAAAACACATGGTCCCTAAAAGCTGGGCTCTTGCACAACCCAAAGCAGCGTCAGATAAGGGCTGAGACAATCTTGCACAATCGCGGGCTGTGGGGCTCTCCAATTCACATCAGCATCCAAACCCCACTCCTACTGCAGGTTCGCCCCCCCCCCCACCTCAAACTCTGGCTGTTCTTTTATTCACGTCTAGCAGGAAGCACAGAGGGCTAAATGAAAAAACTGAAAATGTCCTCTTTTTCTGAATTTCCTTTCACCCCAAACCATCACCATCTGAACGTCTTCCGTGGTTCTCAAATTTAGTGTACGAAGTGGGGTGGGCTGGAGGGTGTTCTGTAAAAATTTAAAGTCCCAGCACTCTATCACAGAGACGCTGATTCCAAAGATCTGGGGAGAGGGGATGGGGGGGGGGCGTCAGCCTGAGAGCGTTTTTTCACCCAATGGCTCCGCGAAGGTAGGTAGCAACAGGTGCCTAAAAGGCCTGCGGTGGCTCCCTGGATGCAGGAAAGCTTTTACGCGGTTCCCTCCACAGCGCCCAAGTCAGGGAAAGGCGGCCAGGCCCGGCCGCGGCTGCCCGCTGCCCCCAGCGCGCGGCCACTTACGTGCCCACCACGAGGCTGGCGCCCTCCAGCACGGCCAGGCGGCACAGCGCGTCCCGCGCCAGGAAGCGCTCGCCGCGGGCGCACACCATCACCACTTGTCGCGCGTTCTCCAGCAGGAGGCGGTGGCCGCCAGCCATGTCGCCGCGCGCCGCGGGTCTCCGGGAGGCCGCCGGGCGGGAGCGCTGGCGAAGGAAAGTGCGGGTCCGCGGGCGGCGCCGCGGGGCAGGGAGGGTGGAGTCGGGGCCGGGACTCGCAGCCACCGCCCCGCCGGTCCGCGGAGGAGCGCGCGCCTCCCTCCGGCCGGAGCGGCCACAGAGCCGGGGCCGACGAACCGGAGGGAATTAGTAATAAACGTGATCCTGGAATCGCCTCTTTTTTTGGTCGCCCGATATTCTGGGTAAATGTGATGGAGACCGTAGTCCCTACTTTCTAGATTAGGAACCTGACGCTGGGTTACCGGGAGAGAGAAAGGTGGGCTCCGTTTAACACAGGGCCAGGCGGAAGGGGGTCCCCGAAAGGCCAGGGCGCCCAGGTGGGGCTGAGTAGGGGCAAACCTCTCCCCAGGAGCTGGGGCGGGAACCGGGCGTAGAGACCCAGGAGAGGCAGCGTGGGGGAACCTCTGCCCCGCGGGCTCGAACGGGACGGGCGGTCGGCAGAAGGAACCCGAAGGTGGGGAGCAGGGGGGTGCGGTGCGGGAGTTGCTCCTGGGTCCGCGCGGCCGTGGAGCAGGGTGACGGGTGCCGCGCAAAATTTTCGGTTGGTCAGCTCCGCCCCGGAATCCCCTACCAGAAGGTCCCCGAGATGAAGGGGGATCCTGGCGGGGGAGGATAGAGCCGAGACCAGAGAATCCATTGGCGCCTCTGCCCAGTGTCCCCTAACGTCTTCCTGAAGGATAGGTTTGGACCGGCTCCTGGATCCGAACTCTTGCAGGTAAAAGTGGTTTCAGCTCCGTGTCCGCCCCCAACCTCACCCCAACTGTATCTGGGGCGGGGCGGGGGGGTTGCTACTCTCAATTTGTCACCAACGTTGGAGACGGAATCAAACTCGTTTAAGGAAGATGGTCCGTAATTTTCACCCACATCTCTTCTCACCTATCAGCTGCTGTGAAAACACTGGCAGGCACTGGGTTTAACTCTTAATTATTTTATTCTGTTTATACACTTTTAGTAGAAGCTCTGTGTTAGGCTGTGGAACATAGAGACAGGAAAGGCACTTTCCCTGCCTAGCAAAGACTACAATCTAAAGGAAGACACTTTATAAACAGGAATAAGAGACCATCAAAGCAGGCTAAGGCCTGTAAAATCATAAAATGAAAAAGTAAGTCAATTGTTATTTTAAAAAGCCACTTAAGAGAACCTGGGTGGCTCAGTGGGTTAAAGCCTCTGCTTTCAGGTCGGGTCATAATCCCAGGGTCCTGGGATCGAATCCCGCATTGGGCTCTCTGCTCAACAGGGATCCTGCTTCCTCCTCTCTCTCTGCCTGCCTCTCTGCCTACTTGTGATCTCTGTCTGTCAAATAAATAAATAAAATCTTTTAAAAAAAGCCACTTAAAAACAAGAGAAAGCAAAAAATCCTCTAGATGAACACAATAAATAATATACTTTAGCTTCGTATTTTGGTCTTGCAAGAGAGAAATCAATTGGTAGGAAAGAGAGAAGAAAGGAAAAAAAAATGGGAAAGGAGTCGGTAGAGGATATGAGTAAAAGAGACCAGATGGGCAGAAAAAATCCATACGTTACTCACAGCTCAGACATAAAATCACAAACAGATGTGTGTGTCTATACACAGTTTTAAAGAGAAAGGTATATAGAGAGAAATAACACAAGAGAAATAGAAATAGTGAAATGCAAACACATAAAGTCACTAATTCATAGAGAAATATTAAAATTTTCTCTCTAACATTTCTGCTAAAGACTTGAATCTGTTCCATTTGCTATTACAGGCATATTTGCAGATTTAGGAGGTTGTAGGTGTAAAGGAGGGAGTGACATTATAGAAATATAGAAGGCTTCCGTCTTCCATAAACTGGTCTTAATCCCACTCTGTCACTGATGAGCTGTTTGACCTTGGGAAATGTCCTTAATTTTCCCAAACCTCAGTTTTCCATCCATCTTCTCATAGGGTAATTGTTTCTTTCTATTTTATGGTCTTGTTTTGAGTTTTAGAGAAGATGAAATGGAAAACACTTCGCCCAGTCACTAGCTCTAAATAATAGGTGTTATTATCATTATCATTATTATTATTGTTACTCTGCGGCTGCAGCTAGTTTATTTTAATCCTGTTTTTTCTCTTCTTGGTCAATTAAATTCAGTATAAGATTCCGGCCATGAGGTCCCCTCCTGAGTTCACAGAATTTACCATGAACTGAAAGCTTACACGTTTTGGGGAAGTCAAAAAGAAATGGTCATTCTATTCACAGGGATGATTTGTGGGTGACATAGACATGGCCTGAGAAGCCCCTGCAAACAAGAGATTTGCATAAGCAAGGACAAGGGTGGGCTTCTCTCCTCCTCGGTCATTTTTAAATACATAATTATAGATAATTTCCTCAGTGATTACCAACATCCCTATAGCACTTCTTCGTTCACACAGCACGTTTTACAACCCCCAGGGTTGTTTTTTTTTGTTTGTTTTGTTTTGTTTTGTTTTTTGTTTTTTCAGTTTGCGAAAGGGGCAGTCAAATGTCAACAGGCAAGTCTACACAAAATACGCCAGCAGGGCCTTAAAGGTCAAGCTGAAGGTGATTTCCTCATCACTGTGCTCTGCTTCTGACCTAATCAAAAGAGGCAGGTCATTGAACAGGCCAAGGACCTACTGGCTCCTGGCTCTCAGGTAAACAAAAAATTGCTAGCTCTGGTCTCTCCACACCATCCAAGGACACAGTTTACAGCCTTTTCTCCTAGTATTTGTACAAGTGGGTGGGAAAGAGGTGGGCAAAAACCGCAAGGCTTTTGGTCTGAATCTGTCTAATCTTTGTTTGCATATGGGAGATCAACAAAGCTTTTTGTCTCCTATTGAGAGACTGGAAATCCATTTTCCCTGAGTTGTAGAGAGAGTTGTTGAGAAAATCAAACAAACTGCTTCGGATAATATCGGGTAGATACTGTTATTGTTCATTGTATTCAGAGTTGGTCTTGGACTTTGGGGTTGGGCATTGTAAAACCCCACTCCTCTTTTTCTACTTCCACGAAGCTTGGAATATTAAGAATGTGCACGAAGGTGGGTCAGGTTCCCCACACTTGCACCGATACTGCTTGAGATTCCTCGCAAATGAATCAGTTTCGAGAATTTGAGTTCAGGGTTTCTTACAAAAGTTGGTTGTCAGTTATCCCTCCTTTTCAATGCTGGTAGTTATTTGTAAGACAGAGCAGACTAGAGAGAAGACAGATCTGGACTATCTACTTTAGGAAATTATAGGCAATTTTTTCCCTATCAGCCTACCATGAGTAGGCACATTGCATGCATTACCTATGGTTGAAAACTGCAACAAGTCTGTTAAGGAAGGTATCCGTACTGGATAAAAGAACCTAAGGTGCACGGAGTTTCCTCAGATAGGCCTAAGAGAAAGAGCTGGTAAGAGCCAGAGGCATGATTCAAACCTGCCTACCGTCAAGGCCATGGTCTTTCCATAGTGTCATCCCCGCTCCCCCTGTGATGATACACATCAAACATCTGACTCAGCGGCCACGTGTAATTGCATAATGTTAGAGGAATGCTAGCATTCATTAAATCAACCGGCATGGTGTTCACTTGGGAGAACAGTGCATTTTACACCCACATCCCCTTCGTCTAACATATCTCAAATGTCACATGTTCCCAACTGAACCTTTGATCTTCCCAGTTGCCCCTTCCCCCACAGCCGCTTTGTCTCCGTCTATTGCAACTTCATCCTTTCTTTCCCGGGCTTTTTATCGCCTACCCCACGCCCAAACCATCAGCCAGTCCTGTAGGCTCTACTTTCCAAGTGTATCTGGAATCTGACCACCTCTCACCACTTCCATGGTCTTTTGCTCCCAGTGACCGTAGCCTCCCAACAGGGGGGCCTTATTCCACTCTCACCCCCTGGTACAGTCTCTTCACAGGTCAGCAGGCAGAGTGGCTCATTCCAGATTCTCATTTCACCGAGGAAATGACCCACAGGGCCCTCGCGATCTCTCCGATCTCATCTGTCACTCTGCGCTTTGTTCACCTCGCTTAAATTCCACGGATCTCCTAGCTGTTCCTCATACACACCAGGCATCCTCCTCTTTAGAATGCTTTCCCCATGGGCTTACGCTGCTGTGGTGCTCACTGAGCCCCTGATGCTGTCCAAAGTGGGGGACACATGTTAACTCACCTAACCATCTCCTGAGGTAGGCGCCATTCTCACCCGCCCTTTTGAAAGATGGGGCAACTGAGGCGTGGGAATTAAGGAGCATAACGACAGCCCCTGCTCTTCACAACGGGCCTCTGCACCTCTGAAAATGACGGCCTAAAGTCACACATCACCATTTTAAGGCCCTCCTTTTTCTGAGCCCCTCATCTTTTTCATCTGCCGGAAGTTGGATTTGAACATACGTTTCATATTTTTAACATATAGTTTTGGTGTGAATTGTCAGGCATTTGCTATGCAATCCAATGACATTTCCCCCCTATTTTAGGACAGAGTCTTTGTTTAGTCATGCTACTTGGATTTTGCACAACTAAGACATTCACTGGCTTTGACTTTCTTTTCCTGGTTGGCCCATTATATTGGTTTAGTTCAGAGACCTTTACAATCCCTTCTAGAAATAGCTGGCTCTCTTCTCCCCTAGGTTCTTCACCAACCCTTCGTTCACCAATAGGGAGATAAATATGTATGGAAGTACAGAAGTGTAACAACTTCTAGGGATTGCTGGTTCCAGTCACATGTTTTATGAATTCCTGGAAAGATGGAATCAGAGCAGATACCTGCTA
Source organism: Martes martes (assembly GCF_963455335.1). Taxonomy (NCBI): domain Eukaryota; kingdom Metazoa; phylum Chordata; class Mammalia; order Carnivora; family Mustelidae; genus Martes; species Martes martes. The sequence continues at coordinate 24,991,808 of NC_137895.1, forward strand.
TAAGCAGTTGGCTTCAAGGAACAACAACTTCTGTTTTTTCTAGGAGGGAAAAAGTGCCAGAACCCAGGGATGACGATTTTTGTTCCAGGTAGACTTAAGACAAAGTGGATGAAAGTGGAGCCGGATAGGGGAGTGAATTTAGATAGATAGGAGACTTGACAGAGGAAATGTATGTCAAGAAAGAACTGAGCAGAATCTTAGGGATTCGGATGAGTGCAGAGCACATAAATATACAAAAACCTACAAATCTTTACTATTGGCCACCCAAATTCCGAATACATCAACCCAGCAGACTGTTGTCAATTTTTCACCGACCCTTCTTTTCCACTGTCAGAATGAACCCAACGCCTGCGGAAAAAATCTTTAGTAATCTGAAAAAGTGTAACATCAATGACATAGGTTTTTTGTTAATCTTTTCTCTTTTATAAGCTCTAACATAATTTCTTTCCTCTTTTCCATTTTTGTTTTTATAATCACTGGAAGGAAAATCACATTTTCCTTGGTAAATATTAGCACAAAATTGCTCCCATTTACTGAGTTTGCTGTGTGTGCCGGGCGCCCTGCCTGCTTGTTTATACACATGACGTCATTGCAACCTCATGAAAGCTTGAAGAGGGGAAATTATATTCCCATTTGATGAACTAGGAACCCGATGCTCAGAGCTGCTAAGTAATTGAAATGTAGGCCCCACGAAAAAAGTGTGTTTTTCTGTCTTTTGTTGTTGTTGCTGTCATTTTTAAATTGCCCTGTTTTGGGCACCCAGAACAGTGTCTAGCACATAGGAGGTACTCAATAAATATTTTTTGAATGTTAAATGATCTTGCTCACTATCTGTAAATACCCATCTGTAAATATCAAATCTGTAAATATCAAACCATCTGTAAATATCAAGCCGGCTTCTCCATTCCAAAGTGGGCATCTTTTTTTTTTTTTTAATTAAATTTTTAATTTATTTTCAGCGTAACAGTATTCATTGTTTTTTCACCACACCCAGTGCTCCATGCAATCTGCAAAGTGGGCATCTTTAATCATCTACTAGAAATGCCTCCGGGAGTCTCTTCAACTTCGCTCTTTGAGAGACCTGAGGCATAAATTTAAATGGGCAGCTTGAAACGGGATGTTTGTCCCATTGTTCTTGTGTGGACACACCTTTTTATATAAACTCCTGAATATCCTTTTTTCCTCCCCTGTGAAAGTATCATTATTACTTTTTTCATTGTAAACATTACACAAGCTCATTGAGAAATAATAATATTAAAAAGTGTAAAAAGTCAAGACAAGGATTAGGGTGAAGCAAGGGAAACGTTTACCTTTGGTGCAAAACCTAAGGGGAGGGCAAACACAAACAACATTTTAGTTCACTATTTTTAAAAAGAAAAATGAACGCAAAAATTCCACGATGAACAAAATATCAAAAATGTACATAAAGACGAGATCCGTGGGCCGGAACGAAGGTGTGGCAAGGGAGGCGCTCACTCTCAGGGTCATGGGGCGCACAGTCAGATCCCGTCTGTATTAAAATCCTAATATTTTGTTCACCATGGACTTTTTCCCCTGGAATTCTTAAAAAATTGCATTAACATGTTATTTATTTTGATAACTAAGTTTTGGGGGTCACTTCCTTAAATTTGGTACCTAACCCTAATCCCAAACCCGATAGAATGTGAGGAGGGGTTGCTCCAAATTGAAGACCACCCCCCCACCATTGACGTTTGGAGAACTATTTTTCAAACATCTGATTTGGCAGGTGTTCTTTTATCCACACCACTCCCGCCCTTTGGAAATATTTTGTTTTTCACTCTTAATAGATAGTTAACAGAGGGACTAGTGACCGGAGCATTGTTTTTGAGGGACCACGGGGCAATCCGTGTTATGGGCATCCCGGAGTTATTTAATCAACTCCCTGTTTATTAAATAACATGTCAACAAACATTATCGTACATACTTACTTTGCCCACTTACCCGATTTCTTCTTGGGGTATGTTCCCAGACTTGGAATTGCTGGACGAAAGAGTTTGTGCTTTTAAAAGCAACGAAGGCTATTTGGAATCACTGGTTGTTGAACTCAGCCCCTTTCCACAAGGTTTACAGAATTTATTTTTTTTTAAGTTTTTATTTCAATTCCAGTTAGCATGAAGCATTATATTAGTTTCAGGTGTACAATTTAGTGACTCGACACTTGCGTACATCACCTGATGCTCAGTTTTACAGAATTTATTTTTAATGCATTTCCTTTTCTTTGGACAGGGCCAGGAGACAAAATGTCATCATCTTTTTTGCCGGTATCACGGGCTCCTGAAGGTAAAGAGGAAATCCGTCAATGAGTTCTTGCTTTGTGCCTGGTATGGTCAGTCTCCACGGTGGGTTGGGAACGTAGCAAAAAGGAGAACGGCACACGACAAGCATCACACATGGCCTTTCTATGTCAGGAGTTTATCAATGGCCTACTGAGAAGAGAAATTTCTCTTCCAATTTTAATTCTGCCAAGAAAAAGTCTTCACATCGGAGAGGCATTAAATGGTCATATTTAGCTAGGTTGCTAGGGAATTTCATAACATAAAACAATTAACTCAATTATTTGTCATAATAAAGGACATGAATAACCACATCTTATCAAAATCTGTCCTCTCCTTTCCTTTTGCAGCCTTTCTCTCCTCCTCCTGCTTCTTTACAAGTGTACAAGGAATTCATACTTGTCGGTATAGAAGAATAACTTCTTTGTCACTGACAGGTTTGACAGAGCTTTGAACATTGGATAACACCAAGAGTGTGTTACAGGGGACAGGCGTTCCATAGGCACTTTCCATGGGCTCAGGGAAAGTCACGCCGTAGATTCTCCCTCAGAGACTCCAGAAGGAACCAATCCCACACCTTCTTAGACCTTTGGCCTTCAGGACTGGGAGAGAATCCGTGCCTGCTGTTTTAAGCCGCTCTGTTTGCAGTAACTTGTTGTGGCGGCCCCAGTTCCACGTGACTAGGAAGTCATTCAGGTGGAGAGAAGGACTGGCTAAGAGTGAGTTTATAATTCAGGAGACTTGTTAGAGTGGGTCAAAAGTGGTCCCTCCAAAATGGTAGCTCTCCGTGTCTTCACCCCTGCGATGTGACCTTATTTGGCAAAAGGGTCTTTAAAATGTAATTGAGGGAAGGATCTCAGGATGAGATCATCCTGGACTTAAGGTGGGTCCTAAATCCTAAATGACAGTGTCTTTGTGAGAAAAAGAAGTCCCTGTGAACATGGAGGCAAAGATTGGAGTTACACGGCCAATGCATGCCTGAAGCCACCAGAAGGTGGAAGAGATGAGGAAGGATTCTCCCACAGAGCCTTTGGAGGGGGCATAGTCCCGCTGACACCTTGATGAGGGACGCATGAGCCCCAGGACTGTGAGAGAAATTCTCTTGTCTTAAGCTGCCAAGTTTGTGGCCATTTATTATGGCAGCCATAGGAAACTAATATACTTGGTGTTTAGAGTTTTACTTTTTTTCTATTTCTTTATAACCAAAAGGAACTTGGGTTTGGAGTTGGAGGGGAAAAAAATATCTTGTCAATCCAGGACACTGAAACCTGGTCGGACAGAATTTAAACTCAGGCATTCAAGGCTTTAAATCACCTAGGGTGGGGTGGACAGTAAGTTTGCGAGGTTTTTCTTGGGAGGAGAGAGGGTTGGTTGAGAGAGATGTCCAGCCTACCAATGATTGGCCCTTTGGAGGACATCAGCAGTCCCTTCCTGGGATGTCAGGCCTAGCTCTGGCCTGAGAGTATAGGGTACAGGTCATGAACTCTGGCAATGCCACTCAAGCCCAAGAACCTTTGGGTCCTTGACTTCTGTTGCATCCTGTTGGCTGTGCTCTTCCATACTCTTGGTGTCTCCAAGCCCAGCTGCCTGGACCCCTCTCACCTGTCTGCTCATGTATTATAAGGCCCAAGATTTCATGTATTGTCTTGACCTCTTTGATGTGGCCCTATATAGCAGGTCGTGTCCTCTTCCCTGAGCTGTGAGTGTAAGTGACTAATAAACCTCTATCTATCTCATCAGTCCAGTGTGGAGTGTCATATGCTCAATCATCTCATACTATTTGGGGCAGGGGATCCCTCCTTTACTGACAAGGTGAATCAGAAGCTCAAAGCTTCCACCTCTGCAATTTTCTTTCTTCCGAACCCATTACCCACGGAAAAACGTGCCTGAGGTTTCTATCCAGACCTTCCCACTTTCCCAACCGAATCCCTGGCAAGTAGCTCATTCTCAGGCAGCCTTTAAGCTCCAGACCAATAACTCCCAGCCCTATTGTCTCTTTCAGCCACTTAGAGAGGAGGGGCACTTTCAAGATACTCTGGTATTTTGGGAGGTGAAAGTGGTGCAGGCGCTGGGGCAGGAAGGGGGATGTGTTTTCAGTTGTCCCTTCCCCTTCTCTGACTTAAGGTGTCAGTTCTAAGCTCCAGAATTCCTGCTTTTGGCTCTTGGTATCTGAAGCTAAAATCTCCACCCCCAAGCATTAAAAAGCCAGAAAGAAAGAAAAAGAGAAAGACCTTTTATCATTTCAGATTTTTTTTTAAAGATTTTATTTATTTATTGGACAGATCACAAGTAGGCAGAGAGGCAGGCAGAGAGAGAGGAGGAAGCAGGCTCCCCGCCAAGCAGAGAGCCCGAAGTGGGGCTCGATCCCAGGACCCTGGGATCATGACCTGAGCCGAAGGCAGAGGCCTTAACCCACTGAGCCACCCAGGTTCCCCATCAGATTGTATGAATAAAAACAAAAAGTTCATTCAGAAATTCAGTTAACTTCTCTCTCCCTCCCTTCCTCTCCCTTTTCTTCACCAGCCCCCTTATAGCCAGGCTTCTTTAAGTCCATGCTTTGTACTCACAGATATGTGCCACCATCACCACAGTCCATTTTAGAACATTTTTATCATCTCAGAAAGAAACCCTGTGCCCCTTAGCCCCTAACTCCCTTGCAGCCCTAAGCAACCACTAATCTACATTTTGGCTCCATGGTTTTGCCTATTCTTGACATTTCATGGCATATAATGGAATCTTATAATGTAGGGACTTCATGGGGCTTCTTTTACTTAATATAATATTTCCAAGTTTCATCAGGCTTAGAGTATGTATCCTTCTTACGGCTGACTAATAGTCCATTGTATGGATGTACCACATTTTGTTTACCCATTCATCGGTTGATAGATATTTGGGTTGTTTCTATCTTTTGACTATTCTGTATAATATTGCTATAAATATTCATGTACAAGTTTTCATGTGGACATACGTTTTCATTTCTAGGAGCGGAAGGGATGGGTCACATAGCAACTATATGTTCAACTTTTTGAGGCCGTTTTCCGAAGCAGCTGCACTATTTTTCCCTTCCCATTAGCAGAATGTTAAGATTCTAATTCCCCCACACCCTTGCCCATACTTGTCACTATCTTTTATTTATTTATTTTTTTTGAAGACTCTCTAGTCTGGACCGAGGATGTCCCTAAGGGTAGTGACTGTGTCTATTCCTGCCAAAATGGCAGTGTAAAGGTAATAGTACATATATTTGTAGTGACCAGAAGAAGCAAAATCTTAATGCCTCAAGATAAGATCCCACTATCCTGTAATAGGCCCCCTTCTCTATTTACACAACAAATATAGACTCACACCCCCAAAGTATTAAGCACTGGGCTTGGTGCCATGGGAAACAGACAGATGAGCTGTGTCTTCTGCCCTTGAGATCCAGGCTGTGAATCTCTACCTCAGTTGGAGAGGCCTGGGCTGCCTGTGCCCTCCACCTCAGAGACCCACCCGTCCACCTGCTCCAGCCTGGCTGGTAGAAGCCTGGTCCTTCTGGTCAACAGAGCAGGGATGACAGATGGTTTTCTGTTTTCTTTTTTTTTTTTTTTTTTGACAGATAAAGGAAAAGATGAACCAGTCAAAAAGGACAAGCCATATAGGATCTTTTTCAAAGATCTCTTTCTTTTCAAAGAAAATGAAATGGCAGCAAAGAAAAAGGTAAAATTTTATTAAAAGCCCAATCCAAATTAATGCTGGAAATTTATCCTCTTATCCTTCACTATTACGAACTCTGCTGGGCAAAGACAAGGGGTCAGGTGTGGGTGTGTCCATCGCCGGCTATGCTGGGGCATAAGCACGCACGACAGGAAGAGCATCCAGCCCATGGGAAGGACCCAATGATCATTGCCTACTGGGGGGAAGACAGACACACTATGACCAACACATATGACAAGTATGGTATATCCCACTTCATTGATTCTAATGCCCATATTTTTTTTCCACATTTTCTTATTCCTGAAATTGGGATCCAACTTACATAGGTGGGGTGCCATGCACAACAGGCAGTGCATAAAATAATAGTGCATCTGCAAACAATGATATCTTAGAGCTGATACATTACAGTAATAGAGCAAAGGACATGGACATGTAGAGAAAGGAGCAAGCATCTTTGTTGGAGAGGATGATGGTGGTGGTGTGTATGTGTGTGTGTAGTTGTCTCTGTGCACACATATGCACAAAGACGTCACTGAAGAGATAGCAAGAGCTATATTGTTAAGAATAAGTTAAAATTTGCCAGGCAGATACAGATAAGAGAATGTGTATGTGTGTATTAGGGAAGAGGGCAGGGAAGGAAGAAGGAACAAAAGTGGAGGAGGGAGTCATTTTAGAATTATTTGGTATGAAGCTAAATTAGAGATGAGGCTACCAAAGCTGTGTTTTGCAGTTAATCTCACTACTTATATTATTATACCATTTAATACATGATTTGGATTTCAAGAGGTTTGCTGTCCTTATTCCTAGAGATAAAGATTGACTATAGGATTTTTTTTTTTTTTAATCCCATTTGGAGTGAGGAAGTTATCTAGAAATGCTCAATAACAGATTCATCTGTAAGGTGAAGGATTTGTGCTTGTGTTGTACAGTTTTATTGAAAGTGTCCAAAATTAAATTGAGCAAAGATCCATGAATTTCAAAGTCTGATTTATTTATGTGTCCTGGGGAGGTCCTTTTCCTGTCAAGTTTTCAATTCAATTCCACAGAACCAGTCCTTTCAAATCAGTGGAATTTCCAAGTTACCTGCAGTTGGACAAGACAAGGATTAAAAAATAAAAACGAAAATGGGGGCGCCCGGTTGGCTCAGTGGGTTAAAGTCTCTCTTCCTTCGGCACAGGTCATGATCCCAGAGTCCTGGGATCCGGCACCACATTGGGCTCTCTGCTCAGCAGGGAGCCTGCTTCCTCCTCTCTCTCTGCCTGCCTCTCTGCCTACTTGTGATCTCCGTCTGTCAAATAAATAAATAAAATCTTTTAAAAAAAAAGAAAATGAAAATAAAGCCAAAACCCTTCCCAGGCTCATATTTATGATGTACATGTTTAGTAAAGGTTGAATGTCTTTATATTTGTGCTCAGCTTCGTAAGAGAAGGAATTGTAAACTATACCCATTCCTTCAGAGATAAGAACTCAAAATTGCTTGTTTAATGTATCAGTAATGAGAAATGTACCAGTAATGAGAAAAAGACTTACTGTAAATGATAGTTTTATATCTGATCATTTTTTTAAAAAGATTTTATTTATTTATTTGACAGACAGAGATCACAAGTAGACAGAGAAGCAGGCAGAGAGGGGAGGAAGCAGACTCCCCGCTGAGCAGAGAGCCCGATGCAGGGCTCCATCCCAGGACCCTGGGATCATGACCTGAGCCGAAGGCAGAGGCTTTAACCCACTGAGCCACCCAGGTGCCCCTGATCATTATTTTTAAAGACAACATTATTTTGGTATATTAGAAATTCTTTTCAACTTTTGCACTTGGGCAGGAAAAATTTATAAACCGCAGCATGAAAGTCTACCAGAAGTCTACATTTTCATCTCGAATGAAGAGTCGTTCACACCTGGGCCAAGTAGCTTTCTACTCTGACACAGCTGGTGGCTCATTCGAAAAATTTGGGCTAGATCCCTCTATTATTCTAAGATTAACAGAAGGTAAGTCTAGATTACTGTTTAAGAATATTGTTTTGAATATTTACTGTTAATGTCAAGTTTAGGGGCTTTTCTGGAGGTTAAAAAGAAAAGTATGCTCTCTCATACTATGGTGGTGGAGGGGGTTGTAAATGGAAACTGAGAGTTGGGACAAAATCTGTTTTAAATAAGAAAACGTATTTCCAAGAAATAGACTGTTACTCATTTTCGTGGCTCTAAGGAAGAAAGTCGTTGCTAAAATGATACAGTATTAAAGGTTATGGCTATGGCCATTTAAACCCATTTCTAAATGTAGAAATATATAGAAACTTTCTAAAGAGAAGTGTTGATTTTCCACACCATACACCTCACATATCCAGAATCAGGAAACTAATAGAATTAAATAGGTTTTCCTGTTGTTGCAAAAACACAACCTGTTTTAATGGCACTTGAGGGCAACATAATAAAATATTACAGGATATTAATTATTGCTCTATGAAAAGGAACAATATGGTAATCAAAATGTCATTGACTTTTCTTACTTATCAGATCAAGAAGTGCTTAAAATGAGATAGAAAGCAGTTTAAAGTGTGGTTGAAGTGATTAATGGTAGGATGATGGGGTCATAAAATCTTCCCCCAAGATGAGTCTTATCTAAATTTTTAAATTAAAATTTAAAAGTAAGGAAGAAAGGAAGGGAGGAAAGGAGGAAGAAAGATACATTGAGTGCCCAGGATTTGCTATGGTAACTTAAAAATTTGGTAACTCTGCCAAACTGTGATTAAAAAAAAAAATCTTCAGAGAGCAACAAAAAAGAAACACTTGGGAAAGAACTTTGGAGTCAATAATTAGTGTAGAAGAGGGAAGCCATGTTAAGTTTTTTAGATCTTGGAGGTGCATATTCTGCACTCTAGTTGTACGAAGAAGTGCAAATGTCAGGCAACATGGCAGTGTCAGTGACTATACCATGGATAGGGTAAAGCTAGCTTTAGTCTTGTGTCTCATAGCTTACCTCTGTAGAATGGTGAACCCTAAGTCATCAAGAGCACTTAAAATTATACGTGACATATTTTCGAGTTCTACATAAAGTGGCTACCTTCAAAAATCCATGCCACACTACCACTTCCTAGAGAACAAGCAAATATGACTTTGCAGATGACCCTATTCGACACCAGGCTGGTTGACAGAGGGGTTACTGGTCTCTTAACAGCAAATGAAATACACTAGACTCTTAAAAGGAAATGGTAAAATTGTTTGGTATTATCCAAGACCATCTGAGCTCTGTCAGCAATGGAAATCAGGTTGTCAGTTTCTGCTGATTACACAGATATGCTTATGGACATTTTCATTGAAAATAAAGAAATCCTCCTCAGACTTTCTAATCATGATTTGATTTGGTGAAGCGCCATTTACCAACCTCATGTTTCCTGCCTGAATTCTGATTAAAGACAAGCCTATGTGGTATAAAATGAGCAAGTGACCCCTACTTTGGGAGCCCAGTTATATCATTTTTGTGTGTGCGGCAGTAGCCAACTGCTAGATCACCTCAAATAAATTATGCAGGCAACTGTCACAGACAGATGAGTTGGGCTGCGTCTTAGAAGTGCCATCTCCCCTTCCAGGGAGCCGGCATCCTGACTGTGGTTTTACTCTCAAGGGGCGACACCACTGGATCACATCCACAGTGAGTGGTGAGATACTCTGGTGTTGAGGGACACTAGTGCTTGGAAGATGGTTTTATCATCCATGGTCTCCTTGTTTCAAAAAACCTTCTGGATAGCTAGAAGAGCCAAAGTGGGAAACCCACTATAACCAGTCTATTTACCAGAATAAAGATCACATCAGAATCTTTCAGAATTACCAGAATAAAGATCACAGAAAGAATAAAATCACATCAACTCAGCCAGATAGTACCATGTTAAAGTAGCCTAAAATGGTAAGCATGACTCTAATATTTAGTAAATGGACAGTATAGGATTTTTTAATTGAAATGTATTCCAATTCATGTGACCCATCATAAGTGACTGAACGAAAGCGACAGTAAGCACTTTCATGCTTCTTTTCTACTAAAAATATTCTTTAGGTAAATTGAACCTGAATCTGATCAGGTATACATGGGCGATTGAGCACATGTTAAATAATACCATGAGGATGCAATCTGCCAGATCCGTTATACAGGAAATTCTACAGGGAAATTGGTCTGGTTTTCGTTTTGGTTTTGTTTTTTAAAAGAGGGAAAGGGGGGGTGGGGGAGGGGCAGGGGTTTGGAGAGAGAGAATGTTAAGCAGACTCCATGCCCCCCCAAGGAGCCCAACGTAGGGCTCGATCTCATGACCCCGAGGTCATGACCTGAGCCAAAATCAAGTCAGGCACTTAAGTGACTGAACCACCCATGCGCCCCTGCTCTGTTTCCTTAAACCAGTAAATGGCATGGAGAAAAGGTTGTGTGTGGGGGGAGGTAGGGATGGCAGTTATAGATAAAAGTTGACTTTAGGGGCTATACCAACCAAATTGATTTTTGTTTAGATTTTAATTTTTTTAATTCTAAAAAATTATTTTTGAGACCACTGGGAAAATTTGAACCCAGACTAGGTATAAGATGATACTAAGGAATTGTTCATTTTGTTTGGGATTATAGCTAGATTATGGCTATGTTTTAAAGCTTTTTCATCTGATGGAGTTACACACTTAAGTATTTATGGATTAAATGATAATGATGGCTTGGATCTGCTTTAAAATATTCCAGTGAGGGGGGAATGAGGGATAGCAATAGATGAAACGAGAGAGATAAGACATTGATTTTGTTGAAGTAGGTGATAGGTACAGGGCAGTTCATTTTATGAATGTTGAGGATTTTTTTTTGAGATTATATTTATTTATTTGACAGAGAAAGAGCACAAGCAGGGGGGAATAGGAGAGGGAGAAAGAAGCTCCCCACTGAGCAGGGAGCCAGATGCAGGGCTGGATCCCAGGACCCTGGAATCATGACTTGAGCTGAAGGGAGGAGACACTTAATGACTGAGCAAACCAGGCACCCCTGGTTTGAGGATTTCTGTAATAAATTTCTATATGTTGAGGATTTCTATAATAAAAAGTTTTTATGTATTAAAAAGAAAACCATTATAACTAGGTGCTTATTATCTTCACATATGTTACTTTATCTACTCCTCAACAAAATGCTGTTAGATGTTTCTCTTCTCCTCCTCTGATGAAAATGGCTCAGTGAGATTGAATCACTAATTAAAGGTCACTAGGTAGATGCGGAATTCAAACCAATGCTTGTCCGACTCCAAGACTTGTTGTCACCCATAATTACAGAACTATCTTTTATGATTAAAATAATCATTATATTGCTATTATTGACCTGGAAAAATTAAGTGATTACTCATTCCAATTGTATTTTTAGTAATAGCTAACAATTGTTAAGAAGTTGTTATGTGTTGGGGTGCCTGGATAGCTCAGTCAGTTAAGCTTCTACTCTTGACACACTGGATGTGGAACCTGCTGAAGATTCTCTCTCTCCCTCTCCTCCTGCCCCTCCCAGCTCACGGGCTCTCTCTCATTCTCTTTGTCTAAGAAAAAGAAGTTATTATGTTTTATAAAATGTTGCTTCACTTCCTTCTTCTCATAATACCACTATGAGGTAGAGGTAATAGAAATTATCCACTTAGACTCATTTTTGCTGTGGTCATAAACCATTCCTCAATTTCAGTGGCCTGCAACAATGTAAGTTTATTTGTCATTTACCTTTCAACGTTGGTGCTTTTCACTGGGTCCTGCACTGAAGGAACAGCCTCTGACTGGTACGTTGCTGGAGTTACGGCAGAGGGAGGAAAAGGGAACCAGTGGTGGTTCTTAAAACTTCTGCCTGGAAGCCATGCAGGTCACTGCCACTGGCGTTCTATGAGCCAAATCAAGTCAGTGGTCAAGCCTGACACCAGTAGGGGAGGGGGAGATAATCTTCTTCCACAGAGGGGCAGAAAATAGTTTGGAACAATAATACAATCTACCACAGTTAGGATCCTCATTTTTACAGACAAAGAAACTGAGGCTTGGAGAGGGTGAGTAATTTACTCAGGTCCTCATAGCTACTAAGAGGCAGGGGCAGAATACGACCCAACGAGACTCTGGGCTTCCCAGGGCAGCACAGGCTCACTGGTTATTCAGGAAACACTATTTTATTTCTACTTTTATCTATGTTTTAATCAAGAGACTTTGCTCTATACCACATTCTGTTTGTTTTTCATGAAGCAAACATTGTTGAAATGCAGCCTATATGTAATTTTTCCAGAATGAAGAAACCTTGAAAGGAAACTTTAGTCTTTTTTATTATTAGATGGTAAAGCTAGTTGTCATCTTTTTCCTTCCTGCCATAAATTTGGTTTGTGATCCCCACACACGTTTTGCTAAAGGACTTTGGTTTTATATCCAGATTGGCCAAAACACTAAGATTTAAAACAGCTCCGTCTCCTTCAGCACGGGCTTCGGAGTCATATGCCCCTTCTGCCATGTGTTAGCTTTGTTATCTTGGGCAAGCATCTTGACATCTCTGAGCTCACATACAGGATGGGTTCAGAAATATGTACCTCATTGGGGTTATTGTTAGGATCCAATAAAATGATTTATTTAAAATGTCTAATGAAGTTCTTGGAATATGATGGACACAAAATAAATGGTAGTTACTATTAGGAAATTAGTTTTTTAATGATGAGAAAAAAACTTTATTTGAAGGGATAGTGGTTTTTTAAGTCAGATACGTACCATATACAGTAATTTAATTACATAGCTTTTATTTTATAGGCGTTCTTGAGGGATAATGAACTAAACCTAGGTCTATTTCAATTTTCTTTGAAGGTGCAGATGCAAAAAGGACTATTCATGAATTTATTAATGACCAGAGAGACAGGTTTCTGCTGGAGGTAGTAAAAATAATTTTTTTCTCCCATTAGTCAAACAGAGGACTTCTGGCAGAGCATTGCCAAATTTTCACCTCAACAGCTTATTTTTTTCATTACATGCTCCAGATTTATTGCTCCTCTGATCCTTTCCTAAACAACTTCAGTTGGGCTTTTTTCCTCAACCTTCCACCAAAACTGCTTCTGTGAAGGTTCTCAGTGACCTTCCCATTGCCGAGTTCAAATTGTCACCTCGCAGTCTTGCTTTTCCTTCCTCTTCCTTCCCAGCAGCAGTTAGATCATTCGGTCACTTCCTCTTTCTTGAAATGTCTTCTTCGTCTGGTTTCCAGGACCCACAGTCTCTTGGTTCTTCCTCGTCACTGGCTGCTCACTTCTTCAGTTTTCTTTTCTTGTTCCTCTTCTCCTGGGTCTCCAAATGTTGGAACGCCCCAGACTCACCCCTCACCCTATGCTCTATCTACCCTCCTCCAGGCCCATGGCTTTGAATTCCACTTCCCCATTAACAACTTCCAAACTTATTTCTCTACCCTGATCCTCTTCCCTGAACTCCAGACTCACAAAGGCAACTGTAATTCTTAACGTCTCTGGTTAGATGCCCAGTAGGCACCTCGGACTTCCATTTCCAAAATTTTGCCCCCCTATACTCTCCCCTACCCCTGCAAATCTGCATCTCATGGAGTGCCCTATCGTAGTGAGTAGCAGTTTCATTTTTCCAGTTGTTTAGGCCAAAAACACTGGAGTTATCCTCAACTCTCCTACCTACAACCCACATCCAAATGTACTTTCAAATGTATTTTTTCCCAATATATCCATACTCACACTACTTTTCATGACCTCCCCTGCTGCCACTGTTACCAATATCACTTGCCTGAATTATTGTTATAACTTCTGAGCACTGGTCTGCCTCCACTTTTGCTCCCTACAGTCTGTTCTCCACATGCGTCCCACCTCTACTGAAGACCTCTGGTGACTTTGTCTGGCCCCTGGCTCCCCAGTTGTTATTTCTTTAAAATGATCTCATTTACATATTTTAAATTCATTTATATTATAATGTATGTGATTTTATTTATAATTTCTTTTTCATGCATGACATTAAAAACCATAGTGAATTCTTATATTCTGTAATAAAAAAATAAAAGCTAGATATCAAAGTTGTATTTGGGGATTTACACAGGGTTCTTGGAGGCTGGTTAAAGACCCCTACCCTTGGGCAGCTTGGCGGAATGTGTCATAGGCATAGCAGCGTGAAAACCTCATTGTTCTGGGCTGCTTCCTAATGGAAGAGGCTTTGTGACTGCAGATTGCCCAATTTCCCAATGGCCAGAAATATTGGAGGGCTATTGTGGATCATACCAAGTAGACCTCCTCTTTGGAGGGATACATAGTTGTTATTGTTGTTGTTGTTTTAATTTTTATTTTTTAGGCTAGAGCCTGAGGGGATATGCAGCTCCTTTTGATTTTTGGGAACCATATTGAGCCTCTTCATAAAAGTGAAAGAGAAGAATGAGTCTCCCTTCTAATGATCCCAAAATAAATTCCTTCATAAAATAAAGGCTATCGTCTCAAGACTTGGCACGCTATTATTTCTAATACAAGTGATCACTTACTATGCAAGTTACTTTCCCCTTTATTAGCAGACTGATGAAATGTACTAGCAATGAGCTGGAAATGTGGCATAATGTTGCACTTCTGTTTTCAATATTCCTAGTATGCCCTGTCAACCAAAAGAAATACAATTAAAAAGTTTGAAAAACACATGGTGGCAAAGGAACGGCAACTCACAAGAGCCGAAAAAAAGCTCCAAGAAGACGCAATGGCCTTTGAAGAGTTCCTTCGAGAAAATGACCAGAGATCTGTAGATGCTCTTAAAATGTTCGTTTTTGTTACTCGGGCCAAATTGCCTTTTTCCCTCCCTCTTTCTTTTTAGTTTCTCAGAATACAACACAACACAAAACAAACTAACTAATGCCTGTTACTTTTCAGTGCAGCACAGGAAACTATAAACAAACTCCAAATGACAGCAGAGCTCAAGAAAGCCAGTATGGAGGTGCAGGCCGTGAAAAGGTGAGCCCGGGGCACCATCTTTTCCTTCTCAAATATCCCAGCCCCATGGAAACTTCCCTGTGCCCAGCAAGACCTTCATGGGAATATTCCTTATCAGTTGATGATTTCCTACATATAACCTTATTTTTAAATACGTCATCTGTCTCTTAAATAAGGACCATCTGTCTCTGCCTGGATATCAGAGCATAGTGACCTCTGGCTGAAAAGTTTCTGTAACTTGTCAGTGTAGAAGCCTAGAAACTGGTTGAAAAGAAGCAAGCCTATGTTAAGAGTGCACCACAAATTATTTTCTAAGTGCCCCCTTTCATTCATCTGAAGGCATATTTCTTTCCACATTTTTAACATCTCTAAAATTGGGATTCATTTTTACAACCATCTCTCAACTATAATTGGCAGGATTTTTTATAGTTATACTTAGTTGAACCTAGAATTGATATTAAAAGCCAGAATCTATAATGACAAAATTTACAGGAAGGAGAGTTGGGATAAAATTATACCACCCACCACTTTTTTTCCTCCCCCAAGCCTGGATGTTTTCTTCTGTAGTCAAGTGTATCTCACTTGGTCTAATTTTAAATATATAAAGAAGCTTCCTTCTATCATCATTCTTGGACAGTAATTTCATGACCCAGGAGACACTAGTCTTGGTATCAAGTCATACTATAACTTGTTTTGTTTTCTTTTTTCTTTTTGAGGATTTGATACTTACCCTTCTTCTAAAACCAAGTCCTAGAGTTTTTGGAGAAGAGGACAGCAGCTTGTCTAAAATATAGCAAATGAACCGGATGGTAGTTTCTTTGCAACCAGTTGATATGAACAGAATGTGTGTTTTCAAACACATCCTGGCTCCAGAGCCTCTTCTATTTTGGAAGCCTAAACTTGAAGGCATTCCAAGGTGGAGCATTCCCTTCCTGCCTTCACTCTGTCATGTAATTAGAAGATTCTGTTCTATTTGTGGCAGCCTGTGTGCCTGCATGGAGTCCTGTGTTTATGCACAATGGCCACCCAGCCAACAGCCCTGCTGAAAAGAGCTGGCTTAGTGTGTATGTGTCTCGTCATCCTAGAAAGGTCCAAAAGGTTATGAAAAACAAGCTGGGGACAGCACAAAGGATGCAGGCACCTGCTATTTATTTCCTTTTTCTCTCTGTGGCCTGGAGATGGCCCGGGAAGGTTGTCTACTGCAGGTAGGGCTGGACATCTGTTTACAAAGGGGAAGGAAGCTTGTTCTGAAGCTTTTGCTCGGAAGCTGTGCAATGCTAGCCATTTTAACCCTGTTCTTGCAGCGCCTCTGGGAGGCTTTCCAACTAAAAACAAAGTGGCAGTAGAATGAGGGGCCCCCAGGGTCTTTGAGCGTGATGCATGAGCCAGCTGCTTGCTGGCTCTTGAATCTCACTCCCATCAGGGAGGAAGGAGGCACTGCCTGCAAGAAGTAGTGGAGCTGATGCTGCTGGGGTAGGGGACACTGCTGAGGACGTTGAAGAGGGCATGACTGAGGACGCCGGGAAGGAAACGGGTGGAGCTCCCTTTCATGAGGGCCTTCGTGGCTATTTTAAATATTCCTTCAAGGTCCACTTTGTAGCACGATTATGGGAAAGAGGTGTGAGGCTGGGGAGAGCTTTCAGTCCAAGTCCCTGGGTAGCGGAGGCGAGAGCTTGGGCCTCTGAATCAGCCGCAGCCGCATCTGAGTGCCGGCTCTGCCTTGACTAGACAGATGACTCTGCAAGTCATTCATTTCTTCTTCCAAAAGGTGGGAATGGTACTGATTGTCAAGTGCTGTACAGAGAATGTGATGGTATCCATCACGCGTCCTGTGTATTGCCCACTCCATAGTAGGCGCTCGCTCGTGTTAGTTTTCTTTTTTCTTCTCACATAAGTCCCATCATCTGCTGCCTACTAATTTCTTCTTATGTCTAAAATTTAATACGAGATTTCCCTCAGAAATAAATGAGTAAAGCTGTCACCAGTCTATTCCATGTGTATATATCCTGGGCATGTTTTATTCAGTAGCACTCCTATGGGTTCTTTCTTCTCATCTTACCTTCTTGACGCCCATATTTTTATGACTCTATACAATTTTTGTTATATAAATTGTTATTCAAATACATAAGAGAAAAAATTTGGTGAAAACTTTCTTTTTTTAAATGAACATGCTTTCACATGAATATTTCTTTTTTTTCACATGAATATTTGTAATGATATCTTCATTTCTTTTGAGTAGTGAAATAGCAAAAACAGAATTCCTCCTTAGAGAGTACATGAAATATGGATTTTTTCTGCTGAAATTGTCTCCAAAACACTGGCAAATCCAACAAGCGCTGAAAAGGGCGCAGATGAGAAAGAGTAGAGAGAGTATGAAAGTCAGTCTTCCAGTACTAACAAGTGAGTCCCATGTTCTTAATTTCAATTAAGTAAATATCCCTAATTCTCAGATGTTTCAATATTTATTTGAGTAATTTATTAAACAGTCAGAATTTCTGTTTTAAGCAGAACCTGAACAAGAATTCCCACTATCTCTGATATTATTTTTTAAAAAGATTTTATTTATTTATTTATCTAAAGATCGAGTGTGTGCTAGTGGGGGGAGGGGCAGAGGGAGAGAATCCCAAGTAGGCTCCTCACTGAGCATGGAGCCCAACGTGGGGCTCCATCTCAGGACCCTGACTGAGACCATGACCTGAGCCGAAATCAAGAGTCAGTTGCTCACACACTGAGTCACCTAGGTGCCCTGGTGTTACTAATCTTTTAAAGTATTATATAATATGTTATCACAGAGTCTCAGAAATTAACACCGCATATATTAGGAAGTCAGCTCAATGGACCAAAAATAGATCTATTATAGGTAAGAATCGAGTAAGTGATTAGAATACAAATCAAAGAGGAAAACTACCAGTTCCAGCAACGTTAGGGTGACATGGACCAGACTTATCCTCCTGCTTTAAAAAAATGTGAAAAATATATGAAGGTTTCAGGCATCAGGCATCAAGGAGAGAAGCAGAGATATACATGAGAGAGGAGAGACAAATGAGATAAGACAAATGACAGCCTCAGCATAGTGCCTGGGGAGGATTTCCAGGATGCAGCAGAGGAAGGAGGAGCCCAGCAGTCCCCATGAATTGCAGAGATGGAGCTAAGGGTATAGGGAGGCTGGAGTTCCCAGAGCAGAGTCCTGGAGAGGAGAGAGATACACAGAGAGTTCTCTCTAGAGTCTTCAGCTGAGGGCTGATCCTGAGACTCCCGGGTAAGAGCATTAACCCCACAGAAGCGAGTAAACTACAAAAACCAGGGAGAACTCTTCCGGAGAGCTGATGGTTAAACACTTCCCAGCACAGCAGTGGTGGCTGTCACAGCTCACTTTGCTGTGATTGCATTAGATCATGTGTACAGAGTATTGAGCACAGTGATGGCACTTGGTTAAACTCAACACAGTTTGACAAGAGAGAAAACCTATAGAAAGGAAAGTCAGGAAGTAATTGCATTTAGCAGCTTAAGCTTCTGTGCTCCTAGACTTGTCCTTTAACTAGAGGATACTTAGAAAGCAATGAGCCCCTCAGTCTAGAGGAGTGAATGGCTGACACGGGGTTTATAGAAGTTCTCAGGCTGTCGACTGAGGCAGGAAACAGGGACCTCCCTGTGCCCTGCAGGTCAGTTCCCCTCCATTCTGCCTGTTCCAGAGACCAGCCCTTGCCTTCAGCATCACACATTTGCTTGTTACAATGCCCCCATCCTATATTTCTGTCCTTGTACCATGAGACAAACCTCTCAGAAGTGTTTTCCCCTTTTTTCTCTCTTGCCCCACCTTTTTTTCATTTCTAGAATTAAATACAATGAAAACAGATGGCAGTACTGAGGATCCCAGGAAGATATCATTTTCAGATGACTATTACGTGGAAAGAGATCGCCAAGGTAATGCCAGAGATTTGGGACTTCATTCACAAAAGTCAAACCAGAAAGGTGCCCATCTCAAATTGGAAATCCGGGACCTCTGAGCTAACCTGGCAAACAAACGGTGGTGACCACATCACCCGGAATCCTTGGGAGCTAGGCGTTCCATTTCTTTCTCTCTGACATGATTACAAGATTTGGGAGAGGTGGATGAATGGACACGACAGGCACAGAAGTCAGGGGCAGAGAACCCGGCAGAAGACATCCCCTCCACAAAATATAACAACTGAAGTGTTCATCATTTTTATTTTTTGCCTTGATTTTTAAAAATCTGTGATTATATATGAAATATACCTGGTTAGGTATACCATGATTTATATTTCACAATTTACGCCCCTGATTTGGGACTCTCGATAGTTATATATCATGTTTTTGACAATACGTACCCTGCACTGCCCACTCTCCCCCACCACCCCACCCCTACCTTTGATTTTATTTTTAGGCTTGGAATCCAATTTCTTTTTTTTTTTTTTTTTTAAAGTTTATTTATTTATTTATTTGACAGAGAGAGATCACAAGTAGGCAGAGACACAGGCAGAGAGAGTGAGAAGGAAGCAGGCTCCCTGCTGAGCAGAGAGCCCGATGTGGGACTCGATCCCAGGACCCTGAGATCATGACCTGAGCCAAAGGCAGCGGCTCAACCCACTGAGCCACCCAGGTGCCCCCGGAATCCAATTTCATTAGAATAAATAAGCTCACTCCCCTTTCTATTATTACCATTCTAATGAAAAGAATGGGCATATCCATGCAGAAAAAATGAATATCTTGCACCAAATAACTAGGACTCATTTCTAATTCTATGTTATTTCTTTTCACCTCCACCATCACCAATGATGTGGACTTTGCCGGGACATTATGAATAGGAAAACCACACAAGAAGCCCACTCCAGAGAGTAAGAAATCATCTGTATCAAGGTACGGTACCTACTTCATTAACTCTTTTGGAATGTTTTTCAGAAAATATCCCTTTTAGCCTTTCTTCAACATAGAGACCACCTACAAATACCCGTCCTAACAGATACGGGAGGTGGTGGCTGTCATTTCTGGGTGCTCCTGAGGTGGCTGAGCTCCCACAGGCCCACGCGCATTCTTTGATGAGTGCCTGCCACTGCTGTTTGCAGAAACCACCTGCCCTCTGCATCCTGGGTTTGGCTCTCTCAGAGAGCTAAGATAAGCTACTCTGCTTACTCCTGTGTTTGCAGTTTTACCACATCATTCAAAATTGCTGCAATCGGATCACAAAACTTTTTTGTTTGTTTTGTCCCTTACATGATTGTTGACTCGTTAATACTCATTATTTCATAAATTGCTAGTTCTCAACCCTGGCTATTTAAGAAAATATATTGATGTCCAGGATGGGTACACTGGCCCCCAGCAGAGGATCTGGGCCAGCAACACAGTATCCATGACAATCACACATGACAAAAGTCAACACAGACACTGTACTCTAAATTCCAGGGACCCTGAGATCACTCCACTTCTGTGGCACTTAAAGAGTCATTGTTTTACTTTGCTTTCTTTTTTTTACGATTTTTATTTATTTATTTATTTGACACAGAGAGAGATACAGTGAGAGAGGGGACACAAGCAGGGGGATTGGGAGAGGGAGAAGCAGGCTTCCCGCTGAGCAGGGAGCCTGATGTGGGGCTCGATCCCAGGACCCTGGGGTCATGACCTGAGCCGAAGGCAGATGCTTAACACCTGAGCCACCCAGGTGCCCCTACTTTGCTTTTAATTAATTTTTTTAAAATTTTGAGATAGTTGTAGATTCACATACAGTTGCAAGAAATAATACAGAGAGATCCGTGTACCCTTTATCCAGTTTCCCCCAATGGTAACATCTTGCAAAACTGCAGTACAATATCACAACCAGGATATTGGCAATGGTACAGTCAAGATACAAATACAGAACATCATCACAAGGATTCTTCATGTTGCCCCATTGGAGTATATCCACTTCCCTCTCTCTTCCTCTCCTTAAGTCTTGGAATCACTAATCTGTTCTCTATCACTTTGATTTTTACCATTTCAAAACTGTTACATAAATGGAATCATACAGTACATAATCTTTTGGGAGTGGATGTTTTACGGACCATACATTCTCTGAAGGTTCATCCAAGCTGTTGGGTCTATCAGGAGTTGGCTCCTTTTTATCGCTGAGTAGTATCACAATTAAACCCTTGAACAATATGGGTTTGAACTATGCATTTTCCCTTATATGTGGATTTTTTTGAGAAACATAGTATAGTACTGTAAATGTATTTTCCTTATGATCTTCTTGACATTTTCTTTTATTTAGCCTACTTTGTTGTATGACTATAGTATATAATATATATAACATACAAAGTATGTTAACTGTTTAAGTTATTGGTAAGGATTCAGGTCAGCAGTTGGCTATTAGTGGTCAAGTTTTAGCGGAGTCAAAAGTTATATGCAGATTTTTGACAGTGTAGGGGTTGTTACAGTGTCAACGATAATATGATATGGACACACTACGAATTAACTATTCATTCACTGAATGACATCCAGGTTGTTTCCAATTTGGGGCTATAAAGAATAAAATTGCTATAAATATATTTGTGCAACTTGTGTGCACATCATTTCCATTTCTCTGGAATTAATGCCTGTAGTGCAATTGCTGAGTTGGATGGTAGGTACATGCTTAGTTTTTAAAGAAATGGCCAATTTTTTTCCCAGAGAGGCTACACCACTTTACATCCCCACCAGTAATGAACAAGGGATCCAGTTTCTCTACATTCTCATCAGCATTTACTGTTTTCATAATTTTTAAAATTTTAGCTATTCTGATAGATGTATATATCTCCTTTTTTGCTATCTCTTTTTTTTATTAATTATTTTTTAGATGTACATATCTTATTTTGCTTTTTTTAAAAAAAGTTTATTCTGGTTATTTTTTATTTTTTTATTTGAGTATAGTGGACATACAATGTTACATTAGTTTTGGGTGTACAACATCATGATACAATGCTATGCTCATCACAAGTATAGCCATCACCATGCAACACTATTATGCTACCATTGACTATATTCCTTATGCTGTGCCCTTTATTGGTGTGACTTATTCATTCCATAACTGGAAGCCTATATCTCCCACTCCCCTTCACATTGTGCCCATCTCCCACCTCTCCTCAAAATGGCTGGGCCACAGGGTGAAAGTGAGAGGCTCAAGGAATGAATAGTTATTCTATCATGAGCAGGTAAGCAGTGGTGCTTTGTCCTGGGGAGCCGCTGAGGGTTGTTTTTTTTTTTTTTTAATATTTTATTTACTTATTTATTTGACAGAGCGAGAGATCACAAGTAGGCAGAGAGGCAGGCAGAGAGAGAGAGGGAAGCAGGCTCCCCGCTCAGCAGAGTGCCCGATGCGGGGCTCGATCCCAGGACCCTGAGTTCATGACCCGAGCTGAAGGCAGAGGCTTAACCCACTGAGCCACCTGGGTGCCCCACCACTGAGGGTTTTAAGCAAGGGTATAACAGAGACTCGACCAGATGTATATTTTAGAAAATTGGAAGTGGGAGTATTTTAGAGAATGAAATGGAGGGAGACAAATCTAGAGGTAAGAGGGTCCAGTTAGGAGCCTGTTGTCACAAGTCAGGAGAGAGATAATGAACAACCTCAATCTCAACCACAGAGTGACAGTGGGGACAAAGAAGAAGGGCTGTGAGACACCTCAGGGAAATGGCATTGATAGGCTTTGAAAGGCTCGAATAAAGATCAGAGGAAGTGTGAGGAAAAGAGAATGGTCAAAAATAACTCACAAATTTCGTCAAACATAACTCCCAAATCTCTGTGTGGCAACTGGGTGTGTGGTGTTGGCATTCAGTAATACTGGGAACACTGTAAGGGAAGCAGGCCTGAAGGGAAGATAAGGAGTGTGATTTTGGATTGTTTTAGTTTTAGCTCCTTGTAGGACAGCCAAGCAGACACTGATGTCCAGTTGGAAGTTGGACACTGAAGTCTAGAGCTCAAGAGAAAGAGACAGATATGTGGGAGCCATTAGTATATTAGCAGTGATAGAATCCATGAAAGAGGGTGAAATAACCCCTAAAGAGTGGGTAAAATGAGAGGGGAAGAAGGCTAAGGAACCACAGACATTTATGTCGAAAAGGAAACCAAAAAGGTAACAAGAATTTCAGAGAGGTGCGAGAAGACTGATTAGAAAATGATACCATTGGATGAAGAGAAGAGCTGGGTGGACAGTAGTTATCAAATGCTTTCTCAGAGGATGTTTCCCAAATATTCATTTACTTCTATGGCTCTTTCTCCATATTCCCACACTTCATTTCCCATGCCTTAAAGGGCAGCTCCATTTTGTTCCCTCAAACTCAACACAAACAAAGCAAATATTAATCTTTTTCTTAGCTCATCCTTTAACTGTTTTCCATCTTATTAGGATGACTTCCATTATTCCAGATTCACAGACTACAAATATTGGAGTCATCTCTGTCCCTTCTCTTTTGGCTCCAGTAGCTCTTTCTACTCATGGTTCCCATGATTTCACTCTTTCATGTATCTCTAGATTCTCCTCCCATCCCCAGCCCATTTTCTCACTCTTCCCTTCATCACTACCCTCTACTTGAACATATTCATTACCTAGATCACACCAACAGCCACCTTACTCTCTCTAGTCTCTCCCTCTTTAATTTTCCAATCATTTTCAATTTATCCTTCTTAAAGGATTTTTCCAAAGCCACCATGCAAACCACATAATTATTCTTTAAGAGTGTACCTCATCTCCTGTCCCCCCAACCAACATTCCTCAGCCTGATCAGAAGATATTTTAAAAAGTAAAATCCACTCTTCAGAAGACAAATATTGTGTTACTCTGGGAACAAGCTTTGTTTTGAGCACTAGAGCACATGTTTAGTTTGTCAAGAAGACTGCATTAAAAGAAACAAAACAGATGCAGCAATGTAGGTTGTCATGTGTTTCTTTAAAAAGATTTCTTATAAATGCACCTGAAATAATTGGTACCATATGGTTTGGCCCTTCCTTGTGGTTTCACTTGTTTAGATATGTCATCCTTGTCTGGATGGAATCTGATTTTCTTTTGCATATGTATGGAATCCATTGATTCCTGCAAACAGCAGTTTCCTAAATGGCTAAAAAGGCTATTGAAAAGGACTATGTTATAGTTAGGTTCCAAAGACAATTTAGAAATGAAGCAAATCTGTTGACTGAAAGTGGCTCAGAAATCAGATGTTTTCTTTCTTTTACAGCCACGCTGAGAGCATCAGTTCAGAAGACAGCTCGGAATTATTTTTAGAGAATGATATGGACTATGATCTGGTAACAAGATTATCTTTTTTAATTTAAATATTGTGTTTGGAGACGAGAATAAGAGCTCATTTTTTTCTTTTAAAATTAAAATTTCCTAGGGGCGCCTGGGTGGCTCTGTTGTTAAGCGTCTACCTTCAGCTCAGGTCATGATCCCAGGGTCCTGGGACTGAGCCCCACGTCGGGCTCCCTGCTCAGTGGGAAGTCTGCTTCTCCCTCTCCCCCTGCTTGTGTTCTCTCTCTTGCTGTGTCTCTCTATGTCAAATAAATAAATAAAATCTAAGATGGTGGAGAAGTAGCAGACTAAAATGACATCAGGTCGCAGGAGTTCAGCTAGATAGTTATCAAACCATCCCGAACACCTACAAACTCAACAGGAGATCTAAGAGAAGAAAAGCAGCAATTCTAGGAACAGAAAATTGACTACTTTCTGAAAGGTAGGATGTGTGGAGAAGTAAATCCTAGGCGATGGGAAGAAAGACCATGGGGGGCGGGGCCAGATCCTAGCAAGCAGCAGAGCAGTGGAGCACAAAATCGGAAGTTTTAGAAGTCTGCTCCACTGAGGGACATCGCTCCAGAGGCTAAGTAGGGGAGGGGCAAGGGGAGGCGGTAAGCCCTCGCAGGACAGTGTAGTCTCAGGACTGGCGGGGTCACTGAAAGATCGAGGGTGTTGGAGTGTGACAGAGCTTCCAGGAATTGGAGCGGGGAAGGCGACTACAGAGACAGAGTTGAGGAGTGAGCTCTCAGTTTGGAATTACCTTAAACCGTGATCTGCCGCACAGCTGGACCACTGTTCTTTGAGCAGGGACCCCACAAATGGCAGATCTGGGGAGACTCACCTTCCTCCTCTGGAGGCAGGAATCTGCTGGGTTTGGAGACTCCAAACGGGGCTGTGCATCAGAGATAGAAATGCGTGATCACAGGCCAGGTGAACCCAGAGCAGAGCCGGAGACCAGGGAGATGGGAGTGATTGACCCCTTTTCTCTGAAGACGCACTGAGGAGTGGAGACCCAAGCTCTCAGCTCCTCCGGGGTGGAGATTGGGAGGCTGCCATTTTCATTCCCGTTCTCCAGAGCTCTACGGAAAGCGTTCAGGGAACAAAAGCTCCCAAGAGAGAACTCGAGCAGATTTCTTAGCCTGGCCCCTGGCAAGGGTGGTGCAATTCCGCCTCAGGCAAAGACATTTGAGAATCACAACAGGCCCCTCCCCCAGAAGATTAACAAGAAAGCCAGCCAAGAACAAGCTCACTAATCAAGGAGAACAGCGGAACTCCAGAGCTAGGGGAAAGCAATGCATGAAATTCATGGCTTTCTCCCCATGACCCTTTAGTCTTGCAAAGTAAAATTAATTTTTTTTATTTTATTTTTTTCTTTTTCTATTTTTAAAAATTTTTCCTCTCTCTTTAATTTTTTTAACTAGTTTATCTTAACAATACCTTTCTAAAAAAATCTTTTTAAACCTTCATTATTATAGTCATATTTTATCCTTCATTGTATTTAACATTCTTTGTATACATATAGGGTTTTTCTTTTTCTAAAAAATTTTGGGATATAACTTCTTCTAATAGATCAAAATATACCCTAAATCTAGTACAGGCTTTGTTCTAGTCTCCAGCCTGAGCTCATTCTCTCCCCCACTTTTTTTTCTTCTTTCTTTTTCCAACCAACTTATCAATTCTTTTTTTAGAATGTTTTTAAAATTTTCATCTTTACAGTCATATTCCATCCTTTCATTATGTTTACTCTTGTTTTTGTATATATATAAGTTTTTCTTTCTTTAAAATTTTGGGAGGTAGTTTCTTCTAAGAGACCAAAATACTCCTAAAATACTCCTAAAAATACTCCAAAAACCCCTAAAGTGGGTGGCTTTGTTCTATTCACCGGTCTAATATATATATATATATATATTTTTTTTTTCTTTTCTTTTCTTTTTACCCCCTTTCTTCTCCCCTCAGTTTGGGGTCTATTCTGATTTGGTTAGCGTACATTTTTCTGGGATCTTTGCCACCCTTTTAGTATTTTATTCTCTCGTACATATATTCTTATCTGGATAAAATAACTAGAGAAAAACTCACCACAAAAAAAAAAAAAAAAAAACAAAAAAAAACAAGAGGCAGTACTGATGGCTATGGACCTAATCAGTACAGACATTGATAATAAGTCAGATCTAGAGTTCAGAATGACGATTCTCAAGGTGCTAGCTGGGCTCGAGAAAGGCATGGAAGATATAAGAGAAACCCTGCCTGGAGAAATAAAACCCCTTTCTGGAGAAATAAAAGAACTAAACTCTAACCAAGCTGAAATAAAAAAGGTATTAATGAGGCACGGTCAAGAATGAAAGCTCTTACTGCTAGGATAAATGAGGCAGGAGAGAGAATTAGTGACATAGAAGACTAAATGATGGAGAATAAAGAAGAGAGACAAACAAATACTGGAACAAAAGGAGAGAATTCGAGAGATAAGTGACACCATAAGATGACACAACATTAGAATAATTGGGATTCCAGGAGAAGAAGAAAGAGGGGAGCAGAAGGTATATTGGAGACAATTATTGGAGAGAATTTCCCTAATATGGCAAAGGGAACAAACATCAAAATCCAGGAGATGCAAAGAACGCCCCTCAAAATCAATAAAAATAGGTCCACACCCTGTCACCTGATAGTAAAATTTACAAGTCTTAGTGACAAAGAGAAAATCCTGAAAGCAGCCTGGGAAAAGAAGTCTGTAACATACAAGGGTAAAAACATTAGATTGGCAGCGGACTTATCCACAGAGACCTGGCAGGCCAGAAAGAACTGGCATGATATATTCAGAGCACTAAACGAGAAAAACATGCAGCCAAGAATACTATATCCAGCTAGGCTATCATTGAAAATAGAAGAAGAGATAAAAAGCTTCCAGGACAAACAAAAGCTGAAAGAATTTGCAAACACCAAACCAGCTCTACAGGAAATATTGAAAGGGGTCCTCTAAGCAAAGAGAGACCCTAAAAGTAGTAGATCAGAAAGAAACAGAGACAATATACAGTAACAGTCACCTTACAGGCAATACAATGGCACTAAATTCATATCTCTCAATAGTTACCCTGAATGTTAATGGGCTAAATGCCCCAATCAAAAGACACAGGGTATCAGAATGGATAAAAAACCAAAACCCATCAATGTGCTGCCTACAAGAAACTCATTTTAGACCTGAAGACACCTCCAGATTTAAAGTGAGGGAGTGGAAAACAATGTACCATGCTAATGGACATCAGAAGAAAGCTGGGGTGGCAATCCTTATATCAGATCAATTAGATTTTAAGCCAAAGACTATAATAAGAGATGAGGAAGGACTCAAGAGTCAAGACTCAAAGGGTCTGTCCAACAAGAAGACCTAACAATCTTAAGTATCTATGCCCCTAACATGGGAGCAGCCAACTATATAAACCAATTAATAACAAAATCAAAGAAACACATCGACAATAATATAATAATAGTAGGGGACTTTAACACCCCCCCTCACTGAAATGGACAGATCATCCAAGCAAAAATCAACAAGGAAATAAAGGCCTTAAATGACACACTGGACCAGATGGACATCACAGATATATTCAGAACATTCCATCCCAAAGCAAAGACTACACATTCTTCTCTAGTGCACACGGAACATTCTCCAGAATAGATCACATCCTGGGTCACAAAGCAGGTCTCAACCAGTACCAAAAGACTGGGATCATTCCCTGAATATTTTCAGACCACGATGCTCTGAAGCTAGAACTCAATCACAAGAGGAAAGTTGGAAAGAACTCAAATACATGGAGACTAAAGAGCATCCTACTAAAGAATGAATGGGTCAACCAGGAAATTAAAGAAGAATTGAAAAAATTCATGGAAATAAATGATAATGAAAACACAACTGTTCAAAATCTGTGGGACACAGCAAAGGTGGTCCTGAGAGGAAAGTATATAGCCATACAAGCCTTTCTCAAGAAACAAGAAAGGTCTCAAGTACACAACCTAACCCTACACCTAAAGGAGCTGGAGAAAGAACAGTAAAGAAAGCCTAAACCCAGCAGCAGAAGAAAAATAATAAGGGTCAGAAAAGAAGTCAATGAAATAGAAACAAACAAACAACAAAAACCCAACAGTATAACAAATCAACAAAACTAGGAGCTGGTTGTTTGAAAGAATTAATAAGATTGATAAACCCCTGGCCAGACTTATCAAAAAAAAAAAAAAAAAAAAAAAGAGAAAGGACCCAAATAAATAAAATCATGAATGATAGAGGAGAGATCACAACCAACAACTAAGAAATACAAACAATTATAAGAACATACTATGAGCAACTATACGCCAGCAAATTTGACAATCTGGAAGAAATGGATGCATTCCTAGAGACATATAAACTACCAACACTGAATCAGGAAGAAATAGAAAACATGAACAGACCCATAACCAGTAAGGAGATTGAAGCAGTCATCAAAAATCTCCCAACAAACAAGAGCCCAGGGACAGACGGCTTCCCAGGGGAATTCGACCAAACATTTAAAGAAGAATTAATACCTATTCTCCTGAAATGGTTCCAAAAAATAAAAATGGAAGGAAAACTTCCAAACTCATTTTATGAGGCCAGCATTACCTTGATCCCCAAATCAGACAAAGACCCTATCCGAAAAGAGAATTACAGACCAATATCCTTGATGAACACGGATGCGAAAATTCTCACCAAAATACTAGCCAATAGGATCCAACAGTACATTAAAAGGATTATTCACCACGACCAAGTGGGATTTATTCCTGGGCTGCAAGGTTGGTTCAACATCCACAAATCAATCAATGTGATACAATACATTAGTAAAAGAACAAACAAGAACCATATGATACTCTCAACAGATGCTGAAAAAGCATTTGACAAAGTACAGCATCCTTTCTTGATCAAAACTCTTAAAAGTGTAGGGATAGAGGGTACATTCCTCAATATCATAAAAGCCATCTATGAAAAACCCACAGTGAATATCATTCTCAATGGGGAAAAACTGAGAGCTTTTCTCCTAAGATCAGGAACACGGCAGGGATGTCCACTATCACCACTGCTATTCAACACAGTACTAGAAGTCCTAGCCTCAGCAATCAGACAACAAAAAGAAATTAAAGGCATCTGAATCAGCAAAGAAGTCAAACTCTCACTCTTTGCAGATGATACGATACTTTATGTGGAAAACCCAAAAGACTCCACTCCAAAACTGCTAGAACTCATACAGGAATTCAGTGAAGTGTCAGGATATAAAATCAATGCACAGAAATCAGTTGCATTTCTATACACCAACAGCAAGACAGAAGAAAGAGATATTAAGGAGACAACCCCTTACAATTGCACCCAAAACCATAAGATACCTAGGAATAAACCTAACCAAAGAGGCAAAGAATCTGTACTCAGAAAACTATAAAGTACTCATGAAAGAAATTGAGGAAGACACAAAGAAATGGAAAAGCTTTCCATGTTCATGGATTGGAAGAACAATTGTGAAAATGTCTATGCTACCTAAAGCAATCTATACATTTAATGCAATCCCTGTCAAAATACCATCAATGTTTTTCAAAGAAATGGAACAAATAATCCTAAAATTTATATGGAACCAGAAAAGACCCCGAATAGCCAGACGAATGTTGAAAAAGAAAGCCAAAGTTGGTGGCATCACAATCCAGACTTCAAAGCTCTATTACAAAGCTGTCATCATCAAGACAGTATGGTACTGGCACAAAAACAGACACACAGATCAGTGGAACAGAATAGAGAGCCCAGAAATAGACCCTCAACTCTATGGTCAACTAATCTTCAATAAAGCAGGAAAGAATGTCCAATGGAAAAAAGACAGTCTCTTCAACAAATAGTGTTGGGAAAATTGGACAGCCACATGCAGAAAAATGAAACCAGACCATTTCCTTACACCACACACAAAAATAGACTCAAAATGGATGAAAGACTTCAATGTGGGACAGGAATCCATCAAAATCCTTGAGGAGGACACAGGCAGCAACCTCCTTGACCTCAGGCACAGCAACTTCTTCCTAGAAACATTGCCAAAGGTAAGGGAAGCAAGGGCAAAAATGAACTATTGGGACTTCACCAAGATCAAAAGCTTTTGCACACCTAGGAAACAGTTAACAAAACCAAAAGAGAACTGACAGAATAGAAGATATTCACAACTGACATATCAGATAAAGGGCTAGTATCCAAAATCTATAAAGGACTTATCAAACTCAACACCCAAAGAACAAATAATCCAATCAAGAAATGGGCAGAGGACATGAACAGACATTTCTGCAAAGGAGACATCCAGATGGCCAACAGACATATGAAAAAACGCTCCACATCACTCGGCATCAGGGAAATACAAATCAAAACCACAATGAGATACCATCTCACACCAGTCAGAATGGCTAAAACTAACAAGTCAGGAAATGACAGATGTTGGAGAGGATGCAGAGAAAGGGGAACCCTCCTACACTGTTGGTGGGAATGTAAGCTGGTGCAGCCATTCTGGAAAACAGTGTGGAAGTTCCTCAAAAAGTTGAAAATAGAGATACCCTACAACCCAGCAATCACACTACTGGGTATTTACCCTAAAGATACAAATGTAGTGATCCAAAGGAGCACGGGCACCTGAATGTTTATAGCAGCAATGTCTGCAATAGCCAAACTATGGAAAGAACCTAGATGTCCATCAACAGATGAATGGATAAAGAAGATGTGACACACACACACACACACACACACACACACACACACACACACAATGGAATGCTACACAGCCATCAAAAGAAATGAAATCTTGCCATTTGCAAGGACATGGATGGAACTAGAGGGTATTATGCTGAGCAAAATAAGTCAATCAGAAAAAGACAACTATTATAGGAGCTCCCTGATATGAGGAATTTGAGAGGCAGAGTGGGGGGTCTAGAGGGTAGGGAAGGAAAAAATGAAACAAGATGGGATCAGGAAAGAGACAAACCATAAGAGTCTCTTAATCTCACAAAACAAATTGAGGGTTGCTGGGGGGAGGGGGGGTATGGAGAGGGTGGTTGGGTTATGGACATTGGGGAGGGTATGTGAAATGGTGGGTGCTGTGAAGTGTGTAAGCCTGATGATTCACAGACCCGTACCCCTGGGGCAAATAATACATTACATGTTAATAAAAATAACTAATAAAAGAAAAGAAAACTAAATAAAATTTTTTTTAAAAAATTAAAATTTCCTATTCCAAATATTCCACAACTTTCCAGAAGGGATGATTTTGACGTTGTTTCCCAGTTGCATCTGTAGTTCATCTTTGTCATCATCTAATGAAAAATGTTTATAAAAAGTAATAATTTAGGAGATATATATATTCTCTACAGTCTTCCTGCAGAGGATAAAATAGTCACTTTCTGACTGCTTATCATTTTAATGGAGCTTGAGATATGTTGTGTAGCTGTACTATAAGACAAATCTACTTTCCACAAAACAGCCCTTTATTTTACAAGACTGACTTTGAGCTAACCCCATCCTGAATATAACCACAGAAACTCACAAGAAACAAAAAATGCTTCAAAACGCCATCCCTTATTACATATAACACATCTTATACAAGTGATCTTTTTTCAAAATTGTGGTTAAAAAAAAAAGTAACAGAATTTATCATCCTAACCATTTTTATATTTAAATGTACAGTATAGTGTTAACTATACGCACATTTTTGTGCAACAGATCTCTAGAACTTTTTCATCTTGCAAAACAGAGACCTGTACCCACTGAACCTCTCTATTCTCCCTCCCTGTAGCCCAGGCAACCACACTTCTACTTTCTAAGCATTTGATTACTTTAAATACCTCATAAAAGTGAAATCATGCAGTTTTGTCTCTCTGTAACTTGACTTTTTTCACAGAACCTAGTGTCCTCCAGATTCACCCATGTGGTAGCGTGTGCCAGGATTTCCTTGTTTTTTAAGGCTGAATAATATCCCATTGTATGGCAATACTATGTTTTCTTTATCCATTCATCCATTAATGGACCTTTAGGTTGCTTCCACCTCTTTGCTATAGTAAATATGATGAACATGGTGTGAAATACCCACACCATCTTTTTAAAAATTAAATTTACTTAAAGTAATATGTGTATTTATTAAGTTTTGGGAAATTATAAAATAAAATGGAGGGAGAAAATGACCTTCACTTAGCCTCCTTTTTCTTTCTTCTATTCCCTTTCCTGCCTTTCCCTTGACCCATTTCCCCCTTCTTCCTGCCTTGGCCTCTTCTTCTCCATCCCTTCTTCTTTCTGTTTTCCTTACCTTCCTTTTTTCCTTCTATATTACCTTGCATCTCCCCCAGCACCCTAAATGTCCTCTTCCTCAAGTCCAGCTGTCATGGAGATAGGCTCTTTTGCCATTCTCTGCCTACCTCCCTCATAATCAGAATGGCATTCCTTTTCCTCGCTGTATTTTTCTAGATAAGTATAAGTAGCATATTTTTAAGTGAATTATATTCATTACTGACTGATTAGGAGCCAGAGCTTTACTTCAAAGAACCAGAAGAGTTACTTCAAGTCCTCACAGAGCTGGAAGAGCAGAATCTAACTTTGGTACAATATTCCCAAGATGTAGATGAAAATCTTGAAGATGTAAATAAAAGAGAAAAACTTATACAGGATAAAATGTAAGTTATTAAGAACAAGTAGATTAATTCTATTAAGCAGTCTCAACCAGAGACAGACTCCAACTTATTCCTAAGTGAACCTTCCTCAGGGTCTCTCTGGATTTAGGGTGGGATTTTTATTAATAATAATTTATATTATAGGGTATAAAATGTAGAAGTTATATTTACGCAGAATAGACTGACTTTCATTTTAGTCTCTACTTCCTTTCACTTGTCAAAATATTTTCCTAACTAGCAATAATAAAAGGTAGTTTGAAAGATTATAAAGAATTAAAAGGCACTGTCTTAATTTTTTTCTTATTGAAATAGAGTTGACACACATGTTACATTAGTTTCAGGCATACAGCACAGTGATCCCACAACTCATTAGGTTTTGTTTGGGGCAGTTTTCACTCTACCATCCAACGAATCAAATCAGGCTTTGGATGATAATGCTAATCCATGCATTTTCCCTGGAATGACTCTCAACAAAGTTATGTGCCTCAAACATTATAGCATTTTATAACGTACATATGTAGATAGAGCTGGCCTCTCATAAAAGGGATTTCTGTCAGGGGAAGGAGGCTGGATTTGATGACTCACAAAATTCCTTCCGTAAAATTTTATATAATTGGAAGTAATATTGGAAGCTACTGGCAAATAGCTTCGAATTGCAGAGACTAAATGTGTTTATCTACCCATTATAAAAATGTGTAAAGCCTTTTTAGGAAGTTTTCTGGGGCAAAAGATGGCAGTCTTTTCAAAGAGTAGGTGAAACTACACTGAACTTTGGAACAAATTAACTTACTCAGAAGTTAAGACCCTACAAATCATGATTTTATAGCCACCCCATTACTAGTGTGTCCTTTTCATCCTTGTCTCCTCTCTCCCAATCCTTACCACATATGGTGCTCTCACCCTGACAATATGAGTTTTGGGGACGATGTGGATAAATTGGGCAGGAAAAGGGGATCTATTTCAGAACAGAATCTATCTCTAGAACACATCACAACTTGGCTTCCTGACACATCATCTCTGCTGTTATCTGGAGGGTTTAAGAGGAGCCACAAGAAGAAAATGCTTCCTGGTGGAAGTTAAAAGCAGCATCTATGCATTTACTATTCTCATTTTACCTGAAAAGTTGCATGTAATTTGACAAAGTCTTAAACTACAAACTTGTATTTGGCTTGCTAGACATAGGATGTTGATACATGATATGGAAAGCGTTGAAAGTCCTGACTGATGATTTCTTTCTAACCCACAAATTACAGACAAGGGTCTCTTTCTTCTTTTGCCATAGAAATAGCAACATAGAGTTTCTTCTGAAGCACAAGAAAATGCTTAAGGCTAGCTGTGAGAGAGAAGAGGAAAAAGCAGCAGAACTGGAATTAAAGTCCAGGCTATTTAGTTTTGGAGAATTTCAGTCAGACACTCAGGTAATCCTTCTTTGCCTATGGTAATTTTATTTTGGCTCATATTAATAATAATGTGCATTCCCTGTCCACTAAGCATTGGAGTGGGGAGTTAAAGTACACTACAAATCCTAGGCTGATGACAGAGGCAGAAAACCAGCTTGGAATTGTCATTGTCAGTATGCAATAATCAATTTACAGAGTAAAAAGGATTCAAATTGGCAATGGGACTCTCTTAAAATGTTGCTCTAGTTATTACTGACCTTTCCCCCCTATAGATACATTTCTTTGTTAG
The DNA here is from genome assembly GCF_963455335.1 of Martes martes. Lineage (NCBI taxonomy): Eukaryota > Metazoa > Chordata > Mammalia > Carnivora > Mustelidae > Martes > Martes martes. The sequence goes on from NC_137895.1 coordinate 25,026,329, forward strand.
TCAGAGTGTATATACATGAAGTAGTTCATTGCTTATGACCATTTTGATAGTAATTTGAAGAGCAAATAATTAACAGGGGAAGCACTGAATCAACTGAATGGAGTATCTGCCCAGCACTGAGCCTGTAACAGATTTTGGCTTCTCTTGTGTATGTAGATCCACTATTGGAGCTCCTGTGACGCACATTTATGTACTATTTACCTGCACATCTCTCCCAGCTGGGTGCAAATCCCTTCAACGCAGGGATTGTATGAGCCTTCCTAGTTAGATATGTTAAGTGTCCCTATAAAGTAGGTGCTCAATAAATGTTTGTTGAATGAATGATTAGTTTCTAGACCCACAACAAACTCCCACTAGCATTGATTTCCTTGTAAAAAATCTCAAATGAAATAAAAATTCAAATCTCATATGTGAGGCTAATAAAACATTTATGGTTATGAACTTGATTTTCAAACAGAGGTAGATTTGGGGGAATTCATTCAGAAGATTGTCCTCCCTAACCATAGGATGGGCAAGGTTACAAAAGCCAAAGTTATTTATGACTCGTTCACATACACACATTTCCTAGGGTGGTAGAGTAAGTATCCTGAGTTAGGAGGGAAAGGGGTCATGCACTGCTAGAGCACAAAGTGTGATGACAGCCACCTTTCAGTTCTTCAGTGTTGGCTTTTTCTAAATCTTGGGTGTGGTAAAATGTATGTAACAGAATTTACCATTTAACCATTCTAAGTGTACAGTTAAGGGACATTAGGTGTATCTGCAGTGTTGGGTAACCATCACCACCATCTATTTACAGAATTTTTCATCATCCCAAATAGAAACTCTGTACCCATTAAACAATCTTCCTGGCCTCTGGTAACTTTTATCCTACTTTCTGTCTCTATAAATTTGCCTATTTTTAGGTACCTCTCATAAATGGAATCATACAATAGTTGTCCTTTTATGCCTGGCTTCTTTCACTTAGCATCATGTTTTCAAGGTTCATCCATGTTGTAACATGCGTCAGAATTTAATTGTTTTTAGGGCTGAATAATATTCTATTGTGTTTACATTCCACATTCTGTTTATCCATTTGTTTGCTGATGAATGTTTGGGGTGCTTCCACCCTTCAGTTGTTTTAAATAATTCTGAAGCTGACTGACACAAAAAAATATCAGATAAACATCAGCGATGTTTCACCCTCCCCCTTCATCACCAAACCCCCTTCATCCAAGTTTAGGACAACTATATAAAACAGTAACATTTTCAATACTCTTATATGTTGAGGCAACTGGATCCCTAAACATAGCAGGTAGAATTGATCTGAAGATTACTTTTTAAAAGATAAATTTGGGTCACAAGTATAATTTTGGTATTCCAGTACTGCACAGTCTGGGAAAATAGGCCTAATAATTCATAGTGTGCCCTAGAGATGTGAAATGCTAGTGTGGAAAAGTGGGGACAGAGTAGGAAAATTGACAGGGGAAAAGTATTCATAGAATCACTCCCATTCTTTCAGATGGGCAAAACATAATCCTTTATGAGTAAACAGTTTTACCTAATTTTGATATTCATAAATCATCATAGCTACTTTGGATTTGTAATTATAAAATCAGTATTTTATTCTTTCTAAACTTCCACACTCCTAACTACTTACTCCCTAAAAACATTTTTTGATTCAATATTTTACTTTTTTTAAAAAAGATTTTGTTTATCTGAGAGAGAGAGAGAGAGATGCATGAGATGGGGAAGGTCAGAGGGAGAAGCGGACTTCCTGCTGAGCTAGGATCTGGATGTAGGACTCTGATCGTGGGACTCCAGGATCTTGACCTGGAGATGCTTAATGAAGACAGGCACTTTAGGGTGCCTGGGTGGCTCAGTGGCTTAAAGCCTCTGCCTTTGGCTTAGGTCATGATCCCGGAGGCCTCAGATCGAGCCCTACATCGGGCTCTCTGCTCGGCAGGGAGCCTGCTTCCACCTCTCTCTGCCTACTTATGATCTCTGTCAAATAAGTAAATTTTTTAAAAAATCTTAAAAAAAAAAAAAAGACAGGCACTTTAACCAACAGAGCCACCCCAGGCATCCTTAATATTTTACTTTTAAAATAAAATAAAATTCAAGTATAATGTAATATTGAAAAGCACACAAATTATAAGGTTATTATAAATTATCTCTTAAGAAATTTCCTCACAGGGAGTATACTCATGTAACACCCCTCCACCCCAGATTAGGGAATAGATCATTATAACACACCTCAGAAACCTTCCTCATGCCCCCTTTCCTGTCTCTACTATCCCTCAAAGGGGATTGTGGTCACAACCCTGACTTCTCTTACCATCAATTAGCTTTCGTGTTTTGAACTTTATATAAATGGAATCATGTAGTATGTCTGGCTTCTCTTTCTCAAAATTGTATTTGTGAGATTCATCCACGTTATTTGGTGTAGCAGTTATATTTTCATTGAACATGAAACGGAATGTAAGCTACTGTGCAATCTGCAGGATGTATTAATCTCTTGTTTGATTCTTTCAAACAGGGAGCTGATCTAGTTCAGTTGGGAGTTATTTGCAGTCAGCACACAGGCTTGAACTACAAAAACTTAAAATGACAGAAACAGCTCCTGCTCCTATCCAAATTTGATATAATCACTCCTAAACATCACTCTGGTCAGATCACTTCCCATTCACTGTTGGAAGGCATCCAGTCCTTACCCATCCCAGTTTCCGGTCTCCCACAATTTTGGCCCACTCTACCTCTCCAAACAGGAAGAGCTCCTCCCATCTTTTGCAGCCTCCCGGGCAACCCCTCCTTTGAGGGACTCTGGGCTGCGTCTGCCATCTAGTGGCAGCTCCAGAGATTGGACCCTTTTCACTCTGTCATCAGAAGGCCTGTACCGTGAGCTCCCTTTTTCCTTTGCCCTTTTGCTCTGTTGGGCCAGGCCCTCAATCTCTGTCTCATACATGAGTATTTATTCCTTAACCTCATTCCCTAATCCTATTTCTTCTGCTGTTCTTGTTATCTTAAGAAAACATCTCTCCTCGTCTTTTCCTTTCCTGTTTCACAAGAACTTAAAAAAGGTGGGGGCACCTGGGTGGCTCAGTGGGTTAAAGCCTCTGCCTTTGGCTCAGGTCATGGTCTCAGGGTCCTGGGATCGAGCCCCGCATCGGGCTCTCTGCTCAGCAGGAAGCCTGCTCCCCCCTCTCTCTCTCTGCCTACCTCTCTGCCTGCTTGTGATCCCTCTGTCAAACAAATAAATAAAATCTTAAAAAAAAAAAAAAGGCATTCTGGAAAAAAGACATCCTGAAAGGCCACTGCCCATCTACTCCTAAAACTCCTAAAAAAAGTGTTCAAGAGCTCTCTTTCAGAAATTTTCATTAACTACTAACCGTTCTTATATTAAAGTTGCTTTTTTCTCAGAACCAGGGTCTAAAATATCTTTAAAAACAGGATTCCCACTGCACCAAAATTGTCTTTACATACCCAATACATACATACTTCTCCTTGATGGGTGGGTTGCTTTTATTTTCCCTTTTATAGTTTTCTGTATTTCTGAAGTTTTCTAAAAGGAATACACTGATATAAATAGGAAATAGAATAAATGTTAGGTAGAAAGGGAGAGCAAAAAAGAGCTTTATGGCAAATAGGCCTTTTTCTTTTTTCTTTTAGTAATATTACTTTGTGTTTTTCCAAGTTTTCTAAAAGGAACATTTTTTAAAGTTTTGAATTTTAATTCCAGTAAACATAAGGTTATATCAGTTTCAGGTGTAAAAAGGAGCATGTTTTAAATATAAACAGGAAATACATAAGTGTCAGAGAAGAAAAGGGGTGCTTAGTGGTAAACTACCATCAGAAAGGTGGTTGAACCAGGAGGTGGGAAAGACAAGCTGTTGGAAGTAAACTATTAGTAACGGGCCTTGACTTTATAACTAAGTGTTGGTGGCTCTGTAAGGAGACTGTGATTCCAGGAGGGGTTTCCCATGGCTCCTGGAGCCACATCTGTCTTGAGTGTTATTTGTCGTTGGCTTCATGATGATTCTCATCTTCTTGAGCAGAATCAGGAATTGGGGCAGGATGCTACCTGGAGAACGATTTACTTTGCCCAGCAGTTTATTGAGATCCTCTTAACTGCGAATGCCAAATTCACGGTGGACAAAGAGGATGAGAGTTTTTTGGTCCCGAAACACGTTACCTACCAGCTCGAGCGTATCTACCAACAGTTAAGACGGCGCAGTGGCCAGGTACAGGGATCAGCAAGGTTTGGCCTAAGCCTCTGCTTAGACCAGAATACTGCAACAGCTTTCCAATAGCAAGAGTGAAAATTAAACTCCTTGAAAGACTTTGTAGGTCAGCCTGGCAATCTGTTTGCTTCTAACTTTTTTTTTCCTCTGAGAATGCATTCAGTCATTTATTCAGCAAACATTTATTAAGTGCATAGTTATGAGCAAGGTGCTGCTTTAGGTATAAATGTAAACATAAGAAATAACTCCTACCCTCCAGGTGCTTACAGTCTAGAAGGGGAAATAAGGCAAGTATGCAAATAGCTTTCATACAGGATGACTGTAGTTTCAGCAATGAATAGTAAGTGCAAAAGAAAACAAAACAAAACACCAAAACACGCGCTTTGTTGCAAGGAAATGCACTAGCTTGGCAAAAAACAAAAAGGATTTAAAATTTATATATACGTTGCCTCTACCTGAATGCTTAAAGAATCAGATACACAAAAACACTCAAGCAAAAGGATACTGTCATACTAAAATTGCTTTTTATACCTAGACTGCAATATCTTTAACAGAAAATAGTCCAAGATGTTACTACAGTATAATTCTGACCATAAATTATATTGCTGCTGCATTTTCTCACCGTTCTATATTGAAGTTTTTCTTTTATTTTAAAGATTATTTATTATTTTTATTTATTTTTTTAGAAGATTTTTATTTATTTATTTGACAGAGATCACAAGTAGGCAGAGAGACAGGCAGAGAGAGAGGAGGAAGCAGGCTCCCCGCTGAGCAGAGAGCCCGATGCGGGGCTCGATCCCAGGACCCTGGGATCATGACCTGAGCCGAAGGCAGAGGCTTTAACCCACTGAGCCAGCCAGGCGCCCCTTAAAGATTATTTATTTATTAGAGAGAGAGAGAGAGAGAACATGAGTGGGGGAAGGAGCAGAGGGAGGAGAGGGACAAGCAGACTCCCTGTTGAGCAGGGAGCCTGCCCTGCAGCACGTGGGCTCAATCTCAGGACTCTTGAGATCACGACCTGAGCCGAAGTCAGGCCCTTAACTGACTAAGCCACCCAGGCACCCCCACTAAAGTTTTTCTTTTAAAAAGGAAGTATGTAGTAGTATATACGAGCCCTTTCATTGTAAGATAATAAAATGGAATTTTACATTTATTGAATGAACAAGAAAATGGTGATGAGATGTTATGTTTTCTGTTCCCTTTTTCTTTTCAATCTCAGGAAAAACTGATAGACTCCCTTAGTAAAAAAATTAATCAAGTATACCGAGTCTGCATTGGAGATGCTGATGTTGGCAGCCTCAACCCGGTTCAAAAGCTGGTAAAAGTAGAGTCTCGCCTGGTAGAACTGAGTGATCTCATTGAATCCATGCCCAAAGAAAATGTGGAGGCAATTGAGAGGATCAAACAGAAAGAACGGCGGCAAAAGTACAGTCAATGTCTTATGATAAAAGTGTAGTGAGCGACTTAATGAGATGAGAAACAATCTTTGCTGGGATTCCACAACACTGAGCAAGCCCCTATTACATGGCAAGGATCATGATAAAGATGCAGTAGACCCAAACCCAGACGTGCCCTTTGCAGAGCGATTACTTAATGTGGAAGACACACTCATCAAATATTCTTATGAAATAATGTGTCATTACCAATAATGAGCATTGTGAAGAAGAGTTCACTGGGGCAACTGATCTAGTTTAAGATGGATAAAGGGTCATTTTAGCCTGAAAAAAATGGATTTTCAGAATGAGTATTCACTACTTATTATTTTTTGAAGAGGTATCTCTTGCACTTGTAGTGGAGGGCCCAAAGCGTAGAATTAGGTGCCCTTCACTGCAAGACTTTATATAAAGGAATTGTTTGAAAGTTAAGAGCCATGCAATGAGGGTTTTTCTTAGTGCATAACCAGCAACACTTACACACAGCATCTACACATTTACTCATTCATTCCTCAAGACAACTTCATGAGAATTACCAACCCTGGGACAGCATCCTCTCCTCACCCCGACATACCCACATCCTTGCCTACCTGCCTTTCCAGGAGAATGTACTGATTTACAAACTTCCATTATCAAGTTAAGTAAGGATAACTACCTTTGAGGCAATGATTATAAATACATGATCCCTAGTATAATGTAGCATGTAGAGAATGCTTATAGGTGGACTATCGTTCCTGTCATAACAATAATAACAAACAAAGTTAAGAGGCAGGCTAGCACTATGGCTGACCTGCTTGGCTTCAATGCAGGTTCCGCCATTTACAACTTCTGTGACCTTAGGTAGGGTAAATAACCTCTCATAAGTCTCAGTTTATCTGTAAAATGGCAGTAATAATGGCACTTATTTTATAGGGTTTGTGCCTGGCACATAGTAAGTATTCAAATATTAAGCATTAATGTTAGATATTTTGTTACTGCTTACTGGTTGGTATATGGGGGGTATTGTTTTCCCCATATCAGAACAAAGTCCAGAATATATTAAGGTGATCCTGATGGGATTTTATTAAACATAAAGCAAAAATTATTTTAAATTACAAAAAATTCGTCCTTCTGTAAGATGACCTATGACCAATTACATTAACAGCACTTGCATCTTTTCTGCAGTCAGAAATATATTCTCACTGAATTGTAATTACAACTTATTTTCGGTTGTGATGTATGAACCTAGTTCCAATCGTTTATCCTTCTTATCAAAAAGAGAATTTTGTTTTTTCCAGGTACATAACACCTAATTTTGCACAAAAAATGTTCAGTAAATGTCATGCTTATAACTGTGTAAATCCATAAAATAGCTATCACTTATTGAGGGTCTATTCTGTACCAGGCATTCGCCTGGACAGTTAACATGGGTCATTTCATTTAATTTTATCCTCACAACCACCCTGAAGAGAACAAGAAAAAAAGCATTTCTTGGTCTTAATTTCAGGATACCATTGAGAAAGGTTAACTGGAAAAGTAGACTTTTGTGGTAACTCATTGAACTGCATACACTGTGGTTTGTACATTTTTCTGTACACTATATTTTACTAAAAAGGCTAATGGGGGGGTCTGTGTGTTAATTCAAGAGGCCTTGTACACATTAACTGTAAAGTGCTAAAATGTAAGTGACAAGAAGGTGATAAGAAGGCTTTGCTGAGGTGCTTGTTCTAGACCAAGATCTGGGTAGATTTTAATTCTTCAAAATGGTGACAAGCAATTTTCTCCCATTTTAACACAAATGGGATCTGTTGCTGAGATTTCACCGGAATATTCAAATGTCATAGTATGGGTGAAGGTGAATTATTATGTGAGCTTTTAGGGAGATTTTATAATATTTAGGTAGTCTATTACCCAAAAATAATACAGGTCTTTTTTTACTTTCTGCGATTTACAGTTATAAGAATGTTTTCCTTTTTTGACAGGTTACGTGAAGAGAAAATGAAAGAAAAACAAAAACACCAGGAGGAAAGGCTAAGAGCTGCTCTGGAAAGAGCAGTAGCACAACCGAAGAAAAAGGTTTGTGTTATGTTACCAATAGGTCCAGCTACATCAATATGTGAGTGCTTCTGTGGTGTAAAAACAAAATACCTAATTCATGTAATTTATCCAGCTTTGATTGGTCTCTCCCTGATTCCTTGTTACTTTAAGGATAATTCAAATTTCTGGGTCTACAGTCCTCCACTAGACCCACATTTTTTAGTAAAAGAAACCTTTCCCCTCTCCTCTTGTTCTTTAGCTCCTGGTTCATGAAGCCAGATAATTTTTTCTTTAATTATTTGAATAGGTAATAACAAGCATACGGCTCAACGTTCAAAAGATACAATAATATTTAGTGGAAGTAAGTCATCCTTAGTTCCCCTCCCTGGATGCAACATTTTAAAGTTTCATCTGCATCCTTCTGGAAATATTCTTTGTATTTATGTATATCTTCTCCTTCTTACATATAATAGCCATGAGCCTTGCTACTTTCAATCAACAATGGAGACAGCAAATCCAGAGAACTGCATATAATTGGGAGGGTCTTCTAATCCTCACTTTGTGAAAAATAATGAGATTAACAGTTGATGTTAAAATGATTTACCCAGAGTCGCTTTAGATTTAGCAGCAGGTTCAGCACCAGAAGTCAAAGTTCTTCATATTGCAAGACTACCTAACCAATAAGAAGCATGGGATTAGGCAGTCACTGAGTACATGTGGTCCTTGACTTCCCACTGGGTATGGAGGGCCTTGTGTTTCTATATGCCACTCTCCTCTGGGTTAGGGTCTGAAATATACTTGGGGAAGCTAATTTTATGGTTATCTACAAAGCTACTATGGACATTGATTCTTACCACAGTAATAGCTAAACTATGGTGAATACTTATTGTGTGCCTCACAACCAACTTTTGAGGTAAGTACTTGAAGAAGTTTCTGAAATACAGTAACTGTTAATATACATGTCAAAAAGTGTTGATTATCTTAATTTCATTTAAATAAGCATGTCAGCTTAAAAAGGGTCTGGCTTCTCTAGTTCAGCTTTTCCTATGAAGACCTGACTTGTCCTCTTTCTCCCAAAGGCAAATTAACCATTCATCACCCTTCCATGTAAACATACTACTATTCACTAAGGGTTCACCAAATTGAAATGTATTTTTAATAGATTCAGCTTTCCTTCTAGACCATGAGTGAGTTCTTATGACCTTTGTGTCCCCAGTGCCTGTTACACAGAGGAGATTCAATAAATGCTTATTGAAATTAGCAGACTAAAAATGAGAGTGAAAACTAAAATGGGAAGAAAAATGAAAAAAATGATGCCCATTTGATCAGCTGACAATGTACAAAGACCTCTGACAAAAGTTCTTATCAATCAGGGCAATTTATCACTGGCAACTCTCTCAGACAGTATTAATAACAAAGACTACCAAAAGATCATTGAGAGAAAAAAACAAAATCTGACATTAAGAAAGGAATTCGGGGATTCCAGTCCCAAAGAACATTTCTGTTAATAAAATGATGGGGAGGACTGCTACTGTTAGTTCTCAAAGGCCAGGAATGTCAAATTCTGCAATGCAGGGGATAGTCTCACATAGTGATATAGTGCTCCTTTTGAGACACAGTTGGAGATATTCCATGAAATCTCATTTTCAGGGACGCCTGGGTGGCTCAGTCGTTAAATGTCTGCCTTCAGCTCGGGTCATGATCTCAGGGTCCTGGGACGGAGTCCCACATTGGGCTCCCTGCTCAGTAGGGAGCCTGCCTCTCCCTCTGCCCTCCCCCTTACTTGTGTGCATTCTCTCTCTCTCTCTCAAATAAGTAAAATCTTTTTTAAAAAAAAATCTCATTTTCAACAGAGTAACTTTCTCATCCATTTCTTTTACACAAATTCAGATATAGAAGCAAAACCAAATAAATACATAAATACATAAAGAAGGGGGGGAAAGGCTAAAAAGAAAAATAATTAGTATAATAAACTTGAGTATATGCCCCAGAGAATGAATAGGTACAAATCAAGGGCTTTCCCTAAGCCTCTCCTGGTGGAATACATCTAGGGGCCAACAGGATTACTAATGTTGTAGATATACATGGTTTTCTCAAGTTTTTGTCTAACAGAATTTTTAAATGCCAGTCAACTGGTGTTCAGCAGAGGAAAGTGATCTATCCTAACCAATGGAGGAGAAATTTTGCTATGGCACTGAGAAATGAAATGTTGGCCTCAAACGTGGTGCTCTTCTAGGCCGACCACATCTGAAACATAGGCTTTTTGATACTAACTAAATCTCCTGACTTTCCCATATAACCTAACTGCTCTGTCTCCTGCATGCTGTGGTGCTTTATTTGTTACTTAATCCTGCCTAGCATGCTGGACACCCATTACGTCATCAATCCCTATGTAACTGTGATTATTTACTATTTTGAGTCATGTTATTCCTTGGAAAAATCATGTTAATGTTATTTTACTGATGGTTCAACAGAAAATAGTTATGCTAAAAAATATTAAGTATTTTTCTTTTGTTTCAGCTGGGAAGACGACTTGTCTATCGCTCAAAACCTCCATCTGGTAACAAACATGAACTACTTTTAGTCAAGGATACAAGAACAAAATCACTAGAGGATGAATATTTTTTCACTTGAATAGAAGTAGTAAGACATTTATTACCAGAATATTTTAGGCATATTTTGTAGATTCTGGTTTCCATTAATGGCAACATTCTGCCCCATATGCTGGCCTAACCAATTTGAGGAAGACCACACTTATTCTAGTGGTTATAGGATTGGGAATAGGAGTTATTTTCCTTTGTTGAAGGCTTTTATTATCATATACTAAGTAAAATTCCATTGAGCTGAACATTTTTATCCTTGAGTTGTCCCAATTGGGGATACACATCCAAAGTTTACCTTACAGGTGTAACTATGTGGTGAATGACCGCTAAAGCGCAACAATGGCATTCTCCGACAACTCGGGACTTTAAATGGTCTAATTTGTTTTTAACCAGTCCACAGTTCACAGTATACATTTTATCACTGTGGAGAATACATTTTAACAATGTAGGATTCTAAATGGTTTTGAGGAGTTTAAAACATAAATGAAAACCACTTACTAGTGGTTTTTACTCAGAATTTAACTGTGAGACTGGTTTTTAATTCACATTAAGGAGTTCTGTTCAGAACACTTAATTTTTGCAAGTGAACAAACCATATGCTTTTAGCCTAAATATCAATTCATAGTTTCTACTGTGCTCTATATCCACAATCATTTTAATTTTCAGGTGATGTTTCAATTTTAGCTATAACATGTACATTACTTAGATTATACTGACAGAATTAACATGTAATTTGTTGACTATGTAAAATAAAACAGTATATATTAATTCTAAGAAAATATTTAACTTTATACATGTCAAAAGTTGTTCAAAAATAACTTTGAAAGAGTTGTTTTTAAAAGGTCTCAGTTAATATATAATTACAAGAAAAGGGCTGAAATTCACCTTCATAAATGTTTATGAAGCAAAAAAATTTTCCCTGTAGAAAAAAAGAGAGAGTACTGAGCTTACAAAAGAAAACCAACCTGAATGAAGCTGAGTGGCTCTTAAAGTATTAATTCTGAATAATCTTTCAGTTGTTTCAACACTTGAGCTCTACATTTAAATATCTGAATATGAATAGTTCATGAGTCAAGTTGGAAAAAAAAATGTTTTATTGTCTAGAAATATATATAAAAAAACTTCCCCACAAAAGATGCTATTCTCTCATTTCCCCATCTTCTTCTTCTTCTTCAACACCCCTGATATAAAGGACATTATTACACCTGTAAACAGAAAAACAATCCATTTTGTTGTTCCAACTGGAAACCACATTAAGATCTGAATTACTATTGCTAGATAATTTTGGTTACAAAAATACTGAATGCTAAATTTACAGTGTATCATTTCTTTCTTTTTAAAAAATGTTTTTACCATTGATTTGCTAAAAAGCACTTGGTACTTATTCACCCAGTGGATGTTACAAAATAGTATCTTTATGATCTTCCAAAAGGAATGACTCAAATTTGAAAATGTGACTCTAGTTCAAGAAAATGAATAAAGTAAAAATCCCTAACTCCAGGCAGATACAAGTAAAATTCAAAACCAAGCTCTTGCAACTAAAACCACTGAAAAAGTTTACAGCTAAGAGCTAGAAAGTTTAATATCATTACTAGAAAAATCTTACGGATGAGTAACTCCAAAAAATTTCCATCTTCTTGGACAAATTTTAAGGATTTCAAAATTCTTCAATTCTAATTGTAGAATATGTTAAATTAATAGTGATTTAAACAAAGCAATTCTGAAACTGAGGCACTAGTCTATTTAAACAGGTATTTCTAATGCTCTCTAGTCACTCCTTATATATACTACTGCTGTTTTGTTACCTTATTAAAACTTCACCCAAATGTCCAGACAATGCTCCATCTATGTATTCTTCTGTGTTTGCAAGCTTTAAATCAAAAGAAAATATATTAGTATAACACAGGAGGAAAATAGTATAGCACTACCTAAAAAATTATTAGGTAATACTGGTGAGAGAACTTATTAACTGAGACCTTTCTATACCAAAAATTATCTATAATTAATAGATTAGCTTTTACTACTGCAGTACCTTTGGGTTTTATATAAACATTCTGTAAAGTTAACACTGATGGATGTAGAATATATAATAAAGCTTGTTTCAACATAATTTTTAAAATCTCTCAGTTATGTAACATTTCTATTAGACATTAAAACAGTATATTAAAGAAGACAGTCTCCAATTTATGAATAAGTTATGATTTTAAAGCTTTCCAAAAATTCAGTTACAAAAAGTTACAAAATTCAGAGCACAAAATCTATGGCTAAAATATCAAATACTCTTATATTAGTCAAGACCCAAACCAAAGAACTGAATAGTAATTTTTTAAAAATTATGTGCTAACAGAACAAAGTAAGTTAAGAGAAAGTTAAACAATTCAGAGTTACCTTTATAGTTATTTCAGGAAACTAATTTTACAACAAAATGTTTAGGTTTCCTTCCATATATAAGTAATAAACTTTGTTACTTTTAAAAACCACAATCACTTAAAAGGCTCTCTATGTCTACCATTCCAACCTTTTTATCATTCTCCCCCTACGTCATTTTGCTTCGGCTTTTTTTTTTTTTTTAATTTTATTTATTTATTTAAGAGAGACAGAGATAGCGACAGAGAGCACATGTGGGGAGGAGAGGGAGAAGCAGACTCCCTGCTCTGGTGCAGGGCTCAATCTCAGGGCCCTGGGATCACGGCCTTAACCTGAGCCGAAGGCAGACACTTAACCAACTGAGTCACCCAGGCACCTCTGCTTTGGCCTTCTTGCCATGCCTTGAATACACCAAGCAAGTCCCTGCCCCAAGGCCTATGTACTTACTGCTCCCTTAAACTGAGAGGCTCTTCCTTTGATACTCTCTTCAGTTGCACACTCAATCCTTTCTCTGCTTAAATTCATTTCCTCAGAGAACCTTTCCCTGGCTATCCTATCTAACACTGCATACTCTTGTCACTACCCCCGTTTTTGCTTTCTTTTTCTCAATAGTGTCTATCATTACCTGATATTGCATTACATTGCCATCTGCCACCACTACAACACAAACTCCTTGAAAGTAGTGACTTAGTTTTGTTCATTGCTATATACACAGAGCCAAGCACATAATGGGCTCTTAATAAATGTTTGCTGAATAAACAAATTAAAAACATCATTAATGTGGCTACTCAGATACATTTCATAACTCCAGCAGCTCAACAGAACTACATTACTTCTAAAATCAAATATTCAGTGGGTATTCTTTCTTTCTTTCTTTTATTGAGATATAATTCCCATATCATAAAATTCATTTTTACAGTGTACAAGTCAATGGTTTTTAATATATTCATAAAGTTGTATAATCACCATCACTAAGTCTGAAACTGAGCAGAATAGCACACTCTTCAGATCTTTCTATGGCTTTTGTAAATGATTCCTGCTTGAGAAATTTTCCAGGCCAAAACCATGCTCTGTAAGAACTTTGGGGACCAAAGCATCATCTGTTCAAGTAGTAACCTCTTAAATTAAGGAAAATCTCAGCTTTCTGCCTACAAGTGCCCCTATTAGTACTTTTCCTACAAGTACTCCACTATGAAATACTTGGGAGTCACGCTTGGACCAACTACCCATCTAAGTAACCTTTAAAATCCATCTGCCATCAATCAGTCACATAAATACCTATGTTTCAGGAAAATAAAACTTCAAACTCCTTCATTGAAAACCTGGCTGGAAACTACTACAATTAAGCAACAAAGAAATAAAACATCCCAGTTTTTTGTTTTTTGTTTTAAATTTATTTGACAGAGATAACAAGTAGGCAGAGAGGCAGGCAGAGAGAGAAGAGGGGAAGCAGGCTCCCTGCTGACCAGAGAGCCCGATGCGGGGCTCAATCCCAGGACCCTGAGATCATGACCTGAAGGCAGAGGCTTAACCCACTGAGCCACCCAGGCACCCCAAAACACCCCAGTTTTTACAAGACCAGTGCTCTAACCCCTGAGCTATGGAGCCAACTAAAACACCCCAGTTTTTAAATGAGCAAAGGACATGAACAGGCATTTCTCAAAAAAAAAAAAAATATATATATATATATATGGCCAATAAGCACATAAAAATCACAGTATCACTAATCATTGAATTAATGCAAATAAAAACCATGAGATATTTTATACTCATGAGGATGCCTATTATCAAAGAAACTGAAAATAATAGGCATTGGTGAGGATGTGAAGAAACTGGAACCTGTATGCTTTGCTGGTGAAATGTAAAATGATACAATTGCTAGAGAAAACAGTCTGGCAGGGCGCCTGGGTGGCTCAGTTGGTTGAGCGACTGCCTTCAGCTCAGGTCATGATCCTATAGTCATGGGACTAGACTCGATCCTGCCGGATTGGGCTCCCTGCTCAGCAGGGAGCCAGCTTCTCCCTTTAACCCTTCCCCTTCTCATGCACTCGCTCTCATTCTCTCTCTCAAATAAAAAAAGAAACAAAACAGTATGGCAGTCCCTCAAAAAACTTAATTAATGTATAATCTAACAATTCCACTTCTGGATATATATCCAAAAGAAGTGAAAGCAGAACCTCTAATAGGTATTTGTACACCCATGTTCATTGCATTATTCACAACAGCCAGAAGGTAGAAAATAATTCAAATGTCTACCAACAGATGAATGGATTAAAATGTGGTATATAGGGGCGCCTGGGTGGCTCAGTGGGTTAAGGCCTCTGCCTTCGGCTCAGGTCGTGATCCCGGGGTCCTGGGATCGAGCCCCACATCGGGCTCTCTGCTCCGTGGAGAGCCGGCTTTCTCCTCTCTCTGCCTGCCTCTCTGCCTACTTGTGATCTCTGTCTGTCAAATAAATAAATAAAATCTTTAAAAAAAAATGTGGTATATACATAAATGGAATATTATTTCAGTCATTAAAAGGAATGAAATTATGATACATGCTACAACATGGATGAACCTTAAAAACATTATGCTAAATGAAATAAGCCAGACACAAAAGGACAAATATTGTAAGATTCCACTTATATGAGCTAGAACAGAAACAGAAAGAATAACATTTACCAGGGAACAGGCGAAAGAGGAATTACTTTTTAATGGGTACAGTTTTAGTTACGGACAATATAAGAGTTTCAGAAATTGGTAATGGCGATAAATGCATAATAATGTGAATGCACTTAATGCCACTGAGTTCTACACTTGAAAATGGTCAAAGTGGTAAATTTTATGTTAGATATATTTTACCACAATTACAAAAACAAAACAAGGGGTGCCTGGGTGGCTCAGTCAGTTAAGCATCTGACTCTTGATTTCAGCTCAGGTCACAATCTCAGGGTCATGAGATGGAGCTGCACGTTGGGCTCAAAGCTCAGCAGGGAGTCTGCTTGAGATTCTCTCTTCCCTCTACCTGGTCCCCAATGCCCCCCCAAAATAAATCTTTAAAAACAAAAACAACAACACCCATCCTAAACATTTATAGAAGCTAGCTTAACAGACATTCAGTCACAGTTCCTTTGGTTTGTCCTGTCCACTTCTTCGAGAAATCCTTTTACTGAATTACTTTGATATTATGTCTTTAGCATTCATTAAAAGACTTAAGAAATTCACTTGAAAAATTTCTTTCAGTAAAAAAAAAAAAAAAAGAAAAAAGAAAAATTTCAGAGCTAAATGTTGGGAGTGTTCTGCCGTTTCTGCAAAAAAACAAAACAAAAACCTCATTTGTGTTTCCCTTATGCCACTGTGACTCCTAATATTTGAGTTCTTTTTATTTTAACCACTAGAAGTCAATTCTGTGGCTGAATTTTGGTTTTACAGGTTTCATACACAGTTTATCATAGATATAACATC
The DNA here is from genome assembly GCF_963455335.1 of Martes martes. Lineage (NCBI taxonomy): Eukaryota > Metazoa > Chordata > Mammalia > Carnivora > Mustelidae > Martes > Martes martes. The sequence goes on from NC_137895.1 coordinate 25,042,412, forward strand.
CTCCCTGACCTTGACTTTATTTCTGAATTTTGTTTTATGTCTGTCGGTTTGGTTGATTGCATTCTTATAAATCACAGTAAACCTTTGAGGAGTTAAGGTAAAGCAAAATAAATACAATTTAATGATTCTTATAGCTTTAGCTTACCTGCATGTTCATATAGCCATCTACAGATACCAGGTAGCCTTTGTACTCCATCCCCCACTTAAGTTTCACCATTACTGGCTTTCCTGTTAATCCATTCAGGAAAGGTTTGGGATTGAGAGGCAAACTCTGCACAAAGAACAAAAACAAGACTCAATCAATTACTTCTCCTTAGCTCAGTTTCCGTTACCTACTCCCCTCTACCAAATCACCAATATTTTATGGTATCCAAATAAAGCAAGCTCTGGACTCACTCTCACTTTACTACATAATTTTCACTTCTATTTGTTGAAAAGCGTAAGAGAAATTTAAATACCCAGTTAGGGAATTTCATTCTGCATTCACTTAAACAATGAACACCTACTATACATTACTCATTGTTGCAGGCTATAAAGAAACAAAAGTAAAAGCAATGAGGGAAAAATGCAGATTACACTCCTTGTCCTCAAGCTCACAGGAGGAAGAGAGGCAAAACACATACAAACAGACATTACATTGCAATGTAGTAAGAGGAGATATGCTATGTATAAAGGTACCAAATCAATCCAGAGTCAAAAGGAGAGGTTGCCCAAAATAAGGAATGCCTCCATTTTAAAGGATGAGAGGTATTTCCAGAGGGGAAAGGGGCTGTTCTAGGTAGAAGAGGCTACCTATGTAAAAGGATGGAAGAGTAAAGCAACAAGGCGACCTCACGGACATACAGAACAATTCAAAGATGTCATAGTCCCAAATACGAGGCTACAGAGGGAAGGAGGGGGCAGATGGCATTTGACAGCTTTCACTTGAATTCCAGGAGCTTGGTCTGGTGGGTCTTATTTGACTTAGCAAAGCTGCCTACACATATGGGCAATCATTTAATGTTTGTTTATTCAGCAAACCAGTAGTAGTATCCCCCAGTGAATTCAGACTTTTCCTTCCCTCATCTGCTCACCCATCAGCCCAAAGAAAAGAACCAAGAAACTTGACTACTAAAGTTCTGTAGATAAGCATATTCAGAGTGATGTCAAAGAACATGGGAGCTACTGCAATGACTTCCTAATAGGTCTTCAGGTTTTACCTGTCTTTCTCCAACTTATGCACACAGCAAGTATTTTTACCATGGGATATCTCTGCTTAAAATGCCTCGATGGCTTTCAACTGCACTTTTAAGTAAAATCCAGACCTCCTGACATGACCTAAAAGATCTGCCCGACCCTATCTCATAACCACTGTTCTTGCAAGCTTAATGGCTTTCTCTCAATTCCTCCAACTGGTCAAGCTTTCTTTCCGGACTTGGGGCCTATGCTCATGTTCCCCGTGCTTTGTACACTCTTCCTCTTGCTCTTTAAGGGACTGGCTTTCGTATTTCCTATCACGTAGGTTTCTGGATCCCATCCCTGACCACTCTTCCAATGTACCATCGCGCATCTTCACAGCAACCCGTTTGCTCTCTTCTTAGCACTTCACATTATTTGCAATTACATATTAATATCATTTGATAGAACCTGTCTCTCATACCCGACTGAGTAAATCTCGAGCGGGGTCCGCGTCAGTACTTTTCACCGTATATTCTGACGCCTACAACAGCATCTGGCAGGTAGCAGGAGCTCAAAAAATATTTGGTCAACGAACAAAAGAATGCTCCAGTGCTTGCGCTCTGTATTCCAAAGGGCTGCGGGGCTAAGAATCCCAACATGATGAAATGAAAGAAAGCCGATTCTGGGCGTGATAAGTGAAACCTGAAAACCGCTTCATCTTTAAACCGAACCTGCGGTATCAGGCAGCAAGGATACCTCAGGCTCACATTCAAACGAAGAGGGGAAGGGGCCGGGCACTTATGGGAAGGGCATCAGAAAGAGAGCGCGCGCCTCAAATCCCCAGAGCAGGGAGAACGGGGCTGGGGACCGGGTGCGCGGCTCCTCACGCGGATGAATGGGAAACGCGCGAATCAACCACCAGGCCCGGCAAGCTGGTCACCGTTCTCTCTTGCTCTCCCTTTTTCCTCCTTACCATCGCGACTACAAGAAAATGTTGCAGGTAACTCGCCGCCGACCCAGCTGTAGTCTGTCCCTCGTGAGTGGAGTAGCTCCCGCCGGGCGCGAATCGCTGAGTTTCCAGAGAAATGGCCGCCAAACAGCAGCGTAACCTTTCACCTCCGACTACAGATCTCTCAGCTTCTGTGATTGGGCACAGAGAGCCGCGTCCTGATTGGAGAAGATGGCTGAGAAGTGTCTCCTGGCAACCAGCGGTAGCACTGCTGTTCGAGCCTTCTGCGCGGCGCACAGCCCTGTGGGAAACTTCAGTAGCACCGCGCGCGGTAAGGGGTCCCGGATAGGCTTGCAAATACGGGGAGCCTGTCCGGATTTCTTGTCCTTGTCTGCTCAGCTGCCTGGAGGGTTCGGCCGTGTACCCTGTATAGAGCAGATGTGATTTCTTGCCTGCCTAGCTAATAGGGGTTTCTTCTCATTTTACACCTATGAGGACGGATTCTTGGCTCTTGCTTACTTTCCCACAGATTCTGTGATTTGGGGACTCCTATACCACAGTCCCCTTCTCTATTTTGTAACGCTTATTTCAGCCCACTTTAAAGGAAGAGGGAGAAGCAGGACTAGACTAAGAGAGGTGAAACTCACCAGAGAAATCAAGTACAGGAAGTGGTTCAGATGAGATCAAATTGATTCTAGAATATAGTGTGGTGGTCTCCCTGCAGATCTGTTTCTTTTGCGTTGCCACCAGGGACCCGGCGCAGTCTTTAATCCTTCGGGTTTGAAGGATTTAATCAACGGTATTAATCAGAATCTCATTTCAGCTCTGATCTGAAATGCTAAAGGCAGTTCTTGGAGAATAAGCACTTTGAGAAGTGCTGGGTTTTATTTTTGTTTCCGTTTTGTTTTTGCGGCCCTGAGAAAATGGATTTGGAATTGAGGTTTGAATGTTGCATATGGAGGCATTACGGAGTCGTGGGTAAGACTTTGGAGGCAGCTTGAGTTCAGAACCTCTGTCCATCACTTAGGGATGGTGCTGGGTAGTTTCTTAACTAAGGCCTTTGTCTCCTCCTTAAGACCTTTGTTTACTTAGCTACAAATGGCCTCAAAACCGGTACTCTCCTAGGGTTTGTGAGAAATAATGTGAAAGAGGTGGGGACTTAAGAGCTAGTGAATGTTTACGGTTATTTTAATGTCCTTGAAGATGGTGGAGAATACTGACAGAATAAAGTAATTTTTAGTGTAATTTATGCCGAACAGTTGGAATTATTTACCCCAAAGTTCAATGGGTTTTCCCTTAGTTTGACCATCCCTTAATGAACATTTAGCCTTTGTACAGACTTTGCGTTCCTATTATTTGCCAGCCTCCTTCAGTTGCTATAATGGAAGTCTTACTATACAGCCTGTGATTTGGGTGTTATGCTCCCATTTTAGAGATGAGGAAAATGGCTCAGCAGGTAACTTGATAAGGGCTACGTAGCTGGCTTTTACTCTGAAAACTCTGCTTTTTCTACTTCATAAAGTTACCTTTCAAAAGCTCAATATACGCTTTAAAAGTGTGATTTTTTAAAAAAAACTGTTTTCTCAGTGAAGTGAAACAAAGTATTACCATAACCTTTGTAAACATAGCTGTGTTTAAAGTTGTTGTTGTTTGTTTTTTTTTTAAGTAGGCTCCACACCCAATTCAGGCCTTGAACTCACAATCCTGAGATCATGACCTGAGCCAAGATCAAGTCAGATGCAAAACAGCCTGAGCCACCCAAGTGACCCTAAAGTTGGTTTTTATCCTCATGTTAAATATTAATCTTACCTTTTTGAAAATAAAGTGGGCATAAGGCCATTAGTACTTTCTGAATTTTAAAAACCATATGTACATTTTTGTGAGAATTTGGAAATACAGGAAGTTCTAAAACAAACAAAAATAACTAATATCACCAAAGAAAACAACTTCACTTTTTGGTGCACTATTTATTGTAACATATGCACTTAAAAAAAAAAAAAGATATCTACATAGAGTTTTTAGCTTGTTTTCTTCACTTTATATTGAGCAAATGCTCAGGTAATTAAATATTCTTCTAAGGGCACCTGGGTGGCTCAGTGGATTAAGCCTCTGCCTTGGGCTCAGGTCATGATCCCAGGGTCCTGGGATAGAGTCCTGCATCGGGCTCTCTGTTCAGCGGGGAGCCTGCTTCCCTCTCTCTCTGCCTGCCTCTCTGCCTACTTGTGATCTGTCTCTGTCAAATAAATAAAATCTTAAAAAAAAAAACAAAAATATTCAAAAAAGTAGTGTAACATCTATTACGCATAATTGCTATTATATATATGTGCTAGTGTATTAATCATTCTATTGTTCCCATTTAACCCATCATAAACAATGTATTTTTTTTTTAAGATTTAATTTATTTATTTGACAGAGAGAGACACAACGAGAGAGGGAACACAAGCAGGGGGAGCAGGAGAGGGAGAAGCAGGCTTCCTGCTGAGCAGGGAGCCCGATGCGATGAGGGGCTTGATCCCAGGACTCTGGGATCATGACCTGAGCTGAAGGCAGACACTTAACAACTGAGCCACCCAGGTGCCCCTAAACAAATGTGTTTTGAACATACTTTTGAACATGAGTCTTTGAATATATCTCTAATTCTTTACAATAAATCCAAAGAAGTAAAATTTCTCGGCTAAAAGGCATAATTATTTTAAAAGTATATATTGACAGGTTAGCATACAGCTCAACAGAATAGCCATCAGAATAATTGGCTCTAATACGGTGGAATCACGGGTCTATATTTTTTGAAGATGAGATAGAATACATTTTGAGCACATTCTGAGAAAACAGTCCCTAATTACTAATTAGGGTGAACAGTTTGGTAATCCCTGGGTTCTACTGCTCAGCATATAACCCAGAAATTCTCGTGGTAAATAAACATTTAAAAAGTAATTTGTTTAGTGACCAAGAAATATTTATTAAGATGAATAAAATGAACATGTGACCTCTGCCTCATGGAACTTGAAACCTCTTTGAGAAGAAGGGAACCAATACATATTGAGTGCCTGCTGTGTTATGCTAGGATATATCATATAATTTATTTAATACAACACTTCCAGGTAGGTATAATTAGCCACAATTTAGAGATGAGGAGACAGATTCAGGAATGTTACGTATTTTGCTAAGGGCCATGTAGAAGGTGAAATGTCTACAAAACCTAAGATTTTTCCTTGACACAATGCTGCCTGTCCCTAAAATGTGTTTGAGTACAAATAAATACATAGATATATACAATTTATATCAAATCCATAGAAATATATATCAAATATATAGAAAACATAGAAATATAAACATAAGTGCAAGACGAAGTGGGATCGTTTAGAAAGTTACTTACGAAATTGACGAGCTCTTCCTTTTATTTTCTTTATTTGCATAATCTTAACATTTTGTTTTCCCATGATTATGGTCATAATCAATTATGGCCAAAGTAGATGTAAAGGGGTGGGGCAGAAAAGGGTAGGAGTGTGGGGAGGGAGGCAAGATCTGAGGGCCTTGGTCTGGTGGAAGCTTTACACATACTATGTCAAACTTGAAAGGTGTATTTTGTCTAGAGAAGAATTTAATGCTCAAAATATATTCACTTCCTCGATCACATAACCACTAAACCTAGATTAGAATCCAAGCCTTTCTGGTGGTGCAAGGCCATATTCTTTATACCATTATAGAGAGAGAATCATATTTCAAGGGAAACCTGGTGTTGTGATTAGGAGTCAAGTGTGCTCCAATTCTTTAGTTGGCATCAATGAATCATTGAATTTTAAGGTGTTTTTTTTTTTTTTTTAAAGATTTTGCTTATTTGAGAAAGAGAGAGAGCACAGAAGGGAAAGGAGCAGAGGCAGAGGCAGAAGCAGGCTCCCCGCTGAGCAGGGAGCCCAATGTGGGAATCTATCCTCAGACCCCGGGATCATGACCTGAGCCAGAGGCAGACACTTTTTTTTCCCCAAGCCAAATTGTGTCCAACTTTATTAAAGATACTTTTCATAAACAATCATGGTATTTCAGGCAGGACATGGGTAGATGATCAACAGTATACAATAACTTTCAAACTCCCTTCTCCAATGGATTACCAAAATCAGAAAGCCACTATAAAACCCAATGAAGTCTTCATGTGATGCTCTGAACAGGGAAAGTTTAGAGTGAGGACTGACAGTTCATATTTAGCATGTCGTTTAACAACTTTTCACAAGCTGACCCTTTCAGGAAATGAAATGAAAATGGCAGAATTATCCATCTGAAGATCCAAGAGGTGAAAAAGGAACTCTTTTTTTTTCCATTTTATTTCATTTTATTTCTTTTCAGTGTCCCAGCATTCATTGTTTATGCACCACACCAGTGCTCCATGCAATACGTGCCCTCCTGAATACCCATCACCAGGCTCACACAACCCCCACCCACCTCCCCTCCAAAACCCTCAGTTTGTTTCTCAGAGTCCACCATGAGAGACTTCTCATGGTTTGTCTCCCCCTCCAGTTCCCCCCAACTCACTTCTCCTCGCCATCTCCCAATGTCCTCCAAAAAGGAACTCTTTTGAGGGACACCATCTCAGTGGTGACACTGTAAAGTCCAGATTGCCTGACATACTGGGAACCATGTCTTAGGGGACAGGTTCCAACAGGTCTCTAGATTTAAGGGAGTCAAGTCTATGTTGAAGGCAGAGAGGGGGAAAAGGACATAAAATATGAATTTTAGTTTTTCCACACCACCCAGGGGTTTGTGCCAAGACGGTTCATGTGTGTCAATGTCAAGAAATCCCTTGGGAGTCAAGAGGAAGTTTCTCAAAACTAGAAGGGAAAGGTGTTTTTCCCCTTGTGTCATTCTAGCTTTGGAGATATTCTATTTGTGACATATGCCCTTCCCCCAAAACAACAAATAAAGCTTAAAAAAAAAAAGTAAAACAAAATTCTGGATTTTTATAAAACTTGATAAAAAATAGTATTTCCAACTGTATGGTCACCAGATGCACACAGTTATCAAAAATGCGCACACTTCGCTTGGCCTCTCCAGCACCTTCAGCTTTCTGTGCCTGGTCTGTTTTGGCGACTCCATTTTCTGCAGGGTTTATCCCATCCTTGCCAGCATCAGCTTTCCCCTTTTTCCCTTTGGGTACCTTCTTTCCCTTCTTTGCAGGGGCCTGTTTTCAGGCTTGGGCTCTGGCTATGGAGGAGCAGATTTAGCAGATAACCCTGCAGATCTTCTCAGTGGCTCATCCTTCACCTTGGCTTTATCTCCTTTAGCATCCCCTTCAGCCTTTCTCTTGGGCATGGTGGCAGCTGTGGTGGGACGTGAGCGCTGGTGGCGGAGATGCAGCGGCGAGTGGGCATTGCCCCGTCGGTTGGGGGGGGAGGGTTATTCTTGCCTCTTCTTCACACTGCTCCCAGAGGCAGACACTTAACTGAATAAGCCACCCAGCTGTCCCACATCATTGAATTTTGAACTTAGGACAGAACCTAGAGATACCTAGTCTAAACCTAAAATTTTGTAGATGATGAAAACATGGTCATACCATGATTTAGAGAGAGCCCCCAGAATAGCCTCTGTCTCTCATTTTGTGCTTTTGTTATTATTCTTAGCTACATTCTTTATCTTCTGGATATTCTACAAATGATTTTAAGTTTCTTATAAAAAACACACAAAAAGAAATAATGAAGTAATGAAGGATGAAGAAAAAATACAACCAAATATAAGATTAGAATGGAGACATCTACACCATATTGCCTTATGCACTGGGTAGAGATGGGCTGCACATTTCTCTCTAAACTTTTGGAGTCCTAGCAGAGAGAAATTGATTGGTTACATGATCCAATTTCCATAATATTTTTTAAAAAGTTATTCAGGGAAAACGCAGTTGTTTCTATTTAGTCTGATAGAAGAAAAATTTCTGCCATAGTGTCAAGTCCGTGATCCCTGTAAATGGACCCCAAGGCAAAATTTAAGTGTGAATGTTTTATTGGCAGGCACAATCCCAGGGCAGTACGTGTGAAACCAAAAGGTAAGACAGGGAAGAATGAGAAGCAAATACTAGGTTTCACATTATTGAGCTGCTTACAGCTCCTTCACAGAAATAGTCAGTTGGTCAGCCATGCAGGATGTCTCTGGACAGGTTTATTAAAATATTATGCATTGGAACAGTCCCGAAAAGGGTTCCTAGGTACGGAGAGGGAATTTCCCTACTGGTTCCGTCCTATCTCCTGGCTGAGCATGGCTGAGGAAATCAGCTCCCAGGCTTTACAGCTTAGTGTGGTGGGAGGAGCCTAGGCAGTCAGCCTGAGATGGAGGAACCTAGGACCTCAGGAAGTAGTCCTTGCAGAGGCAGGACCCCCGAGACAGATGACACTGAGAAAATCTGAGTTGACACATAAAATTTATTCATATGAAAAAATTTATTCATATACATGTTATATTAAAAAGGATAATATAATTTATAATGATGTGGATGGAACTAGAGGCTGTTACGATAAGTGAAATAAGTCAATCAGAGAAGACAATTATCATATGATCTCTCTGATGTGAGGAATTTGAGAAACAAGACAGAGGATCGTTGGGGAAGGGAGGGGGAAAATGAAACAGGAGGAAACCAGAGAGGGATACAAATTATAAGAGACTCAATCTCAGGAAACAAACTGAGGGTTGCTGGGGGGAAGGGGGTGAGAGGGGTGGGGTGGCTGGGGGATGGACACTGGGGAGGGTATGTGCTATAGTGAGTGCTGTGAATTGTATAAGACCTATGATTCACAGACCTGTACCCCTGAAACAAATAATACGTATGTTAATTAAAAAAAGCAATTTTAAAAAGGGCAATATATAAGATAGAAGTTGTCATTGAATACATTGTTGTAGTAGATGTAATAGCCCATGTTATGTGATTGATGGCTAACTGATTACACAGTGGGGAAAAATCGCTTCATAGTGAAAAAGACTGGCAGGTGCCACCTTAATCCAATGACTAAATGACCACTGTTAGCAATGGGACAAATCAAAATAGTGTGCCTCTTGCTAAGATGCAGCTGAAAAAACACACTTCTTTGGTATTCTTACCAAAAACACATAATCCAAATCTAATAATTGGGAAATATCAGATGAACCAGATTGACGAACATTTCACTAATTAACTGGCCTGTGATGTTCAAGAGTGTCCATGTCTCAGATGATCGCTGAAGTAAATTACTGAGAAAAGCCCAGCACAGAAAAACTTATTTAACGTGCTACCCGTGTGTGAAAAAAGAGAGGAGATAACAATCTACCCATTTATTTCTTTATGCATCAGTATATTGGAGGATTCCTCAGATACTAAGAGCACTGGTTTCCTGTGGGTGGGTGTGGTAGGAACTGGGCCGAAAGTGGACCAAAGATAAGCTTTTCACGATATACCTTTTTTAAACTTCCTTTTATTATGAAACTCACGTAATATGAAATTATTAAAGTATATAGTTCAGTGGAATTTAGTATATTCATAATGTTGTTGCAACCACATCTCTGTCTGGTTCCAAAACATGTTTATTATCTCAAAAGAAAATCCTGTACCTCTTAAGAAGTCACCTCCTCTTTCCCCCTCCCCTGCAGCTGCTGGCAACCACCAATCTGCTTTCTGTCTCTATGCATTTACCTAGTTTGGATGTTTCATATAAGTGGAATAACATGTGACCTTTTGTCTCTGGCTTCTTTCACTTCATATAATATTTTCAAAGTTCATGCACATTGTAGCGTGTAGCAGCAGTTGATTCCTTTTAATAGCTGAGTAACATCGTGTGTGTGTGTGTGTGTGTGTGTGTGTGTGTGTGTACATATCTCATTTTATTTATCCATGCATCTGCTGATGGATATTTGAGTTTTTTCCACTTTCTGGCTACCGTGGATAATGTTGCTATGAACATCCATATACAAGTATTTATTTGAGTACCTATTTTCAAGTTCTTTTAGATATATGCATACAAGTAGAATTGTTGGGTCATATGGTAATTCTATGCTTAACTTTTTGGAGTACTACTCAACTGTTTTCCAATGCCTGCACATTTTACATTCCCACTAGCAATGTACAAGTGTCCAAATTTCTCCACATTCTCACAAACATTTGTTATTTTCCATTTAAAAAATTATTGATAGCCTAATAATAATTTTTAAAAACCTTCTCATTGTAGTTTTTGATTTACATTTCCCTAATGACTAATGATGTTGAGCATCTTTTCATGTCATTACTGGCCACTTGTATATCTTTGGAGAAATGTCTGTTTGAGTCCTGGATACATTTACGTACATTCTATTTTTGGAATCCTTGAATGTATTGCCTAATTAAAAATTAAACCAAATTTTTTGAAATAAAAGGAAGAGTCATTTAACAATCCTGGGTCTCATTTTCTTCATTTGTACAATGAAGTAGTTAGACTAGACCAGGGTTTTCAACCTTTGTTACTACTGACATTTTGGGTCAGACTATTCTTGTTGTGAGGCCTGTCCCTGTATTGTAGGATGTATGTACTGTAGTGGCATCCCTGGCCTCTACCAGCTAGATGCCAGTTGCTACCCTGCACTCCCCCTCTTCCCCAAGTTGTGACAACCAAAAATGTCTCCAGACATTGCCCAATGTCCTCCAGGGGGCATAATTGCCCCCTGTTGAAAATCAGTGGATTAGATCAACTATGGTTTATAAAAACATGCTCCCCAGACTTGGATCACTTTGTAGGTAGTATTGGAGCTTGGCAAACTATTTTTATTATTAAAAAACAAAACAACTAACAAATCAAATATGGTTGAACAATTGTACATTTATCTAATGTAGACTGCATAAAACAAATCTTGTGCTTTTTCGCTTTTATTAGAATGAAATCAACTCAAAATATAAATACTGGTTGATTATCATGGATCAGGAGCTCTGATTGGCATTTATGTATGTATCTGATTTATAAAAATAGGAAAGCAAATTGTCAATAAATGATATTTTTTAGTTTTATAAATCATTGATTCAACTTGGGGTGGAGGGTAGATCATAAAAAAAACCTTTGGAGATAAAAAAAGCTGGGAATCCCTCAAATGGAGGACCAACATTAAATATTGACTTTAAACATACTGCAGTTCCTTGCCCTCCTTCCATGGGGTGGCATTGGTAAGTTTTGAGTAAAATTTGTAATTGACACACAGGCATTTGCAAGTTAATCTGTACAAATGGGGACTTCGCTGTTTGCACAACACAGATGAAACGAAACAAAAGCTCATGGAATTTCTCCCACAGTCGCCTGTTTTGTACAATCTCCTCCTCCCCCCACCCCCCGCCACTTTCCTCATCTGTCAAATATTTACATTGAATCAAAGTTTTAAAAAATAAACCTTGGTGTCCTACCTCTTCACCTGTTACCCACCTTTTACCAGAGGTGACTCTGAACTCCCCTCCTCCAAAACAAAATGAAAATCTGGACATATAATTCTGTTGCTTGCCAGCCTTGGATGGTTCCCAATTACTAACAGCCTGAAACAAACCCTTTGCCCAAGTTTCTCTCCAACTTCATCTCTCTCCATTCTGTCCCACAAATCACAATGCCTGCCTTTGAATCACGGACCAGACTTCTTTCCAACACATGATATTCTCTCCGTCTAGAAATCCCTTCCCCTATTTGCTCTCAGCCTCAGCACTACTGATTTTTCTTTTAACCGTGGTAAAGTGTACATAACATAAAATTTACCATGTTAACTATTTTGAAGTATACAGTTAATCGGCATTAAGTACATGCACATTGTTGTATAACCATCACCATCATCCATCCCCAGAACTTTTAAACTATTGATATTTTGGATCAGATAATTCTTCACTGGGATGGTTTTGGGGGGTGGGGGGCTGTCCTGACCTGGACGTTGTAGCATGTTTAGCAGCATCCCTGGCCTCTAACCCATTAGATTCCTCTTCTCCCAGCTGCAACAATCAAAAATGTCTTTCGACATTTCTAAATGTCCTCTGGGAGGCAAAGTTGCCCCTAGTTGAGAATCCCTGTGTCATTTTAACTGTAAAGAAATAACTTCGGAAAAATGCATTATGGGCATTCATTAATATCAGACACAGAACTATTTGTAATTTGACTGTGTGTCAGATCAGTTGTGCTTTCAGTAGTAAACAAATAGAGCATTTAATTGCCACAATGGTGATAACATAATCACTGTGATTGGCATTGCTTCAGAATAGCAAGGACTAATCAGAAAAAGTCTGGATTGGAAATGACAGCTTTACATGCATGACTGAATGTGTATGGGTGAAAATTGTTCAAGTATAGGGTTAAAAAGTCTATTTTAGTTTTTTTTAAATCATAATTACTGCAAATTTTATAGAGTGACATCAACTGGCCTACACGAACAATCCATTCTGTGTTATTCTTAGACCAAAAGAATATATCTGTCAAAAAATATTTTATTTGATCTTGTCGGCCAATATATAATGCAGTTACAGTGAACAAGACAATACAGACAAATACTTGAGAGAGATATTAGTTGTATGTCAGGAAATGCGTTAAATTTCCCAAAGCAAAATATTCTGCATCCAATGCTATCTATCCAACACCTAAAATGAGGGATTTTGAGTACCACTTTAACTTTCAGACATTAGAGAATGTTTCCATGTGTTATCAAAATAATGTGAGCTATTATTCAAAGAACTAGAAGTGAGGCATTTAATAGTATCCACAATGTTCCAAATAGCTGAGATTTATTCTTAGATGTGAAAACCAGTCAAGTTAGAAAGGTTTGTCCCATACCAAATTAGTTCCATTATTTACTTCTATCAATTATCAGGATATATTATGTATAGGCGCTGTAATACCAGAAACAAAAATGTTAAAGTACCACACTTGGTATTTGGTTATGTCCCAGGCCTTAGTTTTGCCTCAAATTGAGGAACTGAAATAGTTCATTTAAAGGAATTTTTAGCTTTAATATACTGTCATTCTCTGATGGTTTAAATTAATAACTAGAAAAAATAAAGATTAAAATAAGTAATATCCCTTGAGTTCTAACTATGGTTTCAATTATAGATTAACCCTTTATCCTCTCAAAGGACAGAATCACTTTCCAATTTAAGTAATAATAAGTTTCTAGAAGGTTAAACCTTTCTGTTGACTATGTATGTTGAGGACATTTGGCAGGAAAATATAATTATTTTAAAACCTTACACTGAAAAATGACATCTTTCAATGATGCTGTTAATACTTATACCCAGATTCTCAAAATATAGTATAACAATTAGAAATGTGATAAATTAAGAACGGGAACTAAAACTGGTTCTGTTTCTGCCTGATCATAGACAATAAGTTAGATTGTGTTAGTGACAGTAGAAGAGATAAAATTTATCAACAGAATATATTTTTCTCCATCATGTAGTTAATTTATCCATACATATTTAGGTTTAATAAAGGTTTTCTTCTTCCTATCAGAACATACTATGTTCAGAAAAAAGTCTAGACTGTCCTTGACTCTATATGATAATAATAATAATAATAATATTTAAGCCAGCAGCAACATCGTTATGACTGCCATTTTTAAAGCACTTATGTGTCAACACTTTACATATATTATCTAATTTAATCCTTACGGCAAGTCTGTGAAGTAGACATTATTAGCTAGAGTTGCTAAGTAACCTGTTCAAAATCCCGCAAGGAACAAGCCTCAGAGCCCACATTTGTCTTTCTCTAAACTTTGTTCCTTTGCTCTTCTAACCCAAACTGTAAGAACTTTGGGGAAGACAAACAAGCAGTTTTAATTCTTAATTACCACATACTTAATAACAGCCTCACAAAGACAGTGAAATCCTGGTCCTGCAGACTGAGTGAATTATTTTGACATTTGTGACTGTCAACTTAATTACCCATACACGTGACCTTCTGTATAGTATCAGATTCATCTGTCAGTCTCTGAATTAGGTTTTGGTGAGTGGTCAAAATTAAGATCACTGCTATGCTTCATTCATTCTCCGTCTGTAAGCAGAAGGCCCACAGAAAGCACCTAGAAGTTGAAATTAGGGGAAGACTTTCTGAACTTCTCACAAACCTACCCTCTCTTTTGAATGGTAGTCCTTCCGAGGCTTGCTTAAAGAGTAGACATTTTCCCACGGCCCCCTGCTGATTCTGAATGAACAGATTCTCAGCCCCCTGCTGACTGATGAATATATTGTTTATCCTCATCTTTACTCTTTACTGACAGCCTTCATAATAACTTGCTTAGAAGACAAATGGCACGGCAGAATCTCTGACAACTCATTAAGGAAAAATACAGTAGATTTTTGCCAAATATCCCAACCATTTTAATGTGAAATAATGACAGGTTTTTATCAGGATGGAATAAGGAAAAATGCTGCTGAGCACTATTGCCTTCTGTCAAAAACACATCATGTCTCTTTGCATTGTTGTTTTTTAAAATATTTTATGAAGAAATCAACATACAGACTATCAAAAACATTTTACCTCTGCATATGCTGTTCTCTCTGTATGGAATGTCTTCTTTCTCTCCTTCCTCTGCCTTCCTTTCCTTCCTCTGCCTTTCCAGAGCCAGCCCAAGTGGAAATTTCCATTTGAGCCCTTCCCTGACTCCCCAGCCTCACTTGTTCTGAGCTCTGACCCCACTTTTTTTCTACCTCTATTATAACAATTATCATGTTGAAGTGTAGTTTCTATAATTATTTGTCTATCTGGACTCAACTAGAAACATCTTTTTTTTTTTTTTTGAAGATTTTATTTATTTACCTGACAGGCAGAGATCACAAGCAGGCCGAGAGGCGGGCAGAGAGAGAGGCGGGCAGAGAGAGAGGAAGGGAAGCAGGCTCCCCGCTGAGCAGAGAGCCCGATGCGGGGCTCGATCCCAGGACCCTGGGACCATGACCTGAGCCGAAGGCAGAGGCCCTAACCCACTGAGCCACCCAGGTGCCCCTCAACTAGAAACATCTTGAACACAGGGACCATAGCATTCATCTTTGCAGGTCCAGATCAGTGCCTAGCACAGAACATGGTCTAAGTTCCTGATTATTATTATTTTTTAAAGATTTTATTTATTTATTTGACAGACAAAGATCACAAGCAGGCAGAGAGGCAGGCAGAGAGAGGAGGAAGCAGGCTCTCTGCTGAGCAGAGAGCCCGACGCGGGACTCGATCCCAGGACTTTGGGATCATGACCCGAGCTGAAGGCAGAGGCTTCAAACCACTGAGCCACCCAGGTGCCCCTAAGTTCCTGATTATTAAATGACTTCACTACCATAGCATGAATTTTTCCTTGTTGGAGTCCAGACCTTCTCAGAGTACACTGGTTGCAATAGTGGAAACTATTGACAAGGACCAGTTCTGCTAATTTCTTGATGTGTAGCCTTTCAAGTTTCCCCATTCTGTAAAATGGGGATCATAATGATACTTATCTTGTAGAAGTAAGTTTCTGCAAATGTTTCCAGGTTTTTTTCCTAGTTGTAGATCTATTCAGGTTTTCTGCTATTTATTCTTGAGTCAATTCATGTAATTTATATTTTCTTAAGAACCATTTATATCTTGTTTTGTTTTCATAAAACACTAGTAAGTATTCTCCTATTGTTTGATTTTATCTATACTTCTGGTTTTGTCCCGTTCCTCATTTGTATGTATATGTGCTCTCCTGTGTTTCTCTTTTCCTCTTTCTTGAAAGAAATATGTCAAAATGTTAATAGTTGTTTTTTTTCCCCAAATGTTCAGAAATCAGTGCATATATTACTTACATAGTCACAAAAAAATACTTAAATAAAAAATCTCTTTCAGATCCTTTATTTCCAAACAAGGAAACAGGCCAGGAACATAGATAAATCATGACCTTATACTGGAACCAGGAAATCTGTATTGGACCAGCCACTTTTTGCTGTAAGGTAAGAGCCATGAAAGTACCATGCTTTCTCTAGTTCTCATCTGATATGAGGAAACGTAGGGGTGCCTGGGTGTCTTGGTTGGTTAAGTGTCTGCCTTTAGCTCAGATCATGATCTCAGGGTCCTGGGATTGAGCCCCATGTCGGGCTCTCTGCTCAGCAGGGAGTATGCTTCTCCCTCTCTCTCCTTCTCTCTCAAATAAATAAATAAAAGCTGTATTAAAAAAAAAAAAAAGAAACTGAGCCACTAAACCATCTCACTTCCTCTCTTGTTTTCATCTTGCATAGAGGTGACAATTGTTAAAGAGTTCAGTGAAAGATCACTAAGAATGTATTTTGGGGGCCTAACTCACTTTATGTGATAAACTGAATTTTTAGGCAACTCAGCATTATAGTTGGTGATAAAAATAATTTACTTTTAGTGGTAAAGAGCAACTTAATGTGTGAGGATAATACATATGACAATGAGTGAAATATTTGAATGTGTAATTGGAAAGTGAATCCATATTTTTGATATTTTTAAATTTCCTATGATTCTGTAATAAAATTTTTAAAGGAAAACTATTTTTAAGGAATATTTTTATTTTTATTGGAGGAAAACTAACTTTTTGAGTGACGTCTGTACCCAATGTGGGGCTCGAACTCACAACCGCAAGATCAAGAATCACATGTTCTAACTGAGCCAGCCAGGTACCCCAAAGGAAAACTATTTTTTTAAAAAACTATCTGAATAAGATGCCTGGCTGGGTCAGTCAGTAGAGCATGCAACTCCTGATCTCAGGGTTGTAAGTTTGAGCCCCATGTTGGGTGTAGAGATTACTAAAAGAAAAAAATCCTTGGGGCGCCTGGGTGGCTCAGTGGGTTAAAGCCTTTGCCTTCAGCTCAGGTCATGATCTCAGGGTCCTGGGCTCGAGCCCCATGTTGGGCTCTCTGCTTGGCAAGGAGCCTGCTTCCCTCTCACTCTCTGCCTGCCTCTCTGCCTACTTGTGACCTCTGTCTGTCATATAAACAAACTGTTAAAATAAAATCCTTAATTTTTTAAATTAAAAAAACAAACAAACAAACCAGGAGAAGGCTCTTTGTGGTTTTCTAACTCAGCAAATTTGAAAGAAGAGATATGCAGTTCAATTTGATTTGACACATATTTGTTGATTACCTACTTTGAATCTTTTACTAGACCACATGCAATAGAATTGCACGCTCTACCAACTGAGCCAGCCAGGTGCCCCAAAGGAAGACTATTAAAAAACAACAACAACTGGGTGGGAAGGGGTGTCATCTAATAGTAGAAGACATTTGTCAATGTGCCAAACATTGTGCTATCCCTTGAATGAATTATTACATTTAATCCTCACAACAATCCGCAAGATGCCGTTAGCATCTCCATCTTGCTGAGGTTTAGAAAGAGTAGGTAACTTACTCAAAGTCACATAGCTTGAAAATGGTTTGGCCAGAATTTGATCCAGGTCTGTCTGATTCCAGAGCTGGATCTCTTTACTACTCTGATCACCAAACTTAATAAATACTTGGTTCAGTGAGTAAGTGAACTTTCACTTGCAGAAATTTGTATTTATCTTGATCACTTTTCTTTATTGTTTTTCTTTAAAAAGGAAAAGATTTCTGATTTTATGAACACCTTCCTATAAGAACAAATACAAGTGTCTATGAGATTTTACTGTATCTCAAAGATGTGCCATTGTTTTATGTACCGATTATGTGCCAATTATAATTATAGGTATTATTTAAGTATCATCTAACATTTATGTATGAGTTTATGTATGAGTTATATTTGTAGATTTATGTATGAGTTATATTTGTAGACCCCCCATTGATTTCTGGTAATATCCCAACTTTAGAAGCATTAAAATTTGTACTTTAGAATAGGTAATACAAGGAATGTGTGCATATATATGTTTTCTTTATTGCAACATTAGGTTTTTTCCTGTAAGTTTTGAGGCAATGCAGCGTAGTTGTTAGGCATGTAGACTCTGAAGCCAATCTGCCTGATTTCAAATCCCTGTCTGCTTCTTATCTGCTTGTAGCCCTTGGAGAAATGACTGAATTTTTCTGATTTAAAAACTTTATCTGTAAAATGAAGATAGTAATATTTTCTTTTGGATCCCTCACAGTACACTTCAATTGGGGATTTTTAGTTTGATTTCTAACAAAAAGATGGATCTGATTCTTTGCTTAAAATATCTATCAACTCTCAGAGTATTAACCGTATAAAATAAAGCTGCTGGTTATTTTTATCAGCTAAAGATGGGTTTATTCAGGAATAGCAGAGAATTGCAACCTAGGACAAGAAAGCTACAACAAAACCATAGACAATTCCAAAAAACAAAGGAGAGGTTTGCCCTTTTATAAAGCAAAGAGGGTAGAGAAGTTGGGAGGGGCTATTTTAAACATAAAGTCTATTGGATTAAACTGGGAGTTCAAAGTATAGTGGCTTCTCATTGGCTAAATTGTGCCGCCTCTCATTAGCTGGGCTATCGCAGTGGGAGTTGGGGGAAGGCTTTCTTCCTTCTGCTGGGATAGTAAAGTAGTGTCTCACAGGTAAGGTCACTCTCTTCTGCTGGGTTTGCAACTGATCCCGCATGCTAGGGCGAGAATGCGCCCTGCCAAACCTCTAACTCCGTTTTAGTGATGTTTCCCTTTATTAAATTTCACAATAGGAACTGAGCCATTATTTCTGCCCGTATTTTATTTTCAAAGATTATCTTTTTTTCTTGTAAAGATTTTATTTTTTTTTCTTTCAAGTTTTTTTTTTTAAGATGTATTTATTTGAGAGTGAGGAGGGGCAGAGGGACAGAGAAACTCTAAGCAGAGTCCATGCTGAGCACAGAGGCTGAGGCGAGGCTTAATCCCATGACCCTGGGATCACTACCTGAGCTGAAATCAAGAGCTGGTCACTTAACCAACTGTGCCACGCAGGTGTCCCTCAAGTTTTAATTTAAATTCCAGTTTGTTAACATACAGTGTAATATTAGTTTCAGGTGTAAAATTTAATGATTCATCGCTTATATACAATACGCAGGGCTCACCCCAAGTGCCCTCCTTAACTTCCAACACCTATTTCACACATCTCCCTGTGCCCCTCCCCCACCCACTTCCCCTCCAGTAACCCTCAGTTTGTTCTCTATAGTTAAGAGTCTGTTTCCTGGTGTGCCTCTCTGCTGCCCACCCCCCCACCAACATCCACGTTCATCTGTTTTGTTTATTAAATCCCACATCTGATACAGTGTTACTATCCAAAATATACAAAGGAATTTATAAAACTGAACACACAAAAAAACAAATAATCCAGTTAAAAAGTGGACAGAAAACATGAATAGACTTTTTTTCCAAAGAAGATATACAGATAACTAACAGATACAGGAAACGATGCTCAATATCACTCATCATCAGGGAAATACAAATCAAAATCACAATAAGATACACCTGACACTGGTCAGAATGGCTAAAATTAACAACATGGGAAACAACAGGTGTTAACAAGGAGTGGAGAAAGGGGAACCCTCCTACACTGTTGGTGGGAATACAAACTGGTGGAGCCACTCTGGAAAACAGTGTAGAGTTTCCTCAAAAAGTTAAAAATAGAGCTACCCAATGATCCAGCAATTGCACTACTAGGTATTTACCCAAAGGATAAAAAAAAACACTGGTTTGAAGGGATATATGCACCTGATGTTTATGGCAGCATTATCAACAATAGCCGAATTATGGAAAGAATACAAATGTCCATCAACTGATTAATGGATAAAGAAGATGAGGTGTGTGTGTGTGTATACACACATGTGTATATAAATATACATATTTAATGGAATATACTATATATATAATGCAATATTACTTGGCCATAAACAAGAATGGAATCTTGACATTTGCAACAACATGGATGGAGCTAGAAAGCATTATATGAAATGAAATCAGTCAGAGAAAGACGAACACCATGTGATTTCACTCATTTGTGGAATTTAAGATTTCATTAAGTAATCTCTACACCCAACATGGGGCTTGAACTTACAACCCTGAGATCAAGAATTATATGTTCTACCAACTGAGCCAGCCAGGAGCCCCAAAGGTTATCTTTTAATTCAAAGACTTTTAATTGTCTTCAGGAGTTCTCCAGTCCAATGATGCCCTAAAAACAGCCATCCTATCACACTGAGTTCAAAGTAAGAACATGATATTAATAAGACACATGTCTATGAATTCACTGCCCACTATAAGCCAGTTAATGTTGCATAAAGAAAACCTCCAATCCATAACCATAGCCTATATTCATTCTAACCACCTAAACAGGTGTTTCTTCCATATCCTTTTGCAATTGGAAGGTATATATTCATTAATAGTTTCTTGATCTCTTGCTCTCTCCTTCTCTGCCTTCCCAGTTAGTGTTTGCAAAAATAATCTTCTTAGCTCACTTCAAGGAGCAAGTGAACAGAATTTATTTTTGCCAGATGAGGTCTATGGGTCCAATGGATTTATTTGGAATGCCCAAGGCTACTTGTTAACTAAGGTGCGCTATAATGAATTTTTGAAAGCAAAAAAATGATATCTTACTCTAAGACTAGAAAATATTTTCTGAAGTTAAGTTTAGGAACTATAAGATGTGGACTTTTTGTTTGGTTTTGTTTTAGGCAGTCTAGATGGCTAAGAAAGAATAAAGATGTTGACAAAGTTTAAATGGGCAGAGGATGTAAGAAAGATCATTTTCTTTTTATACTCTTTTACATTTAAAACATTCCCCCTGGAAGAGGGGGAGCCTAAATTTCTCCTCTTT
Organism: Martes martes; assembly: GCF_963455335.1. Lineage (NCBI taxonomy): Eukaryota > Metazoa > Chordata > Mammalia > Carnivora > Mustelidae > Martes > Martes martes. The sequence continues at coordinate 25,063,190 of NC_137895.1, forward strand.
AAAAATGTTAGAAACAGGGGCACCTGGGTGGCTCGGTGGGTTAAAGCCTCTGTCTTCGGCTTGGGTCATGATCCCAGGGTCTTGGGATTGAGCCCCGCATCTGGCTTCTGCTTCCCCCTCTCTCTCTGCCTGCCTCTCTGCCTACTTGTAATCTCTGTCTGTCAAATAAATAAATGAAATCTTTAAAAAAAAAAGAGTCAGAAACCTCTTATCTAAAACATTATTTTCATCTTAATACAATGGTTCTCAATTCTGACTACACATTAAATCATCAGAGAACATTTTTTTAATGCCATGCTTAAAACCAAACACAGAGATTCCAATTTAATTGTTCTGAGGTGGGACCTGGGCATTATTAATGTTTAAAAGTCCCCCAGGTGATTCTAATTTGCAACTGGGCAAGAAAGTGAATGGGTTAATGTGCTATTTTAATATCTCCCTGATCTCTGGTCTCTGGGAAAGGAATTGATTCTAATACTTCATTTTACTGCTTATGAAACATTCAATTAATTTTTGTTGTTTGAACATAAGAAGAAAGATAAGAAGGAAAGATTGGACCTAGGATCTGAACTTTACAGTCCAATGATGTAATTGTGATCAATCAGAGACCCAATTGGTTTATTTTTTAGTATTATATCTTAGTACTATACATTTATTTTATTATCAGCATGAAGTTAAATTTCAATGCCTATTTCTGCTACAGGAACTAGAAATTTTACATCCATTACCAGAAATATAGTAGACCATGTTCCCAAACCTTTGTCAGTCTACTCATAGAACAGGTGATTGGCCATATGCCAAGGGAATATGCTGCCCTCTGGAGGGTACTGTGTTGTTACAGATGAAAACACCATCTCCCTATGTATATTTCAAAGCTGGTGAGAAGTCATGAAACAAAACAAAAAGCCTTCATGGTCAAATCATTTGGAAGATGCTGCACTATCTCTGTGTAAGGAAATCACAATGCAAATTAATAAATAAATTGATAAGTTCTACAATAAATTTGTTTCCCAAACTAATTGGACCATTTTCTCCCCTCCCTAACTCCTGTTAATATTTAGGGAACTAATACTGTACAAATAATAGTACTCTGTATTTTGTATATGCTTTTATATTAATCTACAAATAACATTTGGGGTTTGGAGTAATTAAAAGAGAAAAACTTATTGCAAGATTTCTTCAATAAGCTATAAAAAGGAGAAGATTGATAAAGCAGATGCATTAGAATAAAAAGGTCGCCTATCCATGCAGTGACATTTTGACTGGAGGGACACACTCTGATGTGGCAATGTGAATTGCTATGTGATACTATTCCTGTTATCTTTCTTCTTAGTTTTTTTTTTTGTCTTAATGTAACATTTGAAATGTTTGTACTGTTGCAAAACAAATGGAATTATGACTTGTGTTTTATTAATATATACGAAGTTGATTTTGTGTACTGTCAAATGGGGCAGGAATCTTAGTAGACCAAAAATTTATAGGGTTCCACCCATAAGTTCAGTTAGTATGGGTGTAAGTCCATTCATGCAATTACAGCTGTGTTTTCCTCAGCTTAGAAAGGTAGCAAGTTTTATAGAAATAAAATGTTTTTAGTCAAAAGGCTTGGGTTCATTGTTTTATGTCACTAATTTTGTGATCTTTGCCAATTAAATGCAATTTTCCTCATGTGTAAAAGGAAGACAAAGCTGTTATAAGTGTTCAATGAGATACTATATGATGTGAAACACATCACACTTATAGTAGGATTGCAACAAATGTAAGTTCAATGTGAAGATGATTGGAGAGCACAGAGATAACAACTTGACTAAAGAACCAAGGAGTCAACTTAGAAGGAAGCTGAAACTGGAAGTAAGAATGAAAGTGACCAATCCTATCCTGCTTTACCAACAACCATCCCTGTTTTAACACTTACGGTCCCGCATTAAGGAAACTCCTCAGTCCTGGTCACAGTGGGGGTGGTTGATCATCCTAACTCAGAACAGAATAACCCAGAATAGAGGGCAAATCACTAAGAAGAAACTAGTGGTCAGAACACAGGCACGGAGTCTGGGAACATTAGGAAGAATGGTCCTGAGATTGACCAGTATTTCTCAGGTAGATGCAAACCAGGCTTAGAAGGTGAGTCGGGATAAAGCCATAGATGGAAGTCCGTAGAAAAACTTGACCCAATAGAGGGAAACTCAGGATACTATACAAGTAAAACTACCCAAGAGAAATGCTGCACAACTAACTTGTTGAGTGACTGTGGTGGTGAGACAAAAGTCAACAAAGTGGGGCCGCCTGGATGGCTCAATTTGGTAAGTGTCCAACTCTTGATTTCAGCTCTGGTCATGATCTCAGGGTTGTGAGACCAAGCCCTGTGTCAGGCTCCATGCTGGACATGGAGCCTCTTGGGATTCTCTCTCCCTCCTTCCCTACCCCTCCCCACTCACTCTCTCTCAAAAAAAAAAAAAAAAAAAGTGAATAATGAGGAAAGAATAGTCTCTTTAGGGAGTAATGCTAGCACAATTATTATCCACAGGGGAGGGAACAATTCCCTACCTCTCACAAAAAACAAAAATTAACAACGCAGAATTCTAAATACGGAAATCACAACTTTAAACATTTTAGAAGGAAATAAAGGAGAAAAGCTTAATGAAGGATTTTTAAAATAAGCTATCAAAAGGGAAAGATGGATAACTTTGATTACATTAAAGTGAAAAGATCCCATGAACATAGTGAAAAGCTGAGACATAAACTGAGGAACAATATTTGCAATACATCAAACCTACAAAGTACTTACATTAAGAGTATGTTAAAGACCTTAACAATTCAATAAGGGAAGTGTCAAAAATCCAACAGACACATGAGAGGAATAAACAATTCATAGAAGAAACTTTTGTGGGGGAAAAAACCCATTTTTTTTAAAAGGGAGCTCATTTTACTATGAATCCAAGAAACACATATTGAATAACAATGAAATAACATTTTGCACCAAGCAAATTATCAGAAGTTAAAAAGCCTGACAATACTAAGTGTTGGTGAGAAGCAACAGAAATTTTCTTATGCTGCCAGTGAGGGTGTGAATTGGTACAACTCTTCAGAAGCGCAAATTTCAGTATCTACAGGTGTTGTAGAAGTATACACCTGAGCACCAACTTCTAGGCATACAGACTAGAGAAACTTTCAAATGTGCACACAAGTAATCACATTTAAGAGTATTCACTGCAGGGGCGCCTGGGTGGCCCAGTGGGTTAAGCCTCTGCCTTGGCTTAGGTTATGATCTTGGCTTCCTGAGATCGAGCCTCAGATCGGGCTCTCTGTTCAGCGGGAGCCTGCTTCCCCCTCCCTCTCTCTGCCTACTCGTGATGTCTGTCAAATAAATAAATAAAATCTTTTAAAAAAGAGAGTATTTACTGCAGGATTGTTTATAAGAGCAAGAGACTAGAAAGAACTCAAATATCCATCAATGATAAAGTAAATTACGGTATAATCCAGCCAATTTATTAAAATAAATGAGTAGAACTAATGACCAGTCTAAGTAAATCTGAAAAGCAGACTATAGAACTAGAAAAAGCAAGGTGCAGCAGAATTTATACAGTATGTTATTGTTTATATCAAGTGTAAAAAATGCAATATTATAAACTTTATAGGTATGCAAATATATAATGAAAGTATGAAAACAGTCATAGAGATAATTAATTAACCACAGAGTGGTTACCTCTCAGGAGAAAACAACAGAAATAAAATCAGGAAGGAGTTCATAGGACATCAAGTATGTCTACTATGTTTTATTTTTAAACTGTATAAAGGAACTATAGCAAAATGTTAAGATTGGCCAAAACTGGGTGATAGAAACATGAGTATTATTTGGTTCTTTAGACTTTTCTCTACACTTTGATTATTCTATTTTTTTTAAGAAAGAAAAGACAATGTTATTAACATTTAAATTCAGGTTATTTCAATATTATTTTAAAATATAAAAAAAGAAACAAAACTATGCTTTTAAGAATTGATCAAGCCAAGTTTAACATGATTTCCAAAGAGTAAATTAGAACTACCCAGTGTTGTGACACATAGTTCACTGCCACTTAACCAACACTAGATGTCACTTTACTTCATGCATTTAGTTTAATATGAGCGCTTTCTGGTGAAATTAGATGAACTTGAATATGATTTATAATTATTCTCCTCCAGTGGATATGGAAAATGAGGAAAACTAAGAGTGCTCGCTGCTATATAACCATTTGAGAAGGCAAGGACATGTCTGTTTGGGTTCGTAGTTTTATTCTCAACATCTACTGCACGTAAGGGATTGTAGAAATACTGTTAGTTCAACAGACAAAGGGTATAAGAAAATTTAACAGAAGAAATGTTTAATGTTGCCAAAATATACGAAGTTACATTTGGAACAGTCTTCTTTCAGATGGCAGGTGTATGAGAGACTTGTCAGGGAAATGTTATGACTCTAATCTCAAAGCCCAGTTTGTGGTCCATGGGGAGGGGACATCATTGCAGATCTTTTAATTCGAAGTTATATTGCAAGCACTTATATTGAAGCACTGCATTTTCCACAAACAAGGATTCCTTAAATCAATAATTTTTACCCTTTTAGGGGGATGAAGACCTTTGATAATCATTAAAAACATGGACTTTCTTGGGACGCTTGGGTGGCTCAGTCGGAAGCATCTGCCTTCTACCCAGGTCATGATCCCAGGGTCCTAGGTCCTAAATTGGGCTTCTTGCTCAGCGGGGAGCCTGCTTCTACCTCTGCCTGCAGCGCCCCTGCTCATTCTCTCTTTCTCACTCTCCCTGTCTCTCCAACAATAAATATATAAATAAACAAATAAATAAAATCTTCAGGAAAAAAAACATGGACTTTATGAACATTTCTATATAAACATGTAAAAATTGTTTCCAGCCATTTCTGCAGATTTGCAGACGTGCTTAAGGTTCATGCATGGACCCCAGATTGGAATCCCTGGGATAGGCCAAAGCACTTGCCCAGGTACTTGCCCTGAGTTTCTTAAACTCTGCATTCACTCTGGCAATAACTGAGAATGGAAATCACAACTGAGGATGTGGCTGAGGTCTGCACACATGATGTAGCTACACAATTTAATTGTGTAAATAAATAATATGGACACCAACCCTGTAAATTCAGGTATTAACCAAACATAGGCACTATCTATTTTGGAAATATCTGGCTTATAGGTTCGAGTCAAACTAGTTACATATACATTTTTTTCCCATTAGAATATTTAAGAAAAAAATATATAATTATATATTTATTTATTAAAATATGCATTTAGAAGCTTGATTTTCCCTGGGGAGCAAACTAAATTCCCAGAATTGCTCCACAAATTAAAAATATTTCCTTGTGCCTATTTGTCCAACTGTTTTCACTATATACATCCTAACTAGATGAAATAGAATAGAATAGAATAGAAAGAACTATTTTAAAATTTTTATTATTTATTTTCTTGTATCATAAATATTTTTAAAGTAATCTTTAGCCTGAACTAGGTGATGGTAATTGATTTTATGAATACGAGTTAATGAAATTTCACTACACATTGTAAAGACACTCAAAATCAAATAAGCTTGAAACCTTTTTATCTTCTTTGTTCTAGACCTTTCCTTATTCAAAAGGCCTCTTCTATTAGCCACATTATCCATCTACCATTATCAGGTGTTCAATGACAAACAGGATTCTTCTTTATCATGAGAACCCTTTTATTTGAGCTATGTAGGCCACAGTTACAATGGAGTAAACAGGTAAAATGGAGTACTTTTTAAAAAATTGTGGTTTTACTCTATAGAGATCATGTTAATGCCATAAGAATGGTATCAAATGGTACCAGAGTTTCTTTTTCTCCTACTGTGCAATTCTACTGCATGTGTTAAGCCTTGGTTAAGTCAGACAAGAGTGTTTTGGAGACCTGGTTTGGTGCGGTGATGAAACAGCCAGTTATAGCAGCCAGTGTGAAATTCCATGTGGAAAGTGGAAACTGCTCTAGAACAGACTCTATCTTGGGTTCTAACCACTTGACCACCAAAAACTTCCACAACCCTCTCTAACAGATATAGGAGAACATGTGGCGTTTATCCAAGACAGAAAGTGCTCCATGCACAGTTTAATTTAGGCAGTTAAACAAAAATTCAGAGTTCTGCTTCCTTAAAACAAAGAGCCTGAGTACTGATCCTTCTTTGTTTATAATTCATAACGCCCCTAGGATGTTTTCTTAAAGAAAGTGGTCAGTATAAACATTTTAACTCCATGGAGAAAAACTTGTATTTTCACAACTAAATATTTAACCATTTATCCAATAAAATCTGTAGATTTTAAGTTATTGATTTAACTCTCTCTCACTGGCCTTAAAACTTAGAAACATCTGACTTCTCTTTATGAAAACTATTGTCATAAGTGCTCTACTGAATGGTCAGCTTTTCCATGGAGGAAGTCATCCTCTATGAATCATAGGAGGCTTAATCAATAGGCTCATATTTCCAGTTCTATAGCCAAGATCCAAGTTCCAATCCAATAATAACATGTGATCACTCTGTCAATTTCTGGTTCTATGATAAAATATTTTGTGCTTATGTGCTAATACCCGATGCTGAATTTAAATGTTTATTTTATCATCATTCTTGGCAGTTAAAAATTTATTATAATTTTTTTAAGTTTAGAATTTCTCAGCTTGGGGAGAAGTTCAGTGAGGACTGCTGGGAGAGAGCCTTACACCCAGGTGTTCCTGAAATCTGGCTCCACTTCCTTATGCTGCTCCTTGGAAAAACAGACTTTCTTTCTGGCTCAAGTTGTATCTTCCTTTTATTAAGTTATGTATCTCAAGGTCTTACAGTCTTTTCTCCTTCTTAGATAACACAATAGGAGTAATTGGAGGGGGCAGATGGAGATCCAATACCAACAATTCTGGCGAAACAGAAAATACGTTACACTCCTGATTAAATCCCACCTGCATCCCTCACACCAAAAAGACCGTTAAGTGTCATGAGAGCAGGAACCTACCTGGTCTGTTTTATTTCCTGCAGAATCCTCAGTGCCTGAACCAATGCCTGGCACCTAGAGGTAACTCAGTCAGAATTGACTGAATGAATGAGTGAGCAAATCCAATATTTAGGATCATGGGACTCTGGATAAGAAGCCCAAGTTCCCAAGTAGCATCAAGGTTCTTAATGATAAACATTTTTCAAATTCGCAGAGAAAATTCTACCTCTGAAGTGATAGTATCCTGAGCCACTAAGTTGTTTGAAGACTTCCACAAGTGAATACATCAACTACATCTATTTTTACATGCAAAATCCTGAAATTTGTCAAGTTAGATGTACTTTATATATTTTAGGAGAATTTTTTTAAAAAAACCATAGACATCACTGGTTTTAATATCATACAGGTACAAGGTGATTATACTTTGTGACTGTTTTAACTCACGTAGACTCAAATCCTTAGAGTTCCAAAGTGTTCTTTGCTTGAAATCTGGATTTTTATGAGGCAAATGTACATCACAAGATAATGCTGGAAAATTTTAGAAGCTATTCAACCTGTGTCTAATCTTTTGAGCTAGCCAACAGTGGAAGGGCCATCTATCCTGGGGAAGGGTGAACACCTGGTCAGAGCGTGAACTCTGCAGCCGGAGCCTGTGTGAGAGAATCCTGGACCAGCCACTCACCGGCTCTATGACGGGAGGCAAATGACCTATCCTCTCCTTGCCTCTTTTCCTCATCTGTAAAGTGGGGATGATTATACCTCTCTCACAGGGTTGTTAAGAGACCACCTGAATTCATGTTTGAGAAGCCTTTAGAACAGTAACTGGAACATAAGTATGCTGCTAAACAAATAAACGAACAAATAAGAAATGCATAATTGTAGATGTTAAATGGCTTTTATCCAGAGATGTTATAAAAGAGATATTTGCATGTTTGGAAAGATGACCTGTAAACTCCCTTCCCATACTAAATTCTGTTATTCTACTCACCTCTGTGTACCCTGTTCCTCTAAGACATGCCTACCCAGTGTATCCCAAACATTCTCTATTCACTTTAAACCTTCACTCATGCCTTTGGAGAATGCCCTCCCTGCCCCACTTTAGTTTATCCAAATCCTATCATCCTCTCCATCCCACTGCTCTTCTGGGTATTCCAGTCTCTAATGTGTTTTATTGCTTTATATTATTTTCTCATTGTTTAATGTGCAATTACTGTCTTCCCAGATTGTAGTGTCTCTTGAGAGTAGCCTTAATCCTCACTTAACATTTCCCAGCACAAAAGTAAATATTTTTTGAATGAATAAATGGTAGGCGGAAAAGTAAATTGGGAATCGACCTTTTAGTGATCATTAAATGCAAGTTAAGTGGACTATATATATCATGCTTAGACTATTAATGAGCAGTTCTTATTTCTAAAGAAGTTTTGGTTCATAATCCACCCCCCCCACACTTTTTTTTGGGTCTGATCTACTGTTGGTGAAATATTTGTAGATTAGCTGGTTCCCCTTCATTCCTTCTCTTCTGAAATGTGTGGTAAAGTAAAAATGCCTAGAGCAATAATTTGTGGATAGAAAACAGCTGCACATGAAAAATAATTGATGTGGTTTTAAAATTACTCTGAGATGGAAATTAAAATGCCTTTTCAACCTATGCTCCAAAAAGAGTGCTAAAGCTAATTCCTTATAAATCATGGAATGGAAGCAGAGGAAGACACAAATTTTGGGGTAGCCATTGATTTCAAATAAATAGAGTTTAAAAATTCTGTATATAACATTAAAAAATATCCAGTCCACTGAGAGGACTTTGCTTTACTTAAAGAAAATCTTATCTATACCTTTAGTAATGTGAGTCTATTGTTTTTCCATAGTTATAAATAAGAAATCTGATCACTTTGATTTCCTTATAAGTTAATTTTTTTAATGTCTTTGTAATTTTAGTTCTTTTTTCTACTATACCTCTGACATTCTCCAAGGAGTGATCCAAATGGCAAAACTTCTTTATTCATTCTTTTTCCTTAGGAGAGGTTATCTCTGTTGGGCTGCCCTAATGCCACTTAGCATCTGTTGTGCAGGTATGTGAATCATGCCAGACACTGGGACAAAACTAGAAGATTCAAAGAATAGCAATAATACAAACAATTTAAACATGACACAATGATATTTGATTGAATTTTTTATCTAGATCTACACAGACCCATTCTTTCTGAACTTATAAAAATACTTTATTCTAGTCACTTGTTCCTTCATCTGAAATTCTTAGTTCTAAAAGAAATGCCTATTAAGAAAATTCTAATTCCCTAGTTTTCTTTACATGGAGTAGTATTTAAAAACGAATACTTTTCCTTTAGTAGGAAATAAAGCAGGAAATAGAAAAGGTTTTAGTCATTATTCTTTAAAATTGCTGTAACTCTTAGCTAATTCACACAGGAAGCCTGAAAATTAAGAAGCATTAAAATGTGGTGAGTCACTAACATATTTCCCTGCTTGATTTGAGCCTGTTGTTCATTTTAATACTTCATAAATCACAGAAGTGTAAAGATTAAAAATATATACATGTATTTTGTTTTATCGTTGAGCCCTAAGACTTACGATGTTTAGCAGTGTCTGTATAAAAATATAAAATAGTCTAAGTATTTATCATATTTACTATATTCTATCAGTTTGCTTTGTTTGGGAATTTGTTAGGAAATTTTATAAATACTGTAGCTGAAACATATGCATGGATTTGGGGGTAGTCACAGGCTAAGATAATAAGAAGCAACAACTTCCAACTAACTATCTGAGGATTAAAATAAGATTAAAGCAATGATTACAATATACTAAAATTAGGCAGAGAGCTGGAAAGGCTTAAATTTCAACCACATATTAAATATGGTTAGGCATTTAGAGTGGGGAAACTTGAATGTTTCTCTATGAACATTTTACTGATAAATTTTAAAAAATCAATTGACAAAATACAATTTTTCAAGTAGATGGATAAGTTAAAAAAGACATAACTCACATGAGTGCAGAGTATGTGCAAGGGACTATCCCTAGAACTTTATATGTAATGATTCATTTAATCTTCACAACAAATCTATGAAGTAGATACTATTACTACCCCACTTTACAGATGAGGAAACTGAGGCATAGGAAGGAGAGATAATTCGCTCAAAGTCCATCAGCTCAGAGGAAGATATGGAGTTCTAAACTACAATGAGAATGCCAGAGTCTGGGCTTTTAGCCATTTTACCATTCTGCCTTTGCAGCATGATCGATAATCTGTTTATTCACTTCTGTTAAAGCAGTATGAGTGTCTGTTTAAAATAATAAGTTATAGTATGTTGTATTCCATTACAACATGAAATTTCCAAATGCGTTACACAGAGTTTTTAAAAACATGGGTATATGCTAGAAACCACGTTCTTGGGCTACAGAAACTGAAGACGCAGTTTCTGTCTTTAGAAAGACAGAAATTTTCTTTAGGCTAATTAGGAAAAAAATATCCGTTATACCTGATAGAAAACAGATAAATGATAATTAACTTTATTTACTTGAGAGAATGAGGGAGAGAGCAGTGGGAGGGGCAAAGAGAAAGAGAATCCTGAAGTGGACTCCCCACTGAGTGCACATGGGGCTCCCTCCCTAGGACCCTGAGATCATGACCTGGGCCAAAATCAAGAGTTAGATGCTTAACCAACTGTGCCACCCAGGAACCCCAAAAATAGTTAACTTTTATTAAATGTTTACTATGTGTCAAGCATTTTTCTAAGTTCTTTTATTAACTTACTTAATCCTATCAAAACCTGTAAGATACATATAATTATTATTTCCACGTTATGAATGAGGTTAAGTGGGAGGTAACATGCTCAGCCTGTCCTCTCCTACCTCTATTCTTTATTACTAGAGATTTCTGGGTCTTTGGTGTTTTCTTGTTTTATATTGGTGGGTAATTTAAAGAAACTTTTAGATGGCTTTTTCGGGTAAGGAAGGTTGGAATCTTTGGGTTGAAGGATAATTGCTGCTTAATGATAGAAGAGAGGAAAAAAAACCCACCTCTAAGGCGTTTTGCTTTCTACCTGCTATGTAATTTCTGCATAATCTAGTTTTGTAGAATGGTGATGACCAGGAGTTCCCCCCAACTTCTCAAACCCTGGCTCTGTCTCTTCTTAAATGGTTTTGGGCAAGTTACTTAACCTCCAAAGACAGTGCTCTTGAATTGATTAAAGCATCTCTCTGTCTTGTAGGGAAGGGACAGGAGGGATTTGGGGGATAGGAGGAGAAAACTGAGTGTGAAAGGGAAAGAAAGAAAGAGGCAGGTGGTTATGAAAGTACCTAAAATGTTTCTTCCTACCATCATTCAACATTTCCCATTACATATGTGATGTTTTCTACTTGTTTAAGGATGAAATCTGTTCAAATTTCTGTCAGCTTCTTCTTAGTCAGCTGAGAACATTCTAGAATGAATGTGCTTTTATGAGAACTGACCTACCAGGCCCACCCATGCTGTTATAGTGAGATCACCTCTTGCAGCACTTGTTCTTGGTCTGTTTGCCATCTTTCCTGATGTGTCACCAATCCTGGGCTGAGAACCACACCCACAGAAACAACTCAGAAACAGACTTGCTTTAGCCACATGACATTGGTGAACTGGAATATTTTTAACTAGGTCACATAGCTATCTAGTTGATCATTTTTCCTACGTTTTCAACAGATATTTATTGAGAACTTATTTTTATCGAGCCACAGTGATATAAAGATGAGTTAATCACAGCTGCTGCTCCCTGGGCACCTTCTAGGAGTGACAAGCCTAGTTCACCGTATGCATTGCCAGAACTTAAGTTCCTTTCCAACTCTTGACTATTCATAACATTTTCCTTACAAGCTGTAATCTAGATTTTTGCCTTCTGTTTAGCTCCTATGCTAGCATCATTATTTGCAAATACATCAGAGCATCCAAATTTATCATTTTCTGTCAAGGTTGTGATTAATTTACACTTATTTTGGAGACAGGTGCTTTTTTCTGATAGTGGAAGTTAGTGCATGTGCTTACCAAAGTACCTAGCCCATGTTACTTCCTTTGTGACATTACCCTTCTGGGAGGTCTAGACCTGTGGATCCAATACTGAATGAATGAGTGAGTTGGGAGGAAAAAAAAAAGACTCTAAATGAGCAGCTACAAAGATGAATTGACTATAGTTTTTGTCCTTTTTACTCTATAATTAAAGACCTGCTTTTCTAAAGATAACTCTGTGGTTTCAATCAGATAAAATTAATTTTGACCTAGCTTGGGCATGAGATAAGAGTTCAAAAGGTTACAGTTGAAAATCTGGTGTCACTGTATGTTTGGCATCCATTTCTTAGTGAGAAACTAGGAGCTGTGCTATGTAATCCTTTCTCTCTCTCTTTTTAAAATATTTTTTAATGTCAGAATCTAAGCCCCTGTGTAGCTTAAATCTGGAACTAAGCCAAATAACTAGAATTCATTATTATCACCATCTTACCATTATCTCATCACAAATATTATTTCCACTAATGAGATTTATAATTGTGTGAGTTTTATGATGATTCTTTCCCCCAAGGAATTCCTTCCCACTCTTCCCATTTTTTTCTCAACCTAACTGTATTTATACAAACAGAGTGATGATTTACTTAATTACATAATACTAAAAGAACACTGAGTCATTACTGATTTGGGGTAGAAGAAGGAGATTGCCATACTAAAGCTATATTACAGAAACATGTCTTCCAAACATAATATTTCTCTGCTTATAGCCAAACAATCTTTTTGAAACACATTTAGGATTATTTTTAGAGTCAGATAGCTGTAGATTATCACTACTTGTTTGGGACAGACCCCACAGTCCTAATTAGACAGAATAGTAAAATACATAGGCAAGGTTACCACATCAGTCTTGCAGGTTGTGCACTGCATAATTCCAAGGCATGCCATTCACATAGACAATGATGTGAGTGGTGCCTCTGATATTGTACAATCAAGCAATCTGCATGTTTGGAAGTACTGGAAACATAGGAAGAAATAAAGAACACTTCTCTAAAAGTGTTAGGTAGACCCATAGACATCTCGTTGTCTTGGAAAGAAATTTTATTTTTAAATTGAGTTTTTCCTGAAAGCAATGAGTGTTAAGAAGTAATTTGAATAGAGGCGCCTGGGTGCCTGTGTGGCTTAGTGGGTTAAGCCTCTGCCTTCAGCTCAGGTCATGGTCTCAGGGTCCTAGGATCGAGCCCCCCATCGGGCTCTCTGCTCAACAGGGAGCCTGCTTCCCCCTCTCTCTCTGCCTGCCTCTCTGCCTACTTCTTATCTCTCTCTCTGTGTCAAATAAAATCTTTAAAAAAAAAGTAATTTGAATAAACAGAGAAGACAATTTCTCAGTAGGGAATTGATTTCACAATTAATATTCAGTTTCCAAAAAATACACCATTGGAAATGAGAAAATTTAATTTAGAACATAGACTCAGAAAGTGTATAAAGAGCAATTCAACTAGTAGAAAAGATAAAAATATGGGAAATGATTAAAGATAAGAAGCGGGGAACCTGGGTGGCTCAGTGGGTTAAAGCCTCTGCTTTTGGCTCAGGTCATGATCCCAGGGTCCTGGGATCGAGTCCCGCATCGGGCTCTCTGCTCAACAGGGAGCCTGCTTCCTCCTCTCTCTCTGCCTGCCTCTCTGCCTACTTGTGATCCCTGTCTGTCAAATAAATAAATAAAATCTTTAAAAAAAAATAAGCGAATCTGACAATAGTGAAGATTAGATAACTTTAATTCTTGCTGTACAAAACAACTAGCGCAGGGTGAAGAAGAAAAACATCTTCTAAACACACTGCTTACCTCACATGAGAATAAGGAAAATCACCAGTCTTCCAATATTGTGACTATTCAAAATGAACTAAATGTTCTAGCCAGTATAATTAGCAAAGAGAAACAAATAAAAGTTAAAAGGATTGGAAAAGAAGAAACAATGTATATGCATGTGATACAGTTGTTTATAGAGAAGAATCCAAAAGCCTACAAGAATCTAATAACGTTGCTGGATATAAGATCAATATACAAAAAAAATTACATCCAATATACCAACAACAGAGACTTAAAAAATATCATTTTAAAAAGACATCTTTTATAAAAACAACCAAAAATACTGTCTAGGAATGAGTCTAATAAAAAATTGGCAAGATTTTTATGAAGAAAGTTATACATTGGGGAGGGTATGTGCTATGGTGAGTGCTGTGAAGTGTGTAAACCTGGTGATTCACAGACCCGTACCCCTGGGGCTAATAATACATCATATGTTAATAAAAAATTTAAAAAAGAAAGTTATAAAACTCTATTGAAATGCCTATAAGAGGACCTAAATACATGGGTAATTATACCATGTTCATAAAAATGTGAATTCAGTTTCCTAAAGATGTAAACATTCTTAAAATTAGCTATAAACATAAGTTAATTCCAATTCAACTCAACCCAACAAATGTAGAACAAAATCAAGTTGCTGGTATTTGAGGTGAATCTGAAATTTTGGGGGAGCTTAGTATAATTAACGGTATCTTGGACAGGAAAAAAATCCACATAAACTTTGTTATCAAAAGGATGAAATGCTCAGATATATACTGCAATCAGAAAGCTATCTGATTTACCAAGAACTGGAATATTTATGTCAATATTAAGAAATTAAGAATGTGATTTCTTGGCAAAGGAATGGCTGTCTCAGTTGCAAGATGGCATTTTTCATTTATGACTCAAAAGGGAAGTCTGGAATACATGCCTCATGCCCAAGATATAGAATTCTAGGTTTCCAGATCTAGTGAGGAGAATGTTTTTAGCAAGTGCACCCTGCCACACATGAGAGCATCCAAAGCATCCAGAGGTATCTGACTGACTATACCTCACAGAAAGGCCACTTGTTAAACTATAACAGACATGCCACCTGTTCCTTCAGAGGCCAATAAGTGATCTTTGAACAGGGTTGGAGTTAAAAAGTAAATCTAGGCTTCACGTTTTTGCATTGTTGTAACTAAAATACTTACAACAACTGACTTGACATAAATATGCAGTCAATGTTTGCTTCTAAGATTGACTCGGTGTTTATATTTTAAAGGAAGAACACATTTGTTATGAAAAAGATTTTCCAAATAGTCTGATTGCTTTTGAAGTAGCTCTTAAAACTATAATACTATGTAATCAGCTGAACTTTCTGTACTGCAGTACCTTTCCAACTCTATAACCATGAGCTTGTGACATTTTACAGTGAAAACAGGCCCAGTTCAAAACACAAGATTACAGATGCTTCTTTTTTTAAAGTGTTATATTATTACTTTTTTCATTAAAAACTATGAATTCTCAGGAAGACTGATAAAGATAAAATCCTTGCTTCTTTTTTTAAAGTGTTATATTATTACTTTTTTCATTAAAAACTATGAATTCTCAGGAAGACTGATAAAGATAAAATCCTTGGTGGGGGGCCTGGTGTCCAACTCTTGGTTTTGGCTCAGGTCATGATCTCAGGATCATGGGAGCAAGTCCCACATGGGGCCCCCATGCTCGATGTGGAGTCTGCTTCTCTCTCCCTCCCCCTTTCCTTCCCCCTCTAATCCTCCCCTCCCCTCTCCATGCATGTGCTCTCTCTCTCTCTTTCAAATGAATAAAAAAAAAATCTTTAAAAAAAAAAGTAAAATTCTTGGCAATAAGCTTCTCCCCCACCCCACCCCATAGGCATGAGAGCATCATTCAGAATATGGAAAAATCTCAGACTAGTGACGTGACTGGTGTTTCCTTTCAACATTTTCTTCTGTGTTTCTGGCTCACCCTCTCACCCAGCTTTTTCCTCTCATACATCCTTTTCATTGTTAGAAAGAGGTAATAGACAAACACTAAAAACTTCATGGAAAGCATATATGGAAATCTGTTTCCTACAATATAAATTTTAAGTATAATTTAGCTTTTTATTTACTTTTCTGTTGTCTTGTTCACTGGTTGCTAAAAATGAGTACAATTTGAAAAGGGTGAAGAGAGTAAAAATATAGATGACTTGAACAGATCAGTTTAATTGAGTTGACATTTATAGAGTACTCCGTTCAACCATAGCAGAATACACATTTTCTCAAATTCACCAAGATAGACCACATCTGGGTCATAAAATATATCTTAACAAATTTAAAAGAACAGGAATCATGCAAAGCACATTCTTGTACCACAATGGAATTAAACTAGAAATAAATAACAGAAGGATAGCTAGAAAATCCCCAAATATCTGAAAACTAAACAACATACTTCTAAACAGCCCATGAGCTAAAGAAGAAATCTCAAGAGAAATCTAAAATATTTTGAATTAAAGAAAAATAAAAGCACAGTTTATCAAAATTTGTGGGACAGAGCAAAATCAATCTGCTTAGAGGGAAATTCATAGCATTAAATGCATACGTTAGAAAAGAAGAAAGATCTAAAATCAAAACCTAAGCTTCCACCTTAGGAAACTAGTGAAAAAGGTGAAATAAAACTTATTAGCAGGCACAGAAAACATTTTCAATTTTTCATACAATCCAATCAAAGAAATGAAAATTTTAAGTATCACTTTTCACATGCTGAATTAGGAAATTTGTATTTTTAAAATATAATATTCAGGACTGATACGGGTGAGGTGAAACAGGCACCATATATTAGTGCAACATTTTTTTTTAAAGATTTTATTTATTTATGAGAGAAAGCAGGAGAGAAGCAGAGGGAGAGGGACAAGCAGACTCCAGACTGAGTGTGGAGCCTGACTAGGGACTGATCTCAAGACCCTGAGATCATGACATGAGCTAAAACTAAGAGCTGGACACTTAACAGACTAAGCCACCCAGGCACCCCTAGTGCAACACTTTTGAAAAAGAAATTTGGCAATCTGGCTTTAAACATACTTTTTCTTTGCCCTGGTATTTCCTTTTTAATGATTATAAAGAAATAATCCCAGATTAAGAAAATATTTAATTCACAAATATATTTATAAAAGTACTATTTAAAATAGCAAAAGTGTCCAAATAAATACAGTATTAAGTAGAACAAGGTATATATACTCATTGGAATAGGATGTGGTCATGAAAATTGATATTTTGGGAGAATTTCTAGTAACTTAATAACAACAATAAGTGAAAAAGAGTATGGAACAAAAATTGTATGGATAGAAATAAGATCAGAAAGAAATGTGCCAAAATGAAAACTAGTTTCTTGGGGTGATGGGTTTGCCCTTCTTGCTGCTTCTCTATTATTTCCCAAAGACCCCTGATGGACATGGTGTGTGTGTTCATGAGCTTTGGAGATCTGTGGTTTGGGTTATTGGTCACTGGTTTGCCATGAGTCTCAGTTCTCATTTGTAACGTGAGGATGATGATTAAAGGCCTCTTCCTAGGTGACTGTGAGGATTGAAGAGAATGTATGCAGAAGCTTTAGTACAAGGCCTGTCATACATTAAGTCCCCAGTAAATGCTAGTTATTGTTACCGGTTAGACAAGGGTGGGAGGAGTCCTATCAAGATTTCAACTTCATCCAAATTTGCATAGGGGGGTTTTACTTCTACATACAACTCTATTTACTTATTCCTTTGGATAGTATACATGTTCAAGACATGTATTTACTGATTGCGGGGTATTTTGAGTTCATAGGGGCAACTGAATATCCTTTTGTGCACAAGAAGAAAGAAAGAAAGAAAGAAAGAAAGAAAGAAAGAAAGAAAGAAAGAAAGAAAAACAAAAGAAAGAAAATATACACTAGGAAATCTTAAGTGTATTTGACTCTGTATATTAAAAAATGGTACACCCAGGACCACACCAGTGAGATTGAGAAAAGAATTTGAAGCTACTGGCTTTAGCTACTTATTACCTCAAGTCTGCAGGTTTTGTTTTGTTTTGTTTTGTTTTTTCAGAGTAAGAGATAGTAATCTGTACTTCCTTCTTTTCCCGGGCTGGCTGGATGGGAGGCCAGAGAATATGATAGCTCCACAGAACAAATTTCCCATAGGATCATTAGTAGACCGAGAAATCCCTTGATACTTCAGGATTCTTTTTAATATAAATTTCGGTGTTGTTTTAAACAATGTTAATACAGTGTTCTATGTTGTTGTTGTTGTTTTTAACATTTATTTATTAATTTAGGAGAGAGAGAGTGGGGAGGGGCACAGAGAGAGAATCCTCAAGCAGACTCCTCCTGGTCCCCTAATGAGTGTGGAGCCCAAAGCAGAGCCCAGTCCCAGGATCCTGAGATCATGACCTGAGTCAAAACCAAAGGTCAGCCACTCAACCCACTGAGCCACCTAGGTGCCCCTTCTCGATGTTTTTACTACCAAAAACAGAATCTGTCCATAGTGGGAACACCATGTATCCTGATAATAATTAATAATTTTAAAAGAAGATTCCCTTGTCTCTGCTTACAATAAAACTTGCATTCACTCAAACATTCCTAAAGGAGGGAAGCAAGTAGAAAAATGAAGTACTGGCCCTTCATGATGAAGAAATCTTCTATAGTTTTGTTCAGAGATTAACTGCATGCATCAAAAAGTGCTTGGACTTCACCAAAGTAATGAATATTTTTGTATTACCTTTGTATTAACTTTGGCTTTAAGGTTCTAATTCCTCAAATTTAATAGGGAATATTTCTGTGAGTAATAGCATTTATAAGGGGGAAAGTTTAAGGTAGAACATTGGAGGTGTTATTTTGGATTTTGCAGGAACATAAATGAACTTTTTATTGTAACCTTGGGTGTCTATGGACTTGCAATGTCTTTTACCACTTATTTGCAGGTTTTTAAAAGACATTAATACTGGGGTGCCTGGGTAGCTCAGTTGGTTAAGCATCAGCCTTCGGCTCAGGTCCCGATCTCAGGGTCCTGGGACTGAGCCCCAAGTCAGGCTCCCTGCTCTGCTGGGAGTCTGCTTCTCCCTCTCCCTTTGCCTCTCTCCCCGCTTGTGCTCTCTCTCTCTCTCCCTTACTCTGTGCTCTCTCTCAAATAGATAAATAAAATCTTAAAAAAAAAAAAAAAAGACAGGGGTGCCTGGGTGACTCAGTCATTAGGCGTCTGCCTTCGGCTCAGGTCATGATCTCAGGGTCCTGGGATCAAGGCCCGCATCAGGCTCTCTGCTCAGCAAGGAGCCTGCTTCTCTCTTTGCCTTTCTCCCGGTTTATGCTCTCTCTCTTAAATAAATAAATAAATAAATATCTTGGGGGGAAAAAAAAGACATTAATACCCAGAACTTATTACTTTGATCTCTGAAGATGCTGTTATAATTAGACATTGCATAATGAAGTTCTTCTGATTTTCCTAGCAACTGCATCTCTCTTCTAAGGTAAGGTCCATTATACTGAATTTAGGGTTAAAGCAGATGGTGTCATAGACTGGCCCTCTAAATTGCATTGCAATCTTGTAAGATTTGAAATAAAAAATTTCAGAAACTTGCTTATGTTTGAAATTGCAGCATCACTCAGGGAAATTAAGGGAAATAAATATCCTGGGAAATTAAGACCTACAGTTAAAATCAAATCAGAAGCATAGCTAGCTTAAATAGCAACTTGAATATATTGTCCTATATTATTTATTTTGAAATCCTACCTAAAGACAAAGTTGTTTTGTTTTGTTTTTTTAATCAAACTGCTGTTTTAGGAAATTGTGGGCTTTTTTTTTTTTTAAGATTTTATTTATTTATTTGACAGACAGAGTGAAAGAGCACAAGCAGTGGGAGCAGTAGAGGGAGAGGGAGAAGCAGGCTCCCTGCTGGGGCTCGATCCCAGGACCCTGGGATCATGACCTGAGCCAAAGGCAGATGCCTAACTCTCTGAGCTACCCAGGTGCTCCATGTGGGCTTTTAAAAAAAATTTAAATTCAATTAGCCACGGTATAGTACATCATTGGTTTTTGATATAATGTTCAATGATTCATCAGTTCAGTAACACCCAGTGCTCATCCCATCACATGCCCTTCTTAATGCCCATCACCCAGTTACCCCATCCCCCCACCAACCTCCCTTTCTGCAACACTCAGTTTATTTCCCTGGAGTTAGGAGTCTCATATGGAGGAAACTGTGGGGTTTTTTTAAAATGGTTTTCTGTTTTTTGGACAATGATTTCTTTGATTTTAAGCTAAAGAGCCAGAAAATTTTAGCAGAACCTTTGTGTTCTTGATTGCTGATGTAAGAGTCACTGGGCAAAGAGAAACCTCAATGACAATCCAGTCACTAATCCTAATGAGCTGTATAACTTTGAATACCCTGGGGTCTACGATAATTAGGCTTTAGGTTTTAAATGTATATTTTCAATGGTTCTCCGTTTTTTCATGTTGAAAAAGGAGATTTGCCCAAATAACGTCCAAGGTCTTTCCTAAACTAATGTTTTATCATGATAATTACAAATTATCTAAAGTTATAATACTGATGGTAAATGTTCTTAAAATAGTCTGCTTCTCTTTGGGATTTCTTTTCTGCTTATTATTTCAACTGTATCTTTATGTAAATGATTCCTAAACCTGTATCTGGAGACTTGACTTTCTCTGCTAAGCTCCAAAGCCAGGTTAACTGTCTGCTGGATGTGACTGGCCTGCCATTCTCTCTAAATCAACCTTCTCACAACGCTGCTGGCCATTTCTTACCGTCCCACCTCCTAGACTAGCTACATTTCCTGATTCTCCTATTTATGAAAAAGAAACTGTCATTTTCTCCCAACTAACCAGATTCAGAGCCACCAAGGCATTCTTAACTTCTTTTGCCAATTCCACCATCAAGTGGTTGCAAAGCCCTGTCAATTCTTTGTATTTTGTTTTTTCTTCAATCTCTCTTTTTCCACTTTCCCTATCACCACCTTGGTTTCAACCCAGCTCTTGTCATAGAGTAGCCCTTAATTCCTCTTCTAGGTCCTCTCTTTTCTAATCTATTATATGCCATTTCCAGATAAAGACAACTATAATATAATTTGCCAACACAAACGAGCTTAACTCACGAAAGCCTTTAACTGTTTGGTTTTAATCTACCCTTTCCTCCCCATCTCCCACTGATTCCCATGAATCCCTTCTCTTAATGGATGCTACTCACTGTCCAGGAGGCACTTTGTGTGGCCTGAGCATTTATGTGACCATCACCAACAAGGCTTGCCCACACCTGCCACCACATCCATCCAAACCTATTCAACCCAGCTTAGTCCACATCCTCCATGTGGCTCTTCTCACCTCCAGAGCCCACAGTGCTCCACCTGTTGCTAACTGCCTACTTTAGACGACACTCTTCATGTCCTGCTTTATCATGTTCTGCCTTAAGTTGTTCTATTTTTGGAATAAAAATGTGATCATAACAATTATATGGCTTGCTAAAAGTTTAGAAGCCAGAGAACCAGTCATCTCTAAAATTTTGATCTATTCCATGCCTTTTTCATGTGTCTGTTTCCTACAGTTATAATTAGAGCATAAATACAATTGTGCATCCAATATGTATAGGTGTTTTTTTCCCCTTTTTGTTTCACTCAGTATACAAAGGGAAAAAAACACCTATACTTTAGGATAATATAGTAATGCAGAGGAGGATAGGGGAACAGCTAACCCAGTTGGAAGGGGAGAGAGTCAAAAAGGAGCTGTGACAGCAGTTTAACTGAATTTCTGAGGACCTGCCAGAGTTAGCCAGAAGGAAGAGAGAAAAAGAGGCAAAAGCAGAGAGTGTGCAGAAGTAAGAGGCACGGAGCACTGACGTTCATCTCAGAGATGGCAGATAGTTCACTGTGGGATGTGCTAGAGAGCCTGTGGCCAGGAGCTGATAACATCACGGAAGGTTTGGGTGCAAACAAGCAACATGAATACCATCTGCCAATGATGGGGAGCCCCTTACTGTTAGTAAGCGCTTGGGCCAAATATATGGGTGAAATTGCTAACTTTTGATGACATATACAGCTAATTGTCTACTCAATATTCAACCTCCTTTTCTTTCTAACAGGAGCCTGATTTTGTAAAGGGTGGCAATAAGCCAAATTAAAATACTCCTCTCCCCAGACTTCCGTATGGTCTGAAGAAACCACATAACCCAGTTTTTGCACAGTTAGATATAAGCAGGCATGCAATGCTGCTGGGAAAGCTTTTAAGACTTAGCCGGCATGTATCTTTTTTCCTTCTCTTTTGTTCCATCTCTCTTGCCTAGAATGCAGACACAAGTCCTAGAAGTAGAGCAGCCATCTTTCAACCATGAGGAAGAAAACTGCAAGTCCTGATGACTTTCTTAAGCAGCTGCCCTTGTACTGGGCTGTATACCTCCTTGTATATCTTTTACCACGAGAAGAAAATCAGTCTTAGTTTGGTTAAGCTACTGAGTTAGATTCATGCAACTGAATGTGATCCTATCTAGTAGAATGCCATATCCATTCTTAGAGATTGTTTTAAAGATTTTATTTATTTATTTGAAAGAGAGAGAGAGAAAGAACATGAGCTGGAGAGGGGGTACAGAGGGAGGGGGGCAGAGGGAGAGGGAAAAGTAGGCTCCCTGCTAAGCATGGAGCCCCAATGTAGGACTCAATCGCAGGACCCCAGGTTCATGACCTGAGCTACAGGCAGACGCCTAAACAACTGAGCCACCCAGGCGCCCCCATTTCTTGGAGACTTGAACTGAACTTAGCGTCTAAGAGATTCTGAGAAGTCCTATTTAACTTTAACATACTGCTAAGATTATTTGACTACAGAAATCTTTTTCCTCACAATACTTAGTGTGTCTCACTGTACACGAGTGTTCTGCAGAAGTCTGAAAAATGTTACTCTTTTTGGGTTGATCCAGAAGATGAATAGTTGTGACATTCTACAGGATAGGGAATATAGGAGGAATGACATAAGTTAGGGGAGAAAGATGATGAATTTAGTTTTGAACATGTTGAATTTAAGGTGTCTAAGTAGAGCTGTCCATTGGTTGTTGGATATACAGCCCTGAATCTCATAACTGAGATTTGGAAATAAGCAGGTAGATGGTGCTTAATAAACTGTGATTGTCAAAGTAGAAAGCATTCTAGGAGTGTTTTTAACTGATGAAGAAATTAGCAGTCTAGTTTTGATCCCTTCCTTTAACTGCCTGGCTATGCCACCTCTCTCATAGAAGACTCCTCTGAAAATCAGACACATCAGACATCAAATCCTCACTTGTCTGCTTACTGTGACCCGGCTCAGGCATCTGACTTCTCTGACTGTCAGTATCCAAGGGTTGACAACCTAACCTTAGAGGGTCGTTGTGAGAATCGTTAACACACTCAACACTGTGCCTGGAAGCTGCAGCTACTCCATTAATGCTAATGTCCCTCTCCCTCTAGCTGGAGAAGATCTGTTACCTCATACTTTCGTTTCCTGTGTGTTGCTTTCACAGACGTGAGGCAACATTTAAAATTAAGCCAGGGCAACAATGTAGCTTCTGCCTATTAAAGATCTCTATGTAACTTGAAGATGAAATTCCAGGGCGCGTCAGAAGAGATTGTATGTACGTGATGGATTTGCATTTTACTATTGTATGGATTTAACAAAACTTAAAGTGCTTCCTGGGTCTTGCTGTTGTCTACTGCTTCATAAATATTAACTCATTGAACATTAATAGTAATCTTATTAATTAGATGCTATTATTATTCCCATAGGGCAGAGGAGGAAATGGTTGCACAGCAGGTTATTTATTTATCATTGCCCGTAGTCACTCAGCTAGTAGGTGGTAGAGCCAAGTCCCGCCTGGGGACTCAGGCCAGTCCTTGCTCCTAAAACACTAGGCTACTACATAAAAGACACAGATAAATAAAGGGAGTCACCCATATTGATCGCTGTTCTTTCATCCTCGTGAGGCCTTTAGTCATTCTTGCTTTGTCTATTTTCTTACATTTAAAAGAATAGTAATTTGCCTCTGAGCATCTTTTCATCACTGTCAGGAGTAGCAATATGTATGGAAAGTTTTAGTTAAAAGGGCTATTTAGAGGAAAAAGTTTTTTTTTTTTAATTTATTTATTTGACGGACAGAGATCACAAGTAGGCAGAGAGGCAGACAGAGAGAGAGAGGAAGGGAAGCAGGCTCCCCGCCAAGCAGAGAGCCCGATGTGGGGCTCGATCCCAGGACCCTAGGATCATGACCCGAGCCGAAGGCAGAGGCTTTAACCCACTGAGCCACCCAGGTGCCCCTAGAGGAAAAGTTTTAAAATTTGTGTCAGTCAGTGCTGTCCAGAGTCGCTATCTCTGTAACAACAACACTGTTCTTGTTTGTTTGAACTTTCTAGGCTCCATATAATTAATTTAAACATGAGAGAGCATGTGTGCATTTTTTTTTTTTTTTTTTTTAAAGAAAACCACTGCTTACCTTCCTGGAAGAGCACATGTAGTTTCAAAGGCTCTCACTCCCTTCCTAGGAATGAGCAGCTGTAGCCAGGAAGCACATGAAGTAAGAAACAGTGCCAGTGGCAGGAGGCTTAAATTAAAGCTTAAGGAAATTCCCAAGATGATGTTTTAATGGGCATAGACCTAGGTAGGAAAAAAAACACAGGATTATTTCAATGGAAATAATTCTCCATCTAATTTTTTCCCAACAGTCTTCTAGGTCCAAGAGAGGTAAGATCGTATTTATGGAAAATTGATGGATAAACAATGATTTCTTTTAAAAAAAAATTGAAAACCCATGTCTGATCTCCAGTGTATATTTACTGGATGATCTAAATTTGGCACTTACATCTTTCACATCACTTTCTCTCTCTGTAAATGCGTGCAACTATTCCTGTTCCCTCCCACACACTGATGCTTCAAGGATAAACGAGATCATGTTTATAGTTCAATGAGGAAAGATACTAGGTGTACGAAAAATATCACTAGTACAAAGTTCTTCCTTCCCTTGGAAAAGTATAGTAATACCATGTGTATACATACAGTCTTATTGAAGAATCAAAATTTTCCATAGAAGTGATTATTTTTTGCAGAAAATAGATATTTATCCCATTTAGGACTAACAGTTTCTTTTTAAATTTTTAACCATTTTTCCAATTTTCTAATTTGAACTTGTTGATTTTTTCTTTAAATTAATATTTATTGGGGCGCCTGGGTGGCTCAGTGGGTTAAGCCTCTGTCTTAGGCTCAGGTCATGATCCCAGGGTCCTGGGATCAAGCCCTGCATCAGGCTCTCTGCTCAGCAGGGGGCCTGCTTCCTCCCTCTCTTTCTGCCTACTTGTGATCTCTGTCTGTCAAATAAATAAATACAATCTTTTAAAAAAATTAATATTTATTGAATGCTTACTACCTGCAATGTACTTTAATAGAACTCTTTCCTTCTGATTAAACAAAATGTATCTTATCTTCTATCAAAAACCCTTCTTCATCCATAAATGAAAAGGGAATTTGAATTTGCTTCAAGGATAATATCAGCCAACACCACAAAGATGCTAATGCATTTTTAAGCTATAGGAATATAAGCCCCAGACCTAAGTTAAGGGAACTACTAGTTCTGTCTTATTCTACACCAGTCCAGATAAACCTGGACTGGAGTCCTAGATGCACAGTATAGGAACAACATTGATAAACTGTAGTATATCTGAAAGGGAATGACTAAGCTGGTGAAAGCTGTGGAAATCATCCCACATGGACAACTAAACGAACACTTGGAGAAGAGAAGAGTTAAACGGAGCAATACAACTTCGAATCTCTGAATACCTATCAGAAAGGAAATTGGACCTATTCCACATAGTTGCAGAAAAGTAAACTATAAACATAGGTAGAATTTTTTTTTTTTAGTTTTCTTGCTATTTTTATTTTTTCTTTTTTTAAAAAAATTAACACATAATGTATTGGCAATCTGGGTGGCTCAGTTGGTTAAGCAACTGCCTTTGGCTTAGGTCGTGATCCTGGAGTCCCAGGATCAAGTCCTGTATTGGGCTCCCTGCTTGGTGGGGAGTCTCCTTCTCCCTCTGACTCTTCCCCCTTCATGGTCTCTCTCTCTCATCCTCTCTCAGATAAATAATAAATACAATCTTTAAAAAAACATATAATATATTCTTTGTTTCAGGGGTACATGTCTGTGAATCATCAGTCTTACACAACTCATAGCACTCACCATAGCACATACCCTTCCCGATGTCCATCATAGGTCCAACATAGGTAGAATTTTAAGAGAGATGTCCCAGTTAAATAAAACACTACCAAAAATGAAAAGGGCTTCTTTGGGACTTTTGTTGACTGAGATTTCTAGAACAGAAACTGGATGACTATTGGACAGAGATTTTGTGGAGAGATTTCCTATGGGGTGAGAAGTTGGGCTTAAGGACCCCTAAGGTCCCTTCTTGAAGCTGAATATCCTGTATTATTCGGAACCTCACTCATTGTGGTAAGTTATAACAGAGTGACACCTTTTCAGCCTTTTAGTGCTTTGTCTCTGCACTAAAAGGCCTCACTCAGGGGCACCTGAATGGCTCAGACGGTTGGGCATCTGCCTTCAGCTCAGGTCATGATCTCAGGGTCCTGGGATTGAGCCCCATGCTGGGAGGCCTGCTCAGTGGGACCCTTCTTCTCCCTCTGCTCCCTACCCATGCTCTCTTCTCACTATCTCTGTCCGTCTGTCCTCAAATAAGGAAATAAAAATTTTTTTAAAAAGGCCTCACTCAGACTGCTATGTGTTTTTTTGTCTTCATGGGTATTTTTTATAGTTCTGTCATCCTTTTTATTACAAGGTGGCCTCAACTCATTCCTTCTTTTAATGTCATCCCACTTCATTTTAATTTGTTACTTCTAATATGTTGTGGTCAAGGAAAACAGAATAACCAAACTTATTAACATTGCATGAATAATTTAAATGAACATCTGAAGAGGTCTCCCATGAATAAGGTCTTTGGTGCATGGACTTTTTGTCATCTGTTTTAGTTCTTAAAGGCCTTTTTAGCTTTCTTCCAAGTTCTTGGAGGGTATTCTAGATTTAATTCTGGAAACTTGTTATTGAAATTCCGTAAGTTTGCTAAGATTCCTACTAATTCATAAAATTTAAGAAGAAAATTCTAAATCCATTACTGATTTTTTCCAAAATAATCATAAGCAGTGATATACTCATCACTGAGCAAGATTTTCCTTATGTAGATAAACTTCCCCTGAACAGCTTCTTCAGAATGGAAATAGAATTTATAACTAGACTATGTAACCAAATGAAATTGATTAGAATGCTAATTACTTTTCTCTCCTGAGCTGTTTCACAAGGAAAGTATTGGTGTAAAAGTACAGATTCCTTTAGAATATGGGGAATCATTCTGATTTTGTTGGTGTTCTTAACCCTGTACTTATATATGGCAATAGTTTAAACATAATTCAACAATATTTAATGAGGAGTGGCTCAGTTGTTAGTTAAGCTTCTGCCTTCGTGACTCAGGTCTTGATCCCAGGGTCCTGGAATGGAGCCCCACATCAGGCTCCCTGCTCAATGGGGAGCCTGCTTCTCCCTCTCCCACTCCCCCTTCTTGTGTTCCCTCTCTCACTGTCTCTTTCTGTGAAATAAACGGATAAAATCTTCAAAAAATATTTAATGAAAACTTATTCTATACCCAGCAAGTGCTCTCAGTTAAGAATAATGAAGAATATAAGAAAAACATAATAGGGGCACCTGGGTGGCTCAGTCAGTTAAGGTGGCTGCTTTTGGCTCAGGTCATGATCCCAGGGCCCTGGGATGGAGCACTGCCATGTCGGGCTCCCCGACTCAGCAAAGAGTGTACTTCTCCCTCTCCGCCGGCTGCTCTGCCTACTTGTTCTCTCTCTATCTCTTTGTCAAGTAAATAAATAAAATCTTTAAAAAAAAACATAATAATGTTTTATATAAACTAAGTATGAAAGACTACTTTGCCATTAAGGAACTTAATGTCTTGTTAATTAAGCAAGAGCCAGTTATAAAGCAATCACGGAAGTATCTTATCCAGGCAGAACTGGTGCAGATAGTAAATGTTTCTGTAATCTGTAATGAGAAATGGAGTAGTTCTGCCTCAATACCACAGACTCAGGGGTTAGTAATAAATGTGCTCTTTCTTTAATTTACTTTGGCCATTAGGTTAATATTGGGCCTATGAGACTTTAGATATTATAATTTCCTATCACTTATTTGGTAAAAAGAATAATTTGGAGAGGTGTTCCAGTGACTCGAATGAGAAAGTATCCGTAAGATACGAAGAAAACTCCAACACTACCAATATTTGAAAACTCAAAGGGTTTGGTTACTAAGTGTTATATAAATTGCTGTCCCATACCTTTTGCCAGTCCCCAGTATTGGCCAGAGGAATAATTTTAATGTCTCCCAAACAGATGAAGCTGACTTCATCCCAGTTCTTCTTGGGAAATACAAATTGCTTATATATCCCCAGATGAGCCATGAAAAATATGAACTTGAGACCCATAACTCTGAATTGTCATCATCAGTAACACACAACTGAATTAGGTACTTGTAATGTAGTTAATTTTCTGGGAAATATTCAAAGGCACGGAATGAACATGGCAATAAAACACGGCTGTCTACTTAACTTTTGCCTCCTCCTGGATGTGTGCATGGAATCATATTTTCTTAGAAGCTGCAAAAGTCCCAGACTCAAGTGCTATTTAATCTCCTTCCATAAGCAGCAGCCCTGAGCAATCCTATCCACAATTAGCTGCTTCTGGTTGCTACTAAGTTGCCCCCATAACTTACTTCACAACATTATTGTTTCACAGCACTTCGCATTTTATATGGAGTGAGAGTGCTTGGAAAGACCAATTTCTCTTTGTCATGCCCCTGCCTCTAGACAAGGATGTTTTACGCTGCCCATTAGCCAGTCCTGTGACCCTTTTCTTTTAGCACCTTGGATCTGAATTAGGGAACGCTTTTTACATCAAAATGGATACACCTCTGGTAAAGTAAGCATTGATTGTTTAGCCCAAATGCCCCCCCACGCCCCCCACCCCCCCGCCAAGGCAGCAGAAAAGCAGCGAAGGCCACTTAGCAGTTACTGCGCTTTCCAAAGCCCACGACCCAGAGCCGGGTTGGGGGGTTCCTTTCCTGCACCGCGAGGCTCCGGGAGAAGGGGTGGCAGAGATGGGGAGTGGAGGGGAGGGTTTGTTTTGCTGGGGGATGTGGGAAGGAGGCGCTAGCCTGTTTCGCGGTTTTTTAAGCCCCTTGGCATGTCCTGACCTGATCAAGAGGGAGTCAACTGCTCTCTGGAATGTTCCGGGAGAAGGTGGGAGACTGCTTCCCAGAAGAGGCCTGTGGGTGCTGGAGGGCACCAGGGGGGTCACGCAGGGAGATGCAGGGCAAGCGCCGGGAGGAGCACGAGGGAAGCTGGGGGCCGAGGTGACCCGTACCCGCGGGAGCTAAGGCGGGCGGAACTAGCTGGTGGTAGCGAGGCTTCGAGGGCGGCCCGAGGGGCCGGGAGACCCCTCCCGGGGCGCGGCGGCAGCAGCGGCGGCGACCCGGCAGCGCAGGCTGCACCGCCCCGGCTGTCAAGCGAGCGCTGGGGGCGGGCAGGAGGAAGGGGTGGAGGTGCAAGGGGAGGAGGGCTGGCACCGGAGCGCCGCGGTGTCGGTGCAATAAAAATGCATCCCATGGAACTGCCCATGGAGAAGGACGGGACCGAGACGCGGCCGCGAGAGGAGGTGGTAAAAGCGGAGGAGGACGCCCGGGAGGCAGTGGCGGCAGCGGCGGCCGGGAAGTGAAAGGTCTCGCAAAGTTCAGCGGCCGCTGCGGGCGCTGAGCCCCGGGCTAGCGGCGGAGAAGCCCGCGGGACCGCTCCGCAGGGGCTGCGCGGCCAGGCCGGCTATGGTCCGGGGGCTCCCGTCGCCCCTGAGGTGCCCGGGCCCCTCCAGGCCGGTGCGCGAGGGTCACCCCACCGCCCGGCGCGGCCCCGGCCCGCGGCTCCCAGCAGCCGGCGCCCACTGAGCGAGCTTGGCGCCCCAGGAGGGGGAAGAAATAAAGAGCCCCAGTTCTTCCCGAGGACTGTTGGCGCTTCATCCCACAACCGAGAGGGCTCGGCTCCCTCCCGCACCCGCCCGGCCCGGGTCCTCCCGGCTCCTCCCGGCCATGGGGAGCTGCGCGCGGCTGCTGCTGCTCTGGGGCTGCTCCGCGGTGGCCGCAGGTGGGTGGTGACGCTGCTGGGCCCCCACCCCCTTTCCCTTGCTCTTTCTGTTCCCTACCTCGGGACTCGGGGATGCACGGGAGTGCGGGCTGGGAGCGCTAAGCTCAGCTCCGGAGGATGAAATGAGTGGCCATGTTCCGCCTCTTTCCCCCGGGTCTCTGCAGTTTAAAATACTATTGATTTTTTTTTTTTCCGACTGCGATACACATGCCCTCAGATAACCCAATATCCTGGGTGCGCCCTGCCGGAGATACCACGACCTTGGTTTCTTTCTCGGTTTGAGCTTGTGAAAAACTGCTTTTCCACTTTGTGAGGGAACAAAGGACCAAGCTCGCCATCCCCCGGCACTTCATGGCCTGAGGAATGATGGGGAGGGATGGCCCAGCGACCCTGGGCGCGCGTGGGCCGCGGCTGCTCTCTCGTGGAGAGAGATCGCCGCAGTCCCCCACCTCATGCTGGGCACTAGGGAACCAGGTAGGGACACCTGGGTGGGGTGTGTGCCCTTTCTCTACGGCAGTGGCTGGAACGCAGTGAGACCCCGGGCTGGGACGATAGGAGGTGATCACTCTGGGTTGCACGAGCTGGCTGGCCGCCCCTAGGGAATTGGTACCCTGGCTGAGGCTCCGTGGGAGGTCGGGGGCGGGTCTGCTCTCTGTCTCGGTAACTGGACGGCCGGCAAAGGTGTCGTCAGAGGCTCTCTCCCTCCTGCTCCCACCCCGGCTTTCCTAGGCTGTCCTTGGCCGCCCGTTCCCAGCGCGCCGTCTCTAAATTCGGGAACCCCCCTTCTGTTCCTCTCCCTCCCCCTTGAGGTCACCTGGTTTTTAGTCAGGGGTAAGTGCAGCTCACTGTGTGAGGGGGAAAGAAAGTGAGGGACTGACTCTTCACGCATCCAATCTCTCAAACGTTTCTCCTTTGCTCTAGAAAGGGGAGTGTGGGCTGGAGGGTCCGACTGGTGGACAGAGAACATTGGCGCCCTATACCTTCCCTTCTTCCACTCTGCCCCCCAGAGACGCTGGCAAACAGTAAAGCAAAGTTTTAGAATCTTCACCCCAAATCAGCCAGATTCAGGAGCATCCTTGCTATACTTCTTTGCGGAGTCACTTCTTTGCGGAGCTCCAAGTATTTTGCCCACCAATTATTTATCTGGCTCCAGTCCTTTCTGTACTTACTACTTTGAAGGCATTTAAAACGATCCAGTACTTTCCCCCAAGGAGCCATTAGAGGTCTAAGATTTTACTTTAATTCTTCTTAGGGATGCACCCCTGCCTGCATTTATGCATGGTCCCCCAACCACAAAGTGAATTTTATTAAATCTTTCCCTTTTCAAACCATATTATGGCAAAAACATGCAAGCAATCAAGAGGTTGTAAATAAATATCACAAGGCAAGTGTTTCAAGTCAAAAATACTTGTACGGGCAGTATATGATTTTCCCTGAAATGCTTTGCAGGTGAGTCATAGCACACTGTGTGTTTGGGTGATCCTGGCCACAAGCAACTGTTGCTGCCGCTAATCAGAACAGTGGCAAACAGTCTGGGCATAATGCACTTTGAATATGACATTTAAAAAACCGTGCCTAAAGAAGCCCTTTCTTTTGGTTGCAGAGCCTATGTGGGGCTGGTGATTGTCAGTCAGTGTGTGAAATGTCTCTGTTTTAGTCTAAGCTGTCATTTGGCTTCTCCAACAGCCCAGTGATAACAGTTCAGAGGTGCTCTCTCTTAAGAAGCAGAAACGTTCAATTAGCCGGAATTTGGGGTTTGACTTCCTTTTCCTTCTTTCCTTCTCTGTTTTAACTTCTAAAATAGATGATTTTGCTTAAGGTATTCATAATTAACATGACAAACCCAAATTAAAGGATTAAAATACGTAGTCAAGATGTTAATAAGAGGATAATGTTTATCATTTTAAGTCATTTTGAAACATTAAAGTCTGTTGGACCTTTGTTTGGGTGGAAGCACATGTTTCTTTAAGAAGGTGTTTTAGTTCACAGATAATGTTTAAAGGTGCTGTTAGTGGCTGCCAGACTGTAAACATTCTCCTGTTAAGCAAACAGGCAACTACTATATAATCTGTCATAGGTAGAAGCCCTCAAGAGGCAGAGAGCATGTCAAATAAGCTCTTCTGCCATTTGGCAGTTTAGAGATTTTTTCCTTAGTTATATTTACTCAATATCAAAAATAGATATGTATCTGAGCACCAGCGGTCTCTCATTTTGCCTCCCTAAGTGAGATCCCACTGTATATTGATAAATATCTCATATTGCTTTTCCTAGGGAATTTGTCCTGTCACATTTTTGGATTAAAAATATAATAGAATAAAACATTTCCTCCTTAATGCATCCTAATAAGCATGTTAGATAATGCTAAGGACTCAAATTATATCTGAAAGACTAAATTTGGTGATCTTAAAAACATTATTGTTTTTAGGGATTATTTAAGTCATACTTCAAAACAAACACGTATTTCAAATATAGGGAATGTTTAGAAAGCAAAGTATTTAAAAAGTTCAGGCCAATATCTTTCCCCCAGTGTTTCCCTTTTCCTTCCTCTCACCCTTTATCTGTGTGATTTTCCCCTCTTTGTGTGAATCATATATCTGACCATGAAATGCACGCACACACACATGCAGGCTCACACACATATAGACAAATGCACTGGAAACACAGGACAGTATTCTGTGCTCCAATTTGATAGAATTTCCTCTTTAGTGAAAGTCTTAAGCTCTTTGGGGATAACTTGACCGTTGAAGACAGAAGAGGTTTCCAGATGGGTTTGTCTTGAATAACATATGCTTTCCCTTTCCTAGGACTGAGTGGAGTAGCCGGAGTGAGTTCCCGCTGTGAAAAAGCCTGCAACCCTCGGATGGGGAACTTGGCTTTAGGGAGAAAACTCCGGGCCGACACCACCTGTGGCCAGAATGCCACTGAACTGTACTGCTCCTACAGCGAGAACGCTGATCTGACTTGTCGGCAGCCCAAATGTGACAAATGCAATGCTGCCCAGCCTCACCTGGCTCACCTGCCAGCCGCCATGGCAGACTCATCGTTCAGGTTTCCCCGCACGTGGTGGCAGTCTGCTGAGGATGTGCACAGGGAAAAGATCCAGTTAGACCTAGAAGCTGAATTCTACTTCACTCATCTAATTATGGTGTTCAAGTCCCCCAGGCCAGCAGCCATGGTGCTGGACCGGTCCCAGGACTTTGGGAAGACATGGAAGCCTTACAAGTACTTTGCCACGAACTGCTCAGCTACATTTGGGCTGGAAGATGATGTCGTCAAGAAGGGAGCTATTTGCACTTCGAGATACTCCAATCCTTTTCCGTGCACTGGAGGAGAGGTAAGAGCACACGTTTAACTCTACGCTGTAAGTAAGGTAGAAAAATGTTACCAGCCCACATTTTTTTTAAAGCATGAAGGTGTACTTGTAGCAACATGAATGAAATTAGAATTTTTCATGAGCTTTATTTGTCATAAATTATTTCTCACCCTTAGATATGGATGTGTAGTCCTTTTCAAGCAGGTTGTCCACTGGCTGGGTTTGGCTGGGAATTCTAAGGTTTTAATTTTCTTAATTTTAGGAAGAGTAGATACATGGCATCATCACTCTATCTTTGAGGTTTTAAGGGCTAATGATTTCTTCAGTTAGTGAGACTACTTACTGTAATTCCAAAGGAACAGGAGTTACTGAGACAGCCAGTTCCTGGAGTCCATGCATGCTGGTATCTTCCTGAAACTGTTAACATAAATAGGAAGTAAATAAAACTAAGGCCAAGGGAGAAAAAAAATCTGTTTGTCAGAAGGATACTTTTGTATAACAGTGGAGTTTTATTGTTAAGATTACAAGAATGCATAGCAAACAAATGAGGGTAGTGTCTTTTAAGATACAAAAGTTCTTTTTGGACTCACAGTTTCAGTTTAGGGACTTCTATCTACCCTGGGCCCAAAACCATCTCAACCTCATTTTGCAAAACAGCCTCCTTAGCTACTAGTCCAATTTCTGTATGGAATGTTTTCTCCTTGTTTCATATTTCCCCTTCCCTAGTGGGAAAACAGGTCTTTTTAACTTATGTGGATATACCTAGAAAATCTCCCTAACCCCTGTTTAGCATTATGAAAACATTTAGAGAAAACTAAGTTAAGTGAAATCAGATTAAGAATGTAAAATACCATCATGTAGATCAAGAAATATGGATTCAGGGATGCCTGGGTGGCTCCGTTGGTTGAGCGGCTGCCTTCGGCTCAGGTCATGATCCCGGCATCCTGGGATCGAGTCCCACATGGGGCTCCTTGCTCGGTGGGGAGCCTGCTTCTCCATCTGCCTCTGCCTACCACTCTGTCTGCCTGTGCTCGATCGCTCTCTCTAACAAATAAATAAATTAAAAAAAAAAAAAAGAAATATGGATTCAGACAGGTGCCTGGCTGGCTTAGTCGGCAGAACTCATTCAGAGTCATTTGTTCAAGCCCCATGTTGGATGTAAAGCTTCCTTAAAAAACAAAAGAAATAAAATAAAATCATGTTTAAAAAATGTTGATTCTGAAAAAAAGAGAAGAGAGAATCTAATTCTGGCACATGTCATGAACCCACAGACTAAATAAGTGGTTCTCAAGTAGGGGTGATTTTGCCACCCCCTGGACCCTCCCAGGGGACATTTAGCAATGGCTGAAGACATTTTTGCTGGGAGAGGGATGCTGCGGGCATCTCATGGGTGGAGACCGGGGACTGCTAAAGCTCCTACAAGATGGTCATACCACTCCCACTCCCACTCCCAACAAAGAATTCTTAGCCTCCTGTGTTAATAGTAGCAAGGCTGAGAGAGCCTGGACTATGTGTGAGGCATATGTCCAATGTCTATAGTACAATAGCTACAAAGACTAAGATAAGCTCTCTTCTAGTAGTCCTAGCCGTCCTTTGTATTACTGTTCTCTGGCTTCCCAGGTGATTGTACTTAGTAAACACTTAGGAGCCCCTGCTATGTATTAGGCACTGTAGTCAGTGCCACTAATTCTGCCTTTGGTTTGGGGAGAGGGGTGCTTGCAAGCAGCGTAATGAAGAAGCTGGTTGGGAACTTCTTCCCCCTGCTACCAAAGTCACATACAGACTTTAGCCATGTTATCCAGCTCCTTCTTCTGTGTGCTGTCTGTGGACTGGGCCCAGTGCCGCTGGCATGGGAACCAAGTGGGAGTGGCACAAACAGTCAACAGATGACTTTTCCTACTTCTTCTTCTTGGTCTTTAAAGTTGGCACCTGGGTGGCTTAGTCAGTTAAAAATCCGACTTGGTTTTGGCTCAGGTCGTGAGCTGAGGGTCGTGAGATGGAGCCCTGCGTGGGGTATGCCTGGGATTCTCTTCTCTCCCCTTCTGCCCCTCTTGCTCATGCTCTCTCTCTCTTTCTCTCTCTCTCTCAAATAAATAAATAAATCTTAAATAAATAATAAAGTTGGCTTCATATTGTAAACCCATGTGCACCCTGTCATGATGGACATTTTTAAAGATACCAGGACAGGAAAGAGACGGATAAGTTGGACTCATTGTTTTCTTATGTGGAGAACACTTTGTGTTGCAAACAAGGGAATGGCTTGAACTCTCAAATTGCTTTGGAATTGATCCACACGCTCATATCGGTTCCCTACATCTCAGTGCTACTGGGCCATGTGTATCTATGAAGTAGCAAAAATACAGTCTTTCAGTAACCAGATGGCAGGCATGCTTGCTTAGCAAATATCACATTGAATGTATTACAATGGCCCTGCAATTACTTAGAGATAACTAAAGTAACATTTATTTAACTCAGAGTGGAAGCAAAATCTTATCTTCTTTAAAGCCCAACTACTTATTGTCATCAGTGCTTATTATATCAAATTTCAAGCACAGAGAGACCAAAATTTGTGTTAGATATTTTGCTTTTTAGTTACCTTTTATATCCAGTTTGTTTCAGTAGACTTAAAATTCAATGGCAAGAAAAAAAATCAAGAGCCATCTGGTTCCCTCCCGAGTATTTTTGCAAGCATACAGTAAACCATCATAGAATTTCTTCCCTTCAGAGCACAGGTTTGGGAGTGAACCTTTCCCTCCTGAGTTGGAAAGTAGAAGAGAGTCTTCCTCAAACATAAGGTTCAGAGGACACCTCCCTGGAGGTGTTTACTACCTATGTCTCCTGTGTTGCTGTGAAATATAAGTTAGTGCTGAACCACAGATTAATTTTGCAGTACAACTCTCTTTCCCCAGTCTCCATCTTTGGAAAGTGACTGATCAGAAAAATAAGCCAATTACCCTAGGGTCAAATAAGTCATCTCAAATTTCATTTGTTGCTTACTTATACTATTATAGACTCTATCTTTCTCCATTCAATATAAGACTTCTTAGGACTTCTCTAGGTATTATCCTACTACTCAGGCTAACATAAATATATCCCAGACTTAATTTGTTTCCATTATTCATTCCAAAATACTTCTTTGGGCTTTTAGGGCCTTAGAGAGATCTGCAGCTTCATGTCTAAGAAATCAGATACCTCCATCTTCAGAGTCGAAGGCACCAGACATCTGAAAGAGGACTTTCAAAAATATGGGCCCCGGTGGGGTGCCTGGGTGGCTCAATCAGTTAAGTATCTGCCTTCAACTCAGGTCATGATCCCAGGGTCCTGCATCGGGCTCCCTGCTCGTCGGGAGCCTGCTTCTCCCTGTCTTCCCCACTCGCACACACGCTCTCTCTCAAATAAATATATAAAATCTTTTTTAAAAACAATACAGTCCTCAAAAGCCTCCCAGAAGAATACTTTTTAAATCAAGTTAAATCAAGGTTAAATCTGCTATACAACAATTTCCTAAACTGGTCAGCATTTACAATGAATGGTTCTCCTACAATGTGTCTTCTTTGCAGGACATGAAACCAAGGCTCAGAGGTGAAGCGATTTACCCAACAACATTGCATTAGTTAGTTATATGGGAGAAGTAGGACTAAATCATGGGTCTTGTAACTGTAAGTCTAGTGTTTGTTCCACAAAACTATGTTCTGTTATCATTATTGGCCCCCAAAGAACTGCTTGCCGAGAGATGTCTGCATATCTCTCTTCTTGCTCACTCTGTCACAACCATTTGTTACTCATTTGGATGTGACATGAAGGTGAAAAAGGTGGTGCCAAACAGCTTTCTCCTGAGCAGGAGTGTCCTCTGAGTATCAGTGGTGTTCTGGGAATAAAAGGTTCCATGACCAAACTAGGTTGGGAAACACTGAGTGGATCTAGCAAAATTAACACCTGTAAATACATAAATGTTCTCATTATGTGACCTGTGTTCCCAAGTGGGAAATATATGATGTGACATTCCCAAACTTACTTACCCAATGGAACCCTCTCTTTGCAGAACTCCAATTACTAGCTTTCAGAACCCCAGAGATCCCCAGATCACAAGTTGGAAAATGCTGGGATGGAGGTATTAATGCTCCCCAAATCCTGGTAAAAGGACAGATGGGAGAGATGTTGTTCAAGGGGTACAAAGTTTCAGTTATGCAAGACAAATATATTCTGGAGATGATGAGTAAATTCTAGTGAATTTATAATGAATAAATTCTCATGTACAGCAATGTGACTATACTTACCAATACTTCCTTGTGTGTTTGTAATTTACTAAGAGGGCATATCAAGATTCTCACCATACATATACAAAAAAGTGGTAACTGAGGTAATGGGTATGTTAATTAACTTGAACATGGTGATTATTTCACAATGCATGTGTACATCAAATCATCAAATCATACTCCGTAAATATATATACTTCTCAATTTTCACATATACCTCAATAATTTTTTAAAAGGCACAGAGAGGCCTGGTGCTTGTCATGGTTTGACATCAAAGCTCTGTGCCTGTTGGGGGCTTCATCTTCTACTTAGCTGGAGCAGTGGGTAATAATAACTTTGAAGCTAAGATGAGAGATTAGGTCAGCTTTTGGGGGGATTCAGAGAAGCACTGTCAGACCCCCTCTGGGTACAGAAGACAGAGGGAAGTGAGGAGCTGCAGCAAATCATTTTAGGCTTTGCTCAGTGAGGCTTCATACAAAGGGAGTTTCAGTCGTCACTGTTCAGGAGACAGCAATGTTCCAGTGACCCCACGGCAGCTCTAGGGTGATGGAGTCATCATCTCAAAAGCGAGCATTGCTGCCCCTTGCTCTATAACTTACTGCTAGAAAAGCTCTATTCAAAATTGGATAGCAACCAACCAAACCACACAGACTTTTTTTTTTCCTCCAGGGCACTATGAATATAAAACATTCAAAGGGAAGCAGCAGCACAGAGAAGCCAAGAACAGAAGAAGGCTGGTCTCAAATGAAGCACCAGGGAAGGATTGTGCCGGCCTTATTCGCCTCTGTATTCCCAGCATGTAAGCACATTGCTGGGATCACAGTAGGCATTCAGTAAATCTGTAGCTGAATAAGTGAGCATGAACAGATGAGAGAGATGACAAGGAAGAGCATATCCTTAGATGACACAGAGGGGGAAAATGAATATAAACCTCGGGGAGGGGGATAAGATTCAGAAACCCTGGTTAACATGGAGAAATTGAACTGGTAAAAATATGAGATAAGCTGTGGTGGGGCAAAGGCAGTTAATGAAGGACCTTAAATTACGTTTATTCATTCATTTGTTCATCAAATAATTTTGGGGCTGTTAGGTGTCTGATGCCATTCCAGGTGCTGGGGATATGGTGGCGAATCAAAACGATAAAAGTCCCCATTCCCGTGAAGCTTAGGTGCTGGGGGAGAGGGTTGGAGGAAGAACAGAAAACCAGTACTTACGTAAAGTATACAGTATGTCAGAGTGTGATAAGGACCAAATTAAATTAAATTAAAAGATATAAATAAGAATAAAAAGAAAGAAAGAAGAAAACAAGGTGGAGGATGGGGAGTGCTAGCAAGGAGGACTTGCTGTTTCTAAACAGATCGAAAGATTCGTGTTTGATGGAATAGTCAAGAATTCTGAGTTCCTGGCAAGTTATCCTGAGTGAACAAAATCTGTAATTAAGGGTCCCGTGTCTTTCAACCTGTAGATATGGAAAAATGAAGTGTATTATAATGACAAACATTGTGAAAAATCCCTCTTGCAAGTGTTTCTTAGAATGAGAGCATTTGAAAAGGAACCTACATGTCATCAATGGAAAAACACATGACTGATGAGTAATCTGAAGCCTAAAGGGAGTTAAATGACTTGTGTGTAATTATTCAGCTGAAATCCGTGTTTCCTAACTTGTAGCCCAGTGCTATTTCCACTATAATAGTTTGAAATTCCTTTGTCTCAGTCAGGTGGTGTGAAAGATACAAAAAAGATATACATTCCTTTCTTTCACTGTCCTTACAATCTACTGGGTAAGAACTTAAACATGATCCTTAGGGTGGCTGATTTATTAAATAATATGAGATAGTGTATGATTAATT
The DNA here is from genome assembly GCF_963455335.1 of Martes martes. Lineage (NCBI taxonomy): Eukaryota > Metazoa > Chordata > Mammalia > Carnivora > Mustelidae > Martes > Martes martes. Next base: position 25,102,651 of record NC_137895.1, read on the forward strand.
CCCAGATATGTTGTGCAAATAACATGCCTTTCAAAATCTGAGTAATCATTTGTCTCTTTGAAGGATGTCTCTTTGGCACAGAAAAGATTACATTTCAATACCTTGTGGTAAAGTCACTGGCACAAGTGTGCAGAAAATGATTAATTAGTTAATCAGGTTTTTGCAGGTATTTACATTTACAATATGCTAAGCAATATTTAGACTTTTAGCTGAAAAGATAACGTAATACATGAGTTGGAATACTTTCTAAACACTCCTCTTTGGTTAGCTACTTGTGTTTTCTTAATCACTGAAACCTGCTTGTGCCCATTTTTGCAGTAGCAACGCTGTGAGTCATGGGGGCAGCTACCCATGTGGCAGACATTCTGTAGAGTGCACCATACCCCTTATTAGTGCAAGAACCCTGGTAATTAGGTCCAGTAGTAACCCATTCTACAGAAAAAGAAACTGAGACTTAGTGAGTCAGAGTAACTTGGTCAGACTCAAATAAGAAATGAGCCAACCCACGCCAGAGCAGGGATTATTAGCTTGCCTTTAAATTATTTACATGATTAGGTTTTATTATAACTAAAATTTTTTTTAAAAAGTGAACTAGCTAGTAGCTGCTTTAAGTCATTTTTCTTACCAAGTTATTCATCCAGTGTATTAATGTTTTACTTTGAAGCATATTCCTAGGTATAATTTTGTTGAACTTCCTTGAAAATAAAATGTTGTATATATTTGTTTAGAGTGTTTCGATTAGCCACACCCTGGGATACTCCTTTCCTGTAGGGGTGAGGCCAGAAATTTGTAACAGTGTTCTTCAGGGGAAAAAAAAAAATGCCTTTACTTTAAAAAAAAATCCACAAGGTAGTTGTTAATTAAAATTACTTAAAGAAGCTACATAAAAATTAGAACCAACCCAGATTTAATCAATAAACTTCGATTTATTGATTTCAAAGAACAGACTCTTCCTCCAAAAATACCTCCTTTCTAGCTATTTAAAAAAAAAAAAGTCTGTTAGCATCTGTTTGCTTTGCCTTTGTTCAATTAGATGGTTTAACTTTGCCAATATTTTGTTAAAATATTATGGAAACTTTGAGAAATCAGATTATAAAATGCTGAGTTAGCAATGAGTGATTCACATTGAAAAATTAAGGCCAGACATTGAAGAGCAGACCAGGAGCAGGCACCTGGAGGTCAGGTATATCTGGGCATAGAAGAGGCGCTTCCTACCACGGCCTGGAGAACCCTAGAAACCAGAATGGCGGTGATAGGGATTGAGGGCTCAGGAAGATGAGGAAAATGAATCATGACAGAGAATACAGAAGTTACTGCTTCTGATCAGTAATCAGAAGTGTCTGAAAACGCAGTAAATACAACCCTCTCCCTCCTCTGCACCCCCATGTACTCTGTCACTCACATAACCATATCATATCCATATCATGTCCCTCACCTCTTCTACTCCTATAGTGTTCACTTCTTGAGGAACTCTGTTGCATCTACCCTTGTGTGTGCCCTGTGGCTCCTAGCCCCCCCAGCCTCTGTACCGGGCACACGTCTCTGCAAGACATAACTGTCCAAAATACATTTATTTTTTTTTTAAGATTTTTTATTTATTTATTTGACAGACAGATCACAAGTAGGCAGAGAGGCAGGCAGAGAGAGAAGGGAGGAAGCAGGCTCCCTGCCGAGCAGAGAGCCCAATGCGGGGCTCGATCCCAGGACGCTGGGATCATGACCTGAGCTGAAGGCAGAGGCTTTAACCCACTGAGCCACCCAGGTGCCCCCAAAATACATTTATTGAATTGAATCATATTAAATCATATGAATGTTTATTATGTTGGATATTACACGTCTACTACTAAGTGCTAAGCTTTTCAAAGTAGTCATGATTCATTTATTCTTTCTATAATTATTTATAAAGCATCTCCTATATGCCAACCACTATTTTAGGAGTTGGAGATAAAGAGCAAAAAATAAAAAAATTCCTACCCCTGGGCGCCTGGGTGGCTCAGTGGGTTAAAGCCTCTGCTTTCGGCTCAGGTCATGATCTCAGGGTCCTGGGATCGAGCCCCACATCGGGCTCTCTGCTCAGCAGGGAGCCTGCTTCCTCCTCTCTCTCTGCCTGCCTCTCTGCCTGCTTGTGATCTCTGTCTGTCAAATAAATAAATAAAATATTTTAAAAAAAAAATTCCTACCCCTGAGTTTACATTCTAAATGTAAGATGCTAAACAAGATAAAATATATTCAATGTTAGACAGTGGTAAGTGTAAGGGAAAAAATAAAACAGGGGAAGGGGCTAGAAAGTGGGGAGGAGATTTTTAGTGTTTAGATAGAACTCCCAGGGCAAGAACTTACTGGGACTTTTGGATAAGGACTTGAAGGAAAGCAGAAGTGAGCAGTGGACATATAAGGAAAGAGCAAAGTCCCCAAGGAAGTGTGCCTGATGCCACCAGGACATTGAGGAGGCTGGTGATGAAACAGAGGGATGGAGGTATGGCATAGTACGTGAGGTCAGAGGTCAGAGAGATATTTAGAGGGTGGTGCCTCAGAGTAGGTGTCAGGACAGCCCAAATTTACACTTAGATCAGGTAAAGCCTGTTAATTATTTCTAGAATCCCCTTTCATTCTCCAGGTAGTCCCAATTTGGACTATAAAGTATTATAAGTTGTTATTATAAGATCATTTTACCCTGAAGGAGATTGGAAGTCATTGGAGGCTTTAAGCAGAGGGAAGAAATGATCAATTTATTTTTCATAGGATCACTTTGGCTTATATATTAAGAAAAAAACAAAGAGGTAAGCTGGGAGACTCGCTAGAATGCTACTGTGATAATTCTGGCTAGATCTGACAGTGCACGGACAAAGGAGAACAATGGAAATGGTGAAAGGTAGTTGAGTTCGAGATGGATTCTGTGGAAAGATCCAACAGCATCTGCTGACAGGTGGGATGGAGTGAGACAAAGAGAGAAGTAAGGATGCTTTTAGTCTGATCACCTGAAAGAATGGAATGGCCATTCACTCAGGTGGAGAAGACTCTAGGGAAGCAGATTTGGAGAGGAATGCCAGGAACTCATTACTAGACACGCTAAGTATGAGTTGCCTATGAGACATACGAGTGGAGATACCTAGTAGGCAGCTGGATCTGTGAGTTTAGAGTTCAGAGGAGAGGTCAGTATTACATAGATAAATTTGGGAGTCATCCGTGTAGAGGTGATATTGAAAACCCTGAAACTGGATGAGATTATCAGGGAGTGGATGTGGATGGAAAAGAGGAAAGTCCAAGAACTTGAGTCTGGGGAGGATCAAACTCCGTCCAGTAATGCTGCCATTACTAAAAAATAAAACAAACAAACAAAAAACACTCTTGCAAACCCCAAGGCTTATATGAAAACCAGTCTTGCCAGTGTGGGGGCCCAATGGTTGTTTAATTAAGAAACAGCATGCATCGGATAACATTGCCTTTCCACAGTCAGGACGGCCAGCGTGAATTCTAAAATGACAAGTGTGAAGGAAGGCATAGGAGCTGCAACTCTAGGTCACCAAAAGACCAGAACGCATAGGGAAAAGAGAAAGTGCTGACTGGATTCGGAATGAGGATGGAAAACGGAAAGGGAAGAGTACTGAAGGGAGAAGTTGATTTTAGTGACCTTCAGATTTTAAGGGCTGCGTATTCCATTTCATCTTGACCTTTCCCACTCTTTACCCTCTTCTGACTCAAAATTGCAGCTGCAGGAGCACTTTTTTAGAATGATTATAAAAAAATATTTTTGAGTGTCCCTGGGCCATCACAGTATCGGAAACTAAAATGTAGCATTGTACACATTTTTTCCTGCTTAGTGTGTTGTGAAATTTGATTTGCAGAATGCGATGACAGGCAGCGACCTAAGGCACAGGAACTATATGGTTAATCCCATTTAAGTACACTGTCACAATTTTTAAAATGTGTTATTAATATTTTAATTAATGCTCACTATATTGATGTTTAATTATTTTGCCAAGGAGGGGAACAGAAAGCCAACATTTGGAGATCATGGTAGAACATGCCAAGCATTTTGCATAGAGATCTTTCTGTATCTCTAAGGAGCAAATGAACTCTTTTCCTGGATCGTTTGTCTTGTTAAGGAACAAACAAAAACAAAACACCAACCTTCTTTCTACATCATGTTTCTCTTCTCTTCCTAACCTTCCTGCAAATGATAGAGGAACAGAAGCCTTTTCAGGCATCAGCTGTGTTTGCTGATGTTACTTTACACTTATAATTACAGTGCCTAAAACAATAAAATAATTGTGCAAAATATTCCCATGCTTTCTACATGACATCATGTTCATTTGTGCTAACACTGTATCTTTTGGCTGCCACTGAAAAGGGCTTCTACATTTAAAATTAGATTGGAGAAAATGTAGTCACTCTCTTATACTGTTTAATCTCCATTAAGGACTATGGTTTCCCTTTATTCTAGCCAACCTGAGCCTTCAGATGTCTTTGAGGCTTTCCATTAATTTCTCTTGTAATCGATGCTATATTTCTCTCATGTGACCTCTGTCCCTATCTCCATATGAAAGCAAAGGTCCATGGAGGACATTTCAAACCAATGATCTATTAGAAGAACCAGGCACTCCCCAAGAACCCTCATCTTTGTTGCTTCCTACACTGACACACCTAAAGGGGGGCAACACTCACCCCTGTGTAACAGTAGCTTCCTCCATGATGATTATCAAAGTGCAGGAGAATGTAAGCCCACTGGGGTTCCTTTGGGTGGACTGTAGTGAGGAGGTATAGTTTGCAAAAACAACAACAAAAAAACCCCCAAAATCACAAGGTAACTGTCAGCTCCCTCTCCCCAATTCCTTTCCTCCCCATGTGTGCTATCAACTCCAATGTGTTATTTCTGGCCATTTTTCTTTGAAATTTTCATTTCTTTCCTCAAAGCATCTAGTTCTTTCACATCAGACCACTTCTTTTATCTCTTCTCTGGCTCAAAATATGAACCTGTCTGTGAAAATGAACATGACACTGAGCCTGCCCCCATGATTTTCTCTCTGGAATTTTCAGTCGCTTCTCTCAACTCTATGTCCCCCTTGTGTTCCCATCACATTCTTATTCTACTGTTCACCTTCTTGCTCCTTCACCTAGACAGCTGAACTCTGCTGGGAAAAATTTAACACACAATTGTGCTGAGAGACACTGCTATGAATCTATGTTTTCCAGTCTAATCTGGCCCTCAGACTTCCCTGGAAATCCTTTTTTCTTCAGCCCTCTTTCATTCCTGTAGTGAGTCTTCAAGAGCTTCTCTCGTCTCCCTCAGACCCCTCCTCACCACCACCCTACTTCCTCTTGCTTTCAGCTAAAGAACTTGCCTCCTACCTCACTGAGAAAATAAAAACTTGTGTGAATGGGACGCCTGGGTGGCTCAGTTGGTTAAGCGGCTGCCTTCGGCTCAGGTCATGATCCCAGCGTCCTGGGATCGAGTCCCACATCGGGCTCCTTGCTCCGCAGGGAGCCTGCTTCTCCCTCTGCCGCTCTGTCTGCCTGTGCTCACTCTCTCTCTCTCTCTCTGACAAATAAATAAATAAAATCTTAAAAAAAAAAAAAAAAAAAACTTGTGTGAATGGCATCACAGGCTAACCCAGAACAGCCCATCAAGGCAAAAGCTGAGATTCATTCTCAATTCCTTTCTCTCCCTCAGCCAGTGGCAGTCGTTTACCAGGTCCTATCCAGTTCTGCCCTGGGGTCTGTTTTGAGTAGGCTTGCTTCCCTCCATCATACACAACCGTTCTGGTGCAAACCACCATGATTTGTCACCTATACTCATTGCAGAATTCTTCTGAATGTTCTCATTGTTCGGTCATGCTTGCTCTCTGATCTGTTCTCTATGCCACACTCAAGGGGCTTCTTTAAAATCCAAAATATCACTTCTCTGCTTACTCCCCAGTTCCCCACCACATAGTCCACATTCCTTACTGTGGCATGCCAGGATCTTTCCGAATGCCCTGGCCTCATCTCTTATCACTGCCTCATCTGCCCTGTTCCAGCTGTACCTACTGACACACGTGTTTCCTTGTCCTGATGCTCTTCTCTTCTGCTCCCTTCCCTAAGTCCTACCTCTCATTCACTTAGCTGAGGTGTCAGTCAAATATTTTTTGGGTGGGTGGGTTGATGGCTAGATTATTCATCCCCGAGGGCTGCTTACACTTCCCGTCTTCCGAAGATCCTGGGTTATGTGCACCACACACGTGTGTCACACGGGTACACCCATAGCGCAGGCTCACCTCTGTCGTACCATTTATCACCTTGTTCTGTGAGCCCCTTCAAGCAGTTCAGGCCGCGCTTTGAGATGTACTATCTTAGCATCTAACATGCTGCCTGACATAGTAAATGGATATTTTTTAAGTAAATGAACTCCAAGATGTTATCGTTTTTAATATTATCAATGATAACCACTTACTGCTTTTTGTGGCTTGAGGCACTTGTATGCAGGGTCTCTGGTGTGCAGATACACTGAAAAGTCTGGGGGAAGACTTGCTGCATGTCCCCTAAGTTACCATTTAGGATGACAGATCCCAGGCAGTTGATCAGTACAGTTTCTCAGCAAGGACAACGTCATCGGTTCTGTGTCTTTGCAAACCCAAACCGCAGGCTCTATTCCTAACCTCTGAAGGCCTGGCATGGATGGAAAGGTATAAATCTATCACCACCCCTCAAAAGCCAGTGAAGGATGCATGGAAGGTTAATTGGGGGATTTTGTTTAATTTTTCGTCAGTATCATTGAGAATGATCGCACAGAGGGCCTCCTGATTACGCTTCTGCAGCTTTTCCGGCTGGGTTTCTTCTCAGAATGCTAAGCTGGGTGCAGGGGTGTTTGTTTCGTGATTCTAGGGAACAGTCACCTCATGGCACTGCCTCTGGACAAACTTGGGTAGCTACTTGGTTCACTTAGAAAAACAAACGCTTGTTACTTCCTCTCCCAAAGAATTGCTGTTTCCATTAACCTGCTTTCCAGAGTTGGGAGGAGAAACTAGCTTTGAAGAAAGAAGTTTAAATATCATTTCCTTTGACAAAACAGACAAAAATTCTCAAGAAAAAGTAAGATTTGGAAGCCGTGTCTCTTTTCAGTTGCCTGAAATTCATAGTAGTATATTCCTGCTTCATGGAGTTTATTGTCCAATTGAGACTTCTTTTTTAAATATTTTATTTATTTGGTGCACCTGGGTGGCTCAGTTGGTTGGGCGTCTGCCGCTGGCTCAGGTGATGATCCTGGGGTCCTGAGATCTACCCACATTGCATTGGCTTCTTGCTTGGCAGGGAGCCTGATTCTCCCTCTCCCAAACACCCCTGCCACCCACTTGTACTCTCTCTTGCTGTCTCTCAAATAAGTAAATAATCTTTTCAGAATAAGATTTTATTTATTTATTTGAGAGAGAGCAGGAGAGAGAAAGCAAGCAAGCAGCAGGGAGGGATAGAGGGTGAGGGAGAAGCAGCCTCCCCACTGAGCAGGGAGCCCAGTGCGGGACCCATCACAGGACCCTGAGATCATGACCTGAGCCAAGGGCAGAGACTTAACAGACTGAGCCACCCAGGCACCCCCAACTGAGACTTCTGAACTGCTGTCTTTTAAAGGATGAATAATAATTGAAAGGTGGGGAAGGGAATTCCATGGAAAAGTACACCTGTATAAGGAAAGTCAACTTTCAGAATGGTTGGAGCCAAAGTATGGTGGGGAGTGAGGAAGAGTGAGGGATATGAGAAACATGAGGCTGGCCCTGGGGGATCGGGTCGGACTATAAATGGTCTAGTGTGTCCATGTTTTGGACTCAGTCTGGTAGGTGGTGGAGACCAATCGATAGCTCTTCTGGGTAGGGATAGCCTAATTGGAACTGTTCACAAAAAACACCTCAGGGAGCCGTATGAAAAATTCTTGGGCAAAATTTATGAGATTAAACTTAATAGTGATAAATGTCAATTCCTCTTTTCAAAAATCAACTGTACTATCACCAGAGAGGTGTGACTTATCAGCCATTCGTGTGAAAAAGGCCTCAGGGTTTCAGCTGATTGTAATCTCACTGTGAGTCAACAATATATCACGATTGCCATAAAAGCTAATGCTACCTTAGGCTACGTTAATAGAGTAATGTTTCGAACAAAGGAGAGACTAGTCCTTCTGTTGTGTTCTCCTATCAAAGCATAGCTAGAATATTATGTTCAGGTCAAGATATTCCTATTTAGAGAAAGCCAAGCAGAACTGGTGAGAGCAATTAGAAATCTCATTATATAATGAACAATTAACTTAGGATATTTTGCTTATGAGAGAGGATTTATGGATGTTCAGGAATTGCTAGCATTCTTCAGATGTTTGAAGAGGGATTAAATGGACTCTGATGCTTTCAGAAGGCAAGAATATAACCAAAGAAAGACTTTCTTAAAAACTGGATGTATCCAAAAGACAGAGAGTTTCTCATCCCATGAAATGTGTCAGGAAAGGCTGAGTGATCGTGTATAGATTCGAAGGTCTGTTTCAGGACTCTAGTGTCCCACCTACCTCTGAACACACAGATTATTCCATTGAATAGTAAATGACTACGAAAATCCTTATCTCCAAACTACACCAATAGCACAGGTCCTGGGGTGAGCACTGCTTAGCTAGTCACAGCGTTGTTCTGGCTAGCTAGGCATCAGTCCTCAGTTTTGATGTAAACTTTTTGGGGGAGATCTTATTTTTTTGCAAAGTGAGTGGTCCTTCTTCTTAACCACTGAGCAAAAGGAAGTCACTTAACTGTTAAAGAAAAGGGAGGCAGGGGCACCTGGGTGGCTCAGTGGGTTAAGCCTCTGCCTTCAGCTCAGGTCATGATCTCAGGGTCCTGGGATCGAGCCCCACATCGGGCTCTCTGCTCAGCGGGGAGCCTGCTTCCTCCTATCTCTCTGCCTGCCTGTGATCTTTCTGTCAAATAAATAATAAAAAAAAAGAAAGAAAGTAAAGGGAGGCAGGGGAAAAAGAAATGAGTCGCTATTCCCTGAGTCTCTATTTTGTACTTAGAGATGACATTTTATGTGTAGTTCATAATATCAACAGATGAAATGGGGCAGCACATGTACAGGAGTTGGAGTCCCACGTTTGGTCCCTTACCAGGCTCTGGTGGTTCCGTCTCTAAATTAGCTCTCACCGGCACTGTCACCACTTTAGTTCAAGCTTCCTTATCTTACACTCAAACCTCTCAGTAGCCTCTCTCTCTCAGTTAGGGGCTCCAGATTCTTCATTTGTAAATTGAATCAAAGTGAGAAAGAGTAAGACAGGCCATATATAAATGTGTTTTATAAATGGCTAAGTACTATTTTAATACTAATTATTCATAGTCATGTAATTCAATTACATTATTAGCGAATGAACTTTGGGGCCAGTTTATCTAGTCATTCAGCCAAATATATGGCTTCCTACTATGTATATAGCACTATACCAAGCTCTGGGGATAGAGTAGTAAGCAAAAATAGACAAAATGCATTCTAAAGCCTAGGCTATGACTTACAAAAAAAAAATTTAGAGCACAAACCATTTGTGAGTCCCTAACTCACACTTCTCATATTAACACTGGTCAGCTGTCAATGTTTCCAAGAGCACCAAAGGTCTGTATTTTGGTTTAATGCTTTTGGACGGACAGAGAACATCAGCCTTAGTCATTTAATAGTAGATAAAGCAAATATAAAGAATTATATACTTGTATACCACCTCACACCAGTCAGAATGGCTAAAATTAACAAGTCAGGAAATGACAGATGCTGGCGAGGATGCGGAGAAAGGGGAACCCTCCTACACTGTTGGGAATGCAAGCTGGTGCACCCACTCTGGAAAACAGCATGGAAGTCCCTCAAAAAGTTGAAAATAGAGCTACCCTGTGACCCAGCAATTGCACTACTGGGTATTTACCCTAAAGATACAAACGTAGTGATCAAAATGGGCACGTGCACCTGAATGTTTATAGCAGTAATGTCCACAATAGCCAAACTATGGAAAGAGCCTAGATGTCCATCAACAGATCACACACACACACACACACACACACACATACATATATATACAATGGAATACTATGCAGCCATCAAAAAAGAAACCTTGCCATTTGCAATGATGTGGATAGAACTAGAGGGTGTTATGCCGAGCAAAGTAAGTCAATCAGAGAAAGAAAATTATCATATGATCTCCATGATATGAGGAATTTGAGAGGCAGGGTGGGAGGTTGTGGGGTTAGTGAAGGAAAACATGAAACAAGATGGGATCAGGAGGGAGACAAACCATAAAAGATTCACAAAACAAACTGAGGGTTGCTGAGGGGTGGGGGGGTTAGTGATAGGGTGGCTGGGTAATGGACATTGGGGAGGGTATGTGCTATGGTGAGTGCTGTGAAATGTGTAAGCCTGATGATTCACAGACCTGTACCCGTGGGGGAAATAATTCATTATATGTTAATTTAAAAAAAAAGAATTATATACTTGTTATTAAAGCAGTAGCCGAGTCATATTCATAGGCAAAAAAGAGACTGGAAGGAATTAGATTTAGAGAAAAATGAACAAATCAGATGTACAAAGGGCACTTCATGTCTCTCCATTCCATATTTAGTCCTACAAATCTACTGTGACTCTACAGATTCTTTTTAAACTGTATTATGTCAAGTACAAGATAAGTAACTAAGTTTTTAAAGATATTTTTAGATGGCAATGTTACAGTAAGACACAAGTATGAGTGTAAAGTAAAATTTCTTATCAAAACTGAAAAAAATGTATCCACCTACACCTTGTTGGTATTTCAGACTCACGGAGGAATTTCCAAGTAATCCTGGTAAGAGGCTGCTCCGTAGCAAACTCAGAGTGAACAAGCAGTTAGGTTCCCGGCTCTTGTCTGGAGTCCCTATTTGGAATTGCCTTCATTCTTTTGTTAAGAACATATACTCTGTGATTTTACATGGCAGATTTGTTGTTAATGATCTTAAAATAATATGCTTGAAAAAAAATCTCTCTTGAGGTCCTGCTCAAGGAACTATGTTTAAAAGATTATCAGTTTGCAGTGCTGTAAGTAGAACTCACACACACCTGTTTTCCTAGAACTTTATAAAATATGCCCCAGGTGCACATGGAAATTCATGGTCAAGAGTTCAGTGATAAATTATTTCTGCTCCTTTTTAATTCTCCTTTTTAAAAAGTCCACTTGATAAAGCATTTAGCTACTTCTAGATGGTCTAGAGGGTAATGTGAGTGTAATTGGGAGAATATATTACCTATGGAGCTGGCCCCTGGTACTGTTGTCCTCAAAGACCATTTTAATCCCCTGGTCAGTTTCCAGCCAGTCACCTGCATCATTTCAATTGCTTCTCCCTCTCTTCCTCTCTCTGATGATGAGGAGAATGGATTCTCCTCTGTTAGGAGCTACTGAATCTTTAGCCTCCCCTCGGCCCCTTTGTAACCTCAACTTTACCTGTCACTTTAGATGGCGTGTAACCAGAAATATTATATTTTCATGAATTAAATAATATAACAACAGATGCTATGGAAACATGGCATTCGACTGAGATTTTAAAGTGATTCTTTCTTCCCCTTCCCCACCTCCCAAAACAATGACATTGGACCTGAATCTTGCCTCCCCGTTTTACCATGATTGGAGATGGGTGCCCAAGAGCTTACATGAATGATATTCTCATAGAGAATTCATTTATTTCCTCTCACACCACTGTCTCCACTTGTCAATCCCATTTCTTCCCAAACTGCTGTATGTAAGTTTTATAAATTTTTAAAAATCTGAATGTGCTTAGGTTACAGAAAAAAACTTTGAAATGCATTTGGATTAAGTAAAATAAAATTAGAAAAAGGAATGCTCAGAAATTAATTAAGGGTTTGTTTGACATCTTACAGAAGGAAAATGTCTGGAAAATATTGTCATCAGTAGCTTACATATATAAATAAAACTGAGGTCATTTGCTACTCAGCTATAGTTTAGAAACTGTGTGATATGAGACACTGCAAATATTTTACCTGGAGAATAAAAGTTAAGTTGATGGCTGGCCTTAAATATTTGAAGGACTTCTCTATTGAAGATAAAACATACTTATTTTTGTATAGGTGCAAGACCAATACTAGAAGTTACAGAGGACAGATCCTAGCTTAACACAGAGGAACTTTTAAATAACTAGAACCGTTAAAAAAATGAAACATGCTGCCCCATGAGGGAGTGGGATCTAGCAGAGAATGGATGGGTTATCCACTCTTCTAGAGGAAATGTCCTGCATTGAGAAATTTGGGTTAAATGGCCTTATGTTCTCTTCTGATTTCTAAAAATATCTTGAGGTATCTTCTAGCATGACTTCTGACAGAGCTCAGTTTTTGAGAATTAGGGAACAACTGACATCCTATACATTCTTGGTTTTCTTATTCAGTTCTGTATCCAGAGTACCTAGCACAATGCCTGACACAGTGTTTCCTCGGTTAAGTAATGGGTGAATTAATAAATAAGTGATTTTAATGGAACAGAGACTTGGAATTTTAGAAACAAAAATGCCACTGATGATGAGACACAATTAGAATTTATATTAGCAAGCTTGCAATCTATCAGCTTGGAAATGCCTTTTTCTTCTCTAACGAATAAGAAAGAAATTCTCAAAAACTGAAATGAGATTGAATTTGTTGGCCTATTTTTCCTTAGAAAACAGCCAGAATTTCTACAGTAAGCTCTTTGCTCTGTAAACCAATGGTTTCAGCATTCTGAAAAATTCTGTATTTCTAGCTCTTCTCTAAATAACCTCTATCTGGAGCCAAAGGAAACATAGACTAATTTTTAAAAATCTGTTGTTTTCTATTTTATGAATTATATAAATTAGGTCACCAGCCCTTTGGTTGAACTGATTGTAATTCACTATATATCAGTCAAAGTAGAGAAAATAATATATGTTTTTTTGTTTGACTGTTTGTTTTTGGGGGGGTTATTTGTTTCTTTTTGTTTTGGGTTTTTTTTTGTTTTTGTTTTTGTTTTTTGTTTTTTGTTTTTTTTCTTTTTAAGCCTGTTACTGGTCTTTATTGCTGCAAGTCTGTCCTCTCATCCAGCTTTCAGGTCTCTTCTGTAATTTAACTCTTGCAACTAATCTTTACGCATAAAACTAGAACTTAATGGGAAAAGGTATATGAGATTCATCTCTACTGGAAACCCTTTTCATGGTAGTGATTAATCCTATCTTCAAGGTCTCCGACAAGTGAAGGACAAAGTGGCCCTAGGCTATCCAAGTACTATAGTAATAGCAAACATTTGTCTGTGGTTTATAGAAAGTTGGGAGGTCCCTTTGAAGTCTATTTGTTTGGTAGCCAGGATCTCCCCACCAGGGTAACAGTGTTTAAAGTTTGATATTTTTTTAAACCTTAATCAGGACATTTTGGTTGTCTAGAATAAAAAGTTGAAAGCACATTCTAGTGTAGGTCTGCATTATGGAAATCCCCCAATAGGCACACACATGTTCAACAAGTAAGCTAATTTTAAAGTCAAATTATTTGCCAACTGTGGTTTTCTATGGCACCCAGCTAGGAAAAGTTTTTATTTTTAACATTATTATAATATTTTTAACAAGGCATTTATTTTTAATGCATACATGCATTTTAATAAGGAAGATTAATCGAGGGAATAGACAGAAGGGGATAAAAACATTTTAAGGCCTTTAATGTGAAAAAAAAAATGGCTGAAATCTTTTGCCCCAAAGGGTAATTTCATTCACATTTGGTCTTGTTAAGGTGTAAGAGTTGTCTTACTTTTAAAGAAGGGGTAAAAAGGAAGGAACTATGTGTTTACAGAAATGTAGATATAGTTAGGCAGATCCAGAGAATTTCTGGATATTAACAACAATTGGATATTAACAATTTATCTTTTTTGTAATGTGACTGGATTTTATAAGTAAACTGGAGATCCAAGGATGACTCTTAGTGCACTTCATTTAAAGGACTATCTCTGTTGTCCTGCTGTAGGAAAATTCACTTTTACTACATGTATAACTTCGCATTATGCATTAAATTACCCTGATATCACAATTAAGTGACTGAAGCATAGAAGAGTGTAAATAGCTTTGTTCTGATCATGTTGAATGATAGCATGGAAAAAGTGAAATCCTTGGAACTTTTAATTCAGTAAGTGAAACAGCCACCCAGAGCTGTTGTAATTTCATCTACTTTGGATGAAAAAAGGGTATCTGCAACACTATAGGTTTTGTTACTTAAATACTAAGTATACCTACAAATGCAACAAATTATATCAAAAGCAATTGCATTTGCAAGTTTCATTTGCTCAAGTGAAAAATCTCAAGTAGACTCCTTTCCCTTTAGGAAGGAAGGGGATATGGGTAGAGAAGGAATAAGAAAGAAAGAGTGATTATATTTAAGTATTCAGACTGATCTCCTTAAAATCAGAAAAGTTTTTCCTTTTCTCTCATTTCTGACACTTAAGAAGTTGCAACATCTTAGAAGTTATTAGTTTGAAATGAAATTTCTGCTTCTGCTCAGAAAGGAGTAACTGCTATTGTCAGTTACCTTCCCACGTTAAAAACACTAGACCAGAAAAAAAAAAAAAACCATCTGATACAATTGTTTCAGACATTGGACATCAGGCAGCATAAGACTGATTTCTGAGAGAGGGAGAAAAAACACGGCAAGGCCTATAATTGTCCAGCTTACTAATGGGGCATCTCCAAGCCACGGCCCAGGAAGGGGAACCACAGTCCAGTGGTCTCACAGAGTTGAGGAGGTTAAGAGATCAGTCCTGAAAAAGGCCAAAGCAGCTAGGATTTGTGGGGCAGAATACTGGAGCAGAGGGTGCATCATAAAGAGAAATCCAGAAAGCTGTACAAATATCTTCTCAAATCATTGGCAGAATACTGAGGTGCATATGTGTGAGCTAAAACTCTATGAGAGTGGGGAAAGAACCCCCAGAAAGTAATAGCTACCTAAACAATTTCTAGTATTCCAACAAGGCAGGGAAGAGTTCGTGTTCCTACCATCCAAAGGGGGAACTCCTCTTAATTCACAGGTGCTGTGCAGAGTCCTCAGATGCCCTTAGTAGTAGGATTAAATTAGCCCTAGAATAAAAGCTAGACTAGATTCACCCTAACAAAAATTTAAAACAATATTAAACTGACCCCAGGTAAATTTAACTGTGTGTCAGAACAAAGTCTAATCCTTCTTAGAGAAATGCATCAAAATTCACCAGCCAGCAGCATAAAATCCACAATGTCTAATGTTCAATCAAAAACTAAGAGGCATGAAAATATCACTCCTAACTAGAAGAAAAATCAGTTAATAGAATCACACCCAGAAATAACATAACTGGTAGAATAAGCAGATAAGGGCATTAAAGCATTATTATAGATATTCTTTGCACATTCAACAAACATGTTGAAGACAGAAATAAATGATATTAAAAAAGACCCAAATGGAACTTCCAGAAATGAAGAAATGCAGTATCTGAAATGGAAATACATTACAAGGGATGAATACCAGATGAGATACTGCAGAAGAAAAGATTCATGAATCTGAGGGCAGACTAACAGAAACTATAAATTAATGAAGCACACAGAGAAAAGAGAACTGAATAAAAAGAGCACTGGTAAACTGTGGGACAATATTGAGTGGCCTAACATTCATGTAACTAAAGTCTAAAAGGAGAAACAAAGGACAAAAAATATTAGATAGTAGGCAAAATTTTTCCAAACTTGATAGAAATGATAAATCTACAGATCTAAGAAGCTTCATAAGTCTCAAACAAAAGAATCATAAAGAAAACCATTTCAGGGATGCCTCAGTGGCTCAGTGGGTTAAGCCACTGCCTTTGGCTCAGGTCATGATCCTAGGGTCCTGGAATTAAGTCCCACATCAGGCTCCTTGCTCAGTGGGGAGCCTGCTTCTCTCTCTGCCTCTGCCTGCCACTCTGCCTGCTTGTGCATGCTCTCTCTCTCTGACAAATAAATAAATTAAATATTAAAAAAAGAAAACCATTTCAAACAGAGTTGTCAAGGTGATTCAATGAAGAAAAGATAGCCTTTTCAACAAATAGTACTGGAATAATTGGACATCTATTTTTAAAAAAGAAGTAAGGAAAAAAAGACCTCAATACTCAGCTCACATGATACAGAATAATCAACTTGAAGTAGATCATAGACCTCAATGTAAGAGTTGAAACTATAAAATTTCTAGAAGAAAACTTAGAAGAATGTATTTTTGACCTTGAGTGAAGCAAACATTTCTTAGATGGCACACAAAAAGCACATACCATAAGAGGAAAATATTGATAAACTGAATTTCATAAAAATTTAAAACTTTTGCTTTTAAGACACTATTAAGAACATGAAAAGACAAGCCACAAACCAGGAGAAAATATTTGCAAATCATGTCTCTAAATATATATTTACATATCAGAATTTATAAAGAACTCTTATAATTCAACAAGAATGATAGTAAGAAAAAAATATGGGCAAAAGATTTGAACAGACACTTCACCAAAGAAAATGTATGTCAAATAAGCAGATAAAAGATGCTCAACACCATTAGACAACAGGGAAATGCACTTTAAGACCACAATGAGATACTGCTTACATTCACTATCAAGCCTAAAATTAAGAAGACTGACAATACCAAGTGTTGATGAGGATGTCTAAAAACTTACACTTTCATCATATATTGCTAGTAGAGATACAAAATAGTGCAATTACTTTAGAAAACAGTCTTGCAGTTCCTTATAAAGTTAAATATGCTCTTAACATACCACCTGGCAATTTCTCTCCTAAGTACCCATGAGAAATAACTTATATTCTCACAATGACTTCTGTGTGAATGCTCACTGCACTTTTATTCATAATAGCCCAAATCTGCAAATAACCCAAATGACGAGCAACTGATGAATGAATAAACTGCCAAAATTCTTCAATCACTTCTTTCTTACTTCCACTTCCTTGTCCCCTATTCTTTCTTGAAAGCTCTACAAACTGTCCTTTATTCCATCTAGGCTCTTAAAGGTCTTCTGTGAGCCAGCCAAACCCCCAAATTTTTCATCTTCTTTCTTGCCTCCTCAGTGGCATTTGCCATTATTAATTACATTTTCTTTCTTTGCATTCTCACTTCTTTTGGCTCCTATAACAATGAATTTCCATCATTTTCCTACATTTTGCACTTATCCTTTTTTTGGAATTATTTCTGGCTTGTCTCTTCCCTTCTGATCTCTAACTATGAGTGGCCCCTAAAGCTTAGCCTTTAGTTCTTAGTGTTTGTCCTGATACTCATTTCTTTGCCTCTCATGTGAGGCTGTTCTGCCCTCCCTGCCTTCACTGCTTCCACCATGGTTCAGGCTCTTCTCTTTGTGAGATTTACTCTTCCTGAAGGGAAACTCTGATCATTTCACTCCCCTGTTCACCTGGTTAAGACCTTCAATCATTGTTTAACCAAACCAAGTTAGCTGTGATATAATGGTAATAATCCTGAATTTGGATTCCAACAACCTGTGTTCAAATACTAGCTCTGCCACTTACTAACTAGGTGACCATGGACAAGTCAATGAACATCTTCTCAGAGTTTCTATATCTGAACGTGGGAATGAATAACACTATGCCATAGTTTCACTGTAAGGATGAAATGAGATAAATAAAAATACAGGTGGTTCATAAAATGTAAATCATTATTAAGCATGAGTATGGTCTTTCGATGAACATGTTAACACTTATATGTGCCCAGCATTTGTTATACAACTGTGGGCAAGCAGACAAGGCCCTCTGTACCTGGAGCTGACAGTCTAGAAGGGAATACAGCAATTAAAATAGACATGGTAAGTTCTAAGTCTAAAAGAAATAACAGGTACTTGAAGTAGCCCATAGGAAGAATATCTCCTCTAGGCTTGCAGTGGAGAGGAATAGTGAAGAAAGCTTCCTGAATAAAGAGACATTTGAGATGGTACCTCAAAGATAGGAAGAGTGGGCCAAGTAAGGGAGTGGAGCAGTGCGTGTCCATGACAAAGAGGTGTGAAAAGTATTCCTGATGGGGTAATAGCATGGGCAAAGGCCAGGAAGGGAGAGTGACCAAGGAGATTTCTAGAAACAGAAAGAAGTTCGGTATGACTGGAGTATAGAGTTGAGTACAAAGAGAAGGAGCAAGAGTTGGAAGCGATGGGCAGTGAAAGCAGAGAGATTATGCATGCGATTTCCAGAATAGGTCAGGCAGACAGAAGGTATTGGTGATCAGGATGAAGCAGAGGGTGTTCTGAACTGTCAGCCAAGCAAGCATTGTGATAAGAAATGGAGATGATCAATATTGGGTAGTTACCCAGGTAGAAAGACTATCAGCAACTGAGAGGCCCATTAATGAATCCTGGATACTGGGCCACATTCACTAATAGGGCTCAAAGAATTAAGACTGGCAAAAACAAGGCAGGTCCCCAGTAAAAGGCTAGTAATCCATTGTATTTATAGAGAACGGTGATTTTTCAAGGCATTTCTACATCTGATACGTTTTTAAAAATCTTCGCTGTATTCCTGTAAACCAACTGGAAGCAGGTATCATTACTTTTATCAAGGACACAGTTAGTCACATCCATTACTAGAATAAAGGGGGCACTGTTAGTCCTGTCCATTATTAGGATGACAAGTGGAGGTGTGATAAATCACACGTCATATTTACCTTAATCCTACATTTTAATTTAACTTTAATCCAGGAATGGCTAGCTGCCAAGCAAGTATAGAGTGGGATATAGTGGAAAAATCATTAGACTGGAAGTCAGGAAACTGGGTTCTTGTCATAGCTCTGTCACAAACCTGTCAGTTGACCTTTGGCAAGTCACTTTAAGTGCTCTGCACCTCAGTTTCCTCAGTTGGACCAGATCATTGATTGGCAAGGACTTTTTTGACTCTCAAATCTTAGGACTCCAAGTACGGAGGGAAAAGGAAAAGCTAGGATTTCAAATGTGTTGAAGAATTTTTATATATTATTTTTAGCCCCAATCTTTATTTTTATTTTGGTCTTCTGTCTAGTTTCTTGTCCCTCCTTCCAGTTCTGTCACTTTCCTTGTCCCTGAAGATATTTAAGAAGCTGCCTTTCATCACTTTAGAACTGTAAATATGCCCTTGAAACATGCAAAGAGGCTTTTGTGTACTCCCAAATTGAGGTTATTATCGTACAAGTAAGTCACTTGAGTGCACTGCATTCCTCAGCTTGTTCCATTGAAAGCTTTATTAGGTTATATTGTCCTATCTCAGAAGGACTAGTTGAGTAGATAAGACTCTCCCACTTTAAAAGGTGGGCTATCTGATGAAACAGGGTGCCTAATGCTCCAGAGTGTAAGCAAAAAGGATTTGGGGTCTGCCCAAAAGACAGACACACTTCTCAAGACAAGTAGGTGCTCCATTTACAGTAGCACAGTCAAGGACAAATGTTCTAAAATTAAACCAACCAGCTGCTCAGCTGCAGACGCCCACCAGTCAATTGTGCTATCTTCTCCTTGTCCAGCCTTCTCTCTCCATGAAACCCAAACTCCCACTCACGGCAACCTTTTAAAAGCTAAAATGTCACGTACTTTCCCAAAGGTGCCTATCCAAAAAAGCAGGAACCCTGTTTCAAGAACACATTAGGGCACATGTACTCATTCAAAGAATCTATGCTCTTTCATCCACATACCTACAACTTCAATTTAAATGGAGCCAACAACTGGCTTCAGAAGTCAGCTAATATGAAACCTTCCTTGTTAGTGGGGTGACATGGGAATGCTTGAATCCTACTAAACTTCAGGAACTTGATATTTAGTATCAAGTTTGATATTAAATAAACAGTAGATAACAGAGCTTGATAAACAGTAGGTATGGAGACAAATATATCCGTTTCCATGCTAGGTCTTAGGTATACCATCTACCTAACAATAAACAGAATAGCTGTCAATGTGTAACAAGATTCAACTCAATTAACCAGATGCTATTTGTAAACGGCTAGTAAACAACCACATAAGACAAATGAATACAATTGGAAATGTTTCTCAATATACATGTTATTCTAACTGGGCTTAAATAGAGTAAGGAAAAACTGTGATTATTTTTCTTTTTAGAAATCATTTTTTACTGTTGAGGTGATTTGGCTTTTTATTAGATTATATTAGGCCAGAGTTCCATGATCCTGTCTAAATGTGTCACTGTCATTCTTGCAGTTGGTTTAGGTTTATTCCTGAAAAATACATTATCCAGATTTGGCACTCAAAAAGTATTTTAATACTTACTAATATTAAATTCATTTTTTCTATAAAGTTAAATTTTACTAGTCATGTTGGACATGGTATAAGAATACCGTACAGTAAGCTATTTCATAAGATAATAGGTTTATTGTGAAGTACCATGTACCTAATATATTTTCTTATGAATAAAATGTAATTATATTAATAAATTTTATTATATTTATATTATTATTTTTATACCACAAAATTAAAATGAACCTGTCTTAACATAATTCTATAATGACTCATTCCTTCAATACATATTTTTTGAAAGATTTATTTATTTATTTGAGATAGAAAGAGAGAGAGAGAGAAAGAGCACAGCAGGAGGGGCAGAGGGAAAGGGAGAGAGAATCTCAAGCAGACTCCATGCTGAGCACAGAGCCCAACACAGGGCTTAATCTCACACCCCTGAGATCACAACCTAAGTAGAAACCAGAAGTTGGATGCTTAACCAACTGTACCACACAGGCCCTCCAGTACATATTATTGAGAATCTATAAGACATGGTATTAGATGGGCATACAAAGATGAATCAAAGCATAGTACAAATGTAAAAGATGTAAGATAGGCAAATATATATAGGTATCATAAATTATAAAGAAAGTTATAGTGAGGGTTTACCCATTTATTAAAAAGTACAAATTACTAAAATAGAATTATTGAATAAACATACAAAATTTAGAGGCTTATATTTTATATTATTTTTCACATTTCTTAGTTTGAAATGCCAATAAGAAAACAAATTTGTTTTTCCAGGACTTTTAATCTATTAAATCTAACTGTGCTTCAAGTTGACTCGCAAGAATCTGTGGTTATGGCAAACTGATGATAGTGTCTCTAGGAATGAAATGTACGAGCATCCTACAAAAATGTTACTAGATTTGTAGAACAGGCAAAAGTCCAGATCTGGGGTCCAAAATCTTGACTTATATTATCATCAGGGAGAGTCAAGGCCTCTTAGCAAGTTTTTATACTTTTATTATCAAACTTCTGGGGGCACCTGGGTAGCTCAGTGGGTTAAGTGTCTGCCTTTGGCTCAGGTCATGATCCCAGAGTCCTGGGATCATCCCTGGGGTGGGCTTCCTGCACTCTCCCTCTGTCTACCCCTCCCCCCACTCATGCTGTCTCTCTCTCTCTCTCAAATAAATAAATAAAATCTTAAAAAAAAACTTCTGATGTCATTTCTATGAAATTTTTATATAAAAATAAGGGCTTGGGGCATCTGGGTGGTGCAGTCCCTTAAGTAACCAACTTGGTTTTGGCTCAGGTCATGATCTCAGGGTCCTGGGATCAAGCCCCATATCAGAATCCATGCACAGCACAGAGTCTGCTTCAGATTCTCTCTCCCTTTCCTTCTGCCCCTCCCACTTATGCTCTTTCTCTCTTTCTCTCAAACAAACAAACAAACAAATAAATCTTTTTAAAAAATAAGGGCTAATCCAGTTACAGTTTTATAAATTGTACTTAAGAAAAGTTAAGCTGCCTTGGTGTTTTAGACTTTAGCTCTTAGCCAATATGCACTAATAAGAACCAGACTAACCCCACTGCCTGAAACAACTAAAAAAAAAAAAAAAAAAAAAGACAAAATATATGAAAGAACTGTTTTTAGGTTTTGGACACCAGGCAGCAGAGAACAGTAATCCCTGAGAGAACAGAAGCAAAAGAGGTGAGCCCTGTGATTGTCCCAGTTTATTATCTAGAGAAAGCTTCCAGGCTAGGTCCAGAGAGCAGGAACCTAGGAGGAGCCTAATGGATTTTTTTTAAATTAAAGAGCTGAGAGGCTGGGAAGGAAAGACGGCTAGAGTTTGCAGACCAAAGTACCAGAGAGGAGAGCTGTGCATAGGAAGAGACTTCCAGAGATCCACAGATGGTCCCTCTCAGGTCTTGAGATGAGTACTGATCAACACATTTGTGTAAGAAAACTACCCGAGACCAGAGAAAGAGCTATGCTAAAAGAGAGAGGGAGCAAATCCTCAGAGGTCATGTAGGACCAGGAATAGTCAGCCAGAGTGGAAAATCTTGTAATTCAACCTTGTAATGCATCAGTAATTAGAAGGGTATTCCTTCAATAAAAAGGCAGAATTAGTCCTATACTAAAGGATACATTGGTCCCACCTAACAAAACTTAAAAGCAAGCCTCAAAAGGATTGAGCTATTTTCAAGTAATCTAACTGCATCCCAGAAAGAAGCTCAAGAATACAAAGATACTTAGCACTGAACAAAATAAAATTCACAGTGTCTTGCAGCCAACAAAGCCATGCAAAAACAGGACAATACAATGCATAATGAATATAAACATTAATAGAAACAGATCCAAAAGTGATGTAAATGGTGGGTTTAGTAGTCAGGAACATTACAGCAGTTCTTATAACTACATTCCTTGTGTTCAAGAGTGTAGAGGAAAGATTGACCATGTTAAGCAGAACATGAAAAATATAATAAAAATCTAAACTGAACTTCCACTGTTGAAAAATACAATGTCTGAGATGAAAATACACTGAATTGGGTTAGGAGAAGAGAAGATTTGTGAAGTTCAGTACATAGTAATAGAAATGACTCAATATGAAATATGGGGACAAAGACAGAAAAATAAACAAATCAGTGAGCTGAGCAACAATTTCAAGCAGTCTAATATATGTGTAGTCAGAGTCCACAAAGGAGAGAGGAGAAAGGAAGGGAATAGGAAAAAAAAAAAAAAAAAAAAAGCAATAATGGCTGATTTTTCAAATTTGATTGTAAATATAAATCCATAGATCCAAGAAGTACAATAAACCCTAAACACGGAAAGAAGAAGAAAACTACCCCAAGGCACCTGTTTAACAAGGAATAATAAAAAGAAAATCTTAAGGCAGCCAGAGGAAAAAATAACTCATGAGGAACAGAAGAACAAATGTAAGGATGAAACCTTTTTGACAGAAGTAATGCAAGGCAAAAGACAGGGGGGAAGCAGTACTGACAGGGGGGAAAATTGTCAGCCTACAATTCTATACCCAGTAAAAATATCTTTCAAAAATTAAGATAAAATAAAGACTTTTGAAGACATAGAAAGCTAAAAAGAAAAAAAAAAGTTCATTAGCAGCACACTTGCATTGCAGGAAATATTGAGAGAAGTCCTTCAGACAGAAGAAAAATGATGCTGGATGGTTATCTGGATCTTCACAAAGGAGTGAAGATCATCAAAAAGGGAAAATAGGTGGATACATATAAGATACTTTTTTTCTTATTTTTATAATCTCTTTAAAAGATAATTGAGGGGCACCTGGCTGGCTCAGTCAATAGAGCATGTGACTCTTGAACTTGGGTTCATGAGTTTGAGCCCCATAATGGGGATGGAGTTTACTTAAAAAATAAAATAAAAATAAATAAAAGATAATTGACTTTTTAGAGCAAAAATTTTAACAGTATGTTATGAAGCTTAAATTATATACAGAAGTCAAATGCATGAAAACAATGGAGCAGTGGTTGAGAGGAGGAAAAGGGAGTATACTGTTCTAAGTTTTTCATGCTATATGTGAAATAAGAAATATTACCTAAGGAAAGACTGTGTTAAGTTAAAGATATATACTATATACTCTATATAGAGAGAGTATATATACTACATATACTATAAACTCTAAAGCAGTCACTGTTTTTTTTTAAAGTTACAAATAATAAACAAAAAAAGAAATAAAAAGGACCCTAAAATAGTCAATCCAACAGAAGATAGGGAAAAAAAAAAAAAAAAAAAAGAGGAGTAGAATATAAAACAAAAACCAGAATGGAAGATTTAAAAAAAAAAATCTCAACAATCACATTAAATGTAAAAGGTCTAAACACTCCAATGAAAGGCATAGGTTATCAGATTGGATAAAATTTTTTAAAAGGTGCAACTGTAAGAAATTGACTTTATTTTTTTCAAGTAGGCTCCATGCTAAGCATGGAGAGCAGCGTACGGTTTGAATTCAGGACCCTGAGATCAAGACCTGAGCTGAAATCAAGAGTTGGATGCTTAAGCGTCTGACTGTCCTCCTCTCCCACTGCAATAAATAAATAAATAAATACATAAATAAATAAAATCTTTAAATAAAAAGACATAAATAAGTTAAAAGTGAAAGAATGGAAAAAGATATACTATGCTAACACTAACCAAAGGAAAGCTTTTGGCAGTGGCTTTATTTTTAGACAAAGTAGATTTCAGATCAAAGAAGATTACCAGAGATAAAGAGGGACATTTCATATTGATAAAGGAGCTAATTCATCAAGAGGATGTAACAATCCTAAATGTTTATGCACCTAATAGCAAGGCTTCAAAATACATGAAGCAAAAAACTGCAAAAAGAAACAGATGAGTTGATAAATATAGCTGAGTTTTTTCAGATCTTTTTTCTGGAAAAATTGATAAAACAAGTAGAGAAAATCAGAAGATTTGAAGATTTGATTAACACTGTCAAACAACTTGACCTAGTTAACTAATATTTATATAACACTTCACCAAAAACAGCAGTATATACAATCTTTTCAAGGGCAAAAGGACCATTTATCAAGATAGACTATAAAACAAATACAGATAAATGTGAAAGAATCAAATCATACAAAGTATGTTCTCTGACCACAAAGGAATTAGATTAGAAATCAATAACAGGAGGGGCACCTGGTTGGCTGTCTTTAAGGGTCTGCCTTCAGCTCAGGTCGCAGTCCCAGGGTTCTGGGATCGAGCCCCACATTGGACTCCCTGTTCAGCAGGGGAGTCTGCTTTTCCCTCTTCCACTCCCCCGGCTTGTGTTCCCTCTCTCGCTCTGTCTCTTTCTGTCAAATAAATAAATAAAATCTTCAAAAAAAAAATCAATAACAGGAGGTACCAGGGAAATGCACAAATATTTGAAAATTAAATAACATACTTTTGAGTAACTTATGGGTCAAAAAAAGAAATAAAAAAGGGAAGTTAGAAAGGATTTTGAACTGAAAACACAACACAACAAAATTTACTGGATGCAACTAAGGAAGCATTTGATGGGGAGGGGAACGCCTCAAATCAAGGATCTACAGTTCAACTTTAAGAAACCAGTAAGAGAAGAGAAAATTAAACCCAAAGTAGAAGAAAGTAATAAAGATAAAAGCAAAAATAAAACAGAAAAACACAAGAGAAAGTCACTGAAAGTAAAGCTGCTTCTTTGAGAACATGAAGAGTCAAGAATTTAAAAGACACATTAAAGAACCATTGCAGTTGTGATCCTAAGGCTTCCATTTTTAGTAAATAAGAAAGCCAGACCAGAAACCGTGGAAAAGACCTTATATTTCTATGTGTTTGGGTGCTTGATAATACCTGCCTGATCCCTTTTCTTAAGAATATGAAAGATCTTGTGTGCTGATGAAGAGAAAGAATCCATAAAACCATTTGAAATGTATTACATATTTTTACATAGGTATTTATACATATATATGTGTGTGTTCCTACACTCTTCATCAAGAGTGCAGAACTTGTGGTAAGAGCATTTTGCTTTTTTAATCTTCTAAATCTTATTCCCTATTTGGCTTCTCCTTCTCAAAAATACTATTTGGAAAAAGAGTTCATTCACTTATTCATTCAGTGTAATTATGAAATGCTACAATATGCCAGAGACTGTGGGGCATGCTGGGGACACAGCTGTTAACCAGACAAACAAGATCCTTGCCCACTGAGCAGAGTCTGTTGTGTGATACAGACAAGTAAATAGGCAATAACTTGGACTAGTGTGAAAGTGCTAGCACAGAAAGACAGGTGCCAACAGAGTCTACAAGATGGGTAATCAACTTGGACCTGAAATATTCCTCAAGCTAGTGACTAAAAATAATTTTTTAAATGTGATAACTAAGTTTCTTGAGTTATTGTGATCTAATAACATAGGCGATAAATTTTGAGTCATGGAGTAAAATGTAAGGTATGAGTTCGATAGTAAAAGGACCCCAGACTACTATGTACCTAATATTTACTCTACTTCTTATTCTGTTCATATTGTGTTAATACTCTGTTGAAAGTTTCATATCAGAGTAAAAGTAAGACTAGGGAACACTATTTTAACTAATTTTCAGTATTATTTAGAGTTAGAAAAGGAAGAGCATATAGATAATTCTAACCTGCTCAGAACTTTTTAAGGATCTCTTTGTTACACTTGGGCATAAGAAATGGCAGAACCTAAGCCAAAAATCCAGATCCTTAGGCAAAGTTTGAGGGATTCCAGGCTTAGAAAGTGAGGCAAGACCAGAGAAATGTGAAGATTGCAAAGATTAGGTAGGAAAAGGGCTGTGATTCATTCAGAAGCTCAGAGATGTTTTTAAATTATGCATTTAATCTAAAACATTGATTCACATTTGGAAATGTATCTTCAGGAAATTATATAAACTTCTGCATTTTAGCTATATGATTGTTCACTATAGTTGATTATACTAAAAAGCTGGAAACAACCTAGATGCCTAACAATAGCAGCCTGGTTAAATAAATTATGTCATATCCACACAAGGGATCTCTAACCAGATTTTTAAGTAATGTAGCAGTGTTTCTCAAACTTCATTGTGCATCAGAATCATCAGAATCATGCATCTGTGCATCAGAAGGCGGGCTGAAACCCAGATTGCTGGGCCCCATCTCCAGAGTTTCTGATCGGTCAGTCTGGTACAGGGATCAAGAATCTGCATTTCCAGGAAGTCTGGGTGGTCCAGTTGGTTGAGGTTCTGACTCTTGGTTTTGCTCAGGTCATGATCTCATTGTCGTGGGTTCGAGCCCCACATCAGGCTCAGCACAAAGTCTGCTTCAGATTCTCTCTCCCTCCTGCTCTCACTCACTGTCTCTCTTAGATAGATAGATACATAGATACATAGATAGATAGACAGCATTTGCATTTCTAACTAGTTCCCAGGTTTTATACCGAGGTTGTTGGTCTGGTGGCCACAATTTGAGAACCACTGATGGGCAGTTACTTTCATTGAGTCGGAAAACATTTACAAGGTATTGTTAAGTTGAAACAAAGTTGTTTACATTATATTCTTTATTATATTATATTATATATTTATTATTATATAATTATAATTATTGTAAATAAATAAATAAATAATATAATTGTGATTATATTACAATATATTCTATATTATATATATTCTATATAGACAGAGGTATGGATGGGAAAATATCGTGGAGTTGCTAGTATTCCTGGTTGTCTTTGGGATCTCATTGTAGATTCTTAATGTCTCCTACATTCTGAGTGACAGATTTCTCTATAATGAGAGTATTAGCCACTGAAACACAATCAACTTTCTTAATTTGAAAAATACGATCAGGAGGGGCACTTGGGAGGCTCAGTGGGTTAAAGCCTCTGCTCAGGTCATGATCCCAGGGTCCTGGGATCGAGCCCTGCATCGGGCTTTCTGCTCAGCAGGGAGCCTGCTTCCTCCTCTCTCTCTCTCTCTGCTTGCCTCTCTGCCTACTTGTGATCTCTGTCTGTCAAATGAATAAATAAAATCTTAAAAAAAAAAATGATCAGGAGGTCCTGGCCAGTAGCAGTAACAAGCTGCTATCAAAACAGACTTGGTCTTAGTTCCCTTCTGGCTTCTATGTCTTGTCAGGAGTGTCTCTTCAGAAGCAGTCATAGACAAAAGAGCAGTGATGGGCTCATAGATACATCCTGTTCCTGATGGGGACGAAACCAGAAGAGGCTGGTGTTACAGGAGGGTTTCTGTGCTTTTTCTTCATTTTAGCAGTGCCATGCAGACTTCTTCTGGAGATGTTTGAAGAAAAACTGGGTGGGACCCAAAGGGCGACCTGCCAGAAGCTTGAAGCATCTGGATTGGCGCACTCTTTGTTTCCTGACGCAGGGTAGATCCTTTTCCCAGAGTATCAGATTAAGGCGTCTCCTTTCTGGAAAAAAGATTTCATGGTTTAAATTCCCGTTGACTTTTGTGTCTGTGGCACTTGGCTGTCTCCGTTCCAGCATACAGCCTCAGGGGTCATGATGTCCCTTCCCTGCTGATATCAGTGTGCCAACTGTGGTGTCATGCACACTGAGCACAGAGACGCCATTCAGCTTCCACAGTCTGAGTTCAGGAAGCCAGAGAGCTTCTAAGTTCCTACAAACCTTGACAGACCTTCCTCTAGCCTTGCATGTGCAAAGCAATTCTCAGGAGGGAAAGGGATTATAAGGAGGGAGGGAGAGGAAACAAGGGTAAATGTCAGGGGTAAATATGTGATAGGAACCCAGAGAGCAAACAGTTGCCACCAATGTGGAGGAAAAGGAAGGGTGGGCCACAACTTAGAGAAGTATGCTGTAGACTTTTCAGTAGACTACTTACTTGGTTAGCACTGTGACCTTTTCCATGTCCTTGCATTACTGTGGTCAATAAACGTAGCCACATTATTGGTTTTTTTTTTTTTTTTTTTTTTTTTAATTTTTTTATTTTAATAAACATATAATGTATTTTTATCCCCAGGGGTACAGGTCTGTGAATCGTCTGGTTTACACATTTCACAGCACTCATCATAGCACATACCCTCCCCAATGTCCATTTCCCCACCACCCTCTCCCATCCCCCTTCCCCCCCGCAACCCTCAGTCTGTTTCTTGAGATTGAGTCTTTTATGGTTTGTCTCCCTCCCAATCCCATCTTTTCATTTTTTCTTTTCCTACCTCCCCCCAAACCCCCCCACCTTGCATCTCCACTTCCTCATATCAAAGAGATCATATGATAGTTGTCTTTCTCCGATTGACTTATTTCGCTAAGCATGATACCCTCTAGTTCCATCCACGTCGTCGCAAATGGCAAGATTTCATGTCTTTTGATGGCTGCATAGTATTCCATTGTGTATATATACCACATCTTCTTTATCCATTCATCTGTTGATGGACATCTAGGCGCTTTCCACAGTTTGGCTATTGTGGACATTGCTGCTATAAACATTCGGGTGCACGTGCCCCTTCGGAGCACCACGTTTGTATCTTTAGGATATATACCCAGGAGTGCAATTGCTGGGTCGTAGGGTAGCTCTATTTTCAGTTTTTTGAGGAACCTCCACACTGTTTTCCAGAGTGGTTGCACCAGCTTGCATTCCCACCAACAGTGTAGGAGGGTTCCCCTCTCTCCGCATCCTCGCCAGCATCTGTCATTTCTTGACTTGTTAATTTTAGCCATTCTGACTGGTGTGAGGTGGTATCTCATTGTGGTTTTGATTTGTATTTCCCTGATGCCGAGTGATGTGGAGCATTTTTTCATGTGTCTATTGGCCATCTGGATGTCTTCCTTGCAGAAATGTCTGTTCATGTCCTCTGCCCATTTCTTGACTGGATTATTTGTTCTTTGGGTATTGAGTTTGATAAGCTCTTTATAGATTTTGGATACGAGCCCTTTATCTGATATGTCGTTTGCAAATATCTTCTCCCATTCTGTCAGTTGTCTTTTGGTTTTGTTAACTGTTTCCTTTGCTGTGCAAAAGCTTTTGATCTTGATGAAATCCCAATAGTTCATTTTTGCCCTTGCTTCTGTTGCCTTTGGCGATGTTCCTAGGAAGAAGTTGCTGCGGTGGAGGTCAAAGAGGTTGCTGCCTGCATTGTCCTCAAGGATTTTGATAGATTCCTTTCGCACATTGAGGTCCTTCATCCACTTTGAGTCTATTTTCGTGTGTGGTGTAAGGAAATAGTCCAATTTCATTTTTCTGCATGTGGCTGTCCAATTTTCCCAGCACCATTTGTTGAAGAGGCTGTCTTTTTTCCATTGGATATTCTTTCCTGCTTTGTCGAAGATTAGTTGACCATAGAGTTGAGGGTCTATTTCTGGGCTCTCTGGCTCTCTATTCTGTTCCATTGGTCTATATGTCTGTTTTTGTGCCAGTACCATACTGTCTTGATGATGACAGCTTTGTAATAGAGCTTGAAGTCTGGAATTGTGATACCACCGACTTTGGCTTTCTTTTTCAATATTCCTTTGGCTATTCGAGGTCTTTTCTGGTTCCATATAAATTTTAGGATTATTTGTTCTATTTCTTTAAAAAAAATGGATGGGATTTTGATAGGGATTGCATTAAATGTGTAGATTGCTTTAGGTAAAATAGACATTTTCACAATATTTGTTCTTCCAATCCATGAGCATGGAATATTTTTCCATTTCTTTGTGTCTTCCTCAATTTCTTTCATGAGTACTTTATAGTTTTCTGAGTATAGATTCTTTGCCTCTTTGGTTAGATTTATTCCTAGGTATCTTATGGTTTTGGGTACGATTGTAAATGGGACTGACTCCTCAATTTCTCTTTCTTCTGTCTTGTTGTTAGTGTAAAGAAATGCGACTGATTTCTGTGCATTGACTTTATATCCTGACACTTTACTGAATTCCTGTATAAGTTCTAGCAGTTTTGGAGTGGAGCCTTTTGGGTTTTCCACATATAGTATCATATCATCTGCAAAGAGTGATAGTTTGACTTCTTCTTTGCCAATTTGGATGCCTTTAATTTCTTTTTGTTGTCTGATTGCTGAGGCTAGGACTTCTAGTACTATATTGAACAGCAGTGGTGATAACGGACATCCCTGCCGTGTTCCTGACCTTAGCGGAAAAGCTTTCAGTTTTTCTCCATTGAGAATGATATTTGCGGTGGGTTTTTCATAGATGGCTTTGATAATGTTGAGGTATGTGCCTTCTATCCCTACACTTTGAAGAGTTTTAATCAGGAAGGGATGCTGCACTTTGTCAAACGCTTTTTCAGCATCTATTGAGAGTATCATATGGTTCTTACTCTTTCTTTTATTAATGTATTGTATCACATTGATGGATTTGCGGATGTTGAACCAACCTTGCAGCCCTGGAATAAATCCCACTTGGTCGTGGTGAATAATCCTTTTAATGTACTGTTGGATCCTATTGGCCAGTATTTTGGTGAGAATTTTCGCATCTGTGTTCATCAAGGATATTGGTCTGTAATTCTCTTTTTTGGTGGGATCCTTGTCTGGTTTTGGGATCAAGGTGATGCTGGCCTCATAGAATGAGTTTGGAAGTTTTCCTTCCATTTCTATTTTTTGGAACAGTTTCAGGAGAATAGGAATTAATTCTTC